>NC_091288.1:62811424-64198989 GCF_032444005.1 Ranitomeya imitator
TTAGGTTGTTCAAAGTAGCCACCTTTTGCTTTGATGACTGCTTTGCACACTCTTGGCATTCTCTTGATGATCTTCAAGAGTTAGTCACCGGTAATAGTCTTCCAACAATCTTGAAGGAGTTCCCAGAGATGCTTAGCACTTGTTGGCCCTTTTGCCTTCACTCTGCGGTTCAGCTCACCTCAAACCATTCCAGTTAAGAAAAAAGTCGGAAAAGGGAAAATAATGAGGGGTAAGTCAGCTTACCGAAATGTCATGCACCTTGATAGTAGATATCATCTGCACGGAGCCGTCCCAGTCTCGGATGCAGCAAATGAAGCAAAAGGAAAAAGAGGGGTCTCTAGTGATGAAAAACGTAAGTATCCACCAGTAAGATAAAAACTTAACTTTTAATTAATCCATTAAAAAACTTAATTTCAGCCAGTGTAGGTCTCAGTTCAGATGGTACACGTAAGAGAAACCAACGTGTTTCAGAGATATGCCCTAATCATGTTAAGTTTTTATCTTACTGGTGGATACTTATGTTTTTCATCACTGGAGACCCCTCTTTTTCCTTTTGCGTAATTCCAGTTAAATGTCTTTACATTGTCTGGAGCTGTACAAGCAAGGTGTCCTTTTGCCAATTACACTTTCTCTACTTGGCTACTGAAAATGGTTGCTGCATTCAGGGAGAACCGACCACTGCTGGTCCAAACTTCAATACTTGGGTAACAAGAATGAACAGTACCCCAACGGTAGTAACTCCCACCGCACCCTCCACCCAGACTATTAAGAAAACTTACTACATGTGACGCCATCCATGACACTACATTGCCATTACAACCATGTAAGTGATGCATCCTCCTTTTTGACATAGCCTGATGAAGGATTCTAACCTGAAACGTTGTGAAAAGCTAATGCAATGTGTTAGCTGGATATGGATGGAATGCTGATCGTTCTGTTACCTATGTAGTCCGGGTACAAAGTTCAAAATTGGCTTTATTTACTTTCAAGTCACTGTAGGCACTTAAAAAAGGAAAGTCAAATGGTATGTGTTGACAATGTCTTTTCCTGGTGGATTCTGCCTGAAACCCCTGCAAAAATGCTTAAAAAATCTACAAAGATTAAACATATGCATTGCAATGTAAAAACGACTTGCTGTGCATATGTTCTGTCTTTTCTCAATTTTTGTAAGGCCTGTCCCACACGTCCAGACAATTCCGGTACCGGAAAAATCGGTACTGGAATTATCCGTGTCCGTGTGCTCACGTGGCACCTCAGTGTGGCACACGTGCGGCATCCGTGTGTCGCGCGTGTGCCGCCTAAGGACCCCACGGACCGTGCAGGAGAGACAGCGCTACACTAAGCGCTGTCCCCCCTGCGTGGTGCTGAAGCCGGCATTCATCTCTTCTTCCCCACAGGATAGAAGAGATGAAAGATCAAGTTTTTGTTATTTTTTGTTAAAAATAAAGTTTGCTGGTGAGCTCCCGCCTCCCATCCCCCGTGCGCCGCCCGGCCCCTTGCATAGAAATACCCACCTAGCTCCCGCGATGTCTCCTCTCTCCTCTCAGCGCTGGCAGCTTCTCCTGTATGAGCGGTCACGTGGTGCCGCTTATTACAGTGATGAATATGCGGCTCCACCCCTATGGGAGGTGGAGCTGCATATTCATCACTGTAATGTGCGGCACCACATGACCCCTCATACAGGAAGAGCTGCGACGCTGAGAGGATGATGCGCCAAGGGAGCTGGGTAAGTATTTTAATGCCAGCGGGCGGGCGCACAGTGAGTGGGAGGGGGTTGATTACCAGGAACTTTATTTGAAAAACATTTAAAAAAATGATTTTTCATTCCTTCTCTCCAGTGAACGCTGCTGGAGAGAAGAAATGAATGGGGCTTCAGCACCACAAGCTGGGGGGACAGCATCTGTGTGCGGTACGTGTTTTACACGGACCGGTTTACTTTAATGGGTCCGTGTGATCCGTGCGTTCCCACAAACACTGACATGTCTCCGTGTTTTCCAAACGGACACACGGTCCGTGAAAACACGCTGACATGTGCAGAGACACATTGATTTTAATGTGTCTACGTGAGTCAGTGTCTCCGGTACGTGAGGAAACTGTCACCTCACGTACCGGAGCCACTGACGTGTGAAACCGGCCTAAGCAGTTGAGGCTTAGAAAAACAGGAAGAGAGTAAATTAAAGTAGCATTTTGGTGGCTCCTGTTTGGAAACCTCTCACTTTGTAAAGATTAAAGGGCATTGCCCACATAAAATAACAACAGCCTGAGCTTGCCCCCTATGTCAGTGCCGTTCTAGCTATGTCGGCACTGGGTCTCCTGGGGCTTGCGTGATATTATGATGTCACGTTAGCCCTGCAGCCAATCAAGGTCCACTAATGGGCCACTTCACTCTCACTTTCTTTTGACAAAACTGACGTCTGGAGGAAGGAATAGCTGAAGCTGTTCTCTGACAGCCTTCAGGTGTCAGTTATACTGTATAAAAAGAAAGTGAGAGTGAAGTGATCCATTAATTGTCACAGATTGGTTGCAGGGCTTATGGGACATAACGTCACTCGAGCCCCAGGAGACCTGGCACCAACAAAGGTGTTGGCACTGAAGGTGAGTACAGGCTGTTATTTTAAAAGGGATCATCCAAGTCGTAGACAGCTCCTTTAAATTACATAGAATAAAGGCAGTGGAGCCACCACAAAAATGATGTAAAAGACATCCAACAAAGACGCTTCAGGAAAAACACCCCAACTTTGTCTTGAAAAGTCTCAACCTTGACAAATTCGCTTGTACGTCTGCATTTATAAGACGCTGTGTGCACATACCTTTAAGATATATTCATGCTGAGGGTTCTTTTTGCTATGCTTTTAGAGCAGAAACTCTCCAAAAACCTTAAGGCGTTCAATAAATATAAGTTTTTATTGGAGAGTTGGAAAGTTTCTGCTCTGAGAGATCAGATAAAAAACATCAATATGAATGCATAATAAGGCTATGTTACATGTTGAGCTTTTGGTGAGTTTTTGATGTTGCAGATTTTTTGCAGCATTTCTGAACCCATTAAGTAGGTTACTTGAATTTTTTTGAAAATATGCAGTATCAAAATCTCACAAAAAAACTCATTGTAGGAAGGTTGCCTATTAATAGTATACAATGGGCCTCTCTGACACTGGCTGTCTGGTTTGAAGGCCCAATAATGATATCGGTGGCTTAACCTAAGTTACTTAATGTTGGCTTGCACTGGAGAGAGCGACAGGGATTGGCATGTCCCATTGCCAACCTACCCACCAATCAATAACTACCTAGACTCAGTAAAGAAACTTAGCAAAGGGTAAAAAAACCAAATTCATGAAGTAAACCCATTTTTTTTTTAATGAACTTTACTTAGCTTGCCCATCTGGATGAGAGATCTGTTCCCTCATGTTACTGCTGTGGGCATACAACCTACAGACATTTAACTGTCATGTATAAATCGTATGGCCTTGCTTTGATGCCTTTGCTCCCGCTCCAGTTCTATTACTTGATATATACACACTGTGAGATTTTCTGTTAGAATATGGAATTTTCTGTACATAATGCTCAGTAGATCATTCTGCTGCCACACTTGGGAACTGTAGAATAAGGATTTACATTGATTTAAAGCTTCTTCCTATCTGAGGAGTCTGGAGAAATAGGTCATTGTTAAATTAACAATATAAACCTCCTATAATTAACATTATTATGCATCATGGCAAAACCCTAAAATATTTGTATACTTGAATATTCATCAGATAAGAAAGGTGGAAGCCACTACCAGTAATTATTGGTTTTAAAATCTCTGAGAGAACATCATCCGAAAGCGCAAATTTGATCTTCTAAGGTCACATTCACACATTAGGGTTTTTTACGCACATGTTCCCTTCATATTTTTTGAAGGGC
Source organism: Ranitomeya imitator (assembly GCF_032444005.1). Classification (NCBI taxonomy): domain Eukaryota; kingdom Metazoa; phylum Chordata; class Amphibia; order Anura; family Dendrobatidae; genus Ranitomeya; species Ranitomeya imitator. Next base: position 62,815,325 of record NC_091288.1, read on the forward strand.
GGATAGAACAAATACCCATTATATTCCATGGGCCTTTTCACATGGCTTCACCACTGGCCAGCAAAAACACACAAATGCCATCCGAGTTGCATCCGTGTGCTGTCTGTTTTTCACTGACTAATGCTAGAAGTTTGGGAAACCTGCATGACTCTTTTTTTCTCTTGTGAAAATATAAAAACAGGCACATGGATCGGACCAAAAACGGATGAAAATTTGTGTGTGCAAGATGTGAAACGTGTGAAATGCTAAGGCTGGGACTACATGATGACTTTTTTATGGCAGCCAAAGACCAGTCTCTGCCGCTACTACTATACATCACAGTGTAATGTAGGTGAATGGGGTTACATTGTGACCCCTAGAGAACCGGAACAAGCAAGCCACAAGAAAGTCAGAACCAGTTGAGTTTTTTGTGCCTTGCTTGTTGCTGTGCCCTAGCAGTTTTCATTAAGTTATTGTATTTTCCGGCGTATAAGACAACCCCCAACTTTTCCAGTTAAAATATAGAGTTTAGGATATACTCGCCATATAACACTACCCCTCTTCCAACGCACACATGGTAAAAATTAAAAAACATCAGATTTGATTTCAATATGGTAATTTTAATTCAAATGCTTATGAAATGCAGGCAAAATGTCAATTATAAACGTAAGGCTGTTTATCATCAAACATGGGTGATAAAACAGTGTAAGTGGATTAAACTTTTCCTAATTCACTCTAAAGTTGAAAGGAAGGATAAGACCCATGGGAGCTGCCATGCAGTGTGGTTGACAGCTTAGAAAACAAACTACTGGAACTCCTAATGATAGGCGGAAGATAACAAACAATAGAGAGAGAGCAAGTGCCCGGGAAGTCCCCGGCGAGTTAAGGCCCCTTCACATTAAGCGACGCTGCAGCGATACCGACAACGATCCGGATCGCTGCAGCATCGCTGTTTGGACGCTGGAGAGCTGTCACACAGACCGCTCTCCAGCGACCAACGATGCCGGTAACCAGGGTAAACATCGGGTAACTAAGCGCAGGGCCGCGCTTAGTAACCCGATGTTTACCCTGGTTACCATGCTAAAAGTAAAAAAAACACTACATACTTACCTACAGCCGTCTGTCCTCCAACGGTGCGCTCTGCTTCTCTGCTCTCCTCCTGTACTGTCTGTGAGCCGGAAAGCAGAGCGGTGACGTCACCGCTCTGCTTTCCGGCTCACAGACAGTACAGGAGGAGAGCAGAGCACAGCGCTGGAGGACAGACAGCGGTAGGTAAGTATCTAGTGTTTGTTTTTTTTTACTTTTAGCATGGTAACCAGGGTAAACATCGGGTTACTAAGCGCGGCCCTGCGCTTAGTTACCCGATGTTTACCCTGGTTACCAGTGAAGACATCGCTGGATCGGTGTCACACACGCCGATCCAGCGATGTCTCCAGGGAGTCCAGCGACGAAATAAAGTTCTGGACTTTATTCAGCGACCAACGATCTCCCAGCAGGGGCCTGATCGTTGGTCGCTGTCACACAGAACGATTTCATTAACGATATCGTTGCTACGTCACAAATAGCAACGATATCGTTAACAATATCGTTATGTGTGAAGGTACCTTTAGCAACGCCCATCATAACTGCAAGCTACCATATTTTTACAGGTTTTGCTGGTCTGACAGTTTCCCTTTAAAAGCCTTCAAAATCCTCCTGTTCATCATCTGATCTCATAAGTAGATCAATGACATCTTGTGATACATTTGTAAGGCAGTCATCGTCTCGATCGAATTCCATATCAGATGGTGTGGTCTCAGCTTCGGCTTCCTTTTCATCTTTCCACAAGTAGTCGTCCTCCATACCATCTAATGAATTTGATATGCCACACTTCTTGAAAGACTTGATTACTGTTTCTGCATCAATATCGTTCCAGGCTTTTATGACAAATTTGCACAAAACATCCAACTGTGGAGCACGCATGTTTCCTCCTTTTGTGAATGACTTTTCGCCGCTAACCATTCATTCATACCACTGTTCTCGAATGCGATCTTTAAATGGCTTGTTTAGGCCCAATCCTGCAGGAATAACTACTGCATGTGTGTAGTCTTGAGGTACCTTCACACTGAACGATATCGCTAGCGATCCATGACGTTGCAGCGTCCTGGCTAGCGATATCGTTGACTTTGACAGGTAGCAGCAATCTGGATCCTGCTGTGCCATCGTTGGTCGGAGCAGAAAGTCCAGAACTTTATTTCGTCGCTGGACTCCCGCAGACATCGCTGAATCGGCGTGTGTGACGCCGATTCAGTGATGTCTTCATTGGTAACTAGGGTAAACATCGGCTTACTAAGCGCAGGGCCGCGCTTAGTAAGCCGATGTTTACCCTGGTTACCAGCGTAAACGTAAAAAAAAAAAAACACTACATACTTACATTCCGGTGTCTGTCCTCCGGCGCTGTGCTTCTCTGCACTGTGAGCGCCGGCCGGAAAGCAGAGCACAGCGGTGTCGTCACCGCTGTGCTTTCCGGCCGGCGCTCACAGTCAGTGCAGAGAAGCACAGCGCCGGGGGACAGACACCGGAATGTAATTATGTTTTTTTTTTTTTTTTTACGTTTACGCTGGTAACCAGGGTAAACATCGGGTTACTAAGCGCGGCCCTGTGCTTAGTACCCGATGTTTACCCTGGTAACCAGGGGACTTCGCATAATTGGTCGCTGGAGAGCTGTCTGTGTGACAGCTCTCCAGCGACCACACAGCGACGCTGCAGCGATCGGGATCGTTGTCTAGATCGCTGCAGCGTCGCTAAATGTGACGGTACCTTTGCAAGCCTATGCTTAGTGCTGGGAGTTAAATGAGCCCTGGACATATCCCACACCAGTAGAGTACATTTTTTAATAAGTCCACCTGACCGCCTGCTCCATACATTATCAAGCTTTACCCCTTCCTCATCCGTCCAGCCTTTTTCATTCACATGTACAAAACAACCAACAGGGAACTTGCGTTTCAGCATTGTTGTTTTTTTTAAAAATAATCATTGGTCTCAGTTTTGCGCCATCGGCTGTGCATCTTAATACCCCTCTAAAACTGGACTTCTCATGCCCCGTTGTTTTAATTAAAATTGTTTTTTCACCTTTTTGATGGACAGTTTTATGTCCAACCATATCAAAATTCATTGGAGTTTCATCCATATTTCCAATACTACTTAACGGATAGCCATGTTTAGTGTGCTGTTGTATTACATATCGATGGAAACTATTCACTTTGCTATTGTGACGCCCAGGAGACCGGGGTACCCAGCACCGGACCAATGGGGTCTGTCTCTTGAGGGAGATGTCACGGTTGGCTTGACCCGGTGCTGTGGCCTCAGGCAATGCACAGTGTAAGGGGTATCATGAGGGAACAGGCACTTACTTGATCAGCAACAGGTTCTCCCAGCGGTGATGATCCTGATCCTGGATAGATAGCTATTGTCCAAATGAAAGTCTGAGGCACTGAAACGTTTAACCAGTTTACTTCAACATAAAGGGATTTACAACCAGTCCTGTCACCGGAGTCTGTATGGGAACTCTGAGTTACTTTGACCCTGCCGGGGTCTTCGCCTCTTATTGTACGCAGTTTCTGTGTGGCCCTGCTGCTGTATGTGAACTGGCTGCCGGCCCAATCTGTCCCCTCCGGGTCCTGGTTCGACAGGCAACCCGAGTCCTTTTATCGGCTTACCCCCTCCAGGAGTACCGCTGAACTCTGTGTCTGTTGCTGCGTCCGGCCCTAGTGAAGCTGATATCACCTCACGTTTTTCCGGTTGCTGTATTATATATAATGAATACAGCCACGGATCCGGTATCCGTCTTTGCGCCTGTTCTGGGTAGTGATTAATGCTACCCGGTTCTCACAATGTCCTTTTTCTCTGTCCCTCTTCTCCTCAGGCCGGTGATTTGGGCCTGGAAACCGTCATAGGGCTGTTAGAAATTCAGCTGTATGACCTCTCACTTTCAGCTCCTTAGCCCAACTGCCAGTTCTTCTCTTAGACCAGAATAGATCAAGGGGAGTCTCTGGAGCTCCCCCTTCTGGCCGGAGGTGGTAGTGCAGTCTTGCTATTTTAGTATTTGTATCCAGTGTCAGTAACTGTTTTTGTGGCAAATACCCCTAGGGGTGCCACATTCCCCCTTAGTTAAGAACAGTACTCCGGGACTGTGGGACGATAACATTTTGAAATAACAATTAATATGTACAGAGTCTTAAAAATGAAAAGTTACAAAAACCACTCAAGGAAACAAAAATAGAGTTCTGTAAAAAGTCACTTCAAATAGCGTCCATTAATACAGTTCTATCCTTGAAGGTACTAGGAAAGGCACTGCACTTTGTGTCCAAGAATTTAGTTCCATTTATCCAACGGAGTTACCAATATAAAGTCTAAAGAAAGTTCAAAAAGAGAAAAAAGCAAAGTTCAAAAAGCAGTCTTTCCGGAGCTTTGATTTAGTGCCTCCGGGCTGATAAAAAGTTCAAGAATATGCAATAAGTTCATACAGACAAGTCTCTGTAGGTACTGGGCTTAAACGTTGCAGAATGATAACAATGACAATAGTTTTATAGTTGGTAATCCGCATACCTGGCCGGTAATTGACCCTGGGTACTACGCTGTGATCTACGTAATAGCGGTGTCTCTTCATCTGGTGTACTACTGTCTACTGCGGATGTAGTATCTGCCCGCTCTGCTAAAGATAATTCCACGACTATGGAGTTGGCAAGTCCACCGTGAATGGGATTACTCTGATCAGGAATCTGTTCTTCCTGGCCTGGAACCTCCCGTAGTACGGGGTCAGCCTCTTCCTGTCTTGGGACTTCTGGTATTGGGTTCGGTGTTGGGTAAAAGGCCACCATGGGAACCACTACTGCACCATGGTATGTTAGTAGGGTTTTGGGAAAGTCTCCTATACAGGTGTGATACATTTCCTCTTCTTTTTCCTTTACTGGTTGGACCTGCATGGGTTGAATAACTTCTGGTTCTGGCTGGACAACTTCTGGCTCTTTCAATGCTTCCGGACATAATTTAAGATTGTCTCTTGACACTAGTACAGATGTTAAGCCTCCGTTTTTGCTAATGAGACACATTTTAGGATTATCCATTCTTGTTGGTAAAACTGTTTAGGGTACGGCTTCCCACTGATTGTCTAGTTTATTGGTTCGACGATTTCTCTTGAGCACTTGGTCACCCGGTCTTAATGGGGTCGCTAGAGCATTCTGGTTGAAAGTTCGCTCTTGTCTTTCTCTAGTTTGCTGAAGGCTTCTTTCCACACTCTCTTGCACTTGGCGATACTGCTTTTGCCGTATGATATCCCAATTGGAGTCTTGAACTTCTGCGTCTGGTTTCAGAATTCCCATTTCTAGATCGATTGGTAATTGTCCGGGTCTTGCACGCATAAGGTAAGCTGGGGTGCAGTTGGTGGAGCTCACCGGGACATGATTATACAGATCCACCAAGTCAGGCAATTTCTCTGGCCATTGATTCCTTTCTGTCTCAGGTAAAGTCTTTAGTAGGTCTATTACAATATGGTTCATCTTCTCGCATAAGCCGTTTGTTTGTGGATGATAGGCCGTCGTCCGGATCTTTTTGCAACCATACATATAAGGCTACGTTCACATTAGCGTTGCGTGCGTCGTTTTTTGATGAAAATCGGATGCACGAAAAATGCAACTTGTTGCATTTTCGTGCGTCCGACACTAGCGTCGAAAACGACGCACATGTCGAAAAACGCTAACAAAAAAACGCACGCGTCCCCTATGTTAAACATAGGGGCGCGTCGCCGCTGCGTCGCCGACGCAACAGCGACGCACATTAGCGTAACGCTAATGTGAACGTAGCCTTACAGAATTCTCTAAAGATCTCTGATTCAAAGGCTGTACCTTGGTCGGTGAGAACCTGTTCCGGATATCCATGGGGTCTACAAAAGTACGTTTGGAACGCTTTGGCTGCTGTTTTTGCTGTCAGATCTTTTACGGGTACTACTACCAAGAAGCGTGAATAATGGTCCACGATTGTCAAGGCATAGACATAGCCGGACCGGCTTGGTGTCAACTTCACGTGGTCCATGGCTACAAGTTCAAGTGGTTGTTTGGTGATTATGGGCTGCAGTGGTGCTCTTTGGTTCTTTTGATCGTTTCTTCTGAGGTTACACGGGCCACAATTTCTGCACCACTGTTCGATTGATTTTCTCATCCCGACCCAATAAAATCTCTCTCTTAGAAGTACTTCTAACTTTTTCCAACCAAAGTGACCAGCACCATTATGGTAAGCTTCGAGGACCATCTTGACATCTTGTTTAGGCACGATAATTTGCCAAACCAATTCATGTGTTTTCGGATTGGTGTACCTTCTACAGAGCTTCCCTTGATACAGGAACATTTTGCCTCTCTCTTTCCAGAGTTGATGCGTCTCTTCTGGGGCATCCCCATCGGGATACGCACTTTGCTCAGTCAGCAGTTCCTTCACCAACTTCACAGCCGGATTGCTGTCTTGGGTGTCAGCCCATCTATGGTGTGCTAACGGATTAAAATTCACCTCTTGTTGTTTCTGATAGGTACTTGACTGATGATGTTTTGCCTTGGGACGATGGAAGGCTGGTAATTCAATTTCTTCAAGCTCCCCCGTTTCCTCTTCTACATCTCTCAAGTTTGGCATCCGGGATAGGGCATCGGCATTTCCATTCTTGCGACCTGCTCGATACTTGATTATGAAGTTGTAATTAGATAACCGGGCTATCCATCGCTGTTCTAACGCACCTAATTTGGCTGTGTCCAGGTGGGTCAACGGATTGTTGCCAGTATAGACAATAAATTCTGCAGCGGCCAGATAGTGTTTGAAACGTTCAGTCACAGCCCAAACTACTGCCAGTAGTTCCAATTTGAAGGAGCTGTAATTTTCTGAATTTCTTTCAGTAGGCCGGAGCTTTCTACTTGCAAAGGCGATTACTTTCTCCCGACCTTCTTGCTTTTGTGACAGCACCGCTCCTAGTCCCACATTACTGGCATCGGTGTAGAGAATGAAAGGTTGATGGTAATCTGGGTATGCCAGAACCTCTTCTCCGGTTAGTGCCTTCTTTAGTTGTTCAAATGAGTCTTCCCTTTCGTCGTTCCACTGAAAAGGAGGGTTTCGGTTTGAAGGTTTCTTCGTCTGCCCTACCAAGGTGTCTTGCAAGGGTGCTGCCAACTTGGTAAATCCTTTTATAAATCTGCGATAGTAACCCACCAATCCCAGGAATTGTCTCACTTCTTTTGCGCTGGTAGGTCTTGGCCAATCCCTTATGGCGCTTATTTTCTCGGGATCTGGTGCTACTCCATCCGAACTCACGATGTGTCCCAGGTACTGTACCTTTGGCTTGAGAAGGTGACATTTGGATGGCTTGACTTTCATGCCATACCTGGATAAGGCTTCGAACACTTCTGCCAGGTCTATTAAGTGTTGTTCGTAAGTCTTTGAGTAGACGATCACATCATCTAGGTACAGGAGGACGGTCTCGAAGTTCTTGTGTCCGAGGCAGCATTCCATCAGCCGCTGGAAGGTACCGGATGCGTTGCAGAGTCCGAACGGCATGCGATTAAATTCACATAGACCCATTGGTGTGGTGAATGCCGTCTTTTCCTTATCTCTCTCAGCCACAGGGACTTGCCAATACCCGCTTGTTAAGTCTAAGGTGGAAAAATAATTAGCAGATTTCAAAGCAGTCAAGGACTCTTCTATCCTAGGCAAGGGGTAGGCGTCTTTATGGGTGATGTTATTAATCCGCCGGTAGTCTACACACATTCTCATGGTTCCGTCCTTCTTTTTGACAATCACTAGAGGGGCCGCCCAGGGGCTACAGCTGTCTCTTATTACCCCGGCCTGTTTCATCTCCCTCAGCATATCTTTTCCACATTGATAGTGAGCGGGCGGTATGGGTCTATATCTTTCTTTTATTGGGGGATGGTCACCGTTGGGGATTGTGTGTTCTACCCCTTCTATCCGTCCGAAGTCCAATGGGTGTTTACTGAAGACTTGTTCATATTCCGTCACTAGCCTATACACCCCTTGTTTTTGATGGGTAGGTGTTGAATTTATGCCCACGTGTAGCTGTTGGCACCAATCCTCCAATTCTCCATCTGAGCCGTTGACTTCCACCTGACAGGTTGGTTCTAAGGGCTCAATGGTTGTGATGGCATTGTTGTCAACAGTAAATAGCTTTGCCACTGTAGCATACCTTGGCAAAGTGACCTCTTCCTCTCCACAGTTCAAAAGTCGTACCGGCACTCGTCCCCGGTGTACCTCGACTACCCCTCATGCTGTGAGTATAGTGGGCCTGCTGTCGGTGTACACTGGTTCTATTAAGGCTTGATAATCTCGTCCCTTAGTACCAATGGCTGCTCTACACCATACCAGCATTTCTGTTTTTGGTGGGATTACAATAGACGTTGGATCACTTACCCTCACACTGCCGATTTCTCCACCTGCAACTTCTACCTGTTGCCTTAATATCAATACTTTTATTTCCCTCCGGAGAACTCTCTGCTGGTAGGATTGGGCAGTTTCAGCAATTTGCTGTAAGAGTGAAATAACTTCGGAAAAGCAGTTCTCTAACACATTCATTCCTATCAATACAGTGGGTTCACAGTTCCGCCGGTCAATATCATCAACAATTATACCCTGTTTCTTCAATTCTACTTTACCAATCTTTATAGTCATCTCCCTGAATCCTAGTTTCGGTACCAACTTACCATTACTGGCCCATATATCTAGTTCAACATCAGAGGGCCCTTTATCAATATCTGCATCAGCCCAGTACCTCTTATAAAGGATATACGGTATAGATGAAATCTGGGAACCTGTGTCCAGCAAAGCGTTGAGGGGAATTCCGTCCAGCACGATAGGGATAATGGGTCGTCCTCCGATGTACCTGTCGTGCCAGGGTGTTGGGCCTTGAAAGTTCATTCCTGCGAAGCGGCCCACATTCCCAGGGGATTCCCGTTTAAATCACAATCTCGTGCAAAGTGGCCTGGCTGCTGGCAACGGCGGCAAATGGGCTGTCCATCCGGTTGGTAGCGGTCGCGGGGTCGTCCTCTCCATGTCGGTTATCTCCGGGGTCTCATCCATGGAACATCCTCTCTACAGTTTGCCAACTCCATCTTGTGTCCTCTCATCTCCTGCATGGTTTTAGCCATTGAAGCAACAACATCAGCTAAAGAGTCAAGCTTTTGTTGAAGAGCCTCATTAGTACTGGGCCCCAGGGGCTTAGCAATGGCCCCAGACATAGCTGATGTTACTGGCACTCCCTGTTGTTGAGGTGCCTCTGCCATGGGTTGCGCAGGATCCTGATCCCGAGGTGCCTCTGCCAGCTGGAGACGTATAGCGCTCTCCTTTAATTGGGCAAATGTCAATTCAGGGTTCTTAAAAACAAGCATGCTCACATGCCCCCGGTGAGAAGGGGTGTAGAGTCCCTCAATAAATTGATCTCTTAGCAGTTTATCCGCTCCGGTGTTAAAAATGGGTTCAGCCAGTGTAAGTGATTTAAGGGCTTCCTGCAGGTTTAAGGCAAAGTCTCTCACGCCCTCATTAGCTTTTTGTTTGCAATTAAAGAATCGTATTTTAGCTTTGCTGCTGGCCGTGGTTTCAAATGTAGCTTTTAATCCAGCAAATATGCGTTCAACAGTGCCTTTTAGATCAGCTGCCCATGCTGTGACTTCTCGCTTAGCATGGCCACTTACCGTAACTGCATCATCAGGAGACTAACACGCTGAACTTCACCCACGGGGAACATGTCAAAATGGGCCAGCATCTTTTCTCTGAAATCGTCAAGGGTATTAGGCTCACCTTCATACATTGGAAGCCACGGGCCACCCGGGGTATATGGCATCAGCACCGGCATGATGGGCGCCGCTCCTTGCACCGCTGCGCTACCGGACTCTCTATCGACACTCTGTCTTTCAGCTGCATTAGCGTCGCCGGGTGCTGCGGCGTCTCCGTGCTGCGACATACTGTGCCCCCTTAGTTAATTCGGACCCTTCCGGTCCTCCCATTCCGTCGGGATAGTGTAGATTCGTTACGCTGCGCAGCAGGATTGGTTTTTCCCTTGCTCTGATGTCAGAGCGCTCAGCTAGGTGCCGCCCACAATGACACGCCCCCTGCTGCTCCCGCCCGCCACGCGCTCTGTAATGGCGGATTCTGAAGTTTTTCAGTCAGACTGGGGCTCAGGTAATGGCATAGCTCAATTAACAGTCTCGTGCCTAACGGTTATGAGGTGATGGCGGCCATCTTTACTCCATTATAACCAATGGGGAAAAGTCACTTTCAATAGTTTTTAATGGGAAATGGAATTTTCTTTAATAAAGTCAATTTTCAAGATTTTTCATCCAAGTTTTCACAGTTTTGGGCTCCAATCACGGCACACAATACCCGGTATACGGGCTGGCTGAATCCTGTTCGTGACGCCAATTGTGACGCCCAGGAGACCGGGGTACCCAGCACCGGACCAATGGGGTCTGTCTCTTGAGGGAGATGTCACGGTTGGCTTGACCTGGTGCTGTGGCCTCAGGCAATGCACAGTGTAATGGGTATCGTGAGGGAACAGGCACTTACTTGATCAGCAACAGGTTCTCCCAGCGGTGATGATCCTGATCCTGGATAGATAGCTATTGTCCAAATGAAAAGTCTGAGGCACTGAAACGTTTAACCAGTTTACTTCAACATAAAGGGATTTACAACCAGTCCTGTCACCGGAGTCTGTATGGGAACTCTGAGTTACTTTGACCCTGCCGGGGTCTTCGCCTCTTATTGTACGCAGTTTCTGTGTGGCCCTGCTGCTGTATGTGAACTGGCTGCCGGCCCAATCTGTCCCCTCCGGGTCCTGGTTCGACGGGCAACCCGAGTCCTTTTATCGGCTTACCCCCTCCAGGAGTACCGCTAAACTCTGTGTCTGTTGCTGCGTCCGGCCCTAGTGAAGCTGATATCACCTCACGTTTTTCTGGTTGCTGTATTATATATAATGAATACAGCCACGGATCCGGTATCCGTCTTTGCGCCTGTTCTGGGTAGTGATTAATGCTACCCGGTTCTCACAATGTCCTTTTTCTCTGTCCCTCTTCTCCTCAGGCCGGTGATTTGGGCCTGGAAACCGTCATAGGGCTGTTAGAAATTCAGCTGTATGACCTCTCACTTTCAGCTCCTTAGCCCAACTGCCAGTTCTTCTCTCAGACCAGAATAGATCAAGGGGAGTCTCTGGAGCTCCCCTTTCTGGCCGGAGGTGGTAGTGCAGTCTTGCTATTTTAGTATTTGTATCCAGTGTCAGTAACTGTTTTTGTGGCAAATACCCCTAGGGGTGCCACACTATCAAGATCTGCAGGTAATTTTTGGGCAATTTTCATCTTTTGCCTCAGTACCATATTATGCCTTGCCATGAATCTAGTACACTAGGATACAGTGGCCTTAAGTCTGTTGCTGTGACCTGGGTTAGATTTGGCCCATTGAAGTGCAAGTAAACGTATTTGATTTCGTGTCACGACCTAACCACTTTGGCGATGCCCATTGACCATGTCTGCTACATGTTTTTTCAAGTTCTGGCCAATGTGGGGTGCCTCTTCTTAATGCACACTTACCCCTTGGCCTACTCTTTAATACTTTTTCATTTGCTTTCCAGTCCTGAACCATCTTTTCTGTTACTCCATATTGTCTTGCAGCAGCGCAGTTAAGTTTCATGGCAAAGTTTACAACTTTAAGTTTGAAACTGGCTTCATATTTCTTTCTTCTTGCTGGTGGAGCCATGATGGGGTTTTGACTGCGGTACATTTGTATACTGTACTGCATGTACTGGTGCTATACTGTATGAACAGGTACTGGTGATGTACAGTATGTGGTATCCAGTATACAACAACAAGCCAATGTAACTTACTGGTGATTGGCTGGTTGTTGTATACAAATCCTGCTTGGATTGGTCAGCTTTCACTGCCTGTCCAGCCCTCCTTTTCTCCAAGAGCCGAAGTGACTCCCTCTGGCCCACCCTTGTACCTATTACTGGTACCTTCAGAGAGCGCTGTGCCCAGAAGAACATGCCTCTTTCACCTGTCTGGCCCGCCCTTATATCTCTGCCTTTCAGATCTCACTCCTGAGGACTGCACAGTGACGAGGTCATGTGCAAGATCTGAGAGGCAGAGAAAGAGAGATTTATTCACACTGCGGGGCGGGATCTCGGGCAGCGCGGCCGCACAGGCGCAGTCAGCAAGACATCAAATGATGTCAGAAGACGGGCAGCGCTAACTGCGCATGCCCAAGGCAGAAGATAACAGCGCAGGCGCCGGGACAGTTGAAGACAATGCTGCGGAGGTGGCGCCCGGCGCCAAGAGGGTATGAGTGACGGCGGTGCTGCATCTGCATTAGGGGGGGAAAAACCTACCCCCAGGACTGTTTCAAGGTATTTTGAACAAATTGCAAAATCGATTATTTCTGCAGTTACAGCACCAAGAACTAAAAGAGCCACCTTGTCAGAATGCAGCATTAGTGCTGCACAAGGTGGCTCTTTTAGTTACAAATGCCTGGTGACAGGTTCCCTTTAAGTCCGGTTTCACACAAGTTAAGACTGCAATGTTTTGATCTTCTAACCCAAACGTAATAGTTTCATTTATATATGCTTATTAGACTGTTGCAATAGGTTAAGGAGATCTGTGGGTGGTCCTGACTTTGTAATCTATACTCACACCTGAATGTTAGACATCCAAAACTGGCCTAGCAAAAAAAATAACTGAGGTGTGTTGGACCAATTCCTTATTTTATGATCCCCAGAAGATAATCCAAGGGAATTGAGGCCCGTACTTAAATTGGTTGAGTCCTCAAGTAGGTTACATTAAAATAAGGTGTTGAGAATTGGAAGATGGTGTGAAGAAATGGAAGATGAAAAGATTAAACAAAACTAAGTTTAGTTTATCGGCATGAGATTTTGATTATGGATATACTGTATGTCTGTTCCGACATTGTTGAATATATGAAGTATTTATTTTTGGCTACCACTTTAAAAGGAATGTGACATCAGAAAATGACCCATTATCTAACACATTTTGTGTGTTAAACATGTTTAAAAAAATTAGAGCAATGTTTTTTTTCCCAGATCATACTGTTTATTAAATGTATAAATTAGAAATCTTGACATTTTCACACTGGCCATTGAGTTTCCAGAAGAACCAACACATGTACATAGCCACAATGAACAGACTTAGACCCTTTGGTATTGAAGCATCTAATGAGTGAGTGTAGGGAAGTGTACCGAGTCAATGGTCCCTCTTGCGTGTCTGGGCCGGAACCGTCGAGACTGTCACCAATATTCCGGGGGGAAGAGGTTCCTGACTGCCACAGTTCTGAACACCTGACTGGTGGGGGCCCCCCCTGAACCAAAACCCTAACTACGCCTCTGATCCAGGTACTTTATAGATTACATCTTACAGTCATCTCTTTCTTTTCATCTTCATCTTATGTAGATGCCATGATGATTTTTCATATCCACAGCAGTTTTCTGCAGACCTCCCTCTTCTCTGGTCTTTTGCAGCACATCCCCACATAGTGCCCTTAAAAATAGGAGTGTCATCAAAATGCCCTCTGCATTAAAAATGTCTGTCCATATTATGACATTAAATAAGCCTCCTATGGTATATGACCTCTATACTGTCTACCATTATCATATTCAAAAAGGAGAAACATTGGAGTTTTTGGCAAAATATCTATAACAACCTTTATTGAAACAGACCATGGATTTTGTGTGTTTTGATTTTTATTTTAATTATTCTTTTTTCTTGTATAGTTTTAAATTTTAGTCTCTTTTCTGCGGTATGATGTACTTTATCTGATTGTAATATCGCTGACCTCGTTATTTCCCTGGAATGCCCTATGAAGAAATCATTCTTTTGCAGAATAGGACCACAAAGATATGGAAAAAATTCCATTTCTTGTATTATCATCTATTGTTGTTATGATCTTAAAAGCATGTTAAAAAAAAAAAGTTAAATTTTTGTAATATTTATTTGATGCATGCACATTACAATATCTTTATCAGGTTATGTGTTTTTTCTATCTGATCGCTGCGGTTGTGGTGTGCATGCGCCGGCTTGCCGTACGTTGCTGCCCCGCATCATCTGGCGTTCTGTTGTCGCTAGCGTCTGACTGGGGGTTTGGCCTCCACATGGATGTTGGACGGCGATGTGCCAGGTCATGTGTGTATGGTGCGGCCGGCCGCAGGCACATGCGCCGTGTATACACAGCCCAGCTGTGCCTGGTCATGTGATGCACACATGACCGGTTACCATGGATATAAAAGGCTATAAAGGCACAGATGATTGGCCTCGGGGAGACCAAAACATCCAACACCGCGGAGACACCATCACGTGTTTCTCAACGCAGTCATTCCAGAACACTGCCCCCATCCCTTATGGGAAATATGCAGATGCATGTAAAGAAGCTGCGGAGACACCATCACGTGTTTCTCGACGCAAGCAGTGAATAGCCAGGCCTTTCCCCGGGAAGGAACAACCATGGGAAGGGCAGCATCCTATGAAGGAAAGCCACCTATGCCAAGCATGGTATTCATCCACAGACAGCTGTTTCGGGGGTTTTGCCCCTCATCAGTGTGGAGTAGGAATCTGGCTATTAGGAGCAGTGCCTAGTAAAAAGGCTATAAAGGCACAGATGATTGGCCTCGGGGAGACCAAAACATCCAACACCGCGGAGACACCATCACGTGTTTCTCAACGTGTTCTGGAATCACTTTTTACTAGGCACTGCTCCTAATAGCCAGATTCCTACTCCACACTGATGAGGGGCAAAAACCCCGAAACAGCTGTCTGTGGATGGATACCATGCTTGGCATAGGTGGCTTTCCTTCATAGGATGCTGCCCTTCCCGTGGTTGTTCCTTCCCGGGGAAAGGCCTGGCTATTCACTGCTTGCGTCGAGAAACACGTGATGGTGTCTCCGCAGCTTCTTTACATGCATGGATATAAAAGGTCCTGTAGGAGACCATTAACACCTCCCCTTGAGAAATCAAGGCTATAGAGCGGCGAAATGTGGGTCGGGGTGCGTCCAGTGGTGTGCCTCAGTCTGGGTAAGATGACCCTTTTATTCAACTTATCATAGGTTGATTTTTGTGACCATATGTATTAAGGGGCAGTATGGGAGAGGAATCCATAGAGAAGATTCTACAACAGCCACTGGGCTATATTGATTAATGTCCTCCCTCCATCAACCTTTGGGAGCAGGCAGATGGACATTGTAGGTGATGGGGTCCTTAAAATATCATGTTGATTGAAGCCCTTTAGTATTACATTTAGTACTGAGTGCGGCCAGTGTTGGTGTCCTTTTTAATCACATCTTTTAAATCTTGTTTGTTAATATATGTTTGATGGTCTGTTTCAATAAAGGTTGTTATAGAAATTTTGCCAAAAACTCCAATATTTCTCTTTTTTGAATATAATTATCATGGAGTGGTATGTAAGTAGCTAGGCATTAATTGCTTGGCATACTGAACAATATGAGTCTGGGCATTTTTGTATTGTCTACCATTATCAGCTGTAACCGCCACACCATCTGCCATTATGATCCATGGCCTATACCATGGCTGTCCCCTCTCTAATTTTCCATTATACTTTCTATATCTACACACTGTCCTCTCACCATGCTAACCCCATATCCATATTGTGACTCTATTTCCTGCTGTCCCCTCTCCATATCCATTCTGTGCCCCTTTTCACATTATGCCATCATACTACCCTCTTGAAACTATAACCACTTCTCACACTGCTCACACTGTCCCCCTACATAGTATGATGGTAACCACAGGCACCCATACGTTATGATATTCACAACAAACCACCAATAAATAGTATAGTCACCACCACAGCCTCCCATATATAGTATGATATCTACCACAGACCCCCCTTAAATAGTATGCTATCCAAAACAGCCCCATGTACTATGATGATCCCCACAACACCCCATACAATATCATTGCCTACAAATAGTACCACAAACAGTATGATATTCACCCCGGCCTCCTATCCAGTATGGTCAACACAGCCCCCGATAAAATGGCCACAACAGTCCCATATACAGATACACAGTATGGTCACCACAGCTTCTCATATACTTTGCAGTCTCTCTTTCACAGCCTCTCATTTCGTGGCCCATATGTACATTCCCTCATTTTTTAGCCCCAGTACAACCCCTCATTTCATACCCCCCCCCGCACTGATTCTCATTTCAATCCCCCCTGCACCGATTCTCATTTCATGCCCCCATGCACGGCCCCCCAGTTTAATCCTCCCATCTGCACAGACTCTGTTTATCCCCATCTGCAAAGCCCGTTAGTTTATTCCCTCCCATTTGCACAGCCCTTCTGTTTATTCACCCCATCTTCACAACCCCTCATTTTATTTCTACATCTTCCCTCCCATCTCCACAGCCCCTTATTTTATTTACCCACATCTGCACAGTCCCTCATTTTATACCCCATCTGCCCATCCCCTCAGCTTATTACCCCCATCTGCACAGCACCTCATTTTATCTCCCCTCTGCCCAACCCGTGAGCTTATTTTCCCCATTTGCACAGCCCCTCATTTTATCCCCCTGCACATCCCCTTAGCTTATTCCCCATCTGCACAGCCCATTAGTTTATTTCTACATGTGAAAGGTTCCTCAATTTATTCCCCACATCTGCAGAGGCCCACATTTTATCCTTCCCATCAGCAAATCCCCTCACCTTATTTTATTTCCCATCAGCATAGCCCCTTACCTCATTTTATTCCCCCATCAGCACAGCACCTCACCTGATTTTAATTCCCCCATCAGCACAGTCCCTCACCTCATTTTTATTCTCCCCATCTGCACAGCTCCTCTCATTTTAATTCTCCATCTGCACAGATGCTCATTTTATCACCCTGTGCACAGCTCCTCAGCTCATTCACCCATCTACACAGCCCATTAGTTTATTTCCCCCATGTGCTCAGCCCCTCAGTTTATTCCCCACATCTGCAGAGCCCTGCATTTTATTCCCCATCACCAAATCCCTTCACCTCATTTCATTCCCCCATCAGCACAGCGCCTCACCTCATTTTAATTCCCCCATTAGCACAGTCTCTCCCATTTTAATTCTCCCCATCTGCACAGCCTCTCAGTTTATTCACTCCATCTGCACAGCCTCTCAGTTTATTCACTCCATCTGCACAGCCCTACATTTTATCCCCTCATCAGCACATTCTCTCACCTCATTTTATTCCCCCATCAGCACTTCCTCTCACCTTATTTTATTCCCCCCATCAGCACAGGCCCTCAACTCATTTTATTCCCCCCATCAGCACTTCCTCTCACCTTATTTTATTCCCCCCATCAGCACAGGCCCTCACCTTATTTTATCCCCCCATCAGCACGGACCCTCACCTGATTTTAATTCCCCCATCAACACAGTCTCTCCCCTTCATCTTAATTCTCCCCATCTGCACAGCTCCTCTCTTCATTTGAATTCCCCATCAGTACAGATGCTCATTTTATCACCCTGTACACAGCCCCTCAGCTTATTCCCCCTTCTACACAACTCGTCGCTTTATTTCCCCATCTGCACAGTCCCTCAGTTTATTCACTCCGGCACAGCCCTACATTTTATCCTCCTCCAGCACATCCGCCTCATCTCATTTTATTCCCCCCTTATTAGCACATCCCCTCACCTCATTTTATCCCCCCCTATTAGCACCAGGGCCGGCGTCAGCACCCGGCGCACCCGGGCAAGTGCCGGGGCCCTGAGCAGGCAGGGGGCCCACTCGCCATCGGGGACACTGGCGCACTATAGTGCCGGCCCCCGCGAGTGGACCCGCCGTCTGCTCCAGGCCCCGGCACTTGCGACACTTACCTCTCCCGGTTCCAGCGCTGTAGCGTCTTCCATCCTCTGACTGTGACGTTTAGGTCAGAGGGCGCGATGACGTCACCAGTGCACGCCCTCTGCCTGAGCAGTCGCAGCACAGAGAGCAAGAAGACGCTGATGGTGAGGAGTCCAGCGCAGATCAGCATCAAGCAACGAGACGTGAGTATTTCATTTTTTTTTTTTAATATTTGGAGCAATATATGGGGACCATCAGAAGGGGCCCATATATGGAGCATTATATAGGACTAGTTCTATATGGAGTATCTTATGGGGCCAATAATATAGGGAGCATCTTATGAAGCCAGTTCTATAGGGAGCATTATATGGGGCCAATTTAATATGGAGCCAATTTAATAAGGAGCATCTTATGGGGCCAATTCAATATGGAGCAGTATATGGGGACAATTACATATGGAGCAGTATATGGGGCCAATAATATATGAAGCATCTTATGGGACTAATTATATATGGAGCATTTATATGGCCAATTATATATGGAGCATTATAAGGGGCCCATTATACATGGAGCACCTTATGGGGCCAATTATTTTTGGAGCATTATATGGGACCCATTCTGTAAGGAGTATTATATGGGGCCCATTCTGTATGGAGCATCATATGGGGCCCTTTCTGTATGGAGCAATATATGGGGCTCAGTATACTGTATGAGGCCAACCATATACTGTATGGAGCATTATATGAGGCCCATTCTGTAAGGAGTATTATATGGGGCCCATTCTGTATGGAGCATCATATGGGGCTCATTCTGTATGGAGCAATATATTGGACTCAGTATACTGTATGTACAGTGTACTTTATGTATTGTTCATATGCCTATGATTAAGAACTTTGTTCGAAACGCGTCAGGCATTTAGGGGCTGCGTCGCGCATGATGTTTTATTCTTGACATGAAAATAAAATATCGAAGATTTTTATGAAGAGACACCTGGTGCTGGAACTTTTTTTCTTTCTTTGCTACTGCAATGGGATGGTATCTGTTGTGAATTCTGTGGCAGAGCTCCCTCCTGTGGTCACAAGTGGTACTTCGGCTGATTCTCTCTGTGAGCTTCCGTTGGTGGAGGAAAGTGGTACTGCGGCTTCTGATTTTCCTTCCTCAGGTGATGTGGTGAAGTCGTTAGGTGCTGCTCTATTTAACTCCACCTAGTGCTTTGATCCTGGCCTCCAGTCAATGTTCTAGTATTGGACCTGTTTCCTCCTGGATCGTTCCTGTGGCCTGCTGCTCTGCATAGCTAAGTTCCTCTTTGCTATTTGTTTGCTGTTTTTTTCTGTCCAGCTTGTCAATTTGTTTTTTTTCTGCTTGCTGGAGGCTCTGGGACGCAGAGGGTGTACCTCCGTGCCGTTAGTTCGGTACGGAGGGTCTTTTTGCCCCCTTTGCGTGGTTTTTGTAGGGTTTTGTGTTGACCGCAAAGTTACCTTTCCTATCCTCGCTCTGTTCAGAAAGTTGGGCCTCACTTTGCTAAATCTATTTAATCTCTACGTTTGTCTTTTCATCTTAACTCACAGTCATTATATGTGGGGGCTGCCTTTTCCTTTGGGGTATTTCTCTGAGGCAAGGTAGGCTTATTTTCTATCTTCAGGCTAGCTAGTTTCTCAGGCCGTGCCGAGTTGCATAGGGAGCATTAGGAGCAATCCACGGCTGCCTTTAGTGTGGTTTGAGAGGATTAGGGATTGCGGTCAACAGAGTTCCCACGTCTCAGAGCTCGTTCTTGTTTTTTGGGTTATTGCCAGGTCACTGTATGTGCGCTGACCTCTATGTCCATTGTGGTACTGAATTACCTTTGTGATTTCATACCTTCCGGGCTCTAAAAATGTGAATGCGGATGCTCTGTCTAGGAGTTTTGTGCCCGACTCTCCGGGTTTATCTGAGCCGGCGGGTATTCTCAAAGAGGGAGTAATTGTGTCTGCCATCTCCCCTGATTTGCGGCGGGTGCTGCAAAAATTTCAGGCTAATAAACCTGATCATTGCCCAGCGGAGAAACTGTTTGTCCCTAATAGGTGGACGAATAAAGTTATCTCTGAGGTTCATTGTTCGGTGTTGGCTGGTCATCCTGGAATCTTTGGTACCAGAGAGTTAGTGGCTAGATCCTTTTGGTGGCCATCTCTGTCGCGGGATGTGCGTACTTTTGTGCAGTCCTGTGGGATTTGTGCTCGGGCTAAGCCCTGCTGTTCTCGTGCCAGTGGGTTGCTTTTGCCCTTGCCGGTCCCGAAGAGGCCTTGGACACATATCTCTATGGATTTTATTTCAGATCTTCCCGTCTCTCAAAAGATGTCAGTCATTTGGGTGGTCTGTTATCGCTTCTCTAAGATGGTCCATTTGGTACCCTTGTCTAAATTGCCTTCCTCCTCTGATTTGGTGCCATTGTTTTTCCAGCATGTGGTTCGTTTACATGGCATTCCAGAGAATATCGTTTCTGACAGAGGTTCCCAGTTTGTTTCGAGGTTTTGGCGAGCCTTTTGTGGTAGGATGGGCATTGACTTGTCTTTTTCCTCGGCTTTCCATCCTCAGACTAATGGCCAGACCGAACGAACCAATCAGACCTTGGAAACATATTTGAGATGCTTTGTTTCTGCTGATCAGGATGACTGGGTGTCCTTTTTGCCTTTGGCTGAGTTCGCCCTTAATAATCGGGCCAGCTCGGCTACCTTGGTTTCACCGTTTTTCTGCAACTCTGGGTTCCATCCTCGTTTCTCTTCAGGGCAGGTTGAGTCTTCGGACTGTCCTGGTGTGGATACTGTGGTGGACAGGTTGCAGCAGATTTGGACTCATGTAGTGGACAATTTGACTTTGTCCCAGTAAAAGGCTCAACGTTTCGCTAATCGCAGACGCTGTGTGGGTCCCCGACTTCGGGTTGGGGACTTGGTTTGGTTATCTTCTCGTCATATTCCTATGAAGGTTTCCTCTCCTAAGTTTAAACCTCGTTTTATTGGTCCGTATAGGATTTCTGAGGTTCTTAATCCTGTGTCTTTTCGTCTGACCCTTCCAGATTCTTTTTCCATACATAATGTATTCCATAGGTCATTGTTGCGGACATACGTGGCACCTGTGGTTCCATCTGTTGATCCTCCTGCCCCGGTTTTGGTGGAGGGGGAGTTGGAGTATATTGTGGAGAAGATTTTGGATTCTCGTGTTTCAAGGCGGAAACTCCAGTATCTGGTTAAGTGGAAGGGTTATACTCAGGAAGATAATTCCTGGGTCTTTGCCTCTGATGTCCATGCTCCCGATCTTGTTCGTGCCTTTCATATGGCTCATCCTGGTCGTCCTGGGAGCTCTGGTGAGGGTTCGGTGACCCCTCCTCAAGGGGGGGTACTGTTGTGAATTCTGTGGCAGAGCTCCCTCCTGTGGTCACAAGTGGTACTTTGGCTGGTTCTCTCTGTGAGCTTCCGTTGGTGGAGGAAAGTGGTACTGCGGCTTCTGAGTTTCCTTCCTCAGGCGTTGTGGTGAAGTCGTTAGGTGCTGCTCTATTTAACTCCACCTAGTGCTTTGATCCTGGCCTCCAGTCAATTTTCTAGTATTGGACCTGTTTCCTCCTGGATCGTTCCTGTGGCCTGCTGCTCTGCATAGCTAAGTTCCTCTTTGCTATTTGTTTGCTGTTTTTTTCTGTCCAGCTTGTCAATTTGTTTTTTTTCTGCTTGCTGGAAGCTCTGGGATGCAGAGGGTGTACCTCCGTGCCGTTAGTTCGGTACGGAGGGTCTTTTTGCCCCCTTTGCGTGGTTTTTGTAGGGTTTTGTGTTGACCGCAAAGTTACCTTTCTTATCCTCGCTCTGTTCAGAAAGTTGGGCCTCACTTTGCTAAATCTATTTCATCTCTACGTTTGTCTTTTCATCTTAACTCACAGTCATTATATGTGGGGGCTGCCTTTTCCTTTGGGGTATTTCTCTGAGGCAAGGTAGGCTTATTTTCTATCTTCAGGCTAGCTAGTTTCTCAGGCCGTGCCGAGTTGCATAGGGAGCGTTAGGCGCAATCCACGGCTGCCTTTAGTGTGGTTTGAGAGGATTAGGGATTGCGGTCAACAGAGTTCCCACGTCTCAGAGCTCGTTCTTGTTTTTTGAGTTATTGCCAGGTCACTGTATGTGCGCTGACCTCTATGTCCATTGTGGTACTGAATTACCTTTCATAACAGGTATCCAGCCACTTGTTCCTGGCACCTGTGTTCATCTGGATTCCGGTGAGGCACCATTTATCCTTTTCCCTCCTCCCGATATGATGTTTGAATGTAATTGATTGCAGGGAGGGAGCGACAATCGGGGAACAGGCAGAGAGAGGAGTGAGCGGTGTCAGTGACTGACATCGCTCACCTCCGTGCCTGTGCCCCGACTGTCACTGCTGCACATCTGCAGCCACAGGAAGATGACGGTCAATCGCAGACATTCACCTTTTTGTTTCCAGAGCGTGCCCCCCTTGGGTAGGCAGGAGGTGGCGCCCTAGGCAAGTGCCTACCTTGCCTACCTCTTGTCCCACCCCTGGATGGATCTATCATATCAGCTATGTATAGGGGTGTTATCTGTCAGTGTAACCTGCCTCTGTTGATGAGGAGCCTTAAGGTACCGTCACACTGAACGATATTGCTAGCGATCCGTGACGTTGCAGTGTCCTGGCTAGTGATATCGTTGAGTTTGACAGGCAGCAGCGATCAGGATCCTGCTGTGCCATCGTTGGTCGGAGCAGAAAGGCCAGAACTTTATTTGGTCGCTGGATCTCCCGCAGACATCGCTGAATCGGCACGTGTGACGCCGATTCAGCGATGTCTTCACTGGTAACCAGGGTAAACATCGGGTTACTAAGCGCAGGGCCGCGCTTAGTAACCCGATGTTTACCCTGGTTACCAGCGTAAATGTAAAAAAAAAAAAAAAACACTACATACTTACATTCTGGTGTCTGTCCCCGGCGTTCTGCTTCCCTGCACTCCTCCTGCATTCTGTGTCAGCGCCGGCTGGCCGTAAAGCAATTACAGCGGTGACGTCACCGCTCTGCTTTTACGGCCAGCACTTACACAGTGCAGGGAAGCAGAAAGCCGGGGGACGCGACAGGAATGTAAGTATGTAGTGTTTGTTTTTTTTACATTTACACTGGTAACCAGGGTAAACATCGGGTTACTAAGCGTGGCCCTGCGCTTAGTAACCCGATGTTTACCCTGGTTAC
Organism: Ranitomeya imitator; assembly: GCF_032444005.1. NCBI lineage: Eukaryota > Metazoa > Chordata > Amphibia > Anura > Dendrobatidae > Ranitomeya > Ranitomeya imitator. Next base: position 62,838,357 of record NC_091288.1, read on the forward strand.
CCGGGGACTTCGGATCGTTGGTCGCTGGAGAGCGGTCTGTGTGACAGCTCTCCAGCGACCAAACAGCGACGCTGCAGCGATCGGCATCGTTGTCGGTATCGCTGCAGCGTCGCTAAATGTGACGGTACCTTTACTGAAAAGACAGGAAGTATGAATCTAAAATAGGCGTAGTAGACAGTGTGAAAATTTCAAGATTACAATTAAACTGAAAACATTTTTTATTTTAAATAATGATTGCGATATGAAAATAAAAACATTGCCAAGATTTTTACAAAGATGCGTGTAACATAAAAACCTGATTTAATAGAAATAAATAGGTAATTTTGGGACACATTCCCTTTAACAAATCAATCCGTCGTTTGGTTTTTATGTCCTTGGTTATTGCAAAGAACTTTATAATTAAATCAAAATACAGAAATGTTCTCCTGTGTTCCTGATGAATCATAGCCATTGTTAAAAATCTCATTGTGACCCCACCTTCAGATAAGTAACAGCAATACAAGTATGTGACGTGAAGATGGATACGCTTTAGAGAGTATCTTACCAGTTAATAAGCTCCATTATTTTTTAGACAAATGCACTTTTGATGTCCCTTGTCATAGGATGCTCTGAATTAATTTGTCTTCCTGTAAGGATCCTGGTCTAGAAGCATTAGATGAACTGAGAAGTAATGAGATAAGTCAATTCTCGTCAGTCAGTGGAGCTTTTTGCTCAGGTGCCTGAGGCTGCTCTGGGTTTCTTCTTTCATTTTTCATCGTTTTATAGCTCATCCTTTTGTTGCGGTATTGGCGTTGTTTGTACTATCTGTCATTTTGCTTGGTTCCTTATCATTCTGAGGTTGACAGGCAGTCCTACACAACATATAATCAGCACAACATAGAAAATATGATTATGCCGTGGGTTGGAACAGAAAATCGGAGACGTTACCAATAGCAACCAATTGGAGACCCCTTTGAAAATTATCTAAACCATACAAATGAAGCAGACGGATATACCGGTAACTTTAGAATCTCATTTTATCATGGAAACAATCTTTTCTGCAGTTGTTACAAAAGATTTACTCTCCAGCATATATAAATAGCTGTACCTGCCCTGCTTAATGGGAATCTGTCAACAGGTTTTTGCTACCCCACCTGAGAGCATGTAGAGGCACAGAGCCTGATTCTAGTCATTTATCTCTTAGTGGGCTAATGGCTGCAGTTTTGATAAAATCGCCAGGTATCTGAATATTGAGCTCTGTATAGCCTCACCACTGATTGGCAGCTTTGTTGACAGCTTTCTGCCTATGCACAGTTTACAATCAGTGGTGGGGTTCTACAAAGCTCATGAATATGGAGGCTTAATAGTCTTCTAGTGATAATATCCTGCTGATAAAATACTGCTATTATCAAAACTATAGCAGGAAGCCATCAGGGTTCTGTCACAAAATTATTCCAACCCTCAGATTTGGTGACAAAAACCTGAGATGACATATTCCTGTCAAAAATCGATGCTAATCTGCAGGTTAATAGCATTCTAAAGCCGTGTGGCCACCACTCTGACAGCCTGGCTTCCAGAAAGAAATTACATTTATTCCTGTCGGCAGCCTCCGGCTTTCAGTCATAGAGGAGCTGCCAGTACGGCTTCAGTGATCGCTCAGTACATAGTGAGCAGCGGCTGTAACCACATCCTGGCACTGACTGACAGCCGCCTCTGCATTGATACACTACTGTCAGTCAATCCTGGGGCACGGTTACAGCTGCTGCTCACAATGTGGTGAGCTGTGACTAAAACATGCCGGCTGTGCTTCTGTGACTGAAAGCCCGACACTGACAGGAGGTCTAAAATTCATTTCCTCCTGGTAGCTGGGTGTCCAGTGCACAGGCTGCACGAATTTAGAACGCTACTTAACCTCCAGATTAACACAGTATCTGCAGGTTAATATCATTTTTTGACATGGCGGTTTCCCTTTCAATAAATACAGTGAAGGTTAAAGGGAACATGTTAATAGTGTTATTAACCTAAATGGCGTCCACACATAGCTGAACACTGTGGGGAGAAAATGAACTTTATTCCCTCAGCAGCTGTAATACAGCTGAGAATACAGAGCAGTGGCTGTAACCTCGTCCCTGGCCCTGACTGACCCTGGCTCTGCATTTGGGCTGGCTGTCAGTCAGAGATGGGGATGCGATTACAGCCGCTGCTCTGTATTCTCAAAGCAGTGACTGAACCAAGGTTGGCGCCACCCCTGTGACTGAAACCAAAACGCTGTCGGGGAGAATAAAGTTAATTTTCTTCCCACAGTGTTCAGGTAAGTGTAGGCGCCAGGCAGCTTAATATCTCTATAACTTGCAAATTAACCCCATATCTGCAGGTTAATAGCATTTTTTTCTGGTGACAGATTCCCTTTAAATGGTGGGTGGATGTTAGAACCATTTCTGATGATCAATGGCGTGAGATATTAGGTATGACTCTCACGTTGTCTTTTGAGTGAGTCACAGTGATTATCACAATTTTTCCTAATTCATTGGTAATATAGAATTCCTTAGCTTTCTTCCTAAAATGGGAATTTCAGGCAGACCTAGTGTGCCCTAGTTGCATTTGGAATGATGCCCATCTTATGAATACATTATGGGAATGTTCACATATTAGTATTTATTGGAAAAAGTGATTTGTATGTAGAAAAGGTGCAATTATCGCCTGTTCCGAGAATCGGTACAGCAGGTGATTGAATAAACCTGGAGTCTCCTATAAAAATTGGCATTCCTATTCTCAACCTGTCAGCTTCTGCCAGGCGCACCAACCATTAGAACTGACAAATAAAATAAATGAATGACTTGAAAGAGGCATATATCAAAAAAGGAATGCCATGTAGTGTGAATTGAGCACCAAAGTGCTTGAGTGCTCGATACTCGAATCAATCACGTCGGATGCTCAGATGTGCTCGAGTAGTGAGCATAATGGAAGTGAATGGAAAACTCGAGCATTTTTTCAGAGAACAGAAAAATTCTCTCTGTCTCTTACCCAAAATACTCTCTCTGTCTCTTACCCTTCTCCTGCCTGGTTCAGAAAATTGGAATTGGCTTCTCACGGGGACCTGAGCACTCGAGCACCACGTGATACTCGCTACTGCTCGATACTCGATCTAGTATTGAAGCAATGTTTGAGCCTCTTATGACCATGACCTAAAGTGGCTGGGTCTCACTTGTACTGGTCAACTGATGATTACAGGTTACAAGAATAAAAACAAAATTGTGATTGTAATGCTTTTATGTACTAGATTCATCCAGTAGACTTTCTTGTTTCTGGCGTACTGATCTTGTAAGTGTGGATGGGGGTCTATTCTTACTGTTACCCCATTTTTCTTTTCTACTATGAGAATGAGTGAGGAGAGGGAAAAACTAGGAGAAACACTTAAAACATTTTTTGTTTATAGCCTCTTATATTTAATTTTATCCTACTGCTCCAAGAAGCCCATTGATGTAAAATGTTTTTTGTGCTTGTTGGAAAATGAAAGATTGTGGTTTTTGAATACACAGGATTTGTTTTAATAAAAGAAAATTAGCTAAACAGTCTGATTAGTGGCTAAGAAAAAGCGTGCTGCTTAGCCTTACCCTGTATAAGGGATTTCCATTTTTCGTTTGTTCATCTTTGTCACAATTTCTGTACTCGTCAAAATTACAAGTGTCATTTTTGGCTTTGACCTAGTTGTAAAGTTGCAGTCCCATCTTAGAAAGTGATGGCATATCACTAGGATGTGAAATCATTTAATGATCGTTGGGGGGGGTCTAACTCTTGGGACTCCTCTACTGATCCGGAAAATTATGGGGCCACATTGCTGCATCCTCTTCACAGTTTTTACCTGTACAGTGACGCTTCTGGCCAACAACTTACATAGCCAACACAAACAAAAAAAAAGTGAAAAAAAGGGTATGCAGTAGCACACACCAACAAAAAAAAAGTGAAAAAAAGGGTATGCAGTAGCACACACCAACAAAAAAAGTGAAAAAAAGGGTATGCAGTAGCACTGACACGGTTTAATTCTCAGGATCCGTCCAGACTGTAAGCAACCAGCTTATGAAGCAATGTTATCTTTACACTGTGCCCTCTGGTAGCTGAGCTAGCTTAGCTTAGCCCCACCTCTTGGATGGAGGATAACCGTCTTACCAATAAGACACTTCTTCATAAAGAGACACAAGAATTTTATTTTTCAATATGGAGGCACAGTACTTATGTTCAATATATTTTTATTAATCATACTGTCCACCTGTCCCCCCCGCTATTCCCCGGCCTCTCCCCTCTGTCAATCCCTGCACTGGCTCCCCATCACCCAGAGACTCCAGTACAAAAGCCTAACCATGACATATAAAGCCATCCACAACCTGTCTCCTCCATACATCTGTGACCTCGTCTCCCGGTACTTTCCTGCACGCAACCTCCGATCCTCACAAGATCTCCTTCTCTACTCCCCTATTATCCCCTCTTCCCACAATCGCATACAAGATTTCTCTCGTGCATCCCCCCTACTCTGGAATGCTCTACCACAACATATCAGACTCTCGCCTACCATCGAAACCTTCAAAAAGAACCTGAAGACCCACCTCTTCCGACAAGCCTACAACCTGCAGTAACCACCGATTGACCAAACCGCTGCACGGTCAGCTCTACCCTCACCTACTGTATCCTCACCCATCCCTTGTAGATTGTGAGCCCTCGCGGGCAGGGTCCTCTCTCCTCCTGTACCAGTTGTGACTTGTATTTTTCAAGATTATTGTACTTGTTTTATTATGTATACCCCTCCTCACATGTAAAGCGCCATGGAATAAATGGCGCTATAATAATAAATAATAATAATAATAATACTGTACGTAGAGATACAAACAAGGTCTTATAATAAACACAAGGCTGGAGGAGCCCCCTGTCCCTCTGAGCCTCATCTTTCCGGTGTTACACTCTACATCTCTCACATCTTCACTCTAGAACAAGACCTCTGGCTGCCTCCCGGCCTTGGACACCGCTGCTCGCCGTGCTGACACGTCACTTACATCGTAATCTTACGACACGCAGTGACCTCCAAGGTCTGGTTATGGCCGGACGTCTTGATCTAGATTGAAAGGTCCAAGGATGCAGAGTGTGATGGCGGAAAGAGGCACAGAAGACAAGATGGCGGGGGGCAAGGACAGGTGAATGGTGAAGTGGTTACTAGTACTACTATTTTTTTTTTTCTTAACCTTTTGAAGGCCCTCTATGGTGGCCACCAATTTGCTGTATTTGCACGAAGCGAATTACAAAAGTGTTCCTTGTTCTGAAACTGCCAAAGATAAAAAATATATTTGTAATAATTCTTACCCAAACCTTTTAGCATACGTTCCTATCAGACTAAATAAGTAGACTTTATTGTATTTCTTAGTCTCTTATGGGAAAGATAACCAAAATGTTGACAGATCAATTTCACGGGCCGCATTCTACATCTATTATTTTTATTGCCGCTTCACTCTCCTTCCTACAGATTGTCAGTATTTTACTACTTACAAGTCTCTGTGGCATGTTCTTTCATGCAAAACATTCTTTCATTCCTGATCTAGAATGTGAACTCAGACATTTATAACAGTCGCAGAGACATTTTACAGACAGGATGGCTAGATCATATTAATTTATTCTGCTTGTAAAAGAAAAGTATTAAAAATCAAGTTGCTGAACCAAAAAAAAATCACCTTATGTCATATATTCTGCACAAATTCAGTTCTGAAGAGGTCCATGAAGTTTGCCAGGTCTGTATGCATCGGTTTCCATGTGCAAATAGCCTCTTCAGAGAGGATGAAAATGGGAACACTAATCCTACCCATTAGGGCTCGCTCCCACTTGCGATTAAATCGGACAAATGCAATCCGATTTAAAATTGGTTTGCATTTGTACCTATTTAATCCTATGCTTGTGTTCTCAGTGGCTTTTTGTCTTCCTGATCCAATTGGATCACGATCATACGGGAAAAAACGCACCATGCTGCAATTGCAGCAAGATTCTGATCGCACGCAGCCATATAATTCTTTGAGGGCAGGTAAACCATCGCACTCCATTTGGATATCACCCGATTGGATTGCAGTATGATTCTCGCAGACGCCAGCAACAGAGGAGATGGAGAAATTAATTTTTCCCTCTCTACCGCAGCTGTACTCCGATTCTCTCAAGCGCGAGGATCGGAGTAAAGATCACTGACACTCGGCTCCTGCTTGCAGCACAGCAGGAGCCGAGCGTCCTTAGCATGTCACATCCAGTGCTCTCACATCTGATGTGATACGCTAGGGTGTCTTCGGCCTTAGAAGTATCAATCCTAAAAGAGGAAAAGTATAATAGAAATATGTCACCACTTCTATATTTTTCAGCCACTCCTAGTTATGGCTTACAAATAGTGATGTCAAATATTGACCAAATGCTGAATGTGTGAACGTGGCCTTGGGATAAGAAGCCAAACCAGAAACTCCATTTGCAGAAACTTGTTTCGGGCTGTTTGCCCCTCATCAGTGTTAAGTAGGGGTAGCTGAACTTTTGATGATGGTCATTTGGATGTTTTGGGTTGTCATTATGATTTAAAAAGAGAAAACACAGTAGTTTGACAATAAATGGCTTCACCCAACCACTAACCATGAGTGGAGAAAAAGTTTTTTTGTTATCATTCATAGTAACTGGAAAAAAGGCCAAGAAAACAAAAATTCTGCTGGGGTAGGTAAACTTTTCAGCACAACTGTTTCTGACACAATGTACACGTTTTAATAATTTGTCAGCCGGACATTGCAGTGCTCCAGCTTCTACCCAGCTCTGCCCACTTTATCAGAGCTGATCGAAAGTGGTGTGTAAACATCAAACGCTTCATTTTTTATTTTTTTTTTACAAAACTTTGCATTGTGCCAATTTTTTGGTACCTTTTAAAAGTGGTTTACACAGGAATTCATGTGTATGTCTGGATGGTTTTCAGTGTTTTTCTGCTGTCAGTGAGCATACTGCAAAACTACTTTAAGCCTGATGTACAGAGTAGCATAGTTAAAAATAGTCTCCCAGTTATCATACAGACATGACTTTTTCTGTTCTTTGAAATGCAGAACTTGCTGCTGGAACTAATTGATACCAAATTAGAATCTCTGCTTCAAATGTCAATATAGTAAAGGCCCATTTAGGGTATATGCATACAACGTCTTTTTCAGGCGGTTTTTCAGTGAAACCCACCTGAAAAAGCCTTAAAAAGCTGCCAAAAATAATTAACATATGCACTGCAAAGTCAAAATTACATTCCGTTTATGCAATGTCTTTTAGCCACTTCTGGTTTTGAAAGCCATGAAATGGCTAAAAGAGTGACTGATCCATTCTTTTGTTGACTTCCGTTTGGCAGCCAAAACTATGTTCTAATTGGAGTTTAAAAAATCACGGGCGACAAAGTCACCGCAGAAGATGTCCAATTAGATATTCAGAGAGTTGCGTCGGGAACAATGCACTCTTGTTTTCCTGACGTGTTGGCTTCTTCAAAAACAACGTGGGTACACCAGCATCTAAAAGACGTCATGTCCACATACCATTGATTAGCCGATTATTGAGTGAACGAATTTGTAAGAATACTCATTTCCGACCATTTCCTATGTTGATCATATCTTTTGTGTTCATAAAAATGGTTTGTCGACAGCACGTCTACTTAGGTAAACACCTGACAACAAAGCAAACAGCAAGAGGATGAGCAATCATTGTACCATTCCAGAAGACTGTGTATTTGAGTTAACACAAGCTTATGAAAAAAATCATCCATGTTTCATTCAGAAAACAAAAATATGATTTTCCATCAGTATTATCATACATATAGCATTTGTTTTTATACATCAGCAGTTTTTAAAATGTACAAGACCAAATACAATTTCCCAGGGCTGCCACCAAGAATTTCAGGGCCCCATACTGGCAAAATTTTCAGACTCCCTTGAGACTCCACCCAGGACCGACTTCAGCACCACCACCACCCCTCGAAGCTTCCACAGACCCACCACCCACTCTTGGAAAAACTCCACATCTTCATCATCGTCCTCACCAATCACACGATACCACACACATAGCCAGCAGCTTTTGTTTTTGGCTAAAAAATTTTTTAAGCCTGCCACCACGGCAAGGTAGACTCTTAGCAGGGCCCTACTCTATTCTAAACTTTCAAAAATTTCTTAAAATACCCAATACCCTTTTTAGGTATATTTTTCTTTAAGGGAATGTGTCACATACATTTTCTTTAAATGACCAAGAATGCCACATTCAGGGGAGAAATAACGTCACACCATGGCAGGACCACATATTATCACCATATAGTGACAGAATAATACCACATAGTAGGAACAAATACCACCACACCATGATCAGATCACATATTACCCCCCCATAGTGATCGAATAATACAATACAGATCATTGATAAAAAAAAACCCACAATACTAATTTTACCTTAAATGCCGTTATACACAGGAGCGCTGTACATAGTATACAGTGTATAGAGTAAGTGTACAGGTAATACAGTGACTCACCAATAACATCATACACAGGAGCTCTGTTTATAGTGTCAATGTACAGATAATACAGGGATCAACAGTGACAGTATACACAGGAGCTCAGTATATAGTTTAGTTGAAGCGATTCATCTTTGCTTTTCTTCTTCATCCATCGCAGACCGCCATCACCTCTTCCAGCAAGGACTCCTCTCTGCAAAATATAACCCACCATTATCTAAAGCACCACTTCCAGAACACATTCCCTATGTTTTCCCCAACATCTACACTACACCAGATGAAGAAAAAAGGTGACACAGTGTTGCCCTGCACAATAGCCGGTCTCTCCCTCCCACTGAAGTCAGTAATCTCAAAAATAAAATACCTCACAGTAGTAATAATATCTCTTAATTAGCCCCTACAGTAATAATATCCCACATCCTGGCCCCTTCCTGTAATAATGTCCCCATTCTGGCCCCCATGTGTCTCATTCCTGGCCTCACGTGTCTCCATCCTGCCCCTATATGTTCTCCCAACCTGGTCCCATATGTCTCTATCCTGCTCCGATATGTTCTCCCATCCTACCCCCATATGTTCTCCCATGCTGCCCCCATTTGTTTTCCTATTTTGGCCCCATATGATCTCCTATCCGGCCGACAAATGTTCTCCCATTCTGGCCTGATATGATCTCTCATCTTGACCGCATATGTTCTTCCATCGTGCCCCCATATGTTCTCCCATCATTGTCCCATATGTTCTCCCATTCGGCCCCCATATGTTCTCTCATCCTGCTCCCATATGTATCCATCCTGCACCCATATGTTCTCCCATCCTGCCCTAATATTTTCTCCCATCCTTGTCTTATATGTTCTCACATCCTGCCTCCATGTGTTCTCTCATCCTGCCCCCATGTGTTCTCCCATCTTGACCATATATGTTCTCCAATCTTGATCCCATATGACCTCCCCTCCTGCTCCCATATGTTTTCCCATCCTGCCCATATACATGTTCTCCCATCTTGACCCCATATGTTCTCCCATCCTCTTCCCATATGATCTCTCATCCTGCCCCAATATATTCTCCCATCCTTGTCCCATATGTTCTCCCGTCCTGCCTTCATATGTTCTCTCATCCTGCCTTCACATGTCTTCATCCTGCCCCCATGTGTTTTCCCATCCTGGTCCGATTTGATCTCCCATCCTGGCACCATGTGTCTCCTTCTTGCCCTCATATGTTCTCCCATCTTGACCCCATATGATCTCCCATCCTGCCCCAATATGTTCTCCCATCCTGCCCCAATATGTTCTCCCATCCTGGCTCCTGTATCTCCATTCTGCCCTCATAAGATCTCCCATCCTGCCCACATATTGTTACGAGTCGAGTTTCCTCTGCTGCACAGGGGGAATCTCGATCCGTCTCCGCTGCGGTCTCCCATTCTCCTCCGGCCGCAGTGGAGTCTGCTCAGCGGGGACGTCGCTCCCAGTGTCTTGCTCGCTCTCACTCTGTACAGAGAGTTACTGCTGCTTCTTCAGCTCCTGCCATTAAAGTCAGTGCTGGTCAGCAGACTTCCCTGGGACTAAGTCCTTGTTTGCGCACACTGAGCATGCCCAGGGCAAGATCTCCCGTTGGAGATCGAGGGTCATGTGCTCAGGCTCTGCAGCACATTCCATTGGACCTCTTGGCAGGTCTTGGAAGGGCAAAGTTTCTGTGGCCACTTCCTGTGCTGCAACTATATAAACTGCGCATGACCGCACGGCCATGCGCTAGTGTACAATTGAATATGTGTGTTTGTTGTGAGTGCAAGTCGTTCATTAAATACCCCTACCCTATTGTATGACTGTTTGCATATGGAGTATGGCTGCTATCTAGCGCCCGACAAATCACTCAACGTGTCACACACGTATCAGCGTCTATTGCTGTGACCGCCAGTGCGGCGCCACGCGCAAGTAGTGCGCTTCCTTACCCACGTCTGGGTGCTTAGTGGTGCCTGCCAGCACGGCACAGTTCGCACTTCGGTGCTCTAATTATAAGAGTTGCCTAACACACCCTGTTGCGGTGTTGTGTCAGCAAGTGGTCTAATCGGACTTCAATCCTAGTTGGGGTTAAGTTCGCTGACTGCTTGCTCGCCTTCTATGTGCGGTACCGCGATCCTGTGACGCAACAGGATCACTTCCTTCACGTTGGGTGAAGTTTAACCCACGCGAGTATACTTATAAATACCGCCATATAGTCCGTCATTACTCAGCAGCAGGTTCCATCTCTGCACGGTGGACCCCGGGCTACGAACGCACCGTTCACTATCAGTCTTATTATTTGGTGCGTTCCGCTAGCCCTAACATTACACTAGCGCCAGGGTCTGGCTAGTGATGACGGACAAACAGCAATCCCTGCGGTATATACAGCAGCTGGAGGGTAGGTTGGCGGCTCTCGAGAGCGCAACCTCAGCTGTGGATGTTACCGCAGTTGCTGTACAGGCTGCCAGCGTGGCTGCAGCAACTTAGTCCATTGCCACCCCTGTTCCGACATTTTCTCGCCTCCCGCTGCCAGAAAAATTTTCTGGTAATAGCAAATTTTGTAGGGGATTCGTGAGTCAGTGCTCTATTCATCTCGAGCTTCTGGCTGCACGTTTCCCCACAGAGCGGGCTAAGGTGGGATTTATTGTGTCTCTATTGTCGGACAGGGCGTTGGAATGGGCTACGCCGCTGTGGGAGCGTGGCGATCATGTGGTGCAGAGTGCTCCTCTGTTTTTGAGCACTTTAAAACAGGTCTTTTTAGGACCTCAAGTCACCCATGACACTGCGCTCCAACTGCTGGCATTAACTCTGGGTGAGTCCTTGGTCAGTCATTTTGCCGTCCAATTCCGCACTTTAGCATCTGAGCTGGAATGGTCGGATAAAGCTCTTATCCCCATATTTTGGAGGGGCTTGGCTGACCATGTAAAGGACGCTCTGGCCACTAGGGAGATTCCTGCCACACTGGAGGAGTTAATAACAGTCTCCACTCGAATTGACCTCCGTTTTAACGAGCGGAGGTTAGAGCGAGCCCAGTGTAGGCAGAGGTTTCGGCTGGCTCCTACTTTCGCCAAACCTCTGGAATCTCCGGTCCTGGTTCCTGAGTCACATGAGGCCAGGGAAGTGTCACAAGCGGGACCTAAGTCCCGGACCGCTTGTGCAGTCAGGGTCTGTCATGTTTGCCAGCAGTCTGGACATTTAGCCACCAGATGTCCTCAGCGGTCGAGGAAACGTCAGCGTCTAGTGGTCGTAGGTGGAGGTACACTAGACACGGCGACGTTTGCCTCTAAATTGTCCTTTAAGGGGACAATTACTATAGGCTCATTCTCCCACTCGGTAGAGCTCTGCGTGGATTCTGGGGCGGAGGGCAATTTTATGTCTTCTGCCTTCGCCCAACGCCACGCAATACCTCTGGTTATGCTAGCTCAACCTGTAACGGTACGAGTGGTGAATGGGTCGACTCTGCCCTCACAGATAACTCACCAGACCATCCCTTTTACTCTGTCCATGTCGCCATCTCATCAGGAGATTATTTCTCTGCTCGTCATTCCAGAGGGAATTGATGAGGTCCTGTTGGGAATACCTTGGCTACGGTACCACTCTCCTCATATCGAGTGGTCCTCAGGCAGAATTCTGGGATGGGGTGAATCTTGTGGGGGTAGGTGTCAGAGGGAGTGCGTTCAGGTAGCTACAACTGAGGTACCCGCAGATCTTTCCTCTCTCCCCAAGCAGTATTGGTCGTATGCAGACGTATTCTCCAAAAAGGCGGCGGAGACCCTTCCGCCCCATCGCCCCTATGACTGTCCTATTGACCTCTTGCCTGGTGCTGAGCCTCCCCGGGGTCGAGTCTATCCGCTATCTCTCCCGGAGACGGAGGCAATGTCACAGTACATCCAGGAAAATCTGGCAAGAGGGTTCATCAGGAAGTCAGTGTCACCTGCTGGGGCAGGGTTCTTCTTCGTGCAGAAGAAGAGTGGGGAATTGCGTCCATGCATAGACTACAGGGGTCTTAACGCCATCACCGTTAAGAATAAATACCCTTTGCCTTTGATATCTGAACTGTTCGATAGGCTTCGGGGAGCAAGGGTATTTACTAAATTAGATCTGCGGGGTGCTTACAACCTGATTCGCATCCGTGAGGGGGACGAATGGAAGACGGCTTTTAACACCAGGGATGGGCACTATGAATATCTGGTGATACCCTTTGGGCTCTGTAATGCCCCAGCCATTTTCCAAGACTTTGTGAACGATATCTTCCGGGATATGCTTTCCACCTCGGTCATAGTCTAGCTGGATGATATTCTCATCTACTCTCCAGATATTGACTCCCACCGGAGAGATGTTTGCAAAGTCTTCGACCTCCTACGGGCAAACTCCCTCTATGCCAAGTTGGAGAAGTGTATGTTTGAGCAGGAGTCCTTACCTTTCCTAGGCTACATCATCTCAGCCCAGGGATTGGCTATGGATCCTGCCAAACTACAGGCTGTGATGGACTGGCAGGAACCCCATTCTCTTAAAGCGGTGCAGCGCTTTATGGGGTTCATCAATTATTATCGCCAGTTCATCCCGCATTTCTCAACTTTGGTAGCTCCCTTGGTTGCCCTCACCAAGAAGGGGGCGAATCCCAAATTGTGGTCTGAGGAGGTCTCCAAGGCCTTTATCTCTATAAAGTCACACTTCGCTAGCACTCCCATTCTTCATCGCCCCGATGTTGATAAGCCATTTATCATGGAGGTGGATGCCTCTTCTGTTGGTGCTGGAGCAGTCCTCTTCCAAAAGGATGCTCAAGGTCGGAAGCATCCTTGCTTCTTTTTCTCCAAGACCTTCGCACCAGCAGAGAGGAATTATTCCATCGGGGACAGGGAGTTGCTAGCCATGAAGTTGGCTTTCTCGGAGTGGAGACATCTCTTGGAGGGAGCACGTTTTCCCTTCCAAGTCTTCACAGACCACAAAAATTTGGTGTATCTGCAGACAGCTCAGCGGTTGAATTCTCGCCAGGCCAGATGGTCCTTGTTCTTCTCCCGGTTTCATTTCACCCTCCATTTCCTTTCTGGGGAGAAGAACATTTGGGCCGACGCTCTCTCTCGCTCCGTTGTGTCATCTGCGGAGGAGGAGGAGGAGCCTCGGCTTATTGTCCCCACCGAGAGTTTGAGAACTGTGGCCCCGGTTTCGCTGGAGTCTGTGCCCCCGGGCAAGACTTTTGTTCCATCTAGTTTGCGACCGGAGGTTCTCTCTTGGGCGCACTCGTCCAGGGTGGGTGGACATTTTGGTACTAAAAGGACATCAGAGTTACTGGCGAGGACATACTGGTGGCCGCATATGGCTCGTGATGTCGCGGAGTACGTTCGGGCGTGTGTCTCTTGCGCCAGGAACAAGACTCCTCGGCAACGGCCAGCTGGTTTGCTTTATCCTCTGCCCGTGGCTGACAGGCCCTGGGAGATGGTCGGGATGGACTTTGTGGTTGGCTTACCCAAGTCTCGTAATTGCACCATTATCTGGGTGATCACCGATCATTTTTCCAAAATGGTGCATTTGGTGCCTCTTCCACGGCTACCATCTGCACGGGCGTTGGCTGTCTTGTTTATCAAGCATATCTTTCGCTTACACGGTATGCCAGACAAAATTGTTAGTGACCGGGGTCCCCAGTTTGCGTCTCGATTCTGGAGGGAGCTATGTCGTCTACTCAGTATTGAGTTAAATCTCTCTTCGGCATATCATCCCGAGACAAATGGGTTGGTAGAAAGGGCCAACCAGACCTTGGTCACATATCTGCGACATTTTGTTTCTGCCAGACAGGATGACTGGGCATCCTTGCTACCGTGGGCAGAGTTTGCACTTAACAATGCCGTAGCCGACTCCACCGGTCAGACTCCATTCCTCTTAAATTACGGCCAGCATCCGCGTGTTCCTGTGCCCATGCCTGTGTCTTCCGCTGATCCCAGGGTGGCAGACTGGGCTGTGGAGGCACGGGACATTTGGGATCGCACGCAGGATGCCATTCGGGCCTCCAAGGAGAGAATGAGGTCCTCCGCCGATGTTCATCGGCGCCCCGCTCCGACTTTTGCCCCTGGCGACTTGGTGTGGCTCTCCGCCCGTAACATCAGGCTGCGAGTTGAGTCCACTAAGTTTGCTCCTCGCTACTTGGGTCCCTTCAAGGTTCTCGAACAGGTTAATCCTGTGGTCTACCGCCTGGCTCTTCCTCCACGCTTGGGTATCACCGACACCTTTCATGTGGCCCTCTTGAAACCCGTATACATGTCCCGGTTTTCCGAGTCATCTGCCGGGACATCGGGTTCGTCTACGGACGATTACGAGGTGAACGCTATTTTGGGGTGCAAGGTGGTACGCGGCAAAAAGTTTTATTTGGTGGATTGGAAGGGTTATGGTCCAGAGGACAGGTCTTGGGAGCCTGCTGAAAACATTTGGGCCCCACAGCTCATTGCTGCCTTCGAGCGTAGCGAGGCCCAAGGAGGGGGGGGGCCCTAGGAGGGGGGATAATGTTAGGAGTCGAGTTTCCTCTGCTGCACAGGGGGAATCTCGATCCGTCTCCGCTGCGGTCTCCCATTCTCCTCCGGCCACAGTGGAGTGTGCTCAGCGGGGACGTCGCTCCCAGTGTCTTGCTCGCTCTCACTCTGTACAGAGAGTTACTGCTGCTTCTTCAGCTCCTGCCATTAAAGTCAGTGCTGGTCAGCGGCGAGCGGACTTCCCTGGGACTAAGTCCTTGTTTGCGCACACTGAGCATGCCCAGGGCAAGATCTCCCGTTGGAGATCGAGGGTCATGTGCTCAGGCTCTGCAGCACATTCCATTGGACCTCTTGGCAGGTCTTGGAAGGGCAAAGTTTCTGTGGCCACTTCCTGTGCTGCAACTATATAAACTGCGCATGACCGCACGGCCATGCGCTAGTGTACAATTGAATATGTGTGTTTGTTGTGAGTGCAAGTCGTTCATTAAATACCCCTACCCTATTGTATGACTGTTCGCGTATGGAGTATGGCTGCTATCTAGCGCCCGACAAATCACTCAACGTGTCACACACGTATCAGCGTCTATTGCTATGACCGCCAGTGCGGCGCCACGCGCCAGTAGTGCGCTTCCTGGCCCACGTCTGGGTGCTTAGTGGTGCCTGCCAGCACGGCACAGTTCGCACTTCGGTGCTCTAATTATAAGAGTTGCCTAACACACCCTGTTGCGGTGTTGTGTCAGCAAGTGGTCTAATCGGACTTCAATCCTAGTTGGGGTTAAGTTCGCTGACTGCTTGCTCGCCTTCTATGTGCGGTACCGCGATCCTGTGACGCAACAGGATCACTTCCTTCACGTTGGGTGAAGTTTAACCCACGCGAGTATACTTATGAGTACCGCCATATAGTCCGTCATTACTCAGCAGCAGGTTCCATCTCTGCACGGTGGACCCCGGGCTACGAACGCACCGTTCACTATCAGTCTTATTATTTGGTGCGTTCCGCTAGCCCTAACACATATGTTCTCCCATCCTGGCCCCTGTGTCTACATTCTGCCCCCATAAGATCTCCCATCCTGCCCACATATATTTTCACATCCTGGCCCGTCTTGATCTTCCATCCTGCCCCCATGTGTCTCCAACCTAAACCCATATAATCTTCCATTCTGGCCCCATATGTCAGCTTTCAGTACACCAAAAATGTAAAGAAAAAGTTTCTCCTTACTTGGCCAAGGCCCTGCAGCACCCTCTTCTTCATTTGAAGCACAGACGATGCTGGTGCATGGTGGTAATGTCATACAACACAAACGTCAGCTGACAGCCTCCGATTGCCTGGCGGCTGTTAACTATTGCCATGCAGGAAACCTTTGGCCTCCTGCATGGCAAAAGATTTCAACTAAATGTACGTCTGAGGACACACGTTCAGTTACTGAACCGGCCGAATGCTGCCCCCTTGGGGCCCGATGAGCAGAAGGAAAAATAGGGGCTTGGCCATGCCACCTTGTTTCTGCTCACTGGGCCCCATACACCAGTAAGTGCAGTAATGCCCTGATGGCTGCCCTTCAGTTTCCTGTACTAACAGTGGCAATGTACCTGTAAAAATCAGATGATACACGGTCAATCTGTATGAGATCCTTTTTTTTTGCACATCCATTAACTTGAATAGGAGAGTCTCATGTAAAATATGGTCTGTGAAAAAAGTCCTCTGAATAGCATTGGTGCAAGTGCTGCCTGTTAATTTTCACAGACCGCACTGGGCCGGAAAATACAGTCATGTCAACGTAGCCTCACGATGATTGCCATATGCAAATTATAGTTTAAGGGCTTATGCACATGACCAAATTTTCTGTCCGTGTGCAGTCCAACAAAACATTGGATCACACTTGGATCATTGTTATTCTATGGGCCATACACATGTCTATTTTTTTCCTGAGACCATGAAGGTCTTAGCATGTCTGATGTAGATCCAATACTTAGATAGCACTCAGCCATGCAACTTAATGAGTCTGTGGAAAACATCCAATGGTACTCATATGACATTTGAGTGCTGTCTAATTTTCACGGACTGACATGATGGAGAATTGTTTTTCTCCATCTTCTACTCATCCGAAAGAATCGAATTACACCAAGCTGACACTCTGATCAAACTTTGGGATGTATAATCGGACAGATTTTCTCAGATGAGAAAAAATTAGTGGTGTGACCCCAGCCTTACAAGCCACAGGCAACATGCTATATTGACCATCAGCCTTCATTACAGGCAGATATGGGCCCTCCTAATTGGGATTTTACATATACTATGCCTTTGCTACTGTAGGACTGGAAATTAGACAAAATCTGTTGATCACACAAGACTGTTAATGATTCTAAATAGTAGGTAGTGTTGAGGGAGGCGCTGGTGGAATAATAAGCATTTGCCTAGCAGAATTCAGCGTGCCTCCTATGAGGTAGGCAAAGTGCCCAAATAATTGTATTATTGGAATGTAAACTTGTCTGGTGCTATATACACAGCATTACTGATTTGTTTCCCGCAACCATTCATAGAACATGATACAATATAAACATAATGAGCACAGTAACACTTGTATATTATGCGATTCCTGGTTTATCTATTGGAAACTGAGCTCCCCTGGTCAAAGTTAACCTTATAGTATGTATCCTGTCACCTCTGACAGATGGAGCAAAGGGCAACTATCGAGACTTCCCCAGACTTCTTATATTTTATGGCTGTGCCATGTTATAATAACCACAAATTATACACATTGCAGGCATGCTCAGGCTGTGGCTGCGGCTACGGGCCGTGACGCACAAGGTCATTTGTATACATGGAAGTTTATATTACTATCCCTAAAAAAGGATTTTCTTTTAGGGTATGTTTCCACATGCAGGAAACGCTGCGTGTTTGACCCTGCATAGAGACGCAGCGTCAAACACGCAGGGTCCAGATGTTACAGCATAGTGGAGGGGATTTAATGAAATCCCGTCTCCACTATGCGTGGTAACACGCACGCGGCGGCCCTGCGACTCCGGACTTGTGGCGCTTCTTTTAAGATCGCAGTATGCCCGTGTACCTTGCGGCGACGCTGTGTCGCCGCAAGGTATAACACAGGGCCCTATGCGTGGGGTGCGATGATCCAGGATGTGTGCTATGAACACATCCGGCATCATCGCGTTCCAGAAGGGGGCGGAGCTTAGTGCAGAGCGGGTTTGCCGCTCCGACTAAACCGCCGGCCATCCTGAAGGTGGACACATACCCTTAACCCCTTCATGACCCAGCCTATTTTGACCTTAAAGACCTTGCCGTTTCTTGCAATTCTGACCAGTGTCCCTTTATGAGGTAATAACTCAGGAACGCTTCAATGGATCCTAGCGGTTCTGAGATTGTTTTTTCATGACATATTGGGCTTCATGTTAGTGGTAAATTTAGGTCAAGAAATTCTGCGTTTATTTGTGATAAAAACGGAAATTTGGCGAAAATTTTGAAAATTTCGCAATTTTCACATTTTGAATTTTTATTCTGTTAAACCAGAGAGATATGTGACACAAAATAGTTAATAAATAACATTTCCCACATGTTTACTTTACATCAGCACAATTTTGGAAACAAAATTTTTTTTTGTTAGGAAGTTATAAGGGTTAAAATTTGACCAGCGATTTGTCATTTTTACAACGAAATTTACAAAACCATTTTTTTTAGGGACCACCTCACATTTGAAGTCAGTTTGAGGGGTCTATATGGCTGAAAATACCCAAAAGTGATACCATTCTAAAAACTGCACCCCTCAAGGTACTCAAAACCACATTCAAGAAGTTTATTAACCCTTCAGGTGCTTCACAGCAGCAGAAGCAACATGGAAGGAAAAAATGAACATTTAACTTTTTAGTCACAAAAATTATCTTTTAGCAACAATTTTTTTATTTTCCCAATGGTAAAAGGAGAAACTGAACCACGAAAGTTGTTGTCCAATTTGTCCTGAGTACGCTGATACCTCATATGTGGGGGTAAACCACTGTTTGGGCGCACGGCAGGGCTTGGAAGGGAAGGAGCGCCATTTGACTTTTGGAATCAAAAATTGGCTCCACTCTTTAGCATACACCATGTCACGTTTGGAGAGCCCCCGTGTGCCTAAAAATTGGAGCTCCCCCACAAGTGACCCCATTTTGGAAACTAGACGCCCCAAGGAACTTATCTAGATGCATAGTGAGCACTTTGAACCCCCAGGTGCTTCACAAATTGATCCGTAAAAATGAAAAAGTACTTTTTTTTCACAAAAAAATTCTTTTAGCCTCAATTTTTTCATTTTCACATGGGCAACAGGATAAAATGGATCCTAAAATGTGTTGGGCAATTTCTCCTGAGTACACCAATACCTCACATGTGGGGGTAAACCACTGTTTGGGCACATGGTAAGGCTCGGAAGGGAAGGAGCGCCATTTGACTTTTTGAATGAAAAATTATTTCCATCGTTAGCGGACACCATGTCGCGTTTGGATAGCTCCTGTGTGCCTAAACATTGGCGCTCCCCCACAAGTGACCACATTTTGGAAACTAGACCCCCCAAGGAACTTATTTAGATGCCTAGTGAGCACTTTAAACCCTCATGTGCTTCACAAATTGATCTGTAAAAATGAAAAAGTACTTTTTTTTCACAAAAAAATTCTTTTCGCCTCAATTTTTTCATTTTCACATGGGCAGTAGGATAAAATGGATCATAAAATTTGTTGGGCAATTTCTCCCGAGTACGTCGATACCTCATATGTGGGGGTAAACCACTGTGTGGGCACACGGCAGGGCTCGGAAGGGAAGGCGCGCCATTTGACTTTTTGAATGGAAAATTAGCTCCAATTGTTAGCGGACACCATGTCGCGTTTGGAGAGCCCCTGTGTGCCTAAACATTGGAGCTCCCCCACAAGTGACCCCATTTTGGAAACTAGACCCCCCAAGGAACTTATCTAGATGCATATTGAGCACTTTAAACCCCCAGGTGCTTTACAGAAGTTTATAACGCAGAGCCATGAAAATAAAAAATAATTTTTCTTTCCTCAAAAATGATTTTTTAGCCTGGAATTTCCTATTTTGCCAAGGATAATAGGAGAAATTGGACCCCAAATATTGTTGTCCAGTTTGTCCTGAGTACGCTGATACCCCATATGTGGGGGTAAACTACTGTTTGGGCGCACGGCAGGGCTCGGAAGGGATGGCACGCCATTTGGCTTTTTAAATGGAAAATTAGCTCCAATCATTAGCGGACACCATGTCACGTTTGGAGAGCCCCTGTGTGCCTAAACATTGGAGATCCCCCAGAAATGACACCATTTTGGAAACTAGACCCCCAAAGGAACTAATCTAGATGTGTGGTGAGGACTTTGAACCCCCAAGTGCTTCACAGAAGTTTATAACGCAGAGCCATGAAAATAAAAAATAAAAATTATTTTCTCAAATATGATTTTTAGCCTGCAATTTTTTATTTTCCCAAGGGTAACAGGAGAAATTTGACCCCAAAAGTTGTTGTCCAGTTTCTCCTGAGTACGTTGATACCTCATATGTGGGGGTAAATCACTGTTTGGGCACAAGCCGGGGCTCGGAAGTGAAGTAGTGACGTTTTGAAATGCAGACTTTGATGGAATGCTCTGTGGGCGTCACGTTGCATTTGCAGAGCCCCTGATGTGGCTTAACAGTAGAAACCCCCCACAAGTGACCCCATTTTGGAAACTAGACCCCCAAAGGAACTTATCTAGATGTGTGGTGAGCACTTTGAACCCCCAAGTGCTTCATAGAAGTTAATAATGCAGAGCCGTGAAAATAATAAATACGTTTTCTTTCCTCAAAAATAATTATTTAGCCCAGCATTTTTTATTTTCCCAAGGGTTACAGGAGAAATTGGACCCCAAAAGTTGTTTTCCAGTTTCTCCTGAGTACGCTGATACCCCATGAGTGGGGGTAAACCACTGTTTGGGCACACGTCGGGGCTCAGAAGGGAAGTAGTGACTTTTGAAATGCAGACTTTGATGGAATGGTCTGCGGGTGTCACGTTGCGTTTGCAGAGCCCCTGGTGTGCCTAAACAGTAGAAACCCCCACAAGTGACCCCATTTTAGAAACTAGACCCCCCAAGGAACTTATCTGGATATGTGGTGAGCACTTTGAACCCCCAAGTGCTTCACAGACGTTTAAAACGCAGAGCCGTGAAAATAAAAAATCATTTTTCTTTCCTCAAAAATTATGTTTTAGCAAGCATTTTTTTTGATTCACAAGGGTAACAGGAGAAATTGTACCCCAGTAATTGTTGCGCAGTTTGTCCTGAGTACACTGATACCCCATATGTGGGGGTAAACCACTGTTTGGGCACACGTCAGGGCTCGGAAGTGAGGGAGCACCATTTGACTTTTTGAATACGAGATTGGCTGGAATCAATGGTGGCGCCATGTTGCGTTTGGAGACCCCTGATGTGCCGTAACAGTGGTAACCCCTCAATTCTACCTCCAACACTAACCCCCCCACACCCCTAACCCTAATCCCAACTGTAGCCATAACCCTAATCACAATCCTAACCACAACCCTAATTCCAACCCTAACCCTAAGGCTATGTGCCCACGTTGCGGATTCGTGTGAGATATTTCCGCACCATTTTTGAAAAATCGGCGGGTAAAAGGCACTGCGTTTTACCTGCGGATTTTCCGCGGATTTCCAGTGTTTTTTGTGCGGATTTCACCTGCGGATTCCTATTGAGGAACAGGTGTAAAACGCTGCGGAATCCGCACAAAGAATTGACATGCTGCGGAAAATACAACGCAGCGTTTCCGCGCGGTATTTTCCGCACCATGGGCACAGCGGATTTGGTTTTCCATAGGTTTACATGGTACTGTAAACCTGATGGAACACTGCTGCAAATCCGCAGCGGCCAATCCGCAGCCAAATCCGCACAGTGTGCACATAGCCTAATTCTAAAGGTATGTGCACACGCTGCGGAAAACGCTGCAGATCCGCAGCAGTTTCCCATGAGTTTACAGTTCAATGTAAACCTACGGGAAACAAAAATCGCTGTGCCTGTGCGCTGTGCGCTGTGGTTTACATTCCGCAGCATGTCACTTCTTTGTGCGGATTCCGCAGCGGTTTTACAACTGCACAAATAGAAAATCGCAGTTGTAAAACCGCAGTGAAATGCGCAGAAAAACCGCGGTAAATCCGCCATAAATCCGCAGCGGTTTAGCACTGCGGATTTATCAAATCCGCAGCGGAAAAATCCGCAGAGGACCAGAATACGTGTGCACATACCGAAACCCTAGCCCTAACCTTAACCCTACCCCTAGCCCTAACCCTAACCCTACCCCTAACCCTACCCCTAACCCTACCCCTAACCCTACCCCTAACCCTACCCCTAACCCTAACCCTACCCCTAACCCTACCCCTAACCCTATTCTAACATTAGTAGAAAAAAAAATTTCTTTATTTTTTTATTGTCCCTACCTATGGGGGTGACAAAGGGGGGGGGGGGTCATTTGTTATTTTTTTTATTTTGATCACTGAGATATAATCTATCTCAGTGATCAAAATGCACTTTGGAACGAATCTGCCGGCCGGCAGATTCGGCGGGCGCACTGCGCATGCGCCCGCCATTTTGGAAGATGGCGGCGCCCAGGGAGAAGACGGACGGGACCCCGGCTGGATCGGTAAGTATGATGGGGTGGGGGGGGACCAGGGGGAGGGGATCGGAGCACGGGGGGGGGGAATCGGAGCACGGGAGGGGTGGAACGGAGCACGGGGGGCGTGGAACGGAGCACGGGGGGGCTGGAATGGAGCACGGGGGGGGGGGTGGAATGGAGTGCAGGGGGGGGATCGGAGTGCAGGGGGGGTGATTGGAGCACGGGGGGGTGATTGGAGCACGGGGGGAGCGGACAAGAGCACGGGGGGAGCGGAGCACTGGACGGAGGGGAGCCGGAGCAGTGTACCGGCCAGATCGGAGGGCTGGGGGGGCGATCGGTGGGGTGGGGGCACATTAGTATTTCCAGCCATGGCCGATGATATTTCAGCATCGGCCATGGCTGGATTGTAATATTTCACCCGTTATAATAGGTGAAATATTACAAATCGCTCTGATTGGCAGTTTCACTTTCAACAGCCAATCAGAGCGATCGTGAAGCCACCCCCCCTGGGCTAAACTACCACTCCCCCTGTCCCTGCAGATCGGGTGAAATGGGAGTTAACCCTTTCACCCGATCTGCAGGGACGCGATCTTTCCATGATGCCACATAGGCGTCATGGGTCGGATTGGCACCGACTTTCATGACGCCTACGTGGTGTCATGGGTCGGGAAGGGGTTAATGGTAGCTGTGAACCTCCCTGGTTACGGTGATGAATATTTTCTGTTCATATAATTATAAAATATTTGTTTGTAGTTGTATTTTTATTGTTTTTTTTTATGAGACGCTCCATAAAGAAAGCAAAGATAAAATAGCTTTTTCATAGAAGTATAATTTGTAAAAATCGATTTAAGTAGAATCTCTCGCCTGGCCAAAAGTGGGCAGTTTTTGCTGTTATCTTATTATTCTTGCTGCTGCCGACTTTGCCATTTTTAGATTTCTATAAAATCCAAAATACAGTGCCAGGATTATGGGACTTTTTAGTTAATGCTGATTTTTGTTTTCTTTCCCGAGAGGTGTTGATCACAGGGTAATAATGCAGAGCTGCCTAAAGACACGCCCCCACACAATACCGTGAGCACCGCCCCCTTGGTAAAGATTATAAATATAAAGGCCATACATGAGATATGTTGTTTTTTTTCAATGGAGAGGAGACAGACACATTATTTTCAATGAATATATTCAGGTTTTATTTTGATCTGATTTGCTGATCAAGTGAATGGGTATCATTAAAAATATGGCTTGCTCTCGGATTCTATCAGTATGTCATCTGAATGCTGTCAGTTATTCACTTAGTAATAGTTTATAGAATATACTACTGCCACACAGACTAAATATGGATCCAGCACACTGAAAATAAGTTTCTTTTTCAGATATGAAATGGACGAGTGAATAAGGTCTTACAGAGATATTCTCGCTTGAAGTAATAAAGTTCGAATTTAACATTTTCAACCTTCATAAGATTACAGAAATACTGTAATATTTTTTTTCTGATGGATTCTACATCAAGTGTATTTGTGTGAATCTGTTTACAATTGGAGACATATGGAGCACAGTGGGTGCCTACCACAAGTTATATGATGGATGCGCCCTTGCGCATGTGCAAAAACAATATAGGGGCACTTTGCTATACACTACCTTATCATAATGAACATATGTTTTGGAGGTGGAAGCGGGCCCACTGACCCTGCTCCTGACTCCTGTAACCCCACTCCACGGCTGATGACCGCTGGTAAGCTACATTCATACTGTAAGACGTACCTGTGACAACTGACATGCCTGATCTCGATGACAAGTCAAAAATTCTTTTTTTTCTCCTTTCCTTCTTTAAACTTTAGGTGCATCTTATGGTCCAGTGTGTCTTATAGTCCGAAAAATACGATATTTGTTTGCAGTGCAGTGGTATCCACACTGTGCAGTGATGAGGCAGTGACCCAGCAAAGTTCAAAGCAAAACGTGTTTTAATGTTTAACTCACAGAAATACACAGCATACGATATACTCCGGATCACAGCCGGGAAACAAAACAGTCCACATCCGAGACCTGTTGCCGTGGGCGACTGCACCACCGAGTACGCTGAGGGGTGCCAGGCCTTTTGGCTCCGCTTGGCCCTGTGTTGCCTCACACAGGTGGAGCTCTGCAGAGCCTTGAACTCTGCACACTTGCAAAACCAAACAGACACACCCAACCCTCTGCTTCAGGGTTTTTTTTAAATGGACTGCCCCACTACCATCCTATAGTCCATTTAAAAAATAAAAGCCCAGGGTTTCTTAACTCTGCCTTGGACAAATAGTTTGCCCAAGACCAACACTTACTTTTATTTTACATTGCAATCACAGCTATGCCTGTGACTGCAATGCACTCCCGTGGCCTCAATACGCCTCTGTGCGCGTCCTTTGGGGAGACATACAGTGACCCTCACATATAACACCGGTCACTGCCTCACACTATGTATATATATTGAACACATCACCAATTTAGTAAGTAAATATATTTGTAAAAGTGCTATTGACATTTCTCACCAGATATTGGTAACAACCCTTCCAATCCACACAGGCAAAGAAATCAAACCACAGATGTCCATAAATTACATTATGTGTAATAATAATAATAATAATATAATAGTATCATCCATCTGAATGATATTAATCTGTAGGTCTTAAAATGACGTTATGGTGATTTGAGTGAATTGGTTATGTTTATCCCTTTACTACGACACCAAAAATATGTTTCCTATACATATCGGATGGATGCAAACCCCAATATTCATCACTGGCTTCAGAGCTTCTGAGATAAATCTTTTGAACAGAGAAAACTCTTACCTCAGACGTGTACTTCTCTGTCTTTGAGTAAACCAATCCGAGCCTTGTTAATTGGTTCTCAGAGATCCCTTGTTTGTAATTACATGTTCATGGCAGGATGTCCTACTTCATTGGAGGTTGAAGTGTCAGCTCTTTCTCATTTCCCCAGTTATAATTAATCCCATATGTTGAATGTGAGGATATGTCCCTTTTCCGGAGAGGTCTTTATGGATTTACCATTTTTCGCTACGACACTGGAATACTCTGACCTCATGTTTAACTCTTCCAATCTTTCTGCACAGTTCCCCATGAGTCTCATTAATTCCCTATTATATCCATTCATCTGCTCACTTTGCCTGCTTTGGAGATAGTTGTTATTATTTCCTCCTTTTGTGACTCAGAAGTCTCTTATGGTTTGTATGACGAAAGTAGTGACTCTCCTGTAGAGTTTGATGCATGTATTGACTTCATATACCACTCAACGACACAATTGTAACCTGACAACAAAAAAACTTTGAGACAAAATCATTATCAAATAAAGGGTCACTAAACCTCAGAGCACAAGAAGAAGACGCAAACCAGCTCTCTTCCTGGTTAAGCTCAAGATTCTATAGGAATATTACATTCCTTGTTTATTATGTTATCTCTGATCAAGTCTAATGTGTGGGAAAGTAATGTCTAAATGTGCAACATTTCCAGTATCTGTCATCAACACACACATCAATTTGTCACACCAATCTTTCCTGGAAAGATCCTTAGGCAAAAATTATCATTCTAATATGATAATTAAAATGCAGAGTTGACTACAAGATAACTTGTCTTCTGAAACAGACTTCCACACCCTTTGAGTTATCTCTCGCTGCAAATTTCAAACACCTAATAGTATCTTTAATTAAGCTGTAAAATAAGATACTTTATGTTACAGGGTGATATTTTTAATAATTGTAACTATAATTGTCACGTAAAACTTCATTTCAGTCATTGTCATCTCTGGAGAAAAATTTAAGCCAATGTTTGACAGATCTGTTTTAAAGGCGTTGGGCACCTTTGAAGGGATTTTTTAAAAATAAAACGCATATATTTTTGCCTATAAAATAGTTTTTGAAATTGGGTTTTATTTTTATTTTTTTAATATATTTATTTTTTGTAGAAATCTTTGAACAACGAATCATTCCTGTTCAGCGTGAAATCTTTCACACACACTTTCTGTTGCTTGGTGTAACGCTGATGGGTGTGGACCCACTGCGCAACGGGCCGGGCTTACTTTGGAGGGGCATAACTAAGTGACTAACTGGTATTCACTAGAGCCTCTGATGGTGAGGATAGGCTTGGCCGCGGGTAGTCACCAGGTACCACTCCAGGGCAGTCTCTGGGACTGCAGCAGTTAATCGGATGGGTCAGATGCACAGGTACGAGGTATAGGGAGATGAAGACAGATGTGGTCAGACAGCACAGGTTCAATATATGTTGCCGAGGTCAAGAGCAGAGAAATCAGGGTAAGTGGTAAACAAGCCGAGTCAATAACAAGAGAGACAGAACAAACATGTACAAACAGAAACTAGAGACAAGCTACTAGGGAGCTATGTTCAGGTAAGGAGTGGTGGGAGGAGCTGCCTAAGGACCTCTTGTGTCCTGAAGAGTTTGCTTTCCCTAGACTATCCCTAGGCAGCAGTGAGTTAAAGGGAATTTGTCACACCCGGGACGTATATGACCTATTAATATGGGCATACAGGTAATAGAAATGTTACACAAGTCCTACCTGTATGCCTCATATTAACAATCTTGATGCTGAGAAATGTTATATTCTTTCTTTATGATAATGTACTCTGGTTCCTGTATGGTCCACAGTCTGATAATGACTGATAACAACAACTCCCAACATCTCTTTACCATTGTTAATTGCATACTGGGAGTTGTAGATTCATGAGATACAAATATATATATGCGCCTGACTTAGAAGGATTCAGCTCATCAGTTATTAATCACATGATGTCAAAGACCTAATGGAAAAGAGAAGAATTAACTGGGCAAAAAGGCAAAATGAGCAATTGCAAGTACAATCATATGTTTCCATATCATTTTATTGATAATTGGGTCTGTTTAGTTTCCATTAAGGCATCTGCCAAATGCTGGATATTTACTCCCAGTTGAGCCTCACCCCTAAGGTACATTACTTAGTTGTCCCGTTACCTTAGTCTCTGACCCATTCCTTTACTTGGATGCTGAGGGTTTATCGGGGGGAAAGGGAGGGCTAGACTGAAGACAAAAGGGGCACATGTGCTGTCATTCAATAAAATGGATATCACATGCATGGAAAAACTGGATGTATTGATGGGGCCTTATGAAAAACTTTTAGGAGTTATTTCGACATCGCCAGCTCTCTATGCAACAATGTTCTGAAAACTATTGCAAGGAAACTTTAATTAGGATATGTTACAACTTTATGCTGCCCCCAGTTTGGGAAGCTTACAGCCGG
The DNA here is from genome assembly GCF_032444005.1 of Ranitomeya imitator. Taxonomy (NCBI): domain Eukaryota; kingdom Metazoa; phylum Chordata; class Amphibia; order Anura; family Dendrobatidae; genus Ranitomeya; species Ranitomeya imitator. The sequence continues at coordinate 62,866,227 of NC_091288.1, forward strand.
TGAGGGTTAAATCACACTGCGCTTTGTCTGCCGTTCAGTGGTCCCTTTGAAGCTTACATCCAAAGTGTCTGCTTCCAGTAGGATTATACGTTGACTCTGTCTGCACCATTATAGTCAATGGCCCCTTTGGCGCATTCCCCCCAATCCCGTTTTGCAGGGAGGATTCAGAGATAAGCCCTATGCTGCCACCAGTTTGGGAAGCTTACAGCCGGTGAGGGTGCTTTGACACTGCGCTTTGTCCCACGTTCAGTGGTTCCTTTGGAGCTTACGTCCAAAGTGTCTGCTTCCAGTAAGATTATATGTTGACTCTATCTGCACCATTATAGTCAATGGCCCCTTTGGCGCATACACCTAAATCCCATTTTGCGGGGAGGATTCGGACGTAAGCCCTGATGGGTGGGACCTCTGAGCGTGGGGAAGAAGACAATGTTAAAATACCCTAACAGATTCCCTTTGAATTGAATTCATCACCTAGATTTTCTTCTCCCTAATTAAAACTAAAGAGTGAAATGTGTTCTCTTTTCCTAATCTATTATTTTCTGACAACTCCCAAAATACATATAGTCACCCCTATTTGTATCCATTTTTGTATTATGGTTTCTTACCATTATTAGGGATAAAAATGAGATGTTGCAAATTTGATCAGATTCCATTATCTTCTAGGTAGGAAATATGGATTAAATAAGGACACTAATGGAACATGCAACATATCTGATACGTAGACAGTGTATATAAATATAGATCTATGAATATGACTGAATGATGCAGACAAAATACCGTGGTGTTTCAGGGACTTCTTTAAAGGGCAATGTATGCAAAACCTATTAACAATATTGGCAGTTCAGGAAATTGCTAAAGGTTTAGCGACTAAACAGATTCTTGGGAAGCCCCATTATTTTCTTACACTGTATATGCAATTGCTTTTTTTATCTTGAACAGGACAAGAGAAGGCTATGAATTGCTCTCCATGACATTTATTGAACAGTAATTAGCTACTTTAATAGTTTCTATTATACAGAAATCAATTGGCCAATAGATAAGTTATGGAAAATCTATAGATTTCTTAGCGGTCACAGTTTATATGGAAATTGCAACACCTTTTGATGTTACACTATTTTTTTCATATGTATTTTCTAGTACATCTATGAAAATTTAATTAACCTGACTAGCACAAAAAAAGAAAAGCTGAACCTACAATTTCCACACATGACTGGGCCATGAGTAATGTGACCTTAGGCTCTGTAATAGTAATGCATTCCTGGAATTAAAAAAATCACCACCTCATTTTATAGTAAAATGCACTAACATTGTCATATGTACCAAGGGGATTCTAAATTTATACATAACATAATTCAGTTTGCTTTAGCATTTTATAACCTAGAGAAGAGTGAAAGGAATGTGGAGCAGGGTTTTCACCGGCGAAACGCGCTTTGGGACAAGTGCTTCTATTAGAGAGGTCAGTTGAGGGATAGATTAAAGAATGTTAATGCTCGCAATGCATGCGCTATTGAAACGCATGGTGACACGCACACTTCACAACCATAGCAGAAGCCACATTGTAAATTATGTGGATCTACAACTGATTAAAGAAGCTCTCCCATCTCTTATTTTTTTATTAAATGTGTGTACATATCATACATACATAGCATGCAATAGTGTAGTGTGAGTGTATTAATACATTCAGCTACCGCCATTCCCCCTGGTGTCCAGTGCTGGTCTTCTCCTCTTCTCAGTGACATTACCACGATTACGTCTCTCCGGCTAACTCTACGATCTATGTGTGAGCCGGAAGTCTCTTTTACAATGAAAGCCTATAGGACCTCGTTCCGAAGCTCCATTGGCTTACTCTTTAAAAACCACTTCTGGGCCACAAGAGCCAGACAGTTTTCAGAGCGGTAACGTTACTGAGAAGAGGAGAAGAACGGCGCCGGATCCTGAAGAGAGCGGCAGAAGATGAGTTCATTAATATACTCGTACTACATGATATTCACACATTTAATGAAAAAAATATAGATTGGAGTGCTTCTTTAAGACGCACGCCACTGAAGATTAAAGGAATGTCTGCCAGCTTGAGTAGAGCGGAAATTCTGATTTTTGAATATACCCCTAGCATATGGCATCTCACTTAAGCTAATTAATGGCTACATGTAGAAGAGGCATATGATGAGCTTTTGCAATATGAACTCTTGACGCCAAAGCTTTTTTAGAATTAGATGCCATACAGTTAATAATTATTTATAAGGTCAGTTTATATTTTGAGAAAATTATTAGGGGTTAATAAAAAAAAACTAGACTAACACTTTTTATAGCTTCTGTAAAGGACATACAAAATACAATATCAAATACTTTAAAAATAAAGAAGCCTGGTTTACAGGAAATATAAAGGCAAATAATATCAATTTATTCATTTATTTATCTAATGTCTTTGAGGTCCAGAGATATGTTATTACATATGCGATTTCAGCAATTTGTTCTGCTTGTATATATCTTTTCCCCCACCCCAGGGTAGTAATATAACCTGGGATAGGACTGTAAAATTTAGTGACTGTATAACATATAGATATGGGGGTGGGCAGCCAAATTCATTTTTTCTCCCTTCCACAAACAATACTGGACTGTAGTATCTGTAGGTCAGGGTTATATGCAATAATTTTAGTGAAACAAAAATAAAATACACGGTGGACAATAAATGGTTTTAATAAAAATACAATAATAAAAGCTATATTTTAATTTATATTCACTTTCTTTTTCCTATTGCCTCCCTTCTTGTTAGGTTATACATGTTATCTCCTAGTGGTGTACACTTTATGCGAATATATACCCAGAACAACGATGATACTAGGTCAAAAAATAGAGTATAAAAATTCCCCTTGACGAAGGTTGTTTCCCGAAACGCACGTTGGGGTGGAGGCGCGTTCGAGGAGTGTCCCTGCACTGCGGTGGGTAAGACATTGTTCACTACCTTGATTATGCATGTGTGACTGCTATTGCAATGAAGAGTGTGCTCAGCGGTTATTTGACTGCTGTATGCAGTAACCTCGGGTTGTTTAATACAATGTCTGGTTGTCACCCCACAATTTAATTGATTAATTAATTAATATTTGGGGTACACAACTCTAAATACATACTATCGGGTATTCTATAGCAGTGCAATATAAATCTTATTAGTTATTAATCTTTCTATGATAATGTAGTAAATTTGGACCTCCTGCCATTATTTCACGGCACTTTCAGAGTTTTTTTCTCTGTATATCGTCTCTATTTACCTGTTGTCAACTTTTAATTAATAAAGTATCGATTTTTATACTCTATTTTTTTACCTAGTATCATCGTTGTTCTGGGTATATGTTTCATATTTGATGATAGGGTCTATGATAGTCCTATTTATGGTACTAATTATTTACATTTATTTATGTACCATGCATAAAAACGCTATAAGTGGCTATTTATGTGAATATGAATACTTCTGTTGAATTTGCAGGTTTAATAATACCTGTTGGTTCTAAAGATTTAGCATTTAAAAAAGAAAAAGTATATTAAACATAACATTTTCTTTCTCAAGTTTGTATCTAATGAAACCATCCCGCACACCCTCAATAGCATCCCCATCTCTAATGAATCTGCAGTGGTAAGCAATCTACTCCACACTTTTCATGTTAAGTTCAACATTTTGTGATCATACACGCTTTCAGGCATTATGCCATTATAATCATAAAAAATGCAAAGGTGTAAGCAAGCACATGTAATGAATGTGTGTATCTTGTATGTATGTTTATGCGATATACATGCATGTGTGTAATGCATGTTGGTACTGTGTGTATACACAATGTACAGTGAATTGTGAAAGTATTCACCCCCTTAGGCATATTTTGGCTTTTGGTACCCTACAACCTGGAATTTCACTTCTTTTTTAAGGGTTTGCATCAGTTCTTGTAAAGAACATGCCTACAACTGTGAACATTTAGGTTTATAATCAATGTGAAGCAAACAACAAGACAAAACAATTGAAAACTTCAGTGTACTTAACTATTCACCCTTAAAGTCAGTACTTTGTAGAGCCTCGTTTTGTGGCAATTACATCTGCAAGTCTTTTCGATAAGTCTCTATGAACTTTCCACATCTTGCCACTGGGTTTTTTTGACTATTCCTCAGAACTACTCCAGCTCTTTCAAGTTAGATGCTTTCCTCTAGTGAACAGAAATGTACAACCACAGATTCTCAATTCCATTAAGGTCTGGGCTTTGACTAGGCCACTCCAACACATTTACACGTTTCCCCTTAAAACACTTCAGTGTTGCTTTAGCAGTATGCTTTGGGTTATTGTCTTGTTGGAAGGTGAACCTCTGTCCCAGTCTCAAATCACTGACAGACCGAAACAGGTTTTGCTCAAGAATATCCCTGTATTTTGCACCATCCATCTTCCCATCAACTCAGACTATTTTTCCTGTCTCTGCTGCCAAAAAACATCTGCACAGTTTGAATCTGCCACCACCATGTTTCACTGTGAGGATGGTATTATTGTGGTGATTATCTGCAGGGCTGCCACTAGAAATTTCGGGGCCCCATACTGGCAAAATTTTCGGGGCCCCCTTGAGACTCCGCCCAGGCTCAACCCCAGCCCCGCCTCCACGCTCCATTCCTCGAACTGTCCACAGACCCACCGCTCTCTCTTGGAAAAACTCCACTTCTCACCTATCACACATCAACAGTTCCCATCACCAGATCATAAATATAGCCAGCAGCTTTTGTTTTGGCCAAAAGATTTTTTAAGCCGCCACCATAACATGGTAGACACTTTTGGCCGGGCCCTACTCTACTGTAACCTATTAAATATTTGTTAAAATATGCAATACAATTTAGGTATATTTTTATTTTTCAATTTTTAAAATGACCAATAATATCACATACAAGGAACAAATACCGCTACACCATGACCAGATGACATATTACCACCACAGTGATCGGATAATATCACATACAAGGAACAAATACCGCAACACCATGTCCAGACCACATATTACCACCACATAGTGACTGAATACTACAATTCTGATCAGTAATTAAAAAAAAGCACCATACTATCACCATAAGTGCCATTATACACAGGAGATCTGTACTTAGTATGCAGTGTCTGTGTACAGATAATACAGTGATCAATGATGAAATTATACACAGGAGCTCTGTATACAGTATACAGTGTATAGTGTCAGTGTATAGGTAACACACTGACTCACCAGTGACGTCTCTAGGTGAAGTCCTTCATCTTTCATCCAGCACAGACCTCCATCATTTAATCCAGCCAGGACTTCTCTCTGCAGGAAATAACACAGTTATCTCGAGCTCCGCTTGTAGAATACATTACTTAATTTTTCCCACCTTCTACATTACACCACATGAAGAAAAAGAGGCGACATAGTGTCACTCTACACAGTAACAGGACCGCCCCCCCATTTAAAACCGTGTCCTCAAAAAATAAAATAAATACATCACTGCAGTAATAATATCCCTAAATTAGCCCCTATGGTAATAATATCCCCCAGCCTGGCCACCGTGTGTCTCATTCCTGGCGTCAGCCACATGTTCTCCCATCCTGCCCTCATGAGTATCCATTCTGCCCCATATGATCTCCCCATCCTGCCCCATATGATCGCCCCATGTGATCTCTCCATCCTGCCCCATCTTTCTGCATCATATCCATCCTGCCCCATGATCCTGCACGATCTGTCTCCAATCATGCCCCATGTCTCCATTCTGCCCCCTATGTCTCCAACCATGCCCCCATGTCTGAAATCCAGCCACTTGTCTCCAATCATGCCCCCTGTGTCTCCATTCTGCCCCATCTGTCTCCAATCCTCCCCCATCTGTCTCCAGTCATGCCCCCATGTCTTTCATCCTGCCCCGTGTCTCCAATCATGCCCTGTATCTCCATTCTGCCCCGTGTCTCGCATTCTGCCCCAATTTCCAGCATTCTGCCCGAATGTCCAGCATTCTGCCCCCGGGTCTCACAGTCTGCCCCTGTGTCCAGCATTCTGCTCCTGTCACTGTGTCCAGCATTCTACCCCTGTCACTGTGTCCAGCATTCTGCCCCTGTCACTGTGTCCAGCATTCTGCCCCTGTCACTGTGTCCAGCATTTCTGCCCCACTGTGTCCAGCATTTCTGCCCCACTGTGTCCAGCATTTCTGCCCCACTGAGTCCAGCATTTCTGCCCCACTGTGTCCAGCATTTCTGCCCCACTGTGTCCAGCATTTCTGCCCCACTGTCCACTGAGTCCAGCATTTCTGCCCCACTGTGTCCAGCATTTCTGCCCCACTGAGTCCAGCATTTCTGCCCCACTGTGTCCAGCATTTCTGCCCAACTGAGTCCAGCATTTCTGCCCCACTGTGTCCAGCATTTCTGCCCCACTGTGTCCAGCATTTCTGCCCCACTGAGTCCAGCATTTCTGCCCCACTGTGTGTCCAGCATTTCTGCCCCACTGAGTCCAGCATTTCTGCCCCACTGTGTCCAGCATTTCTGCCCCACTGAGTCCAGCATTTCTGCCCCACTGTGTGTCCAGCATTTCTGCCCCACTGTGTGTCCAGCATTTCTGCCCCACTGAGTCCAGCATTTCTGCCCCACTGAGTCCAGCATTTCTGCCCCACTGTGTCCAGCATTTCTGCCCCACTGAGTCCAGCATTTCTGCCCCACTGTGTCCAGCATTTCTGCCCCACTGAGTCCAGCATTTCTGCCCCACTGTGTCCAGCATTTCTGCCCCACTGAGTCCAGCATTTCTGCCCCACTGTGTCCAGCATTTCTGCCCCACTGAGTCCAGCATTTCTGCCCCACTGTGTCCAGCATTTCTGCCCCACTGAGTCCAGCATTTCTGCCCCACTGTGTCCAGCATTTCTGCCCCACTGACAGGTCCCCCGGGCCCCGCTGCCGCCGGCGCTTGCCTCTTCTCCTCTGCTCTGCCGGTCCCACGGGCCCCGCTGCTGCCGGTGCTTGCCTCTTCTCCTCTGCTCTGCCGGTCCCCCGGGCCCCGCTGCCGCCGGTGCTTGCCTCTTCTCCTCTGCTCTGCCGGTCCCCCGGGCCCCGCTGCCGCCGGTGCTTGCCTCTTCTCCTCTGCTCTGCCGGTCCCCCGGGCCCCGCTGCCGCCGGCGCTTGCCTCTGCCCTCTTCTCCTCTGCCGGTGACCGGTCCCCCGCTGCCGCCTGCCTCTTCTCCTCCGCCGGGTCCCTCGTCGTCCGGTGGTCACCCGCTGCCTCTTCTCTGCTCCCTCGGCCTCCGCCGTCCACGTGGTGTGCCGCCGCACGCTGCTCTTCTCTGGTCCCGGAATGAGGAAGTGGAGCAGGGCAGCGTGTGACGTCACTTACTTGCGGCGGGCGGGCCCATGAATCACCGCCGCCTTAAAGGTACAAGGCTCATTTAGAGACAGCAGGCACAGCACAGTGGCACTGCAGCCGCAGCCTGAATAAAAATGTCAGGGGGGGCCCGAGCAGAGCGCGGACCGGACCGGCTGCCAGCGTGCTCGCTCGGGCCCCCCTTTTTGCTCCTCATCACCGGGCCCCATACGGCAGTGATGCCTGTAATGCCCTAATGGCGGCCCTGATTATCTGTGTTGGTTTGGCACCAGACATAGCATTTACCTTGGTGGTAAAAAGTTCAGTTTTGGTCTCATCTGACCACAGCACCTTCCGCCATGCATTTGGTGAACTCACAATTAACCTTACAATTTTTGTTTGTAAGTAAAGGCTTTTTCTGCCTACTCTTCCATAAAGCCCACTTGTATGGAGTGTGCAGCTAAGTGTGGTCGTACGGACAGATACTCCAGTCCCTGCTTGCAGATCCTTCAGGGTTACTTTTGGTCTCTGTGGTGCTTCTCTGATTAATGCCCTCTTTGCCTGGACTGAGAGTTTTGGTGTGCAGCGCTCTCTTTGCAGGTTTGTTGTAGTACCATGTTCTTTCCATTTGATGATAATGGATTTGATGGTGCTATAGATGATCATCAGAGATTGAGATATTTTTATAGAACTTAACCCTAACATGTGCTTTTCAACAACTTTGTCATTGACTTGCTTGGAGATCTCTTGGTCTTCAAGGTGTTGTTTGGTTAGGGTACCGTCACACTATACGATTTACCTACGATCACGACCAGCGATACGACCTGGCCATGATCGTAGGTAAATCGTAGTGTGGTCGCTGGGGAGCTGTCACACAGACAGCTCTCCAGCGACCAACTATGCCGATGTCCCTGGGTAACCAGGGTAAACATCGGGTAACTAAGCGCAGGACCGCGCTTAGTTACCCGATGTTTACCCTGGTTACAAGCGTTAAACTAAAAAAAAAAAAAACAGCACATACTTACATCTGGTGTCCGTCACGTCCCTTGCCGTCTCTGCTTCCCGCACTGTGACTGCCGGCCGTAAAGTGAAAGTGAAAGCACAGCCGCTGTGCTCTGCTTTCACTTTACGGCCGGCAGTCACTGAGTGCGGGAAGCAGACTGCAAGGGACCTGACGGACACCAGAATGTAAGTATGTGCTGTTTGTTTTTTTTTAGTTTAACGCTTGTAACCAGGGTAAACATCGGGTAACTAAGCGCGGTCCTGCGCTTAGTTACCCGATGTTTACCCTGGTTACAAGCGAACGCATCGCTGGATCGCATCGCTAGATCGCTAAATCGGTGTCACACACACCGATCTAGCGATGACAGCGGGAGATCCAGCGATGAAAGAAAGTTCCAAACGATCTGCTACGACGTACGATTCTCAGCAGGATCCCTGATCGCTGCTGCGTGTCAGACACAGCGATATCGTAACGATATCGCTGGAACGTCACGAATCGTACAGTCGTAGCGATCGAAATGTTATAGTGTGACGGTACCCTTAGTGTTGCCTCTCGCCTAATGGTGTTGCAGCCTATGTGACCTTTCAAACAGGTGTGAATATACTGACATACGTGACACTTAGATTGCACACAGGTAGACTTTCTTTCACTAACCATGTGACTTATGAAGATAATTGCTTGAACCAGAAATTTTTAGGGGCTTCATCGCAAAAGGTATTAATACATATGTGCATACCAATTCTTAGTTATTTGATACTATAAATGTAATTTATCCCTTTATTTTCTCACTTCACCAGCTTAGTTTATTTAGTGCTGATGCATCACTAACAAATTGGATTACAAAAATATTTAAACACAGGTTGTGATGTAACAAAATAGATAGAAAGCCAAGGGGGTGAATCCATTCTTAAGCCACTGTATATCTAGATTGGTTTCATATAGCAGTACTGCATATGGGTGTCATGGTACATTTTATATTGAGGAAATTCTTTGTGTAGGAAATAGGGGAGCCACACAACTTTTTTCATGGGTAAAGAAATGCTTACAGTTCTGGGTTGAACATTTTTGTTGTTCTTTAAAGAGAACCTGTCAGAAACTTTTACCCCTTCTGCCCCAAACGATGAGGCAATATGAGCCATTTGATCCCTTTATGACCCCAAAATGCTACTCCAGCAGTGAGAAATTGCATTTTGAAGTTCAGTCTGGAATTTCATTGGCGTATAACGATGCACTTACAGCGCGCCTCAGCATCCACTGTATTCCCAAACTAGCAGCACCTTTCCCTGGCTGATTAACAGGTTATTTGCTCTAGTACACATACATTTCCTGTTAGTCAGCCAAGGGTGAGTCCTGCTAGTTTGGAAATACAGCGAAGGCTGAGGAGCTGTAAGTGCATCACCACAACCCAATACTCTTTCTGTATGAAATTCAAAATTTAGATTTTTCTCTGCTGAAGCTTCACTTTGGGGTCATAAAGTGATCGACTTGCCTATCTTTTAAAAGGCTACACATTCACATTAGTCTTTTCGGGGGTGTTTCTGACAGGTTTAGTTTAATAACAATCATGGTATTGAGACAGCCTCAGGCTTCAATACAATGTAGATTGCACGAATGCCAAATGTGGGATGATCCCTTTTGCCCAAACAAAATCCAAGTCGTTTCAGCATCGAATGCTCTTCAACTTCTTTATTGTGACAGTACAAATACAGAAACAGCAGTAACGTTTTGACCCCTAATGTATGTCTAGGTCTTTGTCAAAGACCCAGACTTACACTAATGGTCGAAATGTTGCTGCTGTTTCCGTATTTGTACTGTCATAACAAAGCAAGTTGTTCGTTATTGGACTCTGAAGCCACCTTCATTTACTTAGGTTCCCTTTAATTTAAGAGTTTATTATAAGATTCAGGAACACAAACGATGTTTTCATTTTCTACAAGTGTTAAACTTTTAGAACACGCTTTCTGATTTTATTGTGACTGTTATGAGGTTTAAAACTCAAAGGCCTGTGTAATGACAACCTTATTGAAAGGCACATCAGGTGATTAGCGGCTGATCGTTGTAATAAGAGAATATTGTGAGAAAAAGAAAATGGAAACAATGTCACCATGGAAATACACAATGAATTGTTGTGATCGCTATAAACAGAGTGTGAGGAGGCATGAGGCTTGTCACTAAGACAGTGCTTACCACCCTTCATGTTATTCTGCTCACTGCATGGGATACACAGCTGAGTTTTCAATCTGCCCACTTGGTCTTTGATCCTTTCATGCGTCAGGTTACATTTTAGAAAACCATAAATCGCTATACTGTTTATTCAATGCCACAGTTGAAGATACAATGCTCATACCAGTAGCATATCAAATATACAAAAACTTAACAATGACAATAGAAAGTGCCTATAAAATAAAACCGGTATTAGAAATAGTAAAATTGAATCTTATTCTTTATAATAAAAAGTTATATGTTATATTCATTTCCTAAGTTATTTTGTTTATTCGCGGCATGAACCAATTTCATATAAGGGTGAAATATACTCTTATTCTTAGTTCTATTCTAAAGTTACTAAATTATACACAACGCGAAAAATGACATGAACAACTGATCTCAATAGTGGGTTTGGCAATTTTAACGACACCTATTAATATTAGGGACATAAATTCAAGAATGGAAGATTTATTAGCAGTAGAGATGACGTTAGGGCCAATTCAGATGTCTGTTAAATGCAGTCTGTGAATGGATCAGTCTCGGGTCTCCTGAGTCGAACTTAAAGGGAACCTGTCACCCCGTTTTTTGAGATTGAGCTATAAATACTGTTAAATAGGGCCTGCGCTGTGTGTTCCTATAGTGTATGTAGTGTACCCCGATTCCCTATGTATGCTGAGAAATAACTTACCAAAGTCGCCGTTTTCGCCTGTCAATCAGGCTGGTCAGGTCGGGAGGGCGTGGTGACATCGGTGGTTCTTCCTCAGCTTTACGTTGGTGGCGTAGTGGTGTAGTGGTGAAGACACAGCGCGCGATCTGCGCTGTAATCCCTTGCATCGGTGGGGGCGGCCATCTTCCTGGGGCCGCGCGTGCGCAGATCGAGTGCTCTACTGCACGGGGCTTCAGGAAAATGGCCGCGGGATGCCGCGCGTGCGCATTAGAGATCGCGGCGGCCATTTTCCCAAAGCCGAGATGCAAACTCGGCTTTGGGAAAATGGCCGCCGCGATCTCTAATGCGCACGCGCGGCATCCCGCGGCCATTTTCCTGAAGCCCCGTGCAGCAGAGCACTCGATCTGCGCACGCGCGGCCCCAGGAAGATGGCCGCCCCCACCGATGCAAGGGATTACAGCGCAGATCGCGCGCTGTGTCTTCACCACTACACCACTACGCCACCAACGTAAAGCTGAGGAAGAACCACCGATGTCACCACGCCCTCCCGACCTGACCAGCCTGATTGACAGGCGAAAACGGCGACTTTGGTAAGTTATTTCTCAGCATACATAGGGAATCGGGGTACACTACATACACTATAGGAACACACAGCGCAGGCCCTATTTAACAGTATTTATAGCTCAATCTCAAAAAACGGGGTGACAGGTTCCCTTTAATAGCCTCGAAGGCATAAATGAGACGTTTGATTTTGGGTCAGAAGACCTGCAGCCACCCTGTGCATCACGGGCCACGGATAATGCACATCTGGCCTTGCTTTTACCGTATATACTCGAGTATAAGCCGACCCGAGTATAAGCCGACCCCCCTAATTTTGCCACAAAAAACTGGGAAAACTTATTGAGTCGAGTATAAGCCTAGGGTGGAAAATGCAGCAGCTACCAGTGAATTTAAAAAATAAAAATAGATGCTCCATACCATTCATTATTGCCCCATAGATGCTCCATATAAAGCTGTGCCATATATAATGCTCCATACCATTGATTATTGCCCCATAGATTATCCATATATAGCTATGCCATATATAATGCTCTGCACAGTTCATTATGGCCCCATAGATGCTCCACATGAAGCTGTGCGATATAGAATGCTCTGCACTGTTCATTATGGCCCCATAGATGCTCCACATAAAGCTGTGCCATATAGAATGCTCTGTACTGTTCATTATGGCCCTATAGATGCTCCTTATAAAGCTGTGCCATATAGAATGCTCTGCACCGTTCATTATGGCCCTATAGATGCTCCTTATAAAGCTGTGCCCCATATACAATGCTCTGCACTGTTCATTATGGCCCTATAGATGCTCATTATAAAGCTGCCCCATATAGAATGCTCTGCACCGTTCATTATGGCCCCATAGATGCTCAATATAAAGCTGTGCCCTATATGCTCTGCACCGTTCATTATGGCTCCATAGATGCGCTTTATAAATCTGTGTCCTATATGCTCTGCACCGTTCAGTTTGGCCCCATAGATGCTCCTTATAAAGCTGTGCCATATATGCTCTGCACCGTTCATTATGGCCACATAGATGCTCATTATAAAGCTGTGCCCTATATGCTCTGCACCGTTCATTGTAGCCCTATAGATGCTCCTTATAAAGCTGTGCCATATATGCTCTGCACCGTTTAGTTTGGCCCCATAGATGCTCATTAAAAAAGCTGTGCCATATATGCTCTGCACCATTCAGTTTGGCCCCATAGATGCTCATTATAAAGCTGTGCCCTATATGCTCTGCACCGTTCAGTTTGGCCCCATAGATGCTCATTATAAATCTGTGCCCTATATGCTCTGCACCGTTCAGTTTGGCCCCATAGATGCTCATTATAAAGCTATGCCCTATATGCTCTGCACCGTTCAGTTTGGCCCCATAGATGCTCATTATAAATCTGTGCCCTATATGCTCTGCACCGTTCAGTTTGGCCCCATAGATGCTCATTATAAATCTGTGCCCTATATGCTCTGCACCGTTCAGTTTGGCCCCATAGATGCTCATTATAAATCTGTGCCCTATATGCTCTGCACCGTTCAGTTTGGCCCCATAGATGCTCATTATAAAGCTGCCCCATATAGAATGCTCTGCACCGTTCAGTTTGGCCCCATAGATGCTCATTATAAAGCTGCCCCATATAGAATGCTCTGCACCGTTCATTATGGCCCCATAGATGCTCCACATAAATCTGTGCCCTACATGCTCTGCACCGTTCAGTTTGGCCCCATAGATGCTCCACATAAATCTGTGCTATATATAACGCTGCTGCTGCTGCAATAAAAAAAAAAAACACATACTCACCTTTCTTGCTTGCAGCTCTTCAGCTTCCGGTCCCGGCGTCTCTCCGCACTGACTGATCAGGCAGAGGGCGCCGTGCACACTATGCGTCATCGCGCCCTCTGACCTACATAGTCAGAGCGGAGAGACGCCGGGAAGATGGAGCGACGCCCGGCGTGTGGATTATGGACAGGTAAATATGACATACTTACCTGCTCCCGGCGTCCCTGGCTCCTTCCCCCGGACGGCTGGTCTCCGGGTGCCGCAGCCTCTTCCTCCATCAGCGGTCACCGTTACCGCTGATTAGAGAAATGAATATGCGGCTCCACCCCTATGGGAGTGGAGTCCATATTCATAAGTTTAATGAGCGGTCCCAAGTGACCGCTGTACAGGGGAAGAGCTGCGGCACCTAAAGACAGTGTGACGGGCAGGGGGAGCGTCAGGATCGCCAGGACTAGGTAAGTATGCCTCAGACCTCTCCCCCCCTCACCCGCCGACCCTGCCACAGACCGTGACTCGAGTATAAGCCGAGAGGGGCACTTTCAGCCCAAAAATTTGGGCTGAAAATCTCGGCTTATACTTGAGTATATATGGTATATGGAAGAAATCAATGATTTCAAACTGAAATAGTCTTGGGCCTCATCCGATTTTTCTTCAGCGTTTCTGGATCAGATTTTCATCAGGATTTGGTCAGTGACAGTTTTTTCCCATCAGTGTTTCATCAGTGATTTTCTCGCCCCAAAACATTTTTTAAAACATATCCCTATTGCAATGTCAACCCCTTCCTAACCAGCCAATTTTTCATTTTTGCAATTCCATTTTTTCCTCTCCTTCTTCCAAGAACCAGAAGTTTTTATTTTATTTTTTAATCCACTTAGCCGTGTGAAGGTTTTTGTTTGCTGGACAAATTGTAGTTTTGAATGGGATCATTTTAATGCACTGAAAAAAAAAAAAAAAACGGAATCCATGTGCTGTGAAATTGTAAAAAAAACCATGCAACAATTGTTGAAATTCAGCAATTGTTTTGGAGTTCGTTTTTACATCATTCATTGTATGATTATAATGACCTGGTAACATTATTTAGTAGAATTACGGAAATGCCAAACTTGTATAGTTTTTTCTTTACATTTAAGATGTGAAAAAAATGTTCTGAAATTCGTTTTTGCTTGTGTCCCCATTTTCTGGGTCCTGATGGAGCTGTGTGAGGGCTTGTTTTTTGCTTAGCTTACAGTCATTTTTCTTGATGCCATTTTTGGGTAAATACAACATGTTGATTGATTCAGAACCCTTCACGCGCATTTCGATGGAGCCAATGGGCATGTAGAACAGTAATAAACAGTGGCATTCATGGGGTTAACAGCAGGGGCTGGACAGAGTAAAGGCACATGGTGGTTGTGTGGAACAGCATCTTTTGGCTTATTTGTCCGGCTCCACTGGTATTCCTAGAAATTTATGAAAAGAAATTACAACTGGGTGTTATCATTACTCTTTCCAAAGACGTGTTGTCCTCACAAAGTCCGATACTGGCAGAACTGATTGGACAATGTCAGTGTGAAGGGACAACCCCCCAATTGTTAACACCCAGTTGTCAATTCTGGTAAGAGCTCTAATATATTGATATGAGCTGTGTAATGGGCCCCACAAACAATACATGGCTTTCAGATGAATGATGGTTTGGTCAATCATTTGACCAGCAGTTATCACTCCAAACCAGATGGATATAAAATAGTGAATTTTTTATCTGCTGTCAGTTTAAAATAACATAAATTTATAACTCCATACATTAGAAAAAGCTGAATTATGTAACTTTGCTCTAACAGATGTAAAAAATATGGCAACTTTCGTCCATTCATTAGTATTACATGAAATATTAAATGTAGTGTATTGAAGCTCAAGTGTGGAGCTGCTGCCTGTGCTTCTTGTTGTACATTCATCTGTCATTCATCTGTCAGTCTATACAATTTGTATGGTAATATAAGTTGTGGTTTAAGACGCCCAGTGATACATTTATTGTGTGAGCAGGTGTCATTTATGTACTTTTGCTTCAGATGACAGGTAGATACTTGGCATAGGATGAATGTAACCTATTATTATTATTCTTTTTATCTTCTAGCCCCTCCACTGATGGCTTTTGCACAGTGTAACAAGGAGATTTACGCAAACCTTCTGAATGATTATTGTCTGCAACAATTCCAACGAAACATGGAAAGCTTGGGAATGAACCTGTGGTGCGACTGGAAAGCAACACAAGAGTGAGTTTGTTTTCAAATACATAAACGCTATATCTGAGCACACTCGCTCATCACTAGTTGGAACCCTTGAAATTGTTCCAGAAAATGCAATGAAATTAAAAAACAGGTTTTGATACATAATTCTCATAAGTTCAACAAATGACAATTTTCTACTATCTGCTC
This sequence comes from Ranitomeya imitator, assembly GCF_032444005.1. Lineage (NCBI taxonomy): Eukaryota > Metazoa > Chordata > Amphibia > Anura > Dendrobatidae > Ranitomeya > Ranitomeya imitator. Next base: position 62,882,161 of record NC_091288.1, read on the forward strand.
CAAGGAAATCCTGAACATGATTGATTAATCGTGTGCAACCCTTTCCCATGGAAATAGAACCTCAATGCTCTCTAAATCTCACATATAAGGATCTAATTGTTTTTCCAATATAGAAAAGGTGACTAAGACAAAAACAAATCATCCAAGTTAGACTGACAAGTGATAAAGTCCTTCACATAAAACTCATCACTATCTACATTCTAGAAATAGGGTGAAACACAGCTTGGATTGTGACCTCTCCACTCTTCCTCCAGACTCTGGGACCTTGATTTCCAAGGTCTAGTGTATCCACAATCAAACAATACACAGTTATACTCAGCAAACGCCTATTCCACCGAAGCCCTCGTTCTCCTGTAATAAACCAAAAATAAAAAACAACAATATCCCTCACCTCTCCGTCGTTCTTTGTGATCTCACCAAGGTCACGGCAGTTCAGCCCGGGAGGGAACGGAGCTCAGTGACCGGAGATAACCTCGATGATATCACCACCATTACTGAGGCTACACTCGCAGCATTTAATTCCCCAGTGGTTCTCAGGCTAGACGGTCACCTCTTGGCACCATCCAGGTTGAAAACTGTTTTTCTCCCAGACGTGGATTATGGCATGGGATAGAACGATGGGAGATGAGGGATATTGTTGTTTTTTATTTTAGTTTAATTACAGGAAAACGAGGGCTTCGGTGGAATAAGCCTTAGGTGAGTATAACTGTGTTTGTTATTTTAAAAATAAAAATGAAAAACTGTGTTTTGTTTTATTTATAATAAAAGAGTATTCTGGCTATATATATATATTTTAAAAAAAATCATCCAATGATGATCCTTCCCTTCCAAACCCTGCTGTGCAGCAAAACAGTAGTTTTCCCCCACATATAGGCTATCAGCGTACTCAGAAGAAATTGCACAACAAATTGTGTGGTGCAATGTCTCCTGTTACCCTTGTGAAAATGCAAAATTTGGGGCTAAAAACATTTTTATGGGAAAATGTTTTTTTTTAATTTTCACGGCTCAACGTTATAAACTTCTGTGAAGTATTTGGGGGCTTAGGTTTCTCACCACACATCTAGATAAGTTCCCTGAGGGGTCTAGTTTCCAAAATGGTGTTACTTGTGAGTGGTTTCCACTGTTTAAGCACATCAGAGGCTTTCCAAACACGACATAATTATTTCAGAAAACTTTACATTCAATAAGTCAAATGGCACACCTTGCTTTCCAAGCTCTACCATGTGCCCAGTGTTTTTCTCCCACATATGGGGAATCACTAGTATAGAAAAATAGGAGACAAAAAAAGCGCAAATAGGGTCTTATCCCCAGGATTGTTTCTACTCAATTGTGAGAGAACTGCTCACCTGGTGGTACACAGTACAGGCGTGTAGTTTGTCAGCTGCTGCAGATCCACAGGTCGGCGCTGCGACCTCTCAGAACCGTTATAATAGATGAAATGTGGATTACATCCGCGCTGCTGCGACAAATAATAGATCCAGATATACTTGTAAGGTGTTCGGGTGGTTTATTCAACGCGTTTCGAAGCTCATGGCTTCTTCTTCAGGAAGTCTCCACACAAAGATATCTTTGTGTGGAAACTTCCTGAAGAAGAAGCCATGAGCTTCGAAATGCATTGAATAAACCACCCGAACACCTTACAAATATATCTGGATCTATTATTTGTCGCAGCAGCGCGGAAGTAATCCACATTTCATCTATTATAACATATGGGGAATCGGCATACTCCAGAGAAATTACAGAACTAATTTTGAGGTACATTTTTTTCCTGTTACCCTTCTACCCTTATAAAAAAAATTGGTGTCTAAAGTAAAATATTTGTGAAAAAAGTTAAATGTTAATTTTTTTCTTCCACATTCCATTAATTCCTGTGAAGCGCCTGAAGCATTAATACACCTATTGAATATGGTTTTGAACAACTTTCAGTTTTTAAAATGGCATCACTTTTTGTATTTTTTGTCATGTAGGCCCCTCAAAGTCACTTCAAATGTAATGTGGTCCCTACAAAAAATAGTTTTGTACATTTTCTTGGTAAAGTAAGAAAGAAAGCAAGAGGGACGAGGGCGAGTATGGGAGCATTTTAAGAAAACTACTTCACTAATTTATTACCGCATTTTTCGGACTATAAGACGTGCTGGACCATAAGACACACCCCAAATTTTCAGAAGGAAAATAGGGGAAAAAAAATAATGTGTCAAATGGGGGTCTGCCTTACAGTCCAAATTCAGCTTACCAGGGAAGGGATCGGCACAGGTGGAGGAGTGGTCACAGGGGTCGTTCGATGGTCCAGGCTGGTGCGGTGGCCTTCGGGAAATCCCATCCCAAGCTTGTACGGCGGCGGCTCTGTGCTAGGGCAGGGGCTCTGTGCTGGGGCTTTGTGCTGAGGCAGGGGCTCTGTGCTGGGGCAGGGGGCTGTGCTGGGGCAAGGGTGCTGTGCTGGGGCAAAGGTGCTGTGCTATCGTGCAGTGGCAGTGGCTCTCTGTGCTCCGTGGGGGGTTCCACAGGCATTTTGTCAAAGCCTGGAGGCCCCCGCACATCCGTTGCTGCCATGCTGCAATGGCCTCTGGGAACATGGCCTCCAGGAACATGGCCATCAGGCTGGGGATGGCGCATGCTCAGATTGAAATTTTGGCAACAAGATCTCTTCCGATCTCTACCGAGATCTCGGGACGAGATCTGAATCTGAGCATGTGCCGCCCCCAGCCCGGAGGCCACTGCAACATGGCAGCAACGAATGCCAGCGGAGCCCCCCACAGAGCACAGAGAGCCGCTGCCACTGCACCATAGCACAGCCCGCCATCGCCACACCACAGAGCCCCACCGCACCACCATGTAAGTATATTGCGACCATAAGACGCACCCCCATTTTCCCCAAAACATTTTGGGAAAAAAGTGCGTCTTATGGTCTGAAAAATATGGTAGTTTCTTTATTTGGTTGAAAGTGCAATAGAGTACTGTAAAAGTACTGGGTGCAGCCGTGAATGACATATTGACCACAGCAGTTTCTAAATTAGATATTCACAATAAAATATTGTTTCCATAGTGACTGAACCCTAGGAGACAGCTCCCTCATCTCCTTGGAGATAAGAGCAATCAAGTCTTAAAATATAAGAAGGATAAAAACAAGAAAATCAACAAAGAAGGTTTTTTGTTTTTTTTTAATAGAGGCTGCACTATACAATTTTGTACAGTGACCTCTAACTTTGGTCTGAACTGTAGATGATAACCTTGGATGGAGTGTGTACATAGGTTTTTAAAGTAGGAAATTAATCCAAATGCAAACTATTTTCTGCATTGACAGATAAGCCAGCTCTGGACTCTGCATTTCTAGTTACATTAAAATTAAATTGGTCATTTCTACAACGATAACCACATTATCACAGTTCCAGAGATGAACTCAGCGGGTCTCAGCTCCGTGCGCGGAGATCTATACTGCAAACATGTTATCCCTGTGGGCTTTTTGTAATCAGGGAACTCAGAGAGAACGCTGTTCACACAAACCTTCTGTGCCTTATGGAAATTAGAGGTTTTGCATACATCTCGAGCACAGCTGGGAAAAATTTCAAGGCTGACGTAATCAGCACCTATGAACGAGCCTTTAGCATTTTCATATTCTCCCTACCCCAAGAATATTACATTCGTATCTACCTTTTAACCAAAAAGTTTTAGTGGAGTTTGTATGCACTATATACGATTACCATTTTGCAATAGACATTCTAATTAGTAAATGCTTGTGCCGTATAATGATACTGGGCAAAAAGCTGCATTCAAGCACGCATTTTGTCCAGGATAGCATCATTGCAGCAGTCACACTCCATTAGGAATCATAGACTAGTATCGGCCTGTACATCAACACATGCAATTACTACAGCTCTGTAATAATGCCATAAAGTCGGACGCCTTTGCATGTCGCAGTATATTGGAAATATTTTTCCTTAGAAGCAATGTAAAATTACAGTTGAGCTTTACATATGTGCCGAAAATGGCTCTGAACAAGAGAGTTTGGATGCAAATGCAATTTTGTAGTTTGCATGACTAGTAACCATAGTGAATACTATTATATCATTTTAGGTTACTCACACAATTATTTCTTTAGTATTTTCCCATAATATGCTTTAATGGGAATGTCATAAGAGTCACATCGTCTGGCAGTTCTTTTCCATCTATTGAAAGTAAAACTAGTTATAGCTTTCTAAAACTCCCATGGATTGTTATAGAAAAAGTTTCTTCATGCATGGTCATCTCTCCATAAAATCAGGTCCTTTTCTCCTCAAATCAATGGGGATTCCAGTGACCAAATGTATTGGCTAATTCCCCAAATGTATATAAAAAAAAGACTTTGCGAATCTCTATGCATCAGGTTGGATTAGCTGCTACTTCACAGATTACTACGTAAGCTATACAGTATGTGTAGTCTAATCTTGCAATCATATCTTGGTCCCCTGCATTTTTGCTTATCTACATCTTACCACTGTAAAGCTGGATTCACTGTAAGGCTGGATTCACTGTAAGGCTAGGTTCACTGTAAGGCTGGATTCACTGTAAGGCTAGGTTCACTGTAAGGCTAGGTTCACTGTAAGGTTGGATTCACTGTAAGGCTGGATTCACTGTAAGGTTGGATTCACTGTAAGGTTGGATTCACTGTAAGTCTGGATTCACTGTAAGGCTAGGTTCACTGTAAGGCTAGGTTCACTGTAAGGTTGGATTCACTGTAAGTCTGGATTCACTGTAAGGCTAGGTTCACTGTAAGGCTAGGTTCACTGTAAGGTTGGATTCACTGTAAGGCTGGATTCACTGTAAGGCTGGATTCACTGTAAGTCTGGATTCACTGTAAGGCTAGGTTCACTGTAAGGCTGGATTCACTGTAAGTCTGGATTCACTGTAAGTCTGGATTCACTGTAAGGCCACATGGACTGGAAGTTGGCCTCCTGACCTAAACTGTACAGCCTACTATATACCTATGAAGCTTTAGAGTTTGAGTCAGGAGACCCATGGCTGGTCCATACATTGCAGTCCATACTCTCACTGCGAACATGGAGGTGTTTATGCGGCAGAAGAGTATTTATGGTAATATTCAAACACAGTTCATAGATTAATAATGATAACTTTGAGCTGCATTGTTTCACAGAAGTTGCTTAGAACAAACATTTAAGGTAAGATACAGATTGGATAGAAGACACAACTGGTTATAGCAGTAAGAAAATTGCCCACTGAACTCAAAGCTTGCATGCTACTGCTACAAATTAAAGAAGCATTACACAAAAGAGACAGCAGCATGGTAGAACTTGAGCATGATACATCCACACATATGTAAAAGTACTGTTTCTATCGTAGGAACATTCTTTAAGTAAGAAAGTAGCTTCAAGTCTATTGAGTTTTGACGAACCCAAGCAGTAAACCATCTTTCTACCCATAGTTCTTTTTGTTAACCCTTGGTATGATTTTCTTTTACATCAAACATGAGATGGCCCAGTCACCAAGGAATCTTGCATTATGTTTTGTCTATAACAACAGCTGCCTGGATCAACCACAGAGTGTGGGAAGAATTCGCTGTTGGAATGAGTTTTATCTGCACCTGTCCAGTAGTGTCAGGGTGATGGTCAGTAAACAATGATGAAATTGGAATTTAAGGAAACGCGGTGCCTCTCAATGAAGATCACTGCGCATTGGAGATGCATTAATATAGAGCTTATTAGTATTCAATTATTATTTAATTGTATGTTATAATAGTACATTACTTTATATTTTTGTCGATTCATAAAATGACAAAGAGGTGACTGATTCTGCTCTGATTTCTTCTATCATTAGTGTTTGGGCAGGTTCCACCATTGTAAACTGCTGGGTTCTCCATCGCTGTGTTTGGTAGACTGTGCGGCAGCCATCCATATGTCATTCACAAACTGAAATCTTCCTTGAGAATGATTTAGAGGAAGTCTGTGAACCCCTAGGGTAAATGATTCAGACTCTTATGCCCCAAGCTGACAGACCATATCATATGACCTTACTCAATTCCCACACTGCAATGGTGACCTCTCCCTTGAGAAGTGTTACTCGAAAAATTCAGTTTGCATTTGGAAATACTCTACGTGCTGCTTTGAAGAGCACGTTACCACTGGCAGTTGAAATAATCTCATATTAATCCTTGTCAGGCTAAATATTTATCAGATGCAAGCCCTGCACTGCTAGGAGCTGCTACCATTCACGCTGCCCATTGTATATAAACTCGTGAGAACTGCAGTATGACGTTTATTAAAAAGGCAAAATAGTATTCGAGTAGTAAGTCCCTTTATGAGGTGCTTCACAGTATGAACAAAAGTATTAGGGTATACCTCTTAATCATTGAACTTTTTCATTAAGTCCAAATACGGTGTGTAAAATCCAGCCCCTCCGCATGCTGCTTGCCTTAACTGCCATTTGTGAAAGAATGGTTCTGTAACAAGAGAATGCAAATTGTCTCTTCAGAGAGGAAGAGGACTAGAACTCTAGTGCCACCTATTGGAAGTAGCAATCCTAACAGTCAATGTCGACTCTTTAACGAGCCTTGTCACATGACTTAGGATAATAGCCAAACCAGAATCTCAATTTGCAGACACTGTGTTTCGGGGTACTGCCCCTCATCAGTGCAAAGTGGAGATCTGGTATGGCTGATTGAGAGGTGTCTGACCGGGATCCAAGAAGTATCGTTTCTCCTTGCGGAGAGTAACATGATAAGCATGTCGAGGTGAGGAGACTTAAAGCCGCAATGCTCCTCTGGGAAATATGCAAATTGTCTCTTCAGAGACTATAAGAGGTCACCAATGTAACAAGTCAATTCATTTCTTCCCTCCTAAATATTTCACATTCAACTGGCGGTGATATTTTTGAAAAGTAGAAGGAACTGCAGCAACTCAGCCATGAAGTACAGACCACATAAACTCATAGAGTGGGGTCATCGTGATCATCCATGGTAGATCAGCTGCATGAAACCCTTACACCACCAAACAAAACAACAATCGTTATGTAGAGTGGTGTAAAACACCCAACCAGCAGTGGAAACACGGTCTGTGTAGTGAAGAATCACACTTCTCTATCTGGCATCTGATGGATGAGTATGGGTTTGGCAAACGCCAGCAGAACGTTACCTGCCTGACTGTATTGTGCCAACTGTCCCCCATGACTGTGCCTCAGTACAGAAAGCAAAGTCCATAAAGACATGGATGGGCGAGGTTAGTGTAGAAGAGCATGACAGGCCACACAGAGCCTGTCAGAGCCATAGAAATTGTGAGCACGGTTTCTTTTATCCAACATCAGTGTCTAACCTCACAAATGGTCTTCTAGATGATTGAGCAAAAAATTCCCACAGATGCCTCCCAGAATCTTGTAAAAAGTCTTCTCAGAAAATGTGAAGCTGGAAAAGGGAGGAACAATTCCAAATTAATGCCGATATAGATAGATATAGAATCGGAGGTGTAATGTGTAGTTTCCCAATAGTTTTGTCCATATAGTTTATTTTCAATATAATTTGTGATTATAGCTAAGTTCAGATGTAAACTAGTTGCATCCATTTAAAATAATATCCAGCTCTTTCTACTAGATTAATCCCTGGTAGAACCTGCTGACAGTTACACAGCAAGCTGAATCAAGCCATTTTTCTCAGCACTATATCCACTGATTGCTGATAAGACAGTGTATGCTTTCTATTGTTTGCAAAGTAATTAAAATTCTTAATTAGTAAAGCTGATAAAACGTAAGCTGCTGATAGGCGGTAAGCGTTTTATTATGAGTTGCTCTAGATACTGAGCCTCTGAGATTAAAATAAATGTGCCATATAAATTACTAGGGATGGAAGGCACAGGAATTATGTATTTATGCAAACAGCCATTTTGAAAGGAAAATTAAATTAATGCGTTTATTAAAATAATTAAATTTGATGCAAATGAAAATAGAAGTGTAAAAAAAATTATATAAAAACGCACATAAAAAAATAATAGGCTTGGAACACTATCCTACTGAAAGAGCTCCCGTCTACTTACCTGACATCTACAGTGACTTGCAAAAGTATTAACCCCCCAGCATTTTTTTTTTGTGTTTTGCTACATTACAACCTGTAATTTCACTTTTTTGTGGCTTGTAATAGTTCATGTAATGATCATGCATACAGCGGTGAACATTTGGTTTTTTATTGTGAAATAAACAACAAATAGTTCAAAATGACTGAAAACTTCAGTGTACAAACTGTTCACCCCCTAAAGTCAGTACTTTGTCTCTATGAGCTTTCTACACCTTGCCACTGGAATTTTTGCCCATTCCTCAAGGCAAAACTTCTCAAGCTCCTTCAAGTTTAGATGGTTTCCGCTGGTTAACAGCAATCTTCAAGTCTGACCACAGATTCTCAACTGGATTAAGGTGTGGGCTTTGACTAGGCCATTCCAAATCATTTACATGTTTCCCCTTAAACCACTCAAGTGTTGCTTTAGCAGTATGCTTTGGGTCATTTTCTTGTTGGAAGGTGAACCTCTATTTCAGTCTCAAATCACTGACAAACAGGTTTTGCTCAAGAATATCTCTGTGTTCCGCACCATCAATCTTCCATTCGACTCAGATCATTTTCCCTGTCTCTACTGCTGAAAAACATCCCACAGCATGATGCTGCCACCACCATGTTTCACTGTGGGGATGGTGTTCTTGGGATAATGAGCTGTGTTGGTTTGGTGCCAGACATAGGATTTACCCTGGAGGCCAAAAAGTTCAAGTTTGGTCTCAAATGACCACAACAGCATTACAATTTTTGTATGCAAGTAAAGGCTTTTTTCTGCCCACTCATAGTTAAAGGTCTCCTCTATGGAGTGTATGGCTTATTGTGGTCATATGGACAGATACTCCAATCTCTGCTTGGGAACTCTGCAGCTCCTTCAAGGTTACCTTTGGTCTCTGTGCTGCCTCTCTGATCAATGCCCTTCTTGCCCGGGCTGAGAGTTTTGGTTAGCATCCCTCTCTTGGCAGGTTTGTTGTGGTACCATGTAATTTCCATTTGATGATAATGGATTTGATGGTGCTCCTGGGGATCATCAGAGATTGGGATATTTTTTATAACCCAACCCTGACTTGCACTTCTCAACAACTTTGTCACTGACTTGTTTGGAGATCTCCTTGGTCTTCATGTTGCTGTTTTGTTATGTGTGCCTCTTGCCTAATGATGTTGCAGCCTCTTTGGCCTTTCAGAAAAGGTGTGTATATACCGATAGACATGTGATAATTAGATTGCACACAGGTGGACTTTCTACCACTTATGAAGGTAATTACCGTATATACTCGAGTATAAGCCGACCCGAGTATAAGCCGACCCCCCTAATTTTGCCACAAAAAACTGGGAAAACGTATTGACTCGAGTATAAGCCTAGGGTAAGAAATGCAGCAGCTACCGATGAATTTCAAAAATAAAAATAGATGCTCCATACCGTTCATTATTGCCCCATAGATGCTCAATATAAAGCTGTGCCACATATAATGCTCCATACTGTTCATTATTGCCCCATAAGATGCTCCATATAAAGCTGTGCCACATATAATGCTCTGCACCGTTCATTATGGCCCCATAGATGCTCCATATAAAGCTGTGCCATATAGAATGCTCTGCACCGTTCATTATGGCCCCATAGATGCTCCATATAAAGCTGTGCCCCATATATAATGCTCTGCACCGTTCATTATGGCCCCATAGATGCTCCATATAAAGCTGTGCCATATATAATGCTCTGCACCGTTCATTATGGCCCCATAGATGCTCCATATAAAGCTGTGCCCCATATAGAATGCTCTGCACCGTTCATTATGGCCCCATAGATCCTCCATATAAAGCTGTGCCACATATAATGCTGCTGCTGCAATAAAAAAAAATCACATACCTCTCTTCGCTCAGGACACCGGCGCTTTCAATATTTACATGCTCCTCGTGCGGCTCCGTCTCCAGCACTGATGCTCAGCAGAGGGCGCGCACTGACTACATCACCGCGCCCTCTGATCTGAGCGTCACAGCCAGAGGACGCTAGAGATGGAGCAGCACTGGAGCGAGGGGCGGTAAATATCGCGCAGCGCTCCCCTCCCCGTATACTTACCTGCTCCTGACGGGGTCCCTGCTTCTTCCAGCGCTGCATCTTCTTCCTGTATTGAGCGGTCACATGGTACCGCTCATTATAGCAATGAATATGCGGCTCCACCCCTATGGGAGGTGGAGCCGCATATTCATGACTGTAATGAGCAGTACCATGTGACCGCTCAATACAGGAAGAAGATGCAGCACTGGAAGAAGCAGGGACGTGCAGGGACCGCGCCGGGAGTAGGTGAGTATAATTAGATAGCCCCCGCTCCCCCTCCCCTGCCGACCCCCGGGTATGACTCGAGTATAAGCCGAGAGGGGGACTTTCAGCCCCCAAAAATGGGCTGAAAATCTCAGCTTATACTCGAGTATATACGGTATTTGCACCCAAAATATTTAGAGGCTTCCTTGCGAAAGGGGTGAATGCATATGCATATGCCCATTTTTAGTTATTTAATGCCATAAATGTAATTTATACCTCTAATTTTTATACTTGATTTCACCAACTTGGACTATTTTAGTGCTGATGCATCACACACAATTCGGATTACAAAAATAATTGAACACAGTTTGTTATGTAACAAAATAGGTAGAAAACCAAGGGGGTGAATACTTTCTCAAGCTGCTGTACGTTTTATTAAATGCTTTAATCCCCCATGAAATAATTCTAGAACATCTTTTCTTTAAACTCTGTTTTTCCTATTGACATATATAGTGGTAGTGTTCATTTAGAGTTGTGTTCCCTCTGAGGAATTGAACTCCAGGAGAAATTTTTGAGGGGCAGCAGAATGCAGCGATGCTTATGTCAGATCTCGTTTCTATAATTTTTTTGCCTTGTTCTTACTGCCGGTGATATAGTTGTGACTAGTGCCAAGTTAGGATTATTCTTACAGTGATGACATAATGTTTTCTTCTTTTTCCTACAGGATCTACACAGACGTTACAAACTGTACCAGCCTGCTGGCTCATATTCAGAACTGCTATTGGCCAAACTACGTAGTGGACAACTTCTTCACAGATATTCATAAGAAGTATTTTAAAGACTGTGCACTGACTGGCCGGCTGCCAGCAGACCCCCCACTACCCATCCTGTGCTCTTTCATCTTTATCCCTGTCCTTATTACACTTCTGATGACAGGGTTGGTTGTATGGAGAAGCAAACGGAGTGAAGGAATTGTTTGACATGAATGCAGACTGCTAAATCTATTGACCCCATTTTTGGAAATTACTATTTCAACCAAGTTTGGGAAAAAGAAGGGAACCCGTGACAGTAGTTCGGCAACTTACAAGAGTCTTCAGATTGGGCCTGCAATGTCTGTCTGGCTAGAACTTAGCATAGAAAGAAAAGACAGTGCTAAAAGGAGACAATGCTTAAAGAGATCTATCCGTAAAGAGTAGTGGTTTTTATAATGTACCACCGGACACAAGTTGAACTAAAAGGAATTTTCCACTCCCCCCAAAAAACCTTTCAAGGGTGCCTTCACACACAGCTTTTAAAAATAAAATGCCCCTTTGAGGCAAAAGTACAAAACTACAATGCAAAACGATTAAACATAATTCATTCGCTGCGGTCCTTTTAGTTTTTTTTTCACCCTACTTGCGTTTTGAGTTTTTGGCTTTTTCCAAAATCTCTGCATGCTGTAGTTATGTTGGCTTTTTCATGCAGTTTATATTGTCTTTCTCCATAGACCATTGTTATTTTTCCATGCTCGTGTGGAAAAGGAAAGTCATAATTAGAAAGTTACCTATTGTTTAACTTAGCTTTTTGTGCTACATGTATTTAAAAAAAAAAATTGGCAATGATTTTCTTATTTCATATCACGATCTTTATAAAAGAAAAGTGTAATCTTGTAATCTTCACACTGGCCACTGGGGCATTTGTAGATTCCGTCTTTAGTTTCTGTCTTTTCAAAAAGAGTTTTCAGCAAGGCTCCATATTATCAGAGGCTGAATTATGACAGGTAAGGCCTACTTTCACACTAGCGTTGTTTTCAATACGTCGCAATGCGTCGTTTAGGGGAAAAAACGCATCCTGCAAAGTTTTTTGCAGGATGCGTTTTTGCCCCATAGAGTAACATTACCGACGCATTGCGACGTATTGACACACGTCGCAACCATCGTGCGACAGTTGCGCCGTGTTTTGGCGGACCGCCGGGAGCAAAAAAGTTAAATGTAACGTTTTTTGCAGCCGACGGACTGCTTTTTCCGACCGCGCATGCGCGGCCGGAACTCCGCCCCCACCTCACAATGGGGCAGCGGATGCGCCAGAGAAATGCATCCGCTGCCTCCATCAAACGCTAGCATTGGAATCTCGGCCCGACGCAATGTGATGGGCCGAATCCGACGCTAGTGTGAAAGTAGCCTTACACCCCTATATACAGCTGATAACACAGGATCCACCAATTACAATACGCGATGTCACAGCTGACCCTGCTCCCTTGCCTTTACAATGACCTCTGCACAGGCTTAATAGACATTTCAATATAAAATATAGGGTCAGGGTCTGCTGATTGTGGCTATGTACATGTATTGTTTCCTGAAAAAACAGAAAGTGTGAGTCTAAAAAAGACCCAGTGTCTAGCGTGAAATTGCAGTTTCTTTTTACAGAAATGTTAATATGAATTCAGTTTTTTTCTTCCCATGCTTACTGCTTCTCAATTTGCAAATATGGTACCAAATCATTTTAACCCCATTTTTGTAATGCAAAATAACAGAACTTAAAAGAAGTTGTATTAGGCACTAAACACATTAATTCTAAAAAATACAATACTGTTGAAAAAAAAGCAAAAAATGATAGTAAAATGGCTGATTTTTTTACCTGCATTTTTGGCTCAAAAATGTTTGCAAAATGTGTGTGTTATGGAAGACCAAGAGGTTTCAAACACATTTTCTTTTTCAGAAGGATGTATTGCTTTTGCCGTATTTAAGGAAGAAAATTCAGCAGCTAAATGATAGCTCTAAGATATTAGGAAAATAGTAAGCCTACAAGCCCTACAAACAGTCCTTTATTCATGGCATTTCACACATGTTCGTTGTGTTTTTCTTTAGAAGTTTTTTTTTTTTTTTACATTTTTCTAAAACATCATGCTCTAGATATGATATTTAAGTTCTCTCATAAGCCTCTCAGTAAAAAAGGATCGGAAAAAATGCATGTCTTAAAAAAAAAAAAATAAAACGAAATGCATAACATTTTAACAGCGTTTTAAGAAGCAAAAAAAAAAAAAAATCAGCAACAAAAAAAAGAAAGAATAAAAACCATGTGATAATGAAGTCTAGAAGGGCAGTCCATTTCCTCTGTATTTTCACAAATGTCTTGTGATTTTTTTGGTAACATAGTAACATAGTAACATAGTTAGTAAGGCCGAAAAAAGACATTTGTCCATCCAGTTCAGCCTATATTCCATCATAATAAATACCCAGATCTACGTCCTTCTACAGAACCTAATAATTGTATGATACAATATTGTTCTGCTCCAGGAAGACATCCAGGCCTCTCTTGAACCCCTCGACTGAGTTCGCCATCACCACCTCCTCAGGCAAGCAATTCCAGATTCTCACTGCCCTAACAGTAAAGAATCCTCTTCTATGTTGGTGGAAAAAACCTTCTCTCCTCCAGATGCAAAGAATGCCCCCTTGTGCCCGTCACCTTCCTTGGTATAAACAGATCCTCAGCGAGATATTTGTATTGTCCCCTTATATACTTATACATGGTTATTAGATCGCCCCTCAGTCGTCTTTTTTCTAGACTAAATAATCCTAATTTCGCTAATCTATCTGGGTATTGTAGTTCTCCCATCCCCTTTATTAATTTTGTTGCCCTCCTTTGTACTCTCTCTAGTTCCATTATATCCTTCCTGAGCACCGGTGCCCAAAACTGGACACAGTACTCCATGTGCGGTCTAACTAGGGATTTGTACAGAGGCAGTATAATGCTCTCATCATGTGTATCCAGACCTCTTTTAATGCACCCCATGATCCTGTTTGCCTTGGCAGCTGCTGCCTGGCACTGGCTGCTCCAGGTAAGTTTATCATTAACTAGGATCCCCAAGTCCTTCTCCCTGTCAGATTTACCCAGTGGTTTCCCGTTCAGTGTGTAATGGTGATATTGATTCCCTCTTCCCATGTGTATAACCTTACATTTATCATTGTTAAACCTCATCTGCCACCTTTCAGCCCAAGTTTCCAACTTATCCAGATCCATCTGTAGCAGAATACTATCTTCTCTTGTATTAACTGCTTTACATAGTTTTGTATCATCTGCAAATATCGATATTTTACTGTGTAAACCTTCTACCAGATCATTAATGAATATGTTGAAGAGAACAGGTCCCAATACTGACCCCTGCGGTACCCCACTGGTCACAGCGACCCAGTTAGAGACTATACCATTTATAACCACCCTCTGCTTTCTATCACTAAGCCAGTTACTAACCCATTTACACACATTTTCCCCCAGACCAAGCATTCTCATTTTGTGTACCAACCTCTTGTGCGGCACAGTATCAAACGCTTTGGAAAAATCGAGATATACCACGTCCAATGACTCACCGTGGTCCAGCCTATAGCTTACCTCTTCATAAAAACTGATTAGATTGGTTTGACAGGAGCGATTTCTCATAAACCCATGCTGATATGGAGTTAAACAGTTATTCTCATTGAGATAATCCAGAATAACATCCCTCAGAAACCCTTCAAATATTTTACCAACAATAGAGGTTAGACTTACTGGCCTATAATTTCCAGGTTCACTTTTAGAGCCCTTTTTGAATATTGGCACCACATTTGCTATGCGCCAGTCCTGCGGAACAGATCCTGTCGCTATAGAGTCCCTAAAAATAAGAAATAATGGTTTATCTATTACATTACTTAGTTCTCTTAGTACTCGTGGGTGTATGCCATCCGGACCCGGAGATTTATCTATTTTAATCTTATTTAGCCGGTTTCGCACCTCTTCTTGGGTTAGATTGGTGACCCTTAATATAGGGTTTTCATTGTTTCTTGGGATTTCACCTAGCATTTCATTTTCCACCGTGAATACCGTGGAGAAGAAGGTGTTTAATATGTTAGCTTTTTCCTCGTCATCTACAACCATTCTTTCCTCACTATTTTTTAAGGGGCCTACATTTTCAGTTTTTATTCTTTTACTATTGATATAGTTGAAGAACAGTTTGGGATTAGTTTTACTCTCCTTAGCAATGTGCTTCTCTGTTTCCTTTTTGGCAGCTTTAATTAGTTTTTTAGATAAAGTATTTTTCTCCCTATAGTTTTTTAGAGCTTCAATGGTGCCATCCTGCTTTAGTAGTGCAAATGCTTTCTTTTTACTGTTAATTGCCTGTCTTACTTCTTTGTTTAGCCACATTGGGTTTTTCCTATTTCTAGTCCTTTTATTCCCACAAGGTATAAACCGCTTACACTGCCTATTTAGGATGTTCTTAAACATTTCCCATTTATTATCTGTATTCTCATTTCTGAGGATATTGTCCCAGTCTACCAGATTAAGGGCATCTCTAAGCTGTTCAAACTTTGCCTTCCTAAAGTTCAATGTTTTTGTGACTCCCTGACAAGTCCCCCTAGTGAAAGACAGGTGAAACTGCACAATATTGTGGTCGCTATTTCCTAAATGCCCAACCACCTGCAGATTTGTTATTCTGTCAGGTCTATTAGATAGTATTAGGTCTAAAAGTGCTGCTCCTCTGGTTGGATTCTGCACCAATTGTGAAAGATAATTTTTCTTGGTTATTAGCAGAAACCTGTTGCCTTTATGGGTTTCACAGGTTTCTGTTTCCCAGTTAATATCCGGGTAGTTAAAGTCCCCCATAACCAGGACCTCATTATGGGTTGCAGCTTCATCTATCTGCTTTAGAAGTAGACTTTCCATGCTTTCTGTTATATTTGGGGGTTTGTAACAGACCCCAATGAGAATTTTGTTACCATTTTTCCCTCCATGAATTTCAACCCATATGGACTCGACATCCTCATTCCCTTCGCTAATATCCTCCCTTAAAGTGGACTTTAGACAAGACTTTACATAGAGACAAACCCCTCCTCCTCTCCGATTTTTACGATCATTTCTAAACAGATTGTAACCCTGTAAGTTAACTGCCCAGTCATAGCTTTCATCTAACCATGTCTCGGTTATTCCCACTATGTCAAAGTTACCTGTAGATATTTCTGCTTCTAGTTCTTCCATCTTGTTTGTCAGGCTTCTGGCGTTTGCGAGCATGCAGTTTACCGATATTATATCGGTATTACCGATATTGCAGGTTTTCCTACTGTACATGTTAGTACAGTTTTCCTCACATCGTTCACAGCTCTCCTGTCCACAAAATGGCTACTGATGGAGAAGCATGTGACCAGACCGGTCCTTCACCTCCTACAATTGAAAAACCGATCTCCCATGTGCAGTGTTTTTCAATTAGAGGAGGCCGATGGAAAGGACTGTGGTAAAAAAAATTGAAAAATTCAGCAACCGCAAAAGTCATGAGACATCACATTTATTAGTAGATTAAAACATGAAAGGGATAAAACTTAAAAAGCATGATAACAGTCGCCGAATTTCGAGCTACACTAGCTCTAGGATGGAAAGACTGGTCACATGGTCCTCTATCCTCAGACAGTTAGTGCAACTTTTTCTTCTTAATGGGAAACGGTCACCTTGAAAATGCAGCCTTACGTGCAGGCACCATGATATAGGGCAGGGGAATCTGAGTAGATTAATATATAGTTTTGTGAGAAAAGTCTCAGTATAACCTGTGTGTTAATCACTTAATCCTTTTGCTCTTTCTTGGATTTTTGGTCCAGTGGGTGGTCCTATCAGTGACTGACAGCTATTTCTGTATACATTCTTTATGTAAAGAAAGACGTCAGTCACTTATAGGACCGCCCACTGGACTGAAAAGCACAAAAAGAGCAGAGGATTAAATGTTTAAAACAAAAGTTATGCTTAATCCTTTCTCATAAAACTATATATCAGTCTATTCTGCTCCCCCTGCTCTATATCATGGTGCCTGCAGATTGATCTGCAATTTCATGGTGACAGGTTCCCTTTAAGAAGAAAAAGTTGCACTAACAATTACAGGAATAGAACATGTAATAAATTAACAATTGTAATATTACCTTTAATAATGAATGAATAAATGCCACAAAATAATGTCTCCAAGACATTTGTTATAGATAAAGTTGACACCCATTTTAAGAGTGTTAGTTTAATTAGGGCCGGGGTCACACTTGCGAGTGCAATGCGAGAAACTCGCCCGAGTCTCTCGCCTCAGTACCCGGCACTGCCGCTGGCACTTGAGACCAGAGTGTTCAGCTGCATAGAAATACATACAGCCGCACGCTGCTCCGATCCCAAGTGCCGGCGGCAGTGGCGGGTATTGAGGCGAGAAACTCGCGCAAGTTTCTCAAATTGCACTCGCAAGTGTGACCCCGGCCTAGAAGTTAATCTATAGGACCCCCATTAATCCAAAAATGGGTTACCTATAGTACAGCCCACATTTAGAGAATTGGTCTCATCATTAATATGAATAGTAGTTAAAGAAATCGCTAAGCCCTAGCATTGAGAGATTATTTTAGCTTGTTCATTTCAGTGGGGACTAGTATTCTCACTTTTCCATTATTGATACGCAATTAAATTGTTACCCATGGATGAGCTGGTAATTGGTAACAACTGTGTTTATGGCTGGACAAAGATACATGGGATTCTAGAAAAAGCCAAGCAGGAATGCACAATGCGCTGGTAGCGTAGCCCACTCGCTGTTTCCGGAGCCCCGAATACTTATGAGAGTTGCAATTTCGAGAAGATACGGTTCTCTTGTCTCAGCCATTAATGTGCTGATATAGAAAATACCCATTAAATGACTGATGTATTTGAGGAGCAATCACTGCAGATCACTCTCCAGAGGTCGTATAGTATAGTTATAATGCGGCATTACTAAGCTTACCTTAATTAGGAGAATAGGATCATCATTGAGGAATATCTGATACTAACCAGTTGTCTGTATCATAAGTTATGTGTTTGAAATATTCTGAAAACCGACTGTAGTTCAGGGAGTTGACAATTATTCTTTGTACAATATAAAACGGTTCGTGTTATGCAAGAAAAATATGGCCGAGCTCATAATATTTAAAGGGCCATTATCCTCAGAATTGTGTAAAGTTTTATTTCAGAATTTGTAATAGCTTTAAATGAAACAGAGAATAATCTATTTTGTATAATTAAAATTTCAAAATGTCTATTTTCTTTTTGTTTTCTTGTAATAAATGTATTTATATAGTTTATTGACAGTTGTTATCTTTTTCTCATTGTACATACATGGATGTAAAAACGCCTTAAACTCTTCAGGATAGAATAGCACAATCCTGTTATACGATTTATAGCTAATATTAATCAAATTAATATTTGTTGACGGGATTGTCCTAAAATTCAATATTACATTTCTCACTTAAACCATCAAAAACATAACTTTTGTTCTGATAAACGACCAGTTTATCAGAACAATCACCTAATTTGCCAGTGCTTGAGATCACACATACCCAAGTACCTTAGTCCCATTGTCTAGATTCTATTTTATAAAGGTGGTGAGATAACCTGTTTTCTATAGTAATCAATTAAAAAATAATCTCTCTGGCTGTCAACTAAAACTACACATGTATGGCGTGAACTTTCAAATGTGCCTCCCTTTGCCCCTTTACAAAAACATGTTGTTTTTTAAAACTCTCTCATTGATCTGCTAGTTTAACCTGGCACATTGACAGTCGGATCGTTCATTGTCTTATCTTAGGTCAATTGTGGTGACTGTAGGAATCATTGTCTAGTGAAAGTCCGAGGGGAGTTCGATAATTTATCTACCAGAATTTGAAAACAAAATTTTTTGGAAAAAAATGAACATGTTACTTTTCAATGTAATCCCCCTAAACTTCAACACACTTATTCCTTTTCATCTCCAGTGATTGGATGCCTTCAAAATAGGAGACTTCTTGCTACGGGAAGAACCCTGATACTGCCTGTTTGACTGCATTGTCATCAGGAACTTATTGCCCATGCAAAAATTTCTTTAGGTTCCAAAATAAAAAAATAATCACTTGAAGCCAGGCTTGGACTGTAGGGTGGAAAGCTAAGCTCCATGAAGCCACATTCCATGATAACAGCTTGCAATTTGTGAGACTCGTGAGCTGGTGTATTGTCGGGAAGCAACAACTCACCTGCCGACAACTTCACACACAGTTTTTCTTTGATTGCCTCATGCAATGCCTTCATTGTTGAAGTGTAGGTGTATCCAATAATTGATATGAATTCTAATAATAAAATGCCTTCTGTATCTGAACAGATCTAGGTAATCACACCCCAATATTTTATTACTCAGAATTAGTGTTGAGCATTCCGATACCGCAAGTATCGGGTATCGGCCGATACTTGCGGTATCGGAATTCCGATACCGAGATCCGATATTTTTGTGATATCGGGTATCGGTATCGGAAGTGTAAAATAAAGAATTAAAATAAAAAATATTGTTATATTCACCTCTCCGGCGGCCCCTGGACATCAGCGGGAGGATCCGGCGTCCGGCACGGCTTCTTTCTTCAAAATGCGCGCCTTTAGGACCTGTGGTATGACGTCCCGGCTTCTGATTGGTCGCGTGCCGCCCATGTGACCGCCACGCGACCAATCAGAAGCCGCGACGTCATTCCTCAGCTAAAGTCCTAGAATGAGCGCCTTCTAGGACCTGAGGAATGACGTCGCGGCTTCTGATTGGTCGCGTAGCGGTCACATGGGCGGCACGCGACCAATCAGAAGCCGGGACGTCATTCCACAGGTCCTAAAGGCGCGCATTTTGAAGAAAGAAGCCGTGCCGGACGCCGGATCCTCCCGCTGATGTCCAGGGGCCGCCGGAGAGGTGAATATAACAATATTTTTTATTTTAATTCTTTATTTTACACTTTAATATGGATCCCAGGGCCTGAAGGAGAGTTTCCTCTCCTTCAGACCCTGGGATCCATGAGGATACATTCCGATACTTGATGTCCCATTGACTTGTATTGGTATCGGATATCGGTATCGGCGATATCCGATATTTTTCGGGTATCGGCCGATACTATCCGATACCGATACTTTCAAGTATCGGACGGTATCGCTCAACACTACTCAGAATCCATTACAAGTGACAGCAGTAATACCAGAAATCATGATTGAAGGCTACAAACCTAGGAAGCAAACTATGGTTTTCACCAATTTTCTTTTAAAGGATGCAAAGTTTCTAAAATAATGATGTATTATTGCAACATTTATATTCGTTTGATCATTTTACAATCTCAGAAATCTTATCTTTTACTGTCATTTTCATTTACTAAAACTGTCATCCTGAAAGTGTTTTTTCTATGAGTAAACATTGTATAAATGTAATTTATAGTGATTTTCATAGTTTGATCTGGAGAATTTGCTTTACTTTATATAATAAATGCTTAATTTCTGGTTTAGTTTTTCCTATAAATTGCCGTCTTATTTTTTTAGTGTAAACTATTTGGATGTGTTTATATTTATTTTAATTATAGGTACATGGAAAAAAAAAAAACGTTTTCCCTTTCAATTTAGCCACACACAAAATAGATAAATTTACATTTAATTTGCCATGGCAGTCAATACATCACCTAAATCCTACCATCATATCTATAAAGTGCAATTTTTCAGTTCCCATATAATGGGATCAGCCATATCAGTGCATAGACAGATTTATAGTGATAGTAGCTATATGAACCACATTGCCCTTGATCCAATGTCCAGAACATGATCCCGGTAATAAGTTACGCCTTCAGTCGGATTACCAACAAATGAAGTCATGCCAAGGAGGCTGTCATGAAGAAAATGGGGTATAATTACATAGAAGGTTTTGATTATAATAATAATAATAATAATAATCTTTATTTTTATATAGCGCTAACATATTCTGCAGCGCTTTACAGTTTGCACACATTATAATCACTGTCCACGATGGGGCTCACAATCTAGAATCGCTATCAGTATGTCTTTGGAATGTGGGAGGAAACCGGAGAACCCGGAGGAAACCCACGCAAACACGGAGAGAACATACAAACTCTTTGCATTAAAAAATTTGTACCATATTGTACTCCAAAATCTATGTGTATGAAAGCACTTAATTACTCTTTAAATTACCTCTTTATTGATTTCAATAAAAAACACTCTGATGGGCATGGTGGTGTTAATTCCGCTTGTGTTTTTTCCATGCCGAGAAAAAAAGCCACATATGAATCCTTGGGCATTCCATCCTGTAAAAGTAAAATGCAATGAGTAAAATAAAAATAATGCACAAAACAGAATAAAAAAAAAACAGAGAAAAACAACACTTTAGTTTCCATTCTAGAATTTTCTGCCATAAAAAAACTGAGAAAAAAAAACTTCACGTGATTATACACTCTGGGTATTTTTAGATGTGTTTTGCGGCACCTTTGGCACTTGTTTTTTTTTTAATCCATATATAACATAATGGTTGGTTCCAAGTGGAAAGTCAGCAGAAGAATGGGCAGGTCACTTCTTTTAGCCACTTTATGGATTCTGAAGTTGTTAGAAGAAGTTACAAAAGACAGGATATATTCACTTTGACATTGCAATGCGTATGCTCATTCTACTTGGCATTTTTTGGGGGGCTTTTTCAGGTTTTGTGCACAAGCACTTAAAGAGTTTGTCCAGTACTTTCACCTTAATGATCTATGCTTAGGATAGTAATCAATGTCTGATCGGCCAAGGTCCGACACCCTGCACCCCTTGCCGATCACCTGTTATGGGTGTCGGTCTGAAGTCCTCACTTGGACACCCTGCACCCCTTGCCGATCACCTGTTATGGGTGTCGGTCTGAAGTCCTCCCTTGGACACCCTGCACCCCTTGCCGATCACCAGTTATGGGTGTCGGTCTGAAGTCCTCACTTGGACACACTGCACCCCTTGCCGATCACCTGTTATGGGTGTCGGTCTGAAGTCCTCACTTGGACACCCTGCACCCCTTGCCGATCACCTGTTATGGGTGTCGGTCTGAAGTCCTCACTTGCCAAGATGCTCCAACGACTTGTGGCCACCACAGGGAACTACATATCGCCTCCTATTGATTTGAATAGGGGGCAGATGTGTGGTACCGTGTAGCAGCCACTACAAGTGGACGGAGCAGCTCGGCAAGTGAGTACTTCAGGCTGACACCGATAACAGGTGATATGCGGGGGTAGGGTGTCAGATCAGACGTTGATGATCTATCCTAATGTTAGGTCATTAATGGAAAAGTAATGAACAACCTCTTTAAAGGTTTAATCTCTTAGGCAAAAAAAGAAAAGATATCTAGAGAAACATTGTAATTTTATTATAATGATCACATTTCACTAAAACCATTTTCTGTATTGTTTTGGAGAGGAGTGAAGAAGTTTTATTAAAGATTACAGCTTATGTCCATTGTTTTGACTTTTGCATGATCTGTAAGTGAGTTTAATTCTAATTCTTTAATTACGAGTTTAATTCTAAGTATGCACACATATGTCTTATTCGAGCATGCTCGGATGTTATCTGAGTATCTTGGGCATGCTTGTTCGCGTCCCCGTGGCTGCAATGATTTGCAGCTTTTAGACACATGCACGGATTCCCTGTTTGTTAGACACAACACATGTGGGGGGTTCACTAACAGCCGCAAACCAGGCAGCCACAGAGACGCGAACATAATATACGAGCAAGCGCAAGATACTCGGATAACACCCGAGCGTGCTCAGATAAGACATTTTCCAAGCCTATCATTCTTGATAAGCTTTTTAAAAGAAAAAGTTGAAAAGATGCACATGGTCTTATGAAAAAATGTTCACAGCGGTGACGAATATTTGATTGAAAGGACAATATTGAGGCATGTAAAAGTAGTTTGAATCAAAGATTTAGACTATCCAAGCAATCTGACTTCCAAGTAAGAAAGAGGATTGTCTGGAGGTGATCTTTTACATACATCCAAGTTGTTACTGCATATTTTCACCCTTCAACATTATTTTATGGTTTTTGTGTAAATTATTAACTGTAAAATATATTCAAAGATAAGAAGAGAACCGAAGACCAACTATAGAAGTTTATAGCAGCTTTCAGAATAGGGCCCTAGTCAAATATTAAAGATCAGTATTGCAGAAGAGTGCCACCATATCAGTATGCAGCATCTGCCATACAGTCCTATGAACTGATGAACTGCCATAAAATGGGCCTCTTCGCAAAGAGACATAAAAAAAAACTTTGTTGAAGTATTTACTGTGACTAACAAGCTCTCCTGAGATGTGGACGCGGGCAAACTGAGATCTCGCTGCCACCTTATCCAAGGGACGGCAGTAAATAATTCCCTGAGTACTGCAATGTCTCACACCGAAATAATAGTCTATTATGATTTAAAATAACAATAATAATAATCATTGCTTTGAGTAATGATTTAAGTAATACATATTCAAACAAAGTACAGACAAAACCTTAAGTTAAGGCCAACCAGTGAAAATCTTCATTCTCCAGAGATTTGTATGGGTGAAATACCCCTCTTCCCCTTACTCTGTTTTTACTTTGTATGCGGCGTGCAAACCGTTTCGAAACATCATTTACTTGCCTGAACATGTCAACAATGAACAACAGTGAAAAAATCTTAAAAATAATATGGGTGAATTTGTATATGTGTTAGGCTAGTGTTATGGCTGGCAATCAGGCAACACAGCGTGCAGTAATCAGCGCACATACAGAGATCTGGCAATAACCAAAAACAATAGGACGAGCTCTGAGACGTGGAATCTCTGTAGACTGCAGTACCTGATCTATCCTCACACAACTATAAGCAGCAGTGGATTGCGCCTATCACTACCTATGCAACTCGGCACTGCCTGAGGAGCTGACTAGCCTGAAGATAGAAATACAAGCCTGACTTACCTCAGAGAAATACCCCAAAGGAATAGGCAGCCCCCCACATATAATGACTGTTAGCAAGATGAAAATACAAACGTAGGAATGAAATAGATTCAGCAAAGTGAGGCCCGATATTCTAGACAGAGCGAGGATAGCAAAGAGAACTATGCAGTCTACAAAAAACCCTAAAACGAAAACCACGCAAAGGGGCAAAAAGACCCACCGTGCCGAACTAACAGCACGGCGGTGCACCCCTTTGCTTCTCAGAGCTTCCAGCAAAAGTTAATAGCAAGCTGGACAGAAAAAACAGAAAACAAACTAGAAGCACTTATCTAGCAGAGAAGCAGGCCCAAGGAAAGATGCAGTAGCTCAGATCCAACACTGGAACATTGACAAGGAGCAAGGAAGACAGACTCAGGTGGAGCTAAATAGCAAGGCAGCCAACGAGCTCACCAAAACACCTGAGGGAGGAAGCCCAGAGACTGCAATACCACTTGTGACCACAGAAGTGAACTCAGCCACAGAATTCACAACAGTACCCCCCCCTTGAGGAGGGGTCACCGAACCCTCACCAGAACCCCCAGGCCGACCAGGATGAGCCACATGAAAGGCACGAACAAGATCTGGGGCATGGACATCAGAGGCAAAAACCCAGGAATTATCTTCCTGAGCATAACCCTTCCATTTGACCAGATACTGGAGTTTCCGTCTAGAGACACGAGAATCCAAAATCTTCTCCACAATATACTCCAATTCCCCCTCCACCAAAACAGGGGCAGGAGGCTCCACAGATGGAACCATAGGTGCCACGTATCTCCTCAACAACGACCTATGGAATACATTATGTATGGAAAAGGAGTCTGGGAGGGTCAGACGAAAAGACACCGGATTGAGAATCTCAGAAATCCTATACGGACCAATAAAACGAGGTTTAAATTTAGGAGAGGAAACCTTCATAGGAATATGACGAGAAGATAACCAAACCAGATCCCCAACACGAAGTCGGGGTCCCACACGGCGTCTGCGATTAGCGAAAAGCTGAGCCTTCTCCTGGGACAAGGTCAAATTGTCCACTACCTGAGTCCAGATCTGCTGCAACCTGTCCACCACAGAATCCACACCAGGACAGTCCGAAGACTCAACCTGTCCTGAAGAGAAACGAGGATGGAACCCAGAATTGCAGAAAAATGGAGAGACCAAGGTAGCCGAGCTGGCCCGATTATTAAGGGCGAACTCAGCCAACGGCAAAAATGACACCCAATCATCCTGGTCAGCGGAAACAAAACATCTCAGATATGTTTCCAAGGTCTGATTGGTTCGTTCGGTCTGGCCATTAGTCTGAGGATGGAAGGCCGAGGAGAAAGATAGGTCAATGCCCATCCTACCACAAAAGGCTCGCCAGAACCTCGAGACAAACTGGGAACCTCTGTCAGAAACAATATTCTCAGGAATGCCATGTAAACGAACCACATGCTGGAAGAACAAAGGCACCAAATCAGAGGAGGAAGGCAATTTAACCAAGGGCACCAGATGGACCATTTTAGAAAAGCGATCACAGACCACCCAAATGACCGACATTTTTTGAGAAACGGGAAGGTCAGAAATGAAATCCATCGAAATATGTGTCCAAGGCCTCTTCGGGACCGGCAAGGGCAAAAGCAACCCACTGGCACGTGAACAGCAGGGCTTAGCCCTAGCACAAATTCCACAGGACTGCACAAAAGCACGCACATCCCGTGACAGAGATGGCCACCAGAAGGATCTAACAACCAACTCCCTGGTACCAAAGATTCCTGGATGACCGGCCAGCACCGAACAATGAAGTTCAGAGATAACTTTACTAGTCCACCTATCAGGGACGAACAGTTTCTCGGCCGGACAACGATCAGGTTTATTAGCCTGAAATTTCTGCAACACTCTCCGCAAATCAGGGGAGATGGCAGACACAATGACTCCTTCCTTGAGGATACTCGCCGGCTCAGATAACCCCGGAGAGTCGGGCACAAAACTCCTAGACAGAGCATCCGCCTTCACATTTTTAGAGCCCGGAAGGTATGAAATCACAAAATCAAAACGAGCAAAAAATAACGACCAACGGGCCTGTCTAGGATTCAAGCGCTTGGCAGACTCAAGATAAGTAAGGTTCTTATGATCAGTCAAAACCACCACGCGATGCTTAGCACCCTCAAGCCAATGACGCCACTCCTCGAATGCCCACTTCATGGCCAGCAACTCTCGGTTGCCCACATCATAATTACGCTCAGCAGCAGAAAATTTCCTGGAAAAGAAAGCACATGGTTTGAACACTGAGCAACCAGAACCTCTCTGTGACAAAACCGCCCCTGCACCAATCTCAGAAGCATCAATCTCGACCTGGAACGGAAGAGAAACATCAGGTTGACACAACACAGGGGCACAGCAAAAACGACGCTTCAACTCCTGAAAAGCTTCCACGGCAGCAGAAGACCAATTAACCAAATCAGCACCCTTCTTGGTCAAATCGGTCAATGGTCTGGCAATGCTAGAAAAATTACAGATGAAGCGACGATAAAAATTAGCAAAGCCCAGGAATTTCTGCAGACTTTTTAGAGATGTCGGCTGAGTCCAATCCTGGATGGCCTGAACCTTAACCGGATCCATCTCGATAGTAGAAGGGGAAAAGATGAACCCCAAAAATGAAACTTTCTGCACACCGAAGAGACACTTTGATCCCTTCACGAACAAGGAATTAGCACGCAGTACCTGGAAAACCATTCTGACTTGCTTCACATGAGACTCCCAATCATCTGAGAAGATCAAAATGTCATCCAAGTAAACAATCAAGAATTTATCCAGATACTCACGGAAAATGTCATGCATAAAAGACTGAAAAACAGATGGAGCATTGGCAAGTCCGAACGGCATCACCAGATACTCAAAATGACCCTCGGGCGTATTAAATGCCGTTTTCCATTCATCTCCCTGCCTGATTCTCACCAGATTATACGCACCACGAAGATCAATCTTAGTAAACCAACTAGCCCCCTTAATCCGAGAAAACAAGTCAGAAATCAATGGCAAGGGATACTGAAACTTAACAGTGATCTTATTAAGAAGGCGGTAATCAATACACGGTCTTAGCGAACCATCCTTCTTGGCTACAAAAAAGAACCCTGCTCCCAATCGTGACGACGATGGGCGAATATGTCCCTTCTCCAGGGACTCCTTCACATAACTGCGCATAGCGGTGTGTTCAGGTACGGACAAATTAAATAAACGACCCTTAGGGAATTTACTACCAGGAATCAAATCGATAGCACAATCACAATTCCTATGCGGAGGTAGGGCATCAGACTTGGACTCTTCAAATACATCCTGAAAGTCCGACAAGAACTCTGGGATGTCAGAAGGAATGGATGACGAAATAGACAAAAATGGAACATCACCATGTACTCCCTGACAACCCCAGCTGGTTACCGACATAGAGTTCCAATCCAATACTGGATTATGGGTTTGTAGCCATGGCAACCCCAACACGACCACATCATGCAAATTATGCAGTACCAGAAAGCGAATAACTTCCTGATGTGCAGGAGCCATGCACATGGTCAGCTGGGCCCAGTACTGAGGCTTATTCTTGGCCAAAGGTGTAGCATCAATTCCTCTCAACGGAATAGGACACCGCAAAGGCTCCAAGAAAAATCCACAACGTTTAGCATAATCCAAATCCATCAGATTCAGGGCAGCGCCTGAATCCACAAACGCCATGACAGAATACGATGACAAAGAGCACATTAAGGTAATGGACAAAAGGAATTTGGACTGTACAGTACCAATAACGGCAGAGCTATCGAACCGCCTAGTGCGTTTAGGACAATTAGAAATAGCATGAGTAGAATCACCACAATAGAAACACAGTCTGTTCAGACGTCTGTGTTCTTGCCGTTCTACTTTAGTCATAGTCCTGTCGCACTGCATAGGCTCAGGTTTACTCTCAGACAATACCGCCAGATGGTGCACAGATTTACGCTCGCGCAAGCGACGACCGATCTGAATGGCCAAGGACATAGACTCATTCAAACCAGCAGGCATAGGAAATCCCACCATTACATCCTTAAGAGCTTCAGAGAGACCCTTTCTGAACAAAGCCGCTAGTGCAGATTCATTCCACAGAGTGAGTACTGACCACTTCCTAAATTTCTGACAATATACTTCTACATCATCCTGACCCTGGCATAAAGCCAGCAGATTTTTCTCAGCCTGATCCACTGAATTAGGCTCATCGTAAAGCAATCCCAGCGCCTGGAAAAATGCATCAACATTACTCAATGCAGAATCTCCTGGTGCAAGAGAGAACGCCCAGTCCTGTGGGTCGCCGCGCAAAAAAGAAATAATAATCAAAACCTGTTGAATAGGATTACCAGAAGAATGAGGTTTCAAGGCCAAAAATAGCTTACAATTATTTCTGAAGCTCAGGAACTTAGTTCTGTCACCAAAAAAACAAATCAGGAATCGGAATTCTTGGTTCTAGCATCGATTTCTGATCAATAGTATCTTGAATCTTTTGTACATTTACAACGAGATTATCCATTGAGGAGCACAGAGCCTGAATATCCATGTCCACAGCTGTGTCCTGAAGCACTCTAATGTCTAGGGGAAAAAAAAGACTGAAGACAGAGCTAAGAAAAAAAAATGATGTCAGGATTTCTTTTTTCCCTCTATTGGGAATCATTGGAGGGCTCCTTGTACTGTTATGGCTGGCAATCAGGCAACACAGCGTGCAGTAATCAGCGCACATACAGAGATCTGGCAATAACCAAAAACAATAGGACGAGCTCTGAGACGTGGAATCTCTGTAGACTGCAGTACCTGATCTATCCTCACACAACTATAAGCAGCAGTGGATTGCGCCTATCACTACCTATGCAACTCGGCACTGCCTGAGGAGCTGACTAGCCTGAAGATAGAAATACAAGCCTGACTTACCTCAGAGAAATACCCCAAAGGAATAGGCAGCCCCCCACATATAATGACTGTTAGCAAGATGAAAAGACAAACGTAGGAATGAAATAGATTCAGCAAAGTGAGGCCCGATATTCTAGACAGAGCGAGGATAGCAAAGAGAACTATGCAGTCTACAAAAAACCCTAAAACGAAAACCACGCAAAGGGGCAAAAAGACCCACCGTGCCGAACTAACAGCACGGCGGTGCACCCCTTTGCTTCTCAGAGCTTCCAGCAAAAGTTAATAGCAAGCTGGACAGAAAAAACAGAAAACAAACTAGAAGCACTTATCTAGCAGAGAAGCAGGCCCAAGGAAAGATGCAGTAGCTCAGATCCAACACTGGAACATTGACAAGGAGCAAGGAAGACAGACTCAGGTGGAGCTAAATAGCAAGGCAGCCAACGAGCTCACCAAAACACCTGAGGGAGGAAGCCCAGAGACTGCAATACCACTTGTGACCACAGAAGTGAACTCAGCCACAGAATTCACAACAGGCTAGGTTCACATTAGTGTTTCCGTGCGCATCGTATCATCTGCATGCGCAAACGCATGCCAAAATGCATGCAAAAGCATGCTTACGCCTGCGCATCATCTTGCGCATGACGCAAACAAAAATGCTGCATGTGCATGCGTTTAAATGCGTTTTGGCATGCGTTTGCATTTTTTATGCGCAGGGTGGAGATGGTGACATCATTTTCTGGACATGCGCAGTCCAAGGTACGCAGGCGTATCGAACGCATGCTTACAAATGTCCTTGCCCATAGACAGTAATGCGTTTTTTGACGCACTCATCTGCATGCGCATGCCTGCGCATATTTGACAGATTTTTGCCGCCTCCAAAAATGCAACAAGTTGTGTTCGCCCGCCCGCCGCACACCGCGAAATGACGCATACGTATGCAAAAGCATGTGAACACATGCAAACACAGGTCCATGGGTACACCATGTTAAATATATATACGCATGACGTATGTGGATCTATGCGGATCAAACGCTGTGCACAAAGACGCCAATATGAAATCAGCCTTACTGAGTAAGCAACACAATGCCAAAATCAATTTTCCTTTTTAGCACTGTCTCTTTTATGTTATATTTGGATATGTGCAATAATGATGATATTTTTCTTCTCAGAAATGCTGAAAAATCCTTTAGGCCAGATTCACGCTTTTAGATCGTAATGCGCACTTCATGCAAACTAATAACTGTTTTCAGTCATGTTAAAGGATTTGACGGCTTTTCATACAATTTTAAGAATTGCGTGGGAAACAAAAATTATTTATAATATTATTATAATATTATAATAAACAGTCATAGACAAAAGTTTTGAGACACAAATTATGGTTTTCACAAAATGTGCCGCTTCAGTTTTTGCAGTGGCAATTTGTATTAACGCCAGATTCTTAAAAGGTATGATCAGATGAGTTTAAGAAAATTGCAAAGTAATTTCTTGTCAAGAAAATAAACAATCACAAAACCCGAACTTCCACTGATTTTCAGCCCTATCACAAAATGACCTGCTTATATTTCAGTAATTTTCCATTAGCTCAGGAGAAAGTGTTACCAAGGACAAGACATCTGATCTGATATAAAAACTCATAGTTTCATCCAGAAAACTCAGACGATTTTTTTCTCAATTCAACTGATGTGAATTGGGAATCTTTATCTTGTCCGTGGTCATTATAAATGGACAGGTTTTACATTTTTTCTGGTTGCAAGGAAAGGTTCCTGTAGCTGTTGGAGAGGACAAGGAGCTTCTGACAATTATGCTTCTTAGATTTGGGGGCTGCCTAAAACACAGTAGTGGGGGGTCTGGAAAAATGGATTGTATTCAGGCATCTTTTTGTAGTAAAGGTTGTAATATCCATGCAGCTCCCCTTAGCACCTCCAGATTTGGATTGTAGGTAACTACTAGAGGCACCCAATTATTTTCTTCTTTAGCTTTGTAATGCAGCAGGTGATTCCTTGATATTCTAGTTGCTCTTGTAATTTGGTTTTGAATTGTTCTTGGATGGTAGCCCTGATTCAAAAAGGTCTTTCTGAGGCGACCAAGGTGTTCATCTCTATCCATGGGGTTGGAACATATACGATTGTATCTGATGGCTTGGCTGTAGACAATAGAGTTTTTTATGTGTTTTGGATGGAAACTGTCCCATTTAAGGTATGTTGGACGGTCGATTGGCTTCTGATGCAGGGATGTTCCTTTTTCATTGTTCTGCAGCTTAATGATGGTGTCCAAAAAGTTAACTTCAGTGCAGGAGTAGTTGAGTGTTAAGTAGGACTACATCAGGACTACAAGATACCAGGTACTTTCAGATGTGTCACTTCTAATGTGGTGTACTTAAATATTTGTGCTAAATTTCCAACTGGGGGTCTGTATGTGTGGGGGACAGGGTAAAAGCTTAGAACAAGAATGAATTCTCATCGCCACACAATAAGAGAAAAAAAAATGGATGTACCTGTGGCAATACATTTTTGTCTCCCTGATTATAGCATTATGGACATGAAATTACTTGTATTAAAAGTCTCAGAGAGACAGAAGAGTTTGGGAGCATAAGCTGATGATGACCTTTAACACTCTCAGTGCAGGAATGAATGTGTCGCATGGATTTATGCCTTTTTACATCAACTAAGGAATTTGCTTTTCAGACCATGTAGTGTCATCATAACAGAACCAGACCCTAATCAGAGAACAATAAAACATTCACACTCCTTATCTATGAACTGTCCCAATATTTATGGACATAACTCACATAATGGTAATTCTGCTTCACGTCACCTGTCTCATCTATGGCATTTTTCTGTGTTGTGTTGTGCCTAAATATGTGATTCTTCAGAATTTGTATTAGTCTACGCCTGATGAAGAGACCTGAGTAGTCTCGAAAGCTTGCAATTTGTTACCATCTTTTCAGTTAGCCATTAAAAAGTATCAACCACTGAATAAATAGAGATGTTTTAAAAATTTGGTTCCATTTTTTCATCATTTACATATGATTAACATGTCTATCAATCCTGTGATTTCCATAACATTTACTTCTTAGTGTAGCAAATTCAGTGTTGAGTAGTGTATATACATCTCTGGCAAAAATCAAAACCCTGTCATGGGCAGCCCAATCTCCAGACCTGAACCCCATTGAAAACCTCTGGAATGTAATTAAGAGGATGATGGAAAGTCACAAACCATCAAACAAAGAAGAACTGCTTAAGTTTTTGCACCAGAAGCAGTGTGAAAGACTGGTGGAAAGCTTGTCAAGACATATGAAAGCTGTGATTAAAAATCATGGGTATTCCACAAAATATTGATTTCTGAACTCTTCCCGAGTTAAAACATTATTATTGTTGTTTGTAAATGATTATGAAACTGAAATAGCTGTTGCAAAAAAAAACAATTTTTATATAAAATTAAGCTTAAGATTAATAGGGGTGCCCAAACTTTTTCATATAACTGTAGCACAGCCACGTAGTATATTGCCCAGCCATGTAGTATATAGCACAGCCCACGTAGTAAATAGCACACACACGTAGTATATTGCCCAGCCACATAGTATATTGCCCAGCCACGTAGTTTATTGCCCAGCCACGTAGTGTATAGCACAGACACGTATATAGCACAGACACATAGTATATTGCCCAGCCACGTAGTATATTGCACAGCCACGTAATATATTGCACAGCCTCGTGGTATATAGCACAGCCACGTAGTATATAGCACAGAGACGTAGTATATAACACTGCCCATGCAGTATATAACCCAGGCCACGTATAGAGCACAGCGATGTAGTATATTGCCCAGCCACGTAATATATACCACAGCCACATAGTATATAGCACAGCCCACATAGTATATAGCACAGAGATGTAGAATATAACACAGCCCACGCAGTATCTAACAGCCCACGTAATATATAGCAATGCAGGCACCATATGCCTGTTAAAAAAAGAAATAAAATAAAAAATAGTTATATACTCACCTTCCGTCAGCCCCCGGATCCAGATCAGGCATTTACCGATGCTCCGGTCCCGAGAGTGCACTGCGGTCTCACGAGATGATGACGTAGCGGTCTCGTGAGACTGCTACGTCATCATCTCGCGAGACCGCAATGCATGGACCGGAGTGTCGCAAGGAGCAGGATAGGCCTGAGCTGGATCCAGGGGCCGACAGAAGGTGAGTATATAATGATTTTTTAATTTTTTTATTGCTTTTAACATTAGATCTTTTTACTATTGATGCTGCATAGGTAGCATTAATAGTAAAAAGTTGGTCACACAGGGTTAATAGCAGCGTTAACGGAGTGCGTTACACCGCAGCATAACACAGTCTGTTAACGCTGCCATTAACCCTGTGTGAACGCTGACTGGAGGGGAGTATGGAGCGGGCACTGACGGCACTGGAATAGGAAGGCGCTATTTTGCAGCCGCACTGTGCCTATCGCTGATTGGTTGTGGCTGTCTGACCGTGACCAATCAGCGACTTGGGATTTCCGTGACAGACAGGCAGACTGACGGAAGGGACCCTTAGGCAATTATATAGTAGATGAACATTTTACATTTTACTTAAAAATATACCTATAAAGAGAAAAATCTGAGAAACTGAAAATTTTGCAGTGGTCTCTTAATTTTTGCCAGAGCTGTATATATGTAGTATTCTGAAAAATTGATATTGGCATGCACACTGAGGATTTCATTGACTGAGGTGCCAATTGAGGGGATTGGTAAGGTCCCTCATAGTCTATATAGAATAAATATCAATTGCACCCTCCTTTTGGATGCAAACAAAATTTATTTTATTACAGTTCAAAACAGATGAGCAACCTTTGAGTGTCAACGCGTTTTGACCAAACAGTCCTTTTTCACGACAGTTGCATTCAGTAGGTGTTCTCTTCTAGACAGGGATTTTCTCTTCCCTGGCGGTGCAGTTTGTGAACTCTGAAGCGTATTGTTCAAGAGATATCCATAAGTAGGTTGAAAAACCTATAGCGGAATAGGCATATCCCTATTTATGGTGTCTAAAGCCATCACCCGGTACGGGACATGTGAAATACAGGCACTATAATTTAGGATATACCTATTCCGCTATAGGCTTTTAAACCTACTTATGGATATCTCTTGAACAATACCCTTCAGACTTAAATGACACCACCAGGGAAGAAAAAATCCCTGTCTAGAAGAGAACACCTACTGAATGCAACTGTCGTGAAAAAGGCCTGTTTGGCAGAAACGCGTTGACACTCAAAGGTTGCTCTTCTGTTTTGAACTGTAATAAAATAAATTTTGTTTGTATCCAAAAGGAGTGTGCAATTGATATTTATTCTATATATGTAATATTCTGCAAAAGTTTAGGTATGTGTTGAAAAAGTGCTGCAAACCAAAATATAATTCCAAATGGTTCTCTTGGTACGTAATTTTTTCTCCAAGCAAAAAAAAAGCCTCTTTATTTGATGTCTTATTACTTCGCCTGAATACTTTAAATCTATACTTCATTTTATGTTGTTTTTGCATTTGGTATGTTAATTTTTGTGGTGCAACCCTCAACCTATTGTCTCCTTCCCGACAATCCTGTAGAATGTAAGCCCGCAAGGGCAGGGTCCTCGCCCCTCTGTATCACTCTGTAATTGTTAATTTGCTTACTGTAAGTGATATCTGTAATTTGTATGTAACCCCTTCTCATGTACAGCACCATGAATCAATGGTGCTATATAAATAAATAATAATAATAATAATAACCATGTTAAGATGATCTTCATTTCCCTTCATTTTCCTTCTCTCCTCTTCCTCCCTAACCCCTTTCCTCTTTTCCTTTGTTTGGTTACCTTCCTTTCCCTTCATTGCTTTCCTGACCCATTATCCCCTATACTGTAAAAATCCCCAAATAAAAATAATTTTGAAGAAAAAACTGCAGAGTTAAAATGGTTCAAAATCAAAGCGTTAATAATTATTTTTTTTATCAATTAAATTGCAAAATTAATGAGCAAAACAGAAATCTGTATCAAATCAATAATTGCCTTAGCTCCTTAATCTGCCCTCAGTCTGTACCCTTCCCCCACCCAGGGAAAAGGGGAGTAGTAGTGTACCTTAATAAACCAACCAGACTAACAAGGTAATACAAACAGGGAAAATACCAATCATACAAATACAGTCACACAAACAACAGAGGTAAATACCGGGGAGTGGCTAACAGTGAACAGCTGAGAGACTTAATGCAGGAACTCTTCCAAGAGCTCTCAACTGAGCAGATTAAACCCTTCAGTGATAAAAGAAACCTTTAGATGCAAATCAATGATTACTACACATGTCTAATTGGAGGTAACAATGTTTAATAGAAGACAGCAATGATTTCAAGCACCAGCCCCCATTAATAGCTTCGAGTCTGATCTTACAATTCAGAAAGTCAGAGTGATATCAGATGCCTTTTCTTATCGTCAACATTTACATCAAGAGAATGCCAAGAGTGTGCAAAGCAGTCATCAAAGCAAAAGATGGCTACTTTGAAGAACCTAGAATATAACACATATTTTCAGTTGTTTCACACTTTTTTGTTAAGTATATAATTCCACATGTGTTAATTCATAGTTTTGATGCCTTCAGTGTGAATCTACAATTTTCATAGTCATGAAAATACAGAAAAATCTTTAAATGAGGTGTGTCCAAACTTTTGGTCTGTACTGTGTGTGTGTGTGTATATATATACTAGATGGTTGCCCGATTCTAACGCATCGGGTATTCTAGAATATGTATGTCCACGTAGTATATTGCCCATTCACGTAGTATATTGCCCAGCCACGTAGTATACAGCACAGACACGTAGTATATTGCTCAGCCACGTAGTATATTGCCCAGCCACGTAGTATATTGCCCAGTCACGTAGTGTATTGCCCAGCCACGTAGTATATTGCCCAGCCACGTAGTGTATTGCCCAGCCACGCAGTATATTGCTCAGCCACGTAGTATATTGCCCAGTTACGTAGTATATTGTCCAGTGAGGTAGTATATTGCCCAATCACGTAGTATATTGCCTACAGCACAGAGCCACGTAGCATATTGCACAGCCCATGTAGTATATTGCCCAGCTATGTAGTATATTGTCCAGCCACATATGACACAGGTTAAAAAAATAAAAAATAAACACATACTCACCTTCCGCAGGCGCGTTGTAGCACTGTCGCCTCTGTGGGGTGCAGGCGGCATCTTCCGGTCCGAGGGTGTGCGGATGTCGCGGTCACGTGACCGTGTCCCGGTCACATGACCGTGATGTCACGGCCACATGACCGTGACGTCACGGCAGGTCCTTGTTGTGCAGAACCTGCCGTGACATCGCGGTCACATGACCGTGTAGCGGTCACATGACCGTGACGTCACGGCAGGTCCTTTTCGCGCATGCGCACAGGACTTGTGATGACGTCGCGGTCACATGACCGTGACGTCATGGCAGGTCCTTCTGCCAGACCATCCATGCGACCGGAGCATGCCGGTTGCATCGCGAGGTGCGGGAAAGGCGGCGTAGGTGAGTATATAATATTTTTTTTTTTTAAATTATTTTTAATATTCAATGTTTTTACTATTGACGCTGCATAGGCTGCGTCAATAGTAAAAAAACGTGGTCACACAGGGTTAATAGCAGGGATAATGGACTGCATTAGACCGCGGTCCGTTACCGCTGTCATTAACCCTGTGTGAGGGCAGACCGGAGGGGAGTATGCGGGCGCCGGGCAGTGAGTGCAGCGAGTAAGGAGCGGCCATTTTCTTCCGGACTGTGCGCATCGCTGATTGGTCGCGGCAGCTATGACAGGCAGCTGCCGAGACCAATCAGCGAACGAATAACCGTTACAGAAGGACAGACAGACGGAAGTACCCCTTAGACAATTATGTATGTATATATATATATATATATATATATATATATATATATATATACACACACACACACACACACTGCTCAAGAAAATATAGGGAACACTAAAATACCACATCCTAGATATCAATGAAGGAGATATTCCAGTTGCAAATATTTATTCATTACATAGTGGAATGTATTGAGAAAAATAAAACATAAAAATGGTTAGTGTAAATTTAAATTGATATTCTATGGAGGTCTGTATTCGGAATGATAATCAAAATCAAAGTGGAAAATCAATTATAGGCTGATCCAACTAAAGTGGAAATGCCTCAAGAAAATGAAATGAGGCTCAATAGTGTGTGTGGCTTCCACGTGCCTGTATGATCTCCCTACAACTCCTGGACATGCTCCTGTTGAGGTGGCAGATTTTCTCCCGAGGGATTTCCTCCCAGACCTGGATTAAAGCATGAGTTAGTCAACTCCTCGAAAGTCTGTGGTGCAACATGGCATTGGTGGATGGAGCGAGACATGATGTACCTGATGTGCTTGATTGAATTCAAGTGTGGAGCATGGGCAGGCCAGTCCATAGCATTGATGCCTTCATCATGCAGGAACTGCTGACACACTCCAGCCACATAAGGCCTAACATTGTTATGCATCAGGAGGAACCCAGGGCCCACTGCACCTGAATATGGTCTCACAATGTTTCTGAGGATTTCATCCAGGTACCTAATGGCAGGTTACCTCTGGCTAGCACGTAGGGGGATGCGCAGCCCTCCAAAGAAATGCCTCCCCACACCATTACTGACCCACTGTCAAAACGGTCATGCTGGAGGATGTTTCAGGCACCAGAACATGCACCACGACATCTCCAAACTCTATCACATCTGTCACATGTGCTCAGTATGAAACTACTCTAATCTGTGAAGAACACAGGACTCCTGTTCCTCCTTGAACAAAGGAGGAGGTAGCAGTCCTGGTGTTGGGTTGTTGTCCTCCTATGGTCCCCTCCACATCTTCTGGTATGTCCTCCATTCTCTGGATACTGTGCTGACATGCACAGCTACCCTTCTTGTCACAGCTTGCCATCCTGGATAAGCTGCACTACCTGAGCAACTCCTGTGGGTTGTACAATAGACACTGCCTCATGCTACTGTACCTCTAGGGGCAAGAGCAATGACAAAATGCAAAAGAGACCAAAACAACAGCCAAAAGTTTTGTTACTTAAGGGAATTGGATATGATTTTAAAATGTCCATTTCCATCCTTTTTACAAGTGCTATTCTCGGGGTCTCCATACCTTGATCAACTAACAAGGTTCAAGGTTTTTTTGCATATTATTATTATTATTGATTGTTATAGCGCCATTTATTCCATGGCGCTTTACATGTGAAGAGGGGTATACATAATAAAAACAGGTACAATAATCTTGAACAATACAAGTCACAACTGGTACAGGAGGAGAGAGGACCCTGCCCGTGAGGGCTCACAATCTACAAGGACCAGCATATGATATTTTTCCAGAATGTTGCCTTTTTTAAATCCAACAACTATGTCCAATTCTCATTGCCCAGCATGGTCATTATTACTAAATGTGAAAGAAACCATGATATAGGGTTAGCACTAAGATGTCAAGAAATAATATACACTGTACCATTGTAGAAGCCCCCAAAAATGTAATAACTAAATACATTTTTTGACTAGCACTTGCTTATTTACTGTGACTTTTTTACAACAGAGTATTTTTGACCTCTCTGTGCATTTTTGTGTCTTACTGTACCATTGTAATAGTATAGCTACATAGAAGTGCTACATTTCACGTATCATAAAGATGCAATTAAGGCTATACCATACATTTGGTCAGTAATAATTTTTTTCTGTAACTTAAACCCCTTTACAACATACACCATACATGTATGGCAAAAGTTGGCAGCAGGTATATGGAGCTGCCCCATACCCAGCAGGTGATGGCTGTGTGTTATAGCCAAAACCTGTCTCTTAAGGTACCGTCACATTAGGCGACGCTGCAGCGATATACACAACGATGCCGATCGCTGCAGCGTCGCTGTTTAGTCGTTGTGTGGTCGCTGGAGAGCTGTCAAACAGACAGCTCTCCAGCGACCAACGATGCCGAACTCCCCGGGTAACCAGGGTAAACATCGGGTTACTTAGCGCAGGGCCGCGCTTAGTAACCCGATGTTTACCCTAGTTCCATTGTAAATGTGAAAAAAAAAACACTACATAGTTACATTCCGGTGTCTGTAGCGTCCCCCAGCGTCAGCTTCCATGCACTTTGTAAGCGCCGGCCGTAAAGCAGAGCAGTGATGTCACCGCTGTGCTCTGCTTTACGGCCGGCCGGCGCGACAGACACCGGAATGTAAGTATGTAGTGTTTTTTTTTTTACATTTACAATGGTAAACAGGGTAAATATCGGGTTACTAAGCGCGGCCCTGCGCTTAGTAACCCGATGTTTACCCTGGTTACAAATGAAGACATCGCTGGATCGGCGTCACACACGCCGATTCAGCGATGTCAGCGGGTGATCCAGCGACGAAATAGAGTTCTGGCCTTCTAGCTCCGACCAGCGATGTCACAGCAGGATCCTGATCGCTGCTGCGTGTCAAACACAACGATATCGCTATCCAGGACGCTGCAACATCACGGATCGCTATCATTATCGTTCTAAAGTTGCTCAGTGTGAAGGTACCTTAACAATAGCGGATGTAGTGAAGCTCCACCCACAATTGTTAACTTGTTAAATTCCACTGTCAAATTCTAACAATGCCTGAGGTCGGGATTCAAAGGAGACCATGATTTATGCTATATGCAGCAATGGAGTAGCATCGCTATGTATAGCACAAGTGATTAGACGATTGCAGCTACAAGTCCTGTAAGGGGGCTAACAAGAACAGTGACAAGTAAAGAAAAAATGTTTTGAAATGTTTTAAAAAATAAACATAAAGAAAAAAAAACATAAAAGTTCAAATCACTCCCCTTTTCCACCATTAAAAATAAAGGTATTAAAAACTTAAAAAAATTAACGTGAGCCACACCATCTCATCTCTTCCTTTGATAGGAATTCTTAACTGACAGGGCCCCCAGGGTCTCATCTCTTCCTTATATACTGTATATACATGTTATCTGTGGAAACTGACTCTGAT
The DNA here is from genome assembly GCF_032444005.1 of Ranitomeya imitator. Lineage (NCBI taxonomy): Eukaryota > Metazoa > Chordata > Amphibia > Anura > Dendrobatidae > Ranitomeya > Ranitomeya imitator. The sequence goes on from NC_091288.1 coordinate 62,922,118, forward strand.
ATGAGATCAATTAGGGGAAGATGGGAGGGACTCATCCCTGATGTACAGGGGGAAGACTGGGAGGAAATTCTTGAAACTCCAACTAAGGTATTCCCATCTACTATATAAAGCTGAATGTGTGTGTGTATGTGTGTGTGTGTGTGTATGTATGTATGTCCGGGATTGGCATCTGCACCGTTGCAGCTACAGCCACAAAATTTTGCACAGTCACACGTCTGGACCCCAAGAGCATCATAGGCAATGTTGTGAGGCGAAATTTTAACCCCACGCGTTCCAATTCACCAAACAATTTTGCCCCCATCTACATAATGGGGAAAAAAGTGAAAAGTGTTGGAGGCGTCGCAGCTACAGCCACAAAATTTTGCACAGTCACACGTCTGGACCCTGAGAGCATCATAGGCTATGTTGTGAGGTGAAATTTTAACTCCGCGCTTTCCAATTCACCAAACTATTTTTCCCCTATCTACATAATGGGGAAAAGTGAAAGGAAAAGTGTTGGAGGCAAATTGACAGCTGCCAGATGTGAACAAGGGGGACTTAAAGAATGAGAGCGATGGCGCAAAAGAGTATATACCGTACAGTTGCTGAGGTGGGGCCCCAACATAAGATACTCACCACACATGGGGATATGAACACACACACAAAATGCGCCACACACCACCACGTGCTTGAACACATATACCACCCTCAGCACACATTTCACCACACATACACCAACCTCGCCACATAAAAGTCGAAACACAAAAGTCGCCGCTCAAAACTCGCCACGCGCAAAACTCGCCACATGCAAAAACTAGGCTCATGCAAAACTCGCCACAAGTGCAAAACTCACCTCATGGAAAACTCGCCACACGCAAAACTTGCACACGCGGAAAAATTGCCACATGCACAAGATTTGCAACACATGCAAAAGTTGCCTCACACAAAACTTGCACATACTCAAAACCCACCACACATAAAACTCGCCACGTGCAAAACTCGCCATGCGCAAAACTTGCTGCACACAACTTGCTACACTAACCTGTCACATGCAACTCGACACACAAAAAGTTGCTACACGCATGTTGCAACACAAAACTCATCTCACAAAAGTCGCTACATGCATGTCGCCACACACAACTCAACACACACAACTTGACAAATGAAACTCGCCCTAAAACACACACAAGTCTGGTATTATCCTTCAAAAATAAAAATCTGATTAATAAGCAGACAAACTACAAGAGCAACAAATGTACCATATAGGAAATACGGCAGCTGTCAGTCACATGACCTGTCTATTATGTGTATGTGTGAGCTAATATATTCTGGCTGGGGATTTATCAGGCTGCCAATTTATCTTACAAATACTGAGGTAAAAATACTGAGCAAATAACGTGTGAACGAGGTCTAATACAGGAGATCACACAGGTATATACTATATACAGGGGAGATGACACAGATATATACTATATACAGGAGAGATGACACACAGGTATATACTATATAGAGGAGGAGATGACATACAGGTACATACTATATACAGGAGGAGATGACATACAGGTATATACTATATACAGGAGGAGATGACACACAGGTATATACTATATACAGGAGCAGATTACCTACAGGTATATACTATATACAGGAGGAGATGACATACAGGTATATGCTATATATAGAAAATGACATACAGGTATATACTATATACAGGAGGAGATGGCACACAGATATATACTATATACAGGGGAGATGACACAGGTATATACTATATACAGGAGGAGATGACACAGGTATATACTATATATAGAAGGAGATGACATACAGGTATATACTATATATAGGAGGAGATGACATACAGGTATATACTATATACAGGGGAGATGACACACAACAGGTATATACTATATACAGGGGAGATGACATACAGGTATATACTATATACAGGAGATGACATACAGGTGTATACTATATATAAGGGAGATGACAAACATGCATATACTGAGGTGAAAATGAGAGGTGTGAGGTGAAAATGAAAAGGTGTGAGTGCAAAATGAGAGGAGTGAGGGAAAATAGTGGAGTGATTGGAAAATGACAGATGTGAGGTTGAAATGACAAGTGTTAGGGGGGAATGAGAGGAGTGAGGGAGAAAATGAGAGGTGTGAGGGAGAAAATGAGAGATGTGAGGGGGAAAATTAAAGATGTGATTGGGAAAATGAGAGGCGTGATGGGAAAATAAGAGAAGTGACGTGCTATAACTAACCACAGATATTTACTATGCCCAGGCAACGCCGGGCTCTTCAGCTAGTCTATTAATAATAGAAAGACCCAATTATATATAACATATCAATATTTAACCCCGGAGCAGCTCTTTAAAATGAGTCGGTTCCAGTCATCAGAATGTCTGAGATGCTGTTCATTAGATGCAGATTTTATACATATGATATGGGGCTGCCCTATTATCCTCTTCTATTGGAAGGAGGTAACATCATTGTTGACATCTATAGTACAAACCCCTCTTGCTCTCAGTCCACTAGTGTGTCTATTTGGGGTGTTGGATGGAGAAACTTGGGGGCATTATGTTGGGGGAATTATTGTGCAAATACATTCTCTTTTATGAATACTTTGACAAATGCACATATGTTATTCTGGCTATATACCAATGTCTACATTCATTTGTGTTAATAAGCGAATTAAAAAAAACTTAAAAAAATACACATATTTGGTATCGCTGCGTTCACCAAAATTATGTTTTTTTTGGGTTCCTGCAATTCCACAAAAAATGCTGTAACAAGCAATCAAAACATCACGTCTATCCCAAAATGGTATCAATAAAAACTGTCTTGCCTCACAAAAAACAAGCCATCCGTCCACAGCTCCATCGACGGAAAAATAGTGATACAACCCCCCAATTATTTTTTTGCAAACTTCTGATTATTTTTAATAAATAAAACTTGACATGTTTTGTATCGCCGCAATCATACTGATGAGCAGAAACATATTGTGAAGTCATTATTACCACAGAAAGGACTCAGTAAAAATAGTTCACAAAAAACGATGTCAGAATTGCGGTGGGTTTTATATTTTTGCAATTTATCCCCACTTGGAATTTTTTGTCCAGTTTTCCAGTACACTATGTGATGCCATTCAAAAGTACAACTCGTCCTGCAAAAAACAAGTCCTCATATGTCTATGTGGACAGACGAATCATAAAAAAAGTTATGGCTCTGGAAAGAAGGGGGAGGAAAAACGAAGATGCAAAAACAAAAATTGGCTCCATCGCGAAGGGGTTAAGTGTTCAAAATATGTGAGTGGATGAGTAGCAAAGACAGCAAAAAAGAATAATTTAATTTATTCAGACTCTAATATCATTAACACGCAGGTCCTTATAATGTGGCAGTCATTCTTTACTTCACACTCATCTGCTTTACGAGATTGGATAGGGGGAGTGAATGAAGAAATGGCTTCAATGCATCTACATGCCATCCCGTGCCACACAGGGAAAGCAGAGCAGTTTCGCGGAGGCTATTCCATCAGTCCATCGGACTGCTCTGTCAAAACTGTAACCCTTGGACACAGTAGAAACAACAGCAAGTTCCAAACTGACTGCTCAGTTCATCGATTTGCCCAGACGAGAGCAGGAATTTTAATCAAGCAGCTTTACTTTACAAATGTAGGGGATGAAAGTGTATGTGTAAGAGAATCATACAGTATGAGTGAGGATGTGGCTGTGATGCGGGGAATCGCTAGACCTTAGAACAATGGATAGCTTGTTTTATTCCTGGAGTAAAATCTATTTCAGAAAACACGCATCACCGCACTCCTCTTCTGTAGGTCACATATGAATCAGTTTAGCCAGAATAAACTATGAGTATAGAAAATGCAATGCGTAATAACATACTAGCCTTCATCACTGGTTCTCCTGTTTAAACATCCTACAAAATATATGGCCCTTTTTGTAACCCATCAGCAAGTTTAAAGGGGTTGTGACTGCAGACTTGTGAATCCTCACATTTTGCACTGTGCGCTGTGAGGATTCTAATGTGCTGGTCAAGTGACCGTTAGTATGCGATGTGCATACCCCCGGCCACATTCCTACTAGAGCAGGGGTCCCCAACTCCAGTCCTCAAGGCCCACCAACAGGTCATGTTTTCAGGATTTCCTTTGCATTGCACAGGTGATGCAATTATTACGTGGGCAAGACTAAGGAAATCCTGAAAACATGACATGTTGGTGGGCCTTGAGGACTGGAGTTGGGGACCCCTGTACTAGAGCATTTCCGGCCTCGCTCAATACGCTTGCATTGAGCAAGGTCATTGCTATCTGATCAGAATGTGGTCGGGAGTATACATATTGCACACTTGTAGTCACATGACCGTCCGCAAATGGGACCGGTACCCGAGAATCCTTACAGCGCGCAGTGTGCGCAATGTGATGATTCACAACTCTGCAATCACATAGAATGACTTCAGACTTGTTTAGGTCCAAACAACGACATTAAGATGCAGACCAAACTATTCTTTGGCCATGTCTCTAAAATGCACTAAACATGCCTTCGTTACCTTTACCCACTATGATAAAATTAAGAGGAACTGTAACTACTCTTGATAGTTCTGTCACTGAATACCTGAATAGTCCATGAAAAACTACCGCTGTTCCTCTGTTATTCCTCTTATACCTTTCTTTATAAATTAACTTCGCTATTATCAGTTGGGGGCATGTTCCTACATTTGACACTGTCCAATCAGTGATGATGAGATCACACTGTGTAGTGAAACGCCTATTTGACAAAGGGAATTGTAACACCTAGTTGTCAATTTATACATAAATATTTAGGAGGTATAATAAAGGAATGGAACAAAGCAGAGTTATGAAGAATGGTGGACCAGAATGGTCAAATAACAGGGAAGACTATTTTTTCAAGCAGACATGTCATAAGTAGTGACCAGTCCTCTTTAACTACTTCCATTCTTTTTTACTTAGTGTCCACTCATTGATGACCATGTGAAATAATGAAAATGATACCAGGGTGTGGATCCTAGGCCATTGCTAATGTCATATTGAGATCAGTGCATTGTTTAGAGCCAGCAAGACTATAAAACACTAGATGGTGGCCCGATTCTAACGTATCAGGTATTCTAGAATATGTAGGTAGTATATAGCACAGGCTACGTGCTATATTGCACAGTGACGTAGTATATAACACAACCGACGTAGTATATAACAGAGCTATGTAGTATGTAACACAGCGTACGTAGTATATAGCAGAGCTACGTAGTATATAAGACAGCCACGTAGTATATAACATAGCCACGTAGTGTATTGCACAGCCACGTAGTGTATTGCACAGCCACGTAGTATATTGGTCAGCCACGTAGTATATAACATAGCCACGTCGTATATCGTAGTATATTGCACTGCCACGTAGTATATAACAGAGCCACGTAGTATATTGCACAGTCGACGTAGTATATAACAGAACCGGCACAGCCACATAGTATATTGCACATCTACGTAGTATATAGCACAGAGCACGTAGTATATAGCACAGAGCACGTAGTATATTGGACAGTCACGTTGTATATTGCACAGTCACGTTGTATATTGCCCAGCTACATAGTATATAGCACAGAGATGTAGTATATAACAGAGCCCACGCAGTATGTAACACAGCCCACATAGTATATAGTAATGTGGGCACTATATGCGTGGTTAAAAAAGACTTAAAATAAAAAATAAACATATACTCACCTTCCGATGGCCCCTTGAAGTCCTGGCGCCTGTGTGCGGTGCACGCGGCAGCTTCCGGTCCCAGGGCTGGTATGAGCGCAGGACCTGTGATGACGTCACGGTCACATGACCGTGACGTCATGGCAGGTCCTTCTCGCATAGCATCCTTGGCACCGGAACCTGCCGCTTGCACTGCCGAGTACAGCAGGCAACGTCGGCAGGTGAGAATAACCTTTTTTTTTTTAAATTATTTTTATTTTTAACATTAGATTGTTTTACTATTGATGCTGCATGCAAAAAGTTGGTCACACAGGGTTAATAGCTGAGTTAACGGAGTGCATAACACTGCGGTTTGTTAACTCTAGCATTAACCCTGTGTGAGCGCTCAGCACTGACTGCAGGGCAGTAAAGCAGCGGCCATTTCGCTGCCAGACTCTGGCTGTCGCTGATTGGTCATGGCAATGGTCGTGGGCGTTTTGCCACGACCAAACAGCGACTTGGATTTTCCATGACAGACAGAGGCCGCGACCAATGAATATCTGTGACAGACAGACGGAAGTGACCCTTAGACAATTATATAGTAGATGCTAATAACAGCTGCTAAAAAAGACTAACACCCGATGACTGGCCTGTGTAAACCTGGCATCTAATAGCAACTGTGTCACTTGTTTTTTTTCTGATCATATCTTTTCTGGAATCTAAAAAATAATTGTTGCCAGCAACACATGTTTACAAGGGAAGATGCTCCAATATAAAAATAGTATGTGAACTGAATGATTGCAGCATCAGAGTGTAAAAAATGCCTTTAAAAAGCACCAAGCAACTTGTTGAAATGGACATAAATCCTTCAGAATAAATGTATGTTCACACTAAGTTATTTGAGTTGTTCTTTGGAGTGCATATTCTGTGGATTCTTCCTAAAAAAAAAAAAAAAAAAACACTAGGAAAGCTCTATTCATTTCTATGTGAAATCAATTTGCTCTTCTTTTTTTTTTTTTCCTTTTTTTCCTGGATAGATTTTGAAAATCGTCTGTTGGGAAAAAAAAGTGTGTGTCATTTCTTTGAAGCAGATCGTAAAGAAATCCTCAAATGTATCACTACGAAACCCAACTTTTATTCATACTATACCGTGAATCCTTGGTGTATGAGGAGGTGACGCATGCTATAATTCTTGTCCAGCTATATACACTGCTCAAAAAAATAAAGGGAACACTAAAATCCCACATCCTAGATATAACAATGAAATATTACGGTTACAAATCTTTATTTATTACATAGTGGAATGCGTTGAGAACAATAAAACCTAAAAATGATTAATGTAAATCACAACTAATATCCCACGGAGGTCTGGAGTTGGAATGATGCTCAAAATCAAAATGGAAAATCAAATTGCAGGCTGACCCAACTTCAGTGGAAATGCCTCAAGAAAAGGAAACGATGCTCATTAGTGTGTGTGGCCTTCACATGCCTGTATGACCTCCCTACAATGCCTGGGCATGCTCCTGATGAGGTGGCAGATGGTCTCCTGAGGGATCTCCTCCCAGACCTGGACTAAAGCATCCGCCAACTCCTGGACAGTCTGTGGTGCAACGTGACGTTGGTGGATGGTGCGAAACATGATGTCCCAGATGTGTTCATTCGGATTCAGGTCTGGGGAATGGGCGGCCAGTCCATAGCTTCAATGTCTTCATCTTCCATGAACTGCTGACACACTCCAGCCACATGAGGTCTGGCATTGTACTGCATTAGGAGGAACCCAGGGCCAACCGCACCATCATATGGTCTCACAAGGGGTCTGAGGATCTCATCTCGGTACCCAATGACAGTCAGGCTACCTCTGGTGAGCACATGGAGGGCTGTGTAGCCCTCCAAAGAAATGCCACCCCACACCATTACTGACCCACTGCCAAACCAGTCATCCTGAAGGATGTTGCAGGCAGCAGATCGCTCTCCACGGCGTCTCCAGACGCTGTCATGTCTGTCACATGTGCTCAGTGTGAACCTGCTTTCATCTGTGAAGAGCACAGGGCACCTGTGGTGAATTTGCCAATCCTGGTGTTCGGTGGCAAATGCCAAGTGTCCTGCACGGTGTTGGGCTGCAAGCACAACCCCTATCTGTGGACGTCAGGCACTCAGACCATCCTCATGGAGTCGATTTCTAACCGTTCGTGCAGACACATGCACATTTGTGGCCTGCTGGAGGTCATTTTGCAGTGCTCCTCCTGTTTCTCCTTGCACAAAGGCAGAGGTAGCGGTCCTGCTGCTGGGCAGTTGCCCACCTACGGCCCCCTCCACATCTCCTGGTGTACTGGCCTGTCTCCTGGTAGTGCCTCCAGCCTCTGGACACTACGCTGACAGACACAGCAAGCCTTATTGCCACAGCACACATTGATGTGCCATCCTGCATGAGCTGCACTACCTGAGCCGCTTGTGTGGGTTGTAGAGTCTGTCTCATGCTACCACGAGTGTGAAAGCACAACCAACATTCAAAAGTGACCAAAACATCAGCCAGAAAGCATTGGTACTGAGATGTGGTCCGTGGTCCACTACTTTATTGAGGGTGTCTTGATAATTGCCAATAATTTCCATCTGTTGTCTATTCCACTTGCACAAGAGCATGTGAAACTGATTGTCAAACATTGTTGCTTCCTAAGTGGAAAGTTGGATTTCACAGAAGTTTGATTTACTTGGAGTTATATTCTTTTGTGTAAGTGTTCCCTTTATTTTTTTGAGCAGTGTATTATAACCCGGATTTGTTGACTGCTTTTTAAAAGTACTGCCTAATATCCATGCATACATACCATACATTGGATGCACGGGCCTAAATTTCATAAAGCTTTTATTTCACATTGTGGATCATAATAACAGGACTAAGATGACTTCACAATATTGGTAGAAGAGAACTTCATTCATTAAAGTATTGGCTCTGTAGGCAGATTTGTTTCTCCAACAGAGAGACCATGAATGTGTATTTATAGCATAACATCTTCATAGATCATGCCAACCAAATAAATATAGAAATATAATAGAGAGTGTGGGTGTAAGTGCCTCCAGCCCAAGCTGGCAAAGTGGATAACGCTATGAAACTATGGAAATCGTTCTTTAATAAATGTTTGAGGGGAAGGTGGTTGGACATATCAATGTAATTAGTTGCCTATAATCAGAGAAGAATTATGTCACATTCTATTGAGAAATGGAGATATAAGAAGTTACAATGAGGATTATATTTGCAGAAAAATAAGCAATCAATTTGCACAGACAATATTTGCATACATACACATTTCAGTCTCATCAAACTAAGCCTCACCAGATTCTAGCTAATTTTATCAATTCACCTGTAGCAAATAAAATTCACGCAAACCAGAGGAACACCTTGTAAAGTTGCGAATATTTTGGGACTTTAAACGTTTTTACTCAAGTCCCGGATCGCTCCACCAAAGTGAATGGAGCATGGCCAAGACAGGGGCATGGCTACATCTGCTCAATAAAATTCATGACAAGACGTAGTCTAGTGTAAGTCAGAAATCTTTCTCCAGTCCTTCACAGGAATGAGATTTTTAGCATGCGCATGTTAATTAATAAGGTGTCTCTTACTCCATCATACCCCTTCATTAAGACTGGCTTGTGCAATGCCAGTATTAATAAATCAGGGCCTACACTCTTAGGCTAGGGTCACACCAACGTATTTTCTCACATCTGAGAGAATCTGGTCAATTGTGCAAATCACACACTGGTCAGAGTATAACCATAATGTGATCCGCTTCTCACAGATGAGGAGAAAAAATTCTCCAAAATGTTCAAATTCCATTGTCAGTATGATGAAACTGGACTACACTCACATGTCATCTGAGTGCAGTCCGATATTTTCACAGACTCATTGACTTACATGGTGAAATGTGATCTGATGATCGGATCAAACTCGGGCATGAATTGATTGTTACCATAACATTCAATTAAAACTTTTCAGGGAAAAATGGCTCCAGAAAGAAATAAAGCAGAGTTTCCTGAAGTATATTCTGCTTGGAAAACTCATCAAATCTTTCAACCTCCAAAAAATTCAGTGTGAAAACAGTCTTACTCAACACAGCAACAATGACAGAGTAGCACATTTACAGTATCTCACAAAAGTGAGTATACTTTTGAGACATCTGAGTGCTGCCAGCATTGCTGCAGAGGTTAAAGGGGTGGGGTTCAACTAACAGTGCTTAGACCATATGCTCAGGGCTGCCACTAGAAATTTTGGGGCCCCATACTGGCAAAATTTTCGGGGCCCCCTTGAGACTCCGCCCAGGCTCCACCCCAGCCCCGCCTCCACGCTCCACCCCTCGAACTGTCCACAGTCCCACCGCTCTCTCTTGGAAAAACTCCACTTCTCACCAATCACACATTAACAGTTCCCATCACAAGATCACACATATAGCCAGCAGCTTTTGTTTTGGCCAAAAGATTTTTTAAGCCGCCACCATAACACAGTAGACACTTTTGGCCGGGTCCTACTCTACTGTAACCTATTAAATATTTGTTAAAATATGCAATACAATTTAGGTATATTTTTATTTTTCAATTTTTAAAATGACCAATAATATCACATACAAAGAACAAATACCGCTACACCATGACCAGATGACATATTAACACCACAGTGATCGAATAATATCACATACAAAGAACAAATACCGCTACACCATGACCAGACTGCATATTACCACCACAGTGATCGAATAATATCACATACAAGGAACAAATACCGCAACACCATGTCCAGACCACATATTACCACCACATAGTGACTGAATACTACAATTCTGATCAGTAATAAAAAAAAAAGCACCATACTATCACCATAAGTGCCATTATACACAGGAGATCTGTACTTAGTTTGCAGTGTCTGTGTACAGATAATACAGTGATCACTAGTGAAATTATACACAGGAGCTCTGTATACAGTATACAGTGTATAGTGTCAGTGTATAGGTAACACACTGACTCACCAGTGACGTCTCTAGGTGAAGTCCTTCATCTTTCATCCAGCACAGACCGCCATCATTTCATCCAGCCAGGACTTCTCTCTGCAGGAAATAACACAGTTATCTCGAGCTCCGCTTGTAGAATACATTACTTCATTTTTCCCAACTTCTACATTAAACCACATGAAGAAAAAGAGGCGACATAGTGTCACTCTACACAGTAACAGGACCGCCCCCCATTTAAAACCGTGTCCTCAAAAAATAAAATAAATACATCACTGCAGTAATAATATCCCTAAATTAGCCCCTATGGTAATAATATTCCCCATCCTGGCCACCGTGTGTCTCATTCCTGGCGTCAGCCATATGTTCTCCCATCCTGCCCTCATGAGTATCCATGCTGCCCCATATGATCTCCCCATCCTGCCCCATATGATCTCCCCATGTGATCTCTCCATCCTGCCCCACCTGTCTCCATCATATCCATTGTGCCCCATGATCCTGCACGATCTGTCTCCAATTCTGCTCCCAGTGTCTCCAATCATGCCCAGTGTCTCCATTCTGCCCCCTATGTCTCCAACCATGCCCCCATGTCTGAAATCCTGCCAATTGTCTCCAATCATGCCCCATGTCTCCATTCTGCCCCCTATGTCTTCAACCATGCCCCCATGTCTGCAATCCTGCCACTTGTCTCCAATCATGCCCCCTGTGTCTCCATTCTGCCCCATCTGTCTCCAGTCATGCCCCCATGTCTTTCATCCTGCCCCGTATCTCCATTCTGCCCCATGTCTCGCATTCTGCTCCAATGTCCAGCATTCTTCCCCAATGTCCAGCATTCTGCCCGGGTCTCACAGTCTGCCCCTGTGTCCAGCATACTGCCCCTGTGTCCAGCATACTGCCTCTGTCACTGTGTCCAGCATTCTGCCCCTGTGTGTCCAGCATTCTGCCCCAGTGTGTCCAGCATTCTGCCCCACTGTGTCCAGCATTCTGCCCCAGTGTGTCCAGCATTCTGCCCCAGTGTGTCCAGCATTCTGCCCCTGTGTGTCCAGCATTCTGCCCCTGTGTGTCCAGCATTCTGCCCCTGTGTGTCCAGCATTCTGCCCCCCGGGCTCCCCTGGATCGCCGCTCTCAAAGAAAAAAAAACACGAGTTCTTACCTGGCCATGCTCCTGCGCCGGGCGAAGCTCCCTCCAGGCTCCACGTAGACACACTCGCCGGGCCCGGTGGCTGAGAATGACGTCAAACGCCGGCGAGTGCGCACTGCGGCCCTATTCAGCTGCCAGCCTCAGACTGGCTGACGGCAGTTAACTATTGACGTGCGGGCCCGGGCCCGCACGTCAATAGCATGCTGCAGCGCCTACAGGGTGCCCGGTGAGCGGATGAGACGGGGCCCGATGCGGGCCCCCTCTGCTCACCGGGCCCCATATGCCAGTCACAGCTGTAATGCCCTGATGGCGGCCCTGCATACGCTGCACACTGCATCAAATTAATCTGAATGGCTGTCATCTAAGAATAAAGCCTCTTCTAAAGATGATGCACAAGAAAGCCCACAGTTTGCTCAAGACAAGCAGACTAAGAAGCCCTAGAACCATGTCCTGTGATCAGATGAGACCAAGATAAACTTCTTTGGTTCAGATGGTGTCAAGTGTGTATGGCACAACCAGTTGAGGAGTACAAAGACAAGTGTGTGTTGCCTACAGTCAAGAATGGTGGTGGGAGTGACATGGTTTGGGACTGCATGAGTGCTGCACGCTGTGGGGAGCTACAACTCATCAAGGGAACAATGAATGCCAACATGTGACATACTGAAGCAGAGTATGATCTCCTTTCTTCAGAAACTGTTCCGCAGGCCAGTATTCCAACATGATAATGACCTCTGCCTTGCTAAAGAAACTGAGGGTAAAGAAGCAAGCATGTCTCCAGACCTAAACCCTATTGAGTATCTTGGAGGGCATCCTCAAACGGAAAATGGAGGAGCGCAAAGTATCTAACATTCACCAGCTCCGTGATGTCATCACGGAGGAATGGCAGAGAATTCCAGTGGCAATCTGTGAAGCTCTAGTGATCTCCATGCCCAAGAGACTTAACCCCTTCCAGTCTTCCATTAGATCCCTCGCTGTATTGCAAAAATATTCACATATTTTGCTTTTGGAGTGCATTATGTGAAATCTCCGCTTGTAGTTCAACTAAGCATTTCTTCAGTGTTCTCTGGGGGTGTGCGCTTTCAGCCCCTGATCATATGCGCTGCCAATCATAGTGTCTGAGACTACTAGATCAGCTGCTGAACTGTTATTGACAGCGTCTCAAGCCCCCAGAGAAGACTCTAAACAACCACTGGTTGAACAGCGAGCTGAAATTTCACAAACTGTAGTCCAAAAGTAATAAATTAAATTATCACTGCAATGGGGTGATTCAGAGCAAAAGAGCTGCAGATTCAAGGGAACCTATGTTTTTTTGCAAGGCATTTAACAAGTGACAGGCCCTCTTTAATTCCTATAAAACTTAAGTCTTTGTGCAGAAACAACACAGCTCACTGTACTACATTGTCTCCTCAACTCCCATTTTATATTGCTCGCTCCTAGTTCTATGTTTCAATTCTATAAAAATCTGGTTCTATAACTTCAGGATTACTTAAAACTATGGTCAACTCATTTATAATCTGATCGATGTACACGTTTTGGAAGCATATGTCCTACTATGAACTGGCCATGCTGTATCTTATCTCAGTGCCAAGTTGGTCAACCTCAACTTTCCTCATAAATAACTTTCACTTCCAGAATTCTAGCAAACATCTGTTCTTCTTGGCCTGAGCTGTCATAAGTGGAACAAACCTCAGTGACGTGATCTTGCCAGTGGTAAAAAGCCATATCAGAGAAGTATGAATATTTTTGTCAAAATGTCTCTAATTTGAGCAACGTTCCATTCGTATGGAGGATAATTTGTATAGCTGCTCTGACTATCGTGGGCTGTGCTACACAACCAAACTTGAGAATAAAGTAGTTTGTAAAATGCTAAAAAAAACTGAGCTAAAAGTAATTTCCGCAATAAAATAATGTATTGTGCATCAGTAATGGACGTCAGCTTTGTGAGGCTACAAAATAGTTTAACAAATTTGAGTTGGATTCTGCAGATTCTGGGCTATGTTTGTCCATGAATTGAAAACTATGTTCACAGTTGTATTTCATTGGTCAGTTTTCCTACATGTCATGTTAAATTCCATCTACTTCTTTATGCTTTTCCCATCTTATTGTGTACATGGATGGAAATTGCATGAAGCAGAAAAATTAACCATTACGCATTTTTGCAGTTTCCCAGTGTTCCACATAATGGAAGATAAATCTATTGCCTTACTCTTTTCTTGCTCATGGTAACTTATCATCACATTTAACACATAATGTCACAGACTATGGTGATCTCAATAGAATTTTTTTTTCTTAATTGGTTATTACAAAGTTCCATGCAGAACACTACATTATTGGCCAGTACTTCCAATCAGTGGGCACTGTATTCCTGGCTGATTACATTAACAGGTGTACCATACTACTCCCTCGCCGTCCCAGGAGGAGCTTGCACTGATCCTGGCACCATTTTCACTGCACTGTACTTCAGTACTGTGTTAATGTTGTAACTTAATGGAACATTGGAGACATTCACTTATACAAAGTTAATGGAGATTAGAAACAAAATCCCCCTGGATAAAATCCTGTTTCTTCTGGGCACCGGCTTCTTTGCAAACACTGTCAAGCTGCATTCACATGAGCATATAAAAAAAAATCCTGAGTTTCATTGAGAAATCAGGGAAGATTTTTTTTCTCACTTATCGGTGTACAATCCGTTTTTTTTTTTTTTTTTTAAATAGCAACAGATATTAATTATGAGACGGTTAAGATTTTTTTCCCATATTAAAGAATTGCAATGTACCAGTAAAAAAAACGGATACTATTAGAATATAGGATTGGAAGCTTCTTTATAGGATCTGTTTTTTCCAGTTCACCCATAGACTTGAATAGATGAGTCTCACCCGACATACGGAAGAGAATAAGGCTACTTTCACACTAGCGTCAGATTCGGCCCGTCGCATTGCGTCGGGCCGAGATTCCGACGCTAGCGTTTGTTGTACCGCACAACGTGTGCAGCGGATGCATTTCTCAGGCGCATCCGCTGCCCCATTGTAAGGTGCGGGGAGGTGGGGGCGTTTTTTGCTCCTGGCGGTCCGCCACAACACGGCGCAACCGTCGCAAGAAGGTTGCGACGTGTGTCAATACGTCGCAATGCGTCGGTAATGTAACTCTATGGGGCAAAAACGCATCCTGCAAACAACTTTGCAGGATGCGTTTTTTCCCCTAAACGACGCATTGCGACGTATTAAAAAAAAAACGCCAGTGTGAAAGTAGCCTAATGCACGTAGAGATTTGTTTTACATGCAGATTTGGTCCATGAAAAACAACGCTCATCTGAACAACCCAATTAAATAATATTGGTCCTAGTGGTGACAGTTTTTCCATGAACAGTACTGGGATTGAAAATGCGCTCGCGTGAACCTATCCTGAGACTAAGTTCACACAAGTATATAAAAAGCACAGAAAAAAATGCACAATTTTTCATTAGTGTGTAAGGAGTGAATACAATTTTCAGGCCTAAAAACAGTTTCTTATTTTAACAATGCCAATGTGTCTGTAAAACTTGGATGCTACTGGCAGGGTCGCCATCAGGGCATTACTGCCCTGACCGGCGTATGGGGCCTGATCAGCAGAGGGGGCCCTCATCGGGCACCGTCTCTTCTGCTGATTGGGCCCCAGCGGCAGGCTTCTGCCGATGCAGTAACTGAACCTGTGTCCGAGACACAGGTTCAGTTACTCTATTGCCGTGCGGGCCCGCACGACAATAGTTAAAGCCGCCAGCCAATCGGAGGCTGGCAGCTGACGTCAGTGTGCACGTCCCCGGTGTATGACGTCATTGTCATTCTCCGGCAAGTGCGCGCTTGAAATGCCTGGAGGGATCATTGCTGCTGGAGCGCGGCCAGGTAAGAAGAAAGATTTTTTAAATATTTTTTATTGAAAGCGGCCTGGGGCAGAATGGAGACACGGGGGCAGGATGGGAGACATGGGGGCAGGATGGGTGACACGAGGACAGGATTGAAGAAACGGGGCAGCATGGGAGAAACGGGAGCAGGATGGGAGACACGAGGGCAGGATTGGAGACACGGGGGCAGGATGGGAGACACCGGGCAGGATGGGGAACACGGGGGCAGGATGGAGACAGGGGGCAGGATTGGAGACACAGGGGGCAGGAGGGAGACATGGGGCAGGATGGAGACATGGTGCAGGATGGAGACAGATGGGGCAGGAATATGGGGCAGGATGGAGAAAGATCATGCAGGACCATGGGGCAGGATGGAGAAAGATGGGGCAGGATGGAGACAGATGGAACAGGATCATGGGGTAGGATGGAGACACATGGTACACGATCGTTGGGCAGGATGGAGACAGATGGTGCAGAATCATGGGGCAGGATGGTGACAGATGGAGCAGGATGGGACATCACATGGAGGCAGGATGAGAGAACATATGGTTGGAGCCAAGAATGAGACACACTGGGGCCAGGATGGGGGATATTATTAATGCAGTGATGTATATATTTTATTTTTTGAGGATACTGTTTTAAAGGGGGAGGCGGTCCTTTTACTGTGCAGAGCAACAATGTTGCCTTTTTTTCTTCATCTGGTGTAGTTTAGAATTTGTGAAAAAAAAGGAATGTGTTCTGTAAGCTGTGCCCCAAAATACGGTGTTATTTCCTGCAGAGATGAGCCCTGGCTGGAAGAAATGACAGTTGTCTGTGCTGGATGAAGATGAAAAGCAAAGATGAAGGACTTCACCTAGAGATATCCCTGCTGAGTCAGTGTGTTACCTGTACACTGACACTATACACTGTATACTATATACAGTGGTCCTGTGTACAATCTTACCAGTGATCACAGTATTACCTTTAAACTATACACTATATACAGAGCTCCTGTGTATAATGTCACCAGTGATTACTGTATTACCTGTACACAGACACTGCATACTAAGTAAAGATCTCCTGTGTATAATGGCACTTATGGCGATATTAGTATTGTGTTTTTTTTATTACTGTCCAGTATTTTAGTATTTAGTCACTATATGGTGGTAATATGTTGTCCGGCCATGGTGTGGCGGTATTTGTTCCTTGTACTTGCTATTATTTGGTCACTATATGGTGGTAATATGTGGTCTGGTAATGGTGTGGTGGTATTTGTTCCTTGTATGTAGTATTATTAGTCATCACGTGGTGGTAATATGTAGTCTGGACATGGTGCAGTGGTATTTGTCCTTTGTATGTGATATTATTCAGTCACTGTGGTGGTAATATGTTGTCTGGATATGGTGTGGCAGTTTCCTTGTATGTGGTATTATAGGTCACTATGTGGTGGTAATATGGTGTCAGGTCATGGTGCGGTGGTATTTGTCCCCTGTATGTGATATTATTGGTCATTTTAAATATTGAAAAATAAATAAAAATATACCTAAATTGTATTGGATATTTTAACAAATATTTAATAGGTTAGAGTAGTGTAGGACCCGGCCAAAAGAGTCTACCTTGTCATGGTGGCGGCTTAAAGAATCTTTTGACTATGGACAGTTCATGGGGTGGATGCAGGGCTGGGGTGGAGCCTGAGCGGAGTCTAAAGGGGGCCCCAAAAATTTTACCAGTATGGGGCCCCAAAATTCCAAGTGGCAGCCCTGGCTATAGGGTTAATCAATATGGAATTTGATATTTTTTTTTTAGCACCAATAGACTAGAATAGGAGAGTCTCAGCCACAATACAGGAGACACTAGTACATGTCATCTGTATCATGGAAGTTTTGTGGATATTCTTTGCGCTGCGGATTTACAGAAGATGGCAATCCAAGAGTATTTTTTTTAATAACAGCGGTTTTTATTCTTCAATGCGTTTCAAAGTTGCAAGTATTTCTTCAGGAAGCAACCATGACATTTGGTTGCTTCCTGTAGAAGAGCTTGCCACTTCAAAACGCGTCAAAGAATGAAAACTGCTGTTATTAAAAATACTCTCGGATTGACGTCTTCAATCAGCAGCGCGAAGGATGTCCACAAAACTTCCATGATACAGATATATGTTGGTTAACTTATAACCTGTGGATCCGCAGCAGCTGAATCTCAAAAGTAAAAACGGATACTGGATCCGGCTAGCACATTCTGATATTAATGCCTATAATGTTATTTGGATAAGACCCAATTTTGCATTCTCTCTCCCCAGTGTTTTTTCTTGAAGGTTATTCAATAACATTGATCTATGTGATGACCATGTAAAGTCAGTATTTTCCACTGGCAGCACTTAGACTGAAAATACAGTGTGAATGTAGCCTTACCGTAATTTAATAGTGCATTGTAATCGCAGTATTTAATTTACTGAAGTGTATTGGTGAACAATGCATAGAACAAGGGCACTTGCTACAACTACTAAATGAAATAATCCAGTATTGTTGATAGACATCATTGATTATGAGATCTGTAAAGCGCTGTGGAATATGATAGCGCTATATAAGCAAAGCATAATAATAAAATAATTACTTATGGATATCGGTGCTTGTAATGCAATGAGGCACAAGTCAAAACAGGAATAAAATGGCAACTTGCCAGTGCACATAATTTTACATGTAAATGGATGACAGATCACATTTATTCCGAACACAATGAATTCAGAATATATGTTAATGTATCTTCAACGGAGAATTAAAGCTACTTATAAATAGAATATTTTCCCTTTAAGGCATAATACAATAAAATCAGATGCCATTTTGCTCTTTAATCACTAAGCAACTGGGTTCTCTGTCCATTAGTCCATAACTGCACTGTTCTGTACGGAAATACATTGTGGAACATGTAGAAGTAAATACCGCAAGTTCTGGAATCATGGAATGTAAAGATCCATTTCCTGAGACCATAATATTCTGCTCTGAAGATTTGCCTTTACCAGGTTTCCTACAGATGCCTTGGTAATTATGAATAAGATACGCTTAATTAAACCCAATCCAAGCATGTCTGACAAAAGAGAAGAAATGACATTGCTGAAAAGTATCATTACAATAGGAAATTGACACAGTAGACTAAATCTTGCTACTTGTCTTTGCCTCCCCCGAGGGCCTGTTAAGACACACGATGGCATCTTGGCATCAGGAACAAGAGCATTAATTCCGCTGTCAATAATGTGACCCATGAAATGAAAATCTAGAGGTTCGGGTAGGATGGCTACCCTCCCTGCAGGCTTTATCTGTGTAATAAAGAGTATAGACCATGCAATGCAGAATATTCCCTAAAGCTACGAGGGAAGTGAGGGAGCTAAGAAAGGCGAAACAAGACCAAAATAATTTCTACACCATCAGCACTTTTATACAATGATGAGCTGCGCCTACTCATTATTTACCATAGGAAAAAAAACATTTATAGAAATATTTACTGGCACAACGGGGTTTATTGATGATTCTTCAAAAAAATGTATTTGTTCATATCAGACTAAACCAACATATTAGAACGAAACGCTGGAGTGCATGCTGTGAGGAGAGAGCCGGGTGTAACTAATTAAATTTATTAATCATTAAATCTACATATACACGTATGGTCCATACTCAGGGTAGGCACGTATGAAATCCAACATACACGGGTTGGGGTTTCATGCATTACTTTATTGTTATATAAGAATTGTAGTCCATGCTGAGTCTGATATTTTGAAGACATTTGAGCAATACTCAGTACTAATTTAAAGGACTTTATCACTAAATTAAAGGACTACAATATTGCATTGTCTATAGGCACCAACACTGCTGTTTGTAATGAATTTTAACAAAACGGAGGATAGGTCAACTGATTATGAACCACCCAATCTTATGTTCACTGACCAATTATGGGAGATCCCCATGTGTACGGGATGGTTGGTCCATCCTGTTGAAATTTTTGGGCTCGGCTGAGTCTTATTTAATGTGTATTCATGTTTTGATTTAAGTATTTTGCTTTCCAGGAGAAAGACTTTTAAAGAAGTATATTAATATTAACCCCTTCAACTCCTAGCCTGTTTTCAGGCCAAATTTTACAATTCTGACAAGTGTCAATATATGTGGTAATAACTCTGGAACGTTTCAACAGATCCCACTGATTTCTTCTATATGACTTGAGTTTATTTGTGAAAAAAAATGGAAATTTGGCAATTTTTTTTTTAAATTTGGCAATTTTCAAACTATTAATTTGTATGCCCTGTAAGACTCATGCTGGTGTGGTAATTGGAGGCAGGTATATCTCGCCCAGTTGTTTGTCCTATGTGAATTAGGCCACTCAGTATCTTCAGAGTGCTAATGGGTTAATGATTGCAGGAATAAAAGATGACCAGCTGGGGGTTTCCAGCGTCTGCCTGGGGCACACAGATTGCCTGTCTGTGTGAGACAAATGTGAGTGAGAGCTCTGCTCAAGAATTGTGTGATGTTAGCTGGGTGGGAGAAGCCCCCCCAGTTGTTAAGTTAGCAACGTGTTTGTTTAGTTAGTGCCGGACAGGCTAGGATTTATTTTTATGTTTTGTTTTTCTGTGTTGCTTTCACTTTAATAAATCTGACCTGAGGTCAGCCTACTTGGAAACCTGCTGTACGCCTCAGAAATTCAATGCACAAACCACGTGACCTTTGACCCCAGCAAAGGCGATCCCGGAGTGTTTTGTCACATTGTGGTGGAGAACGCGGGCATACCGTGGCACAGGCGACAGCATGGAAGACGTGGTGAAAGCCTTAGTACAGTCCACTGCCGTACAGCAGCAGGCCACTGCCGCACAGGACGAAGCTAATCGCTTGATGGCCACACAGCTGAAGGAGTTAGTGGACATGACGGTTGCAGACCGCCAACTTCTCCAACAGGTGGCGCAGCGCCTGGCGAGCATGCCTGACGCTGACCCGGAAGCAGAGTCCAGGAGGATCCATGTGAGTCGATACTGGCAAAAGCTGACTGCAGAAGATGACGTCGAGGCATACCTGACAACGTTTGAGCGGACGGCATTGAGAGAGAAGTGGTCGAAGGCACGATGGGCCGATTTGATTGCCCCGTTTCTCTCCGGCGAGGCCCAAAAAGCTTACCATGATTTTGACCCGGAGGTCGCTCAGGACTTTGAGAAACTGAAAGCTGAGATCCTGGCCCGGCTGGGTGTGACGACGGCTGTCCGAGCACAGAGGGTACATCAGTGGACATACCAGCAAGATAAACCGGCGCGGTCTCAGATGTTCGACCTGATCTACTTAACAAAGAAATGGCTGCAACCCGAGATACTGACAATACCCGAAATAATCCAGCGGGTTGTCCTGGACAAGTACCTGAGAGTACTACCCCCAGCGCTGAAAAGGTGGGTAAGCCAAGGAAATCCCACGACAGCGGATCAACTTGTGAAGTTGGTCGAGCGTTATTCCGTGGCAGAAGGACTTCCCGACGACACCGCCAACCCCCGGTCTGTGCCTCCTCCTCGTGGAACAGGTAAGACTGTTCCAGGGACCACGGGTGAAGGAAAATCGCTTAAAACTGTGGGGGAGGAGTCCGGGACAGCTCGCACTCCGAGACCAAGAGTATTGGACGGTGGTCTCAGTAGGGGACCTGTTAGGTGTTTCCGCTGCCATGAGAAGGGTCATGTTTCTGCGAACTGTCCTGTTACCGCTGAACCCATGCAGTGCGACGTTATAGACTCTAGAAAACGCATGTCTTTGGTTACACAGCTAGTGAGTGTGAATGCGGGTCAAAATGATACAGCGAAACACCTGTGTGAATTATCTGTTGATGGGAAAAATGTTGTGGCATTACTAGACTCTGGAAGTATGGTGACTCTGGTGAAAGCTAGTCTGGTGGCACTTCCGTCTGGTCCGTCTGACAAGTTTTCTGTGACGTGTGTGCATGGTGACACCCGCTCGTACTTAACAGCGGTCATATAGATTTCTACTCCCTATGGGTCAGTGCAGCACAAAGTGGGACTCGTTCCCGCATTGTTACAGGATGTAATCCTGGGCAGGGATTTTCCCTATTTCTGGCAGTTGTGGGAGAATCAGTTGCTCCTTCACGGTAGCTGTACCCGTGAATCTTCTCCCATGCCATCTGGAGGTCCCAAGTCCCTAGAGGAGACCCCACAGGAAGATGTTGCTGGGGAGGTTAGTGAATCTAACCTTCAGTACCCCTTCTCCGTCATGGCGGGGGAAACAGAGGAAACTGAGGAACCTCAGCGAGAGGCAGAGGCAGACAGCCATCCGGCACCCTGCCTGCCAGATTTGGGAGTCCAGGTGGATGACTTCCACAGCGAGCAAATGAAAAATCCTACCCTGACTCCGGCTAGGAAAAATGTAAAAATGATAGATGGGGTACCCGTAGAACCTGACACTAGGCTAGCGTACCCGTATATGGTTCTGGAAAATGATTTGCTCTACCAGGTAGAAAAAAAAGGGGAAGACACAGTGCAACGGTTAGTGGTACCCAAACCTTATCGGCGGAAGGTACTGGATTTGGCCCACAGACATATAATGGGGGGACATCTGGGGGTACAGAAAACCACAGAAAGGATATTGCATTGTTTTGTGTGGCCTGGAATACATTATGATGTGCGTAACTATTGTGAGTCCTGTCCAGAGTGCCAAATCGCGGCCCCTAAATCTCAGTTCCATAGCCCTTTGGTACCCCTTCCTATCATCGGGGTCCCTTTTGAGAGAATTGGGATGGATTTGGTTGGGCCCCTTCCCCGATCCGCACGTGGGCACCAACATATCCTCGTCATCGTGGACTATGCCACTCGTTACCCGGAAGCCGTCCCTTTGCGTAACACAGCTACCAAGACGATCGCCAAGGAATTGGTACAAGTGTTTAGTCGGGTGGGAATTCCAAAACAGATACTCACCGACCAGGGGACTCCCTTTATGTCGAGGGTAATGAAGGAGCTCTGCAGGCTCTTACAAATAGACCCGTTGCGTACGTCTGTCTATCACCCTCAAACAGATGGCCTGGTTGAGCGCTTCAACAAAACCTTAAAATAGATGCTCCGGAAGGCGATAGACAAAGATGGGAAGAACTGGGATTACTTGTTACCCTATTTGCTGTTTGCCATTAGGGAAGTTCCCCAGTCTTCCACAGGGTTTTCGCCTTTCGAACTGTTGTACGCCCGTCGTCCCCGGGGACTGCTGGACGTCACAAAAGAAACCTGGGAAGGTCAAGTCACTCCCTTTAAAACGGTGATCGACCATGTAACACAAATGCAGGATCGTATTGCCGCTGTCATGCCCATTGTTAGGGACCATATGTTACAGGCCCAGGGAGCCCAGAGGCAAAGTTATGATAGAGGCGCTAAGGTCCGTACATTTGCACCCGGCGATAGGGTGTTGGTCCTAATCCCTATGGTGGATAGTAAATTCCTGGCGAAATGGCAGGGCCCATTTGAGGTCCGAGAAAGAGTTGGTGAAGTGAACTATAAAGTGTACCAGCCGGGTAAGAGAAAACGGGAACAGATTTATCATGTGAATCTGATAAAATCCTGGAAAGACCGCTCTGCCCTAACGGCGGATCTGCCCCGTCCGGTTTGTTCACCTACTGTACCGGAGGTGCAGGTTGCCGAGACTCTCTCAGAACGACAAAAATCTGAGGTTAACCCCTTCATGACCCAGCCTATTTTGACCTTAAAGACCTTGCCGTTTTTTGCAATTCTGACCAGTGTCCCTTCATGAGGTAATAACTCAGGAACGCTTCAATGGATCCTAGCGGTTCTGAGAATGTTTTTTCGTGACATATTGGGCTTCATGTTAGTGGTAAATTTAGGTCAATAAATTCTGTGTTTATTTGTGATAAAAACGGAAATTTGGCGAAAATTTTGAAAATTTCACAATTTTCACATTTTGAATTTTTATTCTGTTAAACCAGAGAGTTATGTGACACAAAATAGTTAATAAATAACATTTCCCACACGTCTACTTTACATCAGCACAATTTTGGAAACAAAATTTTTTTTTGCTAGGAAGTTATAAGGGTTAAAATTTGACCAGCGATTTCTCATTTTTACAACGAAATTTACAAAACCATTTTTTTTAGGGACCACCTCACATTTGAAGTCAGTTTGAGGGGTCTATATGGCTGAAAATACCCAAAAGTGACACCATTCTAAAAACTGCACCCCTCAAGGTGCACAAAACCACATTCAAGAAGTTTATTAACCCTTCAGGTGCTTCACAGCAGCAGAAGCAACATGGAAGGAAAAAATGAACATTTAACTTTTTAGTCACAAAAATGATTTTTCAGCAACAATTTTTTTATTTTCCCAATGGTAAAAGGAGAAACTGAACCACGTACGTTGTTGTCCAATTTGTCCTGAGTACGCTGATACCTCATATGTGGGGGTAAACCACTGTTTGGGCGCACGGCAGGGCTTGGAAGGGAAGGAGCGCCATTTGACTTTTTGAATGAAAAATTAGCTGCACTCTTTAGCAGACACCATGTCACATTTGGAGAGCCCCCGTGTGCCTAAAAATTGGAGCTCCCCCACAAGTGACCCCATTTTGGACAACAGGATAAAATGGATCCTAAAATTTGTTTGGCAATTTCTCCTGAGTACACCGATACTTCACATGTGGGGGTAAACCACTGTTTGGGCACATGGTAAGGCTCGGAAGGGAAGGAGCGCCATTTGACTTTTTGAATGAAAAATTATCTCCATCGTTAGCGGACACCATGTCGCGTTTGGAGAGACCCTGTGTGCTTAAACATTGGAGCTCCCCCACAAGTGACCCCATTTTGGAAACTGGACCCCCCAAGGAACTTATCTAGATGCCTAGTGAGCACTTTAAACCCTCAGGTGCTTCACAAATTGATCCGTAAAAATGAAAAAGTACTTTTTTTTCACAAAAAATTTATTTTCGCCTCAATTTTTTCATTTTCACATGGGCAATAGGATAAAATGGATCCTAAAATTTGTTGAGCAATTTCTCCCGAGTACGCCGATACCTCATATGTGGGGGTAAACCACTGTTTGGGCACACGGCAGGGCTCGGAAGGGAAGGCGCGCCTTTTAACTTTTTGAATGGAAAATTAGCTCCAATTGTTAGCGGACACCATGTCGCATTTGGAGAGCCCCTGTGTGCCTATGCAATGGAGCTCCCCCACAAGTGACCCCATTTTGGAAACTAGACCCCCCAAGGAACTTATCTAGATGCATACTGAGCACTTTAAACCCCCAGGTGCTTCACAGAAGTTTATAATGCAGAGCCATGAAAATAAAAAATAATTTTTCTTTTCTCAAAAATGATTTTTTAGCCTGGAATTTCCTATTTTGCCAATGGTAATAGGAGAAATTGGACCACAAATGTTGTTGTCCAGTTTGTCCTGAGTATGCAGATACCCCATATGTGGGGGTAAACCACTGTTTGGGCGCACGGCAGGGCTCAGAAGGGAAGGCACGCCATTTGGCTTTTTAAATGGAAAATTATCTCCAATCATTAGCGGACACCATATCGCGTTTGGAGAGCCCCTGTGTGCCTAAACATTGGAGATCCCCCACAAATTACCCCATTTTGGAAACTAGACCCCCAAAGGAACTAATCTAGATGTGTAGTGAGCACTTTGAACCCTCAAGTGCTTCACAGAAGTTTATAACGCAGAGCCATGAAAATAAAAAAAAAAAATTATTTTCTCAAAAATGAATTTTAGCCCGCAATTTTTTATTTTCCCAAGGGTAACAGGAGAAATTTGACCCCAAAAGTTGTTGTCCAGTTTCTCCTGAGTACGCTGATACCCCATATGTGGGGGTAAACCACTGTTTAGGCACATGCTGGGGCTCGGAAGTGAAGTAGTGACGTTTTGAAATGCAGACTTTGATGGAATGCTCTGTGGGCGTCACGTTGCGGTTGCAGAGCCCCTGATGTGGCTAAACAGTAGAAACCCCCCACAAGTGACCCCATTTTGGAAACTAGACCCCGAAAGGAACTTATCTAGATGTGAGGTGAGCACTTTGAACCCCCAAGTGCTTCACAGAAGTTCATAACACAGAGCAGTGAAAATAATAAATACGTTTTCTTTCCTCAAAAATAATTTTTTAGCCCAGAATTTTTTATTTTCCCAAGGGTTACAGGAGAAATTGGACCACAAAAGTTGTTGTCCAGTTTCTCCTGAGTACGCTGATACCCCATGTGTGGGGGTAAACCACTGTTTGGGCACACGTGGGGGCTCAGAAGGGAAGTAGTGACTTTTGAAATGCAGACTTTGATGGAATGGTTTGCGGGCGTCACATTGCGTTTGCAGAGCCCCTGGTGTGCCTAAACAGTAGAAACCCCCCACAAGTGACCCCATTTTGGAAACTAGACCCCCAAAGGAACTTATCTAGATGTGTGGTGAGCACTTTCAACCCCCAAGTGCTTTACAGAAGTTTATAACGCAGAGCCGTGAAAATAAAAAATCATTTTTCTTTCCTCAAAAATGATGTTTTAGCAAGCAATTTTTTATTTTCTCAAGGGTAACAGGAGAAATTGGACCCCAGTAATTGTTGCGCAGTTTGTCCCGAGTATGCTGGTACCCCATATGTGGGGGTAAACCACTGTTTGGGCACACGTCGGGGTTCGGAAGTGAGGGAGCACCATTTGAATTTTTGAATACAAGATTGGCTGGAATCAATGGTGGCGCCATGTTACGTTTGGAGACCCCCTGAAGTGCCTAAACAGTGGAAACCCCTCAATTCTACCTCCAACACACCCCTAACCCTTATCCCAACTGTAGCCGTAACCCTAATCACAACCCTAACCCCAACACACCCCTAACCACAACCCTAACCCCAACACACCCCTAACCCTAACCACAACCCTAATTCCAACCCAACTCTAAGGCTATGTGCCCACGTTGCGGATTCGTGTGAGATTTTTCAGCATCATTTTTGAAAAATCCGCGGGTAAAAGGCACTGCGTTTTACCTGTGGATTTACCGTGGATTTCCAGTGTTTTTTGTGTGGATTTCACCTGTGGATTCCTATTGAGGAACAGGTGTAAAACGCTGCGGAATCCGCACAAAGAATTGGCATGCTGCGGAAAATACAACGCAGCGTTCCCGCGCGGTATTTTCTGCACCATGGGCACAGCGGATTTGGTTTTCCATAGGTTTACTTGGTACTGTAAACCTGATGGAACACTGCTGCGGATCCGCAGCGGCCAATCCGCACCGTGTGCACATAGCCTAATTCTAAAGGTATGTGCACACACTGCGGAAAACGCTGTGGATCCGCAGCAGTTTCCCATGAGTTTACAGTTCAATGTGAACCTATGGGAACCAAAAATCGCTGTACACATGCTGCGGAAAAACTGCACGGAAACGCAGCGGTTTACATTCCGCAGCATGTCACTTCTTTCTGCGGATTCCGCAGCGGTTTTACAACTGCTCCAATAGAAAATCGCAGTTGTAAAACCGCAGTGAAATGCGCAGAAAAACCGCGGTAAATCCACGATAAATCGGCAGCGGTTTAGCACTGTGGATTTTTCAAATCCGCTGCGGAAAAATCCGCATAGGACCAGAATACGTGTGCACATACCGAAACCCTAACCCTAGCCCTACCCCTAACCCTAACCCTACCCCTAACCCTACCCCTAGTTCTTACCCCAACCTTAGTGAAAAAAAAAAAAATTCTTTATTTTTTTATTGTCCCTATCTATGGGGGTGACAAAGGGGGGGGGTCATTTACTATTTTTTTTATTTTGATCACTGAGATATAACCTATCTCAGTGATCAAAATTCACTCTGGAACGAATCTGCCGGCCGGCAGATTCGGCGGGCGCACTGCACATGCGCCCGCCATTTTGGAAGATGGCGGCGCCCAGGAAAGAAGACGGACGGACCTCGGGCGGCCAGGTAAGTATAAGGGGGGGGAGATCAGGGCACGGGGGGGCGTCGGAGCACGGGGGGGTGGATCGGATCATGGGGGGGGTGGATCGGAACACGGGAGGGAGGATTGGAGCACGGGGAAGGATTGGAGCACGGGGTGAGGGATCGCTGTGCGGGGGGGTGGATCGGAGCACGGGGGGGTCGCTGTGTGCAGGGGGGGATCGCTGTGCAGGGGGGTTTGATTGGAGCGCGGGGGGTGTGATTGGTGCACGGGGAAGCGGACAGGAGGACAGGGGAGCGGAGCACAGGACGGAGGGGAGCGGACCACAGATCGGGGGGCTGGGGGGGCGATCGGAGGAGTGGGGGCACATTAGTATTTCCAGCCATGGCCGATGATATTGCAGCATCGGCCATGGCTGGATTGTAATATTTCACCAGTTTTTTAGGTGAAATATTACAAATCGCTCTGATTGGCAGTTTCACTTTCAACAGCCAATCAGAGCGATCGTAGCCACGAGGGGGTGAAGCCACCCCCCCTGGGCTAAACTACCACTCCCCCTGTCCCTGCAGATCGGGTGAAATGGGAGTTAACCCTTTCACCCGGCCTGCAGGGACGCGATCTTTCCATGACGCATATGCTGCGTCATGGGTCGGAATGGCACCGACTTTCATGACGCAGCGTATGCGTCAAAGGTCGGGAAGGGGTTAAGCAATTTTTGTTACAGAACCGACAGTTTTTCTCCGAAAAACCTGGCCGGACTAAGTTGGTGAAACATGAGATTGTCACAGAGCCTGGCGTCACTGTTCATTTGAAGCCCTACCGGATTCCAGGAGCCCGCCGTGAAGCCGTCTCCCGGGAAGTGATGGCAATGTTGGACTTAGGAGTCATTGAAGAGTCGCACAGCGCCTGGTCCAGTCCAATTGTGTTGATACCTAAACCGGATGGCTCCATCTGATTTTGTAATGACTTTAGGAAACTGAATGCAGTTTCTAAATTTGATGCGTACCCTATGCCCCGGGTCGATGAGTTGATCGACCGGCTTGGTAAAGCCCGATACATTACGACCCTGGATTTAACAAAGGGGTACTGGCAGATTCCTCTGGTCGAGGCAGCCAGAGAGAAGACGGCATTTGCTACACCGGAAGGTCTGTTCCAGTATGTCTATATGCCGTTTGGACTTCACGGAGCTCCCGCAACGTTCCAGAGATTGATGGATCGAGTCTTGAGGCCTCACAGACAGTACGCTTCTGCCTACCTGGATGACAACGTAATTTACAGCATGGACTGGGAAACTCATCTCCAGAAGGTACAAGCGGTGATTGATGACCTGCGAGATGCAGGTTTAACGGCAAACCCCAAGAAATGCCACATCGGGCTTGAAGAAGCCCGATACTTGGACTACGTGATTGGCCGAGGAGTGGTTAAACCCCAGATCGACAAAATACAGGCAATTCAGGGCTGGCCACAACCAGTGAACAAAAAACAAGTACAGGCTTTCCTGGGGATTGCCGGCTATTATCGCCGGTTCATACCCAATTTTGCAGCCATGGCTACTTCCTTGACGGATCTTACCAAGGGGAAGGGTTCCGTCATGGTAAAATGGACCTCAGCTGCTGAAGAGGCCTTCCACAGCCTGAAACGGGCTTTGTGCTCTCAGCCCGTACTAGTGACTCCTGATTTCAGCAGCGAGTTTGTGGTGCAAACTGATGCCTCTGATACTGGTGTCGGAGCTGTACTTTCCCAGGTGAGGGACTGAGTCGAACACCCGGTCCTCTATCTCAGTCGGAAACTGAATGTACATGAGCAGAGGTATGCGGTGGTTGAAAAAGAGTGCCTAGCCATTAAATGGGCTCTCGACTCCCTCAAGTATTACCTGGCCGGTAGGAAGTTTAGGCTGGTCACAGACCATGCCCCTCTCAAGTGGATGCACCTCCACAAAGACCGTAATAGTCGGGTAACCCGGTGGTTCCTTGCCCTGCAGGCTTACTCTTTTACGGTGGAGCACCGACCTGGGGTGCAGATGGGGAACGCCGATGTCCTATCCCGAGTGCACTGTTTCAAGAGTGTTCTTGCTCGACCGGAGTGGTCTGAGCAAGGGGGGGGGGGATATGCAAGACTCATGCTGGTGTGGTAGTTGGAGGCAGGTATATCTTGCCCAGGTGTTTGTCCTATGTGAATTAGGCCACTCAGTATCTTCAGAGTGCTAATGGGTTAATGATTGCAGGAATAAAAGATGACCAGCTCGGGGTTTCCAGCGTCTGCCTGGGGCACACAGATTGCCTGTCTGTGTGAGACAAACGTGAGTGAGAGCTCTGCTCAAGAATTGTGTGATGTTAGCTGGGTGGGAGAAGCCCCCCCAGTTGTTAAGTTAGCAACGTGTTTGTTTAGTTAGTGCCGGACAGGCTAGGATTTATTTTTATGTTTTGTTTTTCTGTGTTGCTTTCACTTTAATAAATCTGACCTGAGGTCAGCCTACTTGGAAACCTGCTGTACGCCTCAGAAATTCAATGCACAAACCACGTGACTTTTGACCCCAGCAAAGGCGATCCCGGAGTGTTTTGTCAGAGCCCTTATATCAGAGAGTTATATCACACAGAATAGGTAATAAATAAAAATTTCCCACATGTCAACTTTACATCGGCACAA
The DNA here is from genome assembly GCF_032444005.1 of Ranitomeya imitator. Classification (NCBI taxonomy): domain Eukaryota; kingdom Metazoa; phylum Chordata; class Amphibia; order Anura; family Dendrobatidae; genus Ranitomeya; species Ranitomeya imitator. The sequence goes on from NC_091288.1 coordinate 62,952,327, forward strand.
TTTTTGAAACATAAGGTGCTTCACAGAAGTTTATAACATTGAGCCATGAAAAAATATTATTTAGCCCCAATTTATTTTCACAAGGATAGCAGGAGAAAATGGAATCCAAAATTGTTGTGCAATTTCTCCTGAGTACGTCGATATCCCATCTGTGGTCAAAAACGACTTTTGAGGACAGTGCAAAGCTCACAGGAAAGAAGCGCCATATTGTAGTTCACATTTTGCTGGACTGGTTTGAGGATGCCATGCCACATTGGCAGAACCCCTGTGGTGCCAGAACAGCAGAACCCCCATCAGTGACCCCATTTTACAAACTACACCTCCCAATGAATTCATCTAGGGGTGCAGTGTTCATATTGCCACCACAGGTGGGTCACAGAATTTTATAACATTGGGCAATGAAGAAAAAAATAATTACATTTTTACCAACAACATTTCTGAGGCTGAGAAGGGATGGGGCATTTGGATTTGGGAGCGCAGAATTTATGGTATTTGTTTTGGAGGGTGAGGAGCCATTTTGCTTTTCCAGAGCCTTTGTGCTACCAGTAACATGGAAGCCCCTATATTTCCATTAACAGGTGATGGACCTGCATGGGGACTTGCTTTTTTTTTGTGGATTAAGTTGAAGCTTTTATTGGGAACATTTTACATAACATTTGGGATCACATTTATCCAGCGCTCTACACTGAGCACTTACAACGGGGTTTCCATCTAAATCTCTATATGATGTTATTCAGATGACACCTCTGAGGGAGTCAATCACTATAATGAGGCAGCAGAGTTACTCTGGACTCCATCTGGCCTTTGTATCCAGACTGTCCTAACAGTGTCCAAATCAGCCCTGTTTGAGTCTCTGTGTCAATAACCGTTCTACTCGTGGATCCTGAACCTATTGGTCTGAACGGACCCCAAATCCATATCTGTAATCATTTTGCAGAGGATCTAGAACCTATTAGTCTGAACGGAGCCCAAGTCCTATCCTTGTCTGTATACTTAACCCATGTGGTTAGCAGCCGCAGTATCGGGAATGCCTAGGAGTGGTACATGGTGGCTATTTACAGCTCAAGAATAATACCTATATAGAAAAGAAATATCACAGTAATACTAATTAAAAAAACTTAGAATACCTTAAAACAATATATTACCCCAAAACAAAGTATTCAAAGACAATAATCAATAAAACTATATCATTTTTATTAATAGTTATACAAACATGGTTACACCAAGAAGAATTATAATAAAATACGTGTATAACTAGAAACAAAAATTTATATAAAGGTTAATTCGCATATAATACAATGAAGACTAGAATATTTAAAAACGTTTGGCAGGGGACGTGGAATGACAGACTGAGTGGTAAAAAAAACATACGTATATGAAAAAAAGTAATATTATAAAAAATAGAATTACACCAGCAAAAAATGCATCAGCAAAGATGATAACTATATCTAGTGAATATCTCGAAGTGTATAACCACGTGAAAACATCAAGTTATACAACAAGATATGTGCCAACAAAAGTTATAAAAATTAATCGTAAAAAAGTGTAAGGCTACTTTCACACTAGCGTTAACTGCAATACGTTAAAATGCGTCGTTTTGCAGAAAAAACGCATCCAGCAAAATATTTTGCTGGATGCGTTTTTTCCCCATAGACTTGTATTGGCGACGCATTGCGACGGATTTGCATACGTCGGTATACGTCTTTCGACGGATGCGTCGAAATTAGGCGACACGTCGTCTGGAAAAACGTAGATTGCAACGTTTTTTGGCTCTGACAAAAAAACGTGCCTCGGCGCATCCATCGGCATGCGTCTTTGGCTACAATGAAAGTCTATGAGCGACGGATGCGTCGAGACACGTCGTACGACGCAATGCAGCGCTGCAATACGTTTTTTTCTACTGAGCATGCTCAGAAACAGGATTTTTTTAGCTAATTGGCCAGACATCCCCAAATAGACGGATCCGTCGAAATGCTGTATGCGTTGCATACATTTTGCACTTTTTTGACGCATCCGTTTTTTGGCAAAAAGACGTTTTTGTGACGGTTTGCAGTTAACGCTAGTGTGAAAGTAGCCTAAGTGTTAACAAAAATTAATATCATAAAGGATTTAAATTATAAATGTAATTCAAGTGAATAATATATGCAACACACCAAAAAACGATCAAATTAATAGCATGATTATCATAAAGTGCATGTGCAAATAAGAAATTATTAAACCAATGAATCAAGCTGTGTAGCATATATAAATTATTAGACAAGTGCACCAAGGCTAAAGTGCGATCCAACAAAAAGTGAATCAGCCTAAATAATTTCCATAGATACACAATATTACCAACGTAAAAAGGCATATACCAACCAGTCTGAAACTCCAACTGTCCCCTCCTCACACCACTCCAACGCACGTTTCGCTGCCGCTACTTTATGATAATCATGTTATTAATTTGATCATTTTTTGGGGTGTTGCATATATTATTCACTTGAATTACATTTATAATTTATTTCCATTATGATATTAATTTTTGTTAACACACACTTTTTTATGATTGATTTTTATAACTTTTGTTGGCACACATCTTGTCGTATAACTTGATATTTTCAAGTGGTTATACACTTTGAGATATTCACTAGATATAGTTATCATTTTTGCTGATGTATTTTTTGCTGGTGTAATTCTATTTTTCATAATATTACGGTACTTTTTTCATATATGAGTTTTTTTTACCACTCAGTCTGTCATTCCACGTCCCCTGCCACACGTTTTTTTAAACATTCTAGTCTTCATTGTATTATATGCAAATAAACTTTTATATAAATTCTTGTTGTGACATCAATTTTCTAGTTATACGCGTATTTTACTATAATTCTTCTTGGTGTAACCATGTTTTTATAACTATTAATAAAAATAATATAATTTTATTGATTATTGTCTTTGAATACTTGGTTTTGGGGTAATATATTTACTGCTCAAGCCTGACTCCATCATCAGTAGATCCAATGATCACCAGGAGGCCACTTAGATATGCCCTTCCTAGGTAAGCCCAGCCTCGTGGCCACGAACCACGTGCTCCAGCTGCGTGTGTAACAGAAGATCAATCTCAAATATTTGGATGTACGGTACATGTGTGTTTTATAGTTGCGGTACTTTAAAATAAACCTGTGAGCTCTTTTGCACCCATTCTTATATCAATATTTTTTAAATTAAAAAGCAGTTGTATGAATAGAATTGAACGTAAAATTGTACAGTTTTGGGCATACATCTCCTAATCTAAATGATGTGCCTCCATGATAACAGACTGAAAGGTTGTGGATTCTGTATTGTAGCAGCTGACATAAAAAAACCCAAATAAAATGAAAATCTAACTTTTAATGAATACGATTAAAAGGACTGTTAACAATCATGAAAAAGACACACCTTGCACATAAAGGAGTGCACTCTAGGTCAAACCTATAGATATCGTTCCTAATCTTTATACCTGCCTAGCAGTGGAGGTTGGCACCCTATAGATATAACAATGCAAATGGTGCCCCCCTCCTCAGCGGCTGTTCCTTTCTGCCCTGTAAAACCCTATGCAGGTGATAATATCAGGCAAACACAACCACTTAATAATAGATGACTATCAGGCTAGACACCATATTATCCAGGGCTGAAAAAAAAACAACTCATGCAGCAAGAGATACCGTAATTGCCCTTACAATACAGTCAGTACAAAGGTAAGGGTACCGTCACACAGTGCAATTTTCATCGCTACGACGGTACGATCCGTGACGCTCCAGCGTCGTAACAATATCGCTCCAGCGTCGTAGACTGCTGTCACACTTTGCAATCTACGACGCTGGAGCGATAATTTCATGACGTATGTGCGATGTAGAAGCCGTTGGTTACTATGCGCACATCGTATACGATATATGTTACACCATGCAATCATGCCGCCACAGCGGGACACTAGACGACGAAAGAAAGTTTCAAACGATCTGCTACGACGTACGATTCTCAGCGGGGTCCCTGATCGCAGGAGCGTGTCAGACATTGCGATATCGCTCGAACGTCACAGATATATCGCTCGAACGTCACGAATCGTGCCGTCGTAGCGATCAAAATTTCACTGTGTGACGGTACCCTTATGGTAGGACTAGTCAACCAAAATACATCCTAACGATGTAAAAAGGTAGAAATATATTGTATGTGTTTGAACTAAACTGTCTGCTAATTATATAAATAGGGTTGACCTAGAGTGCACTCCTTTATGTGTGGGTGTGCCTTTTTAATTATTGTTAGTCCTTTTAATCTTACTCAATAAAAGTTAGAATTTATTTTATTTGGGTTTTCCATGATAACAGAGCACTATTAAACTCTGTAGTCTGATCCTGAAGTTGTGTAATATTCACTTCTATTATTGCCCTACACTAATTCACGTTCTGGCCATTGAGGTCTCCAGTGGACGCTTGTGTAGCAGAACATCGTGGAGAATTCCTAAACATTAGAAAAGTTTTATCTAGCACTCTCTAAAGATTTTTCCTTGTGCCTCCTAGGGTACTTAGACTTTGTCTTCCATGTTTAGGAACCACTTGAGGTCCGTATAGGGATGGTCTCATTACTTGTATGCATGGTCAACAGAAGATAGGTCTCAATCTTTGTGATCTTATATTTTTGGGTGTATGCCTTTAATTATTGTGGGATCACACAACACTTTTTTGGGTAGGTTTACATGGGAAATAACAGGCTTTATTTTTACTTTATCAATTTTTCATTCATTTGAATAGATCTTTGATTTGGAAATGTGCTGTATATTTTGCCATTATCTCTCATACTGTGGATTACAATCACCAGTTGATATTTTAAAATTTGCAATAGTGTAATATTGGATGGAGTAGTGGAATATTGTCTATTCTGTATGCATAGTTTATATTTACCTGCATATCTAGCTAGCACATTGGAGGCTAGCTTTTGGTTCTTATACGGACCTCAAGTGGTTTTCTGTATGGCCATTTCTTTTTTTGGCCTTTTTAATTGTTTTTAATACATTGTCCTGGTTGTGTGTTTTTTTTGCATCAATAAAATTGGTTATATGTAATTTTAGTTATAATTTTTGAGTATAAATTACACGAATGATCCTGAATATTATACACACTGCTTTCCTCTTTCTGTTCTATACATGTGCAAAATGGACCCTTATCAATAGTATCCCTATTAAAAAAAATTGCAAGTGGTGAACTTTTTTGAATTTCACCATTTTACATTAACAGTAATAAATGTACATTTTTATTAAAATGTATGATTAACAAAGTTCCAAATCAATATTGTTCCACCATAAAGTCTGAGAGTCCATTGTGGAATGAGTCCTTGTCACTTTTTATGTGCACTGTTTATACAGCCTCTGCTTACAAATCAGTGCTTTGTTTTGCTGGCAGAAAGTCTGATGGTAAAACAAAAGATAATTAATAAGCAATGATTAGAATCATGATTTCATAATAAATCTGTCACCAACTAGCTACGGTTTAAAGAGGAACTGTCACTGAAATTATTTATCGTCGTTTATCTGAGTGTCTCCTCTAACTGTAGCTGCTCTAATGATTCTGAAACAGTTTCTATTTTGTCCTGTGCCCCTACATTCCAAAGTTATGCCCCTCAGGAATAAGGATGAAAATTTTCCCATCACCCAACTGGGCCTATACCACAGAACTTCTCTTCCAGTGTTTGCTTTTTCTTCTCTATGACGATGGCCAATCAAAACATGGCTGAGTCATAGAAGGGAAAATCTGAAACTTTTTAACAGAGGAGGGGGGGTATAACTTTGGAAAAGAGGGACACAGAAAATAAAATACAAATGTTCCCTAATTATTGGAAGAGTGGCAATTTGAGGAGGTGATCCGTTTAAATTAAAAAAATAAAGCGAGTCGTCCTCTTTAAAGCATTTTCTAGCAAATGCAGCAGGTTGCGGCCCTCAATTTGTAGAAGCTAATGCCCTCTGAAATAAATGATGGCATGTAGTATATCTTGCAGATGCATATTGACCAGTCAGGATTTAGTTGGGTACATAATGTTTGCCTTGGTCTGCTCTCCTTTCTTCCTAATACAGAATGTCAACATCTCAGATGACAAACCATTTAATCTTTAGTAAGTCATGTAAAGGATGACCACTAACACTAAAGTTCAAATGAGCCCTAAACTGTGCAGATCAGTCACGTTAGTAAAGTGCGGATGTGACTGGCTCCATGTGCAGCTCTGTCTCCTCGTTCATAAAGCGGATTTGTGCAGCTTCCTGCTATATGCATATACTAGTCTGGTCCATGAATCGGGCAAGACTAGCACTTGCTTCATTATTTACCATGCAGAGATCCATGTGGAAAATCTCTTATGTGCATTAACACACAGAATATAACTGATCCAAAATCAGTTTATGTGAATGCAATCTAAATCAAGATTAACCCATACAGTATATACGTCAATTGACTTGTATACAGTAGATTGGTGCTCTATAACGGGCCGAGATTGGCCCATCTGAATGTACCTTAAGTCAGTAGCTAGTCGTGTAACTGGAGTCTGTTGAGCTCTGGTGCAAAATTTGGACCTGGGCTCTCACCTACATGTTGGTTAAATGTATGAACCCTTGTAGCAATCTAGATCCTATAGACATACACGCTTGCCCTCTCCATGTCATAATGTCCCCAGTCTGGCCCATCAAGTAATAATGGCTGTTACTTCCACGCTTACTGGATACACTCTTTTGATTGGATCCAGTAATAATGCTCCTCATCCTGGTCCCCATGCTATAACATTTTCCCCCATCCTGGCTCCATTCCTGGTATAATTTCTCCCATCCAGTTGTAATGTCCCCTGTACTAGTATATTGTCCTCCATCCTGGTATAATGTCCGATTCTGCCATAATGTTCCCTTTCTGATATAATGTCCACAATCCTGGGCCCCTTATATTCTTCTCCAGCACATTTTAAAGAGGAACAAACAATTGTACTCACCTTCCTCCGCTCTCACACTCGCGGCACTTTCTTCTGTAGCCGGCACGAGTAGGCAGCTGAGTTTGTTGTGGCAGCACAGGCAGCGAGTAATGTCACTGCCAGGTACCATGCGTCACTGGCAAGCAGACATCAGCAGCCTCTGATTGGCCAGCAACATGTACTGCAGTGAAGGGAGCCAGAGGGTCACTGCACCACAGTACATTTCAATTGACTGTGCGTATGAGGGTGCACATCCAGGTAAAATTGGCTTCTGTGAAACCCCCTCCAAGCACGAGCCTGGTCGCACTCTATGTGACAGCAGTCGTTACTCCCCTGTTAGTAGCTATAAACATGATTATGGTTCTTTCTGGCTATAAAAGTGTGCTGATATTATATCATTCTGCTTCTAATCTACAGGCTTTATCTAAGAACTGGAAGAGAAAGGAGGAAAAACAAACTTCTTTAATTCCTGTTGCCACAGTGCGTTGTGCAATGATAAAATAAAAATCTAATAATAAGCCCTATATAAAAAGCAGGCGTTACTTACATGCAAATATTGACGTTCTGGTAATAATGAAAGATAACATACGCCTTCTGACTTTCATTATGTACATAATAGTTAAGATACTGTTTAGCTGCCTTTTCTTTCCTGACTTCGCATATTTTACTAGTGTGTATTTTCCCTTAATAAAATTTAAACAACGTATTCATTGTGTATAGAAGAGAGGACAGTAGCTGCAGCAAGGATCGCTTACAATAGTTAAAATACCACATAAGAAAGCATTGGATTTTTTTTTACTTTGCTGTATCAAAAGTTTACAATGTAGATACACCTTCTGACAATATAGATGTACCGGATATCTACATGCAATCGTGTCTGACCAGTGGCTCTCCAGCTGTTGCAAAACTCTTGACAATCATAAACCTTGTAAATATAGAAACAAAGTCATTTCTATCTTATTTGCAAAATTTAGTCATGACATGTCATCGATGTCTTCATGTATCATATCTTCATCATGTACCACGATGCCACAATGACGCTTTGAAAACAAGAAGACCAAGGAGCAAAAAATAGAAGGGAACCAAGTATATTAGAATTAATTTGTTAATTATTCAACAAATTTACGGTAACGTTGCTTCATTTAGCTTGTATCAATCATGAGTTTAGTTTAAAGACACATATCAAAGTTCACCGTTAGTTACTACTTTAACACTGTCATCATAGAATGTTAGAGTTGGAAGGGACCTCCAGGGTCATCGTGTCCAACCCCCTGCTCAATGCAGGATTCACTAAACCATATCAGACAGATGTCTGTTCAGCCTCTGTTTGAAGACTTCCATTGAAGGAGAACTCACCACCTCTCGTGGCCGCCTGTTCCACTCATTGATCACCCTCACTGTCAAAAAGTGTTTTCTAATATCTAAGCTGTATCTTCTCCATTTCAGTTTTATTCTATTGCTTCTTGTGTTTCCATGTGCAAATGAGAATAATGATTCTGACACCGACATCACTTCATATATTTGTAGACAGCTATTAAGTCACTGATTGAAACGGCATATCACCGTTATTTTGGTTGTCAAATCAGAGACTAAGATAAAACATGGACACTGTATATTGTTTGCAAAACTTGTGCCAGCAACTTGCGAAATTGGATTAATGATAATGATCATTCAATGCCCATCATTTGGAGAGAATTCACAAGTCATTCAACAGACTGCTAATTCTGTAGGATACCACCTATTCAGCAAGGAATATCTAAACTTATGGAACACCCAATCTGCTATCCTTTAGATAACTCTTCTTCACTCTTTGCAATCCGGTTTCCACTCTTTAAACTCTACAGAAATTGTCCTTAATAAAGTCTCTAACTATCTACTAACAGCTATATCTAATGGTCACTTCTCACTGCTGATTCTCCTGGATCTCTCTGACACTGTAGATCATCAGCTCCTCCTCACTATGCTCCGCTCTATGCTCCTCAAGAACACACTTCTTTCTTGGTCCTCCTCCTACCCCTCTGACCTCTCCTTCAGTGTATCCTTTGCTGGCTATTCTTTCCCTCCACCTTCCCTTACTGTCAGGGTTCCTCAAGTTTCAGTCCTAAGCCTCCTCCTTTTTTCTCTGTATAATGCCCCAACTGGACAAACTACACTGTTCAGCAACAAAACTGTAAACTGCACAAAAGTAGCCAATTCATATGGATTTGGTAAAAATGAAAATCACAGATAAAAGCTAAAGATAATTAGTATTATTTTACAAGTGTCGATCATGGAGAATTGTAAAGCAATAAATATATGAAAGCGAAGACATTTTTTCATATTAGGTTGGCAATATCCGGAGAAATCTTTTTATTTCAGTTGGCAATAAGTGAAGACATTTGTTTTGTTTTTTCATGTGGGCAACAATGAGAGTTACATAATCTCTGACTTGTATTGTTTATCGCTATACTCAATCGGTATTTGCAGGTATTGTTTGTTTCGCTGCCGTAAGTAAACATTTTGACTTTATTTACATTGTAATAGTGTGTTATGGTTTCTTTACAGCTTAATGATTTCATGTTCTCTGGTTAAAGTGCCTCTAGTTTGTGTGAATCTTCCAGAAATTTGTATTATGTTGGTGGTAAAGCAACCCTTTCTCGTCAGAAACAAGCAATCACGCCACTGATTGAAACGGCATATCACCTTTATTTTGGTTGTCGAATCAGAGACCAAGATAAAACATGGACACTGTATATAGTTTGCAACACTTGTGGCAGCAACTTGTGAAATGATCACACGGTCATTCAATGGCCATGATTTGGAGAGAATTCACAAATCATTCAACAGACTGCTATTTCTGTATGATACCACCTATTCGGCAAGGAATATCTAATATGAAGAGGATTATAACCTATCCGAACATCCCCTCAGCCATTTCACCTGTTCCACATGGAGAAGGTCTACCTACTTCAGAAACACCAGAAGAGTATCAATTGGACTGTGATGAAGGAAGAAGTGATGCCAGCAATTGTCTTTCAAATGATCCTGATTTTTCCTGTCAATGCGATGACAACCCTCACAAAATCATTTAACATGAGCTGAGTGACTTGATAAGAGATTTAGGCCTTCCTGAAAACAGAGTTGTACTGTTAGCATCAAGATGGACGTTGCTTAAACATTTAATGTCTCAGCCTACCGGACTAGCGAGAAGAACTTTACATCTGTTTTCTCATTTCAAGAGTTTGTTGGTGGCTCTACCATAACTCCCAAGCAGCACTCTTGCTTTCTTGGAGTTATATGATTCAATCTTTCATTCATTCCCTATATCTGATCACTCGATCACTAATCACATGCACCTCTAAATGATCTCTAGAATTCGACCTTTACTTACCTTACAAAAACTCTTACTGTTGCTCCGATTCATTCTCGCCTAAACTCTCCTCTCTCCAGGCTATCCTGAATGCAGCAGACTGTATATTCCTGTCCAAATCCTACACTGGTGCCACCACTCTCTGTCAACCTGCCATAGAGTATAATATAAACTTATCACTTTTACATACAAAGCTCTCCCATAGTTCTACACCACCCTATATCTCCTGTTTCCAGGACTTCTCTTAGGCTGCACCAGGTTTCCGGAATGCACTACCCCACACAATCCAGATAATTCCCAGTATCCACAGTTTCAAGCATGTCCTAAAAACACATTTCTTTAGACTGGTCTATCACTTCACTAATCTAACCTATTATTCCTTCCATGCACTCAACAATATCACTTTTTTTGTATATGAATTTGTACAGATACAGGCTGGTGATGGGTTCAGGCAGGTTATTTGAATTACACTATTTGTTATAGTGATGACTGGACTCTCCATGACAAGCATTTAATTTTTACTTTTTGTGTACTATTTCCTCATAGATTGTGGGCAGGGCCCTCACTGCTCTTGGTATGTATTGCTAAAATAGGTAATAGAATATATGACATGCATCATTTGAATGGCTTGCTTATTGTTTACACCTGTCATGCATCTATGAAGCACTGAAACACACTGTTCATCTAAAGCCACATTGCATTAACTATAATGGGATGTTATGTTGTTTTACACTAAACTTAATGTCACTCTCCAGCTGTAATCTCTGCTTATTATATGAATAAAGGTTCATAAACAACAGGACATCAGTGACATAATGCAATACAGCCTGCTGCACAGCATCGAGGAAAGCTACTACTCCAAAAAGGGAAATGACCAGATCAGGGTGATGTGATACGTTAGGTCACTGTCAGTATCAAGCAGAATTCTGAATGAAGCTCCAGATGTAATGAATAAGTGCTTTGTAAGATATAATATAACTCAAGATAAATTTATAACATGCAAAATATTAAAGGGATGGTTGATTATTTTATAAAGATGATTCTATATATACACACACAGTGGGTACGAAAAGTATTCAGACTTTAAATTTTTCACTCTGTTTCATTGTAGCCATTTGGTAAATTCAAAAAGGTTATTTTTTTCACATTAATGTTCACTCTGCACCCCATTTTGACTGAAAAAAACAAAAATGTTGAACTTTTTGGAAATGTATTAAAAAAGAAAAACTGAAATATCACATTGTCGTAAGTATTCAGACCCTTTGCTCAGACACTCCTATTTAAGTCACATGCTGTCCATTTCCTTGAGATGGTTCTACTCCTTCATTGGAGGCCAGCTGTGTTTAATTAAACTGATAGGACTTGATTTGGAAAGGCGCACACCAGTCTATATAAGACCTCACAGCTCATGGTGCCTGTCAGACCAAATGAGAATCATGAGGTCAAAGGAACTGGCCAAGGAGCTCAGAGACAGAATTGTGGTAAGGCACAGATCTGGCCAAGGTTACAAAACAATTTCTGCAGTACTCAATGTTCCTAAGAGCACAGTGACCTCCATAATCCTTAAATCGAAGAAGTTTGGGACCATGAAAACCACAAAAAGAGGAAAAAATCCTTCAATATTCGAGAAAAAAAAACAAAAACAGGCAGAGATGCTTACCCGTCTAAAAGGGCCTCAATACAATTGCACTACCAGCAGGGGCGGATTATCAGAGGGTCAATATGGGCGGTAGCCCAGGGCCCAGTGGTCTGGGGGGGCCCTGGGCTACCGCACAGATTAACCCTCTGATAATCGTCTGTGAATGCCCGCCGGGCGGCGTTTATGTGCCCCCGGACCCGGTGGGCAGAGAGAGGGGGCCCGCATTGGGCCCCTTTTCATCTGCTCACCGGGCCCTTTCCGGCGCTGCGGCAGTTTCCTATTGATGTGCGGGCGCTGGCAGCTGAAGTCGGCCGCAGCGCACACGTCGCCGGCGTCTGACGTCATTGTCAGTCGCCGGCGAGTGTGCGCTGCTGAAGGGAGCTCGCCGCCGGGAGCGCGGACAGGTGAGGAGACTGTTTGTTTGTTTTTTTGATCAGTTAAATGGTGGACACACTGGGGGCAATGCTGGAGGGAGGACACACTGGGGGGCAATGCTGGAGGACACACTGGGGGGCAATGCTGGAGGGAGGACACACTGGGGGGCAATGCTGGACACTGGGGCAGATTGGAGGACACACTGGGGGCAATGCTGGAGGACACACTGGGGCAATGCTGGAGACACTGGGGCAGATTGCTGGAGGACACACTGGGGGCAATGCTTGAGACAGTGGGGCAGATTGCTGGAGACAGTGGGGCAGATTGCTGGAGACAGTGGGGCAGATTGCTGGAGACAGTGGGGCAATGTTGGGGACAGTGGGGCAATGCTGGGGACAGTGGGGCAATGCTGGGGACAGTGGGGCAATGCTGGAGACAGTGGGGCAATGCTGGAGACAGTGGGGCAATGCTGGAGACAGTGGGGCAATGCTGGAGACAGTGGGGCAGATTGCTGGAGGACACACTGGGGGGCAATGCTGGAGACACTGGGGCAGACTGGAGGACATACTGGGGGCAATGCTGGAGACAGTGGGGCAGATTGCTGGAGACTGGGGCAGATTGCTGGAGACAGTGGGGCAGATTGCTGGAGACAGTGGGGCAGATTGCTGGAGACAGTAGGGCAATACTGGAGACAGTGGGGCAATGCTGGAGACTGTGGGGCAATGCTGGAGACAGTGGGGCAGATTGCTGGAGGACACACTGGGGGGCAATGCTGGAGACTGGGGCAGATTGCTGGAGGACACACTGGGGGGCAATGCTGGAGGACACACTGGGGGGCAATGCTGGAGACACTGGGGCAGATTGGAGGACACACTGGGGGCAGATTGCTGGAGACAGTGGGGCAGATTGCTGGAGACAGTGGGGCAGATTGCTGGAGACACTGGGGGTAATATGCTGGACACACTGGGGCAGATTGCTGGACACACTGGGAGCAGGACTGGAGGCATGGGCAGAATGTAGACACGGGGCATGATTGGAGACACGGGGTAGAATGAAAGACATGGGGCAGGATTGGATCATGGGGCAGGATGGATATGATGGAGACAGATGGGGCAGGATGGGGAGATCATATGGGGCAGGATGGATACTCATGAGTGCAGGATGGGAGAACATATGGCTGGAGCGAGGAATGAGATACATGGGGTGGGGAATAGTATTACCATAGGGGCTAATTAAGGAATATTATTACTGCAGTGATGTATTTATTTTATTTTTTGAGTATACTGTTTTAAATGGGGGGGCGGTCCTGTTACTGTGCAGAGTGACACTATATCGCCTTTTTCTCTTCATGTGGTGTAATGTAGAAGTTGTGAAAAATTAAGTAATGTGTTCTACAAGCGGAGCTCGAGATAACTGTTATTTCCTGCAGAAATGAGTCCTGGCTGGAAGAAATGATGGCGGTCTGTGCTGGATGAAAGATGAAGGACTTCACCTAGAGACGTCACTGGTGAGTCAGTGTTACCTATACACTGACACTATACACTGTACACTATATACAGAGGTCCTGTGTACAATGTCACCAGTGATCACTGTATTACCTCTACACAGACACTGCATACTAAGTACAGATCTCCTGTGAATACTGGCACTTATGGTGATAGTATTGTGTTTTTTTTTATTTATTTTTTACTGATCAGTATTGTAGTATTCAGTCACTATGTGGTGGTAATATGTGGTCTGGAAATGGTGTTGTGGTATTTGTCCCTTGTATGTGCTATTTGGTCACCAAGTGGTAATATGTGGTCTTGACATGGTGCGGTGGTATTTGTTCCTTGTATGTGATATTATTCGATCACTGTGGTTGTAATTTGTGGTCTGGTCATGGTACGGTGGTATTTGTTCCTTGTATGTGATATTATTGGTCAAGATATACCTAAATTGTATTGCAGATTTTAACAAATATTGAATAGGTTACAGTAGAGTAGGGCCCGGCCATTTTTCTGGAATAATCTGGTTCGGGTATATCATGACCCCCGTCACATGACCCCCGTCACATGACCCCGTCACATGACCAGGGGGGCCCACAGTGTGTGAACAGCCCGGGGCCCTGGCTACCCTTAATCCACCCCTGACTACCAGGGTGCAGCGGACCCAAGTAAAATGGCAACTGCACAGGTGCAATACCAAATGAGACAGCCAGCCTTCAATCAGGGGTTGGCCTTGTGATACACCAATGCAAAAAAAAATATACTCTGTATGTGGCAATGTTCACACAAGGAATGCAGAGCATCTGCTTCTCAGCCTATTAATGATGCCCTATGGCGGGCTGCCCAGTGCTAACTATGATGCATCCTGTGTGAACAGAAGCCACAGTTTACAGAACCATTTGGGCCCAACTGCACCCTGAAAAAATATAACGTGCAAAAAACACATATCAATATATGTAAGGTATTGGTTGATATTCTAACCATAATATGTAAGCTGGCAACCCGCTTCAAGGGTCCTTACATTTGTCAGTCCTATCTAACATGAAAACCACAAAAAGAGGAAAAAAATCCTCCAATATTCAGGAAAAAAAACAAAAACAGGCAGACAAGCTTACCTGTCTAAATGGGCCTCAATACAATTGCACTGACAGGGTGCAGCGGACCCAAGTAAAATGGCAACTGCACAGGTGCAATATCAAATGAAACAGCCAGCCTTCAATCAGGGATTGGCCGTGTGGTACACCAATGCAAAAAAATATACTCTATGTGGCAATGTTCACACAAGGAATGCAGAGCATCTGGCTCTCAGCCGATTAATGACGCGCTATGGCGAGCTGCCCAGTGCCAACTATGATGCATCCCGTGTGAACAGAGGCCACAGTTTACAGAACCATTTGGGCCCAGACCAGCAGTCTTCCTAGACCTGGCCATCCAACCAAACCAAACAATCGTGGGAGAAGAGCCTTGGTGAGAGAGGTAAAGAAGAACCCCAAGATCACTGTGCTTGAGCTGCAGAGATGTAGTAGGGAGATGGGAGAAAGTTCCACAAAGTCAACTATCACTGCAGCCCTCCACCAGTCGGGTCTTTATGGAAGAGTGGCCCGACGGAAGACTCTCCTCAGTGCAAGACATATGAAAGCCCACAGAGTGTGCTAAAAAAAAACCATGAAGGACTCCCAGACTATGAGAAATAAGATTCTCTGGTCTGATGAGACTATAGGTGATAATTCTAAGCAGTATGTGTGGAGAAAACCAGGCACTGCTCATCACCTGCCCAATACAATCCCAACAGTGAAACATGGTGGTGGCAGCATCATGCTATGGGGTGTTTTTTCAGCTGCAGGGACAGGGCGACTGGTTGCCATAGAAGGAAACATGAAAGATGACAAGTACAGATATATCCTGGATGAAAACCTCTTCCAGAGTGCTCTGGACCTCAGACTTGGCTAAATGTTCACCTTCTAACAAGACAATGACCCTAAGGACACAGCTAAATAATAAAGGAGTGGCTTCAGAACAACTCTGTGACCATTCTTGACTGGCCCAGCCAGAGCCCTGACCTAATCCAATTGAGCATCTCTGGAGAGACCTGGAAATGGCGTCCACCAACGTCCACCATCCAACCTGACGGAACAGGAGAGGATCTGCAGGAAAGAATGGCAGAGGGTCCCCAAATCCAGGTGTGAAAACTTGTTGCATCATTACCAAGAAGACTCATGGCTGTACTAGCTCAAAAGGGTGCTTCTACTCAATACTGAGCGAAGGGTCTGAATACTTATGACCATGTGATAGTTCAGTTTTTCTTTTTTTAATAAATTTACAATAATTACTACATTTCTGTTTTTTCAGTCAAGATGGGGTGCAGAGTGTACATTAGTGAGAAAAAAATGAACTTTTTTGAATTTACCAAATGGCTGCAATGAAACAAAGAGTGAAAAATTTAAAGGGGTTTGATTACTTAACGTACCCACTGTATATTTGGTCTTACATAGTAAAATAGGATTAAAGCACAGATGGATAGAAAAAGCAGGGGATGGGTAGCCTTATAAAATCAAGAAGTATACTATTCATTAAGTCAGTAGATACAATAGTTCAATCTGAACATAATGTGTGAATGTGAAAAAGGAAAAAAAAAACTCAACTCGGTGTTGTATCTTTCAAATATCATTAATTTGTCAGCAGGTTTTAATATGTAATCAGACAGCAGCATGATGTAGGGACAGAGGAACGGATTGCAGCGCTGTCAGTTGGAAAAAAAATGTAACTGCACTTATGACAACCTTGTCAAACTGGTATTAGTCCCTTAATTTTCAGGGGATCAGTGTGAATATTGCATTTGTTACTTTTTTTTCAATACATGTACCTATTTTTCACATTTGTTTCAATTTTATATCTGGAATTCTTTCACCTTATCTTCGTCGTCCATAGCGCTGCACTAATTCCTCCAGCATCCTGTGCACGATTTTTACCGTGATGTGAATAAAGTGTTTTTTTTCTTAATGGGATGGTTAGTGGCACCTTTTCAATCTTCGTTGACATTGTTTTGCTATGTAAGACAACAAGTATATTCATTTGAGATTATTAATTCTCTTGAAAGTTGAATTCACCAGATTCAATTTTTTTTTAAATTAAATTTAAAGCAAATCATAATACAGCAAAGACTCCATTTGCCCTGAAAGTGTATAACACTCTGAGGTCTGCTAGATCAGTATCCAACCCATTTAAACCTCTTTAAAGGGCACCTGTCAGCACGATTCTGTAATGTAAAGACATGGCAGTAATGGCGCGATGATATGGATTACATTGATACCTTTGGTGACGAAATCCACTCTATTCTTTAATCTCCATTTGAAGTTTTATAGAAAATAGATTTAGTCGCACAGGGGCTGGACTTCACACTGGGTCTTATCCTCTGTGATCTCCTAGCCCCTCTGTTACCAGCATGGCAATTAACTTTAGGTAACATTTTCAACACACCCAGTGAAACATGGTGGTGGCAGTGCCCTTATGGTGGGATACAAGAGTTGCTATTGTTGGGAGCTACATTTCATTGATGGTATGAATCTGCAGATGTACTGTTGAATACTGAAAGAGAAGGTGCTCCATCACTCCGTGCCCTTGGTAAACGTTCACTTTTCCAACATGACAATCATCCCAAACACACATCTGCTGCACTTCTGAAGATGAACAGGGCGATAGTGATTTAGTGGCCAAGTGCGGCACCTGATCAGAACCCAATCCAAACACCTAGGGGATATTCTGAAGAGTCAAGTTGAGCACCACTCTCCATCCGGCATCTAGGGTCTATAAGAGGACATTCTTGAAGGATGGAAAAAGATGTTGCAATATGTCACCAACTGGTTTATTTCATGCCTAGAAGAATTGGTGCTTTCCTTAACCTCTTAGTGACGAAGCCAATTTTTACAATTCTGACCACTGTCACTTTATGAAGTTATAGCTCTAGAACACTTCAACGTATCCCTCAGATTCTAAAATAGGTTTTTATTGTAACATATTGTACTTCATGTTAGTGGTAAAATTTCTTCTATATAACTTGCGTTTATTTATGAAAAAAATGGAAATTTGGCAAAAATTTAGAAAATTTAGCAATTTTCAAACTTTTAATTTTTGCACCCTTAAATCAGAAAGTGGTTTCACACAAAATAGTTAATAAATAACATTTCCCACATGTAAACTTTGCATCAGCAAAATTTTTGAAACAATTTTTTTTTGTTAGGACATTATAAGGGTTAAAAGTTAACCAGCGATTTCTCATTTTCCAACAAAATTTACAAAACCATTTTTTTTAGGGACCACCTCACATTTGAAGTGAGTTTGGGGAGTCAATTTAACAGAAAAGACCGAAAAGTGACACCATTCTAAAAACTGCACCCCTCAAGGTGCGCAAAACCACATTCAAGAAGTTTATTAACCCTTCAGGTGCTTCACGAGAAATGTTTTTTTTTATTTTCACAAGGGTATCAGAAGAAAATGGATCTCAAAATTTGTTGTGCAATTTCTACGGAGTATGCCAATACCCCGTATGTAGAGGAAAGCCACTATTTGGGTGTATGGCAGGGCTCAGAAAAAAGGCAACACCGTTTGACTTTTTGAAACCAAAATTGGCTGGAATCAATGGTGGCGCCATGTCGAGTTTGGAGACCCCCTGATGTACTTTAACAGTGGAACCCTCCCAATTCTAACACCAACCCTAACCCCAACACCCCCCAACCCTAACCACAAACCTAACCCTAACACACCACTAACCCTAATCCCAAACCTAACCATATTCCCAACCATAACCACAAACCTAACCCTAGACCAACCCTAACTTTATCCCCAACCCATACTTTAACTTTAGCCCCAACCCTAATGGAAAAAAATAATACATATTTGAGTTATCCATCCTTTTTCCCTGTTAAAAATAAAGAGTAAAAATGAAAAAATAAGTAGATTTGCTATCGCCACATCCGTAAAAGACCAATCTTTCAAAATATAAAATTAACGAGTCAGGTAAATGCCGTAAAGAGAAAAATTGAAATACCACAATTGCAGTTCATCGCTCACTGCGCCTCCCAAGAAATAATTTGATCAGCGGTCATGTGCTACTAACAGCACATCCACCCATGGGTTTTAACATGTTAAAAGCCAATGCCAATCTCTGACAGTGGCAATTAACATGCACACACTGGAAACACGTCACTAACCCTGCGCATCGGCGCCCATGTCACATGATCTCACATAATTGCGGGGCTAGTCGTTGCTGATCTGCTATGAGCGCCGCTCCGCTATGAGCGCCGCTCCATGACTGTCATTCATAGCAGATGACCATTTCTGCTACATATAGCAGGGTTGAAGCTCTGCTATGTGTAGAACAAGCCATCAGAAGATTGGAGCTTCAAATATTCCAAGGAGACTATTGAAGCAAGTAAAAAGTATTTAAAAAAAGTGTTTTAAAAATATAAAAATAACGTGCAAATCATCCTTTTGCCCTATTCAAAATAAAAGAATAAAAAATAAATAAAATACACATTCGGCATCGCTGAGTTCAGAAATGCCAAATCTATCACACAATATAGAAAGAATTAATTTTATGGGTAAACGGCGTAATGAGAAAAAAAAATCAAAACGCCAGAATTACGGGCTTTTTTTTGGGTCGACGCAACATAGTAATAAATAGCATTAATGCACCAAGATCAAGAGATTGTATCTATCCTTAAATTATAACGATTAAAGGCAGGGAGACATACATGAAAGCAGGGATCTCAAGTAACAAATTTTATTAACACACTTGACACCACATTAAGATTAAAAACATTTAAAAAAACACATTACATATGCCCATTAATGTAGGAGCTGCACAATGCCAACTGACATAAAATTACATAATAAATATCAAATGCCAAATATCAATATTGTTGCAACAGGGTATACACAGATGGTAAGCAAAAATAAGTGTTGTGGTTCAGAGTAAATGTCAGAAAAATATTATCTTCTGTCCCAGCCCAGCTAAGTGAGCTATGACTGGCACTGAATACAAAGCGATTTATAAGAAAACATTAAATCTCCTAGAAGTTGATTAGTCTCCAAAACAAGAGAATTTATGAAATGAACCCTTATGTTCCTCAGTGATGTATCAGTACAACCATAACCAGTATACAGATTAAAGTAAGATATAACACCAGACAGGGAATATATTTAAATAACGCCTTTATTAAATATAAGTGGCAAATAATTGTATATTTTAAAATATAAGAAAGTATGCACGAGGACAAAAAATATTTTTCATATGTTACAAAATGATTAAAACATATACAAAATGTAAACATTAAAAATTGAAAAGGCAAGCTGACCCCACAGGTGTCTGTATATATAGCCAAAGGTGTGGCCCCCAAAAATAGATTTAGACTAGACAGGTGACAATCTATATATAGAATAATGTAAACAAAAAGATATATATATACGTGTATGTATATTCAGACTGCACAAGCCAAAGTGCAAAGTGCAAGGAAGAAAGTAAAAAAATAAATAAATAAAAAAAGATATAAACCTAAGGGTACCCGTGGTACCACAGAATATGTGAAACCCAACACTAAAGTGCAATATGTGCAAAAGAGGTGACACGGTAATCACACCATACAATTCATCCGGTGCCACTCCAATGGCAGTGTAAATAAATAAATCCAAAAAATGCCTAAGTGCAATCAAGCCAAAATGTGGCAAAGGAAGATGCAATCCGTCCTATATCTCCTTGATACAAGCCACCAACTGAACACTCACTGTTAAAATGGGGCCGATAACCGTCACTATATAGACAGATGGCCAAGAAAATAAGAGTCACCGCACTGTCTGAGCATACAAAATCACAGAGGGAGCACACTATACCTTAATAACTTAGACCGAATTAGCGGGGTCAGCTAGGTCCTCCTGCAAACGCGCCCCGACGCGCGTTTCGGATAGTGATCCTTCGTCAGGTGATGTATGAAGGGAATGGATGGAAAAGCTTCAAATGGTTAAATAGTTCAGCTGGTCCTGAGTAACAATTAGGAAGAAAATAAATCAATATGCAAAGGATAACCATGAGCCCATACCAGTATTCACAAAAACAACCGAACAGACCACAAATAGGTCAGATGGCCAAATGATATTAGCAAATCAAGCTGCAAGGCTCGTGATATACTCATAGGACCAGACCTATATGTGTAATCAAATTGGTGGCTAGGCACAGGCTCGCTCCTTTCAGCCCGACGCGTATAGTCACTGCCGTGACTTCATCGGGGCATTGGATATGGCTGTCTCGTGCGTAAGTGTATATATATACCAAGAAATAAATTGTTAAAACAGCCACAGCTGGGGAGAACTTAACCCATCAGAGCCATGTGCATTGTCGGCATGCTCAATGGCGTTCCAGAAGTGAGGGCAAAGTATACACATTTTAGGGCGCAGGCATCTAATGTGCTGGAATGCGCAGGCACCAGCATCATCAACAATGCGCCCACGTTCCGTATATGTCGGCACACCAGAATTATTCCCATGCACTGGGGTGTACACTTTGTGATTACATTTCTGATACATTAGCGTGCATGGGATGCAAGCACGCTACCACTGTTGTTCTCATCTCTATGGCGACCATGGCACTTGCGTACTGAAGTGGATGCGCTCCGGCAACAATTCTGGTGTGCCTACGTATACAGGACACAGGTGCATTGTTGGTGATGCTGGCGCCTGCGCATGAAGGTGGACACTCTTTGCCCACACTTCCAACACACTAGAGGTCGGCGCCTGCGCCCTAAGATGTGCATACTTTGCCCTCACTTCAGGAACACCATTGAGCATGCCGACAACGCACATGGCTCCCCAGCTTTGGCTGTTTAACAATTTATTTCTTGGTATATATAGACACGAGACAACCATATCCAATGCCCCTGATGAAGTCACGGCAGTGACTATACGTGTCGGGCAGACAGGAGCCAGCCTGTGCCTCTGCACCAATTTGATTACACATATGGGTCTGGTTCTATGAGTATATCACGAGCCTTGCAGCTTGATTTGCTAATATCATTTGGCCATCTGACCTATTTGTGGTCTGTTCGGTGGTTTTTGTGAATACGGGTATGGGCTCATGGTTATCCTTTGCATATTGATTTATTTTCTGCCTAATTGTTACTCAGAACCAGCTGAACTATTTAACCATTTGAAGCTTTTCCATCCATTCCCTTCATACATCACTGAGCAGCATAAGGGTTCATTTCATAAATTCACTTGTCTTGGAGACTAATCAACTGCTAGGAGATTTAATGTTTTCTTATAAAATCGCTTTGTATTTGGTGCCAGTCATAGCTCACTTAGCTGGGCTGGGACATAAGATAATATTTTCTGCCATTTACTCTGAACCACAACACTTATTTTTGCTTACCATCTGTGTATACCCTGTTGCAACAATATTGATATTTGGCATTTGAGATTTATTATGTAATCGGTGACAGTTGGCATTGTGCAGCTCCAAATTAATGGGCATATGTAATGTTTTTTTTTTTTTTTAATGTTTTTAATCTTAATGTGGTGTCAAGTGTGTTAAGAAAACGTGCTACTTTTTGAGATCCCTGCTTTCATGTATGTCTCCCTGCCTTTAATCCTTGTTTGTCCTTCAGACATACTGCAGGTAGATCCCTTTAAATATTTATGTGATGGTACACTCCCTTTTTAGTTCATATCTATCCTCAAATTGTATCGATAAAAACGTCAGCGCGACACACAAAAAATAAGCCCTCACCCAGCCCCAGATCACGAAAAATGGGGACGCTATAGGTCTCGGAAAATGGCACCATTTATTATTTTTTTTTTTACAAACTTCAGATTTTTTTCACCACTTAAATAAAAAATAATTTATACATTTGGAACTCGTAATGACCTGGAGAATTATAATGTCATTTTTTAGCATTTAGTGAACATGGTCGGCACGGTGGCGCAGTGGTTAGCACAGCAGCCTTGCAGCGCTGGAGTCCTGGGTTCAAACCCCAGAGTTTGTATGTTCTCTCCGTGTTTGCGTGGGTTTCCTCCGGGCACTCCGGTTTCCTCCCACATTCCAAAGACATACTGATAGGGAATTTAGATTGTGAGCCCCATCGGGGACAATGATGATATTGTGTGCAAAATGTAAAGCGCTGCGGAATATGTTAGCGCTATATAAAAATAAAGATTATTATTATGGTAGAAAAAAATAAATAAATTGCAGAATTGCACTGTTTTTGCAATTTCACCGCACCTTTGTGCCCCCTTTTTCTAGTAAGATATATGGTAAAAGCATATGGTGTTGTTCAAAATTACAACTCTTCCCGTAAAGCATAAGCCCTCCCAATGCTATACTGATGGAAAAATAAAAAAATTTGGCTCAGAGAAGGGTTTTTTTCCCCTCAGTATTTTGTGCAAAACCTTGGTTTTTTGACAAATGCAGCATGTCACTTCTTTCAGCGTTTTCCACCAATTGAAAGCAGTGAGTGGTGCAAAAAACCCTGGAAAAAAAAAAACAGGTATCCGTTTTTGCTGCACTTTAGTGCCAAAACCTGATGAAGTAGAATCAGATTTTTTTTATACACTAAACTTTATTAGCATGGACAAGAGACAAATGGACCCTGACAAAAACGCAGCAAAAAAACGCAACAAAAACCAAGCAAAATCTTTTTTGAGGATAGTTTCTTACTGCCAAGAGAGGAGCAGGTTTTGCCTTAGGAAAAAAAAAACGCAGCAAAAACGCAACGAGTGAACATAGCCTTACAAACTTTCCCTCACGTGAGACCATCATAGACAGCTGACTGACAGATTCACAAGTAACTCATTCTGCAGCCAGCAATAGACAAACATAGAAGGTGTAAGAGGGAAAACGTGCTACAATTTTTAACGAAACCCAAATGGTGGAAAAATTAATTTTAGACCCAATTACAAGCATTTAAGCTAAAAAAAATGCCCCAAAGATTATTATTATTTATTATTATAGCGCCATTTATTCCATGGTGCTTTACATGTGAGGAGGGGTATACATAATAACAACAGGTACAATAATCTTGAACAATACAAGTCACAACTGGTACAGGAGGAGAGAGGACCCTGTCTGCGAGGGCTCACAATCTACAAGGGATGGGTGAGGATACAGTGGGTGAGGGTAGAGCTGGTCATGCAGCGGTTTGAAAGATGAAAAACCCCTTTATGCTGTCAGACAGACTGCAACTCTATCAGCAAAGGTGGCAAGTCTTGTAAGGAAACCGGAAGTCTGGACAGAATTCGAGGCAGGAAGGGAGCTGATGCGTGTGCTATGATATAACATGCTACATCCTCAAAAATATTGGATTTTTTTAGGCTGAACATTTTGTGAAATAAAATGGACCCCTTTATTCCACTTTCTTGTGAATGTGAACAAGTCTCTAAGTTGGTTGTGAAATCTCTTTATATCTGGACTTCGACTGACCACTGTGCTTCTACGGTAGGATAATATAACCCTATGTCTAGATGTGCATCATGCTCGCTAGCTGTCATTTACCAAGGTCACTCTTTCCTTAACTTCACCCAGATTTACCTTTCCCGGGGAGCGCATACATTACCACCCAGAACACTCTAGTGTATTAGCAGATGCTCAAATAAGGAAGCATTTAAAGGGAAGTGGAAAATATTCCATGCATTGTCCCTGTGTGATGAATCTTCGTCAGCAGTACCGTGTCATTGCCTCGGGAGCACAGAACAGCACTCCTTAATAAGTCAGCGGTCACAGAACCCCCCTCTCTGCCCGCTATTTCGGAGTTATTCCTGGCCCAGCAGCTGCCTGCACCAGAGGAGAGGGCACTGGGACTTCCTATCATACAGCTATTGGGATTTGTTTCTACACAAAGGTATAGAACCTTGGGATAACGCTGATTTAACTACCGGAGAACATGACATGTGGCGGGATAACTTTATTTCTAGTGGTGCACAGCAACAGTATCTTCTTACTGTATTTAGATAGTTGACCTTGTGAGCGACGGAACAAACATTGGAACATCACACGACATTGTTTTTCCGCACTGATGATAGAAGTTTGCAGGAGGTCACAGGGGATTATCTATAGTAACATTCATCGCAGATAAAACATGATTGGGCTTTACTCTGTATGCTAATAAACAATACACAGAAAAGTGGACAACTGCTCTCTCAGGTCAAACATCAGAGATGGAAATGAATAAAGCTTGTGTGTAAACAAGCAGCTTATTCCTTGTTGAAAACCTTTCACTTAGCTCCATTACCACGTTGCGAAAAGTCCTCTTCACTGTGTTTACTTCCACACAAGAGCATTGTGCTCTTAGGAATGGTCAATGCTCGAGGCTGGAACTAGGCCACTTCTAATGTAGCTGTAGCCACTGTCACTAATAACTCTAGAACGATTCAACGGATCCTGGTGATGGTTGTACTTCATAATAGTGGTATAACTTCTTCTATATGACTTGTGTTTATTTGTGGAAAAAAAAACAGCAATTTGGCAAAAATGTACAAAATTTTGCAATTTTCAAACTTTTCATGCCCTTAAATAACAGAGATGTTTCTCCAAATTGTTAATAAATAACATTTCCCACATGTCTAGTCTACTTTACATGAACACAATTTTGGAACCCAAATATTTTTTTTGTTAATAAGTTATAAGAGTCAAAAGTTGATCAGCGATTTTCCATTTTTCCAACAAAATTTACAAATCCATTTTTTTTTGTTAGCGACCACATCACATTTGAAGTCACTTTGATGGGTGCATGATAGAAAATACCCAAAAGTGACACTATTCTAAAAAATGCACCCCTCAAGATGATCAAAACCACATTCAACAAGTTTATTAAAATTCCTGTGAAGCACCTGAAGGGTTAATAATGTGGGGGGAAAAAATGAACAATTTTTTCACAAAAAATTTACTTCAGATCCAATTTTTTTATTTTTTATTTTGACAAGGGTAACAAGAAAAAATGGACCCCGAAATTTGTTGTGTAATGTCTCCTGAGCATGCTAATAAACCATTTGAGGAAGAAAGCCACTGTTTGGGCGCACGGCAGAGCTCTGAAGGGAAGAAATGCTATTTGACTTTTTGAATGCAAAATTTGCTGGAACAATTGGTGGATGCCATGTCGCATTTGGAGAGCCTCTGATGTGCCAAAACAGTGAAAATCCCCCCCAAGTGACACCATTTTGGAAACTAGACTTCCCAGGGAACTGATCTAGATGTGTGGTGAGCACACTGAACCCTCAAGTGCTTCACAGAAGTTTATAATGTTAAGCTGTAAATTAAACAAAAAAAAAAAATTTAAAAAAAAAAATCACATTTTCATTACAATTTTTTTTTTAGCACGAAATGTTGCATTTTCATAAGGGAACACAGGAGAAATTGCACCATACAATTTGTTGTGCAATTTCTCCTGAGTTCTCCGACACAAAATATAAGGGAGAAAACTACTGTTTGAGCACACGGCAGGGCTCGGAAGAGAAGGAGCGTAATTGACTTTTTTTAATGTAATATTTCCTGGAATCATGAACGGACATCATGTATCGTTTGGAGAGCCCCTGATGTGCCTAAGCAGTGGAAACTCTTGACAAGTAACCCCATTTTGGAAACTAGACTCCTCAAGGAACATATTTAGATATGTGGTGAGCCCCTTGAACCCCAAGGTGCTTCACAGAAGTTTATAATGTTGAGCCTTGAAAATAATAAAATCACATTTTGCCCGCAAAAATGTTATTTTAGCCCCAAATGTATTTTTATTTTCATAAGGGTAACAAGGAGATATTGCACCATATCATTTCTAGTGCAATTTCTCCTGAGTACGCCGATACCCCATATGAGGGCAAAAACTACTATTTGGGCACACGGCAGGGCTCGGAAAGGGAAGGAGCATCATTTGACTTTTTGAATGTAAAATTTCCTGGAATCATTAGGGGATATCATGTCCCATTTACAGAGCCCCTGATGTGCCTAAACAGTGGAAACTCCCCGACAAGTGACCCCATTTTGAAAACGACACCTCTCAAAGAGTGTATTTAGATGTGTGTTGAGCATCTAACAGCCACCTTACAAGGCTAAGAAATTAAGGTAACTGCCCAGAAAGGAGATACAAATAATATGTAAGTCAGCAAATTCAAGTGTT
Source organism: Ranitomeya imitator (assembly GCF_032444005.1). Classification (NCBI taxonomy): domain Eukaryota; kingdom Metazoa; phylum Chordata; class Amphibia; order Anura; family Dendrobatidae; genus Ranitomeya; species Ranitomeya imitator. The sequence goes on from NC_091288.1 coordinate 62,979,282, forward strand.
GCCTTCCCACTATTCATTTTCCTCTCTGCTGGCTGTTTGGCTGCTTTTAAGCTCAGCTCCATCAGGACAGAACATGTCCAAACAGGGACTCTGATGAAGTCAGAAGCGCACCCCATGTTTTCTCATGGCTTCAGACGGCTTCCCTCCTCCTCCCGAAGCTCTTGTTCATCAGACTGCCTACTGCGTATAAATACAAGCCCAGCGAGGCAGCCGTGGCGATTTCCAGAATAGCAAAGGACAGAATGATTAAAGATATTAATGATACACATGAGGCTGGGATCATATCATGTTTGTTAAGATTATACAGAAAGTCCCTCACGAATAAGAAATGATCACTTCCTAAATTAGAGCAACTAAACCTACAGCGATATAGAAGGTATGAATGATCAAATAGGTAATAGATATATATCAGAGTTTAGTGATATGCTCATAATAGTCATAATATTTATATAGTGCTCAATACATTTTAGATAGATTTCTTTTAGCAATTGATCATTCATACCCACAATATCACTGTAGGTTTTGTCCTATTTGTTATTTCGGTTTAGCATGCACATCGGGAGATGACTGTTACGAGGACTTTAGTATTTGTTCATTTTATATCAAAACTGCATTAAACGTCTCTTGCATGAGATAGGATAAGGAATGAACTGAGTATAAGGAACAAATGCTGAATGTCTGCACGATGTCACTGACTGTTTTTTAGCTTGGGAAAGTGCTGCCTGGAAAACAAGCACAAGTGTGAGTTATTTAGTTTGGACTGGTAGACTGACTCTTGGCATTATACTTCGTTACCTGGAACAAGCACATAGAGCAAAAGCAAACAAATCCAGAACTGCAGCCAGCAAAGCTGGAGAGCTGAACAGAAAAAGATCACGTGGCATTAAGGCTGGTTTCACACTAGCGTTTTTGAACGCATGCGTTTTTTTTAAAAAACGCATGGTACAAAAACGCATGTAAACGCGTGTAAACGCTGCGTTTTTTGATGCACGCGTTAAACGCGTGCGTCAAAAAAAACGCAGCGTTTACACGCGTTTACATGCGTTTTTTGCATGCGTTTGCGTTTTTTGTGCATTTTTGGGAAAAAAAAAAAAAAAAAAAAGTTACAATAACCAACCAATGAGAATAGAGTGGGCTAGAGAGGGCGTACATGATTGGGACTCAATATATAGACCCTAGGGGTACATAAAGTTTCAGAGCTTGCTACTGTTTCCGGTGTCACGATGGATCTTTCAATAGCGAACTTTAATTTCCAACTGGAGTTCAGCTTCAAGATTTTCCTTGCCTGTGTTTTTGCTTGGGAGCAAGACCGAAACCGCCAAAGATGGAGAAGGAGACAGCGTCGGCGTTTTTGGAGGCACCCCATCATTGAAGTGCGTGAGACCCGCGGAGCATATCACACCCTGTATGCGGAGCTGAATGCCAACCCCGAGAAATTCCAGGATTACACCAGAATGTCGCAAGATTCTTTCCGTGAATTACTGTCTCGTGTCGAAGGTTCCATACGGCGACAGGACACACGGCTCCGTAGAGCAATTCCACCCGAGGAACGTCTATTGGTGACATTACGGTACGTTGCAAAAATAAACCAATGATAGTCAAATTTTGGGGTTATGACATGTATTTTGGGTTGTTTTTTTAAAATTTTTCTTATTGAAAAACAACATAAAATAAGAGCCGTTTTATAATGGTTTTTTTGGTTTCTTTTCCTTCTAGATTTCTGGCCACAGGAGAGAGTTTATCTTCCCTGCACTTCCAATACCGCCTTGGAATCTCAACCCTGTCCGGAATTGTTGTGGACACCTGTCGTGCGTTATGGAATGTACTCCGTGAGGAGTTTATACCCGTACCCACCGTGGACATGTGGCGGGAAATATCCAAAACATTTTTGAACGTGTGTGATTTTCCAAACTGTTTAGGGGCGGTGGATGGGAAGCACATCCGCATTGTTAAACCTGCAAGAACCGGATCTGAGTTTTTTAATTATAAAAAATATTTTTCGATAGTGCTCATGGCAATAGCGGATGCGGAGTGTCGCTTCATCGCCGTGGACGTTGGAGCTTTTGGCCGTGGCAATGATTCCCAGACCTTCAAGAGCTCTGATATGGGCCGCCGTGTGTATGGCAACAATTTTAATTTCCCACCTCCACAGCCTCTCCCCAACACTCAAGGGTCACCGCTGCCATTTGTTATGGTTGGGGATGAGGCCTTCCAGATGTGTGAAAATCTCCTGAAGCCATATTCTAGTAGGGACTTGGACCATACTCGCAGAATATTCAACTACAGACTGACAAGGGCAAGAAGAACCGTAGAGTGCAGCTTTGGCATTCTGGTTGCAAAATGGCGCATTCTCGCAACAGCCATCAATCTAAAAGTGGAAACAGTGGACGAGGTGGTCAAAGCCTGTGTGGTTCTACACAATTATATAATGGCTAAGGAGCGACCCCACATTGAACTTGATGAACCAATTTCACACCCATTGCCCGATTTTCATCATCACCCGATGAGGTCAACTGCAGCCGTTGGTCTTATGCGTGACCAATTTGCGGCCTATTTTGTGTCCGATATTGGACGGGTTTCATGGCAGGACAATGTTGTTTAAATGTCCTGTTGTATGTTAATGTTTACCAAATATTAAATACTGATACCAATTTTTCAAATTAATAAACTTTTTTGTGTTCACCAGGTCTCCTGTCTTTTTCCTCTCTAAAGGTTGAACAAAGATGGGCAGTAGTAGTATATCATAATTTGTAATCCAAATTGATATGGGTGATAGTTGATGAGGTAATAATTTGATTTTTTTAATCATAATTGACCTCTGTTGCACTCCCTATTTTGGTTTACAAACAATGATATAAACACGCATACTTATAATGTAACCAGATTTAAATTTCTTTATTGGTAATCTTCTTGACGTCATTGCGTCACGACTGGCACGCTCTCTATTCCCGTCAAGTCAAGTGTAAGAAATAATGAATTCATGATGAACATAAACATGATCATGAATTCAAAATTTCTTACACCTGCCAAGGTGAGGATAGATAGTTAGCGTGTGCCAACCATTGTCCCATCAGTTTGACAAACATTGTCACATAATGTGCTATATAGAATATGGTGAATATACAAGTCAGTAATCAACTAAACAGGTCAGGTGTCTATTTTGACATCTGACCGGTTCAGTTGAGTTCTGAACTTGATTTACACCATTTTCTCTTTGTACAGTGACACTACACCAGTTAAAAATTAAAAATAAGAGTATGGAAATAACTACTATTTTTTTGGCCAACTCATATCTGTATACTAAAGAAACACATATAGATGTTGTCTGGTATTTTATACTACTGGAGATATGTGTAGGCCAAAAGAATAAAAGTGTGTAAACGCAGTTTATTGGTGTGTATTTAGAGCGGTGAAAGACACAATAAACCAAACATTATTGTTGAAAATAAACTTTTTTTTATTGGGGAAAAACACAAATTTATTTTTTTTTCCCGCGCCGGGTTGAACCACGCCGGCTTGGGGTTGAGTGCCGTAACTGGGGGGTATTTAGAACTGAAGCCTGGCTCACCGTGGAGGAGGAGGCAGAGGTTGCAGGAGAATGGGCAACAAAACTTGAAGGGTCTGGAAGTTCGGGGATGGGGCTTAAAACATGAGGGGCTTGAGACAAACTGCACGGTTGAGACACATCGGAAGGTGATGGGGGAGGAATAAACAAAGTTTTCTGTTTCTTATGGGTTTTGCCAGTTTTCTGTGTTTTCCGGGTTGGGGGAAGTCTTTTGGGGCTAGGGTGTAAACTTTGGGTGGGAGACACGTCAGGACCCGGCTCCACAATTTCACAGTCAGTCTCCATTGTGGAGCGCTCGGCAATCTCTGAGTCCAATGGGGGGAAAGATAAAGTCCCGCCTGGGTCCTGGTGCCTCGTTGGGGGGGGGGGGAAACAAAAACCCTCCCAGGATCCTGGTGCCTCGTTGGGGGGGGGGGGGAAATTAACACCCTCCCAGGGTCCTGGGGCATCGTTGGGGTGGGGGAAACAAATCCCATACCAGCGTCCTGCTGCATTGCTGGTGGGGGGGAACATCAAGCCATGGATGGTTCTTGGTGCATCGGGGTGGGTCCTGCCCGGAAACGTATGGCTTGGTCATGCATCATGGGGTGCCCGGTGCGATACGCCATGGATGTGTCCTGCTGCATCGGGGGGTTTCCTGCCCGGAAAGCAACGCCTCGGTCCTGCTGCATCGGGGTTGGTCCGGTCCGATATGCCAGGCCTCGGTCCTCCTGCATCGGGGTGGGTCCGGTCAGATATGCCAGGCCTCTGTCCTGCTGCATCGGGGGTGGGCCGGTCCGATATTGCATGGATGGGTCCTGCTGCATCGGGGGTGGGCCGGTCCGATATTGCATGGATTGGTCCTGCTGCATCGGGAGGTTGCCGGGCCGATAAGCCACGCCAGGGTCCTGCGTCATAGAGGTGTCAGCGGAGGAGGTCCAAGCCGGAGCAGCGGTCGTCACGGTGGTGGCGGTGGGATGTCCAACAGCACTCGTCATCGTGTTGGCGCTGTACTGGAGAACACCTGTTGAGGGAATAGAGGTGGCCGTGCAGTGGTATGCAGCAGAGGTAGGAATGGTGTTTACTTCGGACAGTGACGGCACAGTTGGATTTGCCGCCACATTACGACTCTGACTCTGCTGCATAGCCTGCCCCAAAGCAACATTGCAGGCCTGCATCACACTCAGCTGGAGATCAGGGCTAAGGTGTTCCGACATGCTCTGGTGGATTTTATTAAAAAAATGATGAGCTGGCTTCTGGAGGTCGGCTTTAACTTGATCAAGGCTTTTAGCGACATCCTGGATGCGGCACTCTAACAGGTTATGGGACACATCCATTTTGTCACTTAAAGCCTTGATAGCTTCGTGTAAAACCGAGCTCAAGTGCAAAAACTCGGGCATGAGGGACCTATCCGAAGCCCTCTGTCGCTGCCGGGATGAGCCCGCAAAAATGGGTGCAGCGAAAGAGGACTGCGAAAGGGGAAGACCTGATGGGCCAGCTCCCTGGTCTCCAGTGACTGTGGAAGACCCACCTGGTGCTGCGCTGCTGGATGGCTGGGACGGGTCCGTGGCTGTCGGCTGAAGGACCGCTCCAGAACCTGTGGCGACAGTCGTGCAGTGTGTGCTGTGAAAAAATAAAACAGAAAATTAATACCAAACGATAACAAGACGGTACATCCTATGGAATTAAAAATGACAGATTATGTCAATGCAATACAACCGGAGGCATGTGACAAATACTTACGTTCTCAAGAGAAGGACCGGTCTCAGGAAGGCCAGCACACGGTGGTACTTGTACAGCCGGTGCCTTGCTCCGGAACCACTAGCTGCACTCTTCTCTGCACGCAGGTCCTTGTTGAAGCGGTCCTTCATGGAACGCCAACGTGTTCTTACTTTGTCCACTGTGAAATAACAATAAAATATAATGGTCAGAATCAGGACTTTTGGCCATGCTCTCGTGACTGTGTGTGATGACAGAAACTAAGAAAAGTTTCTGTCATCACACACAGTCAAGAGAGCATGGCCAAGGTCTGTTTCTTCACACTATCGTGCAATACTTACCAAATGCATTACGGACCCGTGGCGTTGAATTCTCCCAGCCATCCCACAACGCTTGGGCCACCTCACTCCACAAACGACGGATAACACTATTGACGGAGTGCTGTTGATCCCGGCTGTCCCACAACGGGACTCGCTCCTGTACCAGAGTGATTAGCAGGTCATTATCGATGTGGTCATCGTCCCGTTGTGAAACCTAAAATTTAATTAAAAAAAATTAAGTTTGCTCAACCACATTTAAAAAAAAAAAAAAAAAATGAGAAAGGGCAGAAATATGAAAGACAACTTAAATAAGGACAGTCTGCCTGGTATACATACCCGCTGCCGTCTTCCACCTGGACCTTGACTCCGCTGCTCCGTACCTCTCTGTCCCTCAGTTGAAGTGCTCTATAGAATAAAAAAAATATAATTGCCTCATGTGTCGATGTGACAGTCAATACTTACCAAGCTGACGGAACAAAAAATTACCTCGCTCACGTGATCCACTTCTGATTGCCGTGGCTGGAATTCATCATCAGACGAAGAAACCGGAGAAGACATTCTGATGCGTGTTGAAAGAAAAACATTGAAAAAATTAGGACATGTAGATCCAAAAAATTGAAGAATAATGCATTGGCAAGGATATACTCACATTGCTCTGTGTCTTGTCCAACAATGCGTCCGGGCAGGGTGCTGTCTTCCTTGGAGTCTGATGAGAAGTGACCAGAAACTTCCCCCAGCCTTCCTTTTATAACCCTTCAGCTATGGGGGAGCCTTATCAGTGTCTAGACAACCTTATCTTAACTATGGTGCCAAAAAAAACGCATGCGTCAAAAAAAACGCATGCAAACGCATGTCCAAAAAAACGCATGCGTCTCCATTGACTCCAATGCAATTTTTTTCCAAAAAAAAACGCATGTGAACGCATGCGTTTTTTTGGAAAAAAAAAACGCTTTGCAAAATACTACATGTTGCATTTTAGAAAGTGAACGCATGCAGTTAAAAAACGCATGCGTTCAAAAACGCGGACAAACGCGGACATCAAAAAACGCACGCGTTTTTAATGTTAAATATAGGGAAAAAAACGCATGCGTTTTTTTCCAGAAAAACGCATGCGTTCAAAAACGCTAGTCTGAAACCAGCCTAAATCAATGCCCCATCAACTCTCAGAAATAGAGCTTTCTACTAAACGTAGAACTGAGACGTGTACAGGCTAATATGAACGGTAATCCACTAATATATCACCCATCAAAGCCCTTCCTTCCCTGCAGAATTTTATAGTGACACAATGCAGTCAAGCTTGAAGGGGACTATTAGCTCATTAACTGTTCAAACCAAGTACTGGCACTCAGTACTTCATGGCGTGGCCAAATAATTAAGTTCACCATTTCAACTACTTGTTTCTCCTCCATCTCCACTCCTCTTCTTTGACAGTTCTGACTTTAAAGAGCCAGAGAAGGTCAGATATACCTAACTATACCTAAATATTTGGCCACGTGAAGGTGCACAGTGCGCCAATACTTGGTTTGAAAAGTCAAGCTGTGCTTACACACTCCCATTAAAAATAAAAAAATACAATTAAAAAAGGCAAGTAGGCTGAACCATACTAATATAGAGAAAATGTGGGGATCATCTCTTCATCTTGATGACCAACATATAATCTAACGAATGAATGGATGTAGTTGACTAGACTGCGAGTAGGTGCACCGAGACATTATTATTAAGGCACAAAATGTCAGGGTCATTCCATACCACTGTCTTGGCGCAAGGAACAAAAGTCAATTTTATTTAACACCCTTTCTTTGGTTCAACTATGCTTTTGGTAGTGTGTCATCTTTGTGAATGGAATAGTTACAAAAGATTGCATAACATAAAAGATAACTGCAATGACTCAAAAAGGATTACATTTAAAGAGATACTTAACCCCTTAGTGACGGAGCCAAATTTTTTAAATCTGACCAGTGTTACTTTATGTGGTAATAACTCTGGAATGCTTCAACAAAGCCCAGTGATTTTGAGATTGTTTTTTCGTGACACATTATACTTTATGATAATGGTAAATTTAGGTTGATATGCTTTATGTTTATTTATAAAAAATATCAGAAATTTGAAAAAATGTTAAAAAATTTGCAATTTTCAAACTTTGAATGATTATCCCTTTAATCCCGATAGTCATACCACAGCAAAACATTAATAAATAACATTTCCCACATGTCGGCTTTACAACAGCACCATTTGCAAAATGTTATTTTATTTTGTTAGCATTTTAGGAGGATAAAAAATGTATCAACAATTTACATTTTTTTCAAGGAAATTTACAAAATGTATTTTTTTAGGGACCTATCCATGTTTGAAGTGAATTTGGGGGTCCTATATATAGAGAAATCCCCACAAGTGATACCATTTTAAAAACAGCACCCCCTGACATATTGAAAACTGCAGTCAGGTCATTTGTTAACCCTTCGGGTGATTTTCAGGAATTAATGCAAAGTGGCATGAGAAAAATGAAAATGTGTATTTTTATCACCTAAATGTCACTAACTTCTGAACAGGTTACTACAGCCGTCAGACTCTAAGGCCTCTATTTGGTCATGAATTTCCATGACAAACATCAGGACCATGCAATCATGATCTGAGACCACCAATTGGGATAAAGAGGAAGCCCCCACAGTCTGTTAACCGTTTATAATGATGTAGTCACTATTGACAGCAGCATCTAAAGGGTTAAATAGATTTGGACGGTGCAAACACTGATCATGGCTGATGCAGCAAGTTGTCAGCTATAGTGGACAGCCGACCGCTACTGGATTGTCACCTGTATGGGTATCTCAGGTCAGTTAAAAGGCGTATTGGCGGTCACTAAGGGGTTAAATAACTCTGCAATATGATTCTCAAAACTTCCAATACTAGCAGATCTGATTAGCACAAGGCAACTTCAAACGGCTCTCAATATCACCAAACATCAATAAGTGTAAAAATTAAATATCCGTGGCTGCATTCACACAGTGCTGTCACATTGCATTGTTGGGCTATGTGCACACGTATAATGGGACCCTGCGGATTTTTCTGCTGCAGATTTTCTAAATCCGCAGTGAAAAACTGCTGCGGATTTACAGCGGGTTTTCTGTGTTTTTCACTGCGGTTTTACAACTGCGGTTTTCCATAGGGGCAGTTGTAAAACCGCTGCGGAATCCGCAGAAAGAAGTGGCATGCTGCGGAATGTAAACCGAGTTTTTTGTTTATCATAGGTTTACATTGAACTGTAAACACAAGGGAAACTGCTGCGGATCCGCAGCTGTGGAAACGCTGTGCATCAGCAGCAAAATCCGCATCGTGTGCACATACCCTGAATGCATACTGCCTAACTTCACCCACTTGCAGTGGCCAGTGCTACAATTTACTATCAAAATCATGCAGCTATTAGTGCAGGTGGCCATGGTCTGGCAGTATATTCAGATGTGTTACCTTATCTAATCCTTATTCAGACGTGACTTTTTCACTTAAAAAAAAACTATTAGAATATTTTGATCACCATTTGATCAGTTTTTTTCGCACGTGGGAGGAAAAAAAAAGTTTCCTCTTACCTTTTCCTTTCTGACAGTCCATCAAAAACAAGCCGCACGCGGATCAAAGTCAAGGCCCCGTAGACTATCACAGGTATGAGTGATATCCATGAAAACACGGTAAGCGCCCACATGTGAAATGTGGACATCGGAATGAGGCTTTAGGCTGAGTCCATACAGCAGTGATTTTCAAGTATTGTCCATTAGTTTTTCTTTTTTGAAAGAAAAAAATAATACTGATTGTTTCTAGAGCTTATAGCAGCATATGGCTACTTTCACACTAGCGTCGGCACCGACGCATCCTGTGACAACGCAGCACAACGGGGGCAGCGGATGCATTATTACAACGCATCCGCTACCCCATTGTGAGTTGCGGGGAGGAGGGGGCGGAGTTCCAGCCTCGCATGCGCGGTCGGAAGTGGCAGACACAACACACCAAAAAACGTTACAAGCAACTTTTTTGGTGCCGACGGTCCGCCACAACATGCAATGCGTCACTGATACAAGCCTATGGAGAAAAAAACGCATCCTGCAAACAACTTTGCAGACTGCGTTTTTTCTGCAAAACGACGCATTGCGACGTGCGTCGTATTACGCTAGTGTGAAAGTAGCCTTAGTTAGTAAAAATGTAACAGCACTAGAATCAAAATGTATTTTTACTGACCCATTCACATGATGAGCAAGTTCTGTCCACAAAAAAATAAAAACAGAAAAAACTAAACAAAAAACAACAACAACCCATCACTGGATAGCAAAAAATCCTGATGTTAAAAAGGCTCATAGAATATATTATGTCTGCTTGATGTCCAATAAAGAACTCAGTACAAGTCGTTACATTGCCAATTATCATTATGTCCTGTTCATTGCATAACTATTCTTGTCCTAGATAAATTATTTCAAGGATATATTATACAACTATTGGTTATCGTTGAACTAGAAGATTTTGGTTTGGATTATGTGCCAAAATCCATGTAAAATCAGTTAAAATTTGCTTACAGCAATTACAGTTGATTTCAATGAGAAAATGAGTATTATGTTTGTATGGCTCATTTTCTTGAGCACATTTTTTCTGCGTGGCAGTAAAGTAGTATATTTCTGCCAAAGGAGAAATTGCCAAGTTTGCCCATAAAAAATGATGCAGAAACCATGCATGTTCAATCAAAAATACGTTTTCAATGCCTATGCATGACTACTGCACGGCTCCTGATAAAACCTAGACAACAATGATAAATATGTTGGCGATAAGAGCAGCTGTTCCCATACGCCTGCTTTGATTGAAATGTTCCAAGATATTTGGAGTGATTTTCAGACTAATCATGACAAGAATTTGGTAGTACATTCACCAGTAGAGATAGAGCGACAACTCTACAGTCAAATTTTGAGACCAACACAAATTTTGGTTTTCACAAACTTTGCTGCAATAGTTTTTATAGAGGCAATTGGCATTAACTCAAAATGTTTATAAAAGTGATTAGATGAATTGCATAAACATTCCTTGCCATGAAAATTGACTTAATCACAAAAACCCAATTTACAGTAAATTTCAGCCCTGCCACAAAATGAAATGCTCACTAGTGATGAGAAAATGTGCTCGGATAATGTATTTTCCGAGCACGATCGGGTGTTATCCGTGCTTCTGGGAGTGCTCATATATTATGTTAGCGTCTCTGTGGCTGTATGATTTGCGGCTGTTGGACAGCCTCAACACATGTGGGGATTGTGTAACAAACAGACAATCTCCACATGTGTTGAGGCAGTCTAAAAGCCGCAAACCATGCAGCCACAGAGACTCAAACATAATATACGACACGCTCAGATGCTCAGTTAACACTTGAGAGTGCTCGGATAAGACGTTCGTTCATCACTAATGCTTACATAATTTCTGTGATTTCCTTGCTAAAATCAGGAGAAAGTGTTAACCAGGACCATATATAGCTGATATCACTCTGTCATGTTGGTTGAATTGTAGGAGTAGATTGGGTGCTTTTAAAGGGAGCTGGTGCTTGTTGCCTTTTTATGTTAGCCATGGTTACCTCCTAGGAAATACATGCAGTCTTCATTGCTTTGTATCAAAAGGGATTTACAGGAATGACATTGCTGCTTGCAAGATTGCCCCAAGATGAAACATTTATCAGATCATCAGTAACTTCAAGGAACGAGGTTCCATTGCTGTGAAGAAGGCTCCAGTGCGCTCAGGAAAGCCCAGCAAGTGCCAGGATCATCTCTTAAAGAGGATTCAGTTATAGGGGACTCCGCTATAAAATCAATTCAATATCAATGCAGAGCTTGCTGAGGAATGGTAGCAGGCACATGTCAAAGCATTGGCAAGCATAATGAAGCAAAGACTTTTGTAAGCTCGGATAGGGTCAAGAAGGGTGGAAAAGAAGCCACTTCTCTCCTCGTAAGGTATTGGACTGCAGTGGACTCTGTACAAGTTATTTTTTCTCATTAAGATCTATTCAGATTGTTTGAGACTTCTGGAAGTATGGTTGTCTGGAGAAGAAAAGGTCAGCGCTGCAATGACTCCTATGCCATGCTAATAGTAAAACATCTTAACACCATTCATGTGTGGAGTTGATTTTCATCCAAAGGAGTGGGTTCACTCAAAATTTTGCCTAAAAACACCATAACGAATAAAGAATGGTATAAAACTGCAGCGCAGTGGTATGGTAGCCAAGGGCGAGGCACTTGTTTCCTTCATTTATGCCCCGGTGCCCTACATGAAAGTGTGGGTCCTTTTTGGGTGTTTGTACCGGTGTTGTGAGGGCTTTGCAGCCATGCAGGCTGCCTGTAGCCTGTGACATTGGCTGGCCAGGACTATGGATTTTGCAGTTCAATAAAGGAGACTCCCGTTCACAAACAATCTTTACTGAACGGTAATTTGGTAAGAGTTATGTACAAGGGATAGTGGGTACAAAGTCTTTTGGATGTTTCCTTGCAGTACAAGGCGTATTTACTCGCACAGCTGGTGAAGCACACTGTTTTGCTTTACTTCTCCTCAACCCAACTTCTATGCCACAGTCCTGATCAGCAAGTCTCTCTAATCACTCAGCACTTCCATGTCCTATTTGTATGAGTCCAGTGGGCGGTCCTACTCGGAGTTACAGCTCTATATACAGTCATTCAGGGGAGATTGTCAATCCCTGAATTGCACCACCCACTGGACTCACATGCATGCAATACTGGGGACGATAATTGATAAATTGCACGTTTTACTGAAACTATGATCAATTGTATTGATTGCTCCTGCTCTATATCAGGCCTGCAGATCAAATACCTTATTGAACATTACACGTTTTTTAGCATCTTAACATTATCTTGATTTCCAATCTCATGCAGAAGAAATGCAATATGACAACAAGTGGGACAAATTTTAAAAAATGGGCTACAGTAGCCTATTGGCAGAGATATTATCTGCTACCGTCTGGCTGTCTACATCATCGTTGTAAAATTGAAGAATGCATGGATAAGATTACTTAATGGATTGGCTGGTTAAGGCAATTTCATAGTAAAAATCATATTGTATAGATTTGTGGATGATAGAATGGGAAACAGATGGCAATGGAAAGGGATGCCATTGTAAAGTGGCATGGCATTGCTAATGTTAGGGGGTTATAGACATGCTAAGTTCTCCAACAGAAAACTGAAATTGTGTGAGGGCAGATAAAAACAAAAACAAAACAAAACATTGCAATATACAGATCAGACATTACCTTTTTTCTTCAGTTACTGGGACCTAGGTTCTTTTATTTACCGAATAGGCCATATTTCCGCATTAAATCCTTATGGTTAAGCATTGTGTTTATAAAAAAAATCACTTACCTATGACAGAAGGTTGTTCCAATAGTACAATGCTTCATACTGTAGGTTTTATTATGCAAAACATGACAGGACAGACATCTTAGGAGGTTTCTTACAACTCAAAGTAATAGCACTTCAAACTACTTAAAAGAAAAAATGGGGCTAGTTGGCACTGCATAATGGGAATTCAAATGCTGCAAATTTTGCTATGGAAGGTTCTATGAATGAAAATTGATTCCATTCATCTAAATAGGGTTGGTTCAAATGAGCGGGAAGTGTGCAGATATTTCTGGAACAAAATATGCAATAAATTTGCCACGTGCGACCATTAAGAGCTCAAGGCTTATGACTTGGTGACTATATCTGAAAGAACTACATCCAACTCCAACACAGCCAAGAAGCAACATCATCATTAGATTGTTAAGACAATCACTATTAGAAATGTGGATAAAGGGCAGATTTACTGATGAGCTAAAAGCCAAATAAATAATTTAATTTTGTGTAGCGAGGAATAATATCTAGAATAATAATCATGGCTAAATATCCCCGATGAAGCTGTTGAGAAACACGCATTGGGCATTGGTGGGTGTGTTATGAACTTGCCACAGTCCGTTAGATTTCCTTGTGATCCATGTCGGGCTTTGCAAGTAGCCCAGAGTGCTGGCATGTGTTTTATTTCCTGTGTCTTGGTATTGTATTAAGACTAACTAGTAACTCTTAGTTTGTCTGGCACAGTTCCTGCCTATAGGCTCCAGGCTGTCTCGGTCGCCTGTGGTTTCCAGTCCCAGAGTTACTTGTCTGGATACTTGCCAGAGGTAATCAAGACTTCATCCGTTTGTCTGCGGTTTCCAGTAACCTTGCTACCCGTCAGTGGTCTTCAGGACTTTACCATGGAAGCTGCAGGCAAATGGGTGTTCAGACTTTATAGCCACTTCAGAGATCTGTCTGCTTTATGTTTTCAGTCTTCTAGGACCTCTGCTGCGTGTCTGGCGATTTTCAGGATGTCTCCTAGCTACTCGAGGCTTCCATGGTACTTAAACTTTCTTGTTTCTCTGGAGTTTTGTCTGGTACCTGTCTGGGGTCTCTGAATAGCCCCCCCCCCCCCGTGTAGGGCAATGGGGTACTCGGTACCAGGTCCTTCGGTTCTCAGTTGGGATGTCACAGTGGCTGACCCGGTCTGTGACCCTTGGTAGGTCCGTTGTAAATTGGGGAAAGGTCTTTAAAGGGACAGTGTTCGTGACGCCACCTGTGGTATTCGGCCAGGGTGACCGACGCTGCTTAGGGGTCCGCTGGGGTGATGTTATGGCAGCTAGATGGTATACCTTCCCACAGGTGAAGTGTATCCCCAGGGCTTCCCAGAGTGTAGATGATGAATGGTGAGAGGCGCAGTGAATAACGAGGACACAAGGTTGCAGTCTCTTTACCTTTACTGAAGGCTTCAGTGTCCACAGTCCAGAGTACAGACCACAGGGCAGGCAGAGTCCGGCCGGTCTGAAGGCAATTCCAGAATCCCCCTTATCCAGGTGGAAATCATTAGCCTTCCTCTAGCGCCTGAGGGTTGTAGTTCCTGAGGCGTTTTACAGGGACCCTACGACGCCCCAGCCCCCACAAGTTGCCACCGTGCCTCCTGGGTATAAGGTCGGGCAGCCAACATGGAATTAACTGTCCTGCCAGTCTCTGAAGTAAAGCATAGAGATCCTTACTCCCTCTGTGTTCTGGCTACCAGTTTCTGTGCTTCAGAAGGAAGCAGCCTGCTCCTGGCTGGTCTCCCTCTGATATTTGCTATGACTTCATTTCTCACTCTCAGCAACGTAATTCCCTTTGTGTACTTTCTTAGGATGCTGCTGCACGTGAGGCAGGCGCAGCTCCGTGAACCCTCGTTCTCCACAGACCTCAGTCTGCATCTGGCTCCCTCTCACTCCAATCAGCTTCAGCCTGCATCTGCCTTGTTCTGCCTAACTTTCTGTCCAGACTACCAGTTTTACCTAATTGTGAGGAGTGCCCTAATAGATAGAAGCATGGCTCCCCCTGGCAGCCTGGAGTGTGAAGTGTGGTTAGTGATAGCTGGTAAGGTGATCTCCTTTATTGCCTTCAGACGTAACATCACTCCCCCTGGTGGAAGAATGACTTTACTGCAATGACCAGGACCCTGGGGAGATGCATCTCCATGACTCTTTTAAGACATTCAGGTTGCCTCTAAATATCCACCTGTGGCTTCCAGGATGTCTAATGTCTGCTTGCGGCTTCCAGGACCTCTAAGTCTTTTAGATTGCCTTCAGTAACTCAGCAGCTTCCCACATTCCTGCTTTGACTTTAGGTCCACCATGATCTTATTGTCAGTATTTACCCTGTTCCATATTGTTATTTTCATTCTTTTGCTTTTTACCTCCTAAGGGTACGTGCCCACGATCAGGAATTGCTGCGGTCAGTTGTTACAGCATAGTGGATGTGATTTCTAGAAATCCCATGTCCACTATACGTGTATGCGCACCTGTGGATCACCCGTGGAAACCGACATGCGGCATGTCTTTCAGAACGCAAATTTCATCAATGGAATGTAGTAAATGTGGTAAATCCGCATGTTTCAGTGAACACATGCTGATTTACTTGCATTCAATAGAACGCAGCATTTTAGACACAGCGAAAATACGCTGCAACTTCCGGATCGTGAGCACATAGCCTTATTGTCCGTGATATGATTCTTTAGCTATTAATTGTTTTGCTATTCTTGTCCGGTCATCTGTCATTTTTACCATATGTGACTGTATTTTGGCATTTGTTACATGTCCTATTTATGGTATCTAACAAAAGCAATATGATTTTTTTTTTATTGAATATGTGATTAATTATATCTTGGACACTTTTTCTCGTTGGCTCATCATAATATCTAGCATATTAAAGTTCGTTATTTGGTGCTGTCGAAAGCCTCTCACTTCCACAGTGCCAATGACGTTAAGAACCCGTATAACTGCTGAGACGCACGTATATGACCAGCAGGTATTGTGCAGTTATCAGAATGTATTGTACAATTGATTGTGGATACGTCTCAGCTGATGTGCAGAAGTGAGCCACTCTAGACAGCACAGAACAAGCCCTTGAAGATCACCTTTAGACCTCTGTCTCTATTAGTTTTCTTTGGTTTTATTCCCCTTTTTTAATCCTGCCTCAAATTCTTTAAGTTGTTTTCACTAATGAACTTGTGCCGATTTTGTTGCAGAAAACGGAATCAATTGAGTAGTATGAGAACTTGTGCCCGTGTGATAGTAATCTTTTCACTTTGCAGAACAAAAAGGCAGGCGCAGAAATAAGTTTTTGTTATAAGGATCATTATGCTGTTATCTTTGCCTAATAGTGAGAAAAAATTTGGCAAATTTTACTCTAAATTTTCTTTGGTAGTAATAACTTAGTCCAAAATCCTTTTCCCTAAAGTTAACCTCTAAAACAAACACCTTACAAAATTTGCAATGGCATTAAATATTGTGAAAAAACTAGGTCAAGGTTACACAAATGTGTGATTTTTCTATAAATAAAAACAGAACAAAAGACAACACAGCAAAGTTAGAGCAAAGAAAGTGCATATCCGTGTATTTATAGAACCCTGGGTACATTTTCAGGGTGTGGATACAGAGTTTTCCAGCTCCTTTAAACAAGATAATAATTTAAGGTTGCATTATCACAGTAAAAAGTATTTATCACCAATGTTCTGTGAATCCCTGTGCACTAGTAACCCTTTCATTGCCAGAGAACCTGCATATTGCTGCATTCCAGATTGCTGCTAGCACACAGATAAAAACATTGCTTAAAAACAACATTATTTTAGGGTGATGCCACAACAGCCTACCTACCAGTGAGGCCTGCGACATGGATTTGGTGTTTTAGCTCCAGCCTCATCACATGTGGTCTTAAACTCCATTAACTGATGTAAACCTTACTGCTAAACAAGAACTACAAGTATACTTATCGAGTTTACAACTTTTTTTTTTCATAGTACAGCATATCATTAAGATTAACAATTCATAACTTAGGATACAGTCACAAAGTTAACCATCAGACTCGAAAAGGCAGTGGACAAAACAAGTCATAGTTATAGGCCCATGTGAGGCCTACAAATGTGGTCATCGCCCATATTATATTTCAAGTCTCAAAAAACGCATGGTTAACTTAGGATTACCAATCACATTTTCTGTTCAGTAAGTGCCTAATAAGCATATGAAGCAACACATCTCTGGTAAGTTTCCATACATCATTGCATATATTGTTAGAGATATTCTGAAATATAGAAAATAAAATAATATAGTTGCCCCACTCCAAAAGAAAACAAAAAACAAAAAAATTCACACATCAAAAGATATAGAAGTGGGAGAAGTAGTTTTGAGGCTCCTGCTGGTTGGATGCTGAGATGGCATTAAATTGTAGGGGCTGGAGGTAAACTTTTGTATCAGTCTGGCAGGGAGAGGGCATAAAACCCGTCAAACGGTTTCCAGATTCCTCCCCCCATATGGCTCTGGAGACCCTACAGAAGGAGGCCACTTCTCTCAACAAGGCAGTCAAAAATTCTAAATTGGCATCATCTGGCGTAGCGCTTGATGTAATCTTCCACTTTACTACGATATTCTTCCTATAAAGACACAAAAGAGAAACACGTATAATAAAAACATACACAGAACGAGGTTTTGGGTTCTTCAGGAACCGACAAAACTGTGCTCATGAAAGGAAATTTGAAGACAATTTGGCTATGTGCACACTTTCAGGATTTCTTACAGAAATTTCCTGAGCAAAACCGGACGTTTTCTGCAAGAAATCCGCATGCGTTTTTCTCGCGTTTTTGGTGCGTTTTTTTGTGGATTTTTCCGGAGGTTCCCAATGCAACAATATAGTGGGAAATCCGCAAAAAATCTGCAAAATTAATGAACATGCTGCATTTTTTACCGCAATGCGTTTTTTTCGTGGAAAAAAACACATCATGTGCGCAGAACGTGTGGAATGCATTCTAAATTATGGGATGCATAATGTATGCGTTTTTTTTGCATTTTTATAGCGAAAAAACGCAAAAAAGACACAAAAAATCTGCAACGTGTGCACACAACATGCAACAAAAACATGCAGATCACGTCAAAGTCATTATACGATGCTTGGTAATTAGTGATGAGCGATTGCGCTCAGAAAACTTCTTATCTGGGAGTGCTCGCATATTATGTTCTAGTCCCTGCAACTGCATGATTGCGGCTGTCAGACCTACGCTCTCTCTCTCTTTTGAACCTCTTATTTCCTGTCCCCAGGTGCCAGCTTCTGCGGCAATAGTCTATCTTGGGGCTTCCTCTAACTCTCCCTGCATTGGGGTGTTCTACCTGGCTAGCTCACCCTTGGGAGGTTCGTTGTCGCGGATCTGCGGGTTCACTCTAGAAGTTCCAAAACCTTACAGTAACATCACAGATTGCTTGTTTGTTAGAAAACCTGAACACGTGGGGATTTATGCGGCTGCAGGAACTCCAAGACGTAATTTACGAGCACTCCCAGATGCTCTGATAACTCCAAGCGTGCTCGGATAACACATTATCCAAGCATGTTTGCTCATCACTAATGGTGATACAAGCAGGTTATGACTTGTCATCGGGTCCATGCTGCTCAGGTTACCTATAGTAAACACTAATGAAGGCTAGATACCAACGTTTGACATTTTTTCCTAGACACATTTAGGCTTTGAGGTTTACCAAAATATCCGTTTTTTAAGAATATTGCCATATAAATTGTCCCCAGATACTAACATTCAGACTGTAAAATATACCCCTGATCCAAAACTTAGAGTTCAGATAAAATCCTTATAATTACTCGAGGCTCCTCATTTGCGGATACATTTCTGGAGTCGAAGAAGATCATACCTGCAAACACTGGTGCACATGACATCTTGAAGCTGGGTAGGGTCAAGATGTTGCTTGTGCAGTCACATAGTGCTGCCCAGCATCAGGATGTTCACCCAGAAACGAAGAGGACCCAAGCAAGGGTGAACCTGCCTTTGTGAGATATTGCAGGGGAAAATACTTGGACTTGCACTTAAGTAAATAGGGACTGTCTGCAACCATGTGGGGGTTGGGGGCATTCCTGGACTGGGAGATAGAAGAACCACGCTGGATGGCAGATTACAGACAGTTTCTTGACATATTTGACTAAAAGTTTTTAAACGGTTCACATACCAGTTTAATATGTCAAGAAATTCCTTAAGCCTTCACGACCTTTGATGTATAGGTGGTATCCTTCCTTTTGATGTGGGCTTCGATGCTGAGCCCGCATTTTTGCCAAAACATGACAGCTGATTTGATTAGCGGTCACGTGTCTCTTAATAGCAGCGGGTGGATCAGAGATCCATCTGCGGCTGTACACTAGTTAAATGCCAACATCAATCACTGTAACAGCATTTAGCATGCGCCGGGTGCAAGCACGCCACAAGTCCCGACCATCGGTTCCCCTGTCAAGTGATCGCGGCACACCCATGGGTAGTCTGCAGAAGACCCCATCGCCGATCATTATCGAATTTTCCATGAACGCCGGCTGGCATTCGTAGAAGATTGTGATTTCTGCGATCGTAGGTCAGGCGATCCTAAGGGGAATATTTAAGCCAGTAAAAAAAAAAGTAAGTTTTAATAAATATTAATATATATATATATATATATATATATATATATATATATATATATATATATAAATCAGCAAATGAAGGCAGCACTCCAAATCCTCATGCAGGTAAAAATGTGACTTTTATTGAACCCACATCTCTATGCGACGTTTCGGCTCACACTGAGCCTTTGCTGATTTTTGTATTTATGTGGGCAGATGAGTGGACCATTCTGCCCAGGAGGCCAGGCACCAACCGGTGAGCATTGTGCTGTTCCAATTTTTACGTTATATATATATATGTTAAAATCACCCCCCACGTTTGTCCCATTCAAATAATAATTAAAAAAAGAAATACATATTTGGTATGTGTATCATCTATCAAAATATGGAGTAAATTAATCAGATTGGTAAACCGCATAAAGAGAAAAAAAATCAAAACCCTAGAATTATGTTTTTTTTCAGCCACAACATTGCAATAAAATGCAATAACGGGTGATCAAAACATTATATCTACCCCAATGGTATCAATAAAAAAGCCCAGAACGCAAAAAAAATCAGCTATCACCCAGCCCCAGATCACAAAAAAAAAAAAAATATATTATTATTATTAACATTATTATTAAAAATGTTATCAATAAAAAGGTCAGTTAATCATGCAAATAAACAAGCACTGTTTAAAAGCATTACACCAGCAGACATGCATGTTAAAACCTTTCATGACATGGCAATTTTTAGTTTTTACTTATTCGTTTTTTCCTCCCATTCTGTCGAGTGCATTTTTTATTTTTTCATTGATATAGCGGTATGACTTTTTTTATTAAATGTGGGACGAGTTGTTGTTTACAATGACGCCACTCACATTACCATATAATATACTGGGAGACGAGAAAAAAAATTCAAGGAGGAAGTGTGTGTGTGTGTGTGTGTGTCTGTGTGTGGGGGGGTTTTGTGGGGGGGGGGGGGGGGGCAAGTGGCAGGAAATAAAGCTGGAGTGACAGAGGCTTCAGGTCTACAGCCACATTTGAATATTATTTCAAACGCTGATTTCTCAGTAACAGGGAAACAGATCGGCCACGTAAATTTATTACTGCACTTGTCGCTGAATGAGATATATGAGCAAATAAATATTTTTTTTGGGGGGGGGGGTTTAAAATTGTACTGACAGATTCCTTCAAAATGGTTCCACAGTGGCAATGGGCACTAGTACAATTTGCAGATGTTACAGGAAGATATCGGCATGGTAACAGCTGGCATCTCCTCGGTATGAAGCAGGTTCAGCTCCTGAGCCCGCTCCATACATTCTTCACATGACCTGTGTTGGAAACTCTTTATGGCGTTAAAGGAAGGATAAAGTCAGAGGTCTGGATGAGAAATCTATTTAACAATGTGTGACGTTTTTATTGTGAAAGCCGGTGTCAGATTTATTTTAGCCTGTGGAGAATGAGGGTAGCAAGAGTAAGATCATAATTTTCTATGATATCTGTAAAAGACAGGTTATTTAATAGAATCTGTTATCGGTTTTTTGCTATGTAATCTGAGAGCAGCATGATGTAGAGACTGAGACCCCGATTCCAGGGATGTGTCCTTGCTGGTCTCCTTACTGTCATTTTGATACAATCACAGTTTACTCAGACGCAGATCTAGCAGTTCTCTGAATATTGATCCACGTGTAACTTTGCTAACACCACTGATTGGTAGCTGTGTACACAGACCTTGATAGAAAGCTGGTAATCAGTGGTGGGGGCGGGGTTACACAAAGCAGTGGACTAGGAGGCACGAGACACCTAGTCATGTAGTGATAATCTCCAGCTGATAAAACACTGGATTTCATTGAAACACCAACACACAGTACAGTAAGTGACATCGCTGGAATCAGGCTCTCAGCCGCTACATCATGCTGCTCTTAGATTACATAACAAAACTTTCCGACAGGTTCTCTTTAAATGTAAACAATTATTTTTTACATATTTTGAAAAATAACTATTATAGGAGTTCTGACAAAGCTACACCATTAGTCAGCAGTCAACATATTTTCAAGGTATTAGCAAGTCTTCAAACTACCGTAATTCTAAAGCTCTTGTAAACCGCACGCTATCAGATACATTACTAGTATGGGTTGCTGGAGCCATTACGTTGTGATATAATGAAGTTGTGTCATGGCCTGATCACAAGATGAAACTGGTCAGACGCTAAATGGCAAATACATCTGGCAGTGAAGTATCAATTTTCTACCCGAGCTCTGCTGCGTTGTATCCGAAGATGCTCTTTAAAAGCCTTCATGTTCCCATTATATAAAGGGAACAAAGAGGTAAAAGTCCTCGAAGTCCTAGTGACACATCATTTACGGCTTCTTTTCATCTGGAATGAAAGGCCAGAAGCATGAGCTGCTGTATGCACTCAACTGATGACTGCATTCAGCGTCAAAGCCTGACGGCTCAGGAGAGCCTTAACATGCCCTCGCCAGGAGACTAATAGGCCTAAAAGGGAAAAAGGGAACAATCACTCTCCATTGTTTTTATTTTACATATAGATGATGCAAAGCACCACTAAATACATGTCCTTTAAGTAAATGGATTTCTGTAGTCGCTCTCCACCTTGGGTATAGTAGGGAAAAGTTTGGTAAAAAGGCAAAAAATACTTTTAAAATTGTCGGCACATGATCTCTAGAACAAACCGTCCTAATGAGGTGGAATAGGAATAGTATAAAGTAGAAGTCTTCTGCTAACAAAGCCATCTGCCCTCTGATTATCACAATTTTAACAGACTTCTTCCTTCTGCAGAATTCATTAATAGTAATTAATTAATTTAACATCCGACATTTGTTTTTTAGAGGACATGTCACTTGCCATAAATATATATAAATAAATATTTTTTTTTTACTTGCTGTAAATGCAGCTGTTCTCCTGAACGTCTGATCCTGATATATAGCCCCCTTCCCGGTATATAGGTCGTCTCATTAATCAAGTGGCTGTGGCCCTCATCTCCATGGGAGTCTGTAGGACCTATGCCCACTTGGCCAGAAATACTAGATTTAGATACAGAGAAGCAAAATCCATATTTGAAGGCACAAAAGAATAAAAAATAGAGCCAGATTCAGGAGAACAGCGACTTTTACACCAAGTAAAAAAAACATTCATGCAGCACAATATGCTTTGCCTTTACATTTCCACAAAGCTTTAGGCTGTGTGCACACGTAGGAAAAGAGGTGCAAAATTTTCTGCACAAAATCCGCATCTCCTGGCAGAATCCGCAGCCGCGAATTTGCCCCGTTTTTTATGCGGAATTGATGCGGATTTTGTGCGGTTTATGCCACTGTGGATTTTTTTTTTATCATGGAGGGGTGCAGAAACGCTGCAGATCCGCACAAAAGTGACATGCACTTCTTTGAAATCCGCAGCAATTCTGCACTGATTTTTCCGCACAGCTTTTTTTTTTTCATCCCATTGTATAACATTGTACTGTACATCACAGTGCGGATCTGCAGCGTTTCTGAGCGGAAAAATCCGCTGCGGATTCGCAGCAAATCTGCATTGTGTGCACATAGCCTTAAAAGGGAAAAAGGGACTGTCAGCACAGAATGACTGTTCAATCCACCTTCTCACCTGCTTGTTTTCCCTCCATCTTCGCCTCCCTTCTTTGATTGACAGCTATGTCTTCATAGGAAAGGGGCGAACATAGATGGAGATCAAGCAGGTGGGAAGGTGTATGTAAATGATTGGCTCTGCAGTGAAGATCCGAGAGCCTTTACTTGGATTGAGCAGTCATTCTGAGATGATAGAATCCCTTTAAGGCCGGGATCACACATACGCAAGATACCGCCGAGTCTCGCAGGTGAAAACCCAGCTCTGGCGCCGGCACTCCAGAGCGGAGCGTGCAGCCGCACAGCAATACATGGAGCTGCACGCTCCACTCCGGAGTGCTGGCGCCAGAGCTGGGTTTTCACCGGCGACACTCGGCCGTATCTCGCGTATGTGTGATCACGGTCTTACAGGAGAATCATTCTACCTTGTTTTATTTGTCATGTTGTATTGACCTTGAGGACAATAGACAAGGAGCAAGGAACCGCATATACTACTCAGTTAATGATAAAAAAAAAAAAAGACGACATGTAGCTAAGCTTTGCAGCACTCAACAGTGAACGGTCTCACTCGATAACCCTGCCACCATTAAATTACTCAAGAGTTGCCTCTGGAGCAACTGGTTTCACAATAATGGACTGATACCATTTGCTTTGCAGGTGTAAAACTTCACAGGGAGAAATGATAGAGAACAGCTGACAAAGGAGAATATGCTGCGATTTCCTGCCACATCAGACAAAAGCGGAGTACTAGAGGAATGGTGGTGGTGGAAGTGGTCAGACTACTAGGATCGGGCATTACTGTCACAGTACAAACCACAATATCTGATGCTTTCTGAAAGCGGCAGGACAAGGTGGAGGATCATAAAGTTTACTAATTTTAGTAGTGGTAAGAAGATTATTGCCTCAGAAGTAGCTACAGCCCAGCGTTTCCTATGGGGTTGTACTAACTAACCAGTAGTGATGAGCGAATATACTCGTTACTCGAGATTTCTCGAGCATGCTCGGGGGTCCTCCGAGTATTTTTTTTAGTGCTCGGAGACTTCGTTTTTTTCGCCGCAGCTGAATGATTTACATCTGTTAGCCAGCTTGATTACATGTGGGGATTCGCTAGCAACCAGGCAACCCCCACATGTACTTATGCTGGCTAACAGATGTAAATCATTCAGCTGAGGCGATGAAAACTAAATCTCAGAGCACTAAAAAATACTCGGAGGACCCCCGAGCGTGCTCGGGAAATCTCGAGTAACGAGTATATTCGCTCATCACTACTAACCAGATAAAACAATTACACTTAAAACATTTACAAATAAGTAATAGTATTCAAAATCTGCAAGGGCTTTGTGATCACCTCCCTTGGACCTTGTCTTATTACTTGGGAAAAAAAAGGGGGGATTTTAATTCTTTAAATCGTAGTCATTTTTATTGTCACTGCTATACGATAGTTTTTTATCTACTGTGTGTGGCTTTTTTGATTCTGTAAATGAAAAAGTATGCTTCAGCAAGCCAACACTGCAGTTATAGCAAGTGGTTTTTTTCCCACGGCTCAGTTTTTGTCCATCGACTTTAGCAGAACCACTACAGGATCTAAAGATAAGACCGGTTATTAAGTATTTACCCTTAAATTGGTGCACATACGTTAAATGTTAAGAGCCAATGTTCCCAATGTAGATGGGTATTACACATAAAATAATTGGATCTTGAGAAAAGAAAAGTAGAACATGCATTCAAGTTAAAAAAAAAGAAAAAAAAGGAAGCACTATATAATAAACAGTGTACAAGGTTAGATGTATACCAGAGTGTAAAACAGCGCAGCAGGCGGAATCTCTAATCAGAGTTCTAGAACAGCAGGAAAAACCAGGGCAAGAAAAGATCAGCGTGTACAATGAAGTTATAAAACATATTTCCAAGCTCAGGTACAGTGCAGTTGGTATTATGACTATAGACTTAAGTCAGCAATTTAAAAGACTGTTTGCAGTTTCTATTTGGCGTAATTTTTGGAAACAGCTACTGGAGAAAACGGACCCATAACCCCAATTTATCCTAACGAGGTCAAAATAATGTCTTTCTGGATTCCTACCTGAAATGCTGCACACATCTGATAATACCTCAGTACTAATCATACAAAATGGCTTTTGAGCTCTTCAATATTTTGCTAAAAAAATTAAAGTACAAAGTATGGCAAGGGCAGGAAAAAGTGAGCTAAAGTGCTGCCTTCGTTGGAGTGCCATGGTGCGGGGGCATTAGTATATGCATATAGCGGACTAAACTCCATCAACGGGTCTTAGTATCAGTGTATATAATGTGGGTGCGCAGTCCATGTCTTTCTCTCCCCCTTTTTTGTTTCTTTGGCCATCAGCACTTCAGCCAAATGGCATAGGTGGAATTAATTAGTAGACGGCCGCATACGAGTATCTACCCATCAATTCTCAGTACATTGTCAGGGACCACATGGAAATGATCTGCTCACATGTAATACTTTGCGGCGGCCATGCTGATGTGACTGCGGGCTGATCGGCTCTCCATGGAGGTCCGGTATTGCTGTACCTCGTTGATTACGCACATGATAAAGGTCGCCAAGACATGGCAAGTAGGCTTTAATAAATTCTGCATGAAAGCCAAAGATCTACATATTCCTTCATTGTGGATCCACAGTCCATGTATTTTTCTACAATTTTTCTTCCATTTCTTTAAAAGACTGTATGCGATTTACATCTAATTTCCAGCAACCAAGAAAATCTGAGAAAACCACGGGTATTTAATATATTTTCTTTGTTCGCTTTGCTACTGCCGCTGTTCCACAATTCTCTGAGTCACACTTTAAACCCGGAGTCTTAATGGAAATCTCCCAGCTCTGAAGGAGGTTAGTGACCCTAATTATGAAAACGGACATTAATTAGCCTCTACTGTGACAGCCAGCACCTTATGACAGTCTCTTTATGTCACTTGCATTTGTTGACGGTGCATTATTTTCTTCGTTCGTTGCAGTAGTTCACGGGTGAATCTCATTATGATGTAGTATTAAATTCACGAGGAAAAAAAAAATTGCAGCATAAAACCTTTAATTTGGCGTTCATTAGACCCGATATGTACAAGGTTTTCAAATATCCTAAAACACTGTACATTAACAGGAAAACACTGTACAGAAAGGACCCATAGAATAAAGTGAATACTATTTGTGAATACTAAAGTGAATACATATATATTTATATATATATAAAAAACAGCAACAGAATTGCGGTGTGTTATTCTAATCTTCCCCAATGAGTGAAAATGAACGTTTTCACAATATAAACCA
The DNA here is from genome assembly GCF_032444005.1 of Ranitomeya imitator. Classification (NCBI taxonomy): domain Eukaryota; kingdom Metazoa; phylum Chordata; class Amphibia; order Anura; family Dendrobatidae; genus Ranitomeya; species Ranitomeya imitator. The sequence goes on from NC_091288.1 coordinate 63,005,713, forward strand.
ACACCATGCCACTTTTACAGCAGATATCCCAAAAATAATTTTCATTAAAAAAAAAAAATCCGTCGTACAGCATCTTGGATTAAACAAACAAACTCATTATGGCTCTGGAAATACTCGAAGAAGAAGCGAGACTAAAGGTACCGTCACATTAAGTGACGCTGCAGCGATATAGACAACGATGCCGATCGCTGCAGCGTCGCTGTTTAGTCGTTGTGTGGTCGCTGGAGAGCTGTCACACAGACAGCTCTCCAGCGACCAACGATGCCGAAGTCCCCGGGTAACCAGGGTAAACATTGGGTTACTAAGTGCAGGGCCGCGCTTAGTAACCCGATGTTTACCCTGGTTACCATTGTAAAAGTTAAAAAAACAAACAGTACATACTCACATTCCGGTGTGTCACGTCCCCCGGTGTCAGCTTCCCTGCACTGTGTCAGCGCCGGCCGGCCGTAAAGCAGAGCACAGCGGTGACGTCAGTGCGGGAAGCGGACGCCGGGGGACGTGACAGACACCGGAACGTGAGTATGTACTGTTTGTTTTTTTAACTTTTACTATGGTAACCAGGGTAAACATCGGGTTACTAAGCGCGGCCCTGCGCTTAGTAACCCGATATTTACCCTGGTTACCAGTGAACACATCGCTGGATCGGCGTCACACACGCCGATCCAGCGATGACAGCGGGTGATCAGCGACCCAAAAAAAGGTCCTGATCATTCCCAGCGACCAACGATCTCCCAGCAGGGGCCTGATCTTTGGTCGCTGTCACGCTTAACAATATCGTTGCTACGTCACAAAAAGCAACGATATCGTTAACGAAATCGTTATGTGTGAAGGTAATAAAATAAAAGCAAAACAATGGACTCTTTTTGAATGGTCCTCTTTAAGGGGGTTAATTGCTTTCTACACAATTGCTTGATTTTGCAGAACAGTTGCTTTTCCCTGTAAGCCACGAGGCAATGAAAATCGGCTGCACAGTTTAGTAGGTAAAACCTCTGTTCTGCAAAACCAAGTAATTGTTTAACAATCAACTGAAAAACCTCTGTGGTTACTTCAGCTGTAGTTTTTGGATGCTCTGGCTGGCTACACTGATCTCGTAGCATTAAATTATATTAATGTTTCTTTGCAAAAAACGGCCACAGACATAAATTCCCCTAAACTACAGTAATCCGTAAAAAGCTTAAAAAAAATGCAGATTCTAAATCTAATTAATTTAGCTCTTTGTCCTCATTATCATTCCCCTGCTCTGGACGAGCGCTGGGCCATGGGCTGCCTGCTGATCAAGGAGGACTAGGATCTAGAAATTCACCTAGTGCTGGAAAAGCAAAAAGGTGATGTATCCACATCAAAGAAATGCACTTATTATCAATATGATAAAGTGACTTTCTTTTATTCTTTCATCTGATGGAGTGCAGAAGTTATGAGAATTTGTTGATTTGGAGTTTACTGAGTGGAGATCAAATAAAAAAAAAGAAACTTAAAAAAGTGGAAAACTTCCAAGAAGTCCAAACACATATTAGTAGGGAATTTAGATTGCGCGCCTCAATGGGGACTGCGAGGATGTCGTCTGTAAAGTGTCAATAAGAAGTGCAGCCATATTGTGTATGTTTTGTAAGCGCCTGAAGAACATAACTTGTGCAGATCTCAAAAACAGATTTCACTTTTTAAAATTAATCATTCATGAATATCAACAAACAACTGTTTAAAACGGTTATTATCCCAGTAAAATGTGTACAATATGTCCAAATGAAGCGCACGGCAGAGTAGTTAATTTAATAGGAAAAAGAAAATAATGGCCAGAGACAGATCATTCTTCCTGCTATATCTATAAATGTTATAGGTCTATAATCATAATTTACATCATATGTGCAGAGGAGATAATACATCACGAGGACTTTTTAATGACACCAAAAGAGCAAGTCAGTGACCTGCTAATCTACTTTTTATTACCAAATGCGATAAATCACAAGACATCTTGCGTACAGAAAGTAACCCGAGCTTCAGGCTTCGTGGATTTGGCGTAACAGTCAGAACAAAGCTAATAAAAACAATACAATGGTTACGCGCCATATATTCAACCTGCAACCTTTAGTTTTGTTATTCTGCATCAGTGAGCTCATCTGAGGGTATCTGACCAGATAGGTTTTCCCCACTAAAATACTGTGCGCCGCCGTCACTACGAGGCCACTGGATTTGCTAAAAAGCTAACTTTTTTTTAATAATTGCGTTTTCTTAAATAAGTGAAACATACATAAATCGCATATCAATAAATCATCTGGCAGCGCTAAACCAACTTTGAACTAATGCTAGAGTATAAAAACTCAACAAGTTCATAAGGATGTCATAGTCAGAGCTGCCCAGTATTTAACATCTAATGTATGGTTTGTAAGGCAGTGGCTTTCACGTCCATGAGGCATTGGGGCAGTGACCCAAGAAAATGACAGCTTACAAAATAAATCCAAACTTTATCATCCGATTCGCAGCTGGAACTTCCTTATCAGTCCGTTAACGACGGCACCACCGTAGAACCCGTGGGTGCGGTAATGACTTTGCTCTAGTTTGTGGCTCTGGCGTGTGTCCAGCGTCACACAGATAGGCATATACAGACTCTGCTGCTTGCAAACCAACACTGACACACCCAACCCTTATCTGAAAGTGTAAGGCTGCCGTCACACACTCAGTATTTGGTCAGTATTTTACATCAGTATTTGTAAGCCAAAACCAGGTGTGGAACAGTCAGAGGAAAAGTATAATAGAAACATATGCACCACTTCTGCATTTATCACCCACTCCTGGTTTTGGCTGAGAAATACTGATGTAAAATACTGACCAAATACTGCTAGTGTGACGGCAGCCTAAATGGGAATCGTGGATATGGGCCACTACCAAGATCCGGACTGGAGGGAGAGATCCATCCCACTACCTTACTACAGATCTCTCCAAAAATAAAAGACCCTTGTCAGGTTTTCCTAAATCGGATTAGGTCAAATTGCTTGACCCCGTCCACACGCCATTTTAATTTGTGTTGTAATCACACCTGTGGCTGTAACAACACAAGAGGGTTCAGCATGTTTCTATGCACACTGTGGGGGACACATAACGACCCCGTATATTATTTCCCTCACTGCCTCATAGCTTTTAGATCTATGGATGTATGGAGAGAGAAGATTTCTGAGAAGAGTAAATTAATACAAGTAATACAATAGAGCTTTAATAAAGATTTAAAGGGAATCTGTGGCCACATTTGACCTATCTAAACTATTACCATGGGCATACAGGATATAGAAATACTTAAAAAGTCCTACCTGTGTGTCTCATATCAGATAGCTTGTTGCGGAGAAATCATATTTTATCACTTTATATAAATTACCTGTTTCAGGCTCTGGGGAAGATGGTGCCTGGAAGATAACTCTGCCTTCAGAGCTTATTATACATGAAGGGGAGTTACCAGTGAGAGAAGTAACCAACACAGAACAGGAGAAATTAAATTTGTCTTCTTAAAAACACATGTTTTTCTTCTAAGATCTGCTGCATTGCAACCGTCTGTCTGTGAGATGGAAGGTGAAGCAGAGAGGAACCTGCAGATGTGTCAGATATAATCGCACACAGCTCTGCAATGAGAGCAGGAAGTGGCCATCACACATCACACTTGTAATGCCCCCTTCTGTTTAAAACAAGCTCTGGAGGCAGAGTTATCTTCCAGGCACTATCCTTCCCAGATCCTGGAAGAGGTCACTTATGTAAAGTGCTAAAAGATAAGCTCTCAGCAACAACACATCTAATCTTAAGGTACCGTCACACTAAGCGACGATCGCTGCAGCGTCGCTGTTTGGTCGCTGGAGAGCTGTCACACAGACAGCTCTCCAGCGACCAACGATCCCGAGGTCCCCAGTAACCAGGGTAAACATCGGGTTACTAAGCGCAGGGCCGCGCTTAGTAACCCGATGTTTACCCTGGTTACCAGCGTAAACGTTAAAAAAACAAACACTACATGCTTACATTCCGTGTCTGTCCTCCGGCACTCTGCTTTCCTCTGCACTGTCAGCGCCGGTCAGCCGGAAAGCAGAGCGGTGACGTCACCGCTCTGCTTTCTGGCTGGCCGGCGCTGACACAGGATGCAGGAGGAGTGCAGAGAAGCAGAGCGTTGGGGACAGACAGCGGTAGGTAAGTATGTAGTGTTTGTTTTTTTAACCTTTACGCTGGTAACCAGGGTAAACATCGGGTTACTAAGCGTGGCCCTGCGCTTAGTAACCCGATGTTTACCCTGGTTACCAGTGAAGACATCGCTGGATCGGTGTCACACACGTCGATCCAGCGATGTCAGCGGGAAGTCCAGCGACGAAATAAAGTTCTGGACTTTCCTCAGCGACCAACGATCTCCCAGCAGGGGCCTGATCGTTGGCCGCTGTCACACATAACGATTTCCTTAACGATATCGTTGCTACGTCACAAAAAGCAACGATATCGTTAACGATATCGTTATGTGTGACGGTACCTTTAGACATACAGGTAGGAATGTTTTCAGCAGTCTATAACCTGTATGACCATATTAATAGTTTAGATAAGTCAAATATGGTGACAGATTCCCTTTAAATGGTTATTTCACTTACCGATTTCTAAACTCTAATGGCCAGCACTTTGTTAAAAACACTAAAAAAAAATAAAAATTTCTTTTCAAGGCCAGTGCTGCCTCTCCGCTGCTGATCTGGGCTCTGCTTACTAGCTGCAATAGTGATATCAGAACTAAAATGCACATCACCTGGCAGATAATCACTGAGCTCAGAGTCTTTGCCAATGGCATAAGCTGCTGAACTCAGTGGTGTGCTGCAGCGGTGATGGCGGCTATAGTCATGGTGTCACCCATGCTGCAAGTAAACGGAAACCAAAGCAGTAGGGCGAGGCAGTGCTGGACTTGGGGTGAGTGAGGAACATCTGAAATTTTGAACCCATTACTGGCCATTATAGTTCAGAAAACTTAATTAAAAACTTGCATTTTTTCTAGACAGCTTATAAAACAATTAACAGTCAGTTTTTATAATGGACACTTTGGAAAAACCATAATAAATTATGATTATAAGTGACAGAAAGCTACAGCCAATAATATGGATATGAAGACATCAGTTGCATTCAATGTAAGATGATAATTACAGTCAAAATAATCTGTATAAGTTTCTTCCGCCTCAAAAAAATCAATTTTTTTTCTATCTACGGACATGTAAAAGTGCCCTATTTTTATGGACTGTCCTGGAATATCTTGACAGTTGACAAGTCCGAGAGAGACTCAAGACTCCTCTTTCCCTATTTAGCTAATGGTTCCTTTTGACTTTGTGGCATGTAAATTACCTCCAGAGCAAGTCCACATTCCATGTCCTTACCTGCTAAGCATATATTGGCTTCTGCTCCTTACACATAAAAGCACAAAACACAGGGAACAAAAGATACAAGATTTGCTGCAGAAAACCATATGAATATAATGTGTGCACCACCAGAATTATATTCCATCAATGATGTGCACATGGTGACAGAATGGAGAAACCACTGGAGTATCTGACTTTAAGTAGTGGATGTGAACCAATTTTCTAGGACAAACATGAAAGGAGAATAATACAGTCACACTGCATGGTGCTGAAAATGGAATTCGCTGCTTTAGGGCATGACTTTTTCAGGCGGTTTTCAAAAAAAGGTCAAGTCAAATTAAGGCCAGAGAGGTGAATATACACACATGCATTCGATAAATGGCATATGCACAATGGCATTTATTTTATGACACCATTCCACCTGTATTCACAGTTCTCTTACTATACGCTGTTGGTATATGGTGGAAATTGTTTGTACAATCAATACAATAAAAAGACAATACAGCTTAATCTGGTAACCATTACACTGACCAATGGCTACAAAGTCTTGCATGTTGATCAAAAAGGGATCACAAATAGTGGTGAAGAAAGCATGAACACTTTCTAGATGTTATTTTTTTCTACACGTTATTTAACATTGTTCTTTAAGGTTAGATTTATACAGTTTTTTTTAAGTCAAAACCTGAAGTGGACTCAAAAGATATGGGAATGCTGGAAATGACTGGCACTTCCTGCTGAACATTTTTCAGGGACAGGGACGAAGGATTCAAAAATCCGAAACACGCGTCGAGGTGCGCATAGTTTGGATCGGTGGCACCATAAAGGTACAGGCACTCCTCCTATTTAATCCCTCGCTATTGTACTTTTTATCGTTAGCACATAGCACTTTATTTTTGTTTCACTCTTTGTATATTGCACACTGCACTGTTTGCACTAGCATATAGCCTATGGCTTACATCGTGGGTAATATATCTTAACCCCATACCCTATACTTATACACCCCATATATATTTTTTTCACTTGTGTTACACAGTACTTTATATAAAGTTATTTTTAGGAGCCCTGAGATTAACCCTTCCCTATATGGTACACCCCATGCCGATTTCGGTTTTTATATATTGGTGATATATGTATATATATATATATATATATATATATATATATATATATATATATATATATATATATATATATATATATATATATGTGTGTGTCACCCATTATATTGTTTTTATGTTCTCCAACATGTGCACATGAAATTTCTATGTTGTTACCATTTCAATAAAATAAAGTAATACTCTATATAACGTATATCCGTGCCACTAATTTCCTGGTATTTGGTCTATGACTCTGGTGGTTGGTATTTTGTAGTATATTGCCAGCCAGGTTTCTTACAGGTTAAAAAATAAACATATACTCACCTTTCCGAGGGCCCCTTGTAGTCCACGGCAGCTTCCGGTCCCAGGGTTGGTATGAGCGCAGGACCTGTGATGACGTCGTGATCACATGACCGTGACGTCATGGCAGGTCTTTCTAGCGCAGGCCCTGTGATGACGTCGCGGTCACATGACCGTGACGTCATGGCAGGTCCTTCTCCCATACCATCTTTGCCACCGGAACCTGCAACGGAAGATGGCGGCCGGCGCGAGCGACTACGAAGAGCGAGTATAGCAGGTTTTTTTTTTTTAAATTATTTTTAACATTACATTTTTTAGTATTGATGCCGCATAGGCTGCGTCAACAGTAAAAAGTTGGGGACACACAGGGTTAATAGCGGCGGTAACGGAGTGCGTTACCCGCGGCATAACGCGGTCCGTTACCGCCGGCATTAACCCTGTTTTAGCGGTGACCGGAGGGGAGTATGCGGGCGGCAGGCACTGACTGCGGGGAGTAAGGAGCGGCCATTTTCTTCCAGACTGTGCCCGTCGCTGATTGGTCGCGGCAGCCATGACAGGCAGCTGGCGAGACCAATCAAAATGAATAACCGTGACAGAAGGACAGACAGACGGAAGTGACCCTTAGACAAATATATATATGTGTCTCACTGATACCACAGAGTGGTGCAGCAGAGCTGAGAAAGGTAACCCCACCCACACCAGGCTCTGTATATACAATGTCCATAGACAGTGAGCTGCCCATCACAGGAGGGGGCGTGTAGGACCAGGAGGCACATGCTGCTGTGTCCAGCAATGATAAGCTACTGGTGCTAAAACAAGCATTGCAAGCAAACAAAACCTCGGAGCTCATACAGTCTTCAGATTACATAGAAAAACCTGCAGACAGATTCCCTTTAACAAAAGCCGGGAGCAAGGGGGGAAGAAATAACTAAGTTCATAAAAGAAAACGTGAATGTTATGAAAATAAAAAGGTGACACTTTACCACATTTGGTGCTTTTGATCGGCAGTCAGGGAATTAAAATTCTTTGAATCAGCTTGTAATGGGAGTGACCTTATAAAATTATACTGTACAAAAACAAACTTTGTAAAACTCCAAAAGCCATTGACATGACAGAAAATTACATGATTGGCGCTTGTGGACATCTTTATCTTCATTCCCCTTACACACAGCATGAGGTTAGTACAAATAGACATGATCTGTACCCCATGAGCTACGTGTACCACATGTTTGCATACCTCCCAACCGTCCCGGATCACGCGGGACTGTCCTGATTTTGACAGTCAGCCCCGCGATCCCGGGCGGGACATTAGTTGTCCCGCACTGCGTGCCTAGGGCGGGGACAATGCAGGGGGCGGCACCTGAGAAAGGTTTGTGGCTGTTTTTTTTCTTTTTTAATAAAAGCTGGGTCACCTCCCGACCGACCCCACCCCCCGGCCGCCTCCCACCCGCCCCCGGCCGCCTCCCACCCACCCTCCTTGAAGACGATACTCACCCTGCTCCAGCGATGGTCTCGGCTTCTGCAGCGCTCCTGAATGAGCGGTCATGTGGACTGGTACCGCTCATTAAGGTCTATGAATATGCGTATATTCATGGACCTTAATGAGCGGTATCACATGACCGCTTACCCAGGAAGAAGGTGCTGTGACGGGGGTCGGGACAGAGCGAGAGGGATGGCCGCGCGGTGAGGAACAGGTAAGTATGAGGGACGGGGACAGGGTAGGGGAGGATGAAGGAGGACGGTAGCCGTGCCATTCAAGATGGGAGCGCAGGGGGAGGGTGTTGAAATGAGCCAAGCATACAGGAGGAGGGGGGGGGGGGAAATATGAGCCATACATACAGGAGGGGGGGGGGAAATATGAGCCATACATACAGGAGGGGGGGGGGAATATGAGCCATACATACAGGAGGGGGGGGAATATGAGCCATGCATACGGGGGGGGGGAAATATGAGCCATGCATACAGGAGGGGGGGACATGAGCCATGCATATGGGGGGAATATGAGCCATGCATAGGGGGGGAATATGAGCCATGCATACAGGAGGGGGGGATATGAGCCATGCATACAGGAGGGGGGGGAATATGAGCCATGCATACAGGAGGGGGGGAATATGAGCCATACACATGGGGGGGGGGAATTTGAGCCATGCATACGGGGGGGGGGATATGAGCCATGCATACGGGGGGGGGGGGGAATATGAGCCATGCATACGGGGGGGGGGAAATATGAGCCATGCATACGGGGGGGGGGGAATATGAGCCATGCATACAGGGGGGGGGGGGGATATGAGCCATGCATGGGGGAGAATATGAGCCATGCATACAGGAGGGGGGGGGGGGGGAGTATGAGCCATGCATAGGGGGGGGGGAATATGAGCCATGCATACAGGGGGGGGGGGAATATGAGCCATGCATACAGGAGGGGGGGGAATGAGCCATGCATACGGGGGGGGGGGGGAGGGGAAATATGAGCCATGCATACAGGAGGGGGGAGGGATATGAGCCATGCATACAGGGGGGAATATGAGCCATGCATACAGGAGGGGGGTCATTATACAGTATTAAGCATCATGTGGGATCATTATACAGTATGGAGAACTGTGTGTGGCCATTATACAGTATGGAGCATCATGTGCAGCCAGTATACAGTATGGAGCATCATGTGCAGTCATTATACAGTATGGAGCATCATGTGCGGTCATTATACAGTATGGAGCATCATGTGCGGTCATTATACAATATGGAGCATCACGTGTAGTCATTTTACAGTATGGAGCATCAGTGCGGTCATTATACAGTATGGAACGTCACGTGTGGCCATTATACAGTATGGAGCATCATGTGCGGTCATTATACAGTATGGAGCATCATGTGTGGCCATTATACAGTATGGGGCACTTTGTGGCCATATTTTTTTGTTTATAATTATTGTATATGAAACAGTGTGATCAGCAGTGCTAAATGGGTGTGGTTGGGACGTGGATATGGGTGTGACTAATTATGAATGGGTGTGGTCAGAGACGTGGCCTAAAATTTGCAGCGGCGCGCAAACTTTGTCCCTCTTTCCCATCTTCAGAAGTTGGGAGGTATGTGTTTGGTGGAATTTTTTTTTAAAATATACGTTTGTTAATTGTCCAGTCATCAGATGCGTTAGTAAAGTAAAAAGAGGATGAAAATACGGTGAACGGGAAGACCGCGAGATTGCAGGAGCAGGACCCTTACCTTATCTCTCAAATGGTGTTCTGCTGCCTCAATGTTCAAAGGATCATCAAAATTTAATAGATCCTACAGAAATAAAGAAAACATTTCACAAAGAGATTTGACACAAAATAGGGTTTTATATTACTTGTGCTAAGGCACTCTTTCCGATTTTAGCCAAGGCTCCTGCTAAATTGTCAAGCGAGGGTCAGATTTTACATTACAAATTGTTCCCTGCACATGGATATGAAGATATGTCCATTACCACTTGTTTCTGACATGAGATCATAACAACATGCTGCTGCGAGGAACATCATCTCAAACAGACATGAAATGAAGACATAAGAGCTGTGGTTGTAATATACACACAAGACAAGGGAGTGTGGAACTACAGGTGCAGGGCAGGACTATCACTTACAGTGAGCACCATATATTACTATTTTTTTGCAAATGACTCATTAGGGTATGTGCACGCGTTCAGTATCTGCTGCAAATATTTGAGTGTTGCAATGAAAATAAAAAAAGCTGTGATTTTTTAATGCATTTTATCCCCTTTCACTTGTATGGGTGAGAACGCTTCAAAAACGCAGAAAAAAATTGACATGCTGTCTATCTGAAACTGCATCAAATCTGCAAGAAAAAAAAAATATGCAGGCTGTGCGTGAGATTTCAGAAATTGCATTCGCTTTGCTGGTACAGTAAAACGCTTCATTTTTTTCTCACGTCAAAAACATAACGCGTGAACATATCCTAAAAAAGGTCTTCGAACAGTTTCCTGTTAGCAGTTAGGTGACAGCAGCGGCCGGTGATCGCCTACTATGACCACTTGCTGCTGGAATAAAGTTGAAGATTATTTTGAAGATTGCTCGCAATTGTTGTAAAATGTCTTCCCCACCTGAAAGTCTTTTTTAAGCAGTTGGAAAAACCCTGTGCAAGAATTCTTTCAAACAATACCAATAAGAAAAATGGTTTTCTTTTATTGTTATTCTACTACTTCCCCCAATAATAAAATCCCAATTTTCCTCAAGTTGGTCAACTTTGTCTTACTCTGAGTTTGGAATTATTTTGCTGATTTCTAGTTATGGTTTTATCCCATGTATATCTCCTTTATCTGGTCTATAGGAAAAGCAACCAGCTCAATGGACCATTTGTGTTCATATATGTTGGGTATATATGTGTATATATACATACACACAAACTTTTTCACACAGGGCCCTGTAGGTTTGGATTTCCTTTCCCCTTAATAAAGACCTTGATTTAAAAACAGCATTTTGTGTTATCTTTGTCTAACGCTTAAATTTGTTTGTGGATCTGAAACACTTGAAGGGAATCTGTCACCTCTGGGACACTTTTCAGCTATTACTATGGGCATACAGGAAATAGAAATGTTAGTCTAGTCTTACCTGTATGCCTCATAATTGCTGTCTAGATGTGGAGAAATAGACATTTCATTATGTCAATGATTTTTTCCAGGCTTCGGGGTGTGTGGTGCCTGGAAGAAATCCTGCCTCCATTCTTCATTATACTATTTCCCCCCTCCAAAAGCATCACACTGACCTGTGACGTGCAGATGTGGTTCTGGAATCCCGCGCATACACCCTGCACTTGCTAGACAATCTGCACCTCTTCCTTCTCTCTATGGTCAGTGTATTCAGCATTCTTGGGTGCAGGTGCACAAGATCGAACCATAGAAAGAAGGAAGAAGTACAGACAGTCAAAGAAATGCAGGGTGCATGCGCGGGATTCCGGAGCCACAACTGCATGTCATGGGTCAGTGTGATGTCTTTGGAGGGGGTGATAGTATAATGAGAGGACGCAGGATTTCATCCAGGCACCGCACGCCTCGGAGCCTGGAAGAAATTAACATACTGAAATAAAAGTCTATTTCTCCACACCGAGACAGCAACTATGAGGCATACAGGTTAGACTAGACTAACATTTCTATTACCTGTATGCTCATAGTAATAGCTGAAAAGTGTCCCAGGAGCCAGGAGGGCGACAGATTCCCTTTAAGTGTGCAAACATGCAAAAGAATAGGAAATCAAAAAGGGGGCAAACACTTTCCCACATCAGTATATATTTTTTTGTTTTACCGTGTCACTGTGCATAGCATCTGACAGAAAATTATGCTATGTGTTTTTTTTTTTTTTTACATACTGTAGTCAACTAGCATCTACAGTAAACAGTATGGGACAGCATCTGAATTCTCAATGTGGCCATGTGCCACATTAATTAAGGGTATCACAGACATTTATAAAGTGTCCCCCCCCCCCAAAAAAAAAAAAAAAAAAAAAAAAAAGATGTGCGAGTCAATGGTGTGGTTTTTTTTTTTTTTAAACTACACCAAATTTACTGTTGGCACTTGTCTTTTTATGTTACAAAATTTATATCACAGAAAGCTAATAGCCAATTGCATAAACTTAGAAGAGAGGGCTGTAAGATACCCAAAGTTTATCATCCAGCATGAGAAGCTGGGATAAATTGAAATTATGGAAAGTTTAAAAAATAGAAAGGATTAGTAACTCTGCCATTATAATATGTTCTTTAGCAAATAGGTCTAATTCTTAGAGCAGTGAGAAATATTTGCCACAAAGGCATACTACAGAACAATGGTCTATGGGTAAATAAGTGCCGATAATAAAGTTCTTGGGTCAGCGTCCAAAGAGCAAAAAAATTGTTTTTCAAAATTGAGATCCAGTGAGGCCCAGAAAATAGAATATAGCAAAGAGGGGATATCTAAGTATGATGCACTGCTTCAATTATCACAACGTATCCATAGAATAAGTGATGTGATAGGCCATGACTCCAATTCGAATGGAGTTTCCGTCACGTATGTGGAGAAAGAGTTAATGTAATTTTGGACTAGCGGGACATCCCATACCAGCAATCAGGCACACTAAGCAATATGAATGTCTGGTTGAAGCCCCAGAATTACACAAAATAAATAATTTGCCTTCTACTAGAAATAAAAAATGCTATCCTGTCACCTCAACCTGCACACTGAAGTACGGTTCTGGATGAACAAATGATCGTAATACAGACACAGGCAAACACATTTTAGTCCATAGTGTCAGTTATATTTGTCCTACTTGGCCATAAATGTTCAGTGATACACGGTGACAAACGAATCAATGATTTATCTGGGAACATTCTTTGGTGGAAAAAAAACCATTGAAGGCCAAGTCCGTTTCAAACTATGGCAGTCAGATCAATTGGCTTAAACAATTCTTCATTCGTAAGTTTTTACCTGACAAACGATTGGTGTAATTGAAGTTGTTTATTTTCATGAACTTTAAAGAAGTCCCTCCATCAAGGTTTTTATCCTCTTAATATATTGCAGTCATCATATTATATGGCCCTGTGGACTAACAATTGCTCATTTTGTCTTTCTATCTATCAGCTAATTCTTTTATCTCTGCCTTATGCAGCAACAGGAAGTCTTTTGCTCCCGTATGACTCACCCCCTCTTCAATGCTTGACCTAGCTGCTCCTTCCTACTCCCTATAAACTTTTGCAGTGATGACTCATGACTCGTGCAGAGATAACTGACCTTCTGTTTCTACATAGAGCTTAGAAGGATTCAGCTAGTTAGTTTTTCATCACGTGATGTCATAGACCTAATGGAAAGGAGAAGAATGAACTGGGTAGAAAGGCAAAAAGAGCAATTGTAAGTGCACAGGGGTATATAATATGATGACTACAATATATTAAGAGGATACAAATTGTGATGAGAGTGCTTCTTTAATGTGTATGGGGACCTTTAGTCAAGCTTCTAAGGGGCCCTATAGATAGCAGGAGACTGAACAATGGTTTGGTTGATCATCTGGCTGGCATCTAGCTCTGATGACTCCTCCATACATAGGAGCGATCACTCTGGAGAGCGAGATTGTGTTCTCAGCAGACAACATGCTACCAGACTCCTCTGGAGGCTTATCTCACCGAGAACAATAAGATCAGCAGTCCAAAATCAGATCATACATGCCGGGTCCATATCCCCCCTCACATGATCTGTGTATGCAGGCCTTTAGATCTAATTAATGTCTGCCGTGTATCAGTCATCTCCATACAGCTATAAAACATGAGCACATTAATTCATAGCAGGACCATTATTCCATATGCCTTTATATGATGGTGAAGGGAATTATACCAGCCTTTTGAAACTACTTAAAGGGGTTGTCCACTACTAGGACAACCCCTTCTTGATCTAAATGTTTTGCCCCGATAAAATAAAAAAGCCTATATTTCCAGTCCCATGACAACGCCGTTCCAGAGGTGTTGACACTTGCGGTCCCGGGGTGGTTGCTATCACTATAGTTGAGCCAATATTTTGGAATCGGTTGCCGAATCTGAATTTGCCATATTGGTACACTATTTGTGCCGAATTTACGTTTGATAATCGGTTCTGAACACATTCGCTCTTTTCTACTCCCAATGACTCGAATGACGTTCGGCGAATATTATAAAAACAATATTCGCCGCTGATCGTAATCGGAACCGAATTTGAAAAAGTTGCTCAACTCTAGTTATGACACATGAGCCCGGTGCCCAATCAGCGCTGGCGTCACGGTCCCCGACTTCACGTGAACGGAACATGAAGAGGAAGTCAGATCAGCTGCAGCCCGTACAGGTCTATAAAACACCATATACAGACTTCTGTGATTGTTCCTTTAAGTCGATCTCTTAACTATTATTGTCTTTATCACATGGCTTCAGAGCGTTTCCCTTCCTGACCATCTACCTTATCAATAAAAAAAAACACTACTGCATGTGCTGGTCCTTATCTCCATAATTAATATATAAATCAGACGAGTGGGACATTTATCATATTACGGTATATCTGTACTTACTGTAAACAAGGAGTTCAATCCCCATACAACATCCTGCAAAGAAAAAACAAAAAACAAAAAAAAGAGAGATGTCAGCAATAGATTGGCAAACTCGTTTATTTGCAGGTAATATGGTTTACTTATCAGGCGCAGAGCCCTGGGATACAGAAATGTGCATGAGGTAGTGTCGGAGAACATCACGTACTGAAAAGTATCGAGCCATGGAAAAAGCAGTGTTTAAAATACAAATTAAAGCCTGCGTAGACACTGCAGGGAATAATAGATTATTATCGGATTTTACTGTCATAAGGTAGAGG
Organism: Ranitomeya imitator; assembly: GCF_032444005.1. Taxonomy (NCBI): domain Eukaryota; kingdom Metazoa; phylum Chordata; class Amphibia; order Anura; family Dendrobatidae; genus Ranitomeya; species Ranitomeya imitator. The sequence continues at coordinate 63,020,802 of NC_091288.1, forward strand.
GAAAACGGGTGTTGATCACATGGGGCATCTGAGAATGGAAGACAGCGATAACAGATATGGATCCTGGCAGCAGCGACAGAATGAGATGGCTGCTGTACACAGCGGATTGTCATCCGGCAGGGGAATAAACAACATAGGCTTTGAATACTGCATTTTAAAAAGTGAAGCATGACATCTTAAATGAGCCACCAAATCATTTCAGTAGTGCTGACAACTATGGAAACAGGAGATGTGGCAGTAAGTAAAGCTGGAGTCACAGTCACTGATTATTATGGTTCTATATATATTGTTATATTTGAACCGAGACACAAGCCTCTAAATAACGACTGATTACTTTTAAATTTGTACCTGTCATTTCAAAGTGATTTTTCTGAATCCGCTGTACACATGACAAATAACACTTTCTGGCCCTTATACAGCGGGTGAAATAAGTATTAAACACCTCAACTATTTTCTAAGTAAATATATTTCCAAAGCTGCTATTGGCATGAAATTCTCACCAGATGTCGGTAACCAGCCATCCAATCCACGCAGGCAAAGAAATCAAACCACAGATGTCCATAAATTAAGTGTAATAATGAAAGGGGAAAAAAGTATTGAACACACGAAGAGAGGAGCAAAAAAGCCATGGAAAGTCATGACACCAACTGAAATCTATCAAAAATTAGAACGCAATCCTGCCACTTAGTGAAAAATAATATCAGATGGTTCAACTGATATAAATTAGGTGTCTCATTGCCAAGATGTCACACAAGAAACATGTCATGATGGATAAAACCAGTGAGCTGTCTCAAGACCCTGACAACCTTATTGTTGCAAAACATACTGATGGCATCGGTCACTACTAATAAATACTACTACTGAAGGTTCTAGTGAGCACTGTTGGGGCCATAAACCAGATGAGGAAAGAACATCATTTCACCATAAACCGTCCACTACCAGGTGCTCCCCGTGAGATTTCAGACAGAGGAGTGAAAAGAATTATCATACGGGTTTTCCAAGAGCCAAGAACATCCTGTGGCGAAATACAGAAAAACCTGGAATCAGTAGGTATATTTATTTAAAAGAAAACTATAAGTAATGCTCTCAACCTCCATTGCCTGTATGCATGCTCACTACGCAACACTGCATTGCTGAACAAAAAGCATGTTCAAGGGAGTTTAAAGTTTGCTCAACAACATTTAGTCAAGCCTGTGAAATAGTGGGGGAATATAGTCTGGTCAGATGAGACCAAAATTGAACTATTTGGATGCCATAATACACATGCTTGGAGGCCAAAAGGCAATGCATATCACCCAAAAATCACTATGCTAACAATACCTATTTCACCTGCAGTATGACTGCAGTTTCACCAACTTTCCTCTCTACAGGCTCCATCTCTAATTTTTAGTTTTTGTTTAGCTAGTGGATGAAGACTAGGTGCTATAATGTCTCCCAGATACAGTATACTAAGAAAAAAATATATTCTTGCTCTCCTGTCTTTGTTTGCACAAATTAAGAAAAAGCAAAGAAGCAGCATAGAGAACTTCAAGCAGCAGAAACTGAGCAGTGTAGATGTGATTTCAGACAGGTGTGCGATAAAACATATAATAAGCACCAACAAAACTTTGTACAACTTTCTTTCATTCAGTTTTTCACTCTCCCTTCATGGGTTATTGTTTATTAACTGGTTAATGCCCTACTACATACATATTTTCATCATAGATCATTAGACCTAATATGAAGACCGCTGAGGAGCTGAGCTGGCTTCATACACAACAGATACCTGCTGGGTTTAATACATGGCATCTGCTTGCAGCTACAGTAACCAGAACATGCTCTGATCACTTTACTATAACCACTTAAAGGGGTTGTCCCAAGAACAAAGCACATTTTAATTAATAGATCTTAGAATTAAAAATAAGTTCCACTATTGGATGTGTTAAAAAAAATGTTCTGAGACAATCTTATAAATGTGCCTCTGTGTAATGAATGTTCCTGCATGGTATGATATACCACAGCTCCTGGGCAGGAGACGAAGCAAAACAGGGTACAGACACTACAGCATGGGTTTGCAGCTGATTCTTTCTCAAGAAAAAACAAGTTTTTTAAACAGGCAGGGAAATGTTTTTCCAGAAACCAGCAGATGTGATCCCATTCTGTCCTGTCTGTATACTCTCTTTTGTATGAACTCCTAGCCAGGAGCTGTGGTATGATCAGACCATGTTCCTGCGTGGTCAGACACAGCCATTACACAGTACACAGCAGGGGCACATTTATAAGATTATCATAGCAGAAGAAAAAAAATTCCAACACAAATTGTGAAACTTATTTTTATTCCAAGATCTATTGTTTAATCTCTGACAGCAGCATTTAAAATGGGTTATTGCCGATGCGTATGCATACCAGCTCCCATTGGCCCCAGGGGACGTAATCATGGGGAACAGATGGATTACCATGTGTCACAGAACCCCCATCACCAAGAATATGTTATGCTATATATATATTCTGTATAATAGTTTCAATGTGAAATGTATCGGTCCACAGGCTGCGCCCCTGGACAAGATATTCTCTTTCTGACCTCCCCCACCTTTGTAATTCCCACAGTAAATACCAGCAGGCTCCGGCCCCCTGCGGCTATTGTAATGTATGTCTGGCCTGTTTTTTTCTATTGGCCTGCCCTGTGTGTTGTGAATTCTGTGGCTGAGTTCACTTCTGTGGTCACAAGTGGTATTGCAGTCTCTGGGCTTCCTCCCTCAGGTGTTTTGGTGAGCTCGTTGGCTGCCTTGCTATTTAGCTCCACCTGAGTCTGTCTTCCTTGCTCCTTGTCAATGTTCCAGTGTTGGATCTGAGCTACTGCATCTTTCCTTGGGCCTGCTGCTCTGCTAGATAAGTGCTTCTAGTTTGTTTTCTGTTTTTTTCTGTCCAGCTTGCTATTGTCTTTTGCTGGAAGCTCTGAGAAGCAGAGGGGTGCTCCGCCGTGCTGTTAGTTCGGCACGGTGGGTCTTTTTGCCCCTTTGCGTGGTTTTCGTTTTAGGGTTTTTTGTGGACTGCATAGTTCTCTTTGCTATCCTCGCTCTGTCTAGAATATCGGGCCTCACTTTGCTAAATCTATTTCATTCCTACGTTTGTCTTTTCATCTTGCTAACAGTCATTATATGTGGGGGGCTGCCTATTCCTTTGGGGTATTTCTCTGAGGTAAGTCAGGCTTGTATTTCTATCTTCAGGCTAGTCAGCTCCTCAGGCAGTGCCGAGTTGCATAGGTAGTGATAGGCGCAATCCACTGCTGCTTATAGTTGTGTGAGGATAGATCAGGTACTGCAGTCTACAGAGATTCCACGTCTCAGAGCTCGTCCTATTGTTTTTGGTTATTGCCAGATCTCTGTATGTGCGCTGATTACTGCACGCTGTGTTGCCTGATTGCCAGCCATAACAGTACAAGGAGCCACACCAATGATTCCCAATAGAGGGAAAAAAGAAATCCTGACATCATTTTTTTTTCTTAGCTCTGTCTTCAGTCTTTTTTTTCCCCTAGACATTAGAGTGCTTCAGGACACAGCTGTGGACATGGATATTCAGGCTCTGTGCTCCTCAATGGATAATCTCGTTGTAAATGTACAAAAGATTCAAGATACTATTGATCAGAAATCGATGCTAGAACCAAGAATTCCGATTCCTGATTTGTTTTTTGGTGACAGAACTAAGTTCCTGAGCTTCAGAAATAATTGTAAGCTATTTTTGGCCTTGAAACCTCATTCTTCTGGTAATCCTATTCAACAGGTTTTGATTATTATTTCTTTTTTGCGCGGCGACCCACAGGACTGGGCGTTTTCTCTTGCACCAGGAGATTCTGCATTGAGTAATGTTGATGCATTTTTCCAGGCGCTGGGATTGCTTTACGATGAGCCTAATTCAGTGGATCAGGCTGAGAAAAATCTGCTGGCTTTATGCCAGGGTCAGGATGATGTAGAAGTATATTGTCAGAAATTTAGGAAGTGGTCAGTACTCACTCTGTGGAATGAATCTGCACTAGCGGCTTTGTTCAGAAAGGGTCTCTCTGAAGCTCTTAAGGATGTCATGGTGGGATTTCCTATGCCTGCTGGTTTGAATGAGTCTATGTCCTTGGCCATTCAGATCGGTCGTCGCTTGCGCGAGCGTAAATCTGTGCACCATTTGGCGGTATTGTCTGAGAGTAAACCTAAGCCTATGCAGTGCGACAGGACTATGACTAAAGTAGAACGGCAAGAACACAGACGTCTGAACAGACTGCGTTTCTATTGTGGTGATTCTACTCATGCTATTTCTAATTGTCCTAAACGCACTAGGCGGTTCGATAGCTCTGCCGTTATTGGTACTGTACAGTCCAAATTCCTTTTGTCCATTACCTTAATGTGCTCTTTGTCATCGTATTCTGTCATGGCGTTTGTGGATTCAGGCGCTGCCCTGAATCTGATGGATTTGGATTATGCTAAACGTTGTGGATTTTTCTTGGAGCCTTTGCGGTGTCCTATTCCGTTGAGAGGAATTGATGCTACACCTTTGGCCAAGAATAAGCCTCAGTACTGGGCCCAGCTGACCATGTGCATGGCTCCTGCACATCAGGAAGTTATTCGCTTTCTGGTACTGCATAATTTGCATGATGTGGTCGTGTTGGGGTTGCCATGGCTACAAACCCATAATCCAGTATTGGATTGGAACTCTATGTCGGTAACCAGCTGGGGTTGTCAGGGAGTACATGGTGATGTTCCATTTTTGTCTATTTCGTCATCCATTCCTTCTGACATCCCAGAGTTCTTGTCGGACTTTCAGGATGTATTTGAAGAGTCCAAGTCTGATGCCCTACCTCCGCATAGGAATTGTGATTGTGCTATCGATTTGATTCCTGGTAGTAAATTCCCTAAGGGTCGTTTATTTAATTTGTCCGTACCTGAACACACCGCTATGCGCAGTTATGTGAAGGAGTCCCTGGAGAAGGGACATATTCGCCCATCGTCGTCACCATTGGGAGCAGGGTTCTTTTTTGTAGCCAAGAAGGATGGTTCGCTAAGACCGTGTATTGATTACCGCCTTCTTAATAAGATCACTGTTAAGTTTCAGTATCCCTTGCCATTGATTTCTGACTTGTTTGCTCGGATTAAGGGGGCTAGTTGGTTTACTAAGATTGATCTTCGTGGTGCGTATAATCTGGTGAGAATCAGGCAGGGAGATGAATGGAAAACGGCATTTAATACGCCCGAGGGTCATTTTGAGTATCTGGTGATGCCGTTCGGACTTGCCAATGCTCCATCTGTTTTTCAGTCTTTTATGCATGACATTTTCCGTGAGTATCTGGATAAGTTCTTGATTGTTTACTTGGATGACATTTTGATCTTCTCAGATGATTGGGAGTCTCATGTGAAGCAAGTCAGAATGGTTTTCCAGGTACTGCGTGCTAATTCCTTGTTCGTGAAGGGATCAAAGTGTCTCTTCGGTGTGCAGAAAGTTTCATTTTTGGGGTTCATCTTTTCCCCTTCTACTATCGAGATGGATCCGGTTAAGGTTCAGGCCATCCAGGATTGGACTCAGCCGACATCTCTAAAAAGTCTGCAGAAATTCCTGGGCTTTGCTAATTTTTATCGTCGCTTCATCTGTAATTTTTCTAGCATTGCCAGACCATTGACCGATTTGACCAAGAAGGGTGCTGATTTGGTTAATTGGTCTTCTGCTGCCATGGAAGCTTTTCAGGAGTTGAAGCGTCGTTTTTGCTGTGCCCCTGTGTTGTGTCAACCTGATGTTTCTCTTCCGTTCCAGGTCGAGGTTGATGCTTCTGAGATTGGTGCAGGGGCGGTTTTGTCACAGAGAGGTTCTGGTTGCTCAGTGTTCAAACCATGTGCTTTCTTTTCCAGGAAATTTTCTGCTGCTGAGCGTAATTATGATGTGGGCAACCGAGAGTTGCTGGCCATGAAGTGGGCATTCGAGGAGTGGCGTCATTGGCTTGAGGGTGCTAAGCATCGCGTGGTGGTTTTGACTGATCATAAGAACCTTACTTATCTTGAGTCTGCCAAGCGCTTGAATCCTAGACAGGCCCGTTGGTCGTTATTTTTTGCTCGTTTTGATTTTGTGATTTCATACCTTCCGGGCTCTAAAAATGTGAAGGCGGATGCTCTGTCTAGGAGTTTTGTGCCCGACTCTCCGGGGTTATCTGAGCCGGCGAGTATCCTCAAGGAAGGAGTCATTGTGTCTGCCATCTCCCCTGATTTGCGGAGAGTGTTGCAGAAATTTCAGGCTAATAAACCTGATCGTTGTCCGGCCGAGAAACTGTTCGTCCCTGATAGGTGGACTAGTAAAGTTATCTCTGAACTTCATTGTTCGGTGCTGGCCGGTCATCCAGGAATCTTTGGTACCAGGGAGTTGGTTGTTAGATCCTTCTGGTGGCCATCTCTGTCACGGGATGTGCGTGCTTTTGTGCAGTCCTGTGGAATTTGTGCTAGGGCTAAGCCCTGCTGTTCACGTGCCAGTGGGTTGCTTTTGCCCTTGCCGGTCCCGAAGAGGCCTTGGACACATATTTCGATGGATTTCATTTCTGACCTTCCCGTTTCTCAAAAAATGTCGGTCATTTGGGTGGTCTGTGATCGCTTTTCTAAAATGGTCCATCTGGTGCCCTTGGTTAAATTGCCTTCCTCCTCTGATTTGGTGCCTTTGTTCTTCCAGCATGTGGTTCGTTTACATGGCATTCCTGAGAATATTGTTTCTGACAGAGGTTCCCAGTTTGTCTCGAGGTTCTGGCGAGCCTTTTGTGGTAGGATGGGCATTGACCTATCTTTCTCCTCGGCCTTCCATCCTCAGACTAATGGCCAGACCGAACGAACCAATCAGACCTTGGAAACATATCTGAGATGTTTTGTTTCCGCTGACCAGGATGATTGGGTGTCATTTTTGCCGTTGGCTGAGTTCGCCCTTAATAATCGGGCCAGCTCGGCTACCTTGGTCTCTCCATTTTTCTGCAATTCTGGGTTCCATCCTCGTTTCTCTTCAGGACAGGTTGAGTCTTCGGACTGTCCTGGTGTGGATTCTGTGGTGGACAGGTTGCAGCAGATCTGGACTCAGGTAGTGGACAATTTGACCTTGTCCCAGGAGAAGGCTCAGCTTTTCGCTAATCGCAGACGCCGTGTGGGACCCCGACTTCGTGTTGGGGATCTGGTTTGGTTATCTTCTCGTCATATTCCTATGAAGGTTTCCTCTCCTAAATTTAAACCTCGTTTTATTGGTCCGTATAGGATTTCTGAGATTCTCAATCCGGTGTCTTTTCGTCTGACCCTCCCAGACTCCTTTTCCATACATAATGTATTCCATAGGTCGTTGTTGAGGAGATACGTGGCAGCTATGGTTCCATCTGTGGAGCCTCCTGCCCCTGTTTTGGTAGAGGGGGAATTGGAGTATATTGTGGAGAAGATTTTGGATTCTCGTGTCTCTAGACGGAAACTCCAGTATCTGGTCAAATGGAAGGGTTATGCTCAGGAAGATAATTCCTGGGTTTTTGCCTCTGATGTCCATGCCCCAGATCTTGTTCGTGCCTTTCATGTGGCTCATCCTGGTCGGCCTGGGGGTTCTGGTGAGGGTTCGGTGACCCCTCCTCAAGGGGGGGGTACTGTTGTGAATTCTGTGGCTGAGTTCACTTCTGTGGTCACAAGTGGTATTGCAGTCTCTGGGCTTCCTCCCTCAGGTGTTTTGGTGAGCTCGTTGGCTGCCTTGCTATTTAGCTCCACCTGAGTCTGTCTTCCTTGCTCCTTGTCAATGTTCCAGTGTTGGATCTGAGCTACTGCATCTTTCCTTGGGCCTGCTGCTCTGCTAGATAAGTGCTTCTAGTTTGTTTTCTGTTTTTTTCTGTCCAGCTTGCTATTGTCTTTTGCTGGAAGCTCTGAGAAGCAGAGGGGTGCTCCGCCGTGCTGTTAGTTCGGCACGGTGGGTCTTTTTGCCCCTTTGCGTGGTTTTCGTTTTAGGGTTTTTTGTGGACTGCATAGTTCTCTTTGCTATCCTCGCTCTGTCTAGAATATCGGGCCTCACTTTGCTAAATCTATTTCATTCCTACGTTTGTCTTTTCATCTTGCTAACAGTCATTATATGTGGGGGGCTGCCTATTCCTTTGGGGTATTTCTCTGAGGTAAGTCAGGCTTGTATTTCTATCTTCAGGCTAGTCAGCTCCTCAGGCAGTGCCGAGTTGCATAGGTAGTGATAGGCGCAATCCACTGCTGCTTATAGTTGTGTGAGGATAGATCAGGTACTGCAGTCTACAGAGATTCCACGTCTCAGAGCTCGTCCTATTGTTTTTGGTTATTGCCAGATCTCTGTATGTGCGCTGATTACTGCACGCTGTGTTGCCTGATTGCCAGCCATAACACCTGTGTATCTGTGTCATATATTCTGTGTGTTGTAAATAAAGTGTGTTCTTTTAGACTGGAAATACCTGGAGTAGCAGTCAGCTTTTATATGCTCCCATGTAATCAAGAAATTCTAGCCAGCGTCCTTCATTCAGAATCCAGCAAAAGCAGAGTGGACCTCCTGAAACACGGGGGGTACTGTAATAGGTACTACAGCACAGTAGACCCCGTTACACCATGCCAGTCCGGTGACTGCTGAAGGCTCTCCTAAATGCCTTCTTGGTCCTCCTGAGAAGCTCAACAGCTACCATAATAATACTGTGATATTGCAATATATAGTATCAGTGATCAATCAATTTCAGGTTCAAGTCCCCTAAGAGGACTAAAAAATAAAATAAAAATAGTCTTAAGTAATTTTAAAATATAAGTTTAAACCACTTTCCCCTTTTCTATCTTCAAAAGTAAAACAAAACAAAAAAATAAAATATAAACATATTTGGTATACTCGAGTCTGAAAAAGTCTGATATGTTAAATTATCTAAACTGTATGTTATTCATGTTGCTGGGTCATTTTTAGAGCAGAATGTACGCCATAAAACCAAACCCTAAAAATCAGGGGCAGCACTACATATTTTTGCTGCTATGCAGCTGCGTAGAGTCTTAGAGGGACGGTCTCATGACTCATGTTCTTCAGCAGGAGCACACCGCTCCCCAGCCTATTGGCATCCTGCTTGTGTGAGGGAAGGGAGCACATGTGCTCCTGCTTGGCGGTTCCAACCAGGGCATTGTTGCAATGCTCACCTGAGTCGTATGCTCTCTATTGCCGCTATGTGGTGCAGCTTTCTCTCGGCAGCGCCAGTGGAGCACAGTGATAGTGAACCTGCCCCAAATCCTGGCGGTAGTCTTTACAAGCTCTATTGGAAAGACTTTGCAATTACTGCAATGGCGATCAGTACCTAGGCAACAAGCCCTAACATTAATGAAAAATCACTCCATTGTTAAGAATGGAGAGGATTTTTGCAAAGTTGTTTGATTTTACAACCATTAAGCATTTTATCATGTTTGTACTTGGGTAAAATTTTGACGCATAAACCTGAGAACCTTTATATAAAGGATTGTGGATTTTACTCTCCTCCTAATACATTGAAATGCTTTGATCATACGGATAAGACTTCAGTGACATCAAATGCCTTTCACGAGTCTCTGGTACAACTCGTAATGTCTGCACAAAATGATTGACTTAAACTATTTCATGGCAATTAGTTCTTTGAGAAATAATTAAATGAGGAGAAAAGGTCACAAGGGGAATGAGAGGTATTGATAAAATTAAGCACGATGATTGTGTTTTAGCAGCAGAAGCGGCTTTCTTATGTATGCACCCATCCATCACACGTCAGCTGGACCAGTCCTCGTGCTCACTGATCTACCAGCGCACAGGACTTAATTACATCATCAAATACGGTGATGCCGAGCATAGACCTGGTAATATACCCGACCTCGTAATATACCCGACCTCATACGATCAAAAACCAGACACATATAACGGTGAAATCCGGAGCAAACAGTCTGAAAACCAAAAAAGGAAAGAAAAAGATCACTGGTGGACAAGGACTACTGATACCGTGGGTAATAAAGTATTTAGTCAGCCACCAATTGTGCAAGTTCTCCCACTTAAAAAGATGAGAGAGGCCTGTAATTGCCATCATAGGTAGACCACAACTATGAGAGTCAAAATGAGAAAACAAATCTAGAAAATCACCTTGTCCGATTTGGCAAGATTTATTTTGCAAACGAGGGTATAGTGGTCGTTCGATTAAGAAGGGTTATCTAAGAGCTAAAAAAACAAAAGAAATTATTTATTGGTTGAGGCGAAAAAGGGCAACAGAAGGAATAAAGAGTGGGATGGACAACCAAGATTTGTATCCACATACAATCACAGATGGGATCTTATGAGAACCATTAATAAACACTGGTAGGTTTTATTAACCGATTCAGTGTTACGGAAGCACTTGTCGGACGGCCTCTGATGACAACACGCAGAAGTGCAAATATACGAGACATTTTGGTACATGGCCACTATGTCGCCAAAACTCCTAGCTTCTTTGGAGCAGGACAACAGAAAAATGGATTTTTTCCATGTGGAAGTTGTCTGGCGTGTAAAAACTTGGTAAGGTCCACATCATTCACGTCATCGGGTGGTAAAAACTTTCAAATAAAGGAACATATCACTTGCAGTTCGACCTTCGTAGTATACTACGCAGTTTGCATGTGCAAGTTAATTTATGTTGGACTAATATCACGCGAATTGCGAATATGTGTCCGTGAACACGTGCGAGATATTATGGGAGCGCGGGACGTGGATGATGTGGACAATTTGAAACCAATACCCAGGCACTTTCCCTTGCACCATCAATGCAACTCCGAACATCTAAAAATTTGGGGGATTGATAGGGTGTGTGCTGGCATCAGAGGAGGCGATCTGAAGCGCAGACTGGCACAATGCGAATGTAGATGGATAACTTTGTTGAATACCATTGCCCCATTAGGGCTCAATGAACATCTGAGCTTCAGTTCTTTTTTATAATATGTCTCCAGACTATTTTATATGTTTTTTTTATCTGTTGTGTTGTGTGTTGTATATCGATTAATCTTTTTTTTATGTTTGTTATATTTTCTATTTAGTTTTCTATATGCCCTCCATGTGTTGAGTCTTCCGGATAGGATACAGTGGATCTAATTGTGGCGCTGGTCTTTATTGAAGCGTTTTCATCATGCCTCCTCACCATGATCGTGTAGATGATTGACAACTGGAAATCTTCTGGGTGGCAATATAAACTAAGTGGATTTATGTTCACATAAAATTATGTTTTTGAGCTTATTGCATCTGTATTTTTTTATATTCATAATTGTAACTGCTTACACCAAATAGGTGACATTCACATTGTTGGGGTTTGTGGGATATGTATTTATTTAGTGTAGTTATATTGGGGTAATGATGATTATTTGTCCTGCTCCCATATATGTGTTTATCAGCTGGTGCCATTTTCTTAATATTATTCTTGGTGTATGTCACATATGTTTTGCTTTAATTATTAGCTGTTTTTTCTTTTTCCCTTTTTCCTTCACTATCACTTCTGTTGTATCAGTATTATTGATTTTTTTCTTTTTACATGCTCTTATGCTTATTTACTATGCACTTGCTGCACGTTTATATTGAATCTTTTGCCATGCATGGATTGCCATAGAGATGGACGGTGTTATAATTCCGGCGCTTACATTACCTGTTGGTGTTCCCTAGTGCGCATGTCTTTCATGGTCCGCCTTTGGGGCATTGTGGGCGGCGCCCTGTAGTGACGTTTGCGGTCCAGTGGCGTCACACGTACGCGACTGTGAACCGCAGCGCCATGTTGGATGCCGCGCAGAATGCAATTCCTGACGTGAGACATGCGCCGCAATTAGGGACACCTGATTCCGGACAATGGCCATTATATATTCTGGCCCAATACAATGCACTGCCCCCTGACGAAGCCGACGCGAAACATGCGTTGGGGCTCCGGTGGTGACCCCAGTGTACCTGTGGAATGGGTAAGAGCTATTGAACTGGGTTGGGCACTTTATATGCCGAAACGTGATCGGTACCCCATTGTGGGATTGATGTGATTGGTACCCCATTGTGGGATTATGTGGATTGACCGATAGTAACCCGGTCTGTGTAGTTTTCTTACCTTAACATGCACTATTAGCACTTTAGGATGGAAAATAATCAGAGGTTCACAGGGGCTGCCACCGTATAGACTGTTTCAGTGTTTTCCTTAGGTTCCCTTGCGGTTAATATTATGTCTATAATGATTAATTGTTTCTAAACAATGTATTTGACTTTTCTATGAATAAAAATGTGTATTTATATTTTTTCAAAATGGGACTCATACTCTGTGTTATTCTCTGGTTCTTTTGATAACGGTGAAATCTGGAGCAAACAGTCTAAAAACCAAAAAAGGAAAGAAAATAAAGATCACTGGTGGACAAGGACTACTGATGCTGCGGGTAATAAAGTATTTAGTCAGCCACCAATTGTGCAAGTTCTCCCACTCCCATTTATTTTGCAAATTAGGGTGAAAAATAAGTATTTGGTTATTAACAAAAGTTCATCTCAATATTTTGTTATATATCCTTTGCTGGCAATGACAGAGGTCAAACATTTTGTATGAGTCTTCACAAGGTTGGCACACACTGTTGGCGGTATGTTGGCCCATTCCTTCATGCAGATTCACCCATTGAATTGATTAGAAAAAACGCAGGTTTTGCTGCAGAAAAAAAAAATGCAGCATAGACGCCCAGTGTGAACTTAGCCTTAGAAGAAAAAAAAAAAAATAAAAAAAAAAAAATTATATATATATATATATATATATATATATATATATATATATATACATACCGTATATATTGCACTTCAAAGTGTGAATGTGATCTTAATTATTTAGTAAGTGAGCAACTAAACAAGCAGTGAAATATATCTATTGAAAAGTGCAGACTTTTCTCTAATATACCATTACAGTTACATTGTATAGAGCTTATTTGCTTCTCTCTGGAATATTCCTGGATTGGCATTTTAGAGGAATATGTTTTTGCTTGCCTAAAAAGGAAACTGATTAAGATTACCATCAAGACAAATGAAATCTGCAACAATAAAAGCAAAAATCCAAAGGCAAGTGCGTTCAGAAATTACCATAACAGCAATGCCTATTTGTGCAGACCAATTTTATTCTGAAAGTTCTCGCTCAATAGCGGATAATGGCCGACTTCTCTATTCAGCAGATTCTAATGAGCTCTGTCTTGTGGGAAGAGAGCAAGCGTCTAACAACAATGGTTTCAGAAATCATATTTTTTTTAACCATTGATGCCATGAGAGATGGCGCCTTCCTATGTTTGGAGCAGAACCGGATGTAATCTTAGTGCGACATACCGGAGAACAGCGCAAGCTTCCCGCTAGCAGTTTTGAAAATATCTCCCCCCAAAAAAATCTTATGGCCGACAGGGTTTTCGTTAATTTCTATGTATCTGTGCAGCAAAAGGAGACCTGTGCTATATAACAGAGTATTTCAAACTTTTATCATGTAGGAACAGAGAACACATTTTCGCATGCTTTCTGAAACGGCATATTTCCCAATGACAGCCATTATTTGTCAGTCAATGCAGTGGAGTCTAGGATTGTCATCTAGGCACCAACCACCAGTGGTATAGACGGGAACTTTACATAAGACGCAGCAGATTTATGGCCATTTTCCATTAAAGAAGCACTCCCATCAACGTTTTTATCCTCTTAATATATTGCAGTCATCATATGATATAGAATTGTGCACTTACAATTGCTCATTTTGCATTTCTACCCAGTTAATTCATCTGATTTCCATTAGGTCTATGACACCACGTGTTTAAAAGCAGACTAGCTGAATCCTTCAAAGCTCTACGTAGAAACAGGAGGCTAATTTTCTCTGTATGAGTCATGAGTAACTGCAAAAGTGTCTGGCAGTAGGGAGAGCAGCTGGGTCAGGAGTTGAAGGGGGAATGATAAATGTAGGGAAAAGTGACTTCCAGTCACATGGAGAAGAGAAAAGAGAAGAATTAGCTGGGTAGAAAGGCAAAATGAGCAATTGGAAGTATACAGTGCTATATAATATGATGATTGCAATATAATAAGAAGATAAAAACTTTGATGGGAGTGCTTCTTTAAGGAAGAGGAATAGAGGGGCAGAAAGAGGCGTCCCTTGTCACACAGTTTAATGGTGCAAACAGCCCCACCAGACAGGAAGAGAACAGGAATTCTACTGTGATGGCGAACTCAGTCGAGGGGTTCAAGAGAGGCCTGGATGTCTTCCTGGAGCAGAACAATATTGTATCATACAATTATTAGGTTCTGTAGAAGGACGTAGATCTGGGTATTTATTATGATGGAATATAGGCTGAACTGGATGGACAAATGTCTTTTTTCGGCCTTACTAACTATGTTACTATGTTACTGTCACCTATTGGGGCTAGCAATCCTAACAGTCCATATCGACCATTTAAAAGGTTTTGTCACAAGACTTAGGATAACGAGACAAACCAGTAATTCTAGAAACATGTTTTGGGGTGTTTACTCCTCATCAGTGCAAAGCAAGAAATAACTGGTTTGGCTGGGTGAGAGGCCTCCAATAGGGCGCCTAAGGGGTAAGTTACTCCTTATGGTAAGTGCCAAGTTGGTGTAAGGAGACGGTATAATTCTGTGTTGTATGCGCACTACTTTCATTACCCTGATAATGATTACTGATCCTGCTCTCACTTCACACATGACAAACTGAAAATTAATTGCTGCAAAACAGTATGATAATGACCGATGTCGACCAGTCCTCGGAAACGATGGAATCACAAATTCCAATAACCGGACCCAAAAGGACAACTCAAGGACTACCTTTGATTTTTTTCTTTAGGAACTGCTCTTTATTGAGTCATTGATAGTGTATACGGTGCCAAGTGCAGAAATAAAAGGTAGGTTAAACGCCAAAAGCCTTAATTATCCCCCATTTTGGGCAAGTTGAGCTATTACTAGAATTCTTACTCATTGTTCTGCCTAGTGAGAGGGTGTCGATTCTTTCAAAGACTTCAAACAGATGTGAAAGTGAATATATTATTATTCTGCTCCATTGTCCAAGACATAAAAAAATAAGAGGAAAAAGAAAGGGTAGAACAGTATCCTTGGGAAATATTACCTACAAAAAGCCTTTTGTCTGTGCTTGTAGCAGAAAAGAAACATCAGGCAGTCACCATAATCCCTGTAATTGCAGCCTTGTTTCAAGGACTTTCGATTACTGACAATCTGAAAATAATTGTGAGAGTTGCTTATTGACCAACTAAAAGGTCAGCTCTGTGGCCAGAACCCTTAACCTGACAAAGACAACCAAGCAAAAATACATTTACAGGTATCTTTTTTTTTTTTTTTTTTTTAAAGTCAACTAAATAAAAAAGACATAACAGTAAAGACTGCAAAATAATGACAAACTATTAAGACCCCACATACAAGATAAGCCAAGTTGCCTAAAAGAATATAAGAGCTGTAAATGAATACAAAACTATACATTAATGCTTGATTACAACTCAAGACTGGAGTTCCATAATTCAGTCTGGGATCCAAGAAGTATCGTTCCTCCTTGCGGAGAGTGACATGATAAGTATGTCGAGATGAGGAGACTTAAAGCCGCAATGCTCCTCTGGGAAATATGCAAATTGTCTCTTCAGAGAGGAAGAGGACTAGAACTCTAGTGCCACCTATTGGAAGTACCAATCCTAACAGTCAATGTCGACCCTATAACGAGCCTTGTCACATAACTTAGGATAAAAGCCAAACCAGAATCTCAATTTGCATACACTGTGTTTTGGGGTACTGTCTAAAATTGATACGTGGGGGAAGTAAGATGCACCAAATTCATGAAGAGGCACACAAGTGTGTAAGAAATTAGGCACATCTTGCGTTGTCCGGTAGGCAACATTTGAAATATATTAAAACAATGTGAGCAAGGGTAAAAACGAAAAATCATGATCAATTCATAATTAATAGCGTTTTGCTGGAAACACAGACAAGACATATGGACACCAAATCCAATGATTTTAATTTACCGCTGTTTTTAATGTTTATCCTGTCATGGAGGAAAATTAAAATCCATGAAGACATCTCCAGAGAAGGGACATATCACCCTCACATTGAACATATGGGATTAATTATAACTGGGGAAGTGAGAAACTAATAACTGGGAAAGTAAAAAAAGAGCTGACACTTCAACCTCAATTGAAGTAGGGACCTCCTGCAGTGACCAAATAATCACAACAGCAGAGATCTGCTCTGGGAACCAACCACCAAGACAGGGATTAGTTTATTCAGAGGCAGAGAAGAACAGTTCCAAGGCAAGAGATTCCTCTATTCAAAACACGGGTCCCACTTTTTGGAGCCAGTGGTCACTGATTAATATTGGGGTTTGTTGCATCGATTCGATATTTATGGAAGATATATTTTCAGCGCCGTAGTGAAGGGACAAACATGACACAATCACTCACATCACCGTAGGGCCATTCGAAACCCTCCAGCTTAATATGGGTCTGATGCTATCCACATCATGTTTTATCTCTACAGTTAAAACTGTGATCGGAATCATGATGACAATAACTACCAACTGGGACCTCCAGGGGTGAAGAGATCCTGAAAGTTAGGGATCTCCTAAGATACTAACACACCTAGCACATCTCGCAATCAGCCCCCATATGAGCTTTACAAAGAGAGGAACAGTTGAAACCATAACTTTACATACAATATATAGAAAGACACATATGCAGGTTTTTCTCAATATCTGACATGAAATCAGAATAAACCTTAGCCTGGAGACTAAGCGCACTTGTGTGTTCAAAACGCGTACAGTTTATATAGGCACTCTCCTTCCGGTATATCCGGTTTTTGTATGTCTTATAGCCCATTTCTATTTTAAATGAATACTATTAAAGTTAACTGATTTTATCTCTTGGAGCTGGATTCCCTTTTTTTCCACATGTGCATATATATTCCACGTGTTGGAATCGGAGGTATATATACCATATGCTCAGTGTCCGCTCCTGAATTACCAGCCTAGTACTGGAAGCAGCCACGGCCTAGTCCATCACTCGTCAGTCAATTGACTTGACGATTGGAGACAGCGGAGATACATCTCATGTCAAATTGGTGGCAGCGGTGGGATCTGCGTGTAAGGCTGGGTTCACATTACGTCCAAGCAGTCCGTTTGATGGACTGCGTTGCACCGCAGCATAACGCGGTGTAACGCACACAGTTAACGCTGCCATTAATATCTATTTCGGGCGCATCGCTAGCGCACGCTCAAAATGGGCGTGCGCTAGCGATGCGCCGTCATTGAGTGATGGACCCTGGGACGCGGGCTGCAGCGTTTCCGGGTCCGTCACCGCTAGCGCAGATCGAGCATCTGCTAGCTCTATCTGTGCTAGCGCAATTGCATGTCGGCACTTGCGTTAACAGCAGCCCGTTTTGACGCATGTGTTGAACGGGCTGCTGTTAACGCAATGTGAACCTAGCCTTACCCGTGACACTAATAAATGTGACGTTTTCCTTTTTTGCCCTGATAGAGCAGCTGATGAATGAATAATGGGGATAGGGGAAAATATGTGCAAGTGGGTTGAGAGCTGGCTCAGGGATAGGAAACAAAGGGTGGTTATTAATGGAGCACACTCGGACTGGGTAGCGGTTAGCAGTGGGGTACCACAGGGGTCAGTATTGGGCCCTCTTCTTTTTAACATATTTATTAATGACCTTGTAGGGGGCATTCAGAGTAGAATTTCAATATTTGCAGATGACACTAAACTCTGCAGGGTAATCAATACAGAGGAGGACAATTTTATATTACAGGATGATTTATGTAAACTAGAAGCTTGGGCTGATAAATGGCAAATGAGCTTTAATGGGGATAAATGTAAGGTCATGCACTTGGGTAGAAGTAATAAGATGTATAATTATGTGCTTAATTCTAAAACTCTGGGCAAAACCGTCAATGAAAAAGACCTGGGTGTATGGGTGGATGACAAACTTAAATTCAGTGGCCAGTGTCAGGCAGCTGCTACAAAGGCAAATAAAATAATGGGATGCATTAAAAGAGGCATAGATGCTCATGAGGAGAACATAATTTTACCTCTATACAAGTCACTAGTTCGACCACACTTAGAATACTGTGCACAGTTCTGGTCTCCGGTGTTTAAGAAAGACATAGCTGAACTGGAGCGGGTGCAGAGAAGAGCGACCAAGGTTATTAGAGGACTGGGGGGTCTGCAATACCAAGATAGGTTATTACACTTGGGGCTATTTAGTTTGGAAAAACGAAGACTAAGGGGTGATCTTATTTTAATGTATAAATATATGAGGGGACAGTACAAAGACCTTTCTGATGATCTTTTTAATCATAGACCTGAAACAGGGACAAGGGGGCATCCTCTGCGGTTGGAGGAAAAAAGGTTTAAGCATAATAACAGACGCGGATTCTTTACTGTAAGAGCAGTGAGACTATGGAACTCTCTGCCGTATGATGTTGTAATGAGTGATTCATTACTTAAATTTAAGAGGGGACTGGATACCTTTCTGGAAAAGTATAATGTTACAGGGTATATACACTAGATTCCTTGATAGGGCGTTGATCCAGGGAACTAGTCTGATTGCCGTATGTGGAGTCGGGAAGGAATTTTTTTCCCCAATGTGGAGCTTACTCTTTGCACATGGGGTTTTTTTGCCTTCCTCTGGATCAACATGTTAGGTTAGGCTATGGGTTGAACTAGATGGACATATAGTCTTCCTTCAACCTTAATAACTATGTAACTATGTAACTATGTAACCCTTTTCTCCATTTGAAATATATGTCTGCTGTGGGCATGTGAAGATTTTTGTGATAATTTATGCAAACTTATGCAAATTGTAATAAATCTGTTCGACAAAGCCTTTTAAGAACCCCTCCTCCTCCCATCAAAGTTTTTATCCTCTCAATATATTGCAATCATATTATACTAGATGGCAGCCCGATTCTAAAGAATCGGGAGTCTAGAATCCATATATACTTTATTTATTCAAATGTAAGAATAATACAATTAATAAATAATAGTAAGAAAGAACAAAAATAATAGGCAGTATATGGAGAAAACACCAAACAAAAGTTCAAAATTGGTGTGAAAATGTCACTGAACCACTTCACAACTAAATATATATAGTTTTGGTAAATGGTATTATCATTTTTTTGACGAAATTCGGCAGGAGCTTGAAGAGCAACGTCACTGGGCCCGCCTCCACGCAGTAGAAACTTGCTGTGAGGTAAAAATTCAAAAATCACACCAAAATGGCGGGCGGAGTGTGTCACAGTACGGCACGTTTCTGATTGGTCGCTCGCAGCAGGCGGCAACCAATCAGACACTGGACACTGTTGACGTCACTTATCTCCGGACATTAGCTCCGGACATTAGCTCCGGACATTAGCTCCGGACATTAGCTCCGGACAAAGCCACGGAAGTTGGCACAAATTGCAGGAAGTAGTATTCTAGGCAATTAATCTCCGGACATTA
This sequence comes from Ranitomeya imitator, assembly GCF_032444005.1. Lineage (NCBI taxonomy): Eukaryota > Metazoa > Chordata > Amphibia > Anura > Dendrobatidae > Ranitomeya > Ranitomeya imitator. The sequence continues at coordinate 63,040,265 of NC_091288.1, forward strand.
GCTCCGGACATTAGCTCCGGACAAAGCCACGGAAGTTGGCACAAATTGCAGGAAGTAGTATTCTAGGCAATTATATATTAGATAGCACTGTGTACTTACAATTGCTCATTTTGCCTTTCTACAGTTATTTTATTTTCTATGCTCTATGTAGAAACCGGAATTCTCTAGTCCCTGCATTTATCATTCCCCTCTTCAACTCCTGACCCAGTTGCTCCCCCTTCACATTGACAAATACCTTTAAAGTGACTCGTGAGTTGTGCAGAGAAAATTGACCTCCTGTTTCTACATAGAGCTTAGAAAGATTCAGCTAGTCAGTGTTCAATCACGTGATAACAGACCTAATGGAAAACAGAAACATTAACTGGGTAGAAAGGTAAAATGAGCAATTGTAAGTACACAGTGCTTCCCTTCTGTCCTCGTTTATCTCACCTTCCTCTCTTCCCTATCCCCACTTCCTATAAATCTGTACCCCTTTTAGAAAATGAATGCTGAACTTTAAAGGGAACCTGTCACCCCGAAATTCGCGGGTGAGGTAAGCCCACCGGCATCAGGGGCTTATCTACAGCATTCTGTAATGCTGTAGATAAGCCCCCGATGTTACCTGAAAGATGAGAAAAAGACGTTATATTATACTCACCCAGGGGCGGTCCCGCTGCTGGTCAGGTCAAACGGGCGTCTCCGGTCCGCTGCGGCGCCTCCCATCTACATTACAAGACGTCCTCTTCTGATCTTCAGCCACGGCTCCGGCGCAGGCGTACTTTGCTCTGCCCTGTTGAGGGTAGACAAAGTACTGCAGTGCGCAGGCGCCGGGCCTCTGACCTTTCCGGCGCCTGCGCACTGCAGTACTATCCTCTGCCCTCAACAGGGCAGAGCAAAGTACGCCTGCGCCGGAGCCGTGGCTGAAGATCAGAAGAGGACGTCTTGTAATGAAGATGGGAGGCGCCGCAGCGGACCGAGACGCCCATCCGACCTGACCAGCAGCGGGACCGCCCCTGGGTGAGTATAATATAACGTCTTTTTCTCATCTTTCAGGTAACATCAGGGGCTTATCTACAGCATTACAGAATGCTGTAGATAAGCCCCTGATGCCGGTGGGCTTACCTCACCCGCGATTTTCGGGGTGACAGGTTCCCTTTAAGTATTTTTGTTGTTATTAATACTTGTACCAACAATCTGAAATAGAGTCTATAAAAAAAAGAGCAATTGTAAGTGCACAGTGATATATAATGTGATGACTACAATATATTAAGAGGATAAATACTGTAATGTGTGCACTACTTTAAGTAAACTGCTAGAGTACATGCACATTGTTCAGAAATTGTCTATGAATTATGTCCAATAATAAAGGGATTATTTATGAAACAGGCCTGGATTCTGCTGGATGGTGATAATATAACGAATATTAGAAACCTGGTCATAACCTAATAATATCAATAGCACAGTGCTGGAGACTAATGGGGCACAACGTTTCTGTAACCACGTACGTTATTGTGGGATTTATACTTTTATTACACAGAAAAATATTGATCTAAAAAAGAAAAAAAAATCATTCTGTATCCAAGTAATAATCTAGTAATATGATGGCTTCTAGGACTGTACATAAAGTCCTTATAATTGTGTTGTCAACCTCCCAGTAATGCAGAAGGGTCCAAAAACTAGATAAAATATGTTTGATGACAACTTTATATTCACATTTTCATTTACCTAGTTGTCAACTACAACTCTTCTAGTTATGGGAATCCGGTGTCAGTGACATGGCAAAATCATTCCCCCCGATAGACTAATGTCAATTTACAATGTTTTCTGAAAATCAATCTAGTAGATTTTTTTTAAATTTGTATTTTTATTAAACCAAGAAAAAAAATAGAACTAAAACAAAAAACTTGGTTTCCAAGGTGTAGGACTTTAATTTAATGCTGGCCGGAATAGATTGCATTCCCTTAGTGCCAGCCTGAGAGGTAGCAAACAATCTGACTTTCTTCTGTATTACTGAAATTGTACTGTGCTACCAGCTGAAAACCTTTACTTAAAAACAAAGGGTTCGTTCCCCTGGTACCACTCTAGGAGAAGAAAAGTATTTTAATCTGAAATGACTTCAGTGCTTTGACTTTCTGCTTTGAAAACCCTGCAGGAGCCACTTCACTACCCCAAGGGGGAAAAGCAGCAATAGAATTCTGTTTAGCAAGCTCAAAGTCAAGTGTTTGGGCAGCATAAACGTGCAAAGTGACTATGTAAGAACTATCTGAATAGATGAGAAGAGCCTGTGGGGAGCTACGGAGAGAGAAGATCCAGCATGCCAATATAAAGAAGGCTTGCAGCCCCCAACTTTGTTACACTCACACAAGTAAAGAAACAACTACTGTTTATATAGAGCATATATTGAAGGAAGTACGGCACGTCCAAGGTGTTCAGGTGCACGGGTCTCATCCCTGTACTCATCAAGGAATCTAGCACTCAAAGTGAAAATTATGTAATTTATTCAATCAATGACCTGTGTACACATGTGATCACTTTCTCTAGTCGCATATACTCCTCCGCTGCCTCATTTTCTGCGATACTCAGGTCCTTAGGCTACCTGTGTATGTCTGATGAAAGTCGGCAACATCACAACACGTCTGTACAAAGTTCATTGATTGAATAAATTGCAGAACTTTATTCAGAGTGCCAGATTCCTTGTTCAAGAAAGGAGGAAACCGGATGGTGGATCCCGGGAGCTGCCACAAGCAATGGAGGCTGTAAGGAAAAACAGGTTTATTCAACTAACGCGTTTCGGAGTTGATTTATCTCCAGGCATCAAGAAGGCATTAAACTCCAAAAAGCATTGCATTAATATACCATTTTTTTCCTTACAACTTTTGCTACTTTTTCTTCTAGTTATACCTTTGTTGTCTACCCACTTGGGTGCAAGTCCAGCGGCAGGGGCAGCCACCACAGATTGTATCGTCATCACGCTTGTTGGAGTTGTGCCACCAGGTAAGTTACTAAATTTGAGTACACCCTCATTCAATACCAGCAATATCACACAGGGAGCGACGCTCTTCTTTTTCCTCAGGATTCCTTGTATGTTTATATAAAGCGGTGTACAACCTCTCATCCAAGGGCCATATTGAGGTCTTCACAAGGGCCACAATAAAATAAAGGGGTAATCCGAATTGAGACCCTTGTGGCATATCGACAGGATATGTAATAATTGTTTCAGATGGGGTGGGAGGAGGGAAGGAAGTTAAATTCTGTAACTTTCACCAAATGGAAGACTGGTGATCCACCAGAATTGTCTCAGTTGGGAATACCCCTGTGTTAAGGAGAACGTTAATAACCAATGGGTTGTGTTTGGTGTGGTACTGGACTTGAGTGGGTGAAGCATGATTACGGAGTGATTCCAAATATCAGACAATCCATTTTTCCAAATTCCAGATAAAAACCGATAGTAGAATTTACCCCATACATTTCTATGAAATCATGCATAGTCAGTTGATGCATTAGTTGATGCCAAGGACGAAGCTTCATAAAATAAAAAATAGTTGTATGCAGCTGCTTTTGTGCACCAGTCTGGCGCCCACAGCCAGATCAAAAGGCATAACTTTGTCATTGTTTCCAGATAAGCAAAACACAACTGGTCAGGGAACACTGACAAATGGAAACCCATCCAATAGAAAGAACTGGGCTTGTAGTGATCACGTAAAGAACTCCGTCTTCAGAGAAGCAAGGGATTACGTTATCTGCAATGTAATGGAAGTCACCCTGTGCCTAGATGATGTTTAACTAGTTAAATGCTGCTATCCATTTCTGATAGAGGCATGTAAAAAGGAAAACTTTTGTATCGTTCTGGTTACTCAGACCTGGAGAATCATGTTGCCTGGTCATTTTTACTACACAACTAATGTGTAAAAAATTTAACCCAAAAATCAACGGAATGGTTTCATTCATTTATTTTGGTTTTATAGCATCACGTCACCTCACTCATTTTTTCCTCCGTTTTCAATACTTTTTATATGTTAAAGTAAATCGTACCACTCAAAACTACAACTCATCCCTCAAATAAGAAGCCCTCATACAGTGATGTTAATGGAGAAATAAAGTTATTGCTCAGGTTTTCTTTATTCCCCCCTGCACTTCCCGTATTCCTTGAGAATCCCAATAAGACCGCAATAAATGTGTGAAGCGAGCACCCCTCGTTGTCAGGAGTTGGTTTTATGCGCAGCTTTTGTTCGCTTGTAGTTTGCGCTTTTAAAGCTTGTGCGTGAACAGCTCATTCTCTGCCCTTCATTAATCATAAGTAGGAGTGGGATTCACATTCTCATCTGCTTCGGAGCTACGCATATCTTTGCTTTATCTCCAAACATCCTTCTAAAGGAAAACAAAATGTTTTACAGCTCTACATCCACTTAACACTGACAATACATCATGACACCAAATTAAGTGTACCAGATTTCCACCAAGATGCCATATACCAAGATCATTGTACAGTATGACAGCAGCTGTCTGTCCACAAAGATTAGATAGGATAGATTACACTCAAGCCACTCCATCTAGCAGACCGTGGCATAACGACCGCGGTTGCCACTGAAACAGGGCCCTGCGGGTTGGGCCCCGCCGACGCTAGCAGAAACTTCAACTGGATGTGCGTCCTCGGACACACATCCACCTGAAGTGTATTGGACCATGCAGACCCATCGGGACTATGCGCGGCAATACATGCTGCCGGCCAATCAGAAGCCAGCAGCTGACGTCGGCGTACATGTGACTAGGGGACAAGACCGTGACATCATGCGCTCCCGTCACATGACAAAGTCAGCTGCTGGCTTCACAAGAGGACACTGTACAGCGGGGAATGAAGGGAAGGGGAGTATTTATTTTTTAATCTGTGGCCTTACTACTACATGTATGACTATGGGCTGTGCATTATACTACATGTATAACTATGGGCTGTGCATTATACTTTATGGATAACTATGGATGGGCACAATGCTATATGGATGACTATGGGCTGTGCACTACAATTTATGGATGACTATGGGCTGTGGATTTTACTACATGGATGACTATGGGCGGTGCATTATACTACATGAAGGACTACGGGCAGTGCATTGTACTTCTGCCATGAGGCCCCATGACTTCTAAGTACGCCCATGGGGGCCAGGATGATTATTAAGGCTGAAGGGCCCCAGGTCCAAATCTTGCACCGAGGCCCATCAGACTCTAGTTACACCACTGCCAGCAGATGCCATGGGGACCCCAGCCTTCACCTTTAAATGATCTGGACTTAACTGTAGGGTCCACTGGGTTACATCTAGAGGATGTCTGCTGGCCAGAGAAGTGAGCCTGAGGCTAGAGTAGTTAAAAGGAAACGGTCACGTTTGATAACGCTATTACCCAGATGTAGCGTTAATCTGCATGTTAATAGTGCTATGGAGGTGCCCAGCCGCAGTACTGTAAATGCAACACCAGGGAGAAAATAAAATGTATTTCTCTCAGGAGTCACTGCTTTCAGTCACTCATTAGTGCCAGGAGCAATTCCAGTGACCACTCACAGCACTGAACAGGAGCTGTAAGCACGCCCCAACACTGAGTGACAGCAAGTTTTGCAGTGCTTCATTGTAGAGCAGGCTGTCAGTCAGTGCCGGGTCATGCTTATAGCCGCTAGTCTAAGTGCTGCGGTTACTGTACTTGTCCACTGCATACCTGCACGAGCGGAATCTGCCTGGGAGCTGCACTTTCAGTATGGTGGCCAAGCACTTCAATAACATTATTAACCTGCAGAATAACCCAATATCTGCAGGTAAATTGCATTATCAGAGCTGACAGATTCCATTTAAACTAAGTGGGTAAATAAAAGGAGAGAATGAACCAGGGACTGAATCAGATAAAATCGTAGTCAGATAGTTAAAGGAAAGTCAGGCTAACCAGCAGGAATTCTGAACAAATCAAGTCAGGGTCACATGCCCAATAATTCAACTAATAACTGGCAACTTCAGGCACTATGCAGGGAGTTTAAGCAGGGTGTGGCAGTGCTCCATAGGCTGCAGCATCGCATATAGCTCCTGCCCAGATACTGGATAGCACACACAATCTCCCCGACTGGTCCCAGCCACACTAGTATATCTAGCTGACTGGCGGGAGTGCCGGTATTGTTCCCCCAATGATCTGATTGTGATCCACTATCCTCAGGATAAGTCATCACTATCTGTGTAGTAGACTCACTAGAAGTTGCCAATGTCATTTTACCATGAAACATTATTATCGATGGTAGCCGATGCATTCCAAACGGAAAACTGTGGAGGATCTAAGTCTTCTTTAATGGCTCCGAGTCTCCAGGGTGCAAAGAGAATGTTATCCAAATATAATATTAGGTAATCTCACTTTGACATAATGCTGTATGATAGAGAGATGAAAAGTGGCAACAGGTAATTGGCTTTTTGCAACTTTCTACTGTGCCGTAACCTGATTATCAGTTGCATCGCCTAGGACATAACAGAAGAACAGAGAAAGCTTTGGAAGCTGACCTTATCGGAGAGAAAGGTCTATATTTGTGACACAAATCTCCTCTCACAAGCTGCAAAGAGAAAATCTGAAAGATGCAGTAACACAGAATATGTTGTGGTCTCAGACTCCGGCTGCAGTATGCGATACCGGTCAGACGGGTCCCTTTAACTTCCATGGTTGGAGGTACTGATGCAATATTTACTGGACCTGAAGTTACAAACTGCGCTCGGGTAGCCAGCTATTTAAAGGGTTATCAGTTTGCTCAGTTGCGAGTGACAGATGAGCCACGAGCCAACAAATGAAGGACTATAAAAAAAAAATGGAGGTGCAAGCCAAGGACAGAAATTGTGTCCGTTTGATCTTACATAGTCCGGATGTGACCCAACATAGCACAAGCAGGAGCCGATATAAATGCTCAAACTGCAGACAGGGCAAGCAGAGCGTGAAAGAGCAGATAATAAGAAAAGGCAAGAAAAAGTCCCGGGTGGCTCAGTGCTGAACGCATCCAAAGAGCCCAAGACAGTCGTAATGTGAACGAAGAATGACCCTCATTTTTAATAAAGATTAATTACTTTGGGTGTTCCAACCAGTCGTTACAACATGTCAGAGGAATTTAATCTGGGGATTCACATTGAACTGAACCCAAGACAAAATGATACACCATGATGAGTGATACAAAAGTCAATTCTTAGAGGATATGCACAAGCAAGCGGCTGTCATACTCCATGTAACACCGTCCTGAGCTCCAGAGGTTAAAGTAGTTTGCTGGCCTCCCCGTCAAAAAAAGTGAATGTAATGGGAAGCCAGACTTGTGTTCTTCACACCCTTGCACTGGGGCCTCAGAAGCCGGCAAATACTTTCCAAACTATCCTAGTTTGCGGGGTAGAGTTTCTGTGTGCAGCTGCCATGTGTCACTGCGAGGAGAAGGCCTCAGACTGAGGGGCAATGAAGAATTTCTAGTTTACCTTGATGTTACGGAGGAATACAGCCCACAGATTTCTTAGGTTTCAAATCTGGAGTGTTAGGAAAATGTTCACTTGGAAGCAGAAAGAAGATACATTTATCATAATGAGCCATAGAACAATGCCACATGGAGAGAGAACATTATATGCAGGGATCCATGTAGATACGTAAAAGAATAATTCACAGTTGGAGTCAGGACCTGACAATTAGACTGTCCTAATCGGCCATATTTAAGGCCGTCAAGATTGGGTCAGAGAAACGCGGCAATTAAGGTGTTCTTGGTCCGTACTCGTGTGAATCCGGTCTTATAAAGAGACGAGTGGGGCTTCTCTCCATCCTCGTGTGGATTTAGTCCGCCACATGGAGCACTCTTTAAAAATAAACTATTCAATAGGTGCGGCATGTATTATATGGATCTTCATCTCAGTAGGTGCAGACTATCATAACATGCACCTCACATGATCAAGGATGAGAACATTTCAGATCATCGAAACCATGGTGATCATGACACTGAAAAGTGACAAAGTAAGAAAATAATTTACAACGTTAGAAGCCATCTTGAAGTTAAGTGACTAATCAGAACTTACCGTAACTTACTTTCCTTCATAAAAAAAGCCTCATTCATAGGCCAGTGTTTAAATACGGCACATAAGTGGAAAAAACTGTACCGGTGTCATCAGTGTTTTGGACGAGAGCGTCGTGAGTGCGCCTGATGGCGCTGCGGGGATATCGATGGGCTGGAAAAGAGAAATATCCCTTTGTGAAACTCCTCATGTGCCGCGGTCACTGCTGATGGCAACATCGGAGCGGTTAAAGGGCTGAAAGTGGCACAAGGTCCTGTCTCCGCACAAGGTCCTGTCTCCGCACTTGTAGCAGGAGCCCGGCACAACGCCTGCGCCCCTGCTAGCCATCACAAGTAACTGTACATCAGATTGTGGGAAATCACCTGCAATTTGGACGTATCGTTACATCCATTTGTGGGAAGGGGTTAAGGGGTCACTTGGCATAAATATCCAACTTGTTTTACCTGGTGTAAATGCCGCTACTATCCGCAAACCGGCATTGTGCATTGTTGGCCCCAAGATATGGCCGCTCTTTCCCGCGTATTAATCTAGTCTTATTTTTTTTCTAATCCAAATGGGCAGGGTCTTCATTAAGACTCCCACAGAGAAGAGTTCAGCACCACACCCACTTGGATAAGAAGATTAGAATTACACGCCTATTTCGGGAATGGAGAAAAGCAAAAATTAAAAAGAAAAAGCACCAAATTCAGGAGAACAGCAACGTATACACCTGGTAAGAAAACAAATTACATATTTACTGCAAATGACCGGTCCGCATTAAACAGGAAATATGGCCATTGTATACGAATACTCGTATGGTGAGTATTAGACCAGGGTCACACTAGCGTATCACAACCGATGCGAGAGCTCTGCTGCGGGCGTGAGGACAGTGACCGCTTACTGTGCTCCGATCCTTTCGCATGAGAGAATCGGAGCACAGATGCAGAGGAGAAGGAGAAATTAATTTCTCCATCTCCTCCTATGCGGATGTCTGCGGGAATCACACGGCACTCCAGTGACATCTGAGTGCAGTGCGATGTTTCACACGCACTCAGACTTGGGTGTGCGCAATCCCAATTTCACATGCAATCATAGCATGCTGCCTTTTTTTCCCCATCTGATTACAATCCGATTTTAGCAGGAAAAAACGCTACGATTTAATTGCAAGTAGGAGCGAGCCCTCAGGAATAAAAAATAGGGCTGGACAGCTTAGGAAAAGAAAACCTACAGGACTGTGAGGCTAAGTTCACACGATGAGTATTTGGTGCGTTTCTAAGTCGCCGATTTTCTGCACCAATTCCCTCACTTGTGTTTTTTTTCATTGCACACAACGCACCGGCATTTTTGTCTGCAGATTTTCTCTCTTTCATTAATGTCTATGGAGAAAATCCACATATATACTGCAAAAAAAAAATGTCAGTTGAGATTTTAAAATCGCATGTCAGTTTTCTCAGCGAAAAAAAACAAACAAAAAAACCCCAAACCCCAGTGTGCATAAGATTTCTATTAATGCAACGTTAATGCAGTTTATTTGCCTAAAAATATGCAGTGCAAACACAAAAACGCTTTGCAGTGTTTTTTTTCCCCACATGAAAAGTGCAGCGTTGGAAAGATTATTATGCACTTTCCATGCTTTCTTAAAGGGGTTGTCCACTACTTTTAATTAACCCCCCAATATATCCCCCCAGGGGCCCCTAATGAATTCTGTAAATACCTTCTGTTGGCGATACTGCCTGTGAGCAGCGCTATGCCGGCGGCTGAGTCCGGGTCACGGACCCCCAGGCCGCTGCTAATATCCGCCGATGTCACGTCAATTTCCTGACTGGGCTGTGGGTGGTGCAAGGGTCTGTGCGGTGGGTCTGTTGGCTGCGCGGGGGTCTGTGGGGCTGTGCAGGGGGGTCTGTGGGGCTGTGCAGGGGGGGTCTGCATATGCAGGCATCGTCCGATGGGATTACAAGTCCCATCGGGCTATGCCTGCTACACGGTGGTCAAGGAGTGACACATTAGCCAATGATGGGACAGTAGTAGTCCCATCATCAGGCTAATGTGTTTAATGTTAAAAAAAACCATACAGAACATACATATAACATGCAACACATAACATAGATTACATACTTACCAATCCCCTAATTCCCTGAAACCCTCGTCTCCTAAATAAAATAATAAACCATCCTATACTTACCTTCCGCCAATGTGACCTCTCCTCATCAGCCTAGGTGCTTGCAAGGTGTTAAGATAGAGGAGGGAGGGGTTTGGGTGTTTTGGAGTGGGTGTGCTTGGTGCTGCTTCCAGGCCAGTGCAATGCATCATGGAACATGTAGTATTAGAGCACAATAAGTCAGGAGAAAGGAAGATGTTGATTAACCCCATGATAGCTGGAGCCAGCACTGAGGATGTGCTGCTACAGAATGATAAAAGGTAATATTGCTAAAATAAACACAGTGGATGTTTTGAGTGGCACATAATAGCAAGATTTATGAAAAAAAAAAGTTATAGTACTGGACAACTTCTTTAATGAATTAGATTGGGGTAAGTAAAAAAAAAATAGAAAAAAAAAGTCAGAAAGAAATGACATTGCTGAAGGTTTTAAAAACGCACCACAGCTCCAAAACGCAAGAAAAAAACAGCGCGAATGAGATAATAGGAGTCTCATTTATTTTGCTAGCACTGCAAAAAGCTGCGTTTTTTTCCCCTTAAAGAAATGCATAAAAAAAACCTCTACCTGTGAACGTGTTCTAAAAATCCTGAGCACATATACTCCAACCCCATGTGGTGGCGGTTCTGCTCCTCATGCATCAGTGCCAGATGTACCCCGCATGTTAGGCAATCAGACGGGGGCCATGGACTATAATAGTGCTAGCAGAGGGAACGTGCGCTCTACCCTGCATCATTGTCAGGCGTGCACTAAGATGTGGTAGACTGGGTCTGAGCGTCCGCCTCTACTAGGTGTACACGCCCGAAAACGATGCACGTTTACTCTGCCGGCACCATTACAGTCTATGGCCACATTGGAGCATACGCCCTAATCCCATTTTGCGGGGGGTTCAGATGCAAGTCCCGATGGGGCAAAGAACGGGTGCCTGAACACAATGAGAAAGCAACATTCGGGATCGAATGTTGCACTTTAAATTTTGATGAAATTAGACAATTTTTAATTAATAAAAAAAAAACATTTCGAGAAGAATTCATGGTAATGCATACATCACATGCACAGGAGTATTATACAGTAAGGTAATCCACGTGGTTAAGACAACCCAGAACATCCATCCAGTATAATGCTGAAGGATTGGGGGAAAAAATGCAGGATCCTGTTTTATCTGTCCAGTGCCTCCATCACGAACACGATTTTTCCTTCTGATTAATTCCTTCATTTGTCTATTCCAGCAGAGCCTGAGGCGATCCCTACAATGTGAACGCCAAGATAGGCATTTTGCACATACAACATCTGTTGGGGTAATGAAGGTATGCGATCTGGACAGCCATTTCTTGGTTTGATCACATGTATTGGAAATACATACACACAGTAAGAAAGCAATGACATACTCTACAATGCGGTGCAGGGGGTGCACTTATATAACACGCCCTACTGGAAGAACACACTCATTGGGCTGAGAAAGAGGCCCAACCCTGTAGGTTTATGGAGCAGTTGGCATGGTTAATGGATGGGCAGAAAGAACAACTACCAACCATTATGTTGGGCTGAATTCAAACAGTTTAAGGCTATGTGCACACGTTCAGGATTTTTTGCGCTTTTTTCAGACTGTTTTCCGCAGAAAAAAAAGCTAAAAAAAAAATGCTTATAATAAGCATCCCATCATTTTTAATGCATTCCACAATTTTTGTGCACGATTGCTTTTTTTCCGTGAAAAAAAGCATCGCGGTAAAAAATGCAGCATTAATGTTCATTAATTTTGAGGATTTTTCGTGTGTTTGCAGCAATATTATAGCATTGGGGAAGCTCTGGAAAAAAATGCGAAAAAAACACGAATGGATTTCTTGCAGAAAAAGTCCAGTTTTGTTCAGGAAAATTCTGCAGAGTTTCCTGAAGGTGTGCACATAGCCTAAAAGTTCAAACGAAGAGCTTAATATAGCGGAGAAAAAGGAAGGGAGATGCAAAAGGGCGAGTCCATGCCCCATGGATTTGTCACAATCTGAAGGAAGATTCTGCAACAAATTACAGTCTAAAATGGGGTAAAAATTTGTAGCAGGTTTGTGCCATACTGAGGCATTTTTGGTGCATAAAATATGCTATGTTTTACAGTACCCAGCATAAATCATTGAGATTTCTTAAATCTCAGGCACCCTGCTTCGTTTTTGCCAAGACGCAGTATGTAAATTTATTCAACTTTTTGTATCATTTTTTTCACCCAATAATTGAAAAATACAAGTTTAAAACGCTGCAAAAAAGAGACAACACGAGTATTATACGCAACCTGAACAATCCCTAAGTGTTACAAATCATGTCTGTTGCAGAAATGCCAGGAATTTTCATTTTATCTGCACCAAAATAAGCCATTTATGATCATAAATGGGTAAAAGTGTATAACACAGGATATTCCGGCCAGATCTTTCTTTAAATTAGTTCAAAACTTCTATTACAAAACATAATAATAAAAAAAAAAAAAAAACAGGCACGCTCAATAAGTCCAAACGAAATGCATTAGTCCAAACCGGTTGGGAAATCTTCTATTTGTTACACGCTCGGCGGGCAGGAGGGGCTTTTCTTTTCGGAAGGCTTTTAGAAGCCGTAATCAGGGTGAGCTGGAGGGCAGAAAAACAGGAAGGTCCGAGAAGCTGGAACCCTACTGTTTGTCCACAGTTTCCTACGTTGTTTGGTCAGGACATTGGTCCCTGCATACTGGACTGTATATGTTAGGCCGGGATCACACATGTGAGAAACACGTCCGTGTCTCGCATGTGAAATCCCTCCTCTGGCGCCGGCACTCCAGAGCGGAGCGTGCGGCCGCACAGTAACACATGTAGCCGCACGCTCCGCTCTGGAGTGCCGGCGCCAGAGCTTGGATTTCACATGCGAGTCACGGACGTGTTTTTTGCATGTGTGATCCCGGCCTTACGGTGAGCTGGACTACGCCTGTTTATAACATTGCAAAGTGCCTGTGAAAAAAAAACAAAACATGGAACTTTTCAATTTACCTCTTATTAAAAATAGTCTCTGTTCTCATATAGATTTTTCTTTTTTTTTTAATTTATAGTTAGACTGTAGAAGTGGCCAGTAACCTAGGCAACAAGTAACCTCCAGGGGTGGACGGTATTCGTGGTTGTAAGCTTTTTCCAACAGAGCTTGCAAGCGGTGCTCTGAAAGCTTCAGTGACCTTTCACTATGCTGATACTGCAGAGGTAAAGCCGATTCTACTAACATCGGTTTATGCTGGAGGTCCGAACGGTCGGGTAGGAACTCAAGAGCGCTCCTGAAGGCCGGCAAACATTAGTGTGGATAAGTAGGCTGGCAGAGCAGTATACATTTTTTTATTTTCTCCTATACATATTCCATTCCTCTGCGTCCACCCATGGACTTGGCTTGAAATCCCGTCAAAGGGTCTGATCACATGTATCAGTTTTGACACAGATATTGGGAGTCAATTTCACACCAAAATCTGCGTCAAATCTGGAGACTGTCTGCATCTCACGCACCATCCAGGTCCATATAAAAGGAGATTTCCCAGGGGCCGATATTGATAAATTCCTTTTCAATGCAGGACCATTACGGTATATACAGAAAAGAGAAATAAAGGGGGTAGATTCCTTGCCAGAAGCTACTATTGACTACTGGAAGTCTTGTCAACCCACACAAGAGTCTGGATCTGCTGATCCTTCACAAAAAAAGGGTTAAAAAACAATTAAGCTAATAGGGACATTCATTATTCAAGCGGACAATGTGGTCACTGTGGGACTGTTCATCAATTCACCATTAACGAGCCGATTTTGTACAGAACAAGAAAGAAAAAGAGGAGAACCTGGCCAACTGGGCAACACCCAGCGATAAATGCTCCGTACCCAATGCAGAAAACTGCCCACTAAGAACACACAAATCTATTCACAATGTTTAAAGGGAAAGAGATCTAATGTTTAAATCAATTATTTATTAAACAATTTATTTTCAGAAATATACCTATACACACACCCCCAAATATACAGAGAGAGAAAGACATCAATCCTGAAATCTAGCAATTTTCACCCAGACCACTAACAATCAGCTGGCACATCCTGGTCTGTTCACATCATTATTCAGGTCTCCCCTCATTATGATCACAGCTAAGATTACAACAACAGAGAACAAGTACGGTAGATAAGACAGGATCCACCATGCGCAACAGAGGATGGTCACAGACCATTTCTCTCTACTCACCGCTCAGATCAGAGAGCACAGCTGGAAATCTATTCTACAGAAGTTAGAGATGATGTCTTTTGGTGTATTTTAATATTTACTATGCGTTGCTTATAGAGCACCATCATATTCAGCAGCACTTTGGTTTATATGGTTGATTGAAGGTTATTTTGAAATGAAATGCTGCAGCAGAAGCTCAGGCAACGGAGAGCATAGAACAGGATAAGGGACCAGGATGGGGGAGAATATACCAAGATGGGGGAGTGTAACACCCCAGGAAACCGGCTGTTACAGTGGTGTCGCTTTCCTCTCGGGGAGGGTGATGCCATGCCTGGAAGAGAGGAGGATCCCTTTAAAGGGAATCTGTCACCCCATTTTTGGCCTATAAGCTGCAGCCACAGCCATCAGGGGCTTATCTAAAGCATTCTGTAATGCTGTAGATAAGCCCCCGATGTTACCTGAAAGATAAGAAAAATACGTTAGATTATACTCACACCCAGGCGCGGTCCGGGTCCGGCGCCTCATCTTCATACGATGACGTCCTCTTCTTTGCTTCCTACTGCGGCTCCTGCGCAGGCGTACTTTATCTGCCCAGGCGTAATTTATCTGCCCTGTTGAGGGAAGAGCAAAGTACTGCAGAGCGCAGGCGCCGGGAAAGGTCAGGCCTGCGCACTGCAGTACTTTACCCTGCCCTCAACAGGGAAGATAAAGTACGCCTGGGCAGGAGCCACAGCAGGAAGCAAAGAAGAGGACGTCATCGTAAGAAGATGGAAGGTGCCGGACCGCGACGCCCATCGGACCGGACTGAACCGGGACCGCCCCTGGGTGAGTATAATCTAACTTGTATTTCTTATCTTTCAGGTTACATCGGGGGCTTATCTACAGCATTACAGAATGTTGTAGATAAGCCCCTGATGCCGGTGGCCGCAGCTTATAGGCCAAAACTGGAGTGACAGTTTCCCTTTAACAGGTAGCACAATACATGCAACATGTTCTGACTCAAGGCCAGAAGGGGGAGCTCTGAACCCTGTTTCAGGGGAGCTTTTATATTTCAGGGGAGCTTCTATATTTTATATATATTTTCTGGCTTGGAGGAAGAGATAGTGAGTTTCCATTTGGAGTCTCGAGCAGACAGTGGGTGAGCAGAGGATGGGGGAGCACATACCAAAGATGGGGAACATATGCCAGGATAAGGGACCAAAATGGTAGATAATATACCAGGATGGTGGATAATATACCAGGATGTGGGAGCATATACCAGGATGGGGGATCAGGATGGTGGATAATATACCAGGATGGTGGATAATATACCAGGATGTGGGAGCATATACCAGGATGGGGGATCAGGATGGTGGATAATATACCAGGATGGTGGATAATATACCAGGATGGTGGATAATATACCAGGATGTGGGAGCATATACCAGGATGGGGGGTCAAGATGGTGGATAATATACCAGGATGGGGGAGCATATACCAGGATGAGGGACCAGGATGGGGGAGCATATACCAAGATGGGGAACATATACCAGCATGGGGGAGAACATACCAGGATGAGGGACCAGGATGGTGGAGCATATACCAGGATGGGGGAACATATGCCAGGATGGGGGAGCATACCAAGATGGGGGAATATATACCAGGATGAGGGACCAGGATGGTGGAACATATAATAGGATGCAGGAGCATACAATAGGATGGGTGAAGAAAATAATAGGATAGGGCAGCACATAATAGGATGGGGGAGCATATAATAGGATGGGGTAGCATATAATAGGATGGGGGAGCATATAATAGGTTGGGGGAGCATATAATAGGATGGGGGAGCATATAATAGGATGGGAGAGCATATACCAAGATGGGGGAACATATACTAGGATGAGGGACCAGGATGGTGGAACATATAATAGGATGCAGGAGCATGCAATATGATGGGTAAAGCAAATAATAGGATGGGGGACCAGGATGGCGGAGCATATACCATGATGGGGCGGGGGGATGTACCAGGATGGGGAACCAGGATGGTGTAACATATAATAGGACGGGGAAGCATACAATAGGATGGGGAAGCATATAATAGGATGGTGAAGCATATACCAGGACTAGGCTATTGAACCCATTCTACATACGGGTGGTGAGCATTTTTATTGGTACATTTTTGTGCTATGTTAAAGGAAACCTGTGACCAGAAATAATGCTGTTAATCTACAGGTTAATAGCACTATTATGCTGCCCGGCGCCTCCATGCCACTGAATGTTGCAGGGAGAATATGAAAGTTCTTATCCCGGCAGCATTCGGTTTCAGTCATTGGGTCGGGGGCCGCACCGGTTCAGTCATTGCTATGAGACTTAAGAGCGGCTGCTGTAACATGGCCCTGACTGACAGCCAGGCGCAATGTAGAGGCAGTGTAAATCAGTGCCAGGGACACTGATAAAGCGGCCGCTCTCTATACTCAAAAGCGGTGATCGAAACGGCACCGCTCCTGCATCTATGACTTAAACCGAATGCTGGTGGGGAGAATAAAGTGAATTGTCTCCCTGCTGTATTCAGCTGCATGCAGGAGCCGGCCAGCATACTAACGCTATTGACCTCCAGACTAACACATATCTGCAGGTTAATAACGCTATTCAGAGCATGTGCATATCGCGCTATCCAGCACCATTTTTTTTAAAGACATTGTCTGCAAATTTGCATACACGGTGTCTTAAAAAAAAAAAAAAAACAGCACCGAAAAGCGTGATATGCGCATGTGTCGACTCTGGCGCCATTTTATTGAATATACTACAACGTCAATATAGCGATGCGCATGCACCACCCATCTCCATTATCTCTATGGCCGTCGCGGATGCACTGCTGTGTTGATGTTTTTGTACATTACTTCAATAAATGGCGCCGCAGTCAGCGTGTGCGCATATCATGATCTCTGGAGCCATTTTATTGAAGACATTTTATATGCGAATTTGTGGAAACCGTATCCTTAAAAAAAACAACAAAAAAACGCTGGAAATCTACAAATAAAAATACTCACCACCCGAGTGCAGAACGGGTTCAACAGCTAGTAAATCTACTGTTGTGTGAAAAAGTGTTTGCCCCCTGATTTCCTATTCTTTTGCATGTTTGTCACACTTAAATGTTTCAGATCACCAAACAAATTTAAATATTAGACAAAGATAACACAAGTAATCACAAAATGCAATTTTTAAATGAAGGTCTTTAATAAGGGAAAAAGAAATCAAAACCTACAAGGCCCTGTGTGAAAAAGTGATCACGCTCCCCTGTTAAAACATAAATTAATTGTGGTTTATAACATCTTTGGGAAGCGCAGTTCAAATTCCCTAGCCACACCCAGGCCTGATTACTGCCAAACCTGTTCTCAATCAAGAAACCACTTAAATAGGACCTGCCTGACAAAGTGAAGTAGGGCAAAAGATCCTCAAAAGCTAGACGTCATGCCGCGATCCAAAGAAGGGGAACAAACTTTTTCACACAATGAATAGAAGGGGGCACATGCTTTTTCACCCTACCTATATACTTATGCTCACTCCCCTGAGCAGGATCGGTGGTATGTGCAGACCAAGACCTGGATCAGCTTTGCAATATAACACACAACAATTTAGAGTACATAGCAGGGGCACATTTATAAGTTTATCGCAGCAGAGAACATCTTTTTTGTAATTGCAGAACTTGATTATTCCAAGATATATTCATTAAAAGTACTGTCCCACAAACCGAGGAAAAAAAGGGGGGTGGCGGGCATGCTGGACATAACAGATTTACTATCAAAGGAAACCAAGGGAAGGATTCTGGCAAAGTCATTTGAAATGCATTCTGAATTATGACAATTTTGTTAAATAGTTTTTCAGCATGTTGCTTCACCATTGAGACAGATTAAATAGAAAATATTCAAGGCTGAGTGGAGCTGGGCGAGGGGCATTTATCGCAGGGCAGGGCAGTGAATGTTTCATAAAGATCAACAATGACATTTTCAATAGATTCAAATGGAAAAAATGATTGTGCTCGACTCTGGCTGCAGTCCCCAAGTGACGACAATGATTTATTCAAGTTTTCAACTATGCACAAATGAAAAATCATTCTGACTCTTACCATTAACGGATATTCAGGTTAATAGTATATAAAAGAGAGAAAAGTATTGTATTATTACGTGGGAAGAAATCACTGACATCTACAACACAATGTGGCGATGTCACGTACGTGGAGCATAAAGCCTGTGTGACAGGCAGTGAGCGACGTACCGGATAATGTAAATTATGAATCAGCCGGTATGGCGCATGCGCTTTCTCAGGTCACCGCGAATGGTGACGTGGATGAGGTGTGATAATTGTCATGCTGACAGTGCTACATGCTAAGAATAAAAAGTAACACACTGTGTAACAACTATCAGGCGCGGTCCAAGATCACTAACACGAGGCTCCGGAAACTGCTCAACAAAGAACATCAGGGACATAGCCAGTGTACTATATGACCTAATAATGCTTACATCATCATGGGGATCCTGTAGGCACCTTTATAATATACACTGCGGGCACAATTATTGAGGGAATTTGTATTTTTGATGACTAATTTTATTATTGAACAACTACTGCGCTGTCACACAATCCATAAGGTTAAGAAAGTAAATTGAGCTTTTGTCTTTCTTAGGAGAACGTGTGTGCAGAACTAGCTGGCAAATATTAGTACGCAAAATTATCAAGTGCTGTATATGAAACACTAGTGCTCCTACTTGAAATTAAGGCCGATCTCACAAAAAGCACAGACCGTCTGCGTGCTCAGAAATGGATAAAAAAAAAAATATAAATACTGAACTGATTGCACTAAACAACTTTTTAAATACATTTTTATTCAAATTAATTTAAAAAAAAGGATATTGTAAGAGTGACCCCCAACCTCCCAAAAAATAAGTAATCGATAAAACCAGCAAGACATTCCACAGACTGTGACGAATCCAATGCCACTGACATGGGCGCGGTGAATCAACCTTCATTATCCATCGGATACTTATCTTGGCAGTTAAAATATTCTCTTGCTCACATATTACCATTCAAGAGGCAAAGAAAAACATTTTCCACCTAAGAAAGTTGTGGCACATTCCACCTATTTAACACATCCCTTGGATCAACTCCATTAGACGGGGGATTCTTTCATACAATACACTTAAGGCACCCATCACATGTCCTGATATTTCCGGTACTAGAAAAAAGTAAGAGAATGCCAAGAGTGTGCAAAGCAGTCATCGAAGCAAAAGGGTATGTGCACAAGTTGCGGATTTTTGCTGCGGATCCGCACCGGTTTTGACGCTGCGGATCCACAGCAGTTTTCCATGCGGTGTACAGTACAATCTTAACCTATGGAAAACAAAAACCGCTGTGCACATGCTGCGGAAAAAAACGCGCGGAAACGCTGCGGTTTATTTTCCGCAGCATGTCAATTCTTTGTGCGGAATCCGCAGCGGTTTGGCACCTGCTCCATGTTAAAAATCCGCAGGTGTCTAAAACCGCAGTGGAAACCGCAAAAAAAATCGCGATAAATCCGCAGTACTTTTTGCACTGCGGATTTAATAAAATCCGCTGCGGAAAATTCCGCAACGGAATCCAGAGCGTGTGCACATGGCCAAAGGGGGCTACTTTGAAGAACCTAGAATATAAGACATAATTTCAGTTGTTTCACAATTTTTTGTTAAGTGTATAATTCCACATGTGTTAATTCATAGTTTTGATGCCTTCAGTGTGAATGTACAATTTTCATAGTCATGAAAATACAGAAAAATCTTTAAATGAGAAGGTGTGTGCAAACTTTTGCTCTGTACTGTATATAACAATGAAAAACATAAATTTTCCCATCTAAATTGCTTATTATCATCTGTTAAAGGGAGAATAATAACCAAACAAGCCAAAATGTACAAAAATATTTTTTTTTTGAAATGTCAGAAATGTATCAGTGATCAATATAGCCCCCTTCTTTTCAATACCAGGCATCAGCTCCATCCATGAAGAAAGTTTCCTAATCTGTTGGCGATCAACTTTTCACAGACTCTGAGACACTGTTCAAAAAGGAGACTGTTTATCTTCACCATAAAGGTACCGTCACACTGAACGATATCGTTAATGATATCGTTGCTTTTTGTGACGTAGCAACGATATCGTTAACTAAATCGTTATGTGTGACAGCGACCAATGATCAGGCCCCTGCTGGGAGATCGTTGGTCGAGGGGGAAAGTCCAGAACTTTATTTTGTCGCTGGACTCTCTGCAGACATCGCTGGATCGGCGTGTGTGACACCGATCCAGCAATGTCTTCACTGGTAACCAGGGTAAACATCGGGTTACTAAGCGCAGGGCCGCGCTTAGTAACCCGATGTTTACCCTGGTTACCATTGTAAATGTAAAAAAACAAACACTACATACTTACATTCCGGTGTCTGGTCATGTCCCTCACCTTCAGCTTCCCGCACTGACTGTGAGCGCCGGCCAGCCGTAAAGCAAAGTACAGCGGTGACGTCACCGCTGTACTTTACGGCCGGTGCTCAGTCAGTGCTGGAAGCTGAAGGCGAGGGACGTGACCAGACACTGGAAGGTAAGTATGTAGTGTTTGTTATTTTACATTTACAACGGTAACCAGGGTAAACATCGGGTTACTAAGCGCGGCCCTGCGCTTAGTAACCCGATGTTTACCCTGGTTACCCGGGGACTTCGGGATCGTTGGTCGCTGAAGAGCTGTCTGTGTGACAGCTCTCCAGCGACCAAACAGCGATCGACATCGTTGTCAGTATCGCTGCAGCGTCGCTTAGTGTGACGATACCTTTAGTCTCCTGTTATGAGAGAAGATTATCTCAGCACGGGAACATTATTTCAATACGTCCAATTGTGGATCTTATTTTTACGCCAAGATTTGTTGCTTAAAATGTGCTTTATTAGTGGAAAAACCCATTTAAGTTACAGGTTAATTTGGATAAGTTAGGGGCTTGAGCAGAGAAGTGGCAAATCTACTATAAATGTACATTCTTGCACTTGACAATAGAAACCACTGCACAGGGCAAATGCTCATTCACACTTCAATATTTGATTTTTTTTTTTTTCAACAGCAAATTTAAGTACAGAAACCAGTGTCAGTCACCTACCGCCAAGGGAATGGGATCGTGGAATGCTAAAAGAAGCAGAAAAGCACCCGATGGGAGCATACACCAGCAAAGAAACAGATCACTTGGGAATTCTCTGTCAGTGGAAGCGGTCATGAATAGGTCACTAAAATAGTTAGAAAAATAAATCTGATGCCTTTCAAATAGTTACACCTGAAGAAGATAGGCTAATGCGGGAATTTGTTTTAAGTGTCATATTTGGAGTTGGGAATGACGTTTTCCCCTCAAATGATCAACGTTGACTTTGTTAAGATCAATATTGCAGGAGAATAGGTTAAACTTCATTGCATAATAAAGGCAATCTGTCAGCAGGTTATTGCTGCCTCATCTGAGAGCAGCATAATGTAGGAAGAGACCCTGATTCCATCCATATATCACCTTAGTTTACTGGGTGCAGCCGTTCGGACAAAATCAGAGCTTTTAGATGCAACAGAGCTCACAAAGCTGCCCCCACCCACACCACAGCTTTCTATGTGCATTGTATAGTAACAGTGAGCAGCTTATCAGAGGAGGATGTGTGATCAGAACAGGGTAGTCCAGCCAGTGATAATCTCTTGGTGATAAAACATTCATTGTGCAACAGCTCATAGCCTAATAATAAGTGACATACCCCAGACATCTCTGTCTCAATCCCAACCTCACACTGTCCTTAGATTACATAGCAAAAACCTGCTGACAGATTCCCTTTAACCCCTTTACCCCCAAGGGTGGTTTGCACGTTAATGACCAGGCCAATTTTTACAATTCTGACCACTGTCCCTTTATGAGGTTATAACTCCGAAACGCTTCAACGGATCCTGGTGATTCTGACATTGTTTTCTCGTGACATATTGTACTTCATGACAATGGTAAAATTTCTTTGATAGTACCTGCGTTTATTTGTGAAAAAAACGGAAATTTGGCGAAAATTTTGAAAATTTCGCAATTTTCAAACTTTGAATTTTTATGCAATTAAATCACAGAGATATGTCACACAAAATACTTAATAAGTAACATTTCCCACATGTCTCCTTTACATCAGCATAATTTTGGAACCAATTTTTTTTTTTGTTAGGGAGTTATAAGGGTTAAAAGTTGACCAGCAATTTCTCATTTTTACAACACCATTTTTTTTTAGGGACCACGTCTCATTTGAAGTCATTTTGAGGGGTCTATATGATAGAAAATGCCCAAGTGTGACACCATTCTAAAAACTGCACCCCTCAAGGTGCTCAAAACCACATTCAAGAAGTGGTGTTTAATAGGAATTTTTGGAATGTTTAAATAAAAATGAACATTTAACTTTTTTACACAAAAAATTTACTTCAGCTCCAATTTGTCTTATTTTACCAAGGGTAACAGGAGAAATTGGACCCAAAAAGTTGTTGTCCAATTTGTCCTGAGTACGCTGATACCCCATATGTGGCAGTAAACCACTGTTTGGGCGCATGGGAGAGCTCGGAAGGGAAGGAGCGCTATTTGACTTTTCAATGCAAAATTGACAGGAATTGAGATGGGACGCCATGTTGCGTTTGGAGAGCCACTGATGTGCCTAAACATTGAAACCCCCCACAAGTGACACCATTTTGGAAAGTAGACCCCCTAAGGAACTTATCTGGATGTGTGGTGAGCACTTTGACCCACCAAGTGCTTCACAGAAGTTTATAATGCAGAACCGTAAAAATAAAAAATCATATTTTTTCACAAAAATTATATTTTTGCCCCCAATTTTTTATTTTTCCAAGGGTAAGAGAAGAAATTGGACCTCAAAAGTTGTTGTCCAATTTGTCCTGAGTACGCTGATACCCCATATGTGGCAGTAAACCACTGTTTGGGCGCATGGGAGAGCTCGGAAGGGAAGGAGCGCAGTTTGACTTTTCAATGCAAAATTGACAGAAATTGAGATGGGACGCCATGTTGCGTTTGGAGAGCCACTGATGTGCCTAAACATTGAAACCCCCCACAAGTGACACCATTTTGGAAAGTAGACCCCCTAAGGAACTTATCTAGAGGTGTGGTGAGCACTTTGACCCACCAAGTGCTTCACAGAAGTTTATAATGCAGAACCGTAAAAATAAAAAATCATATTTTTTCACAAAAATTATATTTTTGCCCCCAATTTTTTATTTTTCCAAGGGTAAGAGAAGAAATTGGACCTCAAAAGTTGTTGTCCAATTTGTCCCGAGTACGCTGATACCCCATATGTGGCAGTAAACCACTGTTTGGGCGCATGGGAGAGCTCGGAAGGGAAGGAGCGCCGTTTGACTTTTCAATGCAAAATTGACAGGAATTGAGATGGGACGCCATGTTGCGTTTGGAGAGCCACTGATGTGCCTAAACATTGAAACCCCCCACAAGTGACACCATTTTGGAAAGTAGACCCCCTAAGGAACTTATCTGGATGTGTGGTGAGCACTTTGACCCACCAAGGGCTTCACAGAAGTTTATAATGCAGAGCCATAAAAATAAAACAAAATTTTTTCCCCACAAAAATTATTTTTTAGCCCCCAGTTTTGTATTTTCCCTAGGGTAACAGGAGAAATTGGACCCCAAAAGTTGTTGTCCAATTTGTCCTGAGTACGCTGATACCCCATATGTGGGGGGGAACCACCGTTTGGGCGCATGGGAGGGTTCGGAAGGGAAGGAGCGCCATTTGGAATGCAGACTTAGATGGAATGGTCTGCAGGCGTCACATTGCGTTTGCAGAGCCCCTAATGTACCTAAACAGTAGAAACCCCCCACAAGTGACACCATTTTGGAAAGTAGACCCCCTAAGGAACTCATCTTGATGTGTTGTGAGAGCTTTGAACCACCAAGTATTTCACTACAGTTTATAACGCAGAGCCATGCAAATGAAAAATATTTTTTTTTCCACAAAAATTATATTTTAGCCCCCAGTTTTGTATTTTTCCAAGGTTAGCAGGAGAAATTGGACCCTAAATGTTGTTGTCCAATTTGTCCTGAGCACGCTGATACCCGATATGTGGGGGGGAACCACCGTTTGGGCGCATGGGAGGGCTCGGAAGGGAAGGAGCATCATTTGGAATGCAGACTTAGATGGATTGGTCTGCAGGCGTCACATTGCATTTGCAGAGCCCCTAATGTACCTAAACAGTAGAAACCCCCCACAAGTGACCCCATATTGGAAACTAGACCCCTCAATGAACTTATCTAGATGTTTTGTGAGAACTTTGAACCCCCAAGTGTTTCACTACAGTTTATAACGCAGAGCCGTGAAAATAAAAAATCTTTTTGTTTTCCCACAAAAATTATTTTTTAGCCCCCAGTTTTGTATTTTCCCAAGGGTAACAGGAGAAATTGGTCCACAAAAGTTGTTGTCCAATTTGTCCTGAGTACGCTGATACCCCATATGTTGGGGTAAACCCCTGTTTGGGCACACAGGAGAGCTCGGAAGGGAAGGAGCACTGTTTTACTTTTTCAACGCAGAATTGGCTGGAATTGAGATCGGACGCCATGTCGTGTTTGGAGAGCCCCTGATGTGCCGAAACAGTGGAAACCCCCCAATTATAACTGAAACCCTAATCTAAACACACCCCTAACCCTAATTCCAACGGTAACCCTAACCACACCTCTAACCCTGACACACCCCTAACCCTAATCCCAACCCTATTCCCAACTGTAAATGTAATCTAAACCCTAACCCTAACTTTAGCCCCAACCCTAACTGTAGCCCCAACCCTAACCCTAACCCTAGCCCTAACCCTAGCCCTAACCCTAACCCTAGCCCTAACCCTAACCCTAGCCCTAGCCCTAACGGGAAAATGGAAATAAATACATTTTTTTTTATTTTTCCCTAACTAAGGGGGTGATGAAGGGGGGTTTGATTTACTTTTATAGCGAGTTTTTTAGCGGATTTTTATGATTGGCAGCCGTCACACACTGAAAGACCCTTTTTATTGCAAAAAATATTTTTTGCAATACCACATTTTGAGAGCTATAATTTTTCCATATTTTGGTCCACAGAGTCATGTGAGGTCTTGTTTTTTGCGGGACGAGTTGACGTTTTTATTGAAAACATTTTTGGGCACGTGACATTTTTTTATCGCTTTTTATTCCGATTTTTGTGAGGAAGAATGACCAAAAGCCAGCTATTCATGAATTTCTATTGGGGGAGGCGTTTATACCGTTCCGCGTTTGGTAAAATTGATAAATCAGTTTTATTCTTCGGGTCAGTACGATTACAGCGATACCTCATTTATATCATTTTTTTATGGTTTGGTGCTTTTATACGATAAAAACTATTTTACAGAAAAAATAATTATTTTTGCATCGCTTTATTCTCAGGACTATAACTTTTTTATTTTTTTGCTGATGATGCTGTATGGCGGCTCTTTTTTTGCGGGACAATATGACGCTTTCAGC
Organism: Ranitomeya imitator; assembly: GCF_032444005.1. Lineage (NCBI taxonomy): Eukaryota > Metazoa > Chordata > Amphibia > Anura > Dendrobatidae > Ranitomeya > Ranitomeya imitator. The sequence continues at coordinate 63,066,135 of NC_091288.1, forward strand.
GGTACCATGGTTATTTATATCTGTCCTTTTGATCGCGTGTTATTCCACTTTTTGTTCGGCGGTATGATAATAAAGCGTTGTTTTTTGCCTCGTTTTTTTTTTTTTTTTCTTACGGTGTTTACTGAAGGGGTTAACTAGTGGGACAGTTTTATAGGTCGGGTCGTTACGGACGCGGCGATACTAAATATGTGTACTTTTATTGTTTTTTTTTTTTTATTTAGATGAAGAAATGTATTTATGGGAATAATATATATATTTTTTTTTCATTATTTTGGAATATTTTTTTTTATTTTTTTTACACATTTGGAAAAATTTTTTTTAACTTTTTTACTTTGTCCCAGGGGGGGACATCACAGATCAGTGATCTGACAGTTTGCACAGCACTCTGTCAGATCACTGATCTGACATGCAGCGCTGCAGCCTTCACAGTGCCTGCTCTAAGCAGGCTCTGTGAAGCCACCTCCCTCCCTGCAGGACCCGGATCCGCGGCCATCTTGGATCCGGGGCTCGAGCAGGGAGGGAGGTGAGGAGACCCTCGCAGCAACGCGATCACATCGCGTTGCTGCGGGGGGCTCAGGGAAGCCCGCAGGGAGCCCCCTCCCTGCGCGGTGCTTCCCTGCACCGCCGGCACATCGCGATCATCTTTGATCGCGGTGTGCCAGGGGTTAATCTGCCGGGGGCGGTCCGTGACCGCTCCTGGCACATAGTGCCGGATGTCAGCTGCGATAAGCAGCTGACACCCGGCCGCGATCGGCCACGCTCCCCCCGTGAGCGCGGCCGATCGGCTATGACGTACTATCCCGTCCAGGGTCAGATAAGCCCAGGGCACCTCGACGGGATAGTACGTCTAAGGTCACAGAGGGGTTAAGTAATACAATTTTAAAAAATGCACTCTTCCCTACCTTTAAGGTTCGCGTTGGGGCCCAGCCCGTGCCATCTATTGAGTGTTCTCTCAGTAAACTGAAAAAGTAAAGAACAATTGGAATATTAATGAGGTCTCATTTCCCCTGTTATTTGTAAAGGGGTATGGGAAAGATAGATCAAGAGATAGATACAGATTAATAGATAGATAGATAAATAATAGGTAGACAGACAGATAGACAGATAGATGTGTAATAGAAAGATGATGGATAATAATAATCTTTATTTTAATATAGCGCTAACATATTCCTCAGCGCTTTACAGGTTGCACACATTATCATCGCTGTCCCCGTTGGGGCTCAACCTAGATTCCCTATCGGTATGTCTTTGGAATGTGGGAGGAAACCGGAGTACCTGGAGGAAATGATAGATAATAGATAGACCGATTGATAGATAGATAAGTACAAGTTAATATAGATAAAATAAGACCAGGGAGCATATCAATGTTCTTTAGCTATCCTCGCCCTCCAATATACATGTGCTCATGTATGTAGTGAGTATGCAGACGTGCCCCCATAAACAATGCCAGGTCAGTGCACTTCATAAACTCTAGACCAGCTTCCCTTTAACCCTGCTGTTCTGTTGGTCAAAAATGACCGACTTTGAACTTCAATATTCTTTAAAATATTCAAGATGCGGCTCCGAAACCCGTGGCCGACCGACCCATCCTCATTTAAGTCAATCAACCACAAGTTTCAGAACCGCATCTTGAACACCCCAAAAAATACCAAAGTTCAAAATAGGTCTCCCCAGACCGAACAGAACAGCAGGGTTAAACAATGACAATAGTGTACCCCATAAAGAGAGCACCTCCATAAATCACCAGAAACGCCCTGTATATAAACAACCCTAGTTGAGTACCCAACATAATCAATGCTAGTAGCATGCCCAAAAACTATACTGGCCATGCACCCCATAATCTGCGCCAGTAGGGTGTCTTTCACAAATAATGTTAGGAGAGGAACAAGGTTAAGTAGACCCTCAAAGAAATATACTAGAAGTTTGCCTCAAAATCACTACCATAGTTCCCCCTATGTTAAGCCCCACTATGTCGAAAAGTGGCAGTATGTGGGCTATGCGTGGCACTATTAAGGATGCACTTAACCCCTAGTTAGATAATCAGTAGAAAAACAACAAAAATAAGATACTATTTGTACGCATGGGTAGGTATACAGCAGAATGAGCTGAAAACACAGCCTTGGATAAAATGGCTACATTTCTACATTTCGGAGTATTCACTGTAAAATCCATTAATATGGCATATGATATTTATCTTGAAAACCTAATAATTTGTCACTACTTCTGGCACAAACTGCAATATTACGTGGATTTATATGATCAGGAGCAGAAAACTGAGCAGTGAAGACCAACTGGGAAATTTACCTTATTAAAAAGTAGATAACGGCAGATTTAGTAAAAGTACCTCCGCTGAAAAACGTACTTCACGGAGATCTTCGGACCTCATGTTCAGCACCTATGTTAAACCTTTTCATTCAAGATCAGTTGTGTTGGCGGTAAATCTCGCCTTCCGAATTCACTGGCAGGAGGTTGCTATTTATGTCATGTTACAGATATTAGCAGCCCAGTCCTGGTAACGGCTTCTACAAGCCTACTGGCTCCCATTACCCCTGCATTCCCCAACAAACCCCGACCTCGCATTTATACATTTCACATAAGAGGGACACTGCCGGCCAATACCAATGTCCAGGCTGCGGTAATCACAGGACTTCACCGGGGTGGAAAATATCCTAACAGGCACAATGACCTGTTTGCTATCAATCTTCCTAAACTCCTACATGGGCTTTTCATAAAATTAGAATATTCACAAAAACTTTATTTAATTCAGTTCTTCAATACAAAAAGTGAAACTCATATTAGTCATTACAAACAGAGTGATATTTTTCAGGTGTTTATATCTGTTAATGTTGATGATTATGGCTTACAGCCAATGAAAACCCAAAATTCATTATCTTGGTAAATTAGAATACTTTATAACACCAGCTTGAAAAATGATTTTAAAAGCCGAAATGTTGGCCTACTGAAATGTATGTTTAGTAAATGCCCTCAATACTTGGTCGGGGCTCCTTTTGCATCAATTACTGCATCAATACAGCGTGGCATGGAGGTGATCAGTCTGCGGCACTGCTGAGGTGTTATGGAAGCCCAGGTTGCTTTGATAGGAGCCTTCAGCTTAAATGCCTTTTATTTAACAGGGGTCTAAGGGGTATCGTTTCTCCTTATGGAGAGTGACATACCATCTCTGGCTTGTCAAGGTAAGGAGGCTTATTCGCCGTGCAATGCTCCTCTGGGAAATATAATATGCAAATTGCCTCTTCTGAGCAAAAGAGGACTTAAACTCTATAGCGCCACCTGTTGGAAGTAGCGATCCTACAAGTCACAATCAACCCTTTAACGAATCGTGCAATATGACTTAGGATAAAAGCCAAATCAATCTCTAAATTAGCAGACACGGTGTTTTGGGCTGTTGGCCCTCGTTGAGTCCTCTTTTTCTCAGAAGAGGCAATTTGCATATTTTTTTTAACAATCATTTATCCTTTCAAGGCTGCGGTTATCCACGTTGCTTGTGCACCTTTTTCTACCACACATTTTCCTTCCATTCAACTTTCCATTAATATGCTTGGATACAACACTGAACAGCTAGCTTCGTTTGTGCCTTACCCTCCTTGTGGAGTGTGTCAGTGACTGACTTCTGAACATCTGTTAAGTCAGCAGTCTTCCCCATGATTGTGGAGCTACTGGAACAGACTAAGGGACCTTTTTAAACGCTTAGGAAGCCTTTGCAGGTGGTTTTTGTTAATTATTGTAATTTACGGAGATAACGACTTTTGGGTTTTCATTGGCTGTAAGCCATAATCATCAACGTAAACAGAAATAAACACTTGAAATAGATCACTCTATTTGTAATGACTAATATGAGTTTCACTTTTTGTATTGAAGAACTGAAATAAATTACCTTTTTGATGATATTTTAATTTTGAGAGAAGCACCTGTATACCTATTTCACTTAAATATTAAATACAATAGAAAAAGGTACCACACCAAAATAAGTGAATATAATATTTTTATGGATAAGGTATCGACATAATAAAAGTCAACAGAAAACTATATGATAAAACAGATCACATTGTATACCCACATAGAGGTACATAAAACAAGGATGATGGTGAAATCAAACACCCGCACCCGACGTGCAGTCATAATTTAGGTGTCCTACTCTGTCCCATACGGACATCAATAAAGTGTGCAAGTTATTTTACATGTACTTTTTTAATTAAAGCTTAAAGGGAACCTGTCACCTCGAAAATCGCGGGTGAGGTAAGCCCACCGGCATCAGGGGCTTATCTACAGCATTCTGTAATGCTGTAGATAAGCCCCCAATGTAACCTGAAAGAGGAGAAAAAGACGTTATATTATACTCACCCAGGGGCGGTCCCACTGCTGGTCAGGTTGGATGGGCGTCTCCGGTCCGCTGCCGCGCCTCCCATCTTCATTACAAGACGTCCTCTTCTGATCTTCAGCCACGGCTCCGGCGCAGGCGTACTTTGCTCTGCCCTGTTTAGGGCAGACAAAGACCTGCAGTGCGCAGGCGCCGGGCCTCTGACCTTTCCGGCGCCTGCGCACTGCAGTACTTTGTCTGCCCTCAACAGGAAGAGGACGTCTTGTAATGTAGATGGGAGGCGCCGCAGCGGACCGGAGACGCCCGTTTGACCTGACCAGCAGCGGGACCGCCCCTGGGTGAGTATAATATAACGTCTTTTTCTCCTATTTCAGGTAACATCGGGGGCTTATCTACAGCATTACAGAATGCTGTAGATAAGCCTCTGATGACGGTGGGCTTACCTCACCCGCGATTTTCGGGGTGACAGGTTCCCTTTAATTTACACACCAAGGTATATTATCCTAAGGATATGTTTCCAATGGTCATATCAGTGGCAAAAAATGGTGCGGATGTACGACAAGTTTCTACCACCAAACTTATGGTGTTAAAGGGACTATCAGCACAGAGTAACTATTCAAACCACGTGCAGGTGTTCGGTGCGTTGCGGTGGGGCCAATCACTAACATACACTTTCTCACCTGCTTGGTCATTCTGAGCTTACAGAGTCTCTTTAAATTACCGATCAGCTTGCTTCCGGATCAGTCGTTGTTTAATAATCTGTTTACACAGGAACATAACATTTCCTTTACGCACAGAACAATCTGTGCACATATGCGGTATTGTTCTTGGCAGCACACATACTGTTTACACAGTACCAAGAAAAATAATTTTAAGTCGGTTAAAAAATAAAGAACAAGCGTTTTGTTAGTTCACCAAGTGATCAGCAGCCTGTCTACACTGGCAGATTTGTCGATAATGAGAGCTCCTAAGAGCACAATACAGCCTGCAGACTCGTGGATTCCTCACTTTTTCCATCCCGTCCATCAAAGAAAATAGTTCCTGACACACAGCCTCAGTGACTTTATCTTTCTCTAGTTTCAGCTTGTCCCATCTACCTCATAGCACCATTTCTCCGCTCATTAGCACATGGTATTAGCCATGAATAGGGAAGCTATGGACCATGTGCGGCCACCACTGAAGGTGGCCCTACACTCCAGCCACAGGAGACCACACGGTCATTATTACACAAGAGAATGTAATCTACATGATTTATAAAGACTAACACTCTTTATAAATTAGGTATATTCCACATATGTTTCTTTTCACACGCTCTTCTTATTTTTGAACCATACTTCCCACGAGACAATCCCTTTTAATGTTTTACCTTATTACTTTCTGTCCTGAACAATCTCTATAATTACAGAGTTATAGATTTTTCTATTACCGGGTTAGATAGTATAACCAACTATCTTGCACATATTTTGCCAAGAGTAACACTTATTGATTGTCCTAATGATCGTCATTTTTACAAGGACATAATTGATAAAAATTAATAATAAAGTTATATTATTTATCTATCTTATTCATTTTGCTGTGGTCAATTATTACAATATTTTGTCAAGGTAATTTGGCAATCTAAACACGTCTTTAGTCAATTGATGCTTTTAAGGGGTATCTGTCACCAGGTTTTTACTACCCCATCTGAGAGCAGAAGGATGTAGGGGCAGGGACCATGATCCCAGTGATGCGTCACTTACTGGGCTCCTTGTTGCAGTTTTGAAAAAAAAAAATCCCTGGTTTTATCTGCTGCACATCTCTGAATGCTGAGCTCTATATAACCCCGGTCTTTGAAGGAAACATGAATGAGGCCAAGTATAGAGATATCCTGGATGAAAACCTCTACCAGAGGGCTCTGGACCTCACACTTGGCCGAAGGTTCACCTTCCAACAAGACAATGACCCTAAGCACACAGCTAACATAACAAAGGAGTGGCTTCAGAACAACTCTGACCATTCTTGACTGGCCCATCTCACAGTGCATGTCAGACGAAATAATCATGAGGTCAAAGGAACTGGACAAGAGTTCAGAGACAGAATTGTGGTAAGGCACAGATCTGGCCAAGGTTACAACAGAATTTCTGCAGCACTCAAGGTTCCTAAGAGCAAAGTGGCCTCCATAATCCTTAAATGGAAGAAGTTTGGGACCACAAGAAGTCTTCCTAGACCTGGCCGTCCAACCAAACTGAGCAATCATGGGAGAAGAGCCTTGGTGAGAGAGGTAAAGAAGAACCCCAAGATCACAGTGGCTGAGCTCCAGAGATGCAGTAGGGAGATGGGAGAAAGTTCCACATTATCTTTACACTTGACATATAGTCGGAATGAATAGATCAGAAGTCAGACATGGCAAAGAGGGTTGTCCACCTGTAGGGACAATTATTTTTTTCTTTTCACTTAAAATTGTGTATTTGGTGATAATACTCATTTGGATTTCAATAAAAATATACAGAATCTTTGGTTTCCTGCATAGTGAACGGTGATATAGTCTGTGGTCATAAACTACCTGAGGGGCTCAGAAAAAGATAAGAGTTACAAAATCGTGGCTAGACAATCTTAACGGATTCTAAATTAACTTATCTTCAGACAGGATAAAACACAACCTTTATAAGCCCAGAAACACATGAAAGCCAGTGTATATGGATGAACCTCCAGCAGCTTCCGCATGCCCCCATACACTGATAAGGGGATCTTGGGATAGTCAGCTGAGACGTATAGGCCCCAGGCAGATTTTCCAAGTGCTTTTTCTCTGAAATGCCAAAGTGTTTCCAGGATTGCTGTTTCCAATAGGAGGCGCAAGGGTTCTAGTCCGGTTTCTCTCTGAAGAGGCAATTTGCATATTTAATTTTCCAGAAGGAGCATGCATGACTTACAAGTCTCCTCACTCTGACATGCCAGGCCTGGCTTGTCACTCTCTACAAGCAGAAACTCCACCCCTTAGATCACAGTCTTAAAGCGAACCTGTCACCAGGTTTGGCTGATATGCGATATGGCCACCACCTTTCAGGGCTGGTATACAGCATTTTATAATGGTGGCTCTCCTCTTGGTCCGGCACCTCTCCTCGCTCGTTAAAGGGTCGATATTGACTTTTAGGATTGTTACATCCAATAGGTGGCACAACAGTCCTAATCCTTTTCCTCTCTGAAGAGGGAATTATAGTGAAATATGCAAGATTGTTATAAGGCAGCCAGTCTGATTTATGCGGCTTGTGGTTTGGGAAGCAATAATCAGCTGATCTCCCTATAAAGCAATACACTGTGTGCAGAATATCCGGGCAATGAGTATTTTGACAGTGTCATCGAAGCTGTATAAACCTGAATGCTTATTGGATGTTGCTGATCAGGTGATGTGCATTTATGTAATGAGGGAGGGAGCAGCCTAAGTATACAACACCCTTTATCGAGGTATTCAGAATGATTAGGCAGCTTGTTTTCTGAACTGCAGCCTCCCTGGAGGCCCAGAAATACAAGGTACTCAATCATATGGCAGCGGTAAGGAGTAGTGATGAGTGAGTATACTCGCTACTCGAGATTACCCGAGCACACTCGGGTGACCTCCGAGTATTATTTAGTGCTCAGAGATTTCGTTTTCATCACCGCAGCTGGATGATTTACAGCTATTAGCCAGCATAAGTACATGTGGGGATTCCCTAGCAACCAGGCAACCCCCACATGTACTTATGCTGGCTAGCAGCTGTAAATCATTCAGCTGCGTCAACAAAAACAAGATCTTCGAGCACTTACAAATACTCGGAGTCCCCCGAGCATGCTCGGAAAATCTCGAGCAACGAGTATATTCGCTCATCACTAGTAAGGAGGGCTGAAACCTGACCACCACGGAGTAAGACACAGGAGGTGAAACGACGAGACTAAGCCAATAAATATCTGAAGACAGATTTTCAAAGGTTTTATGAACTAATGAGATGAGAGTGACTCTCGACAGTACAGATGATGGGCCCGTAGATGGATCAGTATTGGGCACAGATCTCCACCTCTACTCAAGACTCCAATAAGGTGGAGGTGGGGTAATGTCACGGGCTAATATTATTCAAAAAATTCAAAAATGGATATTTTAGGGTTGAAAATGAACTGAAAACAACTCCTAAACCTACTGCCAGTTTTTAGAAAACACTTTCTTCAACAAATAGCACAGGGATAAGTCTTCATCTTTCAAGAAAACCATGATTTTTCTGCAGGACAATGCTCCATAGCAGCGTCAAAGTCTCCGCTGCTCGGCAGAAAAGGTCTTAAAGATGAAAGAATAATTAAGTGGCCCCTTCATCAGCTGACAAACCCTATTAAGAACTGTTGGGCTCTTCTTAAAGTGGAGATTTTTACGGTGAAGGAAAACAGTCACCTCTCTGATCAGTGTCTGGGAGGTTGTGGTTGGCGCGGCCCAAATATTTAATCGTCAACAGATTAAAAAACTAACAGATTCCCGAGGATGGGAGACTTGTGACTGGTGTTGGGGGAAAAAGGAGGTGATATTGATTACCGATATATTTTTTTATATGTCAGAAATGCATTTTTGTATATTTTGAGTTGTTTTTGTCTATTATCCTCACTGTAACAGATGAAAATAAGCAATTGAGATGGGAAAATATACGCTGCATAATAATTATGCAAACAAATATTAAACTTTTGTCTTTCCTGGGAGAATAAGTAAAAATGAAGTTTAACCTTTTGGATTGACTGACAGCACTGTAGTTGTTCAATAATGAAAATCAATCAGAAATATAAAGTTGCGTAATAATTGTGCCCATGGTGAAACCTATTGATTTTTTTTAAAAAAAGGTTCTTTACCATAGATCGCTATTTTTTTTTTCTTGAAAATACAGAGCAAATCATAAGGTATTTTGTTGTCGTGACAAAATAACATCAGAAGCCGTGATGACAGAGGCATTGCGTCGTTAGTCCGTGCTCGTTAGGAATCTATTTCATGACTGCTATGGAGCAGCTACAATATCGGTGTCCGTGCAATCATGGTTATCTGCACAGACCTTTGTCAGTGGTTTTCCTAATGACTAGTGTCATTACAGAAAGGGGAAGGCATGCAATCAATAGGTTACAACCTTGGCTACAACAATACGAGATTTCGGAGCTTTAAAACCCGAGTCAGCTCAAAGAGAGAAGAATGTAAAGTTAAAGAAAAATAAAACATAACTTTCAGAAAAATAAAAAAAAGAAGCTCTTCTCACCTTAAACAGATTTCCCCTGTCTCCGTGATGTTCGGATGCCAGATCCGCGTTAAGCACTTCACTTTAGGAGGCTGCGTAGAAAGGAGAAATAAATGTCACAATGTTAGGACTAAGGTGACACAAAGCACCCGTCACACTCAGTGGGGTCTCTGTATGGAGCAAGGGCGACATGCCAAGAAACACACTGGAAAATAACATTTTTTTGCTCATTGCAGTTTTATTTTTGTAATTGTGTTAGAATTGGCAAACGTCGGGAGATTACTCAGATCTAGGTGAGCCGAGGTGTGCAAGATTCACATTTCCTGCCAATAAATCTGCAACAGTCCCTAGGAGAGTTCACACAAGATTTGATTTTACGATCCAGACAGATGCAACGAGCGTGTGAACACGTCCCTATGGGCCTATGTAGGGCCTGATCATCACACGTCCTTTATACGGCTTACCTTTTACATATGGCTGCCACAGTAAACATTAAACATTTCAAATAGGCAAGTTTAGGACAAAAAAAAAAAATATTTGCAGGGCGTCTACAAAGCAGAATAAGTTATCGGGGATCTTACGTAATTGTTACTTTCTGAAATCGCTGAGCACGCTTTGTGCAAATATTCGTTTTGCGCATTTGAAGAAAAACGCTCTTACATTTTAAATAGGGGCCATAAAAAGCCATAATTACGTGATAGCACATAGGACGGTTTCTAAGATTGAAATTCAAGAAATACAATAAGAGCAAAAAAAAAAATGAATAACATTACATTTTAATAATGTGAGGCAAAGACAAAAGATAAACTAGAAATAAAGCAAAATAAAAAAAAATCCATTTTCATTTGGAAAAAGAAAAAAGTCTCACAGGTACTGAATATGATGAGCTTTCTTGGTATTGTTAATGAAAGTTGGAAATATTAGAATCTATTCTCCTGGGAATAATGTGGAAGTCATGAAACACCAGGGCCCCCAAATGTTACATAAGATACATGGTACGGAGAAAAGTAAGGGTATGGAGACTGTCTTGTATCAACCAAAAGATGGCAATATCCTTAAGAAGCCATCAATACAGAATGCTGCAGTTTTTGCCATTTTTCCCTCTAGTGACCGTCAGCGCCGACATCTTTTTGAAAAGAAGGTTGAGCTGAGGGGACGTGAATGAGCGCAGCTGCCAAATTCATCATAATTTACACAAAAAAAGTGTCGTAAATTACAACAGAAATACACTCCAGTACTACAGCTCTTACGTTGATGCACGGCAGTTGTAGCATTCGCCAAACTCATCAATAGATGCACGCCTCAATGATTCTGGAGTATTTTGCAGAGGCGCTGCTTTCATAAAGAATGGAAAACAAAACATCAATTTGCATACATTTTTATGAATTAGAACCAGTATATTCTATCTAATGGAATTAAAATAAAATGTTCCAAAACCACAGGGTGTAGATTAGTGACTTGTGCAAGTTTTCTGGGAGAAAGAAAGCAAATATTGGCGGGCGTCCATTTTACACAAAAATACAACATCATTGATTCTGTTCCACTCTCAGCTCTTTATTTAAAAAAAAAAATATATAAACAAATCCCCCAAAAAACAAATCAAAGCGCAGGTGAATCTGTTGTGTTAGGGGCAATCGCCCTTTGAGGCATTTAATCTACACCAGGTTCTGGTGCAAGCCAGACAGCCTTCCTTTTAAGCCAGACATTCCTCCTTTTAAGTCAGACAGCCCTCCTTTTAAACCAGACAGCCCTCCTTTTAAGCCAGACATCCCTCTTTTTAAGCCCAACATCTCTCCTTTTTAGCCCAACATCCCTCCTTTTAAGCCAGACAGCCTTCCTTTTAAGCCAGACATCCCTCCTTTTAAGCCAGACAGCCCTCCTTTTAAGCCAGACAGCCCCCCTTTTAAGACAGACATCCCTCCTTTTACAGGAGCAGGGACAGATGGGACAAATTTATTAAAGTTAACCTGTCATTAGGCTCATCCATGGGCAGCATGAATCAGACATTGGCTTCACGACTGCAGCCAGGCGAATTTTACTCTGAAATGCTGCAACATTTCATAGACAACAGTTAGAAAAGCTGGCAGGGACCATAGGGAGAGACCTCAAGTCCGTGCGCCTCCCCCAGCTGACAGAGCTATCACTCGCTTGTACATAGGGAGAGATCTGTCAATCAGCAGGAGTGGGGCTGGGAGAATCCAGCAGTGACCATTGTTAGACTAGTCCGGTCTCTTCCTCTAGTCCCCAAAAATGCTTTTCAAACCATCACGCAGCCAGGCTCTGATTAATGTGGGACATGGATCAGGTAGCAAATATCTAACGACAAGTTCCATTTAAGGAGTCTGTGCTCCTAAATAAAAATGTCACATTTTACTGGACTATAACAGACATAAAATTGCACCCAACTTTTAGCATCATTATCGTCATCATCAGCAACCATTTACTTAAGCTGCAGGTCAAGTCACTTGTGCGTAGTGACACTGAAGCGCAAGGTAAAAATAACCAAATCCTGAAACATAATCGTCTGTAGTATTAGTAAAAAAAAAAAAAAGGTAACCTAACAATAGATTCATGCTGCCCGAACCAAGCGGAGCATGAATCAAACACTGCTCCCACTTTTTCAGCGGTGCCAGTTCAACTCTGAAATGATATGGCGTTTCAGCAAAAACATACTTTGAAAAGGTGGCCGGCAAATATGTGTCTCTGATTACAGGTCCAAAAGACAGGTAGCCGGCAGCTTCTGCCCAACGTGTCCCCTTCTACTGATGGGTCTCTCCCTATGTGTGTGTATAGGGGTAGATCTGTTAGCCTTATGAAAGGGGGGCGGGGAGCAGCCACCAGAATCCTGCCTTAGGCCGGGATCACGAATGCGAGAAATACGACCGAGTCTCGCATGTTAATACCCGGCACTGCCGTCGTCACTCAGGAGCGGAGCGTGCAGCTCCATGTATTACTATGCGGCCGCACGCTCCGCTCCTGAGTGACGGCAGCAATGCCGGGTATTAACATGCGAGTCTTGGCCATATTTCTCGCATGTGTGATCCTGGCCTTAGACTAGTCATCCAATGCTCATTGTACATAATTGCCTTTTCAAAGTAGGTTTTCTCTAAAATATTGCTGTGTTCCAGAGTAAAACATACACAACTGTAACAATAGTGCAGCCAGTGTCCAATTCTTCTTGACCGTGGCTTGAGCAGCAGGAATCTACTCATCAGATTCCCATTAAAGATTTTATTTTTTTATAATTCTTCTTCAACAATTTTATCCCTTAAAATGCTCACTCTTCATGGCTGCAGCTATTGCTCCGCACATACATCTACAGAAGGCTTAGAATTTGTGTTCTAAACCAGGGCTTTAATAGTTAAGGTATGTGCACACGATGCGGAAAACGCAGTTGGGCAGTTTCTCATGAGTTTACATTACAATGTAAACCTATGGGAAACAAAACGCTGTGCCCATGCTGTGGAGAAAACGCAGCGGTTTACATTCCGCAGCATGCCACTTCTTTCTGCGGATTCCGCAGCGGTTTTACACCTGCTCCAATAGAAAACCGCAGCTGTAAAACCAGTGAAATCCGCAGAAAAACCGCGGTAAATCCGCGATAAATCTGCAGCAAAAACACAGCGTTTTTGCCCTGCAGATTTATCAAATCCACTGCGGAAAAATCCGCAGTGGACCATTATACGTGTGCACAAACCCTAAGTCCAAGGGTTACCCAGGATTAAAGTTGGGCAGAGATGCCATGATATTTCCATCAATCCTGCCCTCTATCCCTTATGTATTGGTGTAACTTTTGACATACTTTAGTTTGCAGTGCCATTAATATATAGGGTCTGAATACTTCTGACAATGTGATATTTCAGTTTTTCTTTTTTAATAAATGAGCAAAAATTTCTACAGGTCTGTTTTTTTTCAGTCAAGATGGGGTGCAGAGGGTACATTAATCTGAAAAAAAAAAACTTTTTTGATTTTACCTAATGGCTGCAATGAAACAAAGAGTGAAAAATTTAAAGGGGTCTGAATACTTTCTGTACCCACTGTGTATAGTCCTATTAGTCCCCTTCCTGTGAACTAAAGAATTTATAGCTCTAAAGTGTAGGTGGAAATTTATTAACCATCTCAGATACCGCAGCTTAAAGAAACAAGTGCGGTTTATTAAGCTTTGTGCATCTCATCTGCTGTACCGCGTCATTTCCTGGAGCGGCCTCATGTATCTCTCGGATATCCAAGTAACAGGGTCTACAACATCTGATGCAACCAAAGTCAAGATTAATTGGATTCCCCACCATTGTTATAACAAAAGAGAAGGGATATACACATGTCATATGTGAGATATACAGTATATATTTCATATGCTATCTATTTATAAAACTCTCCGCAGCGGACTATGGACCGTCAGCTGGCATATGTCCTGTGTTAGAACAGAGAAACAGACATCAGACTGCAGAATGAGTAAAAGGCCAATAACTCCAAGACATGAAATCCCACACCACAAAAATAAAAAACTTTAGATTAAAAATACACTGTATAGATGTTACAGTCAGCAGTAGTAGACCGACGCATTTCGGGTGAGCACAAACTCACAAGTATATTTATAAAAGAACAATGGAGAGACTGACCATGTGATGACATGATCACAAATGGAAAGTTATTGGTCCACCAACCTCCATGTACCCTTGGAGATCCCGTTTCTTGACACCCACTTGCTTCTCGTGATGTAGTAAAGGGTGAGTGGTGACAGAACTTTCCTTTCTTTCTTCCTTCCAAGGATAATGAGGCTTGGATTTTAATTGTCAAAGTAAGGGCTCATTAAGGGTACGTTCACACTAGCGTTGCGCCGCCCTGCGTCGGCGACGCAACGCGCGACGCATCGAAAAACGCGTGCAAACGCGCACAAAAACGCGCGCGTTTTGCGACGCGTGCGTCGTTTTTGACCAAAATCGGACGCACAGAAAATGCAACTTGTAGCGTTTTCGTGCGTCCGACGCTAGCGTCGGAAACGACGCACGTGGCGAAAAACGCAACCAAAAAGACGCACACGTCCCCTATGTTAAACATAGGGGCGCGTCGCCGACGCAACAGCGGCGCAACGCTAATGTGAACTTAGACTAAGACTACTGTAATTTTTCTCGTACAGAAGAAACGGTCAGAGTTTCATCAGTATTATCAGAGACCGGTCAGTGTCAGTTTTTAACATCAGCGTTTGGTCAGGGTTTCATCAGTTTTTTTCTGATGAAAAAAAAATGTACGGATGAAGGTTTCTCAAGCGTCGATCAGTCAGTCTGAGCAAGGAACAGCACTCGGCTGAATGAGGTACAATGTTCTCACAGACACACAGACATGCCTTGACAAATTTGTTACAAGACTCTGATCAATACCGCACATGTGTCTGCGCCTTTGAACTGACCACTGATGTCTGAATGAGACCTAAACAAGATACCGGATTTTTCATTAAGGTAGTTGATTGGTTTAAGCAAAACGAGAACTTTGGATTGATTTATCTTTCACTAGTGCCAGTTACCTGCCTTATAAGTTAGCATCTCTATGATGCTCTAGTGATCAATCAAGTCTTAAAGAATGAGCTTTTCTTTTCTAAAAGTGACAATCATGTTTATGAAGAAGAAAGCGTCATTCCTCTGAGCAGGCTCCAGTATTGGAAACATATTTTAGATGTCTTGTGAGTGGGTAACGTCAGAGCCATGAACAGGAATGCAAGCATGACATGTCCTTTCTACAGGTCGGATTATGTTGCACCGTGTCGTTATATCGTCAGAGTTATTTATTTTTATCTATTTCTTGTTGCTTATATCATGCAACCATAATCCCAAGTGGTATACAGAGATTGTCACCATCACTTCACTACCTGTGAAATAGGGGTCACACTCTAATTTACCCATCTTTGGCTTTCTATGAAATGTGTGCATGTCTATCTACAGGTTAAAATCTTTTTGCGCATGAAGAAAATTGAAAACTCAATAGAAACCAACTCAAAAATGGGAAACACGTACAAACTCCATGAAGATGCTCCCTATGGTCCAGATCCCAATGAGGCAAGGGATCAATGCTAACCACTGAGCCACCATAACAATAAGCTTGATTAGAGATAATGGAAGCATAGGCTCTTGCCCACACTTCATAAAGAAGATGCTTTTGATTCAACTGTCGAGCTGATGAGAAGCTCCTGGGAATTTTATTGCAGAGATTAGGATTCCTGCTTGCAGAAGGACTAGTGCAATTTTTATTTTGCCCAATAACAGCCATTCATCAACCTTCAGACGCCAAGGAAAGGATAAGACCCTGAAATGAATGAAGCCATTCAGTTCATTAGCTTTCAAATCAATGGATGGTGATAAAAAAGAATCCACAGAACAAGCTGATCATTTTTATTTTTAAAAGATTATATATTTTACTAGATGGTAGCCCGATTCTAACGCATCGGGTATTCTAGAATATGTATGTAGTTTGTTTATGAAGATTTTAGAATAATACACTGAATACACAGCGACTGCGCCTGTCGCTGATTGTTCGCAGCCGGCCACATAGTATATAGCACAGCCACGTAGTAAATAGCACAGCCAGATAGTATATTGCACAGCCACGTAGTATATAGCAGAGCCACGTAGTATATAGCACAGCCACGTAGTATATAGCACAGCCACGTAGTATATAGCACAGCCACGTAGTATATAGCACAGCCACGTAGTATATAGCACAGCCACGTAGTATATAGCACAGCCACGTAGTATATAGCACAGCCACGTAGTATATAGCACAGCCACGTAGTATATAGCACAGCCACGTAGTATATAGCACAGCCACGTAGTATATAGCACAGCCACGTAGTATATAGCACAGCCCACGTAGTATATAGCACAGCCCACGTAGTATATAGCACAGCCCACGTAGTATAGAGCACAGCCCACGGAGTGTATACCAGCCCACATAGCATATAACACAGCTCAAGTAGTATATAACAGCCCACGCATGCAGTGTATAACACAGGCCACGTAGTGTATAGCACAGCTCACATAGTATACAGCACAGCCCGCGCAGTATATCGCACAGCCCGCGCAGTATATCGCACAGCCCGCGCAGTATATCGCACAGCCCGCGCAGTATATCGCACAGCCCGCGCAGTATATCGCACAGCCCGCGCAGTATATCGCACAGCCCGCGCAGTATATCGCACAGCCCGCGCAGTATATCGCACAGCCCGCGCAGTATATCGCACAGCCCGCGCAGTATATCGCACAGCCCGCGCAGTATATCGCACAGCCCGCGCAGTATCTCGCACAGTCCGCGCAGTATATCGCACAGCCCGCGTAGTATATCGCACAGCCCGCGTAGTATATCGCACAGCCCGCGTAGTATATTGCAATGTGGGCATCATATCCCTGTTAAAAAAAAAGAATTAAAATAAAAAATAGTTATATACTCACCTTCCGTTGGCCCCCAGATCCAGGAAGCGTGTACCGACGCTCCTCGCGCGCTCCGGTCTCAAGAGTGCATTGCTGTCTCGCGAGATGATGACGTAGCGGTCTCGCAAGACCGATACGTCATCATCTCGCGAGATCGCAATGCATGAGCGGTCACCGGAGCGTCGCGAGGAGTGGGAAAGACCTGTTGTGGATCCGAGGGGCCGACGGACGGTGAGTATATAACGATTTTTTAAATTATTTTTAACATTACATCTTTTTACTATTGATGCTGCATAGGCAGCATCAATAGTAAAAAGTTGGTCACACAGAGTTAATAGCAGCGTAAACGGAGTGCGTTACACCGCGGCCCGTTAGCGCTGACTGGAAGGGAGTATGGAGCGGGCGCTGACTGCGGGGAGGAAGGAGCGGGGCCATGTTGCCGCCGGACTGTGCCCGTCGCTGATTGGTCGTGGCAATGGTCGTGGGCGTTTTGCTACGACCAATCAGCGACTTGGATTTCCATGACAGACAGAGGCCGCGACCAATGAATATCCTTGACAAAGACAGACAGAAAGACAGACGGAAGTGACCCTTAGACAATTATATAGTAAATATAGAAACAATGTATATCTAAGAGGTAGGATACTTATACACAGGGTGGATAAAAATCAATGTTTTTTTTTTTTTTTTTAAAAAAAAAAAAAAAAAAAAAAAAAAAAAAAAAATCGGATTTTTTTTATTTAAATCGGATTTTTTTCAATAAACTGCTTTTTGAGGAAAATATTTTACCATCCAAAGGTTCTTCCATCATGAGATAAAGCTGAGTTGTTTAACTCAGTAGAATAAAAGCTGTATATGTGTAACATTCACAATGCCATGCTCTTCCAGAGGTTTCTGTAGGATTAGTGGGCAGTTTCTCTCCTATATTATCACAGACGCTCGCTTTACTTATGCAGTTCTCAAAACTGAATTGGACTCCGCAGAGGTCCCAGCCTCTTCTTCATGGCAAAAATGTTACAACATGAACAGAGTTGAGAAAAAGACCTTAATCCTATTGTTCTACAAACCTATGAATACAGAATCAACCCCTTCAGTGCCAAGTCCAAGAAGTTAGACAATATGTTTCTGATTGTTTGGAGTGGAATAGATCTGCACAACACAAGAAGAATGTGAATCTAAGTGTGAGGAGGAGGAAGGGCAAGCAGACAAGAAAATGAAAGTGAAACTTTGAGCACAATACTGCAGCATAGCCACAGACAGACAAGTCTGGATCTGTTTGTGTGTACGATCTGAGGTTTATTACATTCTTTCCTTATAATGGCAGCAGGCCGTAAAAGAGAGACAGTTTGGGAATATTTTAATGAAGCTCCTTCGCCTATCGGTAAGGCAGGCATGCGTGCAAAATGCAAACGATGCAACAAAGAGATGCAAGGCCTGGTGGCGCGAATGAGGCAACATCATGAGAAGTGCGGTGATGAAGATGACCAAAGAAACACTTCTGAACAGGCAGGATCTTCAGGTTGGTAAACATTTTTATTGAATCCTATTTCTAAAGACTGAACTGTCATGTGTGAGAAAAATTATATTTCTTATTATTACTGCATGTTACTGTCATTTGGTACATTTATGAAGAAAAACAAATATTCCTTTTGGGGCAGGGGCAGTGATGTGTTGTGTACAATAAGCAGAAATTGTATAAACCATAAAATAACAGCATTGACTTTTTTTGTTTAGGGGAATTCATGGATTCTGGAAACTATCCACCTCCAAGATCACAATCATCCTGTTCTACAGTTTCAGAGTTATCCATCCAGGATAGTGCTTCATTAGCAGCAGCATCAGACACCCACAGCCACATATCACCATCACCCAAAAGGAAGAAAAAACCTTTACCTCCTGGAACCACCATAGATAGGTTTGTGATGAGAACTAGCAGATTAGAAAAAGAGTTGATTGATGAAAAAATTGCCCAGTTTATTTATGCAACGAACTCTTCTTTCCGTCTGACTGAGAACCCACATTTCATTAATATGGTTCAGTCACTGAGACCAGGATACAGTCCACCCAGCAGAGCTGATGTTGCAGGGAAACTGCTGGATCAAGTGTATGACAGAGAAATGGAGCAATGTGCAACAGCTCTGGAGGGTAAAATTGTTAACCTAAGTATTGATGGGTGGAGTAATGTCTACAATGATCCTATTGTATGTGCTTGTATAACAACAGAAGAAGGTAAAGTCTTCCTTGCACAAACAACTGATACTTCAGGAAATGCACACACAGCAGAATACTTACAAGAAGTGGCAGTAAAAGCTATAACGACATGTGAACAAAAATTCAAATGTCTAGTACGCAGTTTGGTCACTGACAATGCTGCAAACGTATCCAAGATGAGAAGAGATTTAGAAGAGCAGGGAGGGAATACAAAGCTGCTAATAACATATGGTTGCAGTGCTCATTTGCTGCACCTCTTAGCCAAAGACTTAAGTGTTCCAGAAATAAAGGCTAATGTTGTTGAAATTGCTAAATACTTCCGTAATAATCATTTTGCTGCAGCAGCTCTGAAAAGGATGGGTGGAACCAAGCTAACGCTCCCACAAGATGTTAGATGGAACTCTGTGGTGGACTGTTTTGAGCAGTATATCAAAAACTGGCCTATTCTGATGACACTTTGTGAAGAAAATCGAGATAAAATAGATGGCACTGTCACGGCCAAAATCCTCAACATTGGGCTTAAGAGAAATGTTGAACATATGCTGAGCTTCCTGAAACCCATCTCTCAAGCTTTAAACAAAATACAGAAAAATAGCTGTTTTATTGCGGATGCTGTTGAAATTTGGAAGGAACTGACTGAACACTTAAAAACAGAACTACACATGGACAGAATTAAATTACAAGCAGTAAACAAACGAATGGGACAAGCACTGACTCCAGCTCATTTTTTGGCAAATATTGTCAATATCCAATATCAGGGTCAAAACCTAAGTGCTGAGGAAGAGGAGTTAGCTATGACATGGGTATCCAGCAATCATCCATCTTTAATGCCAACTATAATAAACTTCCGAGCTAAGGGGGAACCATTCAAGAAATATATGTTTGCTGAAGATATTTTAAGGAAGGTCACACCAGTAAACTGGTGGAAGTCACTTAAGCGCTTGGATTTAGAGACTGTTCAAGTAATGATTTCACTTTTAATAGCAGTAGCTTCTTCTGCAGGCGTTGAAAGAATATTCTCTTCCTTTGGACTCATTCATTCTAAATTGAGAAATCGGTTGGGACCCAATAAAGCAGGAAAGCTTGTTTTTCTTTTCCAGATTATGAATAGGAACAAAGAAGAAGATGATGATGAAGATGACAACAAGTGAGCTACAGAGGACAGCAGGGACAGTAATATTTAAGTTTTTCATGTGTCGGCTGGGCTGACAGTCTAAGTTTCTTATAATATATATATATATATATTTTGTTTAGCCAAATTAGTTAACAAACATGGATGTTTGTTTAAGCAAATAACTTATGCTGTAATGTTGTTATTGTTTCAGTTGAATAAATCTATTTAAATTGTTATTAACCCCTTTACCCCCAAGGGTGGTTTGCACGTTATGGACCGGGTCAATTTTTACAATTCTGACCACTGTCCCTTTATGAGGTTATAACTCTGGAACGCTTCAACGGATCCCGGTGATTCTGACATTGTTTTCTCGTGACATATTGTACTTCATGATAGTGGTAAAATTTCTTTGATATTACCTGCGTTTATTTGTGAAAAAAACGGAAATTTGGCGAAAATTTTGAAAATTTCGCAATTTTCCAACTTTGAATTTTTATGCAATTAAATCACAGAGATATGTCACACAAAATACTTAATAAGTAACATTTCCCACATGTCTACTTTACATCAGCACAATTTTGGAACCAAAAATTTTTTTTTGTTAGGGAGTTATAAGGGTTAAAAGTTGACCAGCAATTTCTCATTTTTACAACACCATTTTATTTTAGGGACCACATCTCATTTGAAGTCATTTTGAGGGGTCTATATGATAGAAAATACCCAAGTGTGACACCATTCTAAAAACTGCACCCCTCAAGGTTCTCAAAACCACATTCAAGAAGTTTATTAACCCTTCAGGTGCTTCACAGGAATTTTTGGAATGTTTAAATAAAAATTAACATTTAACTTTTTTTCACAAAAAATTTACTTCAGCTCCAATTTGTTTTATTTTGCCAAGGGTAACAGGAGAAAATGGACCCCAAAAGTTGTTGTACAATTTGTCCTGAGTACGCTGATACCCCATATGTGGGGGTTAACCACAGTTTGTGCGCATGGCAGAGCTCGGAAGGGAAGGAGCGCCATTTGACTTTTCAATGCAAAGTTGACTGGAATTGAGATGGGACGCCATGTTGCGTTTGGAGAGCCACTGATGTGCCTAAACATTGAAACCCCCCACAAGTGACACTATTTTGGAAAGTAGACCCCCTAAGGAACTTATCTAGAGGTGTGGTGAGCACTTTGACCCACCAAGTGCTTCACAGAAGTTAATAATGCAGAACCGTAAAAATAAAAAATCATTTTTTTTCACAAACATTATCTTTTCGCCCCCAAATTTTTTATTTTCCCAATGGTAAGAGAAGAAATTGGACCACAAAAGTTGTGGCACAATTTGTCCTGAGTACTCTGATACCCCATATGTGGGGGTAAACCATTGTTTGGGCGCATGGGAGAGCTCGGAAGGGAAGGAGCGCCGTTTGACCTTTCAATGCAAAATTTACAGGAATTGAGATGAGACGCCATGTTGCGTTTGGAGAGCCACTGATGTGCCTAAACATTGAAACCCCCCACAAGTGACACAATTTTGGAAAGTAGACCCCCTAAGGAACTTATCTAGATGTGTGGTGAGCACTTTGACCCAATAAGAGCTTCACAGAAGTTTATAATGCAGAGCCGTAAAAATAAAACAAAATTTTTTTCCCACAAAAATAATTTTTTAGCCCCCAGTTTTGTATTTTCCTGAGGGTAACAGGAGAAATTGGACCCCAAAAGTTGTTGTGCAATTTGTCCTGAGTGCGCTGATACCCTATATGTGGGGGAGAACCAGCGTTTGGGCGCATGGGAGGGCTCGGAAGGGAAGGAGAGCCATTTGGAATACAGACTTAGATGGAATGGTCTGCAGGCGTCACATTGTGTTTGCAGAGCCCCTAATGTACCTAAACAGTAGAAACCCCCCACAAGTGACCCCATATTGGAAACTAGACCCCCCAAGGAACTTATTTAGATGTGTTGTGAGAACTTTGAGCCCCCAAGTATTTCACTACAGTTTATAACGCAGAGCCGTGAAAATAAAATAAAAAATTTCCCCTCAAAATTATTTTTTAGCCCCCAGTTTTGTATTTTCTCGAGGGTAAAAGGAGAAATTGGACCCCAAAAGTTGTTGTCCAATTTGTCCTGAGTGCGTTGATACCCCATATGTGGGGTGAACCAGCGTTTGGGCGCATGGGAGGGCTCGGAAGGGAAGGAGCGCCATTTGGAATGCAGACTTAAATGGAATGGTCTGCAGGCGTCACATTGCGTTTGCAGAGCCCCTAATATACCTAAACAGTAGAAACCCCCACAAGTGACCCCATGTTGGAAACTAGACCCCCCCACGAACTTATCTAGATGTGTTGTGAGAACTTTGAGCCCCCAAGTGTTTCACTACAGTTTATAACGCAGAGCCGTGAAAATAAAAAATCTCTTTTTTTCCCACAAAAATTATTTTTTAGCCCCCAGTTTTGTATTTTCCCAAGGGTAACAGGAGAAATTGGACCCCAAAAGTTGTTGTCCAATTTGTCCTGAGTACGCTGATACCCCATATGTTGGGGTAAACTCCTGTTTGGGCACACGGGAGAGCTCGGAAGGGAAGGAGCACTGTTTTACTTTTTCAATGCAGAATTGGATGGAATTGAGATCGGTCGCCATGTCGCGTTTGGAGATCCCCCTGATGTGCCTAAATAGTGGAAACCCCCCAATTATAACTGAAACCCTAATCCAAACACACCCCTAACCCTAATCCCAACGGTAACCCTAACCACACCTCTAACCCAGACACACCCCTAATCCTAATCCCAATCGCAAATGTAATCCAAACCCTAACCCTAACTTTAGCCCCAACCCTAACTGTAGCCTTAACCCTAACCCTTACCCTAGCCCTAACCCTAGCCCCAACCCTAACCCTAGTCCCAACCCTAACCCTAGCCCTAACCCTAGCCCTAACCCTAGCCCTAATCCTAGCCCTAACCCTAGCCCTAGCCCTAACCCTAGCCCTAACCCTAGCCCTAACCCTAGCCCTAACCCTAACCCTAGCCCTAGCCCTAACCCTAACCCTAGCCCTAACCCTAATGGGAAAATGGAAATAAATACATTTTTTTCATTTACTTTTATAGCGGGTTTTTTAGCGGATTTTTATGATTGGCAGCCGTCACACACTGAAAGACGCTTTTTATTGCAAAAAATATTTTTTGCGTTACCACATTTTGAGAGCTATAATTTTTCCATATTTGAGTCCACAGAGTCATGTGAGGTCTTGTTTTTTGCGGGACGAGTTGACGTTTTTATTGGTAACATTTTCGGGCACGTGACATTTTTTGATCGCTTTTTATTCCGATTTTTGTGAGGCAGAATGACCAAAAACCAGCTATTCATGAATTTCTTTTGGGGGAGGCGTTTATACCGTTCCGCGTTTGGTAAAATTGATAAAGCAGTTTTAATCTTCGGTTCAGTACGATTACAGCGACACCTCATTTATATCATTTTTTTATGTTTTGGCGCTTTTATACGATAAAAACTATTTTATAGAAAAAAATAATTATTTTTGCATCGCTTTATTCTGAGGACTATAACTTTTATTTTTTTGCTGTTGTCGCTGTATGGTGGCTCGTTTTTTGCGGGACAAGATGACGCTTTTAGCAGTACCATGGTTATTTATATCCGTCTTTTTGATCGCGTGTTATTCCACTTTATGTTTGGCGGTATGATAATAAAGCGTTGTTTTTTGCCTCGTTTTTTTTTTTTTTTTCTTACGGTGTTTACTGAAGGGGTTAACTAGTGGGCCAGTTTTATAGGTCGGGTCGTTACGGACGCGGAGATACTAAATATATGTACTTTTATTGTTTTTTTTATTTAGATAAAGAAATGTATTTATGGGAATAATATATTTTTTTTTTTTTCATTATTTAGGATTTTTTTTTTTTTTTTACACACTTGGAAATTTTTTTTTTAACTTTTTTACTTTGCCCCAGGGGGGGACAATACAGATCGGTGATCTGCCAGTTTGCACAGCACTCTGACAGATCACCGATCTGTCTGAGAGCAGTGCAGCGTTACCAAGTGCCTGCTCTGAGCAGGCACTTGGTAAGCCACCTCCCTCCCTGCAGGACCCGGATCCGCGGCCATTTTGGATCCGGGACTTACTGCAGGGAGGGAGGTAGGAGACCCCCGGAGCAACGCGATCACATCGCGTTGCTGCGGGGGTCTCAGGGAAGCCCGCAGGGAGCCCCCTCCCTGCGCGATGCTTCCCTGCACCGCCGGCACATCGCGATCATCTTTGATCGCGGTGTGCCGGGGGTTAATGTGCCGGGGGCGGTCCGTGACCGCTCCTGGCACATAGTGCCGGATGTCAGCTGCGATAAGCAGCTGACACCCGGCCGCGATCGGCGGCGCTCCCCCCGTGAGCGCGGCCGATCGCGCTGGACGTAATATTCCGTCCTTGGGAATTAAGGCCCACCCCACATGGACGGAATATTACGTCCAATGGCAGAAAGGGGTTAAGGTCAGGATTATTTTTCTCCTTCCTAAGTACAACAGAACAGTGGTGTCCAAATATGAATGATTAACCCATTAAACTGGGGAGAAAAAAGTAATATAAAAAGTGATTCTAAAAATCTTCATCTACTTGCATGTTAAAGTAGCAAGAACTAGTTTAGGTAGAAACTTTGATTTAAATCACTGATTTAAATCAAGCCTTACTGACTAGTGATTTAAATCGTGATTTAAATCAGTTAGATTTAAATCAAATCCACCCTGCTTATACATTTGTATAAGGCCATAAATATGGAATTATTTGGTCATATTGCAGCTGAATACGGCTCAATTTTTTTTTTTTTGGGGGGGGGGGGGGGGGGAGGGGGGGTTCTGAGCCTCTCCATTTCTAGAAGGACTCTGTCACCAAGTTTTTGCTAAGTTAGGGGCATCTTAGATTCAAAATATAAAACTGACGCCTGCCATAAGAATGCATTGATATGTTCAAGGATTTTTACAATTTTCTATATTTACTAATTAAAAATACCGTACATCAAAAACTTGCTGGATCCGACTCCCTCCCGATTTATCATTCTGATTTTATTACCATTTCTGTAAAGTGGTGTGAGACAAGAGAATGGGGATGATTCATAAAGACTGGCGTAGGGCACGCTTTTTCTATATCAGTCTTGCTGGAGTAGAAGGCGCCAAATTCACTAAAAAAGATGCAGGCTACTTAATGAATCTGGCACCTCTTCTGAGTGGCCATGCCAAAAATGCTACTTCAGTGGGGCTAGAGTAGTATTTCTGGCTTACAAAATGCCAACAATTTGATGAATTTGTTGGCCGGGCACGCGCGGTCATGCCCTGTCCCACTCTGACTTTTTCCCCTGCTCCACCCATGAGGAGGGCTCATTCAAACTGGTATGAAAATGCCAAAATCCGGAAAAAAAATTGTGCAAATTGTTCAACTTTTCAAAGCCTTTATACCACTTTTCACCAAAATTTGCAACTTTTTCATGACAAAACAGATAAATTAGTGCCTAACAGTGACACCATGATACCAAACTTCGACAGATGTCAAATAGAATGTGTAAATAGACATTCAGAATTTTTGAAATTTTGGTACTTTTAGATGTATGTCACGAAGCGAGAATATGGAAACCAAGAAGAACTCGGAATAAGTTGCTCTCAGTTAAATAATGAACACTAACGGAGTTGGGAGGTTAAGTCATTAACATATGTCCTAACGCTCTCTCATCACACAGCTAAATGAGATGCCCTCGTCCCTGATAGCGAGGCAGGAAATGCAATGACAGCCCCTCTGAACCGTACACGTCAGGAGGAAATGAAAAAGACCTTGGCTGTGCATATGACAGAACCATAAAAAAGAACAGACGGCTCATTTATTTCCTGTGGAAAGCGGTGACCAGCCTTATCTCCACAGGTAACAAGGGAATCGCTCCAGCCGCTTCCTTCAAATTGGCAGGGGCCGGGACAGAATGTGAAATTACTGTCAGAAGCACGGCTTGGAGTATTGCAGAATGTTCGAGAAAATGAGCGAAAATCTCTCTTCATTAAAACCGAAATTAATTTATTGACCAATTTAAAAGAAACAATTCATAAAGAGGAAACGTATAAGGCTCAGGAAGCCATGAAGTGCTCATGTCTTTTTTTCATATCCACTTAGTATTTTCCGTATCGTTAAGTCTTTTCATGTATTTGGGTTACATTTTTTTTTTTTTTTTACAAAAATTGGGAACAAAGGTTAATTGAATGGTTATATCTTCAGGTATATCTGGATCTCTAACGTTAGGGGGAAATACAGTTATAAGAAAAGTTCCCTAAACTATAGTCGCGTAACAATCTCTACTTCTGTAAAGGTTCATGAAAAACAGATTTATCCTTCCTATATGAAAGCTGTAACTGAGGCTAAATTATGCGTTGTCCATGAATGAAAAGTCCTCTTCGGTCCTGTATCAGTGGTTTTTCTTCTCTCATGTGTGGGAAGCTGCCAACACAGTCCGCTGAAATACGATGCCATATAGTACTATGCAAAAGTCGTAGGCAGATGTGGAAAAAAGAATGGATGTGAATCCTCCAAAAACAATGGACAACTGGCACTGACAAAGGATAAAACAGGACTTAAATAGCCCAGCCCAAATTACAAAAAATGGATACACCTGATAAATGCTGTGATCCAACTACCGCAGCACTACCACTCATAACCACCGGAGGGAGCCCAAGAGCAGAATTGACAACTGTTAACGATATCGTTGCTTTTTGTGACGTAGCAACGATATCGTTAACGAAATCGTTATGTGTGACAGCGACCAACGATCAGGCCCCTGCTGGGAGATCGTTGGTCGCTGGGGAAAGTCCAGCACTTTATTTCGTCGCTGGATCTCCCGCTGACATCGCTGAATCGGCGTGTGTGACGCCGATTCAGCGATGTCTTCACTGGTAACCAGGGCCGCGCTTAGTAACCCGATGTTTACCCTGGTTACCATTGTAAATGTAAAAAAAACAAACACTACATACTTACATTCCGGTGTCTGGTCAAGTCCCTCGCCGTCAGCTTCTCGCACTGACTGGTGAGCGCCGGCCAGCCGTAAAGCACAGCACAGCGGTGACGTCACCGCTGTACTTTACGGCCGGCGCTCAGTCAGTGCGGGAAGCTGAAGGCGAGGGACATGACCAGACACCGGAATGTAAGTATGTAGTGTTTGTTTTTTTTTAGGATAGATACTCACAGACAGGACTGGATTTGGAGACTTGTTTTAGCAGTCTGGATATACGCAGTACAAGTTCAGACACTGACTGCACAATGACTAGGGGAGCAGGCTCAGCCATTAGCCACACATGGACCATAGAACGAGGTTCAGGCACTGGCTACACACGGATGAGGTTCAGGTTCAGGATCTAGCCACACAAGGACCAGGAGACCTAACAACTCACTAATTAGTTCACTCCCTAATGACACAAGGCTACTTCGGCACCTCCCTACTGGGTAGAGTGACTTTTAGAGCTCATACTCACTTGCGCAAGACTCGGATAAGTCTCGCACGGCAACACCCGGCACTGCACCTGGCACAAAGGAGTGAGTGTGCGGCTGCATGTATTCCTATGTGACCACACACTCCGCTCCTCTGTGCCAGGTGCAGTGCCGGATATTGCCGCATGAGACTCATCCGAGTCTCGCGCAAGTGAGTATGAGCCCTTAAACTGAATGCCTCAGCCATTGGCTGGGAGAATTCTACTATGTGAGCACACTGCCCCATTAACATAAGG
The DNA here is from genome assembly GCF_032444005.1 of Ranitomeya imitator. Classification (NCBI taxonomy): domain Eukaryota; kingdom Metazoa; phylum Chordata; class Amphibia; order Anura; family Dendrobatidae; genus Ranitomeya; species Ranitomeya imitator. Next base: position 63,094,164 of record NC_091288.1, read on the forward strand.
GAAGAATGCGCTCTAGGTGCACCACCGGGAAGGGCAGTGAGCACAAACACAGGAAGCATGTTGGGAACCAAGCCATGCGGCCAGTGAGTATGCCGGCGTCACTGCTTGGAGGAGAAAGGGGAATCATGCAGGGTGCGGTGGCGTTACTGTTATACAGTGTTTTTAGGTGGGGGAGGGCATCCGAAATTCTGCATGCAGAACACAGTTGGATATATATATATATATTTTTTTTTTACAGTTGAGATTTAGATGCAATTTGATGCAGGTACATAGCGTGGTGCGACTATAAGATTGCCTTACAATAGCTCCATACAACACCGAGCTGTAATATTGCCGCATGTTAACGAATTTCAGAAAAGGTGCAAAATGTTCTTTAACAAACTAATTACTGTAATCTACCAAAAAGGTGAAGGACAGGTAAAAAAGCAAAACAGAGGAAGCGGTGCCATTATACCAACAATAGACGACATTTACTGATTTGTAAAAGGAACCTGGCAGTGCGTAATCACGTATTGTGGAGAAATCAATCACAAGTGCACAAAAGCACCACCTTGTAATCGGACATTAATGTGGCTGCTTGGTTACCAGAGCTTTCTGAGATCTGTGTTAATAGCACTGGTCTCATCAGGCGCTTGTTTCATTCTATGACAGGGATATGGAGGGGAGACGGATACATTGGACTGTAATCTCTCTGGAGTATCCATGCACACATGAGCTAATGAAATTAGATGTCAGAGGAAGACAAAGGAAAAGAAGTTATTTACCAGACTCCCAAAGAGCCGGACGAGTGGACCACCGCTGGTACAACGCCTCCATATGTTAACAACTTTCAGAATGTTGTCACACACAAGTTCTTGACATACAAGATTAATCTTCTCATGGAACAATATTTCTGTATCTTATTCTGAAAAGCAAATGGAGCCTGACTGATTTTACACCGCATCCAGGCATCTGTTTAGCACTTGAGCTGATCAACATCAAATACGGTGAAGCGCTTTATAGAGGTACTTAAAGAAAACATACTAGGTAACTGCAAAATTGTCAAATAAGCTACATTTATCGGAATCCAAAACAGAGCAGGGCAGTGAGGGACCCAGCACTAGAGATATAGTGAGGGAAACAATGGCTGCAGCAGCTTCAGTTCTTATTTCTATGTTCCTGGTCATGCAACAACTTGATGTTTTGGGAATACGCCTGCATGTTCAAAAAGGACACTTTTGGTTGTACTACGTGAATAATGCCCATTAGATACATTTCGGAACATGCATTGGAGACTTAAAGGGGTTGTCCGAGCTTGGGGTATAAGTCTGTCGTCACTATGTGACTGCAGACTAATGAGTCCCCACATCACACGCCTGCCGCTCCCGACACTGGAGAATCCTCACAGCCAGGGCCGCCATCAGGGCATTACAGCCATTACTGCTGTATGGGGCCCGGTCAGCAGCAGTACACAGAGGGGCCCGCAGATCCGGGGCCCCACTGTTGTGCTTCTACTGATCGGGCCCCATCATGCAGTAAAATACTGTGCACTGCGGCGCTGGGGCCCGGGAGCCTTCTTGGAGCTGTGCACGGCCGTCTCACCTAGTCGGCTGCACAGCTCCTGCTCGGCTGTGGCTAGAATGTATGGGCTCCCTGCAGGTCCTGACTACAGCCCATACATTCTAGCCGTCTTAGTAGGGAATGTGCTAGAATGTAGGGGCTCCTGTCAGGTCCTCTCAGCAGCCCATACATTCTAGCTGCTGTTTCACTGCTGGAAACACTAGACGCCCCGGGAACGACTGAGGTAAGTATAAAACATTTTTGTTTTTTTAATAGGTGAGGTGAGGTGGGGGGGAGTGAGACTGCAGATGATGGGGTGTGTTTTAGGGAGTACTGTACATGATGAAATAATAGGGGGCTGCAAATGATAAAGTGTATTTGAGGGGGTACTACACATGAAATGATTGGGGCTGCAAATGAAGTAAGGGGGACTGCAGATGAAGTGAAGGGGGGATAGGGGACTGCAAATGATGATGTGGGGGTGATGGGGACTGCAAATGATGTGGGGGGACTGCAAATGATGTGGGGGGACTGCAAATGATGATGTGGGGGTGATGGGAACTGCAAATGATGTGGGGGTGATGGGGACTGCAAATGATGTGGGGGTGATGGGGACTGCAAATGATGATGTGGGGGTGATGGGGACTGCAAATGATGATGTGGGGGTGATGGGGACTGCAAATGATGATGTGGGGGTGATGGGGACTGCAAATGATGTTGGGGGACTGCAAATGATGTGGGGGTGATGGGGACTGCAAATGATGTGGGGGTTATGGGGACTACAAATGATGATGTGGGGGTGATGGGGACTGCAAATGATGATGTGGGGGTGATGGGGACTGCAAATGATGTTGGGGGACTGCAAATGATGTGGGGGTGATGGGGACTGCAAATGATGTGGGGGTTATGGGGACTGCAAATGATGATGTGGGGGTGATGGGGACTGCAAATGATGTTGGGAGACTGCAAATGATGATGTGGGGGGGATGGGGACTGCAAATGATGTTGGGGGACTGCAAATGATGATGTGGGGTGATGGGGACTGCAAATGATGTGGGGGTGATGGGAACTGCAAATGATGTGGGGGTGATGGAGACTGCAAATGATGTGGGGGTGATGGAGACTGCAAATGATGATGTGGGGGTGATGGGGACTGCAAATGATGTTGGGGGACTGCAAATGATGATGTGGGGGTGATGGGGACTGCAAATGATGTTGGGGGACTGCAAATGATGATGTGGGGGTGATGGGGACTGCAAATGATGATGTGGGGGTGATGGCAACTGCAAATGATGTGGGGGGACTGCAAATGATGATGTGGGGGTGATGGGGACTGCAAATGATGTGGGGGTGATGGGAACTGCAAATGATGTGGGGGTGATGGAGACTGCAAATGATGTGGGGGTGATGGAGACTGCAAATGATGATGTGGGGGTGATGGGGACTGCAAATGATGTTGGGGGACTGCAAATGATGATGTGGGGGTGATGGGGACTGCAAATGATGTTGGGGGACTGCAAACGATGTGGGGGTGATGGGGACTGCAGATGATGATGGGGGGTGATGGGGACTGCAAATTATGTGGGGGGACTGCAAATGATGATGTGGGGGTGATGGGGACTGCAAATGATGTGGGGGTGATGGGGACTGCAAATGATGATGTGGGAGATGGGGACTGCAAATGATGTGGGGGTGATGGGAATTGCAAATGATGTGGGGGGGATGGGGATAGGTAATGATGTGGGAGTGATAGGGACTGCAGATGATGAAGTGTGTTTGAGGGGGTTCTGCACATGATGAAATGATAGGGGGCTGCAAATGATGAAGTAAGGGGGACTGCAGATGAAGTGACGGGGGGGATAGGGGACTAAATGATGATAGGGGACTAAATGATGAAGTGGGGGTGATGGGGACTGCACATGAAGTGAGTGTGAGGGACGTGGACAGCAATTGAATTGAACTTGGGGGTGGGAAGAGCAAATGATGTATTGAAGGTGGGGAGAGCAAATAATGAATTTTGAGGGTGGGGAAGATCAATTGATAATGAATAGAGGGTGGGAGAGAGAGAAGACGTGGCAATGAATTGAGGCAGAAGGGGCATGTAACTATAATGAATTGGGGTAAGGGTTAGAGCGGGAGGTACATAGTGGGTTCGTTGAGGATAAAGTAACTGGTAATAAATTGGAAGAATACAGGTGCTAATTAATTTATATATTAAATGAGGAAAGTGGCTATATACAGATAGTGGGGGCACAGTGGCGGATTATAATTTATATTTGGAATGGTGGGTTGCATAATAACCAATTATATATTAATGGTGGGTGAACGTCTGTAGTCAGATGTGTAGTGTAGAAGAAAGGGAAAAAATGGGGAATGTGCTCTGGAAGCGGTGCTCTAGATAACTGTGTTATTTTATGCAGATGAGACGAGTCCTGGCAGAAAGAAGTGATAGCGGTCTGCGCTGGATTAAAAAGAAACGCAAAGATGAAGGACTTTAGCTAGAGACGTCACTGGTGAGTATGTTACCTGTACACTGACACCATACACTGTATACTGTATACAGTGCTCCTGTGTATAATGTCACTGGTGATCACTATACTATCTGTACACTATACACTATATACAGAGCTCCTTTGTATAATGTCACTAGTGATTGCTGTATTACATGTACACTGTACCCTATATACAGAGCTCCTGTGTATAATGTCACTAGTGATCACTATATTATCTGTACACTATACACTATATACAGAGCTCCTGTGTATAATGTCACTAGTGATCGCTGTATTACATGTACACTATACACTATATACAGAGCTCTTGTGTATAATGTCACTAGTGATCGCTGTATTACATGTACACTGACACTATATGAAGAGCTCCTGTGTATAATGGCATCGGCGACCACTGTATTACCTGTACACACACTGCATACTAAGTACAGATCTCCTGTGTATAATGGCACTTATGGTGATAGTATTTTTTTTTTATTAATGATCAGTATTGTACTATTCAGTCACAATGTGGTGGTAATATGTTGTCCGGCCATGGTGTAGCGGTATTTGTTCCTTGTATGTGCTATTATTCGGTCACTGTGTGGTGGTAATATGTGGTCTGTTCATGTTGTGTTGGTATTTGTTCCTTGTATGTAGTTGGTCACCATGTGATGGTAATATGTGGTCTGGACATGCTGCGGTGGTATTTGTCCCTTGTATGTGATATTGTTCAGTCACTGTGGTGGTAATATGTGGTCTGCACATGGTGTGGCGGTATTTGTTCCTTGTAGATAGTATTATAGGTCACTATGTGGTGATAATATGGTGTCTGGTCATGGTGTTGTGGTATTTGTCCCTTGTATGTGGTATTATTGGTCAATTGAAAAATAAATAAAAATACACCTAAATTGTATTGCATATTTTAACAAATGTTTAATAGATTAGAGTAGAGTAGGGCTCGGCCAAAAGAGTCTACCTTGTTGTCGTCTCAAATTTAAAAAAACCTTTTGGCCAAAACAAAAGCTGCTGGCTATGTGTTTGATCTGGTAATGGGAACTGTTAATGTGTGATTTGTGAGAAGTGGAGTTTTGGCAAGAGACAGCGGTGGGGCTGTTGACAGTTCGAGGGGTGGAGGCGGGGCTGGGGTGGAGCCTGGGCGGAGTCTTAAGGGGCCCTGAAAATTTTGCCAGTATGGGGCCCTGAAATTCCTAGTGGCAGCCCTGCTCACAGCCTGCAATGCATACATTGTGAAGAATCACAAGTCTGCGATCACAGAGTGACTGCAGATTTGTAGCCCAAAGCCAGACAGCCTCCCTTTAAGCAGTGCATGCGCCGCGTTGAGGTGTAATGCAGACATAGCCCAAACAGTGCCAGCACGCAATTTCTGCAATTGCACCCTTCTCACTTGTCATTAAAAACACTATCCTAGGAATAATGGCCCACGGAATCAAGAAGGAGACAGCGGAACTGGGTGGGAAATAGAGCTGGAGTGATAAAGGCTTCGGATCTACCATAGCTCTTAAGACTAATTTGCATAGCAACTCAAAGCTGAATTTCCAGTGATGGTGAAACGGACCAGCCATGTAAAGGTATTCCTGGACTTGTCTTTGAAAGAGCTACATGTGCAGATAAATAGTAAGGGGGTGGGGAATGCTGCTGACAGATTCCCTTTAAGGAATTTAAACAATCTACTTTGTTAAACCACTAATGTTCAATTGAATAGTAGCAGTAGACAAGTACGGTATATGTGAGTGTATCCTCAAACTCCATGGTTAGCAGGCTAGCGATAAACAAGAGGACAATGGGCTCAAGTGCGCACAATATCTGTCTCCTGCAAGAAGCAGAATGTTATAAAAAAAAAAAAAAAAAACAAAGACCTTTCTTTATATGGTGTAAGAGCAACTATTATTAATTTTACCATTATTGCTTTAGCATTTGGAAATGCGTCCAAAATATATTTAAAAGATATTAACCCCTTCATGAGCTTAGATGTACAGTTGCGCTCAAAAGTTTACATACCCCAGCAGAATTTTTGCTTTCTTGGCCTTTTTTCAGAGAATATGAATAAAACCAAAACTTTCTCCACTCATGGTTAGTGGTTGGTTGAAGCCATTTATTCTCAAACTACTGTGTTTTCTCTTTTTAAATCCTAATGACAACCCAAACCATTCAACTGACCCTGATAAAAAGTTCATATACCCTGGTGATTTTGTCCTGATAACATGCACAGAAGTTGACACAAATGGGTTTGAATGGCTACTAAAAGGTAACATCCTCACCTCTGACCTGTTTGCTTGTAATCAGTGTGTGTGCATAAAAGCTGAGTGAGTTTCTGGGATCCAGACAGACTCTTGCATCTTTCATCCAGCCACTGATGTTTCTGGATTGTGAGTCATGGGGAAAGCAAAAGAATTGTCAACGGATCTATGGGAAAAGGCAGTTGAACTGTATAAAACAACAAAGGAATACAAAATGATATCCAAAGAATTGATAATGCCAGTCAGCAGCGTTCAAACTGTGATTAACAAATGGAAAATCAGGGGCTCTGTAAAAACAAAACCATGGACAGGTAGTCCAATAAAAAATTTGGCCACAACTGCCAGGAAAATTGTTCAGGATGCAAAGAAAAACTCACAAATAACATCAGCTGAAATACAGGACTCTCTGTAAAACTATCCGTGTGGCTGTTTCAAGATGCACAATAAGGAGACACTTGAAGAAAAATGAGCTGCATGGACCAGACTCCAGAAGAAAGCCATTACTGTGCAAATGCCACAAAGTATCTCGCCTTCAATACGCAAAACGGCACAGAGACAAGCCTCAAAACTTCTGGAACAAGGTAATTTGGAGTTATGAGACCAAAGTTGAACTTTTTGGCCACAACTATAAACGTTACTTTTGGAGAGAGGTCAACAAGGTCTATGATGAAAAGAACACCATTCCTACTGTAAAGCACGGAGGTGGATGGCTGATGTTTTGGGGGATGTATGAGCTACAAAGGCACAGGAAACTTGGTCAAAGTTCAAGGAAAAGATGAAAGCAACACGTTATCCGCAAATACTGGATGCAAATTTGCACTTATCAGCCCAGAGCTGTGCATGGGATGTACTTGGACATTCCCACATAACGAACCAAAACACAAGGCCAAGTCGATCTGTCATTGGCTTCAGAAGAACAAAGTGAAGGTTCTGGAGTGGCCATCTCAGTCTCCTGACCTCAATATCATTGAGCCACTCTGGGGAGATCTCAAGTGCGCAGTTCATGCTAGACAGTCCAGGAATTTATAGGAACTGGAGGCTTTTTGCCAAGAAGAGTGGGCAGCGTTACCATCTGATAAAATAAAGAACCTCATCCACAACTACCACAAAAGACTTCAAGCAGTCATTGATGTTAGAGGGGGCAATACACCGTATTACGAAATGGGGTATGTGAACTTTTGATCAGGGTCATTTGGATGTTTTGGGTTGTCATTATGATTTAAAATGAAAAAACACAGTAGTTTAACAATAAATGGCTTCACCCAACCTCTAACCCTGAGTGGAGAAAAAGTTTTGATGTTATTCATATTTTCTGCAAAAAGGGCAAGAAAGCAAAAATGCTGCTGAGGTATGTAACTTTTGAGCACAACTGTATTTGGCAGTTTTACCCTCGGCAAGCTTCAATTATTCTACACTGCGGGTTTCTCTGTCTCCCTTAATTCCCATCCCACTTTTCCATAGACTTCTATGCAGGGCTGTGAAGTTGGTAAGCCAAACCTCCGAATCCTCAATTTCCATGACACAGACTACCAAAATGGGCTCCGACTCCACAGTCCTGTTTCTATGGGCAGCAGATCTAATCTGATCCCTCACTGAAGAAAACAACAGTTATTCTAATTAAGAAATCTATTGCACCTTAATCCTGGTCAGAGAAGAAACTCTACTCCTGCGATGGGTGAGCGGCTTGGTACTGAGAACAAGTTTCAATTAATGCGTTAAGTAGAGCTTTCTTAACTCGTGTTCAGGCTGCAAATCCAAGGGGCAGAAGTGAAAAGCATGCAACTTTTCAGAGTACAGCACAAAACAAAAAAAAAACAAAAAAAAAAATTGATTCCTTGTCCTCTCTTGACAAGATGTTAGCAAAACGTGCAGCTTAATGAATCTAATTTCTTGACTTACCAACCTAATTTACTAATTATGTAGCATCAGGAGTGACATTGTCTGCTTCATATCATGGAGGGGAGATAAATCTAAGCCCGTGGGACTATATTGAGTTTTGCTTTACTGAGATAAACAATCAAGTCTTAAAGTGAAATACATTATTTCCTGACAACAACGTTCACTTTTAATGGTTCATCTACCCATCAGGAAAATATATACCGGTAATCAAGTTTGTGCTTTAATACATCGTCATAATATCAGGGTGTACATAAGCAAACGAGCAGCTCCACCAACAGGTTTTGTGCGCCATTGTGTTCTTCATTAACGCATCAGTTACAATGTATGTAACACTGATCTGGCAGAATACAAGCAGGTCGCTAATTTCTTTATGATACATTTCACGGGCAATAAACAATTTTTCATCCACATACCAAAGATTTCCATGAGGGTGAAGTCCTCTCTATTCGCCAATTTTGTAGCGGTGTGTTGGAAGGAGAATGTAATACACGGTATTCATAACCCATTTAGGTAATGGATTATAGCAGGTACAATGTCAACGTGTTATTTAGTTTTATGACTTACAACTCTGTTCACATTATTGTTTGTATCGCATAAGTCAAAGGTTTTCTCAAAGAGTATGCAAATAGCAATAATATCTCCAAAAATTCCGAGATGTTCACAAATGCCTGTGTGTTCATGGACTCCTGAAAGTACATAAAGGATTTTCCAACCAATCACAAGGCTGTTTTTCCGTTTGTTTATAAGGTGTAAAAATACAAATAAAAACAATGGAGCACCCAAATATGACTTAAGGCCCTCTTACACCTTAAAATTAACTGAACCCATTGATATTCATTGACCATTTGAGGCAAATGGCACCTCCGAACTGACCCCAGAACAATGATGCCAGGGAAGAGAAGGTTAGGGAAGCCTGTATCAAATGCCAGATCCTTTGCGTCCATTGGGAGATAAGCCACTGCCAGAGGAATCAAGAGTTTTCTCCCACTCCACCTTGAAAACAAATGAACACTCAACTGTCTGGAGGTATCAGGGAAGATAAGACTGTGCCATACCAAGGAAATCTAAAAGCATGAACTGTTGGCAGCATTTGATGACTGGGGTTGAAAAACATCAAATTAGAAGACATCACAACCTGGAAGAGGCCCTTTAAATATATCACTACCCAAGCCAAGAAAATTGAGTTTTATTGTAAAATATAGTTTAACAATATATTTCCTGGATTTAAGATATATAGTGGAGTCAATGACTTAAAAATACATTAGAAGAAACAGCCCCAGACACAAAAGACCTGGGTAGAACCTGTTCTTGGTGTCACGTGTGTACAGACTAGTGATGAGCGAGTATACCCATTAGTCGAGATTTCCTGAGCACGCTCGAGTGGTCTCCGAGTATTTGGATATGCTTGGAGATTTAGTTTCTGTCTCCGTAGCTGCATGATTTGCAGCTGCTAGATATCCTGAATACATGTGGGGATTTCCTAACAAACAGGCAACCCCCACATGTACTCAGGCTGTCTAGCAGCTACAAATCATGCAGCTATGGCGACAGAAACTACATCTCCGAGCACATCCAAATACTCGGAGACCACCCGAGCATGCTCGGGAAATTTCAAGTAACGAGAATACTCGCTCATCACTAGTACAGACCTAAAGTAGACTACAGAAGCCAAGTAGGACCAGCGCAGTGTCTTCAGAGCCCCGGCGAATGTTAGGGTATGCACTATAGACACTTTAGATACATTAAAGACTTTACAAATTCCACTGTCCACCTTATTTAAACGGATTGTCCAGGAATAGAAAAGAGAAAAAGAAAAATCACTATTAATTCCAAAGTATCTGCGAATAGCAAATCACACTTGTTTTGTCCAAGAAGACTCTCACCATAGCACATTATCATGGTCAGTGTCTTGTAAGACAGGTGTAAATGTGTCAAAGAAAGTTAAAGGGACTGTCAGCACAGAATTACTGTTCAAACCAAGTACAGGCGCTCCGCGCATAATGGTGTGTCCAAGCCATTTAGCCCCCCTCACTTCTTTGATTGACAGCTGTGGCTTTATATACCCAGAGAGCAAAACAAGCAGATAGGAAGGTGCATTAAGGCTACGTTCACATTAGCGTTGCGCCGCCGTGCGTCGGCGACGCAACGCGCGACGCACGCTAAAACGCGCGCAAACGCGCACAAAAACGCGCGTGTTTTGCGACGCGTGCGTCGTTTTCCGACGAAAATCGGACGCACAGAAAATGCTACATGTAGCGTTTTCTTGCGTCCGACGCTAGCGTCGGAAACGACGCACGTGGCGAAAAACGCCACCAAAACGACGCACGCGTCCCCTATGTTAAACATAGGGGCGCGTCGCCGCTGCGTCGCCGGCGCAACAGCGACGCACATTGGCGGAACGCCAATGTGAACGTAGCCTAACATGTTTGGTCCGGCCATGGGGCACCTGTACTTGGTTCACATAGTCATTCTGTGCTGACAGAGTCCCTTTAACTCTGTGTTTCCCAAATTCCAGTCCTCATGGCATCCAACAGATCATGTTTTCAGGATTCCCTTAGTGTTGCACAGGAGTTAGAATAATTATCAGGGCATCAGACATTTCCACATGTTTTCTCACACGAGCAACACTAAGGAAATCCAGAAAATCAGATCTGTTGGGGTTTGTGTGGACTGGAGTTTGGGAAACACTGCGCTAACAGAACAGGAACTTGTGAGAAAGCGTACTAGGACTCTCCGCTGCTGTGGGATAACGTGACTGTACACGGTATAGGTTATCTACGGGACACAGCAGCGGAGAGTCCTAGGGCACATTACACTGCAGTACGAGGTATAAATTGTGGTTTGTATTGTTCTTGAGGAGTCAGCACATGTTCTACTTCTCTAAAAAAAAAAAAAAAAAATTTAAAGTCGTTTAATGGAAGGCAGAAGTTTTTTTTTTTTGCATGTCTTACTCTATAAAAACAAGATGTTATTTCTGAGTATGCGCATAGTGCCAAAGATCTTATCAAAGAATACATTTTATTTAACAAGAATCAACAAGCCACGGTCCTATATTATATATATATATACAGTGGGGCAAAAAAGTATTTAGTCAGTCAGCAATAGTGCAAGTTCCAACACTTAAAAAGATGAGAGGCGTCTGTAATTTACATCATAGGTAGACCTCAACTATGGGAGACAAACTGAGAAAAAAAAATCCAGAAAATCACATTGTCTGTTTTTTTAACATTTTTTTTGCATATTATGGTGGAAAATAAGTATTTGGTCAGAAACAAACAATCAAGATTTCTGGCTCTCACAGACCTGTAACTTCTTCTTTAAGAGTCTCCTCTTTCCTCCACTCATTACCTGTAGTAATGGCACCTGTTTAAACTTGTTATCAGTATAAAAAGACACCTGTGCACACCCTCAAACAGTCTGACTCCAAACTCCACTATGGTGAAGACCAAAGAGCTGTCAAAGGACACCAGAAACAAAATTGTAGCCCTGCACCAGGCTGGGAAGACTGAATCTGCAATAGCCAACCAGCTTGCAGTGAAGAAATCAACAGTGGGAGCAATAATTAGAAAATGGAAGACATACAAGACCACTGATAATCTCCCTCGATCTGGGGCTCCACGCAAAATCCCACCCCGTGGGGTCAGAATGATCACAAGAACGGTGAGCAAAAATCCCAGAACCACGCGGGGGGACCTATTGAATGAACTGCAGAGAGCTGGGACCAATGTAACAAGGCCTACCATAAGTAACACACTACGCCACCATGGACTCAGATCCTGCAGTGCCAGACGTGTCCCACTGCTTAAGCCAGTACATGTCCGGGCCCGTCTGAAGTTTGCTAGAGAGCATTTGGATGATCCAGAGGAGTTTTGGGAGAATGTCCTATGGTCTGATGAAACCAAACTGGAACTGTTTGGTAGAAACACAACTTGTCGTGTTTGGAGGAAAAAGAATACTGAGTTGCATCCATCAAACACCATACCTACTGTAAAGCATGGTGGTGGAAACATCATGCTTTGGGGCTGTTTCTCTGCAAAGGGGCCAGGACGACTGATCCGGGTACATGAAAGAATGAATGGGGCCATGTATCGTGAGATTTTGAGTGCAAACCTCCTTCCATCAGCAAGGGCATTGAAGATGAAACGTGGCTGGGTCTTTCAACATGACAATGATCCAAAGCACACCGCCAGGGCAACGAAGGAGTGGCTTCGTAAGAAGCATTTCAAGGTCCTGGAGTGGCCTAGCCAGTCTCCAGATCTCAACCCTATAGAAAACCTTTGGAGGGAGTTGAAAGTCCGTGTTGCCAAGCGAAAAGCCAAAAACATCACTGCTCTAGAGGAGATCTGCATGGAGGAATGGGCCAACATACAAACAACAGTGTGTGGCAACCTTGTGAAGACTTACAGAAAACGTTTGACCTCTGTCATTGCCAACAAAGGATATATTACAAAGTATTGAGATGAAATTTTGTTTCTGACCAAATACTTATTTTCCACCATAATATGCAAAAAAATTATAAAAAAACAGACAATGTGATTTTCTGGATTTTTTTTTCTCAGTTTGTCTCCCATAGTTGAGGTCTACCTATGATGTAAATTACAGACGCCTCTCATCTTTTTAAGTGGTGGAACTTGCAGTATTGCTGACTGACTAAATACTTTTTTGCCCCACTGTGTATATATATATATATATGAGAGAGAAGCAAAAAAAGGAACAGCACAGTATAAATACTTATCTTCGGGTGCAAGGCCCCTAGCCAATCCGTCCAATGATTATCATAGAATTCCAAAAAAGAAGCAGCACTCCATTGTTTCAGTGGAAAAATGTGCAGGATTTTAATCAACCACATGTCTGGGCGACGTCTCGGCTACAAATGAGCCTTTCTCAATCCTGCACATTTTTCCACTGAAACAATGGAGGAGTGCTGCCTCTTTTTTTGGTGTGTATATATATATATATATATATATATATATATATATATATATATATATATATATATATATATATATATATATATATATATATATATATTTTTTTTTTTGGGGGGGGGGAAATATATATATATATATATATATATATATACACACACACACACACATATATATATGTATATATAGGTATATATATTTGAGATTAGTGTAACCTGCTACATCTAAAACAATTTTTAACATTACGTAAAAATTACAGCATAAACATATTATTAACCCTGATGTTCTGTTCGGGTCATAGTGACCCGAACAGACTTTTTGCGGCCCTGTAGATTTTTTTCTGTAAGTCTCTAAAACTTGAGACTCCTTGACTTTTCCTCATTTGGGGGGACCTACCTATGAGTTTTTTTTTTTTGTTTACTTTTTGCTACACGCAAAAAGTTACACTTGTTGTGTTCGGGTCATAGTGATCCGACATCGTTTTTTACAGCTGTGAGGCCATATTTTCAGTGAAATAAAGGAGTTATAACCTCAATTGGGTCTATTTATTGCATCTACTATCAATTGTATATCAATTGATTTATTTCCTAAATTATTTCAATGGGGTCGTACACGCACTCTACCGGGGGTATGCATTGAGATCTGCGCACCATAAAAATGGCTTTATATTGATTATTTTTGGTGCGCAGTCTATTCTAAAATGTAGAGTGCATCCGGAGAGATCACTAGGTGTGCACTGCACGTGTATATTATGCGCAGAACGGACTGCTCAGAACGCGCTGTCTAAGATGTTTTTTTTTGTAAAGTAAAGGTACCTTCACACATAACGATATTGTTAACGATATCGTTGCTTTTTGTGACGTAGCAACGATATCGTTAATAAAATCGTTCTGTGTGACAGCGACCAACGATCAGGCCCCTGCTGGGAGATCGTTGGTCGCTGAAGAAAGTCCAGAACTTTATTTCGTCGCTGGATCTCCCGCTGACATCGCTGGATTGGCGTGTGTGACACCGATCCAGCGATGTCTTCACTGGTAACCAGGGTAAACATCGGGTAACTAAGCGCAGGGCCGTGCTTACCCTGGTTACTATCCTAAAAGTAAAAAAAACAAACAGTACATACTTACCTACCACTGTCTGTCCCCGGCGCTGTGCTCTGCACTCCTCCTGTACTAGCTGTGAGCGTCGGTCAGCCGGAAAGCAGAGCGGTGATGTCACCGCTCTGCTTTCCGGCCGCTGTGCTCACACAGACAGTACAGGAGGAGTGCAGAGCACAGCGCTGGAGGACAGACAGCGGTAGGTAAGTATGTACTGTTTGTTTTTTTTACTTTTAGGATGGTAACCAGGGTAAACATCGGGTTACTAAGCGCGGCCCTGCGCTTAGTTACCCGATGTTTACCCTGGTTACCGGCATCGTTGGTCGCTGGAGAGCGGTCTGTGTGACAGCTCTCCAGCGACCAAACAGCGACGCTGCAGCGATCCGGATCGTTGTCAGTATCGCTGCAGCGTCGCTTAATGTGAAGGGGTCTTTAGTCTGTCTTCCTGGCTTATCTGCTTGTTTTCAGAAGGGTTCTTATCTTCTCTGCTCTTATCAGTACACATATGCTAGCCCAGACATGTTACCTTTCAGTTTCTTTGGAGAGCAGCTGTGTACATACAGTTAGGGCCAGAAATATTTGGACAGTGACACAATTTTCGCGAGTTGGGCTCTGCATGCCACCACATTGGATTTGAAATGAAACCTCTACAACAGAATTCAAGTGCAGATTGTAACGTTTAATTTGAAGGGTTGAACAAAAATATCTGATAGAAAATGTAGGAATTGTACACATTTCTTTACAAACACTCCACATTTTAGGAGGTCAAAAGTAATTGGACAAATAAACATAACCCAAACAAAATATTTTTATTTTCAATATTTTGTTGCAAATCCTTTGGAGGCAATCACTGCCTTAAGTCTGGAACCCATGGACATCACCAAACGCTGGGTTTCCTCCTTCTTAATGCTTTGCCAGGCCTTTACAGCCACAGCCTTCAGGTCTTGCTTGTTTGTGGGTCTTTCCGTCTTAAGTCTGGATTTGAGCAAGTGAAATGCATGCTCAATTGGGTTTAGATCTGGAGATTGACTTGGCCATTGCAGAATGTTCCACTTTTTGGCACTCATGAACTCCTGGGTAGCTCTGGCTGTATGCTTGGGGTCATTGTCCATCTGTACTATGAAGCGCCGTCCAATCAACTTTGCAGCATTTGGCTGAATCTGGGCTGAAAGTATATCCTGGTACACTTCAGAATTCATCCGGCTACTCTTGTCTGCTCTTATGTCATCAATAAACACAAGTGACCCAGTGCCATTGAAAGCCATGCATGCCCATGCCATCACGTTGCCTCCACCATGTTTTACAGAGGATGTGGTGTGCCTTGGATCATGTGCCGTTCCCTTTCTTCTCCAAACTTTTTTCTTCCCATCATTCTGGTACAGGTTGATCATTGTCTCATCTGTCCATAGAATACTTTTCCAGAACTGAGCTGGCTTCTTGAGGTGTTTTTCTGCAAATTTAACTCTGACCTGTCTATTTTTGGTATTGATGAATGGTTTGCATCTATTATTATTATTATTATACATTTTTATTGCGCCATTTATTCCATGGCGCTTTACATGTGAATACGGGGCAAATATAGACAAATACATTAAACATGAGCAGATAACAAGGCACACGAGTACATAAGGAGGGAGGACCCTGCCCGCGAGGGCTCACAGTCTGCAGGGGGTGGGTGAGGATACACTAGGAGAGGGAAGAGCGGGCTGTGCGGCTGTTCAGTAGGTTGAGGATGTGAACCCTTTGTATTTACTGTCATGGAGTCTTCTCTTTACTGTTGACTTAGAGACAGATACACCTACTTCACTGAGAGTGTTCTGGACTTCAGTTGATGTTGTGAACGGGTTCTTCTTCACCAAATTAAGTATGCGGCGATCATCCACCACTGTTGTCATCCGTGGACGCCCAGGCCTTTTTGAGTTCCCAAGCTCACCAGTCAATTCCTTTTTTCTCAATGTACCCAACTGTTGATTTTGCTACTCCAAGCATGTCTGCTATCTCTCTGATGGATTTTTTCTTTTTTTTCAGCCTCAGGATGTTCTGCTTCACCTCAATTGAGAGTTCCTTTGACCGCATGTTGTCTGCTCACAGCAACAGCTTCCAAATGCAAAACCACACACCTGGCATCCACCCCTGACCTTTTAACTACTTCATTGATTACAGGTTAACGAGGGAGACGCCTTCAGAGTTAATTGCAGCCCTTAGAGTCCATTGTCCAATTACTTTTGGTCCCTTGAAAAAGAGGACGCTATGCATTACAGAGCTATGATTCCTAAACCCTTTCTCAGATTTGGATGTGGAAACTATCATATTGCAGCTAGGAGTGTGCACTTTCAGCCCATATTATATATATAATTGTATTTCTGAACATGTTTTTGTAAACAGCTAAAATAACAAAACTTGTGTCACTGTCCAAATATTTCTGGCCCTAACTGTACCTCTGTTCCAGGATATCTCTGTTCCAGGCAGTATCTTTGTTTTCTACAGGTATGTTGCTTGTTATGCTTTTACTAATCAATTCTATTGATAGATTGTATATTGTAAAGGAATACTTTTATTTTATTTTATTACATGTAATTAGTGTTATTACTGTGTGATACACTGCTCTACACTTCGCATGATAGATTGCTGGATATTGAGCACTGGTATGCTTTGATGTAGTATAGAAGCTCTTATTGTTTTTGAAGCTGTTTTTTTTCTCAGACTTTATTATTATTGTTTACTTACAAAGGTTTTTTTTATTACAAAATGTGTAGTTTTCTATTTTCGTTTTGCTCATTGATCTGTTTTTTCAGAATAAAAACAAAAAAAAGATTTCTAGTTCATTTTTCTTGTTTTTATACTACCAAACATGTTCACAAACAGTCTAGTAAGCAAAAAGTATAAAAAAAATGGAGTTAGAGTGTCTAAAATCAAGCTTTAATAAGCCGGGTCATAGTGACCCGGAACACTACAAGTGTATAGTAAATGCGAACAAAACAACAGGGTTAAATAGTTGCCAACTTGTCCACTGCTGTCAGCAGTGTGGAAGGAACACCAAACCATAAAAGTATAACTAAATCCAGAAAATATATTACAGGGACAGTGGCGGGAGTCACATATAGGATTGATGGCGTTCGCGCACTGCTCGATATTCAGTGAAGAAAAAGAGCTCCAGCTTTCGGTGGAAACACAGTCACGGAAACAAAACGTAGGGATATAGACACTGCTGACTTCCAAGTCTGAAAAGACCACCAAGACAATGGGATAAATAATTAAAAGACCCTACTAAAACCAGAAACAAATTAATAATGGACATGTGTTTCAATTTCAAGTTGGCATCCTCCAAAAGGATGTTTGTCCTATTAAAGAGGTAATCCTAGGGTAAGGGATAACCTCCGCTGGCACCCCAAGCAATCCTACCAATCTTGAAGGAAGGCAAGGTGCACATGCTGGAGTTCTGCTTTAGCCAACTGCTGGAGAAATAGAGTAGGGCAATTATATTTTTTTAAACTTGCCCAATAGCAAGGAACATTCTAAAATATAGAAGTACTCATTGAATCCTCTGCCACTTAGATGGTCTCCTTGGTACCAGAAGTGATGACGCCCTACACATTAATAACCTGACCTCTGCAGCCAATCACTGGGCTCATTGGTCACAGAACGTACAAACAAAGCTCACCGATAAGACAGTGATTGATTAATTAGAAGCCTTCACTTCTAGTGCCCCTGGGAAAAACTCACGATGGGGTCGGGGGAAGTAGTAGAAATCAATGTTTTATAGATTTATGGATTTTTGTAAAACCATATTGCAATTGGAAAAAGTTTTTGATTTTTTTCTTTGGAAACTTTTTGCATTCTCTTTTAATTACTGTGACGACCTCGCAATTGTTCGAATGTGGATATAATACACGGCAATACTGTATCACAGCGTATTATGTCTGCAGTATTATTCAGGTGGATTTACATAACCCCGTGACTTGTGGCATAAAATATTTACCAATTAGTTGTCATTTAATAGCTTGTTTACACAGGCAGACCACACTTGACCATGTGCACTGGGCAATCTGTAAGGCTATGTGCACACGTTCAGGATTTCTCGCAGAAAATTCCTGAGAAAAACCAGACATTTTCTGCAAGAAATCCGCAAGAAAACCGCATGCGTTTTTGCCGCGGTTTTTTCCGGACACTTCCCAATGCATTTTGTAGTGGGACATCCACAAAAAAAAAAACGCAAAATTAATGAACATGCTGCGGTTTTTACCGCGATGCGTTATATATATATAACTTTGTTTTTTTTGTGAATCACACTACCATCACCAAGATAGCGCGGGAATTAGTGCGGTGCGGTCATGGATCTGGAAAACCAAATTACCGGTAAGTAATCATCATTTTTTCCCTTCCCCATGACAGCACCATTACATGAGAGGAAGAAATAGAAAAGACTCCTAGAGTGGGACAACAGCAGATAATACCTTTCTCCCAAAGGCAAGACTTGATAACCCCAGATCTAGCCTGTAGTGGCGGAAGAAGGGAGAAGGTGAAGACCATACTGCTACGTTACAGATTTGTTCTATAGATGCGTTCGCCTTTCGGCCCAGGATGTGGCGATAGCCCTTGTAGAGTGAGCCATCACACCCAGTGGAGGGCTTTGCCCAGAAAAGGAATAGGAAAGTGAGATAGCCATACGAAGCAATCGTGCGATGGTTGATTTTGTGGCCTTTTTCCCCGTTTGTCCCCTGGAAGGAGACAAAAAGGGCTGATGCCATGGTTTTGACACTTCAGATGTTGCCTACTTCAGTATCTAGATGTCTAGGAAGTGAAAGGTTTCTTCTCCCTGGGATTTTGGGTTAGCACAAAATGAGGGCAACACTATCTCCTGATCCCTGTGGAATCTAGAATTGACCTTTGGTAAGAAGGCCGGGTCAGTTTTAATAATCACTCTGTCATCCAAAAAAGTAGTGTAAGGGGGATCTACAGAGATAGCTTGGAGCTCACTAATACATATAGCTGACGTAAGAGCAATCAGGAGAACCGTTAAGGTTAGAGCTTTTACCGAGATGGAACTAAGAGGCTCAAAAGGAGAGGAGGTTAAGGCATTCAACACTAAATTTAGATCCCAGGGAGCTACCTTTGGACGAGGTTTGAATGGTCTGGCCGTAAAGGAGGCTCGGATTAATCTATACACCCAGGGGTGATTAGCCAATTTTTGGTCAAACAAGGTGCTAAGCGCCGAGACCTGTACTTTTAGAGTGCTGGTAGACAATCCGCTCTCCAACCCTTTTTGGAGGAATTCTAGAACCTCGGCCATTGGAACTTTTTGGATGGTATTCGATAGGTGTCGTCCCAGAAATTCTAGAAATTTCTCCCACACCTTTTGGTATTTATCAGTTGTGACCTTTTTGCTACTGGATAGCAGGGCAGTGACTAACGGGTCCGAGAACCCTTTTGCTAGCAGAAGTCCCCTCTCAAGTTCCACGCAGTGAGGTGCAGATTGTGTACTTGAGGATGTGTTACTGGACCCTGGTGTAAGAGATTTGGAACATCTGGGAGGATCCAGGGGTCCGAGATGGACATATGCCTGAGCCAAGTGAACCATGCTCTCTTTGGCCAGAAGGGTGCGATTAGGATTATGCGTGTCTTGTCCTCCCGGATATTCTTTAGGACTGTAGGAATTAGTGGGATTGGGGGAAGGCGTAAGCAAGTTGAAATTTTTAAGGGTGTAGCAACGCATCCACGCCTTCCGGGTTTTCCCTTGGGTTCAGGGAGTAGAATCTTTTTACTTTCCGGTTTTGTTTTGTGGAAAACATCCACTTGAGGAACCCCCCAGGCGGCACAGATTTCTCCAAAACCGTTTTGATTTAAGGACCACTCGCCCTGATGCAGCACATGTCGACTTAAGAAGTCTGCGACAAGGTTGTCCGTCCCTCTTAGGTGTGTGCTTGTTAGTGACAAGAGATGGTTTTCCGCCCAGTAAAACAGTCTTTTTGCCTCTTTCAACAATGGTCTCGATCTTGTTCCTCCTTGTCGACTTATGTACAAAACTGTTGTGCTGTTGTCGGACAACTCTACTAGATGTCTTCCTTTTATGTATTCTTCCGCTTGAAGAATTGCTTGCCTTAGTGCCGTTAGTTCCTTTAGGTTTGTGGAGGCCGTTTCCATCTGAGGATCCCATAGGCCTTGTAGGATATGACCTGTTAGATGCGCCGCCCCAGCCTGACGGGCTCGCATCTGTGGTTAGAACCAACAGATTGTGGATTGACAGTAACACCCCCTTTTTTAGGTTTTCGGCTTTTAAACCACAAATCTAAAGAGTCCCGTACTTGTGATGTTAATGTGATTTTCCGATTTAAGTTGTAAGGATTTTTTGCTTGTTCTGACAATATCTGCCACTGTAATTCTCTGGAATGCAGTTGTGCCCATTGGACCGCCGGAATTGTTGCCGTCAGCATACCTAGTAGAGACATGGCCTCCCTCACTGAGATGGACCAGGCCATCTGTGTTTGCCCTATCTTTTGTTTTATAGCCATCTCCAAGGCATGAATGCATTGGAGATGACATTAGTTAAAGGGAACCTGTCACCCCCAAAATGGAAAGTGAGCTAAGCCCACCAGCATCAGGGGCTTATCTACAGCATTCTGGAATGCTGTAGATAAGCCTCCGATGTATCCTAAAAGATGATAAAAAGAGGTTAGATTATACTCACCCAGGGGCGGTCCCGGTCCGGTTCTGGTCCGATGGGCATCGCGTCGCGGTCCAGTCCGACACCTCCTATCTTCATCAGATGAAGTTCTCTTCTTCTCTTCACGCTGCGGCTTCGGCACAGCCTTACTTTGTCTGCCCTGTTGAGGGCAGAGCAAAGTACTGTAGTGCGCAGACGCTGGCCTCTCTGACCTTTCCCGGTGCCTGCGCACTGCAGTACTTTGCTCTGCCCTCAACAGGGCAGATAAAGTACGCCTACGCCGGAGCATGAATACAAGAAGAGGATGTCATCGTAAGAAGATGGGAGGCCCTGGACCGCGACACCCATCGGATCTGACCGCAGCGAGACCGCCCCTGGAGTATAATATAACCTCTTTTTCTCATCTTTTAGGATACATCGGGGGCTTACCTACAGCATAACAGAATGCTGTAGATAAGCCCCTGATGCCGGTGGGCTTAGCTCACCTTCCATTTTGGGGGTGACAGGTTCCCTTTAAAAATGCAAGAAACCTACGAGAAAGTCAAAAGAGACAAATTGCCGTGATCAATGAGCAACTGCTTACCGGAATACCACTTAACACTATAAGTAAGGGCGCCATTACTTATAGGAATTTTATCCTTTTCCATGCGCTGACTACATTTGATTCCTTCCACGCTGCAGCAATCCGTCTGATGAAGGTCTAAGTTTCAGACCGAAACGTTATAAATTGGGATTGCATTGGAATAAATCTAATTTGCAGACTTCTATGAGTGCCGGAATGTTTTGAATTGTACTTACGGTATTAAGGGGGTGGTATCCCTCTCCGAGCACCTCCCAGTTACAGAGTGACGTGCTATATATTTTTATATGACTGTACATTTCTATTTCCGCCCCCAATGCATATTGTAATAAATAATATACACCAGTTATATATATATAATTCTACAGAATGTGAATTACAACAGCTTTAACCCCCTAAATCAGCAGAAGTAATTGAATATGTGATGATAGACTTGCCGTGAGTTACATTACACTTTAACCTATTTTCAGTCTGACGATAAGTCCAGGAGACATTTAAATACATAATTTTAGTAAGTGCACACGTTGATTTCGACATAACATAATGAGCGTGAATTCCAGCCCACTCCGAGCTGGCAGACGGGTTTGGCGGCACAATATCCAAGCTGGCGTGACATATGCTACATTTATTGCAATGAAATGCAACATAATAAGACTAAAAATACCATGAGAACAAATCGAGCTTGTGAGTGACAGGGCAGATCTGGCTCCGATGGCCAAAACAAAATCTCATCTTCTATGTCTTAAAAAGAATCCATATAGCTGGTGCAAAGGAGCCCGACTGGTACCAGATGGCATCGCAGGCAAAGTACCGTAGTCTCATTATGCTTCAGCCCAAGGTAAACGACAAAATTAATGATCACAAGCCGCGTTCATGGTGCTCGGCAGTGCTGAAGGCTTTGTGGCTCCTTCTGACCGCTGCCTCCGGGTCTTCAAACCATCAGATCAGCTCTCCCCTGTATCAGTGAATGCTCCTACTCCATGTCACACAGGGATTCTTGGAGCCCACCAGTAAGCTGACTCCGGTGGCCCACCCTAGAGGTAAAGGGTATAACGTGACTGTATTTACCAGCCACTGGACAGCAAAAGTAAGTGGGCTAGGTTTGTATGTGGCCACATCTCCATGGAGTAATAGAAAGAACATGGAGGACAGGGTCTGTCATGTATGAAGGACAGTTTAAACCAAGCAGTCACATTTTATTTTTTTTTAAAGCGAAGTGGTGCATTTTTCAGATTTTTAATGGAACCCCCTTAAAGAAGCGCAGGCTTACTTTGTCTGCCCTGTTGAGGGCAGAGCAAAGTACTGCAGTGCGCAGACGCCGCTGCAAGAAGACAAGAAGAGGACGTCATCGTATGAAGATAGGAGGCACCGGACCCGGACGCCCATCGGACCCGAACCGCAGCGCGACCTTCCCTGGGTGAGTATCATCTAACCTTTATTTCTCATCCTTCAGGATACATCAGGGACTTATCTACAGAAGTACAGAATGCTGTAGATAAGCCCCTGATGTCGGTGGGCCTAGCTCAGATACGATTTTTGGGGTGACAGACTCCCTCTAAAAAGCCATTAACAGTCAACTGAAAACAGCATCAATCTGAGGCATATCTGCACGCTGGCGCTGTTTTTTCCCCCCCACATAACAGCAGGTAAACTCACCCTTTGGAAAACTACACTTCCAAAACACGTCATTGAAACTTAGGAGACATGTCACATACACATAATGTTAAGTCACGCAAAGGACACAACTCACAAACCACTACACGCAGGACTTGTGCACTACGTGCACCACTCCTGCCGTAGGCACTGGCCTCGCACACTCACACATACGAGCCTCCTATAGGACGTGTCACACACCCCACTGATAACCGGACAGTCACATCACTCACCAGGCAATCGCATTCACCAGTTCTGACCGAGTCCTCTGTCCAATAGCAAAACATCAATCACTGATCCTACTAAGTCCCACCCACATTTACCATAAGGCCACACCCACTTACTACCATTAAGCCACACCTTTTTAGTTCTGCCATTTGCTCAATAATGACCACGCTGTTGATGTGCCCTCTGTGCACCCTCAATGGCTGCACTAGGAATAGGGAGGATATGCCATGTTAATGAGGTGGGGCCTGGAAGACGAGATCGGCTGCTGTATATGCGACTAGCCAAATATGGGTCTAAACAGCAAACTGTTTAACTTGTTAAACAAAACTACGAAAATATATTATAGGGTTTACACAGACCAGCAGTAGCATCTTATCAGCTGTGCGCTGTTACAATATGGGGCCAAATACTGGCTCAGGGCTCGACAAGGGAATCATGACCCATCAAAGAGCAATTCTGTACACCAGCAGGCCATTTCCTTGTTACAGTTGTTAAGGCCTGGAAGAAGCATTACAGACATAACATTCAGACTAAAAAAGGAATCAGATTTTTTATACTATTCAATGTATGGCCTGGTCACTGCATGCTTGTTCCGTTAGATTAACATATTCGTAAGTTCCAGTGATCTAGAAAACGGATCATTAACTTCTATATCTAGGCAGAAGAATGAACAAGAGGCTGAAGCCTTCCGGTTGTCCTTGAAGTCAGTAAGTCCATACGCCCCTCTGCTCCAACGTAAGCTGAGCTGAGCTTTTTCCTAAGGCTATGTGCACACGTTGCGGATTGGTGTACGGATTTTTCCGCACTGTTTTTGCAAAATCTGCAGGTAAACTGCACTGCGGATTACCCGCGGATTTATCACGAATTTACCACGATTTTTGACACCATGATGTGATCTCACATTGCTCTGAGTACAGCAGAGATTTGTGTGATTACTGGCACATCTCTGGACATGCAGAGAAAGGCAATGTTCATCTGTGCTTCCTAATCATGCAGGAGGTTAAGGCCCCGTCACACTTAGCGACGCTAAAGCGATCCCGACAACAATACGACCTGTCAGGGATCGTTGCTGCGTCGCTATGTGGTCGCTGGTGAGATGTCACACAGTGCGATCTCCCCAACGACGCAGCAGCGATGCGGCGACCTGTAGCGACCTGTACAACGATGTCACATGGCAGCTATTTCATGACGATTAACAGACCTCAATGAGGGACTCCTGTCAACGAGGTCGTTGGTAAGGTGTCAAACACAGCGATGTGTGCTACCCAGCGGGACCTCAACGATCAAAAAAAGGTCCAGGCCATTCCGACACGACCAGCGATCTCACAGCAGGGGCCTGATCGCAGCTACGTGTCACACATAGCGAGATCGCTACTGAGGTCGCTGTTGCGTCACAAAACTTGTGACTCAGCAGGGATCTCCCTAGCGATCTCGCTATGTGTGACGGGGGCTTTAGACCAGGAGATCTGGGATGTCTGTCATTACATCTTACACTGAGGAACCTTCTCTAAGCTGTTGTGGGGCTTGTTCTTCTCCCTGTATGATGCAGACCAATCATAAGCAGGCACCAACAAAACAAAAAAAGAAGAACTCTCCCCCAGGAAAAACTGACTGATAAGTACACGTGGGTATTAACAAAAAAGTTAACTCATTAAGGATCAAATACTTCAACTGCTCATACAGTTGTGGCCAAAAGTATTGACACTCCTGCAATTCTGTCAGATAATGCTCAGTTTCTTGCTGAAAATGATTGCAAACACAAATTCTTTGTTATTATTATCTTCATTTAATTTGTCTTAAATGAAAAAAACAAAACAAAAAGAATTGTCCTAAAGCAAAATTGGATATAATTCCACACCAAACATAAAAAAGGGGTGGACAAAAGTAATAGCACTGTTCGAAAAATCATGTATGTATGTATGTATGTATGTATGTATGTATGTATGTATGTATGTATGTTGCTTCTCTAATTTGTGTAATTAACAGCACCTGTAACTTACCTGTGGCACCTAACAGGTGTTGGCAATAACTAAATCACACTTGCAGCCAGTTGACATGGATTAAAGTTGACTCAACCTCTGTCCTGTGTCCTTGTGTGTACCACATTGAGCATGGAGAAAATAAAGAAGACCAAAGAACTGTCTGAGGACTTAAGAAACCAAATTGTGAGGAAGCATGAGCAATCTCAAGGCTACAAGTCCATCTCCAAAGACCTGAATGTTCCGGTGTCTACCGTGCGCAGTGTCATCAAGAAGTTTAACGCCCATGGCACTGTGGCTAACCTCCCTAGATGTGGACGGAAAAGAAAAATTGACAAGAGATTTCAACGCAAGATAGTCGAGGTTCTTTATCCAACATCCGCACTAACATCCAAACAAGTTCAAGCTGCCCTGCAGTCCGAGGGTACAACAGTGTCAACCCGTACTATCCGTCGGCGTCTGAATGAAAAGGGACTGTATGATAGGAAACCCAGGAAGACCCCACTTCTTACCCCGAGACATAAAAAAGCCAGGCTGGAGTTTGCCAAAACTTACATGAAAAAGCCTAAAACGTTTTGGAAGAATGTTCTCTGGTCAGATGAGACAAAAGTAGAGCTTTTTGGGCAAAGGCATCAACATAGAGTTTACAGGAGAAAAAAAAGAGGCATTCAAAGAAAAGAACACGGTCCCTACAGTCAAACATGGCGGAGGTTCCCTGATGTTTTGAGGTTGCTTTGCTGCCTCTGGCACTGGACTGCTTGACCGTGTGCATGGCATTATGAAGTCTGAAGACTACCAACAAATTTTGCAGCATAATGTAGGGCCCAGTGTGAGAAAGCTGGGTCTCCCTCAGAGGTCATGGGTCTTCCAGCAGGACAATGACCCAAAACACACTTAAAAAGCACTAGAAAATGGTTTGAGAGAAAGCACTGGAGACTTCTAAGGTGGCCAGCAATGAGTCCAGACCTGAATCCCATAGAACACCTGTGGAGAGATCTAAAAATGGCAGTTTAGAGAAGGCACCCTTCAAATATCAGGGACCTGGAGCAGTTTGCCAAAGAAGAATGGTCTAAAATTCCAGCAGAACATTGTAAGAAACTCATTGATGGTTACCGGAAGCGGTTGCTCGCAGTTATTTTGGCTAAAGGTTGTGCAACCAAGTATTAGGCTGAGGGTGCCAATACTTTTGTCTGGCCCATTTCTGGAGTTTTGTGTGAAATCATCAATGTTTTGCTTTTTGCTTCATTCTCTTGTGTTTTTTCATTTAAGACAAATTAAATGAAGATAATAATACCAAAGAATTTGTGATTGCAATCATTTTCAGGAAGAAACTGAGTATTACCTGACAGAATTGCAGGGGTGTCAATACTTTTGGCCACAACTGTATCTCTGCAACGGAGAGGCGAAATTTAAAAATAAATAAATAATATTCAGCTCTGCCACCAGTTCATCATGAAAAAATCTGGAGACTGGTCCACTAAGTATTATGTACTTTGAGCTCTTTTTCCTTTTTAAAGACAAGAATTAGCTCTAAAACAGAACTTCTATTAGTGTTCAATGTTTACGTTAATATGAAAGGCGTCCTACTTATGGAAACTACAGATGGACTACTTTTGGATTATTTGCAATTTATACACTTTTAATAATTTAGAAGTATTTTAATAGCATTTGTATGTCTATATTTTTATATTTCACATCGCCCTAAAGGTCAGTAAAGAGGCGTACAGGACATGGTAATGTTAGCATTTCACATTGGCCAGGCTAGATGTGTCTGACTGCGTAACATCACCCTGTTTGGACTATGGGAATAGTAATATCCAGTTTTCAGCTCAGTTATTTTGAAAGGGAATAACTTTTGAACTATGCACGACAGCGGCACAATGCAAACATGATCCCGAAAAGTTTGTTTTTTTTCTTGGTGAACTTGTACAAGCACCATATTTTTCGGACTATGAGAAGCACCTAGGTTTTAGAGGGGGAAATTAGAAAAGAAAAAATGGAAGCAAAAAATGTGGTCAATTCTATACTTAATATCCCCCATCCTGGTAATGCAGGGACCCATCCTTATCCTGGCATGCAGGGACCCCATCTCTGTCCTGGTGTACATGGCCCCATACTTATCCTGGCATGATTGGCCCCAATCCCTATCCTGGTAAGGCAGGGACCGCTTCTCTGTCCTGGTATACATGGCCCCATCCTTATCCTAGTATGATTGGCCCCATCTATGTCCTGGCATGATTGGCCCCAAACCCTATCGTAGTATGCAGAGCCTCCATCTCCGATCTGGTATGCATGGCCCCAGCAGAAAAAAAAAAAAAAAAAAAAAAGCATTCTTACTAGTGATGAGGGAATATACTCGTTACTCGCTATTTCTCGAGCACGCTCGGGTGACCTCCGAGTACTCTTTAGTGCTCGGAGATTTAGTTTTTATTGCCGCAGCTGAATGATGCTGTTAACCAGCGTAAGTACTTGTGGGGATTCCCTAGCAACCAGGCAACCCCCACATGTACTTATGCTGGCTAACAGATGTAAATCATTCAGCTGCGGCAATAAAAACTAAATCTCCGAGCACTCAAAAATACTCGGAGGTCACCCGAGTGTGCTCGAGAAATCGCGAGTAGCAAGTATATTCGCTCATCACTAATTCTTACCTTCCCTGCGCGCCCTAGCAGTGTCCTGCTCCGGTGCCAGCAGCTGCTTTATGCTTGTAACCAGCACATGGCAGTAACGTCATGCGCTGCCTGCAAGCCTCCGAGGACAGCTGCCAAAATACTCACTGTTCTCCACGTCGGGACTGTGTGCGTGGAGCGCAGTGAGTATTCATTGATCTTTAGCAAGCACATTGTTAGCCGCAGCCGCCGGGTTCCGGCAGCTGCCAGGCTTTCAGGTTTGCCGCTACTA
The DNA here is from genome assembly GCF_032444005.1 of Ranitomeya imitator. NCBI lineage: Eukaryota > Metazoa > Chordata > Amphibia > Anura > Dendrobatidae > Ranitomeya > Ranitomeya imitator. The sequence continues at coordinate 63,122,382 of NC_091288.1, forward strand.
AAGGGAAGGAATATTCATTGCATTCCACGCCTATGATGGAATGCAGTGAATATTCATTGCCTTAAGTAGCAGGCACACTAGATCGCCGGGCAGCTGCAAGAAGCCGGCTGCTGCGGCTAACACTGTGCTTGCTATTATAGAGAGATGAATATTCACTCCTTTCCACGCTCATGGGCGTGGAATGGAGTGAATATTCATTTGCCTTTAGAAGCAGGCACAGGAGTTAGCTGCAGCAGCTGGCTTCTTGCAAAAATTTGGCTTGGTCACTAAGGGATTAATAATGGTTGATTTGTTATGGAAGTTAATTACTCATAAGCGCCTTTGTATCATCCTGCATCAATAAAATAAATAAATGTAGGCTTATTTCTATGTTGAGGAGTCAGTGGAGTCAGTGGCACCACAACTACTGCAGCCTACTGGTTGCTGAGATGGATGCGAGATCGGCAGGTATTGTGCACCTGTCCAAATATGACAAAATCATGATACCTTCAGATTGCACACATGCCCCGGCAGATATCAGTAGACATGTTACTTACTCAGCTCACCTACAGATATGGAAGAGAGTGAAGCAAGAATAACCCTTTTCTCCAGAAATGATTCAAAAATGCAATAGGAAAAAAGCAGAGACATCAGAAGGTGAGTATACGGCTTCCTTTATAATCTTATACCATGATGGGCATTAAAAAAAAAAAAACTCAAATCAACAAAGTGGACAACATGTTTAACACCTTAGTGACAGAGCCAATTTTGACCTTAATGAACAAACCAAATTTTACAATTCTGACCAGTGTCACATTATGAGTTAATAACTCTGGAATGCTGTAACGGATCCCACTGACTGTGAGAATGTTCTTTCGTGACATATTGCAATTCATGATACTGGTAAAATTTCTTCGATACAACTAAAAACTAACGGAAAATTGGCAAAACATTCAGAAAAATTTGCAATTTTCCAAATTTTTAATAGTTAATAAATAACATTTCCCACATGTCTGGTTTATATCAGTACAACTTGGGAAACTTTTTTTGTTAGGAAGTTAGAAGGGTTAAAAGTTGACCAGCGAGTTCTCGCTTTTCCGACAACATTTACAAAACCATTTTTATACTCGAGTATAAGCCGAGTCCCCTAATTTTGCCACAAAAAAAAACTGGGAAAACATTAATGACTCGAGTATAAGCCTAGGGTGGGAAATGCAGCAGCTACTGGTAAATTTCAAAAATAAAAATAGATACCAATAAATGTAAAATTAATTGAGACATCAGTAGGTTAAGTGTTTTTGAATATCCATATTGAATCAGGAGCCCCATATAATGCTCCATACAGTTTATGATGGGCCCCATAAGATGCTCCATACAAAATACGCCCCATATAATGCTCCATAAAGTTCATGATGGGCCCGATAAGATGCTCCACAATAAAATATGCCCCATAAAGTTTATGAAGGGCCCCATAAGATGTTTCATACACAAATATGCCCCATACAATGCTGCATAAAGGTTGATTATGGCCCCATAAGATGCCCCATAGAAAATGTGCCCCATATAATGCTGCATAAAGGTTGATAATGGCCCCATAAGATTCCCCATAGAAACATTTGCCCCATATGCTGCTGCTGCTGCGAAAAAAAAAATGACATACTCATCTCTTGTCCTGAGCAGGCGGGGACACAGACACTTGCGATATTCACCTGTCCCCGTTTCACCGCCGCGCGACGCTCTGTCTTCCGTCTCTCTGCAGTGACTGTTCAGGCAGAGGGCGGCACGCACACTAAACACGTCATCGCGCCCTCTGATCTGAACGTCACAGCCAGAGGACGCGGAAGACGGAGTTGCGCGCTGCAGTGGAACGGGGACAGGTGAATATCGCAATGCTCACCCTCCCCTGTTATACTCCCCCTCTCGGTGCGGTCTCCGCTTCTCCAAAGGGATGGTCTCTAACGCCGGCAGCTTGTTCGTGTGTTCAGCGGTCACATGGTACCGCTCATTAAAGTAATGAATATGCGGCTCTACCCCTATGGGAGTGGAGTCGCGTCCATATTCATTACTTTAATGAGCGGTACCACGTGACCGCTGAACACAGGAAGAGCTACGGGAAGGGAGAAGCAGGGACATGCAGAGATGCGCCGGGAGCAGGTGAGTATGATGGACAGCTGCCGCTCCCCCGCCGACCCCTGGGACAACGACTCGAGTATAAGCCAAGAGGAGCACTTTCAGCCTAATTGGCTGAAAATCTCGGCTTATACTCGAGTATATACGTTTTTTTTTTTTTTTTTTAAGAGACCATGTCACATTTGAAGTGACTTTAAGGGGTCTAAATGACAAAAAAAAAAAAAAAACTATAAAGCGACACCGTTCTAAAACCTGCACGCCCTCAAGCTGTTCAAAACAACATTCAAGATGTTTATTAACCCTTCAGTTGCTTTGTGAGAACTGAAGAAATGTGGAAGGAAATAATGAACATTTAACTTTTTTTTTTTTTTTTTTTTTTTTTTTTTTTACAAAAAATTTACTTTAGACCCAAACTCTTTATTTTCACAAGGGTATCAGAAGAAAATTAACCACAAAATTTGTTGTGCAATTTCTACTGAGCAAGTCGATACCCCATCTGAGGAGGAAATCTACTGTTTGGGGGGACAGCAGGGCTCGGAAGTGAACGCCCCTCAACGTTAAATTTTTTAACACAAAATTGGCTGGAATTGAGAGCCGATGCCATGTCGCATATGGAGACCCCCTGATGTGCCTTAACAATGAACAAGTGACCCCATTTTGTAAACTAGGATTTTATCCTTGGATTTAGGTATAGTGAGCATTTTGAACCCACAGGTACGACACGAAATTTGATAACATTAGGTCGACATATTGAATACGTTGTCATTAGTGTTGAGTGCAAGTGCTTGTCACTCCGGTTTGCACAGAATATCGCGGATGCTCAAAGGACACGCTAGAGTCCCTGCCCCGCATGTTTTGCGGCTATTAAACATACAATAAAAACATGCTGGAAACTGCGCGCATACTAGAGCACCCAATGGAAATTAGAGTAGCGAGAACTTGTTCTCGACACTAGCCATCAAATCGTCTTTTTTTTTACTTTTGAAAAAAACACCAATTCTAACTCTAACCCCAACACAACCCTATCTCCAACCCTGCCTGCAAAGAATGGAAAAAAAATTAAAACTTATTTTATAATTTGTATCTAAGCGGGGGGGGGGGGGGGGTTACAAAAGTGGATTTAATTTACTATTAATTAAAAAAAAATTTTTTATTTTGATCACTGTGATAGTGTTTATCATAGTAATGAAATGGAACTAATAGGAAAACTTCTCTATTGTTCCCAGGTACCAGCCAGCAGATCTCGGTAGGCACACTGTGCTCGCCATTTTATTTCCCAGGAAGAGGATGTAGAGGGCCAAGGGATGGAGCAGGGGGGATCGGGAATGGCGGAGCTATCGGGGGGGACCCATTTCCCTCTTCTCTGATATGTTAGTTCATATCAGAGGTAAGAGAAATTATTTTTTTGTGATTGCCGTTATTCAGTGAACAACGGCAATCATGTGACAGGAGACCGTAAAAAAGGCCCTGATCATGTCCTCCAGCTAAACAACAGTAGCTGAGACCCCAGAGATTTTTCCAACGGTGGGGGGCGGGCGCTATACACTTATTTCTCAAAAATAAGCGGCGCTGAAAAATAAGTACCTTTTTTTTTTAACTGCCATTCTGTTTTGTATTTTTCATAAAAATAAATAAATGAAAAACACCCTTAAAGTCTTGTTGGCTCACTTAGCAACCCATGCTTTTATGATAGTAAGAAAAGGAAAAAAAAAGTCACTCAATACCTTTTAGATTTGGCAATATAATCTAATTAATAGGCAAAAGACCACTAAGGGAACAAGGATCCAGTCAATCTAACTAAGGGTCAGCAGGATCAGATTTCATAAATAAAATATATCTTAATGTTTCAAATTAAATGAGGCTAGCCAATACCTGGCAAGAAACGTATGCAAACAAGTAAAAAGATAAAGTGAATCAGTGCTCAGTTACAAAATGTCTGGCTCTTACCATTAGAAGTTTTCAAATCGCCAAAACATCATACAGGAGGGAAATGAAGTTGACAGCTACTTTGAATTTGAAACATTAAAAGTTATATTTTATTTATGAAATCCAATTCATCACGGTTTCCATGTCCGACGCAAATAATTTTTTTTTTACAGTATATTAACTATATAAAACAAAAATTCTAGAATTACAAACCGAAGCACCAGTTACGTCACTTGTAAGGAAACTGAACAAAAGACAGGTCTTAGCAGTAATCTTTGTCATGCAGCTAGTACAAAAAAAAAATCTACATAATAGAGAATCGTAACCCATTTTGTCCACCGGTAGGGTTCTGTCCTTGTTTTAAACCAGTAAAATATTATTGTAGAATATTAATAAATAATCTTCTGAATATGCAGATGGATTTGGGTGGTGAAGCAGCGTCCTCTTCCTCTGGAGGGCTATGTAGCTCTATGAATAGCTCTCATGATCTCATTTCCAAGGTATTATTGACATGCGGAGTTACATGGACTTTTCTATTTGGGATTTGTTTCTCTAACCTTTCCAGGGCACACAAGGTTGAGCAGTGGAGGGGTCTGCTAGGAATACTGTGGGAACAGAAAAGAGTTGGCGTCGGACGCCGGGGAGCGTAGATCGAGTATGATGGATGTGGACTAGCTTACCACCATGTTGTAGGCGTCTGGAACCTCAATTTCAAACTGGAACTTCCCACCTTGGTAATAGCTTTCATCTGCAAAACAGAGCAAACAGATTAATGGATGTGCGGCGCTCCACAGCTTACTGCAAATTGAGTAAAAAGAGGGCATTCACCCATATAACTTTCCAACATGAGCATTTCTCTAATGTGTGTGCACAAGAAGCAGATCACATCATGTCACATCATGTACGATTGGAACAGAAAGCTGGAACACTCATAACTAATTAACCATTGAGCGGCGTCCAGCTCCCGAGCCGCATCAATCTTTGCCGCTTCAATTAATTCGTGTATCCAAGGGGAAAAATATTAGATTCAGATATATATTTGTATTTCTCCATTACCCAGCTTAGCACGTGCACCATTCTGTAACCAAATCCCACTGAGAGCAGATAACAAGCAGCGTTCCATAGCTGATGAGCCGAACATAAGCTGCATAGATGCTGGAGCAGAAGGAGCGGCACCTAACATAACAGATGCCTTTTAGGAATACCCATGCTGTGAGAAAGGACTTGTGCACGTTGGGTTTTTGCAGCAGTTTTTTTCCCCCAGTGGGATAAAACATTGTTTGACAATATGAATAAAATGAATGCGATTTCTCAAATCTGATGCACATGCTGATTTTTTTCCATGCCTACTTTAAATATCAATGTTTTCTTTCAAATCTGAAGCATCAGCTCTTTCAGCATTTCTAGTGTTTTTCACCTATTCAAATGAATGCATAAAAGAGCACTTAAAAAACGCAAGTAAAATTTATTGAAAAATGTGCATATTGCGCCCTGCATCTCTCCTGCCAAAAGACACATTTGTAGTGCAGAAAATATTGCTGCAAATATTCAACATGTGAGCATATCGTAAGATTTGTTGAATGCTGCTGTCCATTACGCTATTAATTTCCTTCGGTAACGAGGCCATCTGGTAGTAACGGGGTGGGGAGAAACCGAGCAATCAGTCTTCACCGGGATCCAGCACTGCTCTGCTCCTCTTCTCAGTGACATCACCGTTCTGCTGACTATCCGGATCGATCTATGTGTGAGCCATTAGTGACTTTTACAACGTAAGGTTATGGAGCCTTGTTCTGAGCCTCGCTCTGACGATCCATAAGCTTACATTGTAAAAGTCATTACCGGGTCATGCAGAGAGCAGTATCTGGATCTCGGAGAAGATCATCACTGGATCTTGGAGCAGATGGCAGGAGGAGAGGACATTAATTCATACACACTACATAGACAGTTACACAGACTTATTTAAAACAATCTTTATGGGCGTGCTTCTTGGGGTTCTGTCAGAGAATGAGGTTCTCTGACTACATGATATTGAGGACCTATCCTTAATGGCAGCTAATTAATTGGGGTGTCAGGTGTTAGACCACGACCAGATATTAATGAACTATTCTCACGATAGATCACATGTGATCGGACAACTCTTAACCAACGCTATGGCTTCTTCATTCTAGGGGTTCCTGCAGTTGGAGCCCCACTAATTACAAAGCAGTGCCATATCCTAACACTATACCGTCTAGATAGGTGATCCCCAACTCCAATCTTCAAGAACCACCAATAAATCATGTTTTCAGGTTTCCCTTTGATTTGTTCAGGTGATGGAACTATCAACTGGTCAATAGTAAAGAAATCCTGAAAACACGACCTGTTGGGGATCACTGGTCTAGACCAACACTTACTATGTGATGAAAATCTCTTTAGCTCAATTATAACTGGCCATTTTTTTTTTTTTAAAAGGTCCCTCATAAGTAGCGTGAAAGAAACAGAGCATCTGGACATCTGGTCTTTTGTAGCAAGAATAAAATCATCAAAGTCATACACACAGGCATGGGTGGGCAAAGGCGGAGTACAAGAACAATCATTACAACTTACCGTAAACTAATTTGTGTTAATGTATGGATAAATGGTCATTCACACATAAAAACTCTCAGAAAGAAACTGGAATACGTAGAGGAAATCCATAAAAATACGAGAAAAATAAACAGATGGTGGTTCTGGCAGGATATGAACCCGTGGCCCCAGTGAACCACAGCATATCCATGTATATATGTGCGCACACATATAATTGTATTTTGCTGTTTTAGACAAAGGAGGGTGACTGATCTTTACCAGGAGCACATCTGCATTACAGATCAGGAGCAGACTGTATAGTAGAAAAACCAAATGATGACGGTCAGACTTGTGAAGAGGAAAGCTACAAAACCATCTGCGAAATAACCCTGCACCAAAATGCCAGGGTTGTAGCATCAATACATATGCATTTGTTTATTCCAGCCTTCGGAGCGGCTTGTGTGATAGAAACCACGCTAACCCGCCACTTTAACCCGGAGCAACGTCGTTAAATATTAATGAGCCTCTGCAAAGAGGTTAAGACATAGGAGATATAAATAAGCAAGCAGCAGGGAGAAGGCAAGAGAACTCTGGACGGAATGAGATCCTGCTCTTGTCGGGTAAGCCCCTTCTTTGTACGCGACAGGAGGAGAAGTTAATATACCAACAATGATATGGAAACATGCAACAGCTTGCTCTCAATAAAGTGATCAGCTCATTAACATGCTCGCTGGCTTTGTGTTGGGACGCATCATTCACAGCCAACTGAGCATCTCTAGGACACGGCGGAGGTAAGAACCATGCAGCCGAGCGGAAGACAAAAAAAAAAGGAAAATAGCAGGACGCTGAGCTTGTCCTTTGCATCCAAGAGAAGCTGATGTCCCACAAAAAGTTATGGGTGCATAGACTCCACAAACAGACAGGACACATTGTGCCATGGCAAAGAACAGAGGTGATGGGGTTCATAAGGAGCGGACACCAACGTTTGCTAAAATTACTTAATGCTTTATTTACAAACATTAAGGGCGGAGTGATTTAGAAAAGCAAGTTAAAAAATATATAAAATATTAGATTTTATTTTCTTTACGCACACAAATAAGCATAATAAATATACAGATACGTTCAAAGTACCCTTTGAATTTACGACGGCATTCAATCTTTTAAGGTATGAGTCTATCAGCATGGCAGATCTAGAATTGGAAATCTTTATATACTATTCCGTGCAGTAGCAACCCAAATCTGTCAGATTGCAAAGACATCTCCAGTGTACAGGGTCATCTTCAGGTCACCCATAGATTTTCAATTGGATTCCGGTCTGGACTCGGACGTGGCCATTACAAAATTTTGATCATCGTTTGGTGAAGCCATTCTTATGTTTATTTGGAAGTGTGCTTAGGGTAGCTGTCATGCTAAAAAGGTATTCTGGATAGGATATTCAAGATGCCGACAATTCCGCGATCCTCCAAAATCAGGCAGGGTACCTGAGGAAGTGCACAGGACGTCCACGAAACGCGTAGTTTTAGAGCCCTGAATAAAGTATGCAACTCTTCTGAACTCGGATTCCCTTGCCTGATTTTGAAGGAGCGAGGAATTGTCGGCATCTTGAATATCTTATCCAGAATTTCTTGAAGACGCTTCGCGGGTCCGGTGCCATCTGCAGCCCTCCTATCATACTTACTATACGTGTTGTGCATACTCAACACGTAAAAGTGAGAATTTTACCTCACAGTAAACTAATTGTTATTTTGGTAACTGCGCTCTTGCGCCCCTCTCTTTACCATTTCTAATCCTAAAAAGGTGAAATTCCTCTTCAGCTTTTTAGCAGAGGCCTGAACGTTTTGTTGCAAAATTGACTAATCTTAGGAATCGTACATATTTCTCTCCACCTTTACGTAAGCCCCAGTTCCAGCACATGCTTCGCTGTGGGTATTGTGTTCTTTTGGCGATGAGCAGTGTTGACTTTGCATTAAATATACAGTACAGACCAAAAGTTTGGACACACCTTCTCATTTAAAGATTTTTCTGTATTTTCAGGACTATGAAAATTGTACATTCACACTGAAGGTATCAAAACTATGAATTAACACATGTGGAATTTCATACTTAACAAAAAAAGTGTGAAACAACTGAAATTATGTCTTATATTCTAGGTTCTTCAAAGTAGCCACATTTTGCTTTGATGACTGCTTTGCACACTCTTGGCATTCTCTTGATGAACTTCAAGTGGTAGTCAGCGGTAACGGTTTTCAGTTCACTGGTGTGCCCTGTCAGGTTTAATAAGTGGGATTTCTTGCCTTATAAATGGGGTTGGGACCATCAGTTGTGTTGTGCAGAAGTCTGGTGGATACACAGCTGATAGTCCTTCTGAATAGACTGTTAGCTGCTTTTTTCTTGCCATAATACAAATTCTAAGTAAAGTAAAATGAATGGTCATCATTACTTTAAGAAATGAAGGTCAGTCAATCCGAAAAATTGGGAAAACTTTGAAAGTGTCCCCAAGTGCAGTGGCAAAAACCATCAAGCGCTACAAAGAAACTGGCTCACATGAGGACCGCCCCAGGAAAGGAAGACCAAGAGTCACCTCTGCTTCTGAGAAGTTTATCGGAGTCACCAGCCTCAGAAATTGCAGGTTACCAGCAATTCAGATTAGAGACCAGGCCAATGCCACACAGAGTTCTAGCAGCAGACACATCTCTACAACAACTGTTAAGAGCAGACTTTGTGCAGTAGACCTTCACGGTAAAATAGCTGCTAGGAAACCACTGCTAAGGACAGGCAACAAGAAGAAGAGACTTGTTTGGGCTAAAGAACACAAGGAATGGACATTAGACCAGTAGAAATCTGGGCTTTGGTCTGAGGAGTCCAAATTTGAGATCTTTGGTTCCAACCACCGTGTCTTTGTGCAACGCAGAAAAGGTGAATGGATGGACTCTACATGCCTGGTTCCCACCGTGAAGCATAGAGGAGGAGGTGTGATGGTGCTTTGCTGGTGACAGCAAAATTGAATGCATACTGAACCAGCATGGCTACCACAGCATCTTGCAGCGGCATGCTATTCCATCCGGTTTGCGTTTAGTTGGACCATCATTTATTTTTCAACAGGACAATGACCCCAAACACACCTCCAGGCTGTGTAAGGGTTACTTGACCAAGAAGGAGAGTGATGGGGTGCTACGCGAGATGACCTGGCCTTCACAGTCACCAGACCTGAACCCAATCGAGATGGTTTGGGGTGAGCTGGACCGCAGAGTGAAGGCAAAGGGCCAACAAGTTCTAAGCATCTCTGGGAACTCCTTCAAGATTATTGGAAAACCATTCCCGGTGACTAACTCTTGAAATTCATCAAGAGAATGCCAACAGTGTGCAAAGCAGTCATCAAAGCAAAAGGTGACTACTTTGAAGAACCTAGAATAGAAGACAATTTCAGCTGTTTCGCACTTTTTTGTTAAGTACATAATTCCACATGTGTTAATTCATAGTTTTGATGTCTTCAGTGTGAATGTACAATTTTCATAGTCATGAAAATACAGAGAAATCTTTAAAGGGAACCTGTCACCCCGTTTTTTCAGATTGAGATACAAATACTGTTAAATAGGGCCTGCGCTGTGCTTTACAATAGTGTATGTAGTGTACCCCGATTCCCCACCTATGCTGTGAAATACATTACCAAAGTCGCCGTTTTCGCCTGTCAATCAGGCTGGTCTGGTCAGATGGGCGTGGTGACATCGCTCTTTTCTTCCCCAGCTTTCCGTTGGTGGCGCAGTGGTGTGCGCATGTCGCAGTGACGAATCCACTGCGCGCACGTGAAGAAGCAGCGCGCGATCTGCGCTATTACCCCCTGTCATCGGTGGGGGCGGCCATCTTCCTGGGGCCGCGCGTGCGCAGATGGAGTGCTCTGCTGCACGGGGCTTCAGGAAAATGGCCGCAGGATGCCGCGCGTGCGCAGAAGAGATCGCGGCGGCCATTTTCCCAAAGCCGAGATGGGTGGCAGCACGGACCGGATAGGTACACTTGTACGCAGCATGTAAGTTACATTCATTTATATATTAGCCTTATGGCGGTTGGGCTGCTACAATAGCGTTCAGTATTTGAGGCAGGAAGCTGGTAAATGTTCATTTGACATGTACTTTATCACTTTTAGTGATTTGCAGTTCCATTGAGACTGCTTTTCTTTAGCACTGAGCACTTTAGTCGTGATTTTGGTACATGTTTATAATTGGTCGTATATATATTTTTTCCAGCGCCTTTATTTCATAGCCCATGCCATTGTATGGCAATTTCTTTATTGTTTCCCATGTTGGTCCGTTGCTGTTTGTTTTTATTTAGTTTTTCTGTATTTATATATCCGTTGGGCTCATCAATTTTTGTTCTTTATTGTTTCTTTAATAAAATTTTGTTATATAATTTTTATCTTCGTATGCCTCGGTTTTTCTCCTTTCTGTTTTGGGGAAATGAGTATATTTAACATCCAAACAAGTTCAAGCTGCCCTGCAGTCCGAGGGTACAACAGTGTCAACCCTTACTATCCGTCGGCGTCTGAATGAAAAGGGACTGTATGGTAGGAGACCCAGGAAGATCCCACTTCTTACCCCGAGACATAAAAAAGCCAGGCTGGAGTTTGCCAAAACTTACATGAAAAAGCCTAAAACGTTTTGGAAGAATGCTCTCTGTTCAGATGAGACAAAAGTAGAGCTTTTTGGGCAAAGGCATCAACATAGAGTTTACAGGAGAAAAAAAAGAGGCATTCAAAGAAAAGAACACGGTCCCTACAGTCAAACATGGTGGAGGTCCCCTGATGTTTTGGGGTTGCTTTGCTGCCACTGGCACTGGACCGCTTGACCGTGTGCATGGCATTATGAAGTCTGAAGACTACCAACAAATTTTGCAGCATAATGTAGGGCCCAGTGTGAGAAAGCTGGGTCTCCCTCAGAGGTCATGGGTCTTCCAGCAGGACAATGACCCAAAACACACTTCAAAAAGCACTAGAAAATGGTTTGAGAGAAAGCACTGGAGACTTCTAAGGTGGCCAGCAATGAGTCCAGACCTGAATCCCATAGAACACCTGTGGAGAGATCTAAAAATGGCAGTTTGGAGAAGGCACCCTTCAAATATCAGGGACCTGGAGCAGTTTGCCAAAGAAGAATGGTCTAAAATTCCAGCAGAGCATTGTAAGAAACTCATTGATGGTTACCGGAAGCGGTTGGTCGCAGTTATTTTGGCTAAAGGTTGTGCAACCAAGTATTAGGCTGAGGGTGCCAATACTTTTGTCTGGCCCATTTTTGGAGTTTTGTGTGAAATGATCAATGTTTTGCTTTTTGCTTCATTCTCTTTTGTGTTTTTTTCATTTAAGACAAATTAAATGAAGATAAAAATACCAAAGAATTTGTGATTGCAATCATTTTCAGGAAGAAACGGAGTATTATCCGACTCAGGGGTGTCAATACTTTTGGCCACAACTGTAGATGCATCTCACCACCTGCTGATTTTTCCATCCATCTCCACCCTTCTTTGCATCTGTGAACACAGAGCTGTCAATCAAAAAAGCAGGTGAAGCATAGATGGAAAGCAAGCAGATGTGAAGGTGTATTTAAACGATTGTCTGCAGCTTTATGCTGAGTGGCCGGACTTTGTTTGAACAATAATCTGTGCTGTCAGAGTCCCTTTTAAGTGATAATGCAGGAAATAGTCCGGTTCACTATGTATTGATTTAGGCCTTCGCCGGATTTTTTTGGAGAGTCTGAAAACTATACATTTTTGGAAAGGTTATAGTATAAGCAATACGAAAAACAATGTTTCCATTTGCCCCGAGTCCCACGTGACCGCCATATTGGATTTGACAAAATGGCTGACGTAAAACCAATTTTCGTTAATATCTCAGCTTATAAATAACATAAAAATAAAATTTGACAGCTAAACATACATTTTAGGGCTAAGAAATGCAATATTACTAGTTGCAGATGTGTTTTAGATATTTACTACAGCAGTTTTTTATAATTAATTAGTATTGACATAATAATACATAATGACAGGAATCACATGTTTTTTTTTTCTTTTATTACAGGAGTTGAACATGACAGACAAACCACAAGCTACTGAAGTCACTTGTGAAGGTGAGGCACCTATCAACTGGAAGCTATGTATGCTCTGTCAGTCTTCCAATGGCAATGAGAAGTTGGTGCAAAATCCTCGGATACAGTCTTACCAGCGCGTTTTGGACATAGTAGCAGAGAGGGCAAGTTTACAAGATGGCAACTATGTTGATATCCATCGACGGATTAGCAACAGGAAAGACACAATCGCTACACATCAGGCAGTCTACCATCGAAGTTGTTACACAAATGCAATTAACAACGACCAAATACAACGAGCCCGGGACCGTTATGCACATGCATTAGCTACTGGTAGCCACATTACCAAGAAACGAGGATTAAAAAGAGGACGTGCTGAAATGGACGAATCAGGTTCATTAACATCTGACTCTTCATCACCATTCACGAGGTCACATACATGGCCACTGGATAAGGAAAAATGTTTCTTTTGTCAGAACGATGAGAATGAGAAGCTTTATAATGTGAGGACAGTCAACGCAGGGAAATCGTTGAAACAAGCTATTGAAACATCAGATAATTTAACACTGAAAACAAGACTGAACACATGCATTGCACCAGGGGATGCACATTCTATTGACGTCCGGTACCACAAAAGCTGTTGGACAAAGCATGTTTTTCATGGACAACGAGAACGTAGTACCAACAGAACAGACCACAAAGAACCCTTATTACAACGTGCAAGTCTGCTAGAGTTGATAAACCTAGTGGATATTCAAACACAGAACCAATCATATCTATCTATACAAGATATCGAAACCACTTATTTGAATATGCTTGGTATAGAAGGCGTGGAAAATCACAAACCTACATTCACTAGAAAGTGGCTCAAAGAAATTATAATGAATGCCTTGCCACATCTGAAATCCTGTCTTTCAAAAAACAGAAGGGAATCAGCAGTTCTTTATTCACCAGAAGCCTGTGAGGAAATCATGGTTAATTCTGCAATGGAATGTCGTAGTGATGATGCAGACAACATGCAGACAATCTACAAAGCAGCACAGTTAATTAGGAAAAGCATTGCTAATTTTACAACGGAAGTCAATGATAAAAACACCATAACGGTCACTAGTGACATAAACGACGTTCCAGCAGAATTATATTCCGCTATCCGTTGGATCATAACAGGGCCGATTGACAGCCTTGAAACTCAAAGAAGGACCAAAATTGTTGACCGAGCAGCACTCACTATGAGTCAGAACATCATGTATGAATTCAAATCAAAACGCCAGGTCAACTACAAGCCAAAAACCGAATCATCAGTATTCAGACAACCCAACGCACGAGAAAACCCACAGGTCCTGGGGCTAGCTCTGACTGTTCATCACACAACTCGCGATAAGAAATTAATGAATCTTCTTAGTTCACATGGGTTTTGTGTTCCCTATGGCCGTACCCTACGAATGGAAACTGCTTTGGCTAATGCTGTTGTAGAAAACACCCGAGAGTTAAAAGGTCTTTACGTGCCACCATTCTTGAAGAAGGGTACCTTTGTGTTCTTTGCAGTTGATAACACAGACTTTGCAGAGGATACCCCTGATGGGAAAGGAACCACACATGGAACTATTACTGCTGTATATCAGCAAGTAGATGCTGTTGGAGAACCAGTTGCACCACCCTTGAAGATAACAGATGCCCACACTTTATCTGTCACTCCATACCATGTACATATGTTGCACTGTGACAAGCCAAAAGTACAACATACCCAAAGATCAGAACACTTTGTCACAAACAAGGAAATATCAGGTTCTTCCCAACTTTCACAATTTGGATGGATTGTTGCTACTGCTGTATCCAGAATGCAGCAACTAGAGAAAGCATCGAGCAAAATTCCTGGATGGTCAGGATACAACTCACTGTTGTCCGAAAGCAAGCGATTTACCAAAGTTGGAGCCTTACCACTGCTACCAGAGCTAGCACACGAGTGGTCAACCTTGCTGACTGTGATCATGCAAGCAAGTGAACTGAGGAAGTTGACTGTTGGTGAAGATCATCCCACTGTTATTTCATTTGATATGGCTCTGTATGAGAAGGTTGTCCAACTTCTAGATGCAAGACCTGATCTGAAACGCACCGTTGTTCCACGACTGGGAGAGCTACATGTTGTAATGGCTGCCCTGCGCGCTCTGGGTACCTCTACGGAGAACTCGGGTATTGATGATGCATGGATAGAAGGTGATGTGTATGGGTCTGCAACAACAAGGCAAATACTGAAATGTACCCATTACAAGCGTGCTCTTCGTGCTCACACATATACATATGTTGCTCTGTATGAACTGTTGCTGGACGAGTTCTTCATTGATAATCCAGAACTAAAACAGGTGTGTTTGATGGCAACAGAGGGAATTGAAGCTGCCTGTTCTGAGGAAAACAAGAACACAAAAAGTAAGTCAGTGAAACAAGCAAGCACTACCCTACTAGAGGCCTTGACCACTGCTGACATAATCACAGTCTTTCAAACATGGGTGAAACAGAGATCCAAAAATGCAATGTTCAAGTCAATGATGAACTACCTACAGCGAGTGGAAACAATCCTTTTATTTGTTGCTGCAACCAGGAATGCAGACCTTGAGCTTCATCTTCAAGCCGGAGAGCAGCTCAGCAAGCTCTTCTTTGCATTTGACCGGATGAAATACAAGCGATTGTGGCCAAGGTATATCACGGACATGCATGACCTTAAAATAAATCACCCTCAAACATGGGAAGAAATGAAAGCGGGTAACATTTCAGTCACGAAAAGTGCTGTCCCATTTGTATCCATTGGGGCGGACCATGCATGCGAGCATCTGAACAAGCTGATGAAAATCCACGCTGGCATAGTCGGCATCTCGAACAATGCCAATGCTCGTCAGAGATTCTTCATGGCCACACCTGAACTCTCCCGAGTTGTCAAAGAATATACCAGACAGTTTGATTTAGAACGTGACAAAACCAGAGAGCATCACGATCTTGGGCCAAGTGCAGTCAAGAAGTGTCATCATGTTATTGACAAGATTAAGGAAGCAATTTTGAAACATGGCAACCCATTTGCTGTTGTAGGTGACAAGTTGCACAATGTAATCACCCATGCCTACATCCCTGATGAGTATGTAAAAATGATCCTGAATGCAGATGAGACAGGTCAAAAGCTGTATGAAGACTATATGTTGGCGCGAATCAATGGGGATGTTAGCCTATGGGCACCAGTAAAGAAGGAGAACAACAGGATGTTCATGTCGGCAAACAAGAAAACCACAGTAAAACTCCGAGACAAGACTGTTGATCTTAAGGAGACCAAGGACTTGTATGGAAGAATGATGGTTTTGGCAAGGTCCAACAGAGACATAAACCAGAAAGTGGCCATTGGGAACTACGAATTCACTCTGACCCCAAGAGCCTTTTTTGCTCCAGATGGTACAATGTTACCATGCCATGACAAATCGAAACTGATCAGTCTCCTTAACAAGTTGGTTATAGTAGAAACTCCACAGAAAGATCTGCAGCCAGAAGATAGGATGGACACAAGATCAGATGATCCAAGTCGCAAGATAGCCCTGGTAGATGGAATGGTTCTTCTGCAAAAGATGGCCAAGAAACCGGCAACACTAGTGACAGTCAAAGATCTCAGTTACTGCTTCAATGACAGGCTTATGTCTCTCACAGAAAATTACGATGAAATAATCCTTGTGTTTGATACGTATAGGGAAAATTCTCTCAAGGATGCTACCAGGGATAAAAGAAGAAAAGGAAAGGCACCAATTCAGTACCAGGTCAGAGATGAAACAAACATTAATCATATTCCAATGAACAGGTTCCTTTCACATGACAAGACAAAGGCTGACCTGACCAACTATGTTGCTGCAAAGACTCTAGAGTTCAACAGTTCATCACAAAAACTGGTCATCACTTGTTCTTCAGGGTGTACCAGGAGCAACAAAAACTTAGTTTTCGACGACAACAATCACGAAGAAGCAGACACACTGTTGATCTACCAAGCTGTCTTGGCAACACAACGAAACCCACCGGATGCAAGGATGGTTTTCTTCTCCCCTGATACCGATGTACTGGTGTTGGTCATAGCTAACTATGACCTCATGCTGAAGAATACATCGATTTCAATGGTCTCTGGGATGATCGAGATAGAGCCAATAAGGAGAGTCATAGGGGCAGACAGAGCAAAGGCTTTGACAGCCTTCCATGCATTCACTGGTGCTGACACAACTGGAAGGTTCTCTCGAATTGGCAAAGCAATCTGGCTGCAAGCTTACATGAACGCAACACCAGATGTAATCAGTTCTCTGCAGATGCTTTCGACTGAAAAAGAAGTGAGCAAAACTATGTTGTCAACTCTTGCTACCTTCGTATGTTTTGCTTACTCTCCAAAAGGCATTTTTATTAAGAATATTCCCGAACTGCGATGGCATCTATTTTGCAAGCATATGGCAGAAAGTGACAGGTTACCTCCTACACTCGGAGCTCTAAAACAACATGTCCTCAGAGTCCATATCCAAGCCAGAGTGTGGGGACAAGCTAACATTGCTTTGCAGGATTCTCAGCTGGATCCCGAGAAGAATGGCTATCACAAAGGGTTGGATGGACAGTTGAAACCAACCATGACAGATGTTCTTCCAGCTCCAAAAGCAATAATCGAGATGATTAGTTGTCAATGCAAACATGACTGTTCTTCTTCAAGGTGTTCGTGCCGAAAAAATAACTTATCCTGTACCGATCTTTGTCAGTGTGACAGCGAGTGTATGAATGACGAGGACACTCAGACCAAATATGAAACTGATGATGACAGTGATGGTGGCGATATGTAAAGACACTCTGGTTGTTCAAAAGTTAAAAACATTAACTCTCTGCTTTTCGAGTTCGAAAATTTGTTCAAATATAAACCGATACAATTTGTAGTCGTATATAGAGTATTTATTTGGATACCACTGCATTTCTTAGTACTCAAAATGTATGTTTAGCTGTCAAAATTTAAGTTTTACGTTACTTACAAGCTGAGATATTAACAAAAATCGATGTAAATCAGCCATTTTGTAAAATCCAAGATGGCGGCCACTTAGGACTCGGGGCAAATGGAAACATTGTTTTTCTTATTGCTTATACCATAGTCTTTCCAAAAATGTACATATTTGAAACTCTCCAGAAAATTCCGGCGAAATTACATAGTGAACCGGGCTAAAAGGGTTAAAGAGTCAAAGAAGCATTTGAGATCGAGATACTTTCTCCTGGAGGAAAGCTATATTGTTTAAAGGAAATAGGTCACCAGGTTTTGCTATGTAATCTGAGAGAACCATAATGTAGGGTCAGAGACCCGAATTCCAGGGATATGTCACTTACTGGGCTGTGATTTGACATTTCAATAGTGCTTTATCAACAGGAAATTATCACTAGTGAACTAGGTGTCTCATGCCGGCTGGTCCAATCAGCCCCCCAACACTGACAAGCATCGTTCCGTCAATCTATATTGCACATATAAAGCTATCAGGGCTGTGAGCTCTGCTATATCTGCAATGGAGAAAATGGATTTTATCACAACTGTTGGACCCAGTAAACCAAGTGATACCTAGCGGGAATATGTGTCTCTTCCACTACCTCAAACTGATGATAGATTCCCTTTAACACTGGGAGAAAATACTCACTTTTCAGACGACTGACGCACTAAGGTAAAAACCTAAGCAACATCAAAGTGATGAACAAAACATAAAAAACACAAACAGAAATAAAACAAAAGCACCAACAACCACAACAAGCAGAGATGAGTTGTATTTTATTTTTTTTAATACATTTTCCCAACTCTCGCAATCTGTTTATATTTGCAGCTTTAAAACGCATTGTAAATAATATAAATTATATCATGCATTGTACAAAGTAACACGCTTACATAACAAGACACAGGAAAAACTTTTGACTGACAGAATCACCACAATACAGAGAACAGCGGCAATACAAGTAATTGTTATCTTCCGTCATACTGATAGAATCGCCAAGTTACTGCCGTCCGCGCTGTCGTAAAGGAGCTGAAATCTCAGATTGTGTCTATCAGGCAATGTACCAGAAAAACAAAGTGGCAGGAAAAATGGATATCCACTGGCATCAATTTCAATCATCAACGGTGCAATAAAAATCTGACTCTTCGCATCATTACAGACCAGAAAAATGTTAATATGGATACCCAAGACACTTGAAAAGAGATTGTGTAGTGTCACACGGTGTTTTTTGAGAATGGCACAAATTCTCAACTAAAGCCAAACCCGACTTAAACAAAGGCATCAGTACTATTAATGAAAGGCTTGCACATCTTCCGGCTGCATCCACTTCTAGCTTTGTCTCCAAAAAATAAAGATTGAGAAACGAAGAGGCAAAAATTTAAGATTTCTTCCGGATCCAACTAAAATAACTTTAAAAATGTTCCCTTTACAGCGAACCTCCAACTCACACTAAAAATGTAACAATAAATTCATTATGTGCGTGTTGTGCAATTCCCCGTCCCTTCTTCAATTCTAGGGAGACTGCACTATGGACAGTGTGAGCTGGTAGTCTGACAAGCTGGCAGCCATTACACGGAAAGAGGCGACTGGGAGTGGCAGGCAGCACGCCACAAAGAATATAAAGGAGAGAACGGGTATATTAAGAAAAATGATTATAGTGAAATGGAGAACTTCTGGTATGTCAGTGTGTAAGAGTATACTGATGACCGAGCCTAAAAATAGTTAATCAATATTAGATCAATAAGGGTTTGACATCCTCACCGATCAAATATCGCAAGCTCTGGAATGGATGTAGATACAATGAACACAGCTGAAATGCACAGCTTCAATAAAGAAGCACTCCCATGGAGATATTTTTTTTTATAAATCAGTGTATATATGCATGTAGTGCCCCAAATGCTGCTCTCCGGGATCTAGAGCTGTTCTGCTCCTCTTCTCAGTGATGTCACACTGCGCTCTCCGTGACCCAGAAGTGGCTTTTACAATGTAAGTCTATGTAGCATCAGTACAAGGCCCCATAAACTTACACTGTAAAAGATACTTTCGGCTCACGCATAGAGCGATAAGGATAGTTTGAAGAGCAGTGACGTCACTGAGAAGAGGAGCAGAACAGTGCTGGATGCTGGAGAAGGCGGTAGGTGTATTAACCCCTTTCTGCCATTAGACGTACTATTGCGTCCATGTGGGGTGGGCTTTACTTCCCAAGGACGCAATAGTACGTCATATGCGATCGGCAGCACTCACGGGGGGAGCGCCGCCGATCGCAGCCGGGTGTCAGCTGTTTATCGCAGCTGACATCCGGCACTATGTGCCAGGAGCGGTCACGGACCGCCCCCGGCACATTAACCCCCGGCACACCGCGATCAAAGATGATCGCGATGTGCCGGCGGTACAGGGAAGCACCGCGCAGGGAGGGGGCTCCCTGCGGGCTTCCCTGAGCCCCACGCAGCAACGCGATGTGATCGCGTTGCTGCGAGGGTCTCACCTCCCTCCCTGCTCCCTCCAGCCCCGGATCCAAGATGGCCGCGGATCCGGGTCCTGCAGGGAG
This sequence comes from Ranitomeya imitator, assembly GCF_032444005.1. Lineage (NCBI taxonomy): Eukaryota > Metazoa > Chordata > Amphibia > Anura > Dendrobatidae > Ranitomeya > Ranitomeya imitator. The sequence continues at coordinate 63,142,595 of NC_091288.1, forward strand.
GGAGGTGGCTTCACAGAGCAGGCACTGTGAAGGCTGCAGCGCTGCATGTCAGATCAGTGATCTGACAGAGTGCTGTGCAAACTGTCAGATCACTGATCTGTGATGTCCCCCCCTGGGACAAAGTAAAAATGTAAAAAAAAAAAATTTCAAATGTGTAAAAAAAAATAAAAAAAAATATTCCAAAATAATGAAAAAAAAAATAAAAATATTATTCCCATAAATACATTTCTTTATCTAAATAAAAAAAAAAAAAACAATAAAAGTACACATATTTAGTATCGCCGCGTCCGTAACGGCCCGACCTATAAAACTGGCCCACTAGTTAACCCCTTCAGTAAACACCGTAAGAAAAAAAAAAAAAACGAGGCAAAAAACAACGCTTTATTATCATACCGCCGAACAAAAAGTGGAATAACACGCGATCAAAAAGACAGATATAACTAACCATGGTACCGCTGAAAACATCATCTTGTCCCGCAAAAAACGAGCCGCCATACAGCATCATCAGCAAAAAATTAAAAAAGTTATAGTCCTGAGAATAAAGCGATGCAAAAATAATTATTTTTTCTATAAAATAGTTTTTATCGTATAAAAGCGCCAAAACATAAAAAAATGATATAAATGAGGTGTCGCTGTAATCGTACTGACCCGAAGAATAAAACTGCTTCATCAATTTTACCAAACGCGGAACGGTATAAACGCCTCCCCCAAAAGAAATTCATGAATAGCTGGTTTTTGGTCATTCTGCCTCACAAAAATCGGAATAAAAAGCGATCAAAAAATGTCACGTGCCCGAAAATGTTACCAATAAAAACATCAACTCGTCCCGCAAAAATCAAGACCTCACATGACTCTGTGGACCAAAATATAGAAAAATTATAGCTCTCAAAATGTGGTAACGCAAAAAATATTTTTTGCAATAAAAAGCGTCTTTCAGTGTGTGACGGCTGCCAATCATAAAAATCCGCTAAAAAACCCGCTATAAAAGTAAATCAAACCCCCCTTCATCACCCCCTTAGTTAGGGAAAAATTAAAAAAATGTATTTATTTCCATTTTCCCATTAGGGCTAGGGTTAGAGTTAGGGCTAGGGTTAGGGCTAGGGTTAGGGTTAGGGTTAGGGCTAGGGTTAGGGCTAGGGTTAGGGCTAGGGTTAGGGCTAGGGTTAGGGCTAGGGTTAGGGCTAGGGCTACAGTTTGGGTTGGGGCTAAAGTTACAGTTAGGGTTTAGATTACATTTACGGTTGGGAATAGGGTTGGGATTAGGGTTAGGGGTGTGTCAGGGTTAGAGGTGTGGTTAGGGTTACTGTTGGGATTAGGGTTAGGGATGTGTTTAGATTAGGGTTTCAGTTATAATTGGGGGGTTTCCACTGTTTAGGCACATCAGGGGCTCTCCAAACGCGACATGGCGTCCGATCTCAATTCCAGCCAATTCTGCGTTGAAAAAGTAAAACAGTGCTTCTTCCCTTCCGAGCTCTCCCGTGTGCCCAAACAGGGGTTTACCCCAACATATGGGGTATCAGCGTACTCAGGACAAATAGGACAACAACTTTTGGGGTCCAATTTCTCCTGCTACCCTTGGGAAAATACAAAACTCGGGGCTAAAACATATTTTTTGTGGGAAAAAAAAAAGATTTTTTATTTTCACGGCTCTGCGTTATAAACTGTAGTGAAACACTTGGGGGTTCAAAGTTCTCACAACACATCTAGATTAGTTCCCTGAGGGGTCTAGTTTCCAGTATGGGGTCACTTGTGGGGGGTTTCTACTGTTTAGGTACATTAGGGGTTCTGCAAACGCAATGTGACGTCTGCAGACCATTCCATCTAAGTCTGCATTCCAAATGGCGCTCCTTCCCTTCCGAGCTCTGCCATGCGCTCAAACGTTGGTTTCCCCCAACATACGGGGTATCAGCGTACTCAGGACAAATTGGACAACAACTTTTGGGGTCGAATTTCTCCTCTTACCCTCGGGAAAATACAAAACTGGGGGCTAAAAAATAATTTTGGGGGGAAAGATTTTTTTTTTTAATTTTCACGGCTCTGCGTTACAAACTGTAGTGAAACACTTGGGGGTTCAAAGCTATCACAACACATCTAGATGAGTTCCTTAGGGGGTCTAGTTTCCAAAATGGTGTCACTTGTGGGAGGTTTCTACTGTTTAGGTACATTAGGGGCTCTGCAAATGCAATGTGACACCTGCAGACCATTCCATCTAAGTCCTCATTCCAAATGGAGCTCCTTCCCTTCCGAGCCCTCCCATGCGCCCAAACAGTGGTTCCCCCCCACATATGGGGTATCAGCGCACTCAGGACAAATTGGACAACAAATTGTGGGGTCGAATTTCTCCTGTTACCCTCGGGAAAATACAAAACTGGGGGCTAAAAAATAATTTTTGTGGGAAAAAATTTTTGTTTTATTTTTACGGCTCTCCATTATAAACTTCTGTGAAGCCCTTGGTGGGTCAAAGCGCTCAGCACACATCTAGATAAGTTCCTAAGGGGGTCTACTTTCCAAAATGGTGTCACTTGTGGGGGGTTTCTACTGTTTAGGTACATTAGGGGCTCTGCAAACGCAATGTGACACCTGCAGACCATTCCATCTAAGTCTGCATTCAAATGGCACTCCTTCCCTTCTGAGCCCTCCCATGTGCCCAAACAGTGGTTCCCCCCACATATGGTGTATCATCGCACTCAGGACAAATTGGGCAACAAATTTTGGGGTCCAATTTCTCCTGTTACCCTCAGGAAAATACAAAACTGGGGGCTAAAAAAATAATTTTTGTGGGAAAAAAAATTTTGTTTTATTTTTACGGCTCTGCATTATAAACTTCTGTGAAGCACTTGGTGGGTCAAAGTGCTCACCACACCTCTAGATAAGTTCCTTAGGGGGTCTACTTTCCAAAATGGTGTCACTTGTGGGGGGTTTCAATGTTTAGGCACATCAGTGGCTCTTCAAACGCAACATGACGTCCCATCTCAATTCCTGTCAATTTTGCATTGAAAAGTCAAACGGCGCTCCTTCCCTTCCGAGCTCTCCCATCCGCCCAAACAGTGGTTAACCCCCACATGTGGGGTATTGGCATACTCAGGACAAATTGTACAACAATGTTTGGGGTCCATTTTCTCCTGTTACCCTTGGTAAAATAAAACAAATTGGAGCTGAATTAAATTTTTTGTGAAAAAAAGTTAAATGTTCATTTTTATTTAAACATTCAAAAAATTCCTGTGAAGCACCAGAAGGGTTAATAAACTTCTTGAATATGGTTTTGAGCACCTTGAGGGGTGTAGGTTTTAGAATGGTGTCACACTTGGGTATTTTCTATCATATAGACCCCTCAAAATGACTTCAAATGAGATGTGGTCCCTAAAATAAAATGGTGTTGTAGAAATGAGAAATTGCTGGTCAACTTTTAACCCTTATAACTCCCTAACAAAAAAAAAATTTTGGTTCCAAAATTGTGCTGATGTAAAGTAGACATGTGGGAAATGTTACTTATTAAGTATTTTGTGTGACATATCTCTGTGATTTAATTGCATAAAAATTCAAAGTTGGAAAATTGCGAAATTTTCATAATTTTCGCCAAATTTCCGTTTTTTTCACAAATAAACGCAGGTACTATCAAATAATTTTTACCATTGTCATGAAGTACAATATGTCACGAGAAAACAATGTCAGAATCACCAGGATCCATTGAAGCGTTCCAGAGTTATAACCTCATAAAGGGACAGTGGTCAGAATTGTAAAAATTGGCCCGATCATTAACGTGCAAACCACCCTTGAGGGTAAAGGGGTTAACACATACACGCACATGCTTAGATTTAAAAAAAAAAAAAAAAAAAAAAAACTTTTGCGGGAGGGCATCTTTAAAAATGTAGTGGTCACTGTCAGGTACTGTAGAAGAGCTCCTATAAAAGGTATAGGAACTTTACTGCAGTACTTTGTCAGCGTCACAACACATTGAATGCAGCTCTGGTCAATGTGTTTACATCTGGCAGCAGCCGCTGCAGCTTGCAACATTTGATCGATGAGGGTGCCGGACCCCTACTGATCAGAGTACAGATTACACCCATAAATTGAGAATGACCAATCAGTCCAGGATACAAAGTTGCAGAGTTCTCTCATGAGATATATTACAATATTGCTTATGGTCATGTGTACTACTGATTTGTAGAGAAAAAAAAAATAAGATGGCGGTTACTCTAAATATAAACAGTAAAGGACAACAGAAAAGCAATTCAAAGTGAAATAGTTGACTTAACCAATTATGTCTCACTAGATGGTGGCCCGATTCTAACGCATTGGGTATTCTAGAATAAGCATGTCCACGTAGCATATTGCCCAGCCATAGAGTATATTGCCCGGCGACATAGTATATTGCCCGGCGACATAGTATATTGCCCAGTTACGTAGTATATTGCCCATTTACATAGTACGCATAGGCAGCATCAATAGTAAAAGGTTGGGGACACAGGGTTAATAGCGGCGGTAACTGAATGCGCTACTCGCGGCAACGCGGTCCGTTACCGCCGGCATTAACCCTGTGTTAGCGGTGACCGGAGGGGAGTACGCAGCGGAGCGCCGGGGACACTGACTGCGGGGAGCGGAGCGCCAGGGACACTGACTGCGAAGAGCGGAGCGCTGGGGACACTGACTGTGGGGAGCGGAGAGTATGGCGCGGGCGCCGGCCACTGACTGTGGGGAGTATGGAGCGGCCATTTTCTTCCGGATTGTGCCCGTCGTTGATTGGTCGTGGCTGTTTTGCGGCGACCAATCAGCGACTTGGATTTCCATGATAGACAGAGGCCACGACCAATGAATATCCGTGACAGACAGACAGACAGACAGACGGAAGTACCCCTTAGACAATTATGTATATAGATGTTTCAGAGAGGTTTGCAGGAAGGATTTTTATAATTTATTTATTTTACTAACTTATATAGCACCATCAATTCCACAGCGCTTTACAGACATTATCATCACTGTCCCCATTGGGGCTCACAACCTAGATTCTCTATCGGGAGGTCTTTGGAGTGTAGGAAGAAACCGGAGGAAAGCCAAGCAAACACGTGGAGAACATACAGACTCCTCCTTGCAGATGTTGTCCTTGGCCGGGTTTGGACCTGGTTACTGACCCGCTATGACGTTTTTAGGAGTGCGGCAGTCGGATGGAGCCATTCTCTGCACACAGAGGCAGTACTCATTGCAAGTTCAACTGCAAAAGCAAGAATTAGGGGGACAAAATGCCAAGTCTAGCCGCTTAACCCATTGAATGCTGCAACCAAAGCAGATATAAGCACTTATGAGGTGTAAGGGTAGGAAGGTGGCCTAAATGTCCAGATCAGCCTTGGGAAGGGCTATTTATTACAAAAGCTGTACGACTGGGTTAATGGCAGAGAGGAGGGGAGATGCAAAGACTTAACATTGTGGCTGTAATCTATGGAGACTGATATGGAGACTGCTTGGGAGACCCTAATTTACAGCATCCAACTGAGTCAGGACGGCGAACAGGGTCTGTTTTGGGGCAAATGGTGGACTCAATGTGAGGAACTCCACAAGAGCTGAGCAGTGAGGTACATGAGAAAGCTGTCTACAGCACCTTCATCCAAAAAATGCAGACAAATTCACCTGCTTTGATGAAAATGTCATCGCGATGAATGGAGATGGACCTGCGCTGTGATAAGTACAATGTTCTGCTGCACAGGGTGATTCATGCCGACACCTACAGCAGTCGCATCTCCAGGGTCATCAATCTGCAGTCCCTCCACACGCCATTGTATGGCCTTCATTCTCCAGAGGATGGGAATGGAGGAACAGAATAGCCGTCTAGCAGTGAGAGCCCGCAGTGAATGGAAAGATCCATCGTCCCCGTTTTACAGGACAGATAACTCCTCCTCAGTGATTACACACGTACGATCTCGTACAGAGTGAATTTCAGTCATCGTGACAACAACATGAAGGATAATGCACAGATGACACATATATTAAATGGCGCAGAGCAAGATCATGGCTTTGTAGCAGACAAAAGGCTTACCTTATGTTGTAACGGATGTTCATCTGTTGAAGGTTTCCATTAAAATTCACGCTTTCCACTGCAGAATTTGGGGTGAGTGCCGCACACTTTTTTACTTATGAGTACAAATGAACTATTAGTTTTCAGCTGCTGAGCACCTAGTACCCCGTAGTAAGCGTGACGCCTAATACTCTGGATCCCATCTCAAGTCCTGACTGCTGTATATGGTATCGCTCTAGTGCCGTCCTATTCTATAGCTCTATGTGGATTAACAAAAAAAGATCACCCTTTCCCATGGTTTACTCATCTCCTCATGCACCAAGGTGGTCTCTGTAACAAGACAATGGAAACCGATTGTATTCCTCTTCCTATTGTCTCCATACACTGATAAGTACGGGGGTGGGAAGACAGTATGGCTGCGATTGAACAGATTTGATCCATAAGGAAGACCTCAGTGAGTCTGCCATGTCTAACAGTGTCACACATCTGACATTCATGGTCCAAGTATGGACTACAACGCCTGGAGTGGCCGCAGGTCTCCTGAGCCAAAATCAACAGTGTCATAGGCATATATGAGGCGGCTATGTCCTGGTCAGGACATCTATGGCCGGCCCAAACAATGCAGAAAATACTTGGACTGTGAATAAAAGCGGATTAAAAGTTAAATATAATCTATAATATAACGCTGGGAGCGTCACTCTGTCCGAAGCCTCTATAGACTGCGCAAGCGCCGGCGCAGTCTGGGCCTCACAGAGCGACGCTCCCGGGAGATCGCGGTATGCGTAAGCACTGAACGCATACCGCCATCTCCACCGGAGAGTCAGGGACCGCCAGGAGGGAGGGTAAGTATACTCACCTTTCCCGGTTCCAGCGCTGCTTGCGGCTCCATCTCCCGGCTCCTCTGCTCCCGGCTCCGGAGGGCGCGGACTGCGCAGGCGCCGATTCCTGCTGCCGGAATCGGCGCCTGCGCAGTCCGCGCTTTCGGCGCCATTTTCTTGAAGACACACTCCGGCTCCACTGCAGGTGTGTCTTCAAGAAAATGGCGCCGGAAAGCGCGGACTGCGCAGGCGCCGATTCCTGCTGCCGGAATCGGCGCCTGCGCAGTCCCCGCTTTCCGGCGCCATTTTCTTGAAGACATACTTGCAGTGTAGCCGGACGATAGGTGAGTATAGTATTTTTATTTTTTTTTATATGGCAGCAGCATTCGGGGGCATACACACTGGAGCGGGGGGCATATAATACAATGGTGGCGCAGGATGGCAGCAGCACATGACAGAACGGGCGCAGGATGGCCGCAGCACATGACAGAACGGGCGCAGGATGGCCGCAGCACATGACAGAACGGGCGCAGGATGGCCGCAGCACATGACAGAACGGGCGCAGGATGGGAGCAGCACATGACAGAACGGGCGCAGGATGGCCGCAGCACATGACAGAACGGGCGCAGGATGGGAGCAGCACATGACAGAACGGGCGCAGGATGGCAGCAGCACATGACAGAACGGGCGCAGGATGGCAGCAGCACATGACAGAACGGGCGCAGGATGGCAGCAGCACATGACAGAACGGGCGCAGGATGGCAGCAGCACATGACAGAACGGGGGCAGGATGGCAGCAGCACATGACAGAACGGGCGCAGGATGGCAGCAGCACATGACAGAACGGGCGCAGGATGGCAGCAGCACATGACAGAACGGGCGCAGGATGGCCGCAGCACATGACAGAACGGGGGCAGGATGGCAGCAGCACATGACAGAACGGGCGCAGGATGGCAGCAGCACATGACAGAACGGGCGCAGGATGGCAGCAGCACATGACAGAACGGGCGCAGGATGGCAGCAGCACATGACAGAACGGGCGCAGGATGGCAGCAGCACATGACAGAACGGGCGCAGGATGGCAGCAGCACATGACAGAACGGGCGCAGGATGGCAGCAGCACATGACAGAACGGGCGCAGGATGGCAGCAGCACATGACAGAACGGGCGCAGGATGGCAGCAGCACATGACAGAACGGGCGCAGGATGGCAGCAGCACATGACAGAACGGGCGCAGGATGGCAGCAGCACATGACAGAACGGGCGCAGGATGGCAGCAGCACATGACAGAACGGGCGCAGGATGGCAGCAGCAAATGACAGAACGGGGACGCAGGATGGGAGCAGCAAATGACAGAACGGGGACGCAGGATGGGAGCAGCAAATGACAGAACGGGCGCAGGATGGGAGCAGCACATGACAGAACGGGCGCAGGATGGCAGCAGCACATGACAGAACAGGCGCAGGATGGCAGCAGCACATGACAGAACGGGCGCAGGATGGCAGCAGCACATGACAGAACGGGCGCAGGATGGCAGCAGCACATGACAGAACGGGCGCAGGATGGCAGCAGCACATGTCAGAACGGGGACGCAGGATGGGAGCAGCAAATGACAGAACGGGCGCAGGATGGCAGCAGCAAATGACAGAACGGGGACGCAGGATGGGAGCAGCAAATGACAGAACGGGCGCAGGATGGGAGCAGCAATTGACAGGATGGGAGCAGCAAATGACAGAATGGAGGCGCAGGATGGGAGCAGCACATGACAGAACGGGGACGCAGGATGGGAGCAGCACATGACAGAACGGGGGCGCAGGATGGGAGCAGCACATGACAGAACGGGGGCGCAGGATGGGAGCAGCACATGACAGAACGGGGGCGCAGGATGGGAGCAGCACATGACAGGATGGGGGCACAGGATGGAGCAGCACATACCAGGATGGAGACCATATACCAATATAAATGCTCGCCACCCGGGCGTAGAACGGGTTCAATAGCTAGTAATAAATATATGATGCTCATCCATTAACCTCTTAACGTTCCATAATAGATATATGTGTCATGGGGTTAATCAGGGGGTGTGGCGCAGGCTCAGAAGTAGAACCCACGCAACACAGGGCAGATGCCGGCTGTGTCATATTGATGCCATTAATGCCTAAAATGGCTCTGTCCGTTACTGACAGGTAATATCAGCATCACAATCTGGCATTTGTTCAGGCACCCATTGACGTGATCGCGGGCGGGGTGCCCATGGGTTGCCATTGCAGTCAGGGGTCTGCTGAAGGCCCCAGTCGTTGCCATATTTGATCTCTTGTGAAGACCAGCCATTGGCAGGAGAACATGATTTTTACTATATATTGCAATGTTACAGCATTGCAGGCTATAGCACAATGATCAAAACCATTAGAATCACACACCCCCATTCACTCAGCTAAAAATAAAGACATTTATAAAATTACATATTTAGTCTGATCTATGAAAATATAAAATTAAATTAACTTGATCGGTAGACACTGTAAATGCTAAAATTGTGTTTTTTTTGGTCACTGTAGCAACATAAAACAAACAACAAACAATAAGAAGCTATAAAAAACTTACTATGTACGCCCTAATAGTCTAGATAAAAATATCACCTCGCTATGCAAACAAGTTCCACAACAGCTCAATTGATGGAAAAATAAAGTTATGGTTAAAAGCAGAGCTGTTGCGTCTATAAGCCAAGCCGTGGACTGACTCCGACTCCACAGCACAGGTCACTACGGAGCATGTACATAAAGTGCAGCACAGATTCATCTCACCTATGACTCTACAGCACCGGTCACTACTGAGCATGTACATAAAGTGCAGCACAGATTCATCTCACCTACAACTTCACAGCACCGGTCACTACTGAGCGTGTACATAAAGTGCAGCACAGATTCATCTCACCTACAACTCCACAGCACTGGTCACTACTGAGCATGCACATAAAGTGCAGCACAGATTCATCTCACCTACAACTCCACAGCAGCGGTCACTACTGAGCATGTACATAAAGTGCAGCACAGATTCATCTCACCTACAACTCCACAGCACCAGTCACTACGGAGCATGTACATAAAGTGCAGCACAGATTCATCTCACCTACAACTCCACAGCACCGGTCACTACTGAGCATGTACATAAAGTGCAGCACAGATTCATCTCCACTACGACTCCACAGCACCGGTCACTACTGCGCATGTACATAAAGTGCAGCACAGATTCATCTCCACTACGACTCCACAGCATCGGTCACTACTGAGCATGTACATAAAGTGCAGCACAGATTCATCTCATCTACGACCCCACAGCACTGGTCACTACGGAGCATGTACATAAAGTGCAGCACAGATTCATCTCACCTACAACTCCACAGCACCGGTCACTACAGAGCATGTACATAAAGTGCAGCACAGATTCATCTCACCTACAACTCCACAGCACCGGTCACTACAGAGCATGTACATAAAGTGCAGCACAGATTCATCTCACCTACAACTCCACAGCACCGGTCACTACTGAGCGTGCACATAAAGTACAGCACAGATTCATCTCCACTACGATTCCACAGCACCGATCACTACTGAGCATGTACATAAAGTGCAGCACAGATTCATCTCATCTACGACCCCACAGCACTGGTCACTACGGAGCATGTACATAAAGTGCAGCAGATTAATCTTGGCTAAAAGCAGAGATCCTTAGATCAGGAACAGAACAGACATTTATAGCAAATTTTTTAACTTTCCCAAATTATGAAAACATGAACAGCACATCCTGCATTGTACAACTGAACACAATTTATTATTATATATTTTAGGAGTCGGAGTCACTCCATTTTATGCAAACTCCGACTCAGACTCCACAGCCCTGGTTATAGGCCTGGAAAATAGTGGAACAAATCCATTGCTTTGTACTGACCTGGAGAATTAAATGGTCAGGTAATTTGTAATGCACTATGAAAATTGTAAAAACAAAACCCAAAAACAATGTTGGAGTTGCTTTTTTTATTATTATTATTATTCATGCCACCATTTCAATCTTGCACTTGAATTTTCTTTAATTCTCCCATTTAAAATACTTCATCTTGCAAAAAAAAAAAAAGAAGCCTTTCTACGGCTTTGGTGGAAAACAAAAAAAAATAAATAATAATAATAATAATAATAATAAAAAAAAAAAAAGTTAAGCCATCTAGGATAGAGGGAAAAAAAATGAAACACAAAAATGAAAATTAGGTTCTGTCTTAAGGGGGTAACGGAAGTCTGTCTACTCTAATATGTAAATTCAGCTTCTTTAATATCACTACAGAGAACTCAGCCACTATAAAAATAATATCGGCAATAAACATTTTACTCTTGTAGTTGTAGGTAAATTCACTTTTAATCCATATGCAAATGAGGGTGCGTCAGTGCACCCTTGTCGTGGCCAATGGTTTGGTGCACCGTGTCGCGCTCTGATTTGCATATCCACCACTGTCCCTACTATTGGTACACCGTGCTGGCTCTCGCAGGAAGCGTTCCCTAAACTCCAATCCCCGTCCTGACACAGAATGGGCCAAGCAGTTCGCCCCCATGGTCAGGGCATGCACACAATCAGTGTGCGCTGATCTCTGGCCCCTCGCTGCACTTCGAGTATAGCGAGCTGTGGCCCCAGATTAACAGGCGACAGACATCAAAGCGTGCCCGCCTTTACACCGAGCGCTGCTGGGCTCCTCCTGTGTAAATCAACATGCGAAGGAACAGGGATTTGACTGCAGGGAGCGATCGTAGTGATAAAGTCAGCGCTGTCAATCAAGCTCAGGGACAGAGCGGGATATGCAGATTGGAGGGCGCAACAATGCACAGAGCCGTTGGCCATGCCAGGGTGCACTGAAGCGTCCTCATTTGCATATAGATTAAAAGTGAATTTAACAGCAACAACAAATATAAATATTTAACTAGCTAAATTTACATCTTGAAGGGTGACGAAATCCCTTAAAGGGATCTGTCAACAGGTTTTGCAATTTAATCTGAGAACACCACAACGTAGGAGCAGAGACCCAGATTCCATGGATGTGTCACTCGCTCAGCAGCTTGCTGCAGTTTCAATACAATCAGTGTTTTATCAGCAGGAGATTATCACTGCCGGACTACGTGTCATGTGCAAGCCAGTGAAGCAAAGTTGTGTAACCCCACCCCACCACTGATTTGCAGCTTGCGGATAATGCACAGTATACACAAGAAGCTGCAAATCAGATCAGCATTCTGAGCACTTCTATATCTACAACAGGGAAAACCGGGATCCTATCCAAACTGCACCAAGCAGACTAGTAAGTGACCCATTACTGGAATCAGGCTCTCTGCCCCTACATCATGCTGCTTTCAAATACCATAGCAAAAACCTGCTGACATATTCCCTTAAAGGTGTTATATCCGTGGTGTTCTTCATTTAGATAGCAGCCATAATGATATGGGATCATCACGTCACTGCTGAACTTTATACTTATACAGATCTACTTTCATAGAAGTAGGATAGGTGATAAATTTGGTTCTCGACCGTCCCGAATCACACACCATTGTGACACCATGCAGTTACCCTGATCATCGCAAACACAACCAGGACATTTTATCCTAAACAATATCAAAAAGTGTCCACAAATAAACCAACATACCGTAATCTACACTAAGTGACATACGAAGACTGCAGACCATAGAAAGCTTCATTCACACAGATCTATCTTTTGTGAAAGGGTAGCCAATAAATAAATCAACGTCCTACAGGCTCAAGTAAAATCCTTTGCAACGTCCATTTACTTTGCCATTTTTGAAATGTCTTATGCATGAAAACCGTCAAAAGGCGGCCAAACATTTCCGACGCATACAACAATATTCCAGTAAACGACGAAATACAACCCTGCTCACTGCATTACAATAAGCCAATGGCAAAAATGCTTCATTACAAACGGTACAGACACTAAGGTCATTGTACTGTAAAAAGCATAGAAGGCCCCCGGGACACAACTAAGAGGGTGCACGGACTAGAATATCTGTATGCTCAGCAATACGGGAATCCTGCAGCGCATTACTTGGCTTAGCACTGGTCTCAAGAGATAAATATCCATTCTTGTCCCCAGCAGCAATACATATGGACAATCATGACGACTGCCCTGGTTTATAGGGTTATTTATACAAGCACTCCAATCTATATATTTTTTATGAAATGTGTGTATATGTGCGTGTAGTGTAGGGAGAGTATTAATATACTGCTCGACTGCTGCTCTCTCTGGTGTCCTGCACCGTTCTGCTCCTCTTCTCAGTGACATCACTGCTCTGCGGGTCACACGGTGCTCTGCGGGTCACACGGTGCTCTGCGGGTCACGCGGTGCTCTGCGGGTCACGCGGTGCTCTGCGGGTCACGCGGTGCTCTGCGGGTCACCCTGTGCTCTGCGGGTCACCCTGTGCTCTGCGGGTCACCCTGTGCTCTGCGGGTCACCCTGTGCTCTGCGGGTCACCCTGTGCTCTGCGGGTCACGCTGTGCTCTGCGGGTCACGCTGTGCTCTGCGGGTCACGCTGTGCTCTGCGGGTCACGCGGTGCTCTGCGGGTCACCCTGTGCTCTGCGGGTCACCCTGTGCTCTGCGGGTCACGCTGTGCTCTGCGGGTCACGCGGTGCTCTGCGGGTCACCCTGTGCTCTGCGGGTCACCCTGTGCTCTGCGGGTCACGCTGTGCTCTGCGGGTCACGCGGTGCTCTGCGGGTCACGCGGTGCTCTGCGGGTCACCCTGTGCTCTGCGGGTCACCCTGTGCTCTGCGGGTCACCCTGTGCTCTGCGGGTCACCCTGTGCTCTGCGGGTCACCCTGTGCTCTGCGGGTCACGCTGTGCTCTGCGGGTCACGCTGTGCTCTGCGGGTCACCCTGTGCTCTGCGGGTCACCCTGTGCTCTGCGGGTCACCCTGTGCTCTGCGGGTCACCCTGTGCTCTGCGGGTCACCCTGTGCTCTGCGGGTCACCCTGTGCTCTGCGGGTCACCCTGTGCTCTGCGGGTCACCCTGTGCTCTGCGGGTCACCCTGTGCTCTGCGGGTCACACTGTGCTCTGCATGACCCGGAAGTGGCTTTTACAATGTTAGTCTATGGAGCATCAGAATGAGGTCCTATAGACTTACACTGGGCTTCCGGCTCACGTATAGAGCAGAGAATGATGGGGATAGGCGCAGGTGCGTTAACTTCACATATGGTAATATCACGGGATACCCCATTTGTCCATAATGAAAGGACATTCGATAGCTTAAAGGGAATGTGTCACTGGCAGCTCTGTGCTATGAGCAGATCCCATCAAAATCTATTTAAAAAGAAATGCGCTTTCCCACGACCCCCCAACCAACAAAAAACAGACAAAAAAAAGCCAATCAAAACCTCCCAAAATGGACAGCACAGAGGATTAACGTTGAAATGAGTGGGGAGAATATTTTCTAGGGCTTATTGTATGTATGCGTGCGAGATCATGCGCGAGTGTGTGTGCGTGCGAGAGTGTGCGTCCGTGTGAAAGGAGTGTGTGTGTGTCTGTGTGTGTGTAGGTTTGCAAAAGAAAGAAAAAAAGCCTTTGCCGATAACATCTTTGTTATTCAGATGAATAATTTGCTATAAAATGCAGAAAGGATATTGGTCTACTAGATTAATAAACAATTTTTCTAGTGTCTCTTAGCTCAGATTTGTAGAGTGGTACGCACACCCTCTGACTTGCATATTGCCTATTTTTTGTGGGTTTTATTTATTTATTTTTCCCATATTTTAGTTTCCATACTTGCCGCAGATGTACACACAATAGGCTGCTATACTGACTGGGACAGAGTCAGCAGAGTCATCTCACCACTGGATGATGGAAGATTTAATAACTTGTAGAAGTTTACGGAGAAGACATCATCTACAACTTCCAGGTTATGGCAGAGGAGAGGAATGTCGCTTGGACTTTCTAAGCGTGTCCTTAAAAGTTTATCGGAGAAGAGCTTTATTTGCTCTTAACGAGGAAAGAATTTACCACAAACACAAAATGCAGCCATGTGACTCCTAATCAAGAGAAAAAAAAATAAAAATACAAAAATCAGAAAAAAATATTTAGTTACGGTAAATCTATTTTTAAAAGGAAGGATGTTTACTGGTCAGATTAATGCTACTATAATCTACAACTGGAGTTGCTCTTTAAGCACGCAAGTTATTTTGTTGTATATGTAACATGCAGTGATTTACTTAGGACGTTTCTGATTTGTTTGTCCTTCTGGGGACACGCAACAACTAATGCACTGTAAACGATGATTCATCCAGATCTGGAAATTTCTGGAACTGTATTAAAGTAATAAAGTTGCTAGAAAATTTAATTTTAATATTAAAAGAAGAAATACATGTAACGCAAGCTGCATCCTTTTTGCTTTGGTCTCGTGCCACTAATAATTCATTTATTTTTTTTATTATTATTAATCTGTTATTTAGAACAAGGTCTCAATTAAATAAATCATTAACATTCTTCATCCATGTGAAGGAAATACAACACAGACAAGATGATGGTGGATAATACGGCTGATTTATCACATCGCAGGATACTTCTCTGTGACAGGCCAAGACAAACACAAGGCATCGAGAAGACGTCTGTTATTCTTTCACTGCTACATTCTCAAATATTTGGTAAAGTCCTGCATGCCTCCCCGGCTATCTGCAATAAATATTTACGTATTGTCGCTATATACCCGTGTGTGTTCAGAGATCTCAAGTACGTATAGATAAACGAGTGGATAAAAGAACATGTGGATATGTAACATAAAAGGAGCTCAGAGAATAGCCCGGACAGAGCGACGTCTGCCCTCCGGGGGGCTCACACTGTCGCTCCGTGTTTAAAAACCGTCCACAAAGAGTGATCTTATTGCCACTTAGTGACCAGACAAGGGCTCTCACTATCCAATCTGCCCTAGAAAAAGTAACATATACATAAGATCCACACATTGTCTGCTAGACTGTTCCATACGTCAGGCACTTTATATATTAGAAGCCTATCTGTCATTACAATGTCTACCTACTAACCTGGTCTTGATGAATTAGTATCATATTAGGGGAAATTAAAAACAAACCAAAAAATATTATAATGAAAAGAGGTTATATATGTATATAAAGCATATACATATTATTCCCATATACAGTATACTAGGCTTGAGCGAAACGGATCGGACAAATTCAAAAGTCGCCGACTTTTGGCAAAGTCGGGTTTCATGAAACCCGACCCGATACTAGTGTGGGATCGGCCATGCGGTCGGCGATCTTAGCACCAAAGTCGCGTTTCGTATGACACGTTTGGCGCCATTTTTTCAGCCAATGAAGGAGCGTGGGCAGAGTGATGACATAGGTCTTAGGGGCGTGGATGCTTATCGCCATCTTCTCGCTTGTGCGCTGTAGCGATTTGCAATGTGTAACACCAGCTTTTCTGTTCAGGGACCGAGGAGAGAGAGAGAGAGAAAAAAAATATAGATTTCCCATTCACTTTGCATTGGGTTTTGTGTTTCGGTCGATCCCCGACTTTTCGCCATAATCGGCCGATTTCACTCGACTCGACTTTTGAGATAGTCGGGTTTTGCGAAACCCGACTCGACCCTAAAAAAGTTAAAGTCGCTCAACCCTACAGTATACCACAAAAGGGAGTACACCGCCCAGATTTTTAAATATTTTATTGTATCTTTTCATGGGACAACCCTGAAGATCTGACACTTTCTTACAATGTAGTCAGAGTACGGCTTGTATAACGTAATCTATTTGTTGTGGAATCTAAATAACTCAACACACAGCCATTAATGGCTAAACCGATGGCAACAAAAGAGAGTACACCCCTATGTGAAAATGGCCAAATTGTGCCCAAAGTGTCAATATTTTGTGTGGCCGCCATTATTTTCACGCTCTGCCTTAACGCTCTTGGGCACAGAGGTCACTAGAGCCTCAGAGGTGGCCACAGGAATCCTCTTCCACTCCTCTGTAACATCATCACGAAGCTGGCGGATGTTAGAGACCTTTCTTTAGCAAGGCAGTGGTGGTCTTGGAGGTGTTTTGGGTTGTTATGTTGGAATAGTGCCCTGCGGCCCAGGTTCTGAAGTAAGGGACCACCACCATGCTTTACTATAGCCAAGACTTTGTCTTTGTGCTCTCCACCTGGTTGCCACCACACGCTTGACACTATCTGAACCAAATAAGTTTATCTTGATCTTATCAGACCATAGGACATGGTTCCAGTAATCCATGTCCTTAAGGTACCTTCACACATAACGATATCGTTAACGATATCGTTGCTTTTTGTGACGTAGAAACGATATCGTTAAGGAAATCGTTCTGTGTGACAGCGACCAACGATCAGGCCCCAGCTGGGAGATCGTTGGTCGCTGAGGAAAGTCCAGAACTTTATTTCGTCGCTGG
Source organism: Ranitomeya imitator (assembly GCF_032444005.1). Classification (NCBI taxonomy): domain Eukaryota; kingdom Metazoa; phylum Chordata; class Amphibia; order Anura; family Dendrobatidae; genus Ranitomeya; species Ranitomeya imitator. The sequence continues at coordinate 63,159,859 of NC_091288.1, forward strand.
ACTCCCTGCAGACATCGCTGGATCGGCGTGTGTGACACCGATCCAGCGATGTCTTCACTGGTAACCAGGGTAAACATCGGGTTACTAAGCGCAGGGCCGCGCTTAGTAACCCGATGTTTACCCTGGTTACCAGCGTAAAAGTAAAAAAAACAAACACTACATACTTACCTACCGCTGTCTGTCCCCGGCGCTCTGCTTCTCTGCACTCTCACATGAGGACCGCCCCAGGAAAGGAAGACCAAGAGTCACCTCTGCTTCTGAAGATACGTTTATCCGAGTCACCAGCCTCAGAAATCGCAGGTTAACAGCAGCTCAGATTAGAGACCAGGTCAATGTCACACAGAGTTCTAGCAGCAGACACAGCTCTACAACAACTGTTAAGAGGAGACTTTGTGCAGCAGCCCTTCATGGTAAAATAGCTGCTAGGAAACCACTGCTAATGACGGGCAACAAGCAGAAGAGACTTGTTTGGGCTAAAGAACACAAGGAATGGACATTAGACCAGTGGAAATCTGTGCTTTGGTCTGATGAATCCAAATTTGAGATCTTTGGTTCCAACCACCGTGTCTTTGTGCGACGCAGAAGGGGTGAACGGATGGACTTTACATGCCTGGTTCCCACCGTGAAGCATGGAGGAGGAGGTGTGATGGTGTGGGGGTGCTTTGGTGGTGACACTGCTGGGGATTTATTCAAAATTGAACCAGCATGGCTACTACAGCATCTTGCAGCGGCATGCTATTCCATCCGGTTTGCGTTTAGTTGGATCATCATTTATTTTTCAACAGGACAATGACCCCAAACACAGCTCCAGGCTGTGTAAGGGCTATTTGACCAAGAAGGAGAGTGATGGGGTGCTACGCCAGATGAAATGGCCTCCACAGTCACCAGACCTGAACCCAATCGAGATGGTTTGGGGTGAGCTGTACCGCAGAGTGAATTTTTATTATTATTATTATTATTATTATTATAATATACACACACCCATGGGGAGAATAAGAATTTGATACACTGCCGATTTTGCACGTTTTCCCACCTACACAGAATGGAGGTCTGTAATTTTTATCGTAGGTGCTAGTGATGAGCGAGTGTTCTCGTTGCTCGGGTGACCTCCGAGTATTTATGACTGCTCGGAGATTTAGTTTTCATCACGGCAGATGAATGATTTACAGCTACTACCCAGGCTGAGTACATGTGGGGGTTCCTGGTTGCTAGGGAATCCCCACATGTAATCAAGCAGGCTAGTAGCTGTAAATCATTCAGCTGCCGGGATGAAAACTAAATCTCCAAGCAGTCAAATACTCGGAGGTCACCTGAGCAACGAGTATATTCGCTCATCACTAGTAGGTACACTTCAACTGTTAGAATCTAAAAATAAAAAACACAGAAAATCACATTGTATGTTTTTTAATTAAATTGCATTTTATTGCATGAAAAGTATTTGATCACAAATACCGGGGGCAGCGCATACACAGATGGAGACCTTGGCACTAAGATCTCGGGAGATGAGATCTCAGCACCAAGATCTCCATTTGCACATGCACTTCCCCCGGGAGCGATTTTCCTGGAGTCCACCACAAAGTAAATCATGGAAGTGCGAGGGTTCCAGGGCTTACACAGAATGTCGGCGGAGCCCCCGAATCACCGAATACTCGCAGCGTCGCACATCAGAACAACCCTTTTTCCCAGTCTGGGGAATGCAGCATCGCCCTACTCCTTACTTCACTAGCAGGGATCCCGCTTCACCGCAGCCACCACCCGCCAGTAAACAATAAGATGCATGGATTGTAAGAAGTACCACCATTCTATTATAAAAAGTTTTTTTTCCTATTCTTCTCCTCAAAGTTTGGGGTGCGGTCTTATTATCCGCTGCATCTTATAAACCGCAAAATATGGTACATAAATTCCATTACGGTACTTAAAAAAGTCTTACTCATATGAGGCTTAATTGCCCTTATTGAGCCACGTCACTTTCCAAATGCTCTGCAACCATTCCCCTCCGGCTCTACTCCAAACCTAAAGGTACCGTCACACTAGACGATATCGCTAGCGATCCGTGACGTTGCAGCGTCCTGGCTAGAGATATCGTCCAGTGTGACAGGCAGCAGCGATCAGGCCCCTGCTGTGCTGTCGCTGGTCGGGGAAGAAAGTCCAGAACTTTGTTTCGTCGCTGGACTCCCCGCAGACATCGCTGAATCGGCGTGTGTGACGCCGATTCAGTGATGTCTTCGCTGGTAACCAGGTAACCACGCTTAGTAACCCGATGTTTACCCTGGTTACCATCGTTAAAGTAAAAAAAAACAACCACTACATACTTACCTTCCGCTGTCTGTCCCCGGCGCTCTGCTTCTCTGCTCTGGCTGTGAGCATAGCGGCCGGAAAGCAGAGCGGTGACGTCACCGCTCTGCTTTCCGGCTGCCCGGCGCTCACAGCCAGAGCAGAGAAGCAGAGCACCGGGAACAGACAGCGGTAGGTAAGTATGTAGTGGTTGTTTTTTTTTTACTTTAACGATGGTAAGTTTATGTTTACCCTGGTTACGGGCATCGTTGGTCGCTGGAGAGCTGTCTGTGTGACAGCTCTCCAGCGACGCTGCAGCGATCCGGATCGTTGTCGGTATCGCTGCAGTGTCGCTTAGTGTGACGGTACCTTAACACCACCTTCCTCTGCCTGACTAGACTACACAGCCGGTGAGCTGACAATAAAACAGAAGAACGTGACAGAAGGTGGAGGTATTTGAACACAAAATAAAACTTTTTTTTAAATGACTGAGCAACAAATTGCTTAAAAGGGTTGTCCACCACTTAGAAATCTCTTGGTTTTTCCCAGTAAAATAAGAAGATGGATGGTTTGGATCATGTGTGAATGGCCTAGCCATAGTCCAGATCTAAAATTTCATCAAGAACCTTCAGAAAGACTTGAAAATTGCTACTCACCGACGCTTCCATCCAATCTCACTGAGCTAGTTTATATAAGACGGGCAAATATTTCAGCCTCTAGATGTGCAAAGTTGGTAGACACATAACCCAAAAGACTAAGCAGTAACTGAAGCGAAAGATGGTCCTACGTAGTACTGACTCAAGGGGGCTGAATACAAAGGCAAGGCACAATTTTCAGATTTATAGTTTTAAAATATTTAGAAAACCATGTAACATTTCCTTTACACCTTAGAAATACTTGCTACATTGTGTTTGCATATCACATAAAATCCCAATACAAAACATTTAAGATTGTGCGTACAATGAGAAAAATTGTAGAAACGAACGCAGGGCATAAATACTTTGAAGCTTTATCACTATTATATCCAAGCCAATGAGATGTTTAGTCTGCCTCTTCTACGACAACAAGAAAACAAAATAAAAGCCGATTTCAGCCCAGATGAGAGAGGGAAGGAAGCAGCTCTCTTGACAGCTGTGGGCATATCTTGTTGCAGATGAAATACGGCCGTGGAACGGCATTACATGGCTGTCAGATGTGAAGGGCTTGTCAAAGACAAGACGCCACACTGCTTAATATTAAGCAAGCCGCCGCTATTCCCAAGACAAATATACACACAAGAGAATAAAATTATATCTGTATCTTTATCGCATAGGAAGGTGCCAGCTGCCAGGATGATAAATGACGACTTAATAAGGAAATCTTGTATTGTGTGCAGCAGCGCGGCATGTTACCTGCACATGGTTACGGTTTGTGCTCCCTGTATATTATTATTATTTATTTATTTATATAGCACTATTAATTCCATGGTGCTGTACATGAGAAAGGGGGTGACATATAGGGTTATAGATATTGTTTACAGTAAACAGGTTTACAGTGACAGTACCGTTACACTAAACGACTTACCAACGATCACGACCAGCGATACGACCTGGCCGTGATCGTTGGTAAGTCGTTGTGTGGTCGCTGGAGAGCTGTCACACAGACATCTCTCTCCAGCAACCAACAATCAGGGGAAAGACTTCGGCATCGTTGAAACTGTCTTCAGCGATGCCGAAGTCCCCGGGAAACCAGGATAAACATCGGGTTACTAAGTGCAGGGCCACGCTTAGTAACCTGATATTTACCCTGGTTACCATTGTAAAAGTAAAAAAAAACAAAAAACAGTACATACTTACATTCCGATATCTGTCACGTCTCCCGGCGTTGGCTTCCCCGCACTGACTGTCAGCGCCGGCCGTAAGGCAGAGCACAGCAGTGACGTCACCGCTGTGCTCTGTTTTACGGCCGGCGCTGACAGTCAGTGCAGGGAAGCTGACAGCGGGGGACGTGACAGACCTCAGAATGTGAGTATGTAGTGTTTTTTTTTTTTTTTACTTTTACAGTGGTAACCAGGGTAAATATCAGGTTACTAAGCGCGGCCCTGCACTTAGTAACCCGATATTTACCCTGGTTACAGGTGAACACATCGCTAGATCGGCGTCACACACGCCGATCCAGAGATGACAGCGGGTGATCAGCGACCAAAAAAAGGTCCTGATCATTCCCCAGCGACCAACGATCTCCCAGCAGGGGCCTGATAGTTTGTCGCTGTCACACATAACGAGATCGTTAGCGGGATCGTTGCTACGTCACAAAAAGCGTGACGTTGCAACGATATCGTTAACAAAATCGTTATGTGTGAAGGTACCTTTACATTCTATGGGTATGATATCACAGTGTGCAGTTTACATTGCTGCAAGAGTCTATTGTTATTTTCCCAACTTCATACAAAAAGCATAGTCTTCTTCTAAAGAAAGGAGACAACATGTGGAATATTAAATAGAAGTTGTCATTTCTGTGTGATCCTCTAAATAAGGCCACGTTCAGTATTGGTAACCAACTTCAAGCTCATTTGTTTCTTTGCATTTCGTGCAAGCCGGAGCATGGCCTCCCTTCCTAGAGCAGGATATTACATTTGCTTGGGATCCGAGCCTTTGTCTTCCCTCATACACATGAGGTCAGCTCTGACACAAGGTAAGGTTTTTTCATTTTTTAATATTGCACAGTATAGGACCATCCCAAACAGGGTCACCTTGCCGTGGTGGGATGGCTTTTACAATTTTTGATCATAAACTGTTAACTAAGAACTCTATGTTATTTAAACGCACTTTTGCTTTTTTACTTACCCTATTTAATCTTAAGGAAGGTATATGATCATTTTGTTTCTTGTAGGTTTTATCAGTATGCATAAACCAAAATCAGGAGTGGGTGATAAATACAGAAGTGGTGACTTCTTTCTATTATACTTTTCCTCTGATTGTTCCACTCCTGGTTTTGGCTTACAAATACTGATGTAAAATACTGACTAAATACTGAATGTGTGAATGTGCCCTAATGCATATACTGGTGTCCCAACATGGATGATCACACACTCATACTGGATTTCAACATGCGATTCTTTGCTCCCACAGTAGATAAAAATGACTAGTGTTCCTCTCTCTCAGTGTGCAGGTGTATTGGGAAAATCAGAGTAGCCATGATTAAACAGGCAGCTATCTAAGGTTCTTTACTGTGGGCATGAAAGGATTTCATCATGGAGGAAATTATGAAATCATGTGACATTACCGAATATCTTTAATGGAAATCTGTTATCTATTTTTTGCCACCCCATCTGAGAGCAGCATTATATAAGGGCAGCCATCCTGATTCCAGTGATGTCTCACTTACTGTGCTGCTTGCTGTAGTTTTGATAAAAATCATTCTTACTGCTGTAGCTGTACCAGTTCTCTGAATACGGAGCTCTGTATTACCCCGCCCACACCACCGATTGGACGCTTTTTGTGTACACTGTGCATAAGCAGAATGCTGCCAATCAGTGATGGGGGAGGGGTTATACAGAGCTCATGAATATGGAGGACTACATGGCAGCAGGTTTACTAGTCCTCTAGTGATAAAGCAGTTTATCAAAACTACAGCAAGCAGCCTAGCAAGTGACACACTGCTGGAATCCAGGTCTCTGTCTCTACATTATGCTCCTCTCAGACAGGACGGCAAAAATTTGGTGACAGATTGCCTTTAATGAAATTTTTTTTTATAGTGCTGCAGGATATGCAAATTGCATGTGGCCACATGATCACCTACTCGTCCTGGGAATATAAGGAGATCTGGACAGTGAGCACATTGGACTGTAAGTATTACTTGTACTTTTTAGGCATTTTACTTATTTTAATTGGGTTCCCAGTGATTATTTTAGGTCATCTTTTTAAACAAAAATTCAGTAAAATGTGTGAATGGTCATATTCAGCTGGGTGTTAAGGATGCATATTGAAGCAGTGTTGAAAAATGTCTTTGGTAAAGCACAAATTACTAATAAACCCATCAAATGTCGGGAAGCATGTTGTATCAGCATCTCTCTTATCAGACAATGATCTGTCAGCACAGTTGTCACATTAGTGTCTGATTAGATCCATATTCCAGAGCCATGGCATCAAGTGTGCTGATGCTTAACCAGTGGCTGAATAGAATAGGAGCTGTCATGCAGAAACATGTGTTGTGCCAGAGGTTGTCAGGACCTGGCAGACTAGCACAAGTGTGCACTGTGCCGTTCTTCTGGTGTCTGACTTAAAATTGCAAATTTTGGCCTCCGTACAAGACAGGATGTCTACTTTTCTTCACTTCTACAATACCTCAAGGCGTTTCAGGTGAGATTCTTGTAACAGATGCCATAATGGCAACCTTCAATACAGAACACTCTATAATTTAGGAACAATGCAATGATTTTCATTGGAACACAAAGCACACATAATCGGAGGAATGCTTGAGTACAAGGCCCATTTGCAAAAATTGAAGGGAGAGAAGAAATTATTTTTGTCAGCTCTCACGGAGAGTAGTTGCGAGACCTATAACATACGCAACATATACAAACGAGAAAAGAGATTTCAAAAATTAAAACAGGTGTCTAAAAAAGAACCCAGCAACCGAAAAGACAGAAACAAAGACCTCTGGAAACCCTTTGCAGAACACACTGCTAATGGCGTCATCATCTTATAAACTGATCCAGGTTTGGACTTGCGTTAAAATGTGTTTTGTGTTATCCCAGAAAGAGTCATTCCATAAAAAGCAAAGAAAAGAAGAAAAAAAAAGTTCTCATACACACTATAAATCCATCCACTGTATTGGGGGAGCTGGTAATTTTTGTTGCACAGCCAAAAAGTTTTAAATGACCAAGGGAAAGAAAAGCTGCATCCTATTCTGCTAATTAACCCCTTCATGACCCAGCCTATTTTGACCTTAAAGACCTTGCCGTTTTTTGCAATTCTGACCAGTGTCCCTTTATGAGGTAATAACTCAGGAAAGCTTCAACGGATCCTAGCGGTTCTGAGATTGTTTTTTCGTGACATATTGGGCTTCATGTTAGTGGTAAATTTAGGTCAATAAATTCTGCGTTTATTTGTGATAAAAACGGAAATTTGGCGAAAATTTTGAAAATATTGCAATTTTCACATTTTGAATTTTTATTCTGTTAAACCAGAGAGATATGTGACACAAAATAGTTAATAAATAACATTTCCCACATGTTTACTTTACATCAGCACAATTTTGGAAACAAAATTTTTTTTTGTTAGGAAGTTATAAGGGTTAAAATTTGACCAGCGATTTGTCATTTTTACAACGAAATTTACAAAACCATTTTTTTTAGGGACCACCTCACATTTGAAGTCAGTTTGAGGGGTCTATATGGCTGAAAATACCCAAAAGTGACACCATTCTAAAAACTGCACCCCTCAAGGTACTCAAAACCACATTCAAGAAGTTTATTAACCCTTCAGGTGCTTCACAGCAGCAGAAGCAACATGGAAGGAAAAAAATGAACATTTAACTTTTTAGTCACAAAAATTATCTTTTAGCAACAATTTTTTTATTTTCCCAATGGTAAAAGGAGAAACTGAACCACGAAAGTTGTTGTCCAATTTGTCCTGAGTACGCTGATACCTCATATGTGGGGGTAAACCACTGTTTGGGCGCACGGCAGGGCTTGGAAGGGAAGGAGCGCCATTTGACTTTTTGAATCAAAAATTGGCTCCACTCTTTAGCGGACACCATGTCACGTTTGGAAAGCCCCCGTGTGCCTAAAAATTGGAGCTCCCCCACAAGTGACCCTATTTTGGAAACTAGACATCCCAAGGAACTTATCTAGATGCATAGTGAGCACTTTGAACCCCCAGGTGCTTCACAAATTGATCCGTAAAAATGAAAAAGTACTTTTTTTTCACAAAAAAATTCTTTTAGCCTCAATTTTTTCATTTTCACATGGGCAACAGGATAAAATGGATCCTAAAATGTGTTGGGCAATTTCTCCTGAGTACACCAATACCTCACATGTGGGGGTAAACCACTGTTTGGGCACATGGTAAGGCTCGGAAGGGAAGGAGCGCCATTTGACTTTTTGAATGAAAAATTATTTCCATCGTTAGCGGACACCATGTCGCGTTTGGATAGCTCCTGTGTGCCTAAACATTGGCGCTCCCTCACAAGTGACCCCATTTTGGAAACTAGACCCCCCCAAGGAACTTATTTAGATGCCTAGTGAGCACTTTAAACCCTCAGGTGCTTCACAAATTGATCTGTAAAAATGAAAAAGTACTTTTTTTTCACAAAAAAATTATTTTCGCCTCAATTTTTTCATTTTCACATGGGCAGTAGGATAAAATGGATCATAAAATTTGTTGGGCAATTTCTCCCGAGTACGCCGATACCTCATATGTGGGGGTAAACCACTGTTTGGGCACTCGGCAGGGCTCGGAAGGGAAGGCGCGCCATTTGACTTTTTGAATGGAAAATTAGGTCCAATTGTTAGCGGACACCATGTCGCGTTTGGAGAGCCCCTGTGTGCCTAAACATTGGAGCTCCCCCACAAGTGACCCCATTTTGGAAACTAGACCTCCCAAGGAACTTATCTAGATGCATATTGAGCACTTTAAACCCCCAGGTGCTTCACAGAAGTTTATAACGCAGAGCCATGAAAATAAAAAAAAAAAATTATTTTCTCAAAAATGATCTTTTAGCCTGCAATTTTTTATTTTCCCAAGGGTAACAGGAGAAATTTGACCCCAAAAGTTGTTGTCCAGTTTCTCCTGAGTACACTGATACCCCATATGTGGGGGTAAATCACTGTTTGGGCACATGCCGGGGCTCGGAAGTGAAGTAGTGACGTTTTGAAATGCAGACTTTGATGGAATGCTCTGTGGGCGTCACGTTGCGTTTGCAGAGCCCCTGATGTGGCTTAACAGTAGAAACCCCCCACAAGTGACCCCATTTTGGAAACTAGACCCCCAAAGGAACTTATCTAGATGTGTGGTGAGCACTTTGAACCCCCAAGTGCTTCATAGAAGTTTATAATGCAGAGCCGTGAAAATAATAAATACGTTTTCTTTCCTCAAAAATAATTATTTAGCCCAGAATTTTTTATTTTCCCAAGGGTTACAGAAGAAATTGGACCCCAAAAGTTGTTGTCCAGTTTCTCCTGAGTACGCTGATACCCCATATGTGGGGGTAAACCACTGTTTGGGCACATGCCGAGGCTCGGAAGTGAAGTAGTGACGTTTTGAAATGCAGACTTTGATGGAATGCTCTGTGGGCGTCACGTTGCGTTTGCAGAGCCCCTGATGTGGCTTAACAGTAGAAACCCCCCACAAGTGACCCCATTTTGGAAACTAGACCCCGAAAGGAACTTATCTAGATGTGTGGTGAGCACTTTGAACCCCCAAGCGCTTCATAGAAGTTTATAATGCAGAGCCGTGAAAATAATAAATACGTTTTCTTTCCTCAAAAATAATTATTTAGCCCAGAATTTTTTATTTTCCCAAGGGTTACAGGAGAAATTGGACCCCAAAAGTTGTTGTCCAGTTTTTCCTGAATACGCTGATACCCCATGAGTGGGGGTAAACCACTGTTTGGGCACACGTCGGGGCTCAGAAGGGAAGTAGTGACTTTTGAAATGCAGACTTTGATGGAATGGTCTACGGGTGTCACGTTGCGTTTGCAGAGCCCCTGGTGTGCCTAAACAGTAGAAACCCCCACAAGTGACCCCATTTTAGAAACTAGACCCCCCGAGGAACTTATCTATATATGTGGTGAGCACTTTGAACCCCCAAGTGCTTCACAGACGTTTACAACGCAGAGACGTGAAAATAAAAAATCATTTTTCTTTCCTCAAAAATTATGTTTTAGCAAGCATTTTTTTAGATTCACAAGGGTAACAGGAGAAATTGGACCCCAGTAATTGTTGCGCAGTTTGTCCTGAGTATGCTGGTACCCCATATGTGGGGGTAAACCACTGTTTGGGCACACGTCGGGGCTCAGAAGTGAGGGAGCACCATTTGACTTTTTGAATACGAGATTGGCTGGAATCAATGGTGGCGCCATGTTGCGTTTGGAGACCCCTGATGTGCCTAAACAGTGGTAACCCCTCAATTCTACCTCCAACACTAACCCCAACACACCCCTAACCCTAATCCCAACTGTAGCCATAACCCTAATCACAACCCTAACCGCAACACACCCCTAACCACAACCCTAACCCCAACACACCCCTAACCCTAACCACAACCCTAATTCCAACCCTAACCCTAAGGCTATGTGCCCACGTTGCGGATTCGTGTGAGATATTTCCGCACCATTTTTGAAAAATCCGCGGGTAAAAGGCACTGCGTTTTACCTGCGGATTTTCAGCGGATTTCCAGTGTTTTTTGTGCGGATTTCACCTGCGGATTCCTATTGAGGAACAGGTGTAAAACGCTGCGGAATCCGCACAAAGAATTGACATGCTGCGGAAAATACAACGCAGCGTTTCCGCGCGGTATTTTCCGCACCATGGGCACAGCGGATTTGGTTTTTCATATGTTTACATGGTACTGTAAACCTGATGGAACACTGCTGCGAATCCGCAGCGGCCAATCCGCACCGTGTGCACATAGCCTAATTCTAAAGGTATGTGCACACGCTGCGGAAAACGCTGCGGATCCGCAGCAGTTTCCCATGAGTTTACAGTTCAATGTAAACCTACGGGAAACAAAAATCGCTGTACACATGCTGCGGAAAAACTGCACGGAAACGCAGCGGTTTACATTCCGCAGCATGTCACTTCTTTTGTGCGGATTCCGCAGCGGTTTTACAACTGCTCCAATAGAAAATCGCAGTTGTAAAACCGCAGTGAAATGCGCAGAAAAAAACGCGGTAAATCCGCCATAAATCCGCAGCGGTTTAGCACTGGGGATTTATCAAATCCGCAGCGGAAAAATCCGCAGAGGACCAGAATACGTGTGCACATACCGAAACCCTAACCCTAGCCCTAACCCTACCCCTAGCCCTAACCCTAGCCCTAACCCTACCCCTAACCCTACCCCTAGCCCTAACCCTACCCCTATTCTAACATTAGTGGAAAAAAAAAATTTCTTTATTTTTTTATTGTCCCTACCTATGGGGGTGACAAAGGGGGGGGGTCATTTATTATTTTTTTTATTTTGATCACTGAGATAGATTATATCTCAGTGATCAAAATGCACTTTGGAACGAATCTGCCGGCCGGCCATTTTGGAAGATGGCGGCGCCCAGGGAGAAGACGGACGGGACCCCGGCTGGATCGGTAAGTATGATGGGGTGGGGAGGGACAAGGGGGGGGGATCGGAGCACGGGGGGATCGGAGCACGGGGGGGGGAATCGGAGCGCGGGAGGGGTGGAACGGAGCACGGGGGGGCTGGAACGGAGCACGGGGGGGCTGGAACGGAGCACCGGGGGTGGTGGAACGGAGCACCGGGGGGTGTGGATCGGAGTGCGGGGGGGGTGATTGGAGCACGGGGGGGTGATTGGAGCACGGGGGGAGCGGACAAGAGCACGGGGGGGAGCGGAGCACTGGACGGAGGGGAGCCGGAGCAGTGTACCGGCCAGATCGGGGGGCTGCGGGGGCGATCGGTGGGGTGGGGTGGGGGCACATTAGTATTTCCAGCCATGGCCGATGATATTTCAGCATCGGCCATGGCTGGATTGTAATATTTCACCCGTTATAATAGGTGAAATATTACAAATCGCTCTGATTGGCAGTTTCACTTTCAACAGCCAATCAGAGCGATCGTAGCCACGAGGGGGTGAAGCCACCCCCCCTGGGCTAAACTACCACTCCGCCTGTCCCTGCAGATCGGGTGAAATGGGAGTTAACCCTTTCACCCGGCCTGCAGGGACGCGATCTTTCCATGACGCCGCATAGGCGTCATGGGTCGGATTGGCACCGACTTTCATGACGCCTACGTGGCGTCATGGGTCGGGAAGGGGTTAAGAAAACCAGAGGGGGCTTGGAACAGATCTTACCAGAGAGACAGCTCGACAATTCCAGAGGATCTGGTCATGGGCTGTGAGATCGTTACTACGTTTCTAGGAGTTAAACTTTGAACCTTGTATCAATCAATAGCAGAAATGACATCAGAACAATAGTTCTTGGGAACATCTGTGCAGCTCCAAGACTGGATTCAAAGCTGAATTCATGAAAATTTAAGTATCAAAAAACGACAATTTTTACTTCTCCAAGAGTAGACGGAAGGAATACAATGATATAAAACCAGAACCCAGAAATACATCCAAGATCAGGGAGTGAATATGAAACGGTAGAACAATAGAGAATACTTTATTGATAGATCACATAGATTAAAAACAGATGCCTCGTGTCAACAAGAGACGCCACAAAATATGTCATTCATAAATGGGATTTTGACAAAATAATCAAATATACAGCAACCGTATGATAACCTTGAAGAAGAGTAGGCGAAACGCGCGTCGGGGTTGGAGACACAGCTGTTACTCTGGCTCTTGTGGTTTTCTACCAGGTAAATAAATGAACTAGCACTAATTCTAGTAACCTAATAAGTACTCTATTGCCAGCACTAAATCACTTATGGCACTGTTTTGTCTTGCGGAGTCTGTCTACTCATAAATGGAATGCTTTTATTGCCTAACCCATGGGTAATACTTTAATCCATATGCACTGAGGCACTTTGCTGTAATTTGGCTTTGGGTTACATATACATCTATGTCTACATAGTGAATTTACCTGATCTGAAGCACCTTACTGGAGTCTGGTTTAACTGTCTGGGACACAGTGGCTACATATATATCTATGTTTGCGCAGTGGAGGGCACTTGGCCTGATTACTTTTTTTCCATCCCTAGGTATAAAGTAATGTAACAAACCTTACCAATGAAGTAAACTCCACAGGCCCATATGGTTGCTGTATATTTGATTATTTTGTCAAAATGTCATTTATGAATTACATATTTTGCTGCGTCTCTTGTGGACACGAGGCATCATTTTTAATCTACATGTGATCTTTCAATAAAGTATTGTCAATTGTTTTATCTTTTCTTATACACTCCCTGATCTTGGATTTAGTTCTGGATTCTGGTTTGATGTCATTATACGGGTTGTGGCCTTCTGTTCTCTTATGGACTAATATGTATGCTTGGGAATAGAATGATGCAGGCTTGATAACTTATGACAAATAACCTGCAAGTTGGACTGAAAAAAAATGTCCATGATTTCAGGCAGTTTGACCATAAGAATATATACCATGATGCATTTTAGAGCGTGTGTAGACATGGGAAGCTGTGACCCTCGGATCTTGTTCACTTTGGGTCACTGGCTAAGTGTCTGTGGACAGAAGAAAACACAGTTTGCACATCTATGTCCACATGACCATACACAATGGTAACCTATAATTAAGAGTTGACTAAATTGATCAGTCAACCAAAGCAAGTGACATTTTTTAACCCAATTTTTTGTCAATACCTATTTGCCCAACAAATGTTCAGCACACAATTTTCTGAGTCTTGATCCCCCTCCTGTAATCACGGCCACTCGGCCAAGTGTAATAGTTCTCAATAAAAAGAGCGGAATAAAGAGCTGCCAGAAACACAGCCGGTATAACCAGCACAGCAGTATTATGGAGAGAACTAGGGACCTTACCACACATCACACACATGATCCACTTGAGCTAGGAGTGGGCTGCATTCGATTGAGGGTCTATGGGTCTACCCCTTGGCACTGTTTAAGCAGTCCAGTCTATTCCATGTAGTATCCCATTAGATTTTCTATAGAACACATTATTGTGTGTTGTTCTCATGTAGCATTCTTCAATTCAACATCATACAAACTTACAAGTTGGACATTAGTGGTCGATTATAAGAACAATCAGCCCCATTTATTAGATTTGGCATTTCTGTACCATTTCTGCATTGTAAAAGTACATAAATTACGGTAATTATATGAATGTTGGGGCATTATGTGAAGATAGGTTTGCGCTATCACTCTCCATAAAGAATAAAAAATGATAAAAACCTCATCAAGAAAAGCAAGGCCATTCCCCAACTACAACCGGTTATATGCCTCATTTTTCATGTCTCCTCTTTGATGGGTAGAGCTATATTCCAGACAGTAGCACTCAGGACCTAAGAAATAACTTACGTAAGAGCAAAATTCATCCGACGTGTAATGCTGCTTATGTTACAAGATAAACTAGAGGCTAATGAAACATACAGTACACATCCTTTGTGAAAGTATGCACCATGGGCAATTACCCTGCTGGGTCACATAGACTTATTCAGTGAGGCAAGTAGAAGCAATTCACACCCTTTCAGAAGTGCGGCAGATTAGAAGACAATTCGCAGGCCCCAGAAGTAATTGCTTTTATCAAGGTTTCTGTATTGGCATGGACAGCTCAAATAGGGTTCGGTGAAGAATCGCTGTCACTTCTGCGTAAAAAGGAAGAAAAGCTCAAAACGTGCAAGGTTGTGTACAAGCCCAAGTAATGTGGAATGATGCAATAAACTGTATTGTACAGACCACATGAATAGGAAAATTAAAAGGGACAAATTGTGAAGGCTGCAAAAATTAAATGATTAGAAACGGAGAATAAAACTTCATTTACTAGAGAAAATGACATTTCATCTCCATTCAATAATCCACTGCAGCATTTTACTTGTAGTTTTTCTCTAAAGTGGAGAACAGATTAAAGGGGTTATCCGGAACTTTGCTTTTTTTTTTTTTTAATAAGGAGCTAAGAACTTAGATGCAGGTAGTTGCCAACTCACTGCCTGTTCTGCCCGGCTACAATCTTTAGTGGCTCAGAGCACTCATGGACCAATACAGATTCTCCTGCTTCTGGTAACGTCACAACGTCAGAGCAGCTTCTTCTCTTCTGCTCTATTGACAGGGCGTCACAGCTGATGTCATGATGATGGACAGCCGGCTCCCAGCTGCCTAATTGCGAAACAGCTGCTCTATTGACAGAGCGTCACTGCTGATGTCATGGTGATTGACAGCCGGCTTCCAGCTGCCTAACTGCGGAACAGCTGCACTGATGACAGGGCGCCACTGCTGATGTCATGGTGATTGACAGCCGGCTTCCAGCTGCCTAACTGCGGAACAGCTGCTCTGTTGACAGAGAGTCACAGCTGATGTCATGATGATTGACAGCCGTCTCCCAGCTGCCTAACTGCGGAACAGCGGCTCTGTTGACAGGGCATCACAGCTGATGTCATGATGATTGACAGCCAGCTTCCAGCTGCCCAACTGCGGAACAGCTGCACTGAAGACAGGGCGTCACTGCTGATGTCATGATGATTGACAGCTGGCTCCCAGCTGCCTAACTGCGGAACAGCTGCTCTGTTGACAGGGTGTCACTGCTGGTGTCATGATGATTGAAAGCCTGATCCTAGCTGCAGAACAGCTGCACTACTGACAGGGCGTTACTGCCAATGTCATGATGATTGAAATCCGGCTCCCAGCTGCCTAACTGCGGAACAGCTGCTGTTGACTGGGCATCACTGCTGAGGTCATGATGATTGACAGCCGGCTTCCAGCTGCCTAACTATGGAACAGCTGCTCTGTTGACAGGGAGTCACTGCTGATGTCATGATGATTGAAAGCCTGATCCTAGCGGCCTGCGGAACAGCTGCTCTGTTGATGTAAGGTCAAAGGCAACATGAGAATCATCGCTAGAGCTGGCAGAAATCATCGCCGGACAGAACAGGCACGTAGTTAACTACCTGCCGATAAGTTCTTAGCCCCAAACGAAAAAATTAACCAAAGTTACCAGATAACCATTTTAATGTATCTTATAAGAGAATTCTGGTTCTTTCTCAACTCAGGAGCCACTTCCTCCACGCTCCCATTTCCTAAAGTAAGCATTCCCTCTGAAAAAAACTCCAATTTATCTTGTTGTAAGACAGACGGACAGCACACTGAGATACCAGGTTACACCTTTCATTAGACTCGAGAGGGAAGAGAGGAGGAACAGTAAGAGCACCCAGCACAGTGATTGACAAGCAGACACAGGCAGATTGAATTACAGTTTCAAAAAACTGTTTTAGCCTCTTCCACAGCTGGCTTCACAGCCACAAAGCTCAGTGCTACTATATAGTGTCTTCCATGATGCTGCTGTTTCTTTATCATGTGCTACAGAGAAAGAAGTAGGAAACAACCACTCTCAGTGTACTGTGTATGTAAGACATTAAGGAGAACAGTCCCTACCCACTAGGTCAGACAACTAAAAAGCAGAGATGTATCCTGCAATTTTATCCAGTTTTCACCTCTGCAGGTTCTGAGTCATATAACAGCCAGCAAATAGCATTTTCTACATACATGCAAAAGCGAATTCTGAAAAGATGACAAACGACAGGAACACTGTGTATATTTTGACCCCTAGACAGGCGAGATTAAACTAGGAGTTATGTCAATAACAAGAAATATAGTAACCTCCCAATCTCTAATGGGAATCGGTCAGCAGAATTCATATCCCAAGCCGTTTATATGCGTATAACTCTTTCAATGACAAGTTCAGCAATAATTTTCAATGGTGGGTCATTACCTCCATTACTAAGAAATAAAAGATGTAATTTATATGCAAATGAGGTTGAAGGACTATGGTAGGTCAGAAACCTTGGTCATTCTAGATCTATTGTCCAGCCAGCTATGCCTCCTCCTGCCTACTTGACTGCTCCTTTGCCTGAAGTGAGATTGTTCGTTAACCAGGTCCAGGTGACTATGCCGAGAATAGAGCTGGAGTGACAGACTTCAGAAGTACAACTCATTTGCATATCAATGCACATGCGGATTTCTTAGTTAAGGATGAATGGACTGGTAATGTAAAGGTATTACTGGACTTTCCATTGAAAGTGCTACATGCACACATAAAAATAAGTACCGGTAGTTCCTGGGGTGAAATGCTGATGACAAATAATGCAAAATATCAGTCACGAAGTAAAAGAATATATCACGTAATGAAAAAGCCGACATCCTCCCATTTTAGGAGACAATTACTAGCTAAGGACATGTTATTTGAGCAATTCACATGCAGAAAAATTACACTGCTTCAATTTAAGAGCCATTCACTGATTGAGCTCTTCATGCTAAATTGAAATAGCACCTCATTACAAATGATAGGTTTTACAATCCAAGTGTAAGGATACACGAGATCCCTCATTCCAAGGACCCAGAAGAAAAAAAAAAAACTATTTTATGACATTTATACTTTTGGAGTTTAACTAGATTTTGCACCGTGCTTTTTAATTTTCTGGCCGCTGAAATACATACTGTATACACACTGAGTAATAGACAACGTTTAATGCGAGCATAGGTATAACAACTTGCAAAGATCTTGGCTCAGGCACACAGAAATGCCGAAGACATTACTTGATAAATTAAGCTAAATGGTCAATGTTGGTTTAAAAACTTTAATTAAACAGTTCAGATAAATATAAGAAAGTTTGCAATATATCATATCAGAGAACTCTTCTTCTTTCTCCACCTGTGTCACTTCTTCCATCCCTCACCTCCTCAAGTCACCATCCAATCTGAACAAAATAGAACTAATCCATCTTGTTCAAAGCATAATGGACTTCCATCACAGTCAGAAACTATTGTAACTTACTCCACAGCTGGAGTCACATCCACAAAGGTCAGTACTGCTGTATAAATTCCTCCTGGATGCGGCAGCTTCTGTCTCAAGCTACAGAGAAAGAGTGAGACTACCTCATAGGGGGAGATTCATAGCAGCTAGTCTCAGCTCACTAGCTCAGAGGGAACTGAAAACTAAAGACCGAGGCTTCAAAGAGGGAAAACTGGTGAGAAAGCAGGATACAAGTGAAATAGTGAGAAATTTATTCCTCATGTGTACACACGACAGAAGTCTGAAAACATACCTGAAACAACAGGTACACTTTAAGGCTTTAGTGACAAAACCAGCATGCGTTTAATATTGGTACATTTTCCATGGTTATTGCAAACGTTGTCGACCCTTCCTACACAGCAAATTAGAGCAAATAGACATCATAGTAGGTCTCCAGCTTGTAAACTTGTATTATTAGTCATGGCAGAGACTTTATAGAAACAGTTAAAACAAAATGAACCCCGAATGACAGGAAATTAAAGTAAGTCTTGTTCTCATGGACTTAGGCAGAAAATTTTGGCTAGACGCAACTTCAAAGGAAAAGAAGAGGAACTGCCAGCTCACCAAAAGTAGCACTCCAGTCTGCATTGAAAGCACGATCCGACCATTCGTGCGGGATGTAGGGAAAGCATCAAGCAAAGTTTCTAGCTCTTGGTAAAAACACCAAAGTTTCTTACTGGTAACCGTTTTTCCGGAACCCATGACAGCACACCCGAGAGAGGGATCTGCCCAGCCAGGACAGGAAACCTACTGAAATAAAAGGGCGGTACCTCACCCCCGCTTCAGTTGGGCTACAGAGCATAAGAGGACCTCTGGTTAATTTACACAGATACCAAACACCACATTATGTAAACAAAACGCACCCAAACTATAATGCACACCCAAGAGGTGAGAAGGGGGGGATACTGGTGCTGTCATGGGTTCTGAAAAAAACCTGCTGCCGGTAAGTAACCTTGGTGTTTGCCCTTCACCCATGACAGCACACCTGAGAGATTTTTGGTGAAATGAAACACCTTAGGGAGGGACCACCGCTTGTAGCACCCTTCTACCAAAGGTCAAGTCAGCAGAGGAGGACAGATTCAGTATGTAGTGTTTAACAAAAGTAGTTGGTGAGGACCAGGTAGCGGCCTTACAGATCTGATCAATTGATACCTCCGTATTTTCTGCCCAGGAGGCAGCCACGGCTCTGGTGGAGTGAGCCTTGATGCTTTCAGGAACCGGAGTACCACTCGCAGAGTAAGACAAATTAATGGCCTCCCTGATCCATCTGGCAATGATACTCAGACACTCCATACCTCTTTCTGCTACCTTGGAAGGCTATGAATGGGAATGGTCCCTTCTCCATTGACTGGTCATGGATATATATTCTAACATGGACCTCCTCACATCTAAGGTATGGAATTTTCCTTCCCCTGGATTCTTACGATTATTACAGAAGGAGGGCAAAGTAATTTCCTGGGTCCTATGGAACTTAAGAACCACCTTGGGGAGATATGCTGGGTCCGGCCTTAGAACAATTCAGGCATCATACATTTGTGTGTATGGGGGACATATAGACAGAGCTTGTATGTCGCTCACTCAGCAGGCTGATGTTAGGGTCACTAGCCACAGTCTTAAGCGTGAGAAATTTCGCAGACAAATCCCGTAATGGCTCCAATGGGTCCCTAGTTAGTGTCTCTAAAACTAGGTTCAGGTCCCATGGAGGATGTTTTGGAACTCTAACTAGTCTTGATCTACTACAGGATTTTATAAAAATCGAGACTCCCATCTATTTGCAGCTAGGTTACAATTATACAAGGCATCCAGGGCCGACTGTTGCAACCCCGACTGCAGAAACACTAGAACGACTCCTACTGGGGCTTCATTCCCTAAGAACTGCCCTAAAAACTCCAGGAATCTTTTATATGTTGTACCATAGATCCTTGCTGTAATTGGTTTCCTACTTTTCAACCAGGTGGAGACTAGCCCTGGTGAGAACCCCTGCCGACTCCGTAATGCCCTCTGAAATTCCATGCTGCTAGATGGAAGCCCTTTACTTGAGAGTGGCACACCGGTCCCTGGGCAAGAAGGTCCGGCATCTCTGGTAGAATCCATGGCTCGATAATGGACTTTAGCCTTAGAAGGGAGAACCACGGTCTCTTCAGCCAAAATGGAGCAATGAGAATCACTCTCCCCCGATCCTCCCTGATCTTCCTCATGACTGCTGGAATCATCGCTATTGGGGGAAATGCATAGGCCATCCTGAACTTCCAAGGAATCTGAAGGGCATCCACTGGATTCTCCCTTGGGTTTAACAAACAGAAGTTCCTCACCTTCCTGTTATGTAAACTGGCAAACAGATCTATCTCCGGCCACTCCCATGCCCACACAAACTGCTGGAAAATTTGGGGAGTTAGAGACCATTCTCCCTGTCAATTCTTTGTGAAGTGCCGTAAGGGACAGTAGGTGTTACCCCGCCAGCTGGAGCATGATGTTTGCTGCCATCATAAGGATATGGGACCTCGTTCCCCCTTGGTGGTTGATATAAGCCACTACTGCGCGATTGTCCGACATGATTCGGTCATGTTGACCCCAGAGGATGGAAAGAAAGTGTTTCAAGGCTTTTTCCACAGCCCACAGCTCTTTCCAGTTCGAACACTGATCCTTTTCTAGAGGAGACCAGGTCCCCTGCACTGAGTAAGATCTCAGATGTGCTCCTCATCCGGTATTGCTTGAATCCGTCATGATAATGTCCTCCACTGGCCTTAACCACTGTACTCCCGATGTCAAATGCTCTCTTACTGTCCACCAAGACAGGGAGTCGCTTAGTGGCAATTAGAGATGTAACTTTACCTCTAAATGGCCTTTTAACAACCTCTGTGCCAACAGCACCGCCCATTGTAGGTGCTTCAGGTGAAATTGGGCCCATCTTACTGCGGGCATACAAGATGTTAGGGTTCCTACAAAGGACATTGCTTTTCTTAGTGTCATTTTTGGCTGATGTATTGCTGACAGTGCCAGGGCCATTATTTTGGCTACTTTGTCCTCTGGTAGGAGACAGATCTGGTGCTCTGAGTCCAGAATCAACCCCAGGAAGAATTGTATCCTTTCCGGTTTTAGCCTTGATTTGAGGATATTTACCATCCAGCCCAGCTCCTCCAGGACCACCGTCACCGCCCTCACCTGCTCTGCAGTGACCTTCTGACCTTTTGACTATAAGGAAGTCGTCCAGGTACAGGATGATAACTGTGTTCCGAGAGCAAAGGTAGGCCATCACCTCCGATATTACCTTGGTAAATACTCTCGGAGCAATTGATAGTCCAAATGGAAGGGCTGAATACTGGTAATGCCTGACCCTGCCCTGGACATAGAGCCACCCATAATGGATTGGGACCATCTTGGCTCCGGCACACCCCCACTGACATCACGTGGGCACACCCATTCCCAGCGTGCCCTGCGAACGACGTCAGCAGAGCAAGCCCCCGGAAGTCAGGCTCACCACAGGGCTTGCGGCCTGAAGACAGAGGAGGGAGACTAGCACAGTGGATTAAGTAGAGCCGCCTGAGCCGTGACTGTGCCGCCCAAGCCTGCATGTACGCCAAGGCCCACTGGACCCGCAGACGGCGCCTCCAACACCCGAAGGTTGGCATACAGGTGCTCTATGCCTTTCCTTCCACTGCCAGGATGGGTGTGGGTAACCATGAAGAAAAAAAAAAAAAAACTCTTCAACCTGCCCGGGTCTAAGAACGAGGGTTCCGTCAGGACAGGAAACCCAAATGAAGCGGGAGGGGGTGTGGGGGTAGGGGGGGTGGGGTTAAAGAGGTACCGCCCCATTTCAGTAGGTTTCCTGTCCTAGCTGGGCAGATCGCTCTCACAGGTGTTCTGTCATGGGTGAAGGGAAAAATTTCAAAGCTTTATAACATATGAAAATGAAAACCTGCATCTAAGAAAGATATGCACAAAAGTGACGCATTTCATAGTAACATAGCAACATAGTTAAAGCCAAAACAGACATTTGCCCATCCAGTTCAGCCTATATTCGTCAGAATAAATCCCCAGATCTACGTCCTTCTGAAGAACTTAATAACTGTAAGATACAATATTGTTAGGCTCCAGGAAGACACCCAGGCCTCTCTTGAACCCCTCTACTGAGTTCACCTTAACCACCTCCTTTGAATTCAAACATTCAAACGGTATTCGTCAAAGCATCAACAAAACAGTTTCAAATCTCTCTCTCTCTCTCTCTCTCTATATATATATAAAATAAAAAAAAAAAAGGTAAAATCTGTTTTCTCAGAATGAAACTTTTTTGTTCATTACATGTAATAACAGAGGGGTACTCATGGTAGTACAGAAGGGATGGCATAATTGGATGGTAAGAAGGCAACAAGATATTAATTCTTAAAAGTCCACTTGGTTCAACGTCATCCTCATCTCTACGAGCATAAAATCCATAAATCCCAAATTAAGAACGGTGACATTCATTTCAAGTTTTCTAGATCTCTATGTGACAGTCGGCAGCTAAAAAACTACCCGCAAAATGATAAAGTGACCCTCTTACGGTTGACCCAGAACAATAATGTTCATCCCAGGACAATGCACCTTCTCTGAAGGATAGCTTGATGAGTTATTGATCGCCTGACAGCCTATCAATACCATGGCTGAAATATAGCAGCTGAAGAAGTAGACGACGAGCCTTTACATTAACTGCACAATCATAATTCAGATACGACTTCAATCTGACAACCGTACTTGATTTCCTAACGGTAACACACAAATGCATTTGTTAACACTTTTACAGGCCTGTTCAGCATATTACAGTAAGCCGCGGCTTTAGGCGCCCAGCGCAGTGGCTGCAGGAGACGAAAGGAGGAATTACATGGCGCCAGTTCAAGGGAACAGCTGTTTATGTATGGATGCGTGCGGTACATAGCGGAAGACTCACATAAGTTGTGAAGCCCCTTTAAAAAACATTACAATAAGGATAGAGTTAAATGCACTTCTAATATCAGTAAGATCCTAGATCTATCAGATACAGGCATTGGGGATGTGAGAATTATCATGTGGACAAAAAAAAAAATTTGGGTAGCCTCAAAGTCTAAGCAAACTCAGGGCTTAAAAAAAAGATATAAAAAAAAAAACTATCCATACATTATTGCCAAACAAACAAGAATAAATCAAGTAATTACTAATACTGGCATTTACAGAAGTACTTGCACTTGACCGTATTTTCAGTCTACATGCTATTCGTTAAAAAATAAATAAAAACAAATGAGTACACTTGGATCAATGATACTGTATGAAGCAGTGCACAGATGACCGATTCGGCGTTAAAAAAAAAAAAAAAAAAATCTCAGCATGCATGATTGCCCTCCAGGAAACGGACAAGACTCACACATTCAAGTCTATGGGTGCGAGAAAATAAAATCGAATGCCAGAGTATAGCATCCGATTTTTATGGATATATTGCAATTCTGTAACATACGGTAAGTCATTATAAATGACTTTGTAAATGATTACGGTAATTGCTGCTGCTATGAAAAAAAAATAAACGGATTGTATATCGATTGCACATGGAAGACAGGTGAGAAAAAAAAATTGTCCCACTTTTCTGGATGAAACTGAATGATTTTTTATATGATTGTTTGAACCTACCCATAAGGGGAGAAATCACCAATATCACTGGTACAAAGACATAATGAAACAAAGATTAACATTTCTTCGATACCACATACTATAGGTCAGTTAAAAGAAAAAAATATATATATTTTGTCAAATACAAAAAAGGGAAAAAAAATCTTGCCACATCAGATATTTTTTATGTTAACCCCACTGCGAGAAGGCAAATGGAATAATTAACAGGATGGCTCATGTCCCGGGTATGGAAGGCCCGGCTAGTGCATGTCCCTAGTATGGAAGGCCAAGCTAGTGCATGTCCCTAGTATGGAAGGCCAGGCTAGTGCATGTCCCGGGTATGGAAGGCCAGGCTAGTGCATGTCCCTAGTATGGAAGGCCAAGCTAGTGCATGTCCCTAGTATGGAAGGCCAGGCTAGTGCATGTCCCTAGTGTGGAAGGCCAGGCTAGTGCATGTCCCGGGTATGGAAGGCCAGGCTAGTGCATGTCCCTAGTATGGAAGGCCAGGCTAGTGCATGTCCCTAGTATGGAAGGCCAGGCTAGTGCATGTCCCTAGTATGGAAGGCCAGGCTAGTGCATGTCCCTAGTATGGAAGGCCAGGCTAGTGCATGTCCCTGGTATGGAAGGCCAGGCTAGTGCATGTCCCTGGTATGGAAGGCCAGGCTAGTGCATGTCCCGGGTATGGAAGGCCAGGCTAGTGCATGTCCCTAGTATGGAAGGCCAAGCTAGTGCATGTCCCTAGTATGGAAGGCCAGGCTAGTGCATGTCCCTAGTGTGGAAGGCCAGGCTAGTGCATGTCCCGGGTATGGAAGGCCCGGCTAGTGCATGTCCCTAGTATGGAAGGCCAGGCTAGTGCATGTCCCTAGTATGGAAGGCCAGGCTAGTGCATGTCCCTAGTATGGAAGGCCAGGCTAGTGCATGTCCCGGGTATGGAAGGCCAGGCTAGTGCATGTCTAGTGCATGTCCCTAGTATGGAAGGCCAGGCTAGTGCATGTCCCTAGTATGGAAGGCCAGGCTAGTGCATGTCCCTGGTATGGAAGGCCAAGCTAGTGCATGTCCCTAGTATGGAAGGCCAGGCTAGTGCATGTCCCTAGTATGGAAGGTCAGGCTAGTGCATGTCCCTAGTATGGAAGGCCAGGCTAGTGCATGTCCCGGGTATGGAAGGCCAGGCTAGTGCATGTCCCTAGTATGGAAGGCCAGGCTAGTGCATGTCCCTAGTATGGAAGGCCAGGCTAGTGCATGTCCCGGGTATGGAAGGCCAGGCTAGTGCATGTCCCTAGTATGGAAGGCCAGGCTAGTGCATGTCCCTAGTGTGGAAGGCCAGGCTAGTGCATGTCCCGGGTATGGAAGGCCCGGCTAGTGCATGTCCCTAGTATGGAAGGCCAAGCTAGTGCATGTCCCTAGTATGGAAGGCCAGGCTAGTGCATGTCCCTAGTATGGAAGGCCAGGCTAGTGCATGTCCCGGGTATGGAAGGCCAGGCTAGTGCATGTCTAGTGCATGTCCCTAGTATGGAAGGCCAGGCTAGTGCATGTCCCTAGTATGGAAGGCCAGGCTAGTGCATGTCCCTAGAATGGAAGGCCAGGCTAGTGCATGTCTCTAGTATGGAAGGCCAGGCTAGTGCATGTCCCTGGTATGGAAGGCCAAGCTAGTGCATGTCCCTAGTATGGAAGGCCAGGCTAGTGCATGTCCCTAGTATGGAAGGCCAGGCTAGTGCATGTCCCGGGTATGGAAGGCCAGGCTAGTGCATGTCTAATGCATGTCCCTAGTATGGAAGGCCAGGCTAGTGCATGTCCCTAGTATGGAAGGCCAGGCTAGTGCATGTCCCGGGTATGGAAGGCCAGGCTAGTGCATGTCCCGGGTATGGAAGGCCAGGCTAGTGCATGTCCCTAGTATGGAAGGCCAGGCTAGTGCATGTCCCGGGTATGTAAGGCCAGGCTAGTGCATGTCCCTAGTATGGAAGGCCAGGCTAGTGCATGTCCCTAGTATGGAAGGCCAGGCTAGTGCATGTCCCTAGTGTGGAAGGCCAGGCTAGTGCATGTCCCTAGTGTGGAAGGCCAGGCTAGTGCATGTCCCTAGTATGGAAGGCCAGGCTAGTGCATGTCCCTGGTATGGAAGGCCAGGCTAGTGCATGTCCCTGGTATGGAAGGCCAGGCTAGTGCATGTCCCTGGTATGGAAGGCCAGGCTAGTGCATGTCCCTGGTATGGAAGGCCAGGCTAGTGCATGTCCCTAGTATGGAAGGCCAGGCTAGTGCATGTCCCTGGTATGGAAGGCCAGGCTAGTGCATGTCCCTGGTATGGAAGGCCAGGCTAGTGCATGTCCCTGGTATGGAAGGCCAGGCTAGTGCATGTCTCTAGTATGGAAGGCCAGGCTAGTGCATGTCCCTAGTATGGAAGGCCAGGCTAGTGCATGTCCCTGGTATGGAAGGCCAGGCTAGTGCATGTCCCTGGTATGGAAGGCCAGGCTAGTGCATGTCCCTAGTATGGAAGGCCAGGCTAGTGCATGTCCCTAGTATGGAAGGCCAGGCTAGTACATGTCCCTAGTATGGAAGGCCAGGCTAGTGCATGTCCCTAGTATGGAAGGCCAGGCTAGTGCATGTCCCTAGTATGGAAGGCCAGGCTAGTGCATGTCCCTAGTATGGAAGGCCAGGCTAGTGCATGTCCCTAGTATGGAAGGCCAGGCTAGTGCATGTCGCTAGTATGGAAGGCCAGGCTAGTGCATGTCCCTAGTATGGAAGGCCAGGCTAGTGCATGTCCCTAGTATGGAAGGCCAGGCTAGTGCATGTCCCTAGTATGGAAGGCCAGGCTAGTGCATGTCCCTGGTATGGAAGGCCAGGCTAGTGCATGTCCCTGGTATGGAAGGCCAGGCTAGTGCATGTCCCTGGTATGGAAGGCCAGGCTAGTGCATGTCCCTAGTATGGAAGGCCAGGCTAGTGCATGTCCCTAGTATGGAAGGCCAGGCTAGTGCATGTCCCTAGTATGGAAGGCCAGGCTAGTACATGTCCCTAGTATGGAAGGCCAGGCTAGTGCATGTCCCTAGTATGGAAGGCCAGGCTAGTGCATGTCCCTAGTATGGAAGGCCAGGCTAGTGCATGTCCCTAGTATGGAAGGCCAGGCTAGTGCATGTCCCTAGTATGGAAGGCCAGGCTAGTGCATGTCGCTAGTATGGAAGGCCAGGCTAGTGCATGTCCCTAGTATGGAAGGCCAGGCTAGTGCATGTCCCTAGTATGGAAGGCCAGGCTAGTGCATGTCCCTAGTATGGAAGGCCAGGCTAGTGCATGTCCCTGGTATGGAAGGCCAGGCTAGTGCATGTCCCTGGTATGGAAGGCCAGGCTAGTGCATGTCCCTGGTATGGAAGGCCAGGCTAGTGCATGTCCCTAGTATGGAAGGCCAGGCTAGTGCATGTCCCTAGTATGGAAGGCCAGGCTAGTGCATGTCCCTAGTATGGAAGGCCAGGCTAGTGCATGTCCCTGGTATGGAAGGCCAGGCTAGTGCATGTCCCTGGTATGGAAGGCCAGGCTAGTGCATGTCCCTAGCATGGAAGGCCAGGCTAGTACATGTCCCTAGTATGGAAGGCCAGGCTAGTGCATGTCCCTAGTATGGAAGGCCAGGCTAGTGCATGTCCCTAGTATGGAAGGCCAGGCTAGTGCATGCCCCTAGTATGGAAGGCCAGGCTAGTGCATGTCCCTAGTATGGAAGGCCAGGCTAGTGCATGTCCCTAGTATGGAAGGCCAGGCTAGGCTAGTGCATGTCCCTAGTATGGAAGGCCAGGTTAGTGTATGTCCCTAGTGGAGGGCCAACCTTCCCTAAAATCCTAACCCTGGTTCCACATCACTTGTGATCGTGGCTCAGCCAGGACCTTTTCTTGATATATCCTTATAAAGTGTACATAAGTCCTGACATTGAAGAGCCAACGAGAAAATGGGAAGAGTTAAAAGTTAAACTCAATGGAAAAGGACTAAAATGGCCGTGTGTGTCGTAGATATTAAGAAAAACCTGAGCAGCACAGACAGGCAACGATTCTTGATATTTTTCCTTTTTAGATAATTAGGTTACATTGTCTTGCTCAGTGAACTGATATAATTGAATGTATAATATATTTTTCAATAAAAGCACAGTCTGTCAAGACAACTGATAAAGCAGTAGGCCAGAAAACAAAATCCCCTGTAATAAGCTTTATCCTGTTCATGCAGACATTTATAGTTAAGTTTTCTGACAACAGAATAAAGAAAAAACAAAAAAGACAATTCTTTATCTTTAGAAAAAAGCTGCAATACATTCAGGTCTGTAGTAAAGAAGCTTTTTCACAGTCTCAGGCAAGTAATTCACAGAATCAAACGGTCCTTTTTGGCCAAAAAACACAGACACAGGACCTTTCATCCACTCAAAAACACAACCCCACGGCCAGACTGAGCATCGGCAGCATAAGGTCTGAGGAGCTTTAGGCTTTTCCACCATCTAGAGACCCCAATCATCTGCTAAGTTATAGCATTCACAGGAATAAGCTGGAGAACACTTTCTGATTTTATGACAGTCGTAAAATGCAATTATCTGGGGAACAAATATTTGTGGATCTCTATTGTGAAATGAGGAGTAAAGCCCCACATCAACAGTGGTTGTAGGAAAATCTTCTCTTAGGAATCTGATTAAATATTTTTGTTTTTTCCCCAAGATAATTCACTTTTATGAAATAATCTCATCAAATGCTTCTTCCCACAATTTATTTTAATCCATACTGATAAGAGTTATAACATTTTCCCCCCTCCTGCCGAATTAGTCCTGTTGGGTAAGTTGGCTACTAGCAATTTGACAGCCTAAGGTCAACTTCACAAAAGTATTTTCATTCCAAATGCTGTCCTTGAAAAAACAGACCACATTCACACCAGTTATTCAATGGGGCAGGGCAGAGGAGCGATTATTTTCACAGACTGAATTATATAGCCACCCTATCCCGCCCACGTGCAAATTTTGCCGACATCTGCATTGTTGGGGCGCAGATAGATGTGATTATCCACCAATCAGCATGCGCGACAGACAGAAGACACAATGACATCTCTGCATGGTGTCTGCTGTGCGGAGTGTCAGTGCACCAGAGACAGGAGCAAGAGGAGTATGTGGCTTGGTTTGGTGCGTGGGATGTCTGCCTGTATATAGGAGGGCTCATACCGAATATAGGAGGGCTATGTGAGAGCTCACACTGTATATAGAGGGCTATGTGAGAGCTCACACTGTATATAAAGGGCTATGTGAGAGCTCACACTGTATATAAAGGGCTATGTGAGAGCTCACACTGTATATAAAGGGCTATGTGAGAGCTCACACTGTATATAAAGGGCTATGTGAGAGCTCACACTGTATATAAAGGGCTATGTGAGAGCTCACACTGTATATAAAGGGCTATGTGAGAGCTCACACTGTATATAGAGGGCTATGTGAGAGCTCACACTGTATATAAAGGGCTATGTGAGAGCTCACACTGTATATAAAGGGCTATGTGAGAGCTCACACTGTATATAAAGGGCTATGTGAGAGCTCACACTGTATATAAAGGGCTATGTGAGAGCTCACACTGTATATAAAGGGCTATGTGAGAGCTCACACTGTATATAAAGGGCTATGTGAGAGCTCACACTGTATATAGAGGGCTATGTGAGAGCTCACACTGTATATAGAGGGCTATGTGAGAGCTCACACTGTATATAAAGGGCTATGTGAGAGCTCACACTGTATATAAAGGGCTATGTGAGAGCTCACACTGTATATAAAGGGCTATGTGAGAGCTCACACTGTATATAAAGGGCTATGTGAGAGCTCACACTGTATATAAAGGGCTATGTGAGAGCTCACACTGTATATAGAGGGCTATGTGAGAGCTCACACTGTATATAAAGGGCTATGTGAGAGCTCACACTGTATATAAAGGGCTAGGTGAGAGCTCACAATGTATATAGAGGGCTATGTGAGAGCTCACACTGTATATAGAGGGCTATGTGAGAGCTCACACTGTATATAGAGGGCTATGTGAGAGCTCACACTGTATATAGAGGGCTATGTGAGAGCTCACACCATATATAAAGGGCTATGTGAGAGCTCACACTGTATATAAAGGGCTATGTGAGAGCTCACACTGTATATAAAGGGCTATGTGAGAGCTCACAATGTATATAGAGGGCTATGTGAGAGCTCACACTGTATATAGAGGGCTATGTGAGAGCTCACACTGTATATAAAGGGCTATGTGAGAGCTCACACTGTATATAGAGGGCTATGTGAGAGCTCACACTGTATATAGAGGGCTATGTGAGAGCTCACACTGTATATAAAGGGCTATGTGAGAGCTCACAATGTATATAAAGGGCTATGTGAGAGCTCAAAATGTATATAGAGGGCTATGTGAGAGCTCACACTGTATATAGAGGGCTATGTGAGAGCTCACACTGTATATAGAGGGCTATGTGAGAGCTCACACTGTATATAAAGGGCTATGTGAGAGCTCACACTGTATATAAAGGGCTATGTGAGAGCTCACAATGTATATAGAGGGCTATGTGAGAGCTCACACTGTATATAGAGGGCTATGTGAGAGCTCACACTGTATATAGAGGGCTATGTGAGAGCTCACACTGTATATAGAGGGCTGTGTGAGGGCTCATACTGAATATGGGGCTATGTGACGGCTCATACTGTATATAAAGGGCTGTGTGACAGCTCATACTGTATATAAAGGGCTGTGACAGCTCATACTGTATAGAGGGCTGTGTGACGGCTCATACTGTATATGGGGCTATGTGACGACACATACTGTATATAAAGGGCTGTGTGAGGGCTCATACTGTATATAGGGCTATGTGAGGGCTCATACTGTATATAGAAGGCTGTGTGACAGCTCATACTGTATATAGGAGGCTGTGTGACGGCTCATACTGTATATAGGTGGCTGTGGGAGGGCTCATACTGTGCAGAGGGGTATATATGGGGGGCTCAAACTAGAGGGGCTATGCGAGATCTCATTCTGTATATAAAAGGGGCAAAGTGGGGGTTTATACTGTATATAGGTGGCCAAGTGGGGGTTAATGCTGTATATAGGTGGCCAAGTGGGGGTTTATACTGTATATAGGGAGGCTATGGGATGGCTCATACAGTGTATAGGGAGGCTATGGGATGGCTCATACTGTGTATAGGGAGGCTATGGGATGGCTCACTGTGTATAGGGAGGCTATGGGATGGCTCATGCTGTGTATAGGGAGGTACGTGGGGTCTCATACTGTATTTCAAGGGGCTATGCAGGGGCCCATACTATGTATAGGCAGGCTTTGTGGGGCTCATACTGTATATATAGCTTATAGTTCCATATAAACAGTTTGAGCCCCACACAGTTCCATATATACAGCCCTCTATATACAGTATGAGACCTACATAGCCTGCCTATACATATGGGCTGTGTAAAGGCTCATGCTTTATATAGGTGGTTCTGTATGTGGACTCATACTGTATTAGCTATTTAACCTGTTCTACGCGCAGGAGGCAAGCATTTTTATTGGTCTCCCTCGCTCTCCCCTCCTCTTGTCTCGCCCTGCCAGTGAAGCTGCTGCTCCAACCAACGTCCTGGAGATAAATGAGCTTCAGCATGCGCGGACTCCTGCGCAACACTCTGCAGGCGCTGGAGGCTTTGGACAGAAGGACACATTTCAGGGTATATTATAGATATGGAAGGCTGTGTGTGGAATCATGGCATATAGAGGGGCTTCATCATAAATTCTGCTCAATATTAAGAAATACAATTCATATAAAATAATAATTACAAATAACATGTTAATATAAATATTGAGCAGAACAAATTTCAGCCTATTGGTTTGGTCTCCACACCCGTCACAGTCTTTCATTCACTTTGCAACAAATTTTCAGCAGGTCTCTAGTAGAACATTTGCTCAGGACGGCTTTTCCAGAACTCCATGACAGGTAGATATCAAGGATCTTACATTGAGATCTCATAACAGTTTAAGAGTGCTATATCCTAGAAGTTTACAGCCCAAAATATGCACATAAAAAGCAGACATTACATGGGCTCACTAAAATGAGGTTTTATGCCAACACTATAAATATTTCTGTAGGGACAGGGTTATATATGACAGAATCCAATGGTGTCCTAAATAAATAAAAAAACATGTAAACGTTCAGCTTCATTCCAATCTTGGCATTTATTTTGACAGAGGCTGATAAAAATAATTCACTTTTAGTTCTCATTCCCAGGACGTCTGACAATTCATGGATCAAAAATGTCCAGATCCAGAGGCGGCTGCAGCAGTGGCATTACTAATAAGCTCCGGAGTCAGCTGAAGCTTAACTCACTGGGAACCAGTTCACACAGTGTCTGTGCCAGCTTGCCTCCCACCCAGGGTAAGTAACATAACTCTGCAGACATGATACTTGCCATCTCTATTTTTACCGTCAAAAAACCCAACCAGATTTCTGAGCAAGACCACGTCTTATAAATGGCTTTTCAGACAAATATTTGTAAGCAACATCCAGTGTACAATATCCGGTCACATTACAAGCAACAGGCGCTGGATGGCTAGGGAGAGGATGATGGGAGGGAAGAAAGATGTCGCTTAGGCTACGTTCACATTTGCGTTTTGCGGGGCTGCGTCGGGCGCAGCCGCGGCGACGCATGCGTCATGCGCCCCTATATTTAACATGGGGGCGCATGGACATGCGTTGTCTTGCGTTTTGTGACGCATGCGTCTTTTATGGCGCAAGCGTCAGGGCGCAGAGGACGCAGCAAGTTGCATTTTTTTTGCGTCAAAAATCATGCCAAAAAAGGACGCATGCGTCACAAAACAATGCGTTTTGCATGCGTTTTTGTTTGCGTTGTGCGTTGCGTCGCCGACACAGCACCGCACAATGCAAATGTGAACGTAGCTTTAGAGGTCACAACACACTGACATCTGCAGAAAGGTGACTGCGGACAATGCACCATGCTAAACAGAGCGGATGACTACACTTGTAGGTGAAGTCTGAACGTACATTACTGCTAGATATATCACGTGGGTTATGGATAAGAAAATTCTCCGCAGCACTAAAAATAAATATTTTATTCTATTCCACTTTTTGTTCTCAGGTATAAAAATAAAAATAAGTAAAAACAAATGAATGTGCAGTAACTATAACAAAAAGCAAAATTGTAGACAAACAAAATATATATAGCAGTGAAACTGAAATATTCTAGGGCAAAGGATTAATAACTTATAGTCCGAGTACTCAGACGCCCGTGGTTTATCTAGAAAAACACCATGACACCCGAGCTATGGCCTCATGCACAGAACTGTATTGTAGAGCCGTATCACAGCTTTTCATTACCAGCTGTGTAACATGGAGTGCTAGAACAGCTTTAGGTTTATATAAAAGGCACACTTTACAGCGCACA
This sequence comes from Ranitomeya imitator, assembly GCF_032444005.1. Classification (NCBI taxonomy): domain Eukaryota; kingdom Metazoa; phylum Chordata; class Amphibia; order Anura; family Dendrobatidae; genus Ranitomeya; species Ranitomeya imitator. Next base: position 63,192,799 of record NC_091288.1, read on the forward strand.
GCAATGATCCTACGGGTCCATGATCCACTATGTTGCATCCATTATGTTACAAGTGAATTGATCAAAAAGATTTGCACTCCCCTGGTGCAGTGAGCAATCTGGACCTCCGTAGCCACTGCACCAGGGCAGTTTTCACTCCTGTGGCAGACATCCATAAGCCAGCATCCGGGCGCCCCCGGCATTTACTCATGACTGGACTAGATTACAGACCAGAGAAAATATTCTCTTGCTGAACACTATGGTAAGTCTAGTGCAAGAAATGGTGCCAATGGTGTCCAGTCATGACCCACTTTTGTTTGAAAGGGACACACCACAAAGTCGGACTGACCGTGCCCATGGATCTTATGCTTTTTAATAATAATCAGGGGGCTCGGGTACTTTTATGACATATTTAAAGGGACTGTCGGCACAGAACGACTGTTGAGTGACAGTTGAGTGACGGCTGTGTGGCGTGTGCAGCAGGGGGGGGAAAGACCTGCCTCATTGACTGAAGACAGGTATTCTGGAGAAATTACAAAACGCATTATTTCGGCATTTACAGCACCAATAACTAAAAGAGCCACCTTGTCAGAATGCAGCATTACTGCTGCACAATGTGGCTCTTTTAGTTTCTAACGCCTGGGATGGGGGGGGGGGGGGGGGGGTGACAGGTTCCCTTTAAGGTAGGCATTAGCAGTAAAACCCTTACAAACAGTTGGATGACTACCGAAAAAAAGGGAAAACTTTCTAAGGGTATGTGCACAGGATAAGTAAATGCTGCGGGTTGGACGCTGTGTGCTTGTGCAGGGTCCAGATGTTACAGCATAATGGTTGGGATTTCAAGTAATCCCATGCCCACTATGCGTGCACAGACTCCCGTGGCGACTGACATGTAGTGCGTATTTCTAGACAGAGACCGCCGAAGGGCTGAAATCTCCGGTCCATGGGCCACACCGTGCCCTCCCCCGCCCACGTCCTGATACCACCGCTATGTGCATCCCCAGGCTATGTGCACACGTTCAGGTTTTTTCGCGTTTTTTTCGCAGTAAAAACGCTATAAAAACTCATTAAAAACGCATCCATTATGCATCCTATCATTTAGAATGCATTCTGCATGTTTTGTGCACATGATGCATTTTTTTTCCGCGAAAAAAACGCATCGCGGTAAAAAAAAAAGCAGCATGTTCATTAATTTTGCAGATTTTCTGCATTTTTCCCGCTATTCTATGCATTTGGGAAAAACGCACAAAAAACGCACCAAAAACTCAAAAAAAAAACGCATGCGGATTTCTGGCAGAAATGTCCGGCTTTTGTCAGGAAAATTTCTGCAAGAAATCCTGACGTGTGCACATACCCTCAGGATACAGAGAGTGGTGAATACACTCATGGAGGACGGAGCAGACTGTTCCTTCTTCCACCTACCAGGGTTGCGACAGACAGCAGACGTAATTATGCCAGTGTCTATGTGAGAGCTCATACTGCAGGTAGGGACCGTGTCAGGCCTCATACTGCAGGTAGGGACCGTGTCAGGCCTCATACTGCAGGTAGGGACCGTGTCAGGCCTCATACTGCAGGTAGGGACCGTGTCAGGCCTCATACCGCAGGTAGGGACCGTGTCAGGCCTCATACCGCAGGTAGGGACCGTGTCAGGCCTCATACTGCAGGTAGGGACCGTGTCAGGCCTCATACTGCAGGTAGGGACCGTGTCAGGCCTCATACTGCAGGTAGGGACCGTGTCAGGCCTCATACTGCAGGTAGGGACCGTGTCAGACCTCATACTGCAGGTAGGGACCGTGTCAGACCTCATACTGCAGGTAGGGACCGTGTCAGGCCTCATACTGCAGGTAGGGACCGTGTCAGGCCTCATACTGCAGGTAGGGACTGTGTGAGACCTCATACTGCATGTAGGGACCGTGTCAAGCCTCATACTGCAGGTAAAGACCGTGTCAGGCCTCATAATACATGTAGGGACCGTGTCAGGTCTCACTGCATATAAGGGAGCTATCTGAGGGCTCATAATGCATATAGGGTGGCTGTGTGAGGGCTCATACTATATATCTAATATATAAAGCTGAATGTGTGTGTGTGTATGTATGTGTGTATGTACGTCCGGGATTGGCATCTGCACCGTCGCAGCTACAGCCACAAAATTTTGCATAGTCACACGTCTGGACCCCGAGAGCGTCATAGGCTATGTTGTGAGGCGAAATTTTAACCCCGCGCGTTCCAATTCACCAAACAATTTTGCCCCTATCTACATAATGGGGAAAAAAGTGAAAGGAAAAGTGTTGGAGGCGTCACAGCTACAGCCACAAAATTTTGCACAGTCACACGTCTGGACCCCGAGAGCGTCATAGGCTATGTTGTGAGGTGAAATTTTAACCCCGTGCTTTCCAATTCACCAAACAATTTTGCCCCTATCTACATAATGGGAAAAAATGAAAGGAAAAGTGTAGGAGGCAAATTGACAGCTGCCAGATGTGAACAAGTGGGACTTAAAGAATGAGAGCGATGGCGCCAAAGAATATTTACCGTACAGTTGCTAAGGTGAGGCCCCACATGGGATACTCACCACACACGGGGATATGAACACACACACAAAATGCGCCACACACTACCACGTGCTTGAAAACATATTACCCTCAGCACACATTTCACCACAAATACACCAACCTCGCCACATAAAAGTCGAAACACAAAACTCGCCACTCAAAACTCGCCACGCGCAGAACTCGCCACATGCAAAAACTAGGCTCTTGCAAAACTCGCCACAAGTGCAAAACTCACCTCATGGAAAACTCGCCACACGCAAAACTTGCACACGCGGAAAAATTGCCACATGCACAAAAGTTTCAACACATGCAAAAGTTGCCTCACACAAAACTTGCACATACTCAAAAGGCACCACACATAAAACTCGCCACGCGCAAAACTTGCCATGCGCAAAACTTGCTGCACACAACTTGCTACACTAACCTGTCACATGCAACTCGACACACAAAAAGCTGCTACACGCATGTTGCCACACAAAACTCATCTCACAAAAGTCGCTACATGCATGTTGCCACACGCAACTCAACACACACAACTTGACAAACGAATCTCGCCCTAAAACACACACAAGTCTGGTATTAGCCTTCAAAAATAAAAATCTGATTAATAAGCAGACAAACTACAACAAATGTACCATATAGGAAATACGACAGCTGTCAGTCACATGACCTGTCTATTATGTGTATGTGTGAGCTAATATATACTGCCAGGGGAAGGGCTTCCTGTTGGCTGGGGATTTATCAGGCTGCCAATTTAGCTTACAAATACTGAAGTAAAAATACTGAGCAAATAACGTGTGAACGAGGTCTAATACAGGAGGAGATGACACACAGATATATACTATATACAGGAGAGATGACACACAGGTATATACTATATAGAGGAGGAGATGACATACAGGTACATATATATACAGGAGGAGATGACATACAGGTATATACTATATACAGGAGGAGATGACACACAGGTATATACTATATACAGGAGCAGATGACCTACAGGTATATACTATATACAGGAGGAGATGACATACAGGTATATGCTATATATAGAAGATGACATGCAGGTATATACTATATACAGGAGGAGATGACACACAGGTATATACTATATACAGGAGGAGATGACATTCAGGTATATACTATATATAGGGGAGATGACACACAGTAGGTATCTATATATATAATTGTCTAAGGGTTTTTCTGTCTGTCTGTCCTGGAAATCCCGCGTCTCTGATTGGTCGAGGCCGCCAAGCCTCGACCAATCAGCGACGGGCACAGCATGGCGACGATGATGTCATAAAGGTTGCCTCGACCAATCAGCGACGGGCACAGTCTGCCGCGAATTCGCCTCGACCAATCAGCGACGGGCACAGTATCGACGTAGATGTCATAATGGTTGCCATGGCGACGATGATGTCATAAAGGTTGCCTCAACCAATCAGCGACGGGCACAGTCTGCCGCGAATTCTGGAATCATCATTGTCCATATACTACGGGGACATGCATATTCTAGAATACCCGAAGCGTTAGAATCGGGCCACAATCTAATATATGCATTATGCACAGTGCGGGGCTGGGATTCCTGGGCAGATTCCTGCACAGACCGACGCTGGAAGGCGGGGAACCTGGGGGAGCGTCTGACAAGCGCAGTGCGCATGCCCAGGAATCCCAGTCCGCACTGTGCATAATGCATAACACAGTGCGGGGCAGGGATTCAGTAACAGGGTGGCCGCACTGCCCGCACAGGCGCAGTCAGGAACCCGGCATCTGAGCTATGACTGCCAATTCTCAATGCGCCTGCCCCAGGCAGGCACGCACAGTGCAGGCGCCAGATTTAAGAAGAACAGCGCGCATCAGAAGATATGAGTGACGGCAGTTGGGCGCTTCACAGAGGAGGCTTCAGACCCGCCTCCGTGGACAAAGATAGGTATTTTTGAAAAGTTTCAAAGCGCTTTATTTTAGTAATACATGAACACAAAACTAAAAGAGCCACCTTGTTAGAATGCAGCATTACTGCAGCACAAGGTGGCTCTTTTAGTTTATAACGGCTGGAGGGGGGTGACAGTGGCCCTTTAAGGCAAGGCGAAGACGGTTTAAACCTGTAGTTCCGTCCATCATCATGGAGAATGTTCAATCACTGGGAAATAAGTTGGATGAACTGTTGGCATTAATACGGATCCAGAGGGATTACAAGGAATGCAGTTTGATGTGTTTTACTGAAACATGGTTACGTGGCGAGATCCCCGACTCAAGTGTTTCAGTACCAGGATTTCACACGGTCCGGGCTGATAGAGACACTATGAAGAGCGGCAAAAAAAAGGGCGGAGGAGTTATACTCTACATAAACAATGGATGGTGCAACCAGGGGCATGTGACAGTAAGGGAACGCCATGGTTGTCCGAACATTGAACTGCTAGCTGTTGGCCTCAGACCTTACTATATTCCTAGAGAATTCTCGCTTGTTATTGCAATAGTGTTGTACATACCACCAACTGCAAACCATGAGGCTGCAGGTGAAGTGCTGTCAGGAGTCATTGCTCGGCTCCAGATGAAACACCCCAACTCGCTTACTGTAATCTCTGGGGATTTTAATCGGGCTAAAATTTCAACTGCTCTACCTAAATTCTATCAATTTGTTAAATGTACAACACGTGACAACATTATTTTGGACTTACTCTATGCGAATGTCAAGAATGCTTATTCATCGTCTACCCTGCCGCCCTTGGGGAAATCTGATCACAATCTTATACTATTGTCACCAGTCTACCAACCTGTTGTTAGAAAACAGCCTGCTACGATTAAAACAGTTAGAATGTGGAATCCAACGAATGAACAGGCTCTGCAGGATTGCTTTCATCTTACAGACTGGGATGTGCTGCTTGGGACAATGGATGAGTATACAAATGTTAATGAAGTGGTTGGTAGAGTGACTGACTACATTAACTTCTGCACTGATATGCTGGTGCCAGCTAAAAAGATTAGGTGTTTTGCAAACAACAAGCCAAGGATAACAAAGGAATTGAAGCATTTGCTCAACAGGAAAAAAAAGGCATTTAAATTAGGCGACAAAGAGGAAATTAAAATGATACAGTATGAATTGAAGTATAAAATAAAGGAGGCCCAGGAAGCCTTCAGAATTAAACTTGAAAAGAAAATGTCCCACAATAATACCAGGGAGGTTTGGTCAGGAATGAAACTACTGACTGGGCTTAAGGTAAGGTCTGAACATGGGGGAGGAAAACTGGACAAGGCTAATGAGATTAACGAGTATTTCAATAGATTTAGCAGTACATGTGTACTGCCAACTGGAAGTGGAGGGGAATTGGGTGCAAATTCTGCAACATCGATATTGGAGGAGGAGCAGTCTATTTTTAGAGTATCCGAAAATGATGTGAGGAGGCAGTTTAAGTCACTTAACATTGGTAAAGCTGCAGGACCAGATGGACTCGGCTCACGTGTCCTTAAAGTTTGTGCAGACCAGCTGTGTACGATCTTTACACTCCTATTTAATGGAAGTCTACAAACAGAGGTTACCAGTGTTATGGAAAACTTCCTGTCTGGTGCCGGTACCCAAGACTTCTTCTCCTGCAACCCTAAATGACTATCGTCCTGTAGCCTTAACAGCTCACGCTATGAAGGCCTTGGAAAGATTAGTGCTTGCTCACTTAAGACCGAGGGTTAACGCTTTTATCGATCCCCTTCAGTTTGCTTACCGACATAGATTGGGGGTGGACAATGCTATTCTTTCTCTGTTACATAGTGTACATTCATTTCTGGAGATTGACGGAACCACGGTGTGAGCTATGTTCTTCGATTTCTCGAGTGTATTTAATTCCCTGCAGCCACCTTTACTACACAAAAAGATGACTGATATGAAGGTTGAGGAGGAAATGAGAAATTGGATAACTGACTACCTATCAGATCGGCCACAGTTTGTACAGATGGGAGCAGTGGTGTCAAGCAGATTACTGAGCAGTGTAGGTGCCCCCCAGGAACGGTGCTTGCGCCCTTTCTTTTCACTCTGTATACTTAGACTTTCAGTATAAATCTGATCTTTGCCACCTTCAAAAATAGGGGAGATCGGGGGGGGATGAGGAATATAGAAGGGTGGTGTCGAATTTCGTGGATTGGTGCAATGGTAACTATCTACAACTAAATGTTAAGAAAACCAAGGAGTTGGTGGCCAACTATAGCAGGAGTAATGCTTACCGATCACTATTGCTGGTCAGGAGGTAGAGCAGGTGGAGAGTTACAAATATTTGGGGGTCCATTTGGATAGCAAACTGGACTGGAGATGCCACTCAGAGACTGTCTACAAGAAGGGGATGAGCAGATTGTATTTCCTAAGGAAACTGAGGTCTTTTAATGTGTGCAGCAAAATGTTAGAAATGTTTTACCAGTCTGTGGTGGCAAGTGCCATCTTTTTTGCTATCATATGCTGGGGTAGTAGTGTGCGGGCCTCTGATGCGAATAAGCTGAATAAGCTTGTCAAAAAGGCAAGTTCTTGCTGTCGGCTGCAATCCGGACTCTCTTGAGGAGGTAGTGGAGAGAAGAACTCTGAGAAAGTGTATGGCAATTATGAACAATAATGCACATCCACTATATGAGCTATTCATGAGACAGAAGAGCACCTTCAGTAACCGGCTAATACTTCTGAGGTGTAAGAAGGAAAAATTTAGGAAATAGTTTGTACCAACTGCTATGGGAATGTACAACAATAACATTAGGGTTAAATCATAAAGGTGATTGTCCACTTTATTTCTTCTACTTTTCAGTTCACCCGCTGTGTATGTTCTATTCTAATGTATAATGTCCTTCTGTCAACAAACTGTCATGTCAATTAAGTAATTAATTTTATGATTTTTATGATGTAAGTTGTGCTGCTGTGATACCATAATTTCCCATGGGATCAATAAAGTATCGTATCGTATATAGAGAAGCTATGTGAGGGCTCATACTGTATGTAGGAGGCGGTGTGCAGGCTCATATGGTATATAGAGGGGTTGTGTGAGGGATCATACGGTATATAGGGGGCAGTGTGTGGGCTCATCCAGTATATAGGGGCTATGTGTGGGCTCATACGGTATATAGGGGTCTGTGTAAAAGCTCATACGGTATATAGGGGTCTGTGTACAAGCTCATACGGTATATAGGCGGCTGGGTGCAAGCTCATACAGGGTATAGAGGGATGGCCGCATACTTTATTCTGTTCAATAATGATATACAATAAATATAGTATGTTAATATCAATATTGAGCAGAATTAATTTCAGCCTATTGGTTTGGCTTTCCACAACAGTCACGGTCTCGTGTATACCCTCAGGAAAATTAATTGCTCACCCGTTTCAACAGATGATCAAGTATCTGCTTGTTCATCAAGTATCTGCTTGTTCATCGGGAGATCGGCTTCCTCGCTACACTGCACTAATAATTGGAAGAGAGTATTTCCTGATAAATGCACAGTAATTGTGGTTGCACGAAGCCAACTCTACGTCTATGATGTGGAATCGGAGATCAGTATTAGAGAAATGGAGCTTGTGTGCACGTGCGGTATGAATGCATTTAGAAAAACAACGACATTCAAAGCCACACAACACAAATACGGATTGTAGATTACACATTACCAACTCTAATTGTAAATGACACAAATTAGGTGTAATACTCTTCGGTTACATAGTTCTTCATGACTCCAATATAATTTTTTCCATCAGTTTAACATCTGAATGCCAAGAAAACTAATTCTGTTCATGTGTCGCAGCACCACAAAAAGTTTAAATATGGTTACAAAATGCTCTAACAATGATGGAAATACGGACTTTTACTATGGCACACATTTAAACCATTCTCTGGTGAGTCGAGTACTTTAATTACAGGGTTGTCATTTTACTGTTCCATATAAAAGATATTCTTAGACTTTGACTGTTAAGGAAAGCACAGGAAACTAATCTGAAACTCATTAAAATATTTCAGTAGAACATTCTCTAAAACGTTCCCTGCACTGAAACACGAACATATACACAGATGAGAGACATCACTCACATACATTACTTCTGCCAAAATGTTCAATCTTTCCTACATATGCTGACAATATGAAGCTGGTTACTGGATCTTCTCCAAAACTAGATGAATATCGGGTGATCGCCCTAACAAGCCCAACTAGGTGTGGGGATACATAGATTCACCGTGTTTTTATTTTTTGCCTAGTTTTGGTGTTTTTCATTTGTGCCTACTTTTTTCGTCTTTTTTTTATATGCGTTTATCCTTTCTTTTCATATGCTCACCATTGTGAGCGGAAGGTAGATTTTTCAGATGTTTTTGCCCAATTCGTTATTTTTCAAAGAGTCGTTAAATTTGTTGCAGATGGACTCCAGCCCCCTCGAGTGAATGATATTATGTATGCGAGATGTTTTGGTGAAAATTTTGTACCGTTTTGTGAAATGTACAAATTAAAAAAAAAAAAATTAAAGATAAAAATAAAGGCCATTGTTTACATTATACAAAATTTATGAATCAGGTGCACCATTGCGTTGAATCTGGTGATAACATCTACAATAAACACAAGACAAAAACAGAAAGAAAATAAAAGACCAAGGTAAAATAAATAAATTGAAAATGATGAATCATATTATCATTTTTCATTAATAACAAGAATGACATGATAACGATGATATCATAACAAACCAACAAGTGATACTTGTAGCAAATACTCCTCTTTCGACAGATCCCTGGCAGGTCCATTCATTTTATATCTACTGTCATAGTCGTCATGGCATTCTAATTAGGAAAAGCAGGATGAGCAATACTGAATCACACCCTAAAAAGCAGTATTGAGGATGCAGAAATAATAGAGAACAAATGGTAGCAAGAGTAACTATTTGTAATGAGAGGACTCAGCACTGTCTTGCCGTATGCAGTAACAGCACACACATACTAGCTGGAAAATCACAACTAGATGTGTAATTATTTTTTTTTATTCTACTTAAGATGCTGCGAGACCATGATACAATCATTCATCAAACCAGGGTGAACCTAATGAATGCCCTTGACCGACTTACTATGGCATCAGATCACATCGCGTGACTGCTCGACTAAAGTGCTGCGGCATGGTGGCAGCGATCTGCCGGGCGCTCTGGAAAAGGCTTCTTATAAATAATGAACTAGGTGTAGGCATCAATAAAATTCTGGAGAAACGCAAGGTGACACGGACAAATCAGAAAACAAACGATACTGTGTGGAAAAATGTATTTCTCCTGCAGTCAAGCCTACTAATGGGAGTCTACTAAGAAGTGTCCTCGACACACAAAATTTAATCCGCCACACGATACTGTGGATAAAATTAGAAAACGGGACAAACATATCTGACACAGCTTGTGCCTTAAGCCCTAACACTTGTATCTGCATCCGGCATCTGGTGATTGCTCTGAAAAAAGATCCATCTGGTGTGAAGTTACAAGGACTTGTGGCAAGATATGTAACGTGGTTGAATCCAGATCGCCTAATTTCTCTTAATCGTTTTTAAAGGGATCCTACAAACTTCATAGACTGAAAATAAATGGCAATTTCCAACTAATCCGAGAACAACATAATGCAGAGACAGAGACCCCGATCCCAGCGATGTGCCCCTTACTGGTCTGCTTGTTTTATCTTCAGATTACCCCTTGAGGACTAGTAAACTTGCCACCTGGTGGTCTTACCCCACCTGCGCCACTGATTGGCAGCTTTCTGCCCATGCTGTACCCAAAAAGCTGCCACTCAGGGGTGTGGGCGGGGTTATACAAAGCTCAGCATTCAGAGAACGCATAGAGCTGCAGCAGATAAAACAGGGATTTTATCAAAAACTACAGTGAGCAGCAAAGTAAATGATCTCTCTCTCTCTCTACATCATGCTGCTCTCAGCCCGCACCAAACCATTATTTCATGCAACTCTATAGTGAACACCAACACAGTGAAAGGGGAAAAAAAAAAAAGGGAGGGATGGGGAAAACATATAGGTGCTGTCATGGGTTCTGGAAAAAACAGTTACCGGTAAGTAACCTTGGTGTTTTCTCTTCAAACATGACAGAACACCTGAGAGAATTACAGAGAAACGAATCACCTTAGGGAGGGACCATCGCTTTCAGCACCCTTCTACCAAAGGTTAGGTCAGCAGAGGAGGATAGATCTAGTTTCTAGGGCTTAAAGAATGTAGAAGTTGGGGACCAGGTTGCGGCCTTACAAATCTGGTCAATAGATACCTCCTCCTTTTCTGCCCAGGAGGCTGTGTTGGCTCTAGAGGAATGAGCTTTGATGCCCTCTGGAATCGTAACCTCATAAGCAAAGTAAGCTAAACTAATAGCCTTCCCGATCCACCTTGCTATGGTAGTTTTTTATACATTACACCCTTTCCTTCTGCCCTGAAAATCTACAGAGATTGGCTATTTGTCCACTAACTGGTTACAGACATCTATTCTTTTAAAGCTTTTATGACATCAAGAATAAAATGTTTCCTAGGGTTATTACAGAAGGAAGGTAGGATGATTTCCTGACTTCTACGGAACCTCATTGCTACATTGTAGAGATAGCCCGCATAAGGTCTTAACACAATTCTATCCTCGTACACCTGAGTATAAGGAGGGTTTACTGAAAGGGCTTGAATATCACTAGCCCTACATGCCGAAGTCAGTGCTACCAATATTATAGTCTTCAGAGTAAGAAATTTAACAGATGATTGTTGTAATGGTTCAAATGGATTTTTGGTTAACACCTCCAGCACTAAATTTAGGTCCCATGTGGGAACTTTTGAAGTTGGGACTGGTGTAGATCTGTCACAGGATTTTTTTTATACCTCAATATCCACCTGATTGTGATCATATAATGCTCTCAGGGCTGAGATTTGAACCTTAATTAAGGGTATAAGTTGCAACCCAAGTTCTAATTAGAGAAATTCTAGAATGGGTTTAATTGGAACTTTCCCTCCTAATTTCTCGCCTGAAAATTCCAAAAACTTCCTCCAAGATCTGCTATAAATGTTTATTTTTATCGATTTCCTACTCTTCAATAAGTTGGAGACTAATCCTGGAGAGAACCCTTTTTGACTCAGTAGTGCCCAGTCAAGTTCCACGGTGTTAGATGTAAGCTTTTAATTTGAGAGTTACAAACTGGACTGGGTAAGAAATTCCAGGATCTACAGGAGGATCCATGGATCGGAAACAGACATTAACCTCCACTACTAGGACAACCCCTTTGTGGTGAAATATGTGTGTGTATATATATATATCAATATGTGTGTAGTGACATATGTCTAGGGTTATATGTGTGACTATTGATAATGCAACATCTGTCCAGAAGGCAAGTCGCACCTAGGTGTTAATAGGTACTTCCTTGGGACTAGTAGAAATTGTGTCTCTATATCGCACCAGGAGGTCTAGCTAAGGCCAAGAAGAAAGGAACACTTGACACCCCCTAGAGCTTGGAGGGGCGATGCTAATTGCGGCCTGAGGTACCTATTCCTGGGAACGATCTCACAAGTGTCTCCAGAGGAAAATAATATATATTCATTAGTTGCGCGGCCGTGCACAATCAAACAGACCGCAATTATGATATTAACCTGAGGGGCCGGTCTAGAAACCTGACCTCAGACCAAAGTTATAAATTTAGGCTGCAGACAGAGAATTGTGTTCACATGATGGGGACAGCCTGAGAAGCTGATGTGATCCAATCTACATCATCCTACCCTCAGGGAGCAGAAAGCAACTACCAGTTAGATAATTTCTGTAAGGCTAGGGTCACATTGTGTTAGGGCAGTCCGTCTAGGACTGCGCTAACGCAATGTCACAAAAGGGATCGCGTTAGCCGATCCCGCTAGCGCAGATCCCCGATCTGCGCTAGCGAGGAACGGACCGCGAAGGCTGCAAGCAGCGTTCGCGGTCCGTCACTCAAATGACGGCACATCGCTAGCGCACGCCCAATGTGGGCGTGCGCTAGCGATGCGTCCGCCATTACAGGCAATGGCGGTGTTAACGGACTACGTTACACCGCGTTATGCCGTGGCATCACTGTCTCCGCCTTTGTACGAACTGAACATGAAGAGGAAGTCCGGGCTGCAGCTGATCCCTTCATGTTCAGATTGTCAGAAGGCGAAGACATTGACCCCAACGCTAATTGAGAGCCAGGTATCACGTGTTATTCCACCGCATAACAGCCCTGGCACAGCAAGTGCCAACACCGCTGGAACGAAGCTGGCACGGGAGGGGAGAATATTTTTAATAGGGGCCGAACATTTAGTTTAGTAGTGGACAACCCTTTTAAAGGACAACCATGGCCTTTTCGGACAAAATGAAGCTATCAAAACCACACTTGCCTGATCTTCCCTAATCTTCCTCAAAACTGCTGGGATCATGTCTAACTGAGGAAAGGCATATGCCATCCCGAAGTTCTAAGACATCTGCAGGGCATGAGGTTTTTCTTTTGGATTCAATGGACAGAACCTCTTCACACTTCTGTTCTGCTTGTTGGCAAACAGATCTATCTCTGGTAACCCCCATAAGTCTTAACTGCTGAAACACCTTGAATTTTAGTTTCCATTCCCCTTGTCTCAGTATGTTTCAACTTAGGAAGTCTGCTCTGCTGTTTTCTGTCCTCTTTACATGTAACGCTTGAAAAAGAGGGTTTACTGCTACCATTAGGGAGTGGGACCTTGTTCCCCATTGATGATTGATATAAACCATTGTAGTGCGATTGTCTGACTTGACAAATAGGGTGACTGAGGAGGGATGTAAGAAATCCGGCACTTAGCCCCTCTCTTCCCACTCCCCTGTAGCTGTGGGATATGGGGTAATAAGGGGTTAATGTCACCTTGCTAATGTAAGGTGACATTAAGCTCTGTTAATAATGGAGAGGCGTCAATAAGATGTCACTGCTCTATAGACCTCCAGTGACACACTGACAGGAGACAATGGCTCCTGCTGCTTATCACTGAGGTTACCTTAGTAATTTTCCCACACAGCAGTGTCAGAAGTGAGACTAGGGACTATTTTCTCACAGGGGCATAGGAATACATTGTGGGGAATACATTGTTGAAGGATACCTTCCATCATTGTATTCCTGGAGCTCCTGGAGAGCGGTCACATCAGCTGATGTGGCTGCTCTCCACGGGAGATAGTGGAGGGACACTCGTTTTAATTGGATTTTTTCGGATCAGGGAGTCTAGTGTTTGTTTATTATTTTATTATTTGTTACAGGTGACAATGGCTTCGGGGATCAAGGTGACAAGGTGATGGTGAGTATGTACTCTGTTTAATGTACTGTATGTACAGTATGTTATGTATGTTATGTATGTTGCATGTTCTGTATGTTGTACAGTATGTTGAATGTTGCATGTGGTATGGCGCATGTGGTATGTTGCATGTCGCATGTCATATGGTGCATGGCGGAAGTCGCATGGGCGCATGTTGCATGGGTGTATGTTGCAGGGTGCATGTTGTATGTAGTGTTCTCTTATATAGATTAGATAGAAAGAAGGAATCAGAAAGTTAGAAGGAATAACACATAATGAGATAGATAGATAAAGCGATTTTGTCAGAAAACTTATGCTAGCAGTGGGATACGGCGTTATGTCCTGGATGGGAAAAGTTTTCCGGCGTCCAGGACAACACAATTTGCATATCCAGACTTCCGGGGCACAGATGTTACTGTGAAAAGCCGGCGCATGCGCAGTAATGTGTTGTATGCTTTGCCCACAGTTGGGCAAAGCATACTGCGCAGGCGCGAGATGACACTTTAATGCGCAGGCGCTAAATACAACTCCAACGCCGGGAAGATTTGTAGTGAAAAGCCGGAGGTGGGGAGAATCGGCGATTAGGCCCCGCCCATCGGAACGGGGTGATTGACAGCCGAAAACAGCGAGATTACGAAGGTATTTTCTCTGCAAAGGTGGGGAATCAGGGGATAATAAAGGTAATAATGTAAGGCAGAGCTCAGGTCCTATTGAACAATATTTTTAGCTCATATTGAAAAAAACGGGGCGACAGGTTCCCTTTAACACATGTAATAAAGATATAAGGAAAGGAGATACCACGCTACAGCTCTAGGTACAAGGATGTATATAATGTGCAACAACGGCCACCGCTAACCTCGCTACTACACGGCGGCGCTTACCACCAGATTGCAAATGCCGATACCACGAGGGAACATATTGCTATGGGAGGACACTCCCCAACCTCTTCTCACTCCACACGGAGTCTGCCCCAACACCGGACCACCAGGATGTGCACTGTGCTCACCAGCACCATATATACACTCGAGTATAAGCCGAGATTTTCAGCCCACTTTTTTGGGCGAAAGTCCCCCCTCTTGGCTTACACTCGAGTCATACGCAGGGGTCGGCAGGGGAGGGGGAGCGGGGGCTGTGAAATTATACTCACCTACTCCTGGTGCGGTCCCTGCAGGTCCCTGGCTTCCCCGGCGCCGGCAGCAGCAGATTCTTCCTGTACTGAGCGGTCACATGGTACTGCTCATTACAGTAATGAATATGCGGCTCCACCTCCCATAGAGGTGGAGCCGCATATTCATTACTGTAATGAGCGGTAACGGTGACCGCTCAGTACAGGATGAAGCTGCGGCGTCGGGGAAGCCAGGGACTGCACAGCGCCAGGACCAGGTGAGTATACGGGGAGGGGGAGCGCTGCGCGATAGTCACCTTTCCTCATTCCGGGCGTCACTCTGTCTTCACCAGTGACGCTCAGGTCAGAGGGCGTGGTGACGTAGTTAGTGTGCGCCCTCTGCTGAACGTCAGTTCAGAAGACAGAGCCGCACCGGAACAAGGAGCAGGTAACTATTGAAAGTGCCGGGTGCCTGAGCGACGGAAAGGTGAGTATGTGATATTTTTTTTTTTATCGCAGCAAATGGGGCAAATGTCTGTATGGAGCATTTATGGGGCCATAACATTTGTGCAGCACTATATGGGGCCATAACATTTGTGCAGCACTATATGGGGCCATAACATTTGTGCAGCACTATATGGGGCCATAACATTTGTGCAGCACTATATGGCGCCATAACATTTGTGCAGCACTATATGGGGCCATAACATTTGTGCAGCACTATATGGGGCCATAACATTTGTGCAGCACTATATGGGGCCATAACATTTGTGCAGCACTATATGGGGCCATAACATTTGTGCAGCACTATATGGGGCCATAACATTTGTGCAGCACTATATGGGGCAAGTGTCTGTATGGAGCATCTTATAGGGCCATAATCAAGGTTTGTGCAGCACTATATGGGGTAAATATCTTTATGGAGCATCTTATGGGGCCATAATCAGCATTTGTGCAGCATTATATTGGGTAAATGTGTCTATGGAGCAACTTATGGGGCCATTATTAACCTTTATGCAGGATTATATGGGGCATATTTTAACATGGAGCATCTTATGGGGCCCATCATGAACTGTATGGAGCATTATATGGGGCTCCTGATTCCATATGGATATTCAAAAAACACTTAAACCTACTGATGTCTCAATTAATTTTATTTTTATTGGTATCTATTTTTACTTTTGACATTTACCGGTTGCTGCTGCATTTCCCACCCTAGGCTTATACTCGAGTCATTACGTTTTCCCAGTTTTTTGTGGCAAAATTATGGGGGGGGTCTGCTTATACTCGAGTATTTACGGTAAGTGGTTCACTTTCACATACACCAGTGTCGGTGGCCATTGTTACACATTATATACATCCTTGTACCTAGGGCTGTAGCGAGGTATCTCCTTTCTTTATAGCTATTAATCACTTACAAGACATTTTTTTCCTCATTTGTCTGTATGCAATCGTTTTTTTGTTTTTACAGCAGCAGCTATTAACCACTTACAAGACCATTTACAGAAGTGCAAAGAATCTGTAAAAAAACAAATGTTACACTGTTGCTCCATATGGAATCTGATTTTGTTTGGCTCACCCATAGACTTGAATGGGTGAGTCTCGTCCAATTTTAGGAAGGAACTGGTGCATGCTGTGATTTTTTTTTTCACATACAGATTCGGTCAGTGGAACAAAAAATAAATAAAAGCGCGCTCATTTGCACTGCTTCATTGAACAGTCTCACAAGTGCTGTCCATTTTTTTTTCAATGACCGCAATCTCCCTGAAAATATGGTCATGTGAGCAAATGGGATGATAAGATCGCTGAATAAAACCAGTCAATTGAACAAAACATACAGCTTTGCATTACTTCTGGGAATCTGCAACATTTTATGACTTGTCTGGTAACTTTACAAAAATGTCCATTGGGAGCCCATTTAAAATGACATTCATATTTTAGACAAAAAAAAAAAGAAAATCTGTTCTTAAATGCGCTCAGTTGTGAATAATAAAATACATGCACAAATGCATCAACAATGCCTGTAACAAAAGAAATATGAAAAATATTCTACAAAACTATATAAAAACAAAACAATTTTGCATAGAGATCCAGCTGGACTAATAACGACGACCATTAAATATCCCATAAAAAACTGCAAGATAACTGCCAGCAGACAAAAGGCCGCTCTATCTGCTTCATGCTCAGTCTGGTAATGCCGCTGTTCATTTACGGATAGAAAACATGGAATACAATCCAAAAATTCAAGTAACTGAGTGACGAGAGGGACATTAGACCGGGAAACGGAGCTAGAAGGTGCCGTTTGTCACAGGACTAACATAGAATGATTGGTAACCTCAGAATTTCTGCAAGCCAATGCCCTTAATTAAAGGGGTAGTGCAAAAGTTAAAGATATAGTTTTCTTCTTAAGGTGGTATTGCATCGCAGCGCCATTCACTTAAATAGAAATTAAGTATGAAAAAAAAAAACGACAACAAAAAAACAAACCAGAGATTCCGACGCTAGCGTTTGACACAATGCACAACGGGTGCAGCGGATGCATTTCTCCGGCGCGTCCGCTGCCACATTGTGAGGTGCGGGGAGGTGGGGGCGGAGTTCCGGCCGCGCATGCGCGGTCGGAAAAAGCGGTCCGTCAGGAGCAAAAAACGTTACATGTAACGTTTTTTTTGCTCCCGGCGGTCCGCCACAACACGGCGCAACCGTCGCACGACGGTTGAGACGTGTCGCAATGCGTCGCTAATGTTAATCTATGGGGCAAAAACGCATCCTGCAAACAACTTTGCAGGATGCGTTTTTTTGCCATAAACGACGCATTGTGACGTTTGGCAAAAAACGCCAGTGTGAAAGTAGTCTAAATTTAACAAAGCAGGCAAAAAAATGACTGTACTTTGCAAAACCACTCGTTTCAACAAATGTATTTCATATGTTAATCACTCTAACGCTGAATTCTTAAGTGTCAGTTTGCTGTAAAGCCTATTCTTCCTATAGATAAAAGAAAGCACAACATTTGGCAACTGTGTGTTTATACTGCCTCCTACAGGAAGTTTAACATCGCTACAAATAAGCCTTGGACAAAAAAAAAAGAAATTAGAAATCAATGTAGTCGACTAAATATCAGGTGTCTGAAATATTAATGTTGAAACTCCTCACCTTTTCTCACAGCTCAGCAATCTCGTGTGTCACTTTGACTGCAAGGCAGGACATGAAAGCAGCAGCCTTGTTGCTTCCTGCCTGACCACCATAGTGATACTATACTAGAAAGCCAAGGGCCGAACCAAACCTCAAGAAATGTGATGATTCAATGATAGCCTGGCACCAAATCATGGATAAATCAATTACTGACAAACATCCAAGTATCTATGGCTGGCTCCTGGGACCAAGGCACTGTACTGAGGTCCAGGTACAGCTGTGGGGTTTTTCTCATAATCCCTAAATGCAGCAGATTCACTTAGGATAGAAATCCTGATTCCAGCTATGTGTCACTTACTGGACTGCTTGCTGTAGTTTTGATAAAATTAGGTTTTAATCTTCAAATTATCCATAGAGGACTAGTAAACTTGACCGCCAGGTGGTCTAACTCCGGCCCCACCACTGATTGCCAGCTTTCTGCCTATGAACAGCGTACACAGAAAGCTGCCAATCAGTGGTGTGGGCAGGGTTACACAGAGCTCAGCATTCAGAGTACCGCTAGATCTGACGCAGATAAAACGGGGATTTTAGCAAAAATATAGCAAGTGATATATCGCTGGAATCAAGGTCTTGGTCTCGACATCATGCTGCTCTCAGGTCCCAAAATCTTGTAAACTTACACACAGAAAAACCAGGCACAGAGACAGAAAAGGTAAATCTGCCCCATTATCTTATCACTGCATGAGCCATACAGCTAATAAAGCTCCCACACATTTACTAGATGCTTAGGATAGATTGGTTTCCCTATATTTAAAGGTTGTGCAGGAAAAGTCTAGAGGGCAAACAAGAGGGCGGGAAGGTAATGAAGCGCAGATAGACAGATAGCCGTGACGCACTCCAGTGCCCAGGGATCAGATCACATTTCTGCTGCAGATACACGATTTATACAGGCAGCTCAGCCCAGGACATGCTGACAGACGTGATGGCATGCAATCCTGGCCTGTGGTTAGTCAAGCAGATGTGATTAGAAAGGTTTTCAAATATTTATGAAAAAATGATTACACTTTTTTTTTTTTCACAGAGTGAAGAAAAATTGGCAAGTAGAGAAAAAACAAAAAAAAAAGAGGAATTTTTTGTCTAATAAAATGCACCGTATTGTGCGGACTATAAGATGGACTGGACGAAAAACACGCACTCCAAATTTTTGGGGAGGAAAATAGGGGGAAAAAAATGGTGGTCTGTGTTCTAGTCTGATTTCACGGTAGCTTACAGTGGTGTTGGGTCACAGGAGGCAGGGCACTAAAAAGATGTATAAAGTCTTAACTTTTTAAAGTCTAAGGAGTAAGGTTTCTCCTTGTGGAAAAACCTTACTCCTTAGACCCCAGTCCAGAGCCTCCCATCTAGCCAAATCACTTCTCATGCTTTGCACTAACGAGGGCCGACAGCCCGAAACACCGTGTCTGCAAACTGAGCTTCTGATTTGGATTTTATCCTAAGTCATATTGCACGACTCGTTAAAGGGTTGATTGTGACTTGTAGGATCGCTACTTCCAACAGGTGGCGCTATGGAGTTCAAGTCCTCTTTTTCTCTGAAGAGTCAATTTGCATATTACATTTTTAACTGCATTTTCATGCTTTTTTGTGTATGGCATGTTTTTTCCGCTTAATTTTTATTCAGTGCCCAAACCTGAAGCATCTTTGCAACCTAAATCAGCTCCTGAGATCTCAATCTGAACATGTGCCGCCTCAGGCAGCCATTTTTCCCTCTACGTCCACCGCTGCGAAATCAATGAGAAGAGGATTCCACTCACCGCCGACATTTTATGAGAGCCGCACCCCCTCCTCTTCCTCACAAATTTTTAGAGAAAAAGTGTAATCCGAAAAATACAGCGATACAGCCACTTTTCTCCTGCACTAATGATGCACGCTCATAAAGTGCATTCAGCTAGACGAAACATCACATGCTGCCTATAGAAGTCTATGGAGGAGGAGAATGTAACATGTGACAAATAAAATCTAAAGCGCGCGGTACACACTAGATGACTGTCGGCCAAGCGCTCCTGTGTGCTTTATGAGAATGCCGCCAACTAACACGTCAGCTGGTGGCTTATCGCTGGGAGAACAGTGCGATCGGCAGTCCGAAATCAGACATGTGTGATTGACATACACACTAACTCGTTGCCGAGTTCAACCGACATTAGTCTAATGTGTATGGGGGAATTACAGGGGTTGTCCACTACTCAAACAACCCCTTTTCAATCCGTATGTCTGCAGTCTTGAAAACAATAACACTTCTACTTATCTCTAGCGCGGTCAGCGCTGGGTCTCCTGGTGATCATTACGTCACGAGATCCCTGCAACTAATCTGCGTTTTCTTCACGCTCTCCATTTTGGAACAAATCAGGCTACTTTCACACTAGCGTCGTACGACGCACGTCGCAATGCGTTGTTTTGGAGGAAAAACGCATCCTGCAAAATTGCTTGCAGGATGCGTTTTTTCTCCATAGAATAACATTAGCGACGCTTTGCCACACGTCGCAACCGTCGTGCGACGGTTGCATCGTGTTGTGGCGGACCGTCGGCACCAAAAAACGTTGGATGTAACGTTTTTTGGTGCGTTGTGTCCGCCATCTCCTCCCCGCAGCTCAGAATGGGGCAGCGGATGTGTTGGAAAAATGCATCCGCTACCCCCGTTGTGCGGCGCTTCCACAGTATGCGTCGGTACGTCAGCCCAACGCACTGCGACGGGCCGAGTACGACGCTAGTGTGAAAGTAGCCTCACATACATCCGGAGGAAGGGGGTATAAATAAATATTATTCTAAAGGGGTAAACATACGGACTGAAAAGGGGTTGGCCGATGAGTGGACAACCCCCGTAAGGCAAGTCTTCAATCCTTGGGTAATGCGATGCTACATGCTGCCCTGTAAGCAAACGTCACACCCTGAAAAAGAAATGTGCTACTATAAAAGCTGCAACCTATAGATAGCACAGGACTCGTCACAGGCTTATGTATCTCCATCTCAAAATGGCCTACAATGACAGATTTTTTGGCAATTTTCAGGAAATAAAACGAGTTACGCATTACAGTATGATTGGCATTATACACTTAAAAAAAATCATATTAAAAATGAAAGCAATGACAAACCACCTCGGGAAAATGCTTCCTTATCCTATAAGCCTTCATCGAGTGCTGCAGTATTTAACCTCAGAATCCCCCATGTTATAGAGGAGACTACACAAACCACTGGCACATTACCTGGGCTCACAGTCAGCTGGAAGTAATGCAGTTTGTTGGGGTCAGAGAAATTCACTTTGCAGGTGCCTAATGTGGAAAAAGAAAAAAAAATGATATTAGAGTCCTTGTAAAAAAATATATTCTACTCAGAGTGCAGATTACTTGCCAAGATGCAGTTGAGATCTGCAGGATTAAATTATGCACAGTGATGTCACCCTCTTTGCAAAGATACCAGTAATATTTGTATGAATGAAAGTATGAGATATACATGTGCGAATGTAGGGTCTATGCTGTCAGCAGCCATGTGGAGGATTTCCACGGTGAGGGATGTGCTGGGATCCACTCTTAGCTTTGATTAAATAAGTACAGTAGAGCAGTGCGTAAATAAAACCGCCATACAGCTGGAAGCCCCACCGTAACCACTCTGTGGATACAGGGGAGTGCAGAACGTATTAGGAGGCATACGAGTTTTTAAAGGGAAATTGACAGCTGAAACATGATGTTCAATCCCCGACCAACATTATAATTTGCATGATTTCTACTCTGAAACACTGAGGCATTTCAGTGAATAACAGTCGAGGACCGAGCCATGCTGGAGACTAGTCAGACAGATGGGTCTCCGGCGGCTTCTCCCCACCCACTACCCTTGAGCGACAGGTCTCTCCCTATAAGACAAGAGAAAGAAGAGAGTTTTGCATACAAAGGGATCACCAAAATAATACCAAAAATTATTACCGTATATACTCAAGTAGAAGCCGACCCGAATATAAGCAGACCCCCCTAATTTTGCCACAAAAAAAACTGGGAAAACTTAATGACTCGAGTATAAGCCTAGGGTGGAAAATGCAGCAGCTACCGGTAAATGTCAAAAATAAAAATAGGTACCAATAAAAGTAAAATTAATTGCTATATCAGTAGGTTAAGTGTTTTTGAATATCCATATTGAATCAGGAGCCCCATATAATGCTCCATACAGTTCATGATGGGCCCCATAAGATGCTCCATACAAAATACGCCCCATATAATGCTGCACAAAGGTTAATAATGGCCCCATAAGATGCTCCATAGACACATCTGCCCCATACAGTACTGCAAAAAGGTTAATAAGGGCCCCATAAGATGCTCCATAGAGACATTTGCCCAATATAATGCTGCACAAATGTTGATTATGGCCCCATAAGATGCTCCATGGCGATATTTGCCCCATATAGTGCTGCACAAACGTTGAATATGGCCCCATAAGATGCTCTATAGAGATGTTTGCCCCATATAGTGGTGCACAAACGTTGAATATGGCCTCATAAGATGCTCCGTAGAGATGTTTGCCCCATATAGTGCTGCACAGACGTTGAATATGGCCCCATAAGTTGCTCCATAGAGATATTTGCCCCATATGCTGTTGCTGCGATTAAAAAAAAAAAAAATGACACTCACCTCTTGTCGCTCAGGCCCCCGGCACTTGCAATACTCACCAGTCCTCCTTCTGGCGCCGCTGTGTCTTCCGCGTCCTCTGCACTGATGCTCAGGCAGAGGGCGCAGACTAAAGATGTCATCACGCCCTCTGACCTGAGCGTCACTGCAGAGGACGCAGAAGACGGAGCGGAGCCCGGAAAGAGGACAGGTGAATATCGCGCAGTGCTCCTCCTCCCCATTATACTCACCTGCTCCTGTGTGGTCCCTGCATCTCTGGACACTGACAGCTTCTTCCAGCGTTGAGCGGTCACCGTTACCGCTCATTACAGTAATGAATATGCGGCTCCACCCCTATGGGAGTGGAGTCGGGTCCATATTCATTACTATAATGAGCAGTACCACGTGACCCCTCAATGCTGGAAGAAGCTGTCAGCGCCCGGAAACAGGAGATGCAGGGACCTCGCCAGGAGCAGGCGAGTATATCACAGCCGCCGCTCCCCCTCCCCCGCCGACCCCCCTGGGACAATGACTCGAGAATAAGCAGAGAGGTGCACTTTCAGCCTAAAAAAATGGGCTGAAAATCTCGGCTTATACTCAAGTATATATGGTATATCGATTACACCAAATCACATGCAAAAAAGTCATCGTTACTCACCGATAACGTTGTTTCTCAGAGCCCATGACAGCACCACGGAGAGACGGGATCCACCCTTCAGAGACAGGAAACCAACAGATAAAAGGGCGGTACCTCTCCCTTGCATCAGTTGGTTTACAGAGCATCGGAGGACCTCCAGGTTAGTGACAACAAAAATATATACATTATAGTATTGCTTATCAGAGAAGAACACTGTGCCTATACTGAATTATGCTACGTACATAAAAATGTGTTCACCGCACGCGTGATGAGAGGGAATAAGCGGGTGCTGTCATGGGCTCTGAGAAACACCGTTATCGGTGAGTAACTACAACTTTCTCAGTCTCCCATGATAGCACCATGGAGAGAATTTCAGAGAATGGAATCATAGGGAGGGACCACGGCCTGAAGGACCTTTCTCCCAAAGGTCAAATCAGATGTAGAGATTAGATCTAATCTGTAGTGTTTAAAAAAGGTTGCAGGTGATGACCAGGTGGACGCCTTAGGCTATGTGCACACGTTCAGGAATTCATGCAGAAAATTCCTGTGAAAATCCGGACATTTCTGGCAGATTTCCGCATGAAATCCACATGCGTTTTTTTTGCGCTTTTTTTGCACACTTTTGACGCGTTTTTGACGCGTTTTTTTCCGGACATTTCCCAATGCATTAGACAGTGGGAAAACCGCGTAAAAACCGCAAAATTAATGAGCAGGTTCATTATTTTTCCGCAATGCGTTTTTCATGCGGAAAAACGCACATCATGTGCACAGAAATTGCGGATTTCATTAAAAATGATAGGATGCTTAATGTATGCAGATTATTTGCGGTTTTATAGCGCAAAAACGCTAGAATACCGCAAATAATCTGCAACGTGTGCACATAGCCTTACAGATTTGTTCTATAGATACTTCTGACTTCTCTGCCCATGAGGTCGCTATTGCCCTTGTAAAATGAGCCTTCAGACCATCCGGGAAAGTATTCCCGGTAGATGAGTAGGCCAGGGTTATCGCTTCCCTTATCCACCTTGCCAGGGTACCCTTGGATGCTTTGAGTCCCTTTCTTGGTCCCTGAAAGCAAACAAGAGAGAGATCCTTCCTACAGCTCTGGTTGGACTCTAGGTACTGAACTAGGCATCTTTTGACATCTAGAGTGTGAAATTCCTCCTCTTTGTCATTCAGATCCCAGGATGGCAGCTTTCGGCTGACCAGTGGTTTAGATCTCGTTGCAGCTTTAATGAATCTCACCACTCATGGGTTGCCTGAAATGTCCTGATTATAAAGTACACCTAAGGCTACTTTCACACTAGCGTCGTATGACGCACGTCGCAATGCGTCATTTTGGAGAAAAACGCATACTGCAAAGTCTGCCGGATGCGTTTTTTCCCCATAGACTAACATTAGCGACGCATTGCCACACGTCGCAACCGTCGTGCGATGGTTGCGTCGTGTTGTGGCGGACCGTCGGAACAAAAAAAGTTGCTTGCAACGTTTCTTTGTGCGTCGTGTCCGCCATTTCTGATCGCGCATGCGCGGCCGGAACTGCGCCCCCTCCTCCCCGCAACTCACAATGGGGCAGCGGATGCGTTGTAAAACTGCATCCGCAGCCCCCGTTGTGCTGTGTTGTCACAGGATGCGTCGGTACGTCGGCCCGACACACTGCGACGGGCCGACACCGACGATAGTGTGAAAGTAGCCTTAGGCTGTTACTTCTGCTTTTAATATGCTGACTGCTAGGCCCTTTTCTAGACCTTTTTGTAGAAATTCAAGCACATCTGTAATTGAGGCACTTTCCTCGATTTTTACTTTGGAGGTGGTTACGAACTTCCTCCAGGTTTTGCCATAAGTTCTAGTAGTAACCAGTTTTCTACCTTTTTGTATTGTAGAGACTAGTTTGCGTGAGAACCCTCTTTCCCTCAGCAGCACCCTTTCAAATTCCATGCTGTTAAATGGAGGTTCACTGCTTGAGGGTGTAAGACTGGTCCTTGAGACAGGAGATCCGGGATGTCCGGTAGCACCCAAGGGTCGGTGATAGACCGTATCCTCAGCCAAGAGCACCAGGTTCTCTTTGGCCAAAATGAGGCTATTAATATCATCCTTGTTTTATCTTCTCTGACTTTCCGTATTACTGTTGGTAAAAGGATGATTGGGGAAAGGCATATGTGAGATTCTGAGTCCACGGAAGCATAAAAGCCTCTAGTACTTGAGGATTCCCCTTGGGGTTGAGAGAGCAGAAAACATCTACTTTCTTGTTTTTGTGATCGGCAAACAAATCTATCATTGGGGTCCCCAGATCTTCGTGATTTTTCGAAAGATGGACTGATTCAAGACCCACTCGCCTTGCTTTAGTTGAGTTCGACTGAGATAATCGGCCTTTTGATTTTCTACCCCGCGAATATATAGTGCCGAGAGGGATAGAAGATTCTCCTCCGCTTGGTTGAGGATCCTTGAGGAGGTATCCATCAGAGATCTGGACCTGGTACCTCCCTGATGGTTTATATAAGCTATTGCTACCTGGTTGTCCGAGAATATGCGGATATGATCACCCCGTAGGTGGGGTAGGAAAACCGAGAGAGCCTGACCCACAGCCCATAGTTTATTCTGATTCGAAGAAGCTCCTAATTCCTGATTCTCCCATTTCCCCTGTGTAACTTGGTTGTTCATGTGAGCTCCCCATCCTATGGGGCTTGCGTCTGTAGTAATTATATGGGATATTTTTGTCACCCAGGGGATCCCTTTGGATAGGTTGTGGGCATTTGTCCACCAAAGTAGGGAATGAGTAGAAGAGGAATTTAGAGTTATCTGGCTTTCTAAGTGGCCTCAACTTGTACTGATTCTCAAATATGTCACATTGGAGGTCTCTTGTGTGTAGCTGTGCCCACTGTACCGCTGGTAGGTTAGAGAGCCTACTAGTGACATTGCCTTCCTTATTGTCATGGAGGGATTCCGTAAGGCCTATGTTACTATGTGTAAAATGTTCTGTGTTTTGCGCACTGGAAGGCGGCATTCTTGTTTTTGTGAGTCCAGTGTTAGACATAGAAACTATTGAATCTTGCTGGGTTCCAATCTTGATTTTTTAAGTTTAGAAGCCATCCTAGGTTTTCCAGAGTGCTCATTACTCTGTCCCCCTGAACTCTGCAGTTCTGGGCTGAGTCGCTTACTATTAGCAGATCGTCCAAGTATGGAATGATTAGGATATCTTGTTCTCTCAGATGGGCCATCATTTCTGCTAATTTTGTGAACACACGGGGGGCTATTGAAATTCCGAACGGGAGAGCTCTGTACTGGAATTCTTCCACCTTCCCGTTTATGAAGACTGCCAGTCTGAGGAATCCCCGATATTTCTTGTGGACAGGTACATGATAATATGCATCGCTGAGGTTTAATACCGTCATAAAGCAGCCTGGGAACAGTATTTTGGTGGTGGATCTTATTGATTCCATCTTGAATTTTTGGTTCCTGACAGTTGTTCAATTTCCGTAGGTTTAATATTGTCAGATATGTGCTGTCTGGTTTGGATACCAGAAATAGTGGGGGATAAAATTCTTTTCCAATTTTGTGAGGTGGAACACGCTGCAGAACTGCTTTCTTTCCTAAGTTTAGGACTTTGTTTTCTAAGGCTCCTTGCTGAAGGCCTTAGGGGAGTTATGACATAGTTCTGGGGGGGAAAGGAGGAGAAATCTATCTTTAACCCCGACCTGATCAGACTTAAGATCCAAGGACTGTTTGATATTCTTTCCCAGGCCGGGAGGAAAAGAGTTAATCTTCCTATCACCCTGGGAAGACCGTCACTTGGGGGATTTTTTATCACGGGAGGGGTTGCCGAAGATAAATCCTCTGTCTTTCCTTCTTCCCATCTAATTTGTTCCCTTGGGGGTTTTGTACAGAAAAAAATTCTTATTCCAAAAGGGCCGTTGGAATGGTGTTGGCCCTATGTTCGGGAATCCTTTTTTCTTATCTCCTGCCTTTTGGAGTATGTCCTCCAAAGTTTCTCCAAACAAATATTTACCCTCACAGGGAACTGAATGACTGTGTATCTCGTATATTCCCCTATACCCCTCTATAGCTTTATTTTTTTACAGAGTTTTTCAAGCAACGCCAAAGTTGGAAATCTTTTAGGATTCAGATGAAATTTACCTACCTCCAGAGCAGCTAGTAGCGGGCCCCTACCACATGAGAAATAACCTTCCCCACTGAGCTTATAAGATCATGATCCCCCTATCCCACCAAATGCTGGCATTGGTACCCAATATAATACAGCCATGAGTTGGGAACCACCAAACCTCCATCATCTTTTGGACATTGCAACAGTTCTAACTTAATACGTGCTCGACCTCCTTTCCATATCAAATCACGGAAAATGGTGTTAATTTTATAAAATCTATTTTGAGGCAGCCAAACCGGTGCATTGAGTAGCACATACAAAAGCAGAGGCACAAGTATCATCTTTATTAAGTTAGCACGCCCGGCCATTGTTAAATTTAAATTTCCTCCATGCCATAATCTTGTGTTTAAATTTACCTAGCAGCAGGTTCAAATTAAGTCTTTCATAATCTTCAATATTATTTAACGCCCTAATGCCCAGGTAAGTGAATTCTGTAACCACTTGAACAGGAGTTGGCTGATGATCTACAACAAGAGTCCCACCATCCAGCGGTAACAAACGGACTTATCCCAGTTAATGCAGAGCCCAGATATACCGGCATATTCGGCTAGAACCTTCATCACCGTCCCCAGGGAAACCTCAGCATCTCCCAAAAATAGCAACATGTCATCAGCATAGAGTGCCACTTTTTCCTCATGTATCCCATATTTAAATCCTACAATATTTTGATCCCTTCTAATCATTGCCGCCAGTGGTTCTATTGCTTTAGCAAACAATAAAGGGGATAAAGGGCATCCCTATCATGTGCCTCTAAACAAGGAAAACCCCTCAGACATTCACTCATTAACAAGTACCTTGGCCCTAGGAGCAGTATACAACAACTGAAC
Organism: Ranitomeya imitator; assembly: GCF_032444005.1. Classification (NCBI taxonomy): domain Eukaryota; kingdom Metazoa; phylum Chordata; class Amphibia; order Anura; family Dendrobatidae; genus Ranitomeya; species Ranitomeya imitator. Next base: position 63,221,092 of record NC_091288.1, read on the forward strand.
CCATTTGGTAAACACTTCCCCAAAGCCCGTGTGCTGCAATGTAGGCCACAAGTATTTCCACTCTACGCTATCGAATGCCTTGACAGCATCCAACGACAAGATCGCTCTATGCCCTTCACTATCCGCCTTCATTTGCATGTTAATAAAAAGTCTCCTCAAATTCGTTGCTGTGGATTTGTTAGGCATAAAGCCCACCTGATCCCCATGCACTATAGATATTATAACTTTATTAAGGCGGTTAGCCATCATTTTAGCCAAAAGTTTTGCATCCATCGTTAGCAGTGAGATTGGGCGATACGAGGCCGGCTCAGTAGGGTCCTTGCCTTTCTTAGGGAGCACAACAATAATTGCCTCCCGCACGGACCGTGGGAGTTCACCTCTTTCCAACCCTGCCTTATATACTTCCAGCAAAGCAGGTAGCAAACATTTGGGTATGGATTCTAGGACTTTGTTCCTTGGTGTCCCATCCCTCAACTGTTTCTCCAGTTTATCCACCCATACCATGAGGGATCTATTGGTACGCGTCGCCTCTATGGCCGGCCTAAGATTTCACCCTCTGATTCCCAGGCCCCTTTAAAGAGGGTGTCAGCTTTTTTTTTTTTTTTTATCTAGGGGATCATTGAGTGTACCCATGTCTTTGAATGGAAGTGCAAATTTTTTTGAAACTTTGGCCACAGCTACATCAACCTTAGGGGCTTTGTCCCAGGATGTGGATGCTTCCGCCTCGAAGGGGTATTTCCTTTTGAGGGAAGGAACTGACAAGTTTTTTTCTATCTGGTCTTTCCCATTCTTTTTTGATTAGGGTTTGGACATTTGGATTTATTGGAAATACTCTGCGTTTCCTCTGTCCTAAGCCCCCAAACATTATGTCCTGGATAGTTTTATCCGGACGGGGGTCTTCCATCACCATGGTGATTCTCACTGCTTTTACCAGACTTTCTACTTCGTCTAGTGGAAAGCAGTGATGTCCTCCTTTGTCTTCACCCCAGGATGAAGCTGAGGAGTCTGAGGTATCAGAGTCCAGTTCCCCTGAAGTAGAGGGGTCAGATTTGGAGTATGTAGACTCTTTCTTTTTTGCTTTCTCCCCCTGAGTGATGGAAGAAAAGGCACTCTGAACTTAAGATCTGATTGCAGATCTTAGTTCAGAAGCAAAATCCGTGGTTTCCTCACATACTATTTTTTGCATGCAACACCGGTTTCTCATTTTCCCCGACTTCTTTCCCTATTAAGGGAACAGAAGGAACCCCATTACAATTATGAACTTTCTCGACATTCACTCACCATTAGATGTAATCTCAGGTACTGGTTCTGGAGGGGGAACTGGATATTAGACCGAGGGATCCGAAGATGCTGACTTAATCACTGCAGCAGATTCTGCGCTCATCACAGATGAGGGAGCGTCACTGCGCATGCGTCCACCCGGGACCCGGAAGTTCCGCTCTACTTCCGGAGCAGCGGCCATATTGGTGCACCCACCTGTGCACGCTGTCGGTGCGTGTACTCCCGGGGAATCCGGGAGCTCCAGACTCCTTTCTGGAGCGGTGGCTGCACCCACCCTGAAGAACCCATCGGTCCCAGAGGTGGCGGTCTCAGGAACCAGACCAGCCGTGGCAGGGGCCTCCCCGCTACCGGAACTCCGACTGGCTGTCCCTGGATCAAATCTTCATCCGGAATGAAGGTACAGCTTGGATTGAATGTTTCCCCGTCAGAGACAGGAAACCAACTGATGCGAGAGAGAGGTACAGTCCTTTTATTTGTAGGTTTCCTGTCCCTGAAGGGCAGATCCTCTCTCTCCGTGGTGTGGTAATAGGAGACTGAGAAACATACATTTAAAACCATTTAAAAAAAAACATTTAAAAAGCCTAGGGACTATAAGGAATCATACCAAAACAAACAGATGTGCAAAGGACCCCAAGACCAGGATTGCGTGTATGACCCAATATGCAGAGGCACAGATAAAACACCAATGTGACCATTCAAAACATCCAGTCGTACTGCCTAATAAATATATCTAGTGGCCAGACCATATCAATAAACAAATAGACAAAACTATTGATATAACACCTAATAATAATAATTATAATAACGAGGACAACAAAATGCTAATATGCACAGCAGGAATCAAGCCATAATCACATGAAAGAGATGTGGTCACAGTCTAGCCACAATTAGCAATATATACGTACATGAGAGGCAGCATGTATACTTATCACTCCATAATAATGATCAGCCCTTTACACACAACCTGGTCAAAGAAGGGAAAGAGAAAGCCCCACACGTAGCGACACAATGAGTCTTCCTCAGTGGTAAGTATCAAGTGTTGATACATGTGGGGCTTTCGCCATCCTTTTTTACCAGGTTGTGTGTAAATGGTTGAACACTACGGCTCAAAAATTAAGGCGGCAGAAAAGAAATATCCATTGTGCTCCCAGACAACATGTTTCAGACCTGCATGGTCCTTCGTCAAGGTCCCGATGCACGTTTCGCATTTCTTTGAGATAGCTGAACACAAAACACGCATTGTGGCGCGCATATTATAAGTTCTGCCTTGGGGACTAATTATATATGATATTTTGGAAATACTATAAATTGTATATACTGAATCATGTCTATTTAAATGCAACTTTTGCCATTTACTTGATACAGATCTTATTGAATATAGAAATCGCTTGGATGTTATACGAGTGTATGAATTCTATTCTGGTGCACTGATCTTAGACATTTACTGCAATCTAATATACCCCCCACCTTACAAACCTGCTTATATGTTTTGATATTTCCATGATTTTTAATGTATGTTTTTATCAAGTTTTAATGTGAATGAATATATATTTTGGGGGTTTGTGTCTTTTACCTTTAAGATTCTCATTTAATATTATATATGCAAATTGTCTCTTCAGAGAAAAAGAGGACTTAAACTCTTATAGCGCCAACTGTAGGAAGTAGCGATCCTACAAGTCACAATCAACCCTTTAACGAGTCTTGCAATATGACTTAGGATTAAAGCCAAATCAGTATCTCAATTCGCAGACACAGTGTTTCGGGCTGTTGGCCCTCGTCAGTGCGAAGCATGAGAACTGATTTGGCTAGATGAGAGGCTCTGGACTGGGGTCTAAGGGGTATCGTTTCTCCTTATGGAGAGTGACATACCAGCTCTGGTTTGTCAAGGTAAGGAGGCTTATTCGCCATGCAATGCTCCTCTGGGAAATGTAATATGCAAATTGCCTCTTCAGAGAAATTTTAAAATGTTATGGGCAGCTTTAACCAAAATCTGTTCATATTTTACATGTGACAAGGCTAGCTAGAAGTGATGTGTCTACGGATAAATTGTAGATTTTTTTCGGTACCAAATTAGTGAAAACATGGGATGCATGCAATACGGTGTCTACCACATAGATTTCAGAAGCTTAATGTAGCGTGTAGATGAGCACGCACCGTCAAAGTATAACATCAAATTACTTAAATGGGTATTTCAGAAACAGGCATTTATGGGACTATATAAGATAAATCATAACATTTCTGCCAGAAATATCCAACAAAGCAATAGAAAACGTACAAGGATGAAAAAAAAAAAATACTGTGTCGAACTACACCGATAAGACACAAGTGGCCATTATGGTACACATTTTTATGCTACCAAATAAAATTCAATTGATGCCACTTTATACAGACATATGGGAGTACAAGTCAGAGATAAATAAAATACCGTACTATAGTAACAAGCTTACTTACAAGGCAGGTTTGCTTCAAGTTCTGCTACCTCTGCAATAGAATAAGAAGAATGAGGTCGTGAAATAGATCGAACACTGATTAAATGAAAAAAAAAAAATTAGCAACATACATATTGTTTCATTGGCGAATTATATATCACATATTATGCAAAACCTGCATGTAACAGGTGCATAGACGCTATAATTATTTATACATACACTAAAAATAATGGATGGATAGGAGTTAATTTGCTGGTCTGAAGCAGTCAGGCGTGTGAAAACAACTCCAAGAAGGAAAGACATTAGTAATAATCTTAGCAAAGCAATTGTTGCCTCCCATAAGTTTGCGAAGGGTTAGAAGGTCATTGCCAAACAATTTTGAGTCCACCATTCTACAGTGAGCAACATTATTCAGAAGTGGAAAACTTTCAAGAGAGTTGACAATCTCCCCAAAAGTGGATATCCCTGCAAATTCACCCCAAGATGAGACCATAAGTTCAGAAAAATTGCAAAAATCCCAAGAGCTAAAGCTCAGGCTCTTGCTGTGTACCGTGTAATGCTGTCTGATCATACGACAGCTCCTGGGCAGGGAAAGAGGCAAAGGAGAGTGTGCAGACAGGACAACTTGGGATCGCAGATGCTCGCTTCTGGGAGGTAAAACACTTCCCTGCCCGTTTTTAAACATGTTTTACCTGACCCGAAGAATCAAATGGAATCCCATGCTGTCCTGTCTGTATACTCTCTTTTGTTTCCTTCCTTGGCCAGTAGCTGTGGCAAGATCAGACTATGAACTGCGGCAGCTCTGCATAGTCAGGTACAGCCAATAGAGATGCGCAAATTTGCTCGGGTTCCATCTTATTCGGCAAGCTATAGCTCTTGCTGAATAAGCTGCAGAGGAAACCCGGCTTCCTGGATCGGGCTGGCCGATCAGCGCCACAGCTGCAGGTATCGCGGCTGTGTGACAGACACGACACATGCATGAAGAGGACCATTCATCCCGTACCTTTACGATCAGCCACAGCCATTACACGGTACACAGCAGGGGCACATTTAGAAGATTATCTCAGCACAGGAACGTTTTTAACACGTCCAATTGTGGAACTTATTATTCCAAGATCTATTGATTAAAATGGACCTTGTCTGTGGGACGACCTTTTTAAGACCACCCCCTGGAGTCATAGTAAGTGATGAGAGGGCCTAGAATAATGCTGTCTCATTTGTGCTACACAGTTTTATTACATGACCGTTATCCTATCAGCAACTCCATGTTATCTGTCGGACGGTGCCCTCAGACATGGCACCATGTGAGCAAGGATAGGCTCGCATTTAAAGGATCGACAAAAGACAAATACAAGCAGCAAACCAGAACTAAAAGTCAGACAGTGTGATACAATATCAGACAATTCTCAGCCACAAATGAAAAGTGGCTACAAGAGATTTGTAATAAGTAGAGTGCTAGAAGGGCAGCACACCACGAGGATTTCCAATTTCAACCACCTTGACCTCGTAACCTGAGAGCTGCCGAGTTAACAATATTTCAGCGTACTGCGCTGGAGGAGCTTCTTTCCAACAATGCAGCTGCATACATGTTTGTGGTGAAATGGGCGGCAATGAATTAACAGATGTATTCACCCGATGCTTGAAAGCAAAAAGCATTAGAAAGGGAGGAAAGCAGCACTGAGCAAATCAATTTTAACGTAACAATTTTTTCTTATGCAACATTAAAGTAAAAAAAAAATGCTGAAATATGCTGCAATTGTAGTGTCTATGAAACCTACACTTCCAGAACATACAACAGCAGTTATCTCTACCTGGTTGTGCTTCAGTGACGTCTGCAGACGGGTTTGGTGATGGAGGAGATGTCATGGCCAATAGCTCAGGATAGTGCAAGCAGGGTACAGCCAGAGATACCGATGTAGCTGGACCTGTGAGGTCACCAAGTTGGGCAGAATGTGTGTGTTAACTGACCCTGGTTTGTTTCCTTAGTGTTGCCCCGCTACCTCACCCCACTTATTTGATAACCTTGCTTACACTGGACTGACTTAACACTCCAGGCGCCTGAGGATTCTGTCTCAGATTCCATCCTTCTGGTTCTGACCTTTCGTAGCCTTCTGACCTCATCCCCACTTCCTGATTGTGTCTAGTAATCTACCTTCTCTATGATTTCATTAAATGACTCTTCTTTACCAGCTTGCTACACCAGCCATTAGCTACTCTGTGGACACCACCCAGGGGTTCCTCCTTTAAGTCCAGATCCCTGCGTAGAGGTTAAATGGGTGAAGAATGGAGAACGGCTGGGACCTGCTCGATGGAGTGGCATAAGCTAAGTCTGCCTATGGAAGCTCTAGTAAGAGCCATCAAGTTTCCATTAACAGTTCAACCTTACAGCAGTGTTGTAACCCAATCGATAGTGATACAATATCCATAAAATATCCATAAAACATAGCATTATAGTGGAATCCACAATCATACTACCAAAATGCAAATACATGGTGTGTCTTTATCAGATGACCAGATCAAAACTACAACAATCTTCGTAAACACACAAATTGTTTAAATATGTTATCATACGGCATATAACATTTTACACATCATGACTTACTACATGTGTGCATGCAAAGGTGTGACCGGAAGCTTATGGACGCCAATTCAATTTATATATATATATATATATATATATATATATATATATATATATATATATATATATTTTTTTTTTTTTTTTTTTTTTTTTTTTTTTTTTTTTTTTTTTAAATAACTCAAATAAAATGTCCATAACAGTCCCCCAGAAAAGTGTAAAAGGACACCATCTTCTAGTAAGTCAGGTCCGAACTTATGGGTTGTGGGTTCCAGCATGTAGGGAAGAACCCCACAACCCATCTCACTGCCAAAATCTTGATAACTATCTTGCACATTATTGCGATTTATTGCACTTTTAATTATTTAAAACAGTGGTTTGCTATTATTTACACAGTAGTTCCTGATCTGCAGCAGTTCTAATGATGGTACCGATCAGTAACAGCGCTGTCATTGACCAAGGGCAGCAGTGGAGGTTGTGGGATCCCACTTTGCTCGTCAAGATCTCACAACACTGAAGTAAGGACCAGACTTTTGCTAGAACGACGGGACCTTTACACTTTGGTTAAGGGCATTTAAGGATTTTATTTAGGAAAATCACCTGTGGCAGCTGCTCAACGTTTCCTGAAATGAATATTGCAGCCACACAATTGATTGCCTTCACGGACAATGCATTGACAGAGAGAGGGGCAGCTTAGCTATCAAAATTATTCAGTTGACCAGACCACTGTGGACACCGCACCAATTACCTGTCGACACAAAATGCAGTCCTAGTTGAACACCGCAGTGGTGGACATGGAACATGGCTGAAAAATGAAGAAGTGGCATCTTTGAAGATTTACTTGTATCAGTAAGTTCTTTATGATCCTATTGCAAAACACATCTAAAAGTATTTTTTGCAATCCCTTTTCAGAAATGTCATAGATTAAAAAGGGAATGCTTATTTAGTTTGTGACGCAATTCTTCATGGTTTCAAGATCTCTCCTCAATGCGTCATGAGCCTGTCACATTGTTATATAGGACGTGTTAAAAAATACATGTGGGGAAGCAAAATGACTAAAAAAAAAAAAAAAGTGTGGAGGACATGAAAAGAGGATCAGTGATGTCATGGTTTCCAGCATTCTCATATTCTCTACGACAGGGGTGTCAAACTGCATTCCTGGAGGGCCGCAAACAGGTCATGTTTTAAGGATTTCCTTGTATTGCACAGGTGATAATTTAATCACCTACACACAATGATTGCAGCACCTTGTGTAATGCAAAGGAAATCTTGAAAACACACATGGTCTGAGGCCCTCGAGGAATGCAGTTTGACACCTCTGCTCTACGAAATGCGTAAGATACATATGTGCATTAATATATTCCAGATTCAGGGCATCCTCATGTATTAGATAAAGCCACACACTGTTTCATGGGAAACTACAGAACACAGAATTCACAAATACTCTAAAGGTTACAAAGAATTTCAGATCTCAAACCACGCAAGAAAACTTTACACATGCAAAAGCAATATACATTATACAAACTAAGATCTGAATGTTGAAGTATGCATTAAAGGGAATCTGTCAGCAATTTTTGATACCCCATCTGAAAGCAGCCTAATGTAGGCAAAGAGAGCCTGAATCAAGGTTGTATCACTTATATTACTGGGTGCAGCCATTCTATCACAATCAGAGCTTTTAGAATTAGTATGGCAGCAGAGGTGAGAAAGCTGCCCCCGCCCACACCTCTGTATGCACGTAGCTGTAGACAGTGAGCTGCTTATCACAGGAGGGGGCGGAGTCACACGACTGCCTACATGTGTTAATCACAAGGTTATTAATCCTTCAGTCTAAAGGTACCATCACACTGAACGATATCGCTAGCGATCCGTGACGTTGCAGCGTTCTGGCTAGCGATATCGTTCAGTTTGACAGTCAGCGGCGATCTGGATCCTGCTGTGCTGTCGCTGGTCGGAGCAGAAAGTCCAGCACTTTATTTAGTCGCTGGATCTCCCGCAGACATCGCTGAATCGGCGTGTGTGACGCCGATTCAGTGATGTCTTCACTGGTAACCAGGGTAAACATCGGGTTACTAAGTGCAGGGCCACGCTTAGTAACCCGATGTTTACCCTGGTTACCAGCGTAAACGTAAAAAAAGAAAAAAAAAAAAAACACTACATACTTACATTCCGGTGTCTGTCCCTCGGTGCTGTGCTTCTCTGCACTGGCTGTGAGCGCCGGCCAGCCGTAAAGCACAGCTGTGACATCACCGCTCTGCTTTACGGCTGGCCGGCGCTGACAGTGCAGGAAAGCACAGCGCCGGAGGACAGACACCGGAATGTAAGTATGTAGTGTTTGGTTTTTTTTTATGTTTACGCTGGTAACCAGGGTAAACATCGGGTTACTAAGCGCGGCCCTGCGCTTAGTAACCCGATGTTTACCCTGGTTACCAGGGGACAAGCATCGTTGGTCGCTGGAGAGCTGTCTGTGTGACAGCTCTCCAGTGACCACACAGCGACGCTGCAGCGATCGGGATCGTTGTCTAGATCGCTGCAGCGTCGTTAAATGTGACGGTACCTTAACTAAATACCACCACACAGAAGGATATGTAATACATGGTTGAGTTGAGTGTTTTAACCTCTATGCGGTCCTCAGATTACATTACAAAAAACTGCTGACTGATTACAGTTAAGGCCTCATTAAAATATGGGCATATTGTAACCAGGTCTAGCAGAAGTAGTCCTGGATGTAATTATGGACACCCACTCACTTTCGTAACACCATCATAAAGCAGTTAGAGGGGCATTCTCAAATTTTAAAGATATCCACTATTCTTTGGATAGGAGATAACTTCCCAATTGCTCGGTCCCTACTGATCCAGAGAACCAAGGCTCTGAAAGGCATTCATTCTTAATGGGGGCACCACAGATTGCCATGTGCTGTGCTTGGCTGATCTGTAACACTCCCATTAGAGCAGGAACGTCAGCCTCAAATACACAGTGGGTCAAAATGTAAATCTTCGACAAAGCCGGGTCCTAACTTTGATTTAGTATCAAACTTTTATCATTTTTGTTAAGAAAATTGCACAATAAGATTTTTACAAAATGAGGAGTTGAACAAAGATTTTCAGTATGACATCGTATCATTATAGATTATTGTTATACATAAAATACAATAACGTTGTTGGCTATGGAGTGAGGGTATCCTGTTTAGAAGATAAACTGTCATCAATGAACGTCAGGTTAACCAGAATGGCGGGATTGATAACTGGCTGGCGTCAAAAGGCGGATGACCTGTTTGTATGTTGACTTTCAGTTTTTTGATGAATACAGACAGCGGAATTTAACTCGCGCTTACAGAACGCACATTACTGATCCCGCCCATCAGTGACCCTGTCACATGATCACCTGAGGTCTGCAGCAGACCTCTATGGTTGTCATTGCCAGATTCCTATGAGCGTCGCCACGTGGTCAGAACTCATAGCAAGTGAGCATTTCTGCTACACACTGGTGATCTGGTCATCGTCTGTATGTAGCAAAGGCGATTAAAGTATTACAGCTTCTAGTCTCCCATGGAGACTATTGAAGCATTCAAAGTGTAAAAAGAAAAGGTTTTTAAAAATATTTAAAAAAATAAATAAATAAAAAAAGTTCAAATCACCCCCCTTTCGCACCATTAAAAATAAAACAAAAAAATCAAATATACACATATTTGGTATCGCTGTGTTCAGAATCACCAGATCTATCAATATAAAACAAAAAAATTAATCCGATCGCTAAACGGCATAACAAGAAAAAAAATTCAAAATGCCAGAAATACGCTTTTTTGGTTGCTGCTACATTGCAATAAAGTGGGATAATGGGCGATCAAAAGATCATATATACACCAAAATGGTATCAATAAAAACGTCAGCTCGGCACAAAAAAAATAAGCCCTCACCCAACCCGAGATCACGAAAAATGTAGACTCTACAGGTCTCGGAAAGTGGCACCATATTTTATTTTATTATTTTTTTTACCAAAGTTTGGGTTTTTTTCCGCCACTTAAATTAAAAAGAACCTAGCCATGTTTGGTGTTAGAACTCATAATGACCTGGAGAATCATAATTGCAGGTCAGTTTTCGCATTTCGTGAACATGGTAAAAACAAAAACAATTGTGGAATTGCACTTGCATTGCAATTTCAGCACACTTGGAATTCATTTTCCCGTTTTTCAGTACACGATGTTAACTCGTTCACAATCAGAGGTATTTCCGTTTTTGTTTTTTGCTCCCCTTCTTCTCAGAGCCATAACTTTTTTTTATCAAATGGCCACGTGAGGGCTTGCTTTTTGCGGGACGAGTTGTACTTTTGAACAACATCATTGGATTTAACATATTGTGTACTGAAAAACGGGAAAAAAATTCCAAGTGCAGTGAAATTGCAAAAAAAAGTGCAATTCCAGAGTTTTTTTTTTTTTTTACATTTAACTAAATGCTAAAACAGACCTGCCATTATGATTCTCCAGGTCATATCGAGTTCACAGACACCAACCATGTCTATGGTTTTTTTTGTTTGTTTTTTTTTAAGTGGCGGTCCGGACGTCTATGAGCGCCATATGCAGCGGCGGATACACACCCTCCTTCTCCCTTCAGGATCTGTGAGACGTTCCAGGTGCGCTTTGTCCTATGCTTCCTGTTTTGTTAAAGATATTTCTGATGAAGGTCTTGTGATTTGACCGAAAACGTTTAAATAATCTTTGAACTGGATGCACAAATAAATGGGTTGTTCACTTTTTCATCTGAAAGAAACCATTTGAGTGCCAAGTGATTTATTACTACTGAAACCATTGTCGCCACAGCCCGATTGTGACAAAATTCAGATACTTGTGGATTATTTAAAGGATAGCAAAAATGACCTTTCATCTAATGTCTCTACTCTGCTTGAACATGTGAAGCATAAATACAATCAGTAGAGCAAACTACCACTGTCAGTCTCGGGATGGTTACATTTAATTAAAACAATTCTATTTCTAAGTATAAATAGATGGTGGCCCGCTTCTAACGCATCGGGTATCCTAGAATATGTATGTAGTTTATTTATGAAGATTTCAGAATAATGCAATGAATACACAGGATTCGGCCGGCCAGGTGCGACCAATCAGAAAGAGTCTCACAGCCCATGTAGCATATAACACAGCCGACGTAGTATATTGCACAGCCACGTAGTATATAGCACAGCCCACGCAGTATATAACACAGCCCACGCAGTACATAGCACAGCCCACGTAGTATATAACACAGCCCACACAGTATATAGCAATGTGGGCACCATATCCCTGTTAAAAAAAAAGGATTAAAATATAAAATAGTTATATACTCACCTTGCTAAAACGCTATGTGGGCGCTGACTGGAGGGGAGTATGGAGGGGACACTGACTGGAGGGGAATAGGGAGGGGCCAATTCGCGGACGGACTGTGCCTGTCGCTGATTGGTCGCGGTCGGCTGGGTGCGACCAATCAGCGACGCTGGATTTCCGTGACAGACAAACAGACGGAAGTGGACCATAGACAATTATATAGATTGTATTCCACACAGTGCAGTACCCATTCCTAAATCCTTTTTCTCATCCCTCAACCCACTGATGTCCTTATTTATAAGGGGAATGAGGTACAAGCTTAGGCTGGCTACTCTCAAAGAGCCAAATCAAGGGGAGGTGTGGTTTTACCTGAATTCTTTTTGTATTACGGTACTTAGCGGGACAACTTACAATGATCAGTAAATGGATGCCCGACACTTTAGGGCTCGTCCCTTTTTCCTCGCAGATGAGGACGAGTGCAGTCTGATTTAAAAAAAAAAAAAAAAAAAAGAAAAAAAGAAAAGATTGTACACTGACCAAAGCTCACTGATTTTCTTTTTTTTTTATCTCAACTAAAATCGAACAGGGAAAAAAAAAAAAATTGAGGCATGCTGCGATTTTCCACATACCGTATATCAGACGAGACTCACCAACGCAAGGGTGGTAGAAGAAAAAAAAAAAAAGCACAGCACTCGGACCATTTTTACACACCCACACACCCATGTCCTTTGAAAAGCTGGTAATTCAGCAGCCACATACAGTAAAATCACAGCAGGACCCGACAATAGATTGATTAAATACAGTATATACAAATAGAATAGGTAGACATAAAAAGGTCAGTCACATATGATAGTGCAGTGTGTGCAGCTTACTGTGCATTAAATAAATATTTTTTTCTGAAAAAAAAAAAGGCATGGGCTCCCGCGTAATTTTCCAAACCAGCAAAGGGAAAGCAGATGGCAGGAGGCTGATGTTTATAGCCTGGGAAGGAAGAAATACCCATGGAGCTTCCCAGGCTATTAACAATATTCTTGGCCTTCACTGATTATTAAAATGGTGCTCCCCGCGGAGAAAAGACATAGGGTCCATCTATAATTAACCCCTTCATGACCTTGGGATTTTTCGTTTTTCCGTGTTCATTTTTCACTCCCCTCCTTCCCAGAGCCATAACTTTTTTATTTTTCCGTCAATTTGGCCATGTGAGGGCTTATTTTTTGCGGGACGAGTTGTACTTTTGAACGACATCATTGGTTTTAGCATGTCGTGTACTAGAAAACGGGAAAAAAATTCCAAGTGCGGTGAAATTGCAAAAAAAAGTGCAATCCCACACTTGTTTTTTGTTTGGCTTTTTTGCTAGGTTCACTAAATGCTAAAACTGACCTGCCATTATGATGCACCATTTTGGTGCAGATATGTTCTTTTGATCGCCCGTTATTGCATTTTAATGCAATGTCGCGGCGACCTAAAAAACGGATGGATCTTGGCCCCCCAGGCTACAAGCATCAGCTCTCAACCGCCCCAGAAAAGGCACATCTATAAGATGTGCCAATTCTGGCATTTAGCCTTGTTCTTCCCACTTGGCCTGGTGCAGTGGCAAGTGAGGAGATAGTTTTTTGGGGGGGTAGGGTTGATGTCACCTTTGTATTGTCAGGTGACATCAAGCCCATAGGTTAGTAACGGAGAGGCGTTGATAAGATGCCCCCATTACTAACCAAATAGTGATATTGTATAAAACCACACACCCAGAGTGAAGTCCTTTAAGTGAAATAATGACACAGTGACACAGACTCCTTTAATCAATCTAAATTAAACCATACTCACGTAATTGCCAATTCGACTGAAGCCAATGTCCCCTGTAAGGGAATTAAAATAAACAACCATATTCCTCACCTGTCAGCCGAGAAGATAATTTGTACTGTGACAGGTCTAACTCTTCTACATCTAAATGGCAGGCTGCATTGTTGTATGGTGCGACTATACAGCCTGCCATTCACATGCTGCTCAGTGTCAACGCTGGATGGCAGTTGTCCTTCAGTTAATAAAATTATTCAGTTATACATAATTCACCAAACAAATCTCACCCCGGTCAAGCTGTTCAGATTGGGGCAGTCTCAGACTTCAGAGTGTCCGAGATGTCACACATTTGAATGCCAATTTAATTCACAGAATAATTGGCCATCTCCATATCATGTCTTATTGGCAGGAAATAATCTCTTTTCTGGCCTCTCTGATATTGATCCAGATTCCTTTTAACCCCCTAATTTGTGTATTTGGTATTTTGTAGGAAGATACCTTTATTATATAAAAAATTTTCTCCGAGAAACGATATTCCTGGCAAGGAAATTGATAGCATTAAGATGGATGGGCAGTTCTAACCCAACCTTGAGATCCCTGAATAGAATGTGTCCTGGGAAATTTCACAGGATATGGGACTTTTGGAATTCATCTTTATGTACTTTTTGAAATATGATTGCGATACCTGAAAAGGAGTTCAGTGTGCTTGCACAAAAGAGGAAATACAATACGTTTGAGAATATATTAACTTATGTTGACAGGTTCTCCATCTATATGTAATGTGATTCAGCAGCAGGATGTTATTATTACTGTTAAGATTGTTGGATACTGATTCTTCTGTTTTAGAATCAATTTATGATATAACTTGAACAATTCATGTTGGTCACATATTTTACATATATATCTTTATGCTAAAGAGGCCCAGTAATTTGAATCTTGCATTGCTAGATTAGCAGCAGAAATAATTACTGCACAAATATTCTTCTCCAATGTAACTATATTGCAGTGCAAACTAAAACTGTTAATCCAGCAATTTATATTACATTATGTCTGCCTCTATGTATATGGCGATCTGTGGCCATTTATCATTTGTACCATTGATTTTGTTTATAAAAACAAATTTAAAAAATAAAGCTGTCATCTTCCTTCAAGGATTCAATGAACCTTTTCATATGGAGACAAACTTAAAATGGGTTGTCCCACAAACAAAGTACATTTTAATTAATAGATCTTAAGAGTCAGATCATATGACTGAAGCATTGGGTATTTCCTCATGGGTAGGGGTCGTAAATAGAAATCCTGGGGCTCCATAGCAGCCAATAAGTTCTAATTGGGCCCCCTCCCATAGTATTATGAGACTCACATAGTTTTCAGAATAGTGGCCCCATATATACTGTAGTGAAGACTAATTGCCCCAAAATAGTCCTCCCTACAGTATAATGGGCCCACAAAGTCATCCATATATTATGGGCGCCACAATGCTTTCCATATAGTGTAATGGGCCCCACATAGTCCTCCATATATTATTGGCTCCACATCGACTTCTATATAGTAGAATAGGTCCCACAGTCCTCTGTACAATAAAATTGCCCCACATAGTCCTCCATACAGCAAAATGACCCCACATAGCCCTCCATCTATCTATATAATGGTCTAAGAGTCACTTCCGTCTGTTTGTCTGTCACGGAAATCCCGGGCAGCTGATTGGTTGCGACCGGCCGCGACTAATCAGCGACGGCCACAGTCCAGCCGTGAATTTGCACCTCCCTACCCCCTTCCAGTCAGTGCCCTCTCCTTACTCCCCTCCAGCCAGTGCCCCCATTGCGGTTTAGCTGTCCATTAAACGGACTGCGTTACACCGCGTCATAACGATAAAGAACTGTCTGAGGACTTGAGAAACCAAATTGTGAGGAAGCATGAGCAATCTCAAGGCTACAAGTCCATCTCCAAAGACCTGAATGTTTCTGTGTCTGCCGTGCGCAGTGTCATCAAGAAGTTTAAAGCCCATGGCACTGTGGCTAACCTCCCTAGATGTGGACGGAAAAGAAAAATTGACAAGAGATTTCAATGCAAGATTGTGCGGATGTTGGATAAAGAACCTCGACTAACATCCAAACAAGTTCAAGCTGCCCTGCAGTCCAAGGGTACAAAGTGTCAACCCGTACTATCCGTCGGCGTCTGAATGAAAAGGGACTGTATGGTAGGAGACCCAGGAAGACCCCACTTCTTACCCCGAGACATAAAGCCAGGCTGGAGTTTGCCAAAACTTACCTGAAAAAGCCTAAAACGTTTTGGAAGAATGTTCTCTGGTCAGATGAGACAAAAGTAGAGCTTTTTGGGCAAAGGCATCAACATAGAGTTTACAGGAGAAAAAAAAAAGCAGCATTTAAAGAAAAGAACATGGTCCCTACAGTCAAACATGGCAGAGGTTCCCTGATGTTTTGGGGTTGCTTTGCTGCCTCTGGCACTGGACTACTTGACCGTGTTCATGGCATTATGAAGTCTGAAGACTACCAACATATTTTGCAGCATAATGTAGGGCCCAGTGTGAGAAAGCTGGGTCTCCCTCAGAGGTCATGGGTCTTCCATCAGGACAATGACCCAAAACACTTCCAAAAGCACTAGAAAATCGTTTGAGAGAAAGAACTGGAGACTTCTAAGGTGGCCAGCAATGAGTCCAGACCTGAATCCCATAGAATACCTGTGGAGAGATCTAAAAATGGCAGTTTGGAGAAGGCACCCTTCAAATATCAGGGACCTGGAGCAGTTTGCCAAAGAAGAATGGTCTAAAATTCCAGCAGAGCATTGTAAGAAACTTATTGATGGTTGTGCAACCAAGTATTATGCTGAAGGTGCCAATACTTTTGTCTGGCCCATTTTTGGAGTTTTGTGAGAAATGATCAATGTTTTGGTTTTTGCTTCGTTCTCTTTTGTGTTTTTTCATTTAAGACAAATTAAATGAAGATAATACCAAATAATTTGTGATTGCAATCATTTTCAGGAAGAAAATGAGTATTATCTGACAGAATTGCAGAGGTGTCAATACTTTTGGCCATGACTGTATATAACTATTTTTATTTTAATTCTGTTTTTTAACAGGGATATGGTGCCCACATTGCTAGATACTGCGTGGGCTGTGTTATATACTGCGTGGGCTGTGTTATATACTGCGTGGGCTGTGCTATATACTGCGTGGGCTGTGCTATATACTGCGTGGGCTGTGCTATATACTACTATACATATTCTAGAATACCCGATGTGTGAGAATCGGGCCACCATCTACTACAGAACAACTGGCCCACAGTCCCCCAAACAAAAAAAATTACAAAATATATATATATATATATATATATATATATATATATATATATATATATATATATATATATATATCTCTGTGACGGCATACAGAATGCTGATACAGTTGAAAGTGCAATGCTGAGTGGGGGCGGTGAGGTGCCGACATCATTTGCCAAATGTAATCACTCTGCGGGCCAGATTTGTCCCGTGGGCCAGAGATTGACATGCATGCATTAAAATGAATGGAGAAGTAGTGTGCATGATCAACCTCCGCACCATTCAGCCGAGTATCTTCAACGTGTGTGGAGTAGGAATCTGGCTATTAGGAGCAGTGCCTAGTAAAAAGGCTATAAAGGCACAGATGATTGGCCTCGGGGAGACCAAAACATCCAACACCGCGGAGACACCATCACGTGTTTCTCAACACAGTGATTCCAGAACACTGCCCCCATCCCTTATGGGAAATATGCAGATGCTTGAAAAGAAGCTGCGGAGACACCATCACATGTTTCTCGACGCAAGCAGTGAATAGCCAGGCCTTTCCCCGGGAAGGAACAACCACGGGAAGGGCAGCATCCTATGAAGGAAAGCCACCTATGCCAAGCATGGTATCCATCCACAGACAGCTGTTTCGGGGTTTTTGCCCCTCATCAGTGTGGAGTAGTGCGTCGAGAAACACGTGATTGTGTCTCCGCAGCTTCTTTTCATGCATCTGCATATTTCCGATAAGGGATGGGGGCAGTGTTCTGGAATCACTGCGTTGAGAAAAACGTGATGGTGTCTCCGCGGTGTTGGATGTTTTGGTCTCCCCGAGGCCAATCATCTGTGCCTTTATAGCCTAAAAAGGCTATAAAGGCACAGATGATTGGCCTCGGGGAGGCTCCTAATAGCCAGATTCCTACTCCACACTGATGAGGGGCAAAAACCCCGAAACAGCTGTCTGTGGATGGATACCATGCTTGGCATAGGTGGCTTTCCTTCATAGGATGCTGCCCTTCCCGTGGTTGTTCCTTCCCGGGGAAAGGCGTGGCTATTCACTGCTTGCGTCGAGAAACACGTGATGGTGTCTCCGCATCATTAGAGGCTGGGATACACAATGCTGTAACTGGGCAGATATACAATTATACACTCTGGAAAAGCTGGATGTCATCCTTCACAGCTTTAGATGGAATTAATTTTGTGTGATAAATTGGAAAACAGCAAGGGGTCAACAAAATAATGTAATGGCTAGAGAGAACATGAAATGAACAGGACAACTCAATTACTTGTATATAAAAAGGACACCTCTAGTTACTTTAAAAATCGCTCAGTTTTTCACTGTTGACCGTACTGGAGCCTTCAGATGACGAAAAGAACACTTTCTCCAAACACCTTATACCAAGGAAGGTGACGGGCACAAGGGGGCATTCTTTGCGTCTGGAGGAGAGAAGGTTTTTCCACCAACATAGAAGAGGATTCTTTATTGTTAGGGCAGTGAGAATCTGGAATTGCTTGCCTGAGGAGGTGGTGATGGCGAACTCAGTCGAGGGGTTCAAGAGAGGCCTGGATGTCTTCCTGGAGCAGAACAATATTGTATCATACAATTATTAGGTTCTGTAGAAGGACGTACCGTAGATCTGGGGATTTATTATGATGGAATATAGGCTGAACTGGATGGACAAATGTCTTTTTTCGGCCTTACTAACTACGGTATGTTACCTCCAAGTCCTTGGCACTCCCCGTCATTGACATATCAGTAAGCAGCAACCTGACTGTATGCAAGGGCCTAATAGAGGTGTAGGATAAAGGAAAACATCTCTGCTTTTTCCATCACAGCACAGATAATGAAGAAATGGTTGACGTATCTTCACCGATGGTCAGCGCTGTTAGACATTAGGCCCGTTACCACCTGCTGCACTGGCTTCTTAATTAACCCACACGATAAGATCGAGTCATCAAAGCTTTTATGCCAATATTCTGGTGAAAAAAGCTTTGAACATTCACGTAATTTGCGCGCAACTGGAGGTTGTACTTATATTTTGTGACTTTTGTCATTCTTACCCCATTTCTACCCAGTTCCAACAAAGTGCGTGTAAAGGGGGGATGACGAGCATCAACGTTCACTGTGCCAGTAGGAAATGGAGAAGGATCTTTGGTGAGGCGCCCAGAGAGGCGCAAGCCACTTGCTCCGACATTCACCTCTTCAGGAATCAGGAGTGTCTGACTCCAGCATATCCGCTCATCAAGACCAGTGCAAAAAACGCTGGTCTGGACAAATCGGGCCCTATATGTACAGGATATGCTGAGTGACTGCGCATGTATGGAGCGGTGAATGATCAGAACAATGACAAGACCCCACGGAGTATTTATCAAGTGAGCATAGGATCAATAATATATGAAAACAAACAAACAAACATCTCAAACCAGCACCTTTTACACATTCTATTTTCATTCTCTCTTTTTTTATTACATTTTTGAGTGGAGGTGATGTCATGAAAAATTACATTTTTTACCTTTTTATTAATTTGGTTAATAGAAAGTTTTTGTACTTTTTTCTCCCAAAATTTTCAATTAACCAAATTAATAAAAAGGGAAAAACTATAATTTCTCATGACATCACCTCCACTCAAAAATGTAATAAAAAAAGAGAACAAAAAGGGAATAGAATATTGAGACGATATTTATATATTTAATATATATTTAGTATAGTGGAATGGTGTTTTTTCCTTCAATCTGCCTCACGGAGAATTGTTTTTCTGGTTTCTCGAGACATTTAAATAGTGGGGTCTAAAACTACAAAAAATCCTGCAAAATAAACAGGTCCATATACATTGACAAAAAAAAAAAGTTATGTCTCTTAGGGTATGTCCAGATGATCAGGAACTGGCAGTGTATGTTCGCTGCTTATTGAACGCAGGTGTTCACTGAACCAATGCAATACATTGTCTATGGGTGTGAATATTTTTCTGCCCAATGATGACAGAAATATTCTAGGAGTGATACGTTTATTGGCTAACCAGAAAATAATATGTTTGCAAGCTTTCAGAGCACAGTGGCTCCTTCTTCAGGCAAGATTAATGACAAGGACAAGGTAATCTAGCCTGAAGAAGGAGCCACTGTGCTCTAAAAGCTTGCAAACATTTTCTGGTTAGCCAATAAACGTATCACTCCTAGAATACTTCTGTCATCATTGGGCAGAAAAATATTCACATCGATTTTTCTGGCTAACACGGTACCACAATACAATTTGTTATTGTACATCATTGTCTATGGGTGAAATTTCTCTTGTGGAGACTAGCATCTCCACAAGATAAATAGGCACGCTGAGGTCTGGAGAGACGCACCACATGTCCGTCTCCCCTCCACTATGCTGTAACATCTGAACGTTGCGGGTTGGACGCTGCACAAGTACGCAGCGTCCAATACGCAGCGTTTACTGATTGTCTGCACATACCCTTAGAAGACGGAGATGGTGAAAAAAAAAATTGATGATGGTAAGAAAGAGGTAAAGTAACAGTAACTCAAAGTAGGAAACTAGAAGGAACAACAAGTCATCACTAAATGGAGAAGTTTTTATTTAGATTTATTAAATATGGGGTGTGTAAAGAGTAGGAGCACTGAGCGCAGTCAAAGGGCCACGGCAGAACATATATCCGAATTCTGATGCTCAGTCGGGATCCCAACATGATGGCACAGATCATAACGTAATGGCATATTCCTAGGGGTATGTTTTTTCTTTACAAGATGGGAATATCCCTTTAGGTAGCCTTTTAATAAGTGCACACAATACATTTTGAGACATTAACATTTCATGAGCTTTCACCCATCCAGGGGAGATTCATTTCTGTTCCAACATGATATTAAAACCTAAAAAAAAAAATGCACCGTTGCTCTCGATTTATGGTGTCTCCTGGACTTACTTATGCTTTTTAATATGCACTATAAATTCAAGGTGAATATTGAAAAACGTAGACTGAGGACTGAACAATTTAAGCATGCAATATTAAAAGCGCTGAACGCTGGGGACGGAGCCGATGCATTGTGAGGCTCGGCGGGCTGCAGAGTTGTGTATATTATTTATTGCAAAGTGGATACTCCTGAACGAGGTCATCCCGCTCACGGGAGGAAACTCTATATGACCGCCTTTTAACTTTAATAATTCAACTTTCTGCGCGCAAGCAAAAGCTTAAAACACGTATTGAGAACATTAATAACTCATTTAGAGGTTTCAGAGAAAAAAGGGCTCCAAGAAGTAGTGGAGCGCTAAGCTATGAACACAAAATTGTGAGTGAAGGCCATAAAAAAAACAATTATGACCCACTACAGCAATGAACGAAAAGGCTAAAGGGGTTGTGTACAAAATGCAGGCTGATTTTAAGTGTCCTGCCACCATTACCACCGTAATCTTGAGTACTACCATGCAGCAAGCTCTTAATTCCACTGCAGCGTCACCACAGGAGAAATGGTGCATTACACAGGGAACTGTCTGTTAAACCACATTTTGGATAAACAAATGTGTAGTTGCTTCAAAAGGAAGGTGGACTCAAATAAGAAAGACCCAATATATCATATAGCATTGGTGGCCCTCTCTTTTGGTGCCCACCCAATCGCTTCTGATCCAATACTCCTCCTCAGCAATGGTCTCTGTTTACAGATACGTGGACGGTCACCGGGCCAGTTGTGGATCACAGAGGTGGTGGGTGTAAGGGTCTCTTTAAAACTTGTCATGGCAATTTGTACAGAATTGGCTGCACAAAGACAACAAAAATCTACGTGTGTTTAATTTTGATGAAAAAAAAAAAAATCATTAAAAGTTTTCCAGGATCGAGATGTGCTCCCACCAGACACCATCAGTTACACGGCTCCATCGCACTTATACCAGCCAACTAATCTCACCGGATGGGTCTCCCGGAGAGTACTTAAAACCTCTGCATACAAGGTTCGGCGGCGGCAGCTCCGGCGACAGCCATGGACTTGTTTCTACTCAGAACCGGTGGGCTCTAGCATTCTGACGCCATCTTGGCCCAGTGCCAAAGCATCAGTCCTAAATGGGAGGGAAAAGGAGATGGGAAGACTTGAGGTAGTGGAATTGTTACAACCTTCTGGTTGCCAATGATTCCCTGCAGCCGCAGCCTGGGTCAGACACGTTAGGCCCTACCATATAGGACAGTGCACAACATGGCCACGTCGTAACTGATAAAAGGCAGAAATCAGGCTACTGCAACCCCTACACCACAACAACAAATCCCTGGGTCTCAACTCCTAGGACATGAAGAACTGCTACAAAGAGGATCCAATCTGACTGGGGCACAGGAAATCTGCCGACTTCAAGGGGTCAACCCAAAGTATCTAACCTCATCACCAATAGGGAGGGATGGAATGAACCTCCTGGTGACTCCTCTGGGGAAGATGAATGGCTAGCCGAAGACCACCATTCAATATCTACAACATGGAGGAAACTCCTCGCACACATCCCTTCTAATAAGGATCTTAAACCCTTACACTTGAAGAATGTAATTATCATGTGTAAGTGAGGATCTGCAGCAACTTGCGGGACATATGAATGCTGTGGAGGGAAACCATGACATCACTAGATCTAATGTAGCAGACCTTCATCAAACTGGCCCTCTCACAACAAAAGGATGTAAAAGGTTTACATGCCCACCTAGAGGATCTTGATAAGAGGGGCATGAGATGTAATAAGAGTATGGCCGGGTAGCACGGTGGCTCAGTGGTTAGCACAGCAACCTTGCAGCGCTGGAGTCCTGGGTTCAAACCCCACCAAGGACAACATCTGCAAAGAGTTTGTATGTTCTCTCAGTGTTTGCGTTTCCTCCCACATTCCAAAGACATTCTGATAAGGCATCTAGATTATGAGCCCCATCGGGGACAGCGATGATAATGTGTGCAAACTGTAAAGCGCTGCGGAATATGTTAGCACTATATAAAAATAAAGATGATTATTATTATGGCCAAGTTCACTCAAGGTGTTTTTTCAGCATGTTTTCCTTGGTTTTTCCCGCAGGTCTGGCATGCTACATTTGTCTCTTGTGCATGCTGATAAAGTTTAGTGTTGAAAAAAAAGTCCTATTCCATAAAATCAGGTATTGGCACAAAAAAAAACAAAAAACAAAAGCAAAATCGTGATACCTACGATTTTGGTGCATTTTTCACCACCCATTCACTTCAATGGGTGAAAAAAGCTGACAAAAAGTGACATGCTCCACTGTGCAAAATAAAGATGCAAAGCAGAAAATCCTGATGACAAAAAAAAACAAAAAAAAAAAAAAACTGTGAATGAGATTTCTGAAGTCTCAGACTTTGCTGGTACTATAAAACGCAGCTGAAAATTTATTATATATATATATATATATATATATATATATATATATATATATATATATATATATATATATATATATATATTTATTATATATATATATATATATATATATATATATATATATATATATATATATATATATATATATAAAAAGCATAAAAAAAACACTGCAAAAACACCTAATGTGAACTTAGCCGAAGAGGCATTCCAGAGCCAAGCGGTCAGGAAAATCCTAAAGTAATGCTTGAAACGATCTTCGATTCAATCCTGGGTGACCCTCAATGGAAAACAATTCAGTTTGAAAGAGCAGACCGAACCCGGCAGCCTCGAGGCTTTACAGTTCATCCCCTGCCTGCATAAAGAAATGATAATGACAAGGGCCAGGTCTCAGAGGGATATATTCTATCTGGGTACTGAAATACATAAGTTTATGGATTTATCTCATATAACCCTTCAGAAGAGGAAACTCTTTAAGCCCCGCTAAAAATCCTGATGGATCAGCGAATTCACTACAGATTTTTTTTTTGCTGCCCGCAGAGATGGAATATCTGCGACACTACGTTCCTTGGAGGACCTGCCAGTTTTCTCTGAAGTTTTGGGACGACATACGCCTAAGATTTCAGACTGGGAGGCCCAATTACCCTCAGAAGCAACCCCTTCTGTCTGGAATCAAAAAGAAAGAAGGTATCGGAGGGGTATGGCAGACCGGGGAGATCGGGGGAAAGTCTTTACCCCCCTTAGACTAAAAACCTACTACTGCCTCACCAACACCGGAACTCCTGAAACCCTTAACCTATTGCCTCCTTCCCCACCATCCTGCAGAATGTAAGTCCGCAAGGGCAGGGTCCTCGCCCCTCTGTATCAGTCACTGTTAGTTTGCTTACTGTAAGTGATCTGTAATTTGTATGTAACCCATTCTCATGTACAGCACCATGGAATCAATGGTGCTATATCAATAAATTAATAACAAGTGTTGGACATACAGTACATAATACTTTTCTTTCCGTGCTTTTTGACTGCTGTCCCCACTACTTTATTTCCCCAAGTACTTTCCAGTACTTTCATATTTGTTATTAATGTGCTTAAAGCCCTTCTTAACCCCTTTACCCCCGAGGGTGGTTTGCACGTTAATGACCGAGCCAATTTTTACAATTCTGACCACTGTCCCTTATGAGGTAATAACTCTGGAACGCTTCAACAGATCTTGGCGATTCTGATTTTTCTCATGACATATTGTACTTCACGTTAGAGGTAAAATTTCTTCGATAAAACTTGGGTTTATATGTGTAAAAATTGAAATTTGGCGAAAATTTGGAAGATTTCGCAATTTTCAAAGTTTGAATTATTATGCCCTTAAAACAGAGAAATAGGTGACACAAAATACTTACCGTATATACTCGAGTCATTGTCCCAGGGGGTCTGCGGGGGAGGGGGAGCGGCGGCTGTCACATACTCACCTGCTCCCGCGCGCGGTCCCTGCATCTCCGATGGTCTCCAGGCGCCGGCAGCTTCTTCCTGTGTTCAGCGGTCACGTGGTACCGCTCATTAAAGGAAGGAATATGGATGCGACTCTACTCCCATAGGGGTGGAGCGCATATTCATTACTTTACCGAGCGGTACCAGTGACCTCTGAACACCGGAACAAGCTGCTGGCGCCGATACCATCTGTCAGTGAGAAGCTGCCAGGGACCGCGTCGGGAGGGCGAGTATAACGGGGGAGGGTGAGCATTGAGATATTCACCTGTCCCCGTTCCACCGCCGGGCGCCGCTCTGTCTTCCCCGTCCTCTGGCTGTGACATTCAGGTCAGAGGGCACGATGACGTGTTTAGTGTGCGCGCCGCCCTCTGCCTGAACAGTCACTGCAGAGAGCCGGAAGACGGAGCGGCGCCCGGCGGTGGAACGGGGACAGGTGAATATCTCAAGTGCCGGGGGGCCTGAGCAACGAGAGGCGAGTATGCCTTTTTTTTTCTTTTTTTTTTTTTTAATCGCAGCAACAGCATATGGGGCGTAATATTCTATGGAGCATCTAATGGGGCCATAATCAACCTTTACGCAGCATTGTATGGGGAACATTTTCTATGGAGCATCTTATGGGGCCATAATCAACTTTTATGCAGCATTGTATGGGCACATTTTTTATGGAGCACCCATAATCAACCTTTATGCAGCATTGTATGGGGCAAATGTTTCTATGGAGCATCTTATGGGGCCATAATCAATCTTTATGCAGCATTGTATGGGGCACATTTTCTATGGAGCATCTTATGGGGCCCATAATCAACCTTTATGCAGCACTATATGGGGCACATTTTCTATGGAGCATCTTATGGGGCCATAATCAACCTTTATGCAGCATTATATGGGGCAAATGTTTCTATGGAGCATCTTATGGGGTCATATTCAACCTTTGTGCAGCATTGTATGGGGCAAATGTTTCTATGGAGCATCTTATGGGGCTATAATCAACCTTTGTGCAGCATTGTATGGGGCAAATGTTTCTATGGAGCATCTTATGGGGCCATAATAAACCTTTGTGCAGCATTATATTGGGCAAATGTTTCTATGAAGCATCTTATAAGGCCATTATTAACCTTTGTGCAGCATTATATGGGGCGTATTTTGTTTGGAGCATCTTATGGGGCCCATCATAAACTGTATGGAGCATTATATGGGGCTCCTGATTCAATATGAATATTCAAAAACACTTAACCTACTGATGTCTCAATTTTATTTTTATTGGTACCTATTTTTATTTTTGAAATTTACCAGCTGCTGCTGCATTTCCCACCCTAGGCTTATACTCGAGTCATTAAGTTTTCCCAGTTTTTGTGGCAAAATTAGGGGTCTCGGCTCATACTCGGGTCGGCTTATACTTGAGTATATATGGTAATAAGTAACATTTCTCACATGTCTACTTTACATCCGCACAATTTTTGCAACACCATTTTTTTTTTTCTCTTACGGACCACCTCACATTTGAAGTCACTTTGAGGGGTATATATGATAGAAAATACCCAAAAGTGACACCATTTTAAAAACTTCCCCCTAAAGGTGCTCAAAACCACATTCAAGATGTTTATTAACCCTTTAGGTGCTTCACAGGAATTTTTGGAATGTTTAAAAATAAAATATGAACATTAACTTTTTTCACAAAAGTTTAATTCAGACCAAATTTTTTTTTATTTTTTGTCCTGAGTATCTGATACCCAATATTTGCAAGTATACTACTGTTTGGGTGCATGGCAGAGCTCGGAAGGGAAGGAGCACCGTTTAACTTTTCAATGCAAAATTGGCTGGAATTGAGATCGGATGCCATGGCGCGTTTGGAGAGCCTCTGATGTGTCTAAACAGTGGAAACCCCCCACAAGTGACACCATTTTGGAAACTAGACCCCCAAGGAACTTATCTAGATGTGTGGTGAGCACTTTGAACCCCCAAGTGCTTCACAGAAGTTTATAACATAGAGCCGTAAATATTAAAAAAAATATTTTTTTTCACAAAAATTATATTTTCGCACACAATTTTTTATTTTCCCAAGGCTAACAGGAGAAATTGGACATCAAAAGTTGTTGTGCAATTTGTCCCGAGTATGCTGATACCCCATATGTGGGGATAAACCGCTGTTTGCGTGCATGGCAGAGCTCAGAAGGAAAGGAGCGCCAGATTTTACCGTTATGGTTTACAGGTGCCATGACCCACTGGGAGAGCCCATGAGGTGCCAAAACAGCAGAACCCCCATAAGTGACCCCCATTTAACGAACTACACCTCTCAACAAATTCATCTAGGGGTGCAGTGATCATACTGACACCATGGGTGTGTCACAGAATTTTATATCATTGGGCAGCGAGGACAAAATAACTACCGTATATACTCGAGTATAAGCCGAGATTTTCAGCCCAAAATTTTGGGCTGAAAGTGCCCCTCTCGGCTTATACTCGAGTCAAGGTGGGTGGCAGGGTCGGCGGGTGAGGGGGAGAGGGCGCTGAGGCATACTTACCTAGTCCCAGCGATCCTCGCGCTGTCCCTGCCATCCCACGGGCTTCTGTGCTGCAGCTTCTTCCCCTCTTCAGCAGTCACGTGGGACCGCTCATTACAGAAATGAATAAGCGGCTCCACCTCCCATAGGGGCGGAGCCGCCTATTCATTCCTCTAATCAGCGGTGCCGGTGACCGCTGATAGAGAAAGAAGCTGCGGCACCGAAGACCAGGCAGAGGGACAGCGCGAGGATCGCCAGGACTAGGTAAGTATAGCATATTCACCTGTCCTCGTTCCAGCCGCCGAGCGTCGCTCCATCTTCCCGGCCGGCGCCTCCATCTTCCCGGCGTCTGCGCTCTGACTGTTCAGGCAGAGGGCGCGATGACGCATACAGTGTGCGCGGCGCCCTCTGCCTGATCAGTCAGAGCAGAGACGCCGGGAAGATGGAGGCGCCGGAACGAGACGCCGGGAGCTGCAATCAAGGGAGGTGAGTATGTGTTTTGTTTTCTTTATTGCAGCAGCAGCAGCGGCGGCGGCAGAGATTTATGTGGAGCATCTATGGGGCACAGTGAACGGTGCAGGGCACCGTATATGGCACATCTATGGGGCACAGTGAACGGTGCAGGGCACCGTATATGGCACATCTATGGGGCACAGTGAACGGTGCGGAGCACCGTATATGGCACATCTATGGGGCACAATGAACGGTGCAGAGCACCGTATATGGCACATCTATGGGGCACAGTGAACGGTGCAGAGCACCGTATATGGCACATCTATGGGGCACAGTGAACGGTGCAGGGCACCGTATATGGCACATCTATGGGGCACAGTGAACGGTGCAGAGCACCGTATATGGCACATCTATGGGGCACAGTGAACGGTGCAGAGCACCGTATATGGCACATCTATGGGGCACAGTGAACGGTGCGGAGCACCGTATATGGCACATCTATGGGGCACACTGAACGGTGCAGAGCACCGTATATGGCACATCTATGGGGCACAGTGAACGGTGCAGAGCACCGTATATGGCACATCTATGGAGCACAGTGAACGGTGCAGAGCACCGTATATGGCACATCTATGGGGCACAGTGAACGGTACAGGGCACCGTATATGGCACATCTATGGGGCACAGTGAACGGTGCAGAGCACCGTATATGGCACATCTATGGGGCACAGTGAACGGTGCAGGGCACCGTATATGGCACATCTATGGGGCACAGTGAACGGTGCGGAGCACCGTATATGGCACATCTATGGGGCACACTGAACGGTGCAGAGCACCGTATATGGCACATCTATGGGGCACAGTGAACGGTGCGGAGCACCGTATATGGCACATCTATGGGGCACAGTGAACGGTGCGGAGCACCGTATATGGCACATCTATGGGGCACAGTGAACGGTGCGGAGCACCGTATATGGCACATCTATGGGGCACAATGAACGGTGCGGAGCACCGTATATGGCACATCTATGGGGCACAGTGAACGGTGCAGAGCACGGTATATGGCACATCTATGGGGCACAGTGAACGGTGCAGAGCACCGTATATGGCACATCTATGGGGCACAGTGAACGGTGCGGAGCACCGTATATGGCACATCTATGGGGCACAATGAACGGTGCAGGGCACCGTATATGGCACATCTATGGGGCACAGTGAACGGTGCAGAGCACCGTATATGGCACATCTATGGGGCACAGTGAACGGTGCAGGGCACCGTATATGGCACATCTATGGGGCACAGTGAACGGTGCAGAGCACCGTATATGGCACATCTATGGGGCACAGTGAACGGTGCAGAGCACCGTATATGGCACATCTATGGGGCACAGTGAACGGTGCAGGGCACCGTATATGGCACATCTATGGGGCACAGTGAACGGTGCGGAGCACCGTATATGGCACATCTATGGGGCACACTGAACGGTGCAGAGCACCGTATATGGCACATCTATGGGGCACAGTGAACGGTGCGGAGCACCGTATATGGCACATCTATGGGGCACACTGAACGGTGCAGAGCACCGTATATGGCACATCTATGGGGCACAGTGAACGGTGCGGAGCACCGTATATGGCACATCTATGGGGCACAGTGAACGGTGCGGAGCACCGTATATGGCACATCTATGGGGCACAATGAACGGTGCGGAGCACCGTATATGGCACATCTATGGGGCACAGTGAACGGTGCAGAGCACCGTATATGGCACATCTATGGGGCACAGTGAACGGTGCGGAGCACCGTATATGGCACATCTATGGGGCACAATGAACGGTGCAGAGCACCGTATATGGCACATCTATGGGGCACAATGAACGGTGCGGAGCACCGTATATGGCACATCTATGGGGCACAGTGAACGGTGCAGAGCACCGTATATGGCACATCTATGGGGCACAGTGAACGGTGCGGAGCACCGTATATGGCACATCTATGGGGCACAATGAACGGTGCAGAGCACCGTATATGGCACATCTATGGGGCACAATGAACGGTGCGGAGCACCGTATATGGCACATCTATGGGGCACAGTGAACGGTGCAGAGCACCGTATATGGCACATCTATGGGGCACAGTGAACGGTGCGGAGCACCGTATATGGCACATCTATGGGGCACAATGAACGGTGCAGAGCACCGTATATGGCACATCTATGGGGCACAATGAACGGTGCGGAGCACCGTATATGGCACATCTATGGGGCACAGTGAACGGTGCAGAGCACCGTATATGGCACATCTATGGGGCACAGTGAACGGTGCGGAGCACCGTATATGGCACATCTATGGGGCACAATGAACGGTGCGGAGCACCGTATATGGCACATCTATGGGGCACAATGAACGGTGCGGAGCACCGTATATGGCACATCTATGGGGCACAGTGAACGGTGCAGAGCACGGTATATGGCACATCTATGGGGCACAGTGAACGGTGCAGAGCACCGTATATGGCACATCTATGGGGCACAGTGAACGGTGCGGAGCACCGTATATGGCACATCTATGGGGCACAATGAACGGTGCAGAGCACCGTATATGGCACATCTATGGGGCACAGTGAACGGTGCGGAGCACCGTATATGGCACATCTATGGGGCACAGTGAACGGTGCAGAGCACCGTATATGGCACAGCTATGGGGCACAGTGAACGGTGCAGAGCACCGTATATGGCACATCTATGGGAGACATGAACGCTGCAGAGCACAGTATGGCACAGCTATGGGGAAATATGAACGGTGCAGAGCACTGTATGGCACAGCTATGGGGAAATAATGATCTATTTTTATTTTTGAAATTCACCGGTAAATGCTGCATTTCCACCCTAGGCTTATACTCGAGTCAATAAGTTTTCCCAGTTTTTTGTGGCAAAATTAGGGGGGTCGGCTTATACTCGGGTCGGCTTATACTCGAGTATATACGGTACATTTTTACCACCAACATTTTATTTTAGCCAAAGATTTTACATTTTCACACAAGTGGGTAAAAATGGCAACAAAATTTGTCCTGTATAACAACAATTTCCCATCCCTCTTTAGAGAACTGCAGAGGTTACTGACCAAATGGATGCCCCCCTTAGGGTATATTTGCATGTAGCGTATTTGCTGCCTACAGCCGCAGCGGCCAGATGTTACAGCATAGTGGATGAGATTTTATTAAATCCCTTCTCCACTATGTGCGCAGGGACACCCGCGGCTTCCCTGCGTAACCGGACATGTGGTACGTCTATCTAAACCGCAGCATGTCTATTTATCTTGCGGAGACGCTCAATCTCTGCAAGATAAATATCACAGTCCTATGTATAGGATGCGGTGATTCCCCATGGTTCAATGAACACATGCGGAATCACAGCACGTACAAAAGTCCAAAGCACTGCCACTCCGGACCGTGAAAACACAGCCGTACACTCACCAATTGGTCATGTAGCTTCAGTTAATATGTCCCTCCTTCCTAAGCTAATTTAGCATTTTGAGACTCTCCCTGTAAAGGTGCCTCGGGGGGAACCTGTCAGCAGGATTGTGCACAGTAACCTACAGACAGTGTCAGGTCGGTGCCGTTATCCTGACTACAATGATACCTTGCCTGATGAAATCTGTCTTGTGGTTGTTGTTTAATCTTTTTTCGAAGTTTTTACTTAATGATATGCTCGTGCTCCAGGGCAGCCTGTGGTGATCGGATTAGGTATTCATAATTCAGCCTGCAGAAGGGTCACAGATCGCTCCCTGACCGGCCCCATAGTTTGGATAATCAGTATCTATACATACTGAAGAAAAAAAAGAATAAAAAAACCTTCTGTAGGCAGGCGCCAGCTGTGAACCTGCGCTGCAGCATGATTGCATGTTTAGTGTCCTAGTAATAACTGTTCTTTAGGTTATTGAGCAAGTACAAAAAAATATATATATTGAAAACGGCGCCCGCAGAGCCTGCGCAGTA
The DNA here is from genome assembly GCF_032444005.1 of Ranitomeya imitator. Classification (NCBI taxonomy): domain Eukaryota; kingdom Metazoa; phylum Chordata; class Amphibia; order Anura; family Dendrobatidae; genus Ranitomeya; species Ranitomeya imitator. Next base: position 63,252,540 of record NC_091288.1, read on the forward strand.
AGCATCCTGGGCTAGCCTATCCTCCATATAAGCACCCCAACCCGAGGGGCTGGCGTCGGTGGTGATTATCTTGGAAGGGTCTATTACCCAAGGTACTTGTTTTAAAAGGTGCTCCATATCTAACCACCATGTTAGGGATTCTATAACGTCTCTGGAAAGAGTTAGTTTACTTCCCAGATGTCCCTGTGATTTTTCCTGAACATACAAGACTTCATACTGTAATGGTCGGGTATGAAATTGAGCCCACGGTACAGCTGGAATGCATGAAGATAATGACCCCAGTAGAGACATAGCTTGTCTTAGTGTCATGTGTGGGTTTTCCACTGCCCATGACACCTTTAACTGTATAATCAACTTTTTTGACTGTGGGAGGAAGCACTTCTGAGTCTAGCTGGATTCCTAGAAATGTTTGAACGGTTTCTGGATTCAGTCTGGATTTTTCGAAGTTGACGATCCAACCTAACTCCTGTAGGGATGAGATCGTATTAGATAATCAATTTTTACATTGGGATATAGAATTTCCTACAAAAAGAAAATCATCTAGGTAGGGTATTATTAGGGTATCTTGATGTAGGTGAGCCATCACTTCTAGTATTACTTTTGTGAAGATACGGGGAGCCATTGAAAGCCCAAAGGGCATTGCCACGTATTGGAAGTGACGAACCTGTCCTGCCAGGATGACCGCTACCCTTTGGTACCGCTGGTGTTCGGTATGTATGGGAAGATGATAGTAGGCATCTTTTAGGTCTATCCCCGCCATCACACATCTAGGGAACAAAAGTATGATGGTAGAACCAATGGATTCCATTTTAAAAGTATGGTTATGCAAAAAAGAATTTAATTTTTTGAGATTTATAATAGTTCTGAATTAACCATCCGGTTTATTGATCAAAAATAAAGGAGAATAGAACCCCCTCCCTTCTTGATCCTGGGGAACTTCTATCAAGACTTTTTTAGATAGTAAAGATAGGATCTCTGATTCCAGAGCCTTTTGTTGTTCCCGTCCTTTTGGTGATGTTACTACAAAAGAATCCCAAGGGATTTGATTAAATTCCAATTTTAACCTGAATTGTATAATGTCCAGAATCCATTGGCTAGATGTTACTTGCTTCCAACTATGAAATAAATATTTTAGTCTGCCGCCCACTTCATGGTTAGCGGTACTTATTACGTCTTTGACTATAGGATCCACTAAACAATGCACCTTTTTGCTTTGGATCCTTTGCCTCCCAGCACTCCCTTTGAGTTTCAAACGGTTTGTTTCTGGTAAAGGGGCATCTTTTAAAGGATCTCCTGTAAGACTGGTTTAGAGATTTAGAGATTGGTTAGGGAAACCTTTCTTTCTCTCCCCTGCTTTATTTAGGAGATCATCCAATGTTTTCCCAAAAAGGAACTCACCCTGGCAACCTGGCAAGGGATTGCACAAAGTTTTGCTTTTGCCTGTGCGTCCCCCTTCCAGTTTTTCAACCAGAGTGCTCGTCGGGCTGTATTCACTAGTCCGGCTGATCTGGCTGCTAAGCGTAGCGAATCTACTGAAGCATCAGCAAGGAATGCTATCGCTTCTTTTATTAGAGAGATTTTCGGCAGAATTGATTCTCTCGAAGTTCTACCCCTAATCTGTTCCTCCAGCTGTTCCATCCAGACTAGCAGCGACCTGGCGGTGCATGTGCTAGATATAGCTGGCCTGAATGCCCCCGTGTTGGCTTCCCAGGACTTATTTTTTTAGTAAGGCCTCTGCTTTATGGTCTAAAGGGTCTGTCAAGACCCCCGAATCCTCTACTGGTAAGACCGATTGCTAGGAGGTGCAAGCTACTCCAGCATCAACTTTAGGCACTTTTGACAAGGAATTTAGTTCCTCGTCACTGAAGGGATAGCGTCTCTTAGAGGATGATGGCAGGAACCCCCGTGTATTATGCTTAACCCATTCTTTTTTTATAGAGTCTTTAATCGTGGGTATGACAGGGAAGAATCTTCGTTTTTTCTGTCCCAACCCTGCAAACATGATGTCCTGCGCTGATTTTTTCCCCTTTTTCGTCTGGGCACTCCATTGTGCTTCTGACGGATTTTACTAGGTTATCTACACTGCTGTTACGTAGACAAAGGCCCCCTTCGTTCTCTGACGAACTTGATTGAGAACCGGAATTGTCTAAGGATCTATGTACATCCTCAGAATCTGAGTCCACTGGAGACAGGGACTCGCTTGGTAGGCAGGTACTGGAGCTACTTGTGTGCGCCAAACCCTGCATTTCTTCCCGAATCATGGCTCTTACATCTGCTGGTGTCATAACATTTTCCTGATGTAAGGTTAGAGTGATACACTGTGGGCATAACCCCTTAGCGTAAGAATCCGGAAGAGGCTGTGTACATAGGGCGCATTCTTTATGCTTGGACTTGTGTGTCCGTTTCTTAGTCTAAAAGGAGAGGGACACAGGAGGAACATATATCAGAATATAGGAAGAGGATCTTTTAAAAACTCACCAAGTGAAGCTGAAGGTACCGGTTCTGGAGGCGGAGCTTTTGGTAAAGGGTCCTTGACATTTTGTCTGGCGGTGGATCGCTTCTCTGGGGGGCGACCACCACTCTTAGTGCTGCTTCTGGCACTTCTCTAATTGCTTGTAGGGCACTGTTTTGTTGCAGACAGGTGCGCATCGTCGGCCGGTGAAGCCACACTCACACACACACCAGCCGACGGCAGCGCCGTTTTTTGAATTTGGCGCTGAATCTTCTGCCTCCCCGGACCCAACCCGGAAGTGCTCCGGCTACTTCCGGGTTAGACACGCCGCTCTCTTACCATGCAGCAGCCGGAGGATTGAAAGCCGGCTGCTGCAGCGCGCGTGTCCTCATGGAGCCAGGCGGACCGCTCCGGACCCGGACCACGGATGGCTCACCAGACGAGGGGGGAGGCTGCAAGCAGGGGCTCCCCGGCCGCTGCTTTTGGAACCACAGCCCCTGCTATTCCCACAGAACTACACAGGCGGATGCATGGCCCAGGAATCCTCTTCATCTGTAGGTAAGCTTCGGATTCCTATAGGAACAGGAAACCTAAACTGAGGAGGAGAGGTGACCGCCTCCTTTTATTCTGTAGGTTTCCTGTTCCTATGGGCGGATCCCTCTCTCTCTCTCATGTGGGGTGCTGTCGTGGGGAAGGGTAAAAAAAATTACATAAAAAAAAAAAGTTTTCCCATATGTTAGGGAATAGGTTACTGAATGCTGAGGGGTTCGACCATCAGGAGCTGCAGTGATTCTAAGGAGAGGGTTATGATGAGCCCCATCTACATGGAGCAGAGGTTGAGCCTGTGCACCTCTGCTCCATTCATTATCTATGAGACTACTGAAAAAAGCGGAATACTGTACTATGCCATTGATAAAAAAAAAAATGGAGCAGAGGCACCCAGGCTCAGCCTCTTTTCCCATGTAGAAGGGGCTCTGCAGAACACACTTTTCAGGGCATAGGAGTATCTTACCATCAAGGAAAGACACCCTGAAAGCCTTAACACATCAGTCATTTTTTTTTTTTTAAGTAGAACCAACAAAGGCAAAAGCCTATGAAAGGGGGAATGGGAGCCCATTTGTTTGGCAACAAAACACTGCTTAATGCAGCTCGAAATGAGCCTTATTGTATGTGGAGGTATGGGAAAATAACAGGTAAGATAGTGGATTACTACTTATTAAAACTAGCAAAAAAGAAAAATGGAGCATTTTCAAATAGCAACCAAGCAAATTTAATCCCTTAGTGACAGAGCCAATTTGGTACTTAACCCCTCTACCCCTAAGGGTGGTTTGCACGTTAATGACCGGACCAATTTTTACAATTCTGACCACTGTCCCTTTATGAGGTTATAACTCTGGAACGCTTCAACGGATCCCGGTGATTCTGACATTGTTTTCTCGTGACATATTGTACTTCATGATTGTGGTAAAATTTCTTTGATATTAACTGCATTTATTTGTGGAAAAAAACGGAAATTTGGCGAAAATTTCGCAATTTTCCAACTTTGAATTTTTATGCAATTAAATCACAGAGATATGTCACACAAAATACTTAATAAGTAACATTTCCCACATGTCTACTTTACATCAGCACAATTTTGGAACTAACATTTTTTTTTGTTAGGAGAGTTATAAGGGTTAAAAGTTGACCAGCAATTTCTCATTTTTACAACACCATTTTTTTTTTTTTTTTTTTTTTTAGGGACCACATCTCATTTGAAGTCATTTTGAGGGGTCTATATGATAGAAAATACCCAAGTGTGACACCATTCTAAAAACTGCACCCCTCAAGGTGCTCAAAACCACATTCAAGAAGTTTATTAACCCTTCAGGTGTTTCACAGGAATTTTTGGAATGTTTAAATAAAAATGAACATTTAACTTTTTTTCACAAAAAAATTACTTCAGCTCCAATTTGTTTTGTTTTACCAAGGGTAAGAGGAGAAAATGGACCCCAAAAGTTGTTGTACAATTTGTCTTGAGTACGCCGATACCCCATATGTGGGGGTAAACCACTGTTTGGGCGCATGACAGAGCTCGGAAGCGAAGAAGCGCCATTTGACTTTTCAATGCAAAATTGACTGGAATCGAGATGGGACGCCATGTTGCGTTTGGAGAGCCCCTGATGTGCCTAAACATTGAAACCCCCCACAAGTGACACCATTTTGGAAAGTAGACCCCCTAAGGAACTTATCTAGAGGTGTGGTGAGCACTTTGACCCACCAAGTGCTTCACAGAAGTTTATAATGCAGAACCGTAAAAATAAAAAATCATTTTTTCACAAAAATTATCTTTTCGCCCCCAATTTTTTATTTTCCCAAGGGTAACAGGAGAAATTGGACCCCAAAAGTTGTTGTCCAATTTGTCCTGAGTGCGCGGATACCCCCTATGTAGGGGGGAACCACCGTTTGGACGCATGGGAGGGCTCGGAAGGGAAGGAGCGCCATTTGGAATGCAGACTTAGATGGAATGGTCTGCAGGCGTCACATTGCGTTTGCAGAGCCCCTAATGTACCTAAACAGTAGAAACCCCCCACAAGTGACCCCATATTGGAAACTAGACCCCCCAGGGAACTAATCTAGATGTGTTGTGAGAACTTTGAACCCCCAAGTGTTTCACTACAATTTATAACGCAGAGCCGTGAAAATAAAAAATCTTTTTCCCACAAAAATTTTTTAGCCCCCAGTTTTGTATTTTTCCAAGGGTAACAGGAGAAATTGGACCCCAAAAGTTGTTGTCCTATTTGTTCTGAGTACGCTGATACCCCATATGTTGGGGTAAATCCCTGTTTGGGCACACGGGAGAGCTCGGAAGGGAAGAAGCACTGTTTTACTTTTTCAATGCAGAATTGGCTGGAATTGAGATTGGACGACATGTCGCGTTTGGAGAGCCCCTGATGTGCCTAAACAGTGGAAACCCCCCAATTATAACTGAAACCCTAATCTAAACACACCCCTAACCCTAATTCCAACAGTAACCTTAACCACACCTCTAACCCTGACACACCCCTGTGATGTGCGATCACATTAGAGGACAGAGAATAACACATTGCTTTTTTTTTTTTGCAGCCGCCAGTAAACAGTTAATTACCGGTGATCGCAAAACAGGGGTCGGTAAAAACCGACCCCGATCATGTTCTTCACCCCAAAAATCTTCTGGGTGCCGGCCGGCGGGCGCACTGCGCCTGCCATTTTTTGGCCAGAAAAAGATGGCGGCGCCCATCGGGAGCCACGAGGAGCACCGGGGGAGACATGTGAGCATTGGGGGGCTATCGGGGACCCCATTTCTCTGTCCTCTGATGTGTGATCACATCGGAGGACAGAGACATTAAATGGGAAATCATGTTTTTTTTGTTTGTTTGCTTTGCGACCGCCGGTAAATGGTTAATTACCGGCGATCTCAACTCGGGGGTCGGTAAAAAAAAACCCGAATCATGTTCTCTGGGGTCTCGGCTACCTCCGGCAAACGAGACCCCAGAGAAAATCCGACGGGGGGGGCGCTATTCACTTTTTCCACAGCGCCGTTGCTGTGGTTTAAAAACCCTTAACTGTCACCGTTAAAAGGCGTATCGGCGGTCGTTAAGGGGTTAAAGGGATTTTTACACGTTGTATTATCAGGAGCGCACCACTCCACCCTCTATTGTTTGGATTCTAAGGCACTACTGAAGTGACTGGTCGGAGCAGCAGCATGGTCGCACTACTGCTCCAAACTGAACGCTCTGACAGTTTTGCCTTGGAAGCTTGGAAAAGCTTTGGGGACAATCTGGGCATTGCCTAGATTTCCGACCATTCTGAAATGGCAGGATGGCAGCTAGTTTAGGCAACGAGCAGTAAACTATAAAGTTAAAAATCCCTCAGTTCTTGAGAAGACACGATTTTTAATAGGAGTAAAAGAAGTTGTCCACTACTTGGACAACAACTTCTCATACCACAAACTTGGCCCTGATAAAATAATAAAGCCTATACTAACTTCCGGTGCTGGCGCCGTTCCCGCAGTGTCGGCACTCTGCCTCTCTGGCTGTTGTTGTGACACTGGCGCCCAATCAGCGCTGGCGTCACTGTCCCCGGCCTGTTGGACTGAGCAGGAAGAGGAAGTCCGAGATCAGCTACAGCCAGGGCTTCCTCTTCATGTTTGATTTGTCTGAAGGTGGAGACAGTGAGGCCGCCGTCACACATGCGAGTTTTACGGACGTAAGAGCGCAGAATCTACGTCCGTAAAACTCGCAAAAAATACGGCACAATTATTCTCTATGCCCCTGCTCCTATTTGCCGTATTTTACTGATCAGTATTATACGGCTTTCTACGGCCGTACAAAATCGCAGCATGCTGCGTTTGTCACCGTACTGCGCAAGAAATACGCCAATGAAAGTCTATGGAAGCGTGAAAAATACGGATTACACACGGACAAGCAGTGTGACTTGCGAGAAATACGCAGCGCTGTTAGAGAGAAAAGCCGGTAATTCAGTGCGGTGTACAGTAAAATCACACTGACAGCTTCCAGTCCAATAGATATAATAAATGTGTACACATAGAATAGGTATATATATATATATATATATGTCAGTGAGACACATATATGTATATATATTAATATTTATTCCAGCGCTATACAGCTTGAAAGCCGGTAATTCAATTACCGGCTTTTTCCTTCTCCTTCCTAAAACCCGACATGATTTGAGACATGGTTTACATACAGTAAACCATGTCTTCTCTCCATTTTTTTTGCAGATTCCACACTACTAATGTCAGTAGTGTGTATCTGCAAAATTTGGCCGTTCTAGCTCTTAAAATAAAGGGTTAACTGGCGGAAAAAATTGGCGTGGGCTCCCGCGCAATTTTCTCCGCCAGAGTAGTAAAGCCAGTGACTGAGGGCAGATATTAATAGCCTGGAGAGGGTCCACGGTTATTGGCCCCCCCCTGGCTAAAAATATCTGCCCCCAGCCACCCCAGAACAGGCACATCTGGAAGATGCGCCTATTCTGGCACTTGGCCACTCTCTTCCCATTCCCGTGTAGCGGTGGGATATGGGGTAATGAAGGGTTAATGCCACCTTGCTATTGTAAGGTGACATTAAGCCTAATTAATAATGGAGAGGCGTCAATTATGACACCTATCCATTATTAATCCAATTGTAGTGAAGGGTTAAATAAAACACAAACACATTCTTTAAAATTATTTTAATGAAATAAAAACAATGGTTGTTGTAGTATTTTATTCAACGCCCAATCCAGTCACTGAAGACCCTCGTTCTGTGAGTAAAGAAACATAATAAACCAACAATATACTTACCCTCCGCAGATCTGTAACGTCCAACGATGTAAATCCTTCTGAAGGGGTTAAAACATTTTGCAGCAAGGAGCTGTGCTAATGCAGGCTGCTCCTCGCTGCAAAACCCCAGGGAATGAGGCTAAAAATAGATCAATGATCTATATTTAGCATCATTTGCGGTGAGGCGCCCTCTGCTGGCTGTTCATAGATCGTGGGAAATTACCTAGAAAGCCAGGGAGCCAGGGAGCTTTCTAGGTAATTTCCCACGATCTATGAACAGCCAGCAGAGGGCGCCTCACCGCAAATGATGCTAAATATAGATCATTGATCTATTTTTAGCCTCATTCCCTGGGGTTTTGCAGCGAGGAGCAGCCTGCATTAGCACAGCTCCTTGCTGCAAAATGTTTTAACCCCTTCAGAAGGATTTACATCGTTGGACGTTACAGATCTGCGGAGGGTAAGTATATTGTTGGTTTATTATGTTTCTTTACTCACAGAACGAGGGTCTTCAGTGACTGGATTGGGCGTTGAATAAAATACTACAACAACCATTGTTTTTATTTCATTAAAATAATTTTAAAGAATGTGTTTGTGTTTTATTTAACCCTTCACTACAATTGGATTAATAATGGATAGGTGTCATAATTGACGCCTCTCCATTATTAATTAGGCTTAATGTCACCTTACAATAGCAAGGTGGCATTAACCCTTCATTACCCCATATCCCACCGCTACACGGGAATGGGAAGAGAGTGGCCAAGTGCCAGAATAGGCGCATCTTCCAGATGTGCCTGTTCTGGGGTGGCTGGGGGCAGATATTTTTAGCCAGGGGGGGGCCAATAACCGTGGACCCTCTCCAGGCTATTAATATCTGCCCTCAGTCACTGGCTTTACTACTCTGGCGGAGAAAATTGCGCGGGAGCCCACGCCAATTTTTTCCGCCAGTTAACCCTTTATTTTAAGAGCTAGAACGGCCAAATTTTGCAGATACACACTACTGACATTAGTAGTGTGGAATCTGCAAAAAAAATGGAGAGAAGACATGGTTTACTGTATGTAAACCATGTCTCAAATCATGTCGGGTTTTATGAAGGAGAAAGAAAAAGCCGGTAATTGAATTACCGGCTTTCAAGCTGTATAGCGCTGGGATAAGTATTAATATATATACATATATGTGTCTACTGACATATATATATATATATATATATATATATATATATATTCTTTTCTTTTTGGGACACATGGATCACTTCTATAGCGGTATGTTGGTTTTGCAAGCCTGCGAGAAAACCACGCAGTACGGATGCCATACGGATTACATACGGAGGATGCCATGCGCAAAAAACGCTGACACAGCCTGCCTACGGAGGAGCAACGGACCATTTTTTTGGGGACTTTTCAGCGTATTACGGCCGTAATATACGGACCGTATTGTTTTACGCTGTGTGTGACGCCGGCCTGACGCAAGCGCTGATAGGACGCCGGGGTCACAACAACCACACGGGACCCCTGGGAGATGGCAATCAGACACCGCAGGAACAGCACCGGAGGGCAGGTGAGAATAATTTATTGTTTTTATCATCGCCAAACTTTTTCATCAAGAAGAGGTTGTCCTAGTAGTGGACATCCCTCAAATTGCAAACTTACTTGGTTTTACAAGCACTTTGCAATTTTTCCTATTTAAGAACTTGAGGTATCCCCTTTAAATTTCGACCTTTCCCAAGGTCTACGGAAGATCAGAGGAGTAATCTTTCTGATATGAGCAACTAATTCACTTTTTATTTGCCCCGGTGTTGATAACTCTCCCACCATAGTGTTTGGAAATACTGGCTATACTTTTTTTTTTTTTTAACAATACATATTTAATTACATTTTGAGAAAGCAAAATGCATTACCTTTAACAAGTAATCTGTCTCGGACGGATACCCTGCGAGTGGAGTCAGAGGCTGTGCTGGATGCTCTGCTCCCTTTCATACCATCATCCCGCTTTAGCTTGCTTGCCAGCGTCAACATCCCGCTTTACTTTTACCTACAATGCAAGAGAATTTGGTTACATACAGCTCAATAATCATTTTCACATAATTTCCTTACATTTATATTAAATATAACTTGGCTCTAGTAAAGGCTCCTGTACAACTGATGCAGTAAAACTAATGCAATTTTTAACCCAAGCATTAAAAGCCAAGATCAAAGTTACAAGGCGACAAGTGTCGAGTATCACTGCAACGTTACATCTGATGATTTCCTGCGGTATCGCACGGTGACCGGTGACCTACAGTGACTGAAACACAGAAATGCCTGTCTTCAAATGGGATTTTGTGTCGCTGGCTGCAAGCCACATGCAACATCCGTTCCCTTCCGACTCGCCAGATCACATATAGGTTCGCACATGAGCAGGAAGTCGCTTCCAGGACTCATACTCATTTGCAAGAAAAACAAACAACTGCAATCCGATTTTTTTTTTAATAACCGGATTGCACTCTGACCAATGTTAATCTAGGAGTTACAGCTCATCTGCTATGTTTTGCTCAGCTGAAATCGGACTGAGGGGGGAAAAAAAAAAATTAAAAAAAAAAAAAAAAAAAAAAAAAAAAAAAAAAAAATCGCAGCATGCCTCAATTTGCCACATATTGGACGAGACTCGCCAGTGATTAAAAAAAAAAAAAAATTGCACAGCACTCGGATCATGAGAGTGCCGTCCAATTTTTACACACTGATAGATGAAGAGGTCAGTGATATGTATAATTAGTACAGTGCTTGTGTAGCTTGCTGTACATTCATATATATATATATATATATATATATATATATATATATATATATATATATATATATATATATATATATATATATACATATATATATATATATATATATATATATATATATATATATATATACACATACATGATAAATTAATTTTCTGAAAAAAATAGCATGGGATCCCCCAACATTATATTAACCAGCAGAGGAAAAGCAGACAGCTGGAGGCAGATGTTTATAGCCTAGGAAGAGGGTAATATCCATGGAGGTTTCCAGGCTATTAATATCAGCTCACAGCTGTATACTTAACATTTACTATTAAAATAGGGGGACTCCCCCACCACCCAAAAAATGATAACAAAAAAAGGGCTCGGCAGACAGCTGCAGGTTGATATTAATAGCCTAAGATAGGGTCATGGATATTGTCCCCTACCCGTACTAAAAACATCAGCCCATGGCATTTTTTTCAGAAAAATAATAATTGATTAAATACATGTTAAGTAAGCTGCACAGGCACTGCACTAATTATTTATGTCACTGCCATCTTTATACATATCTATTCTATGTGTATATATCTATTATAACAGGTCACGCTGTGATTTTACTGTATGCGGGTTTTTCATAAATCTACTCTACAGAGAGAAAGGTATGTGGATGGAGAATAAGAATATTTCCTTTGAAAAATGTGTAAATTACAGAATTACTCTATATAAAAACTCATCTTTAAAAAAAAAAAAAAAAAAATTTGCATTGCAATCGGATAGTAATCGCATGGCATTCGGTTGTCAATCAGATGCTAGATGTGAAAAATAGCACTGTACTCATAAAAATCACATGGCGCTAGTCCTAGGGTACGTGTCCACGTTCAGGATGGCCGGCGGTTTGGACGGAGTGGCAAAAATCGCTCAGCCCCCTTCTGGGGACGCGATGATGCCGGATGTGTTCATTGCACACATCCGGTATCATCGCACCCCACACATAGGGCCCTGTGTTATACCTTGCGGCGGCGCATCGTCGCCGCAAGGTAAACGGACATGCTGCGATCTAAAAAGACGCGCCGCATGTCCGGAATCGTAGGGCCGCCGGATGCGTGTTACCACGCATAGTGGAGACGGGATTTCATTAAATCCCCTCCACTATGCTGTAACATCTGGACGCTGCGTGTTTGACGCTGCGTCTCTATGCAGCGTCAAACACGCAGCATTTCCTGAACGTGGAAACATACCCTTACTTTTCTGGTTGGAATCTGAACTTTTTTTTTCATGGTGATGAGTATGAGCCCTCACAATGTAAATCTATAGAGGCATGTTGTAAACCCCTGTGTGATTTGGCGAATGGGAATTCAGGTGACGTAAACAAAAAGAGGACCAGAGTGATTCTGACAACCGGGGAAGACGTGATCTGTGAGCGTTTTGGTGCAACTACAATACATACATATTTAGGAAGGTTTAAGGAACTAAAGTTTTGTCGAGAGCATTTCTTGGTGCTGAGCTTTACAGTTCTGCTTTAACACAGTCAGCATCCAGTGGTTTGCTTTGGAGACTACACTTATCTGTATAATTACACATAGAGATTACAGGACATTTGAACAAGCACACAGCTCTGGACAGTGAGAGCAGTGATTAGTAGACATGTTTTGAAAGCTGCAGACTCTGGTGGTGGGTGATTTTGCAAGATTCGCAACAGCAGCTTGTCAGGACCTGAGAGGGAGGTGAACAGCTACCTGCTATACATAAATCAATGGGCTGAAGAGAGGTGGCTGGGATCTTAGTCGTTAACCCCTCTACTGGAATATAACTGTTGCGCACTCTAGGCAGGGGATAGGTGGCCGGTCAGCTTAGGCTACTTTCACACTTGCGTCGTGTGACGTCTGTCGCAATGCGTCGTTTTGGAGAAAAAAACGCATCCTGCAAAGTTGCCCGCCGGATGCGTTTTTTCTCCATAGACTTGCATTAGCGACGCATTGCGACGTATGGCCACACGTCGCATCCGTCGTGCGACGGATGCGTCCTGTTTTGGCGGACCGTCGGCACAAAAAAAGTTCCATGTAACTTTTTTTGTGCGTCCGCCATTTTCGACCGCGCATGCGCGGCCAAAACTCCGCCCCCTCCTCCCCAGACATTACAATGGGGCAGCGGATGCTTTAAAAAACTGCATCCGCTGCCCCCGTTGTTCATTTATTTCACAACGTCCGTTGGTATGTCGGGCCGACGCATGGCGACGGCCCGGTACCGACGGAAGTGTGAAAGTAGCCTTAGAAACCAGCTGTGCACTATATAAGATAAAAGCTCTCACACCAGAACGACAGCAGATAGAAAAAACAAAGTCAGCCAACTGCAAACTTGCTTGTTTTCATATTGTCTAGCTAAAGTAATTAATACCGTTAAAATACCCCTTTAAAATAACTGAAGAAACTGTATGGGGCTTCATTGCGAAGCCACCATTCCCGACTATGCCAAAAAGGTCAGTGAAAAAGCAGTAATGATTCTTGCAGCTCTCTGCTTAGCATTTTGTTGGATAGTAGTATGAACAGTGGTAAATAGGATTGGATGTAGTAAGAGGTCCACACTGCAAATATCGCACTAATCTCTCTTTCTGTAAGTCTACATTACAAGATACTTTTGCAATAAGAACCCGTCTCGTGTGTGATCCGGATAGACTGGAATAAGGCTTGTGTGCAAGACTATGGCCATTAGCTTTCTACCTGTAAGTCTCAAACTAGCCAATTATCATTGTGTCCTCACTACTTTCACTCTGATGGCACATGTAGGGCTAAAACAAAAGGATTGGGATGTTGGATTTTAAGTTGCAGATTCCTTTGCTGTCAAGCACAAGTCGCCGCCATAGGCATCTTGCAGTGGCTTATTCCACTCTCCCCATTGAGAATACATGTGCGCTCAGCTGAAGCACTGGTGATGTGTAGAGCTTGTTTGGAATAGCTTTTAGTAGAACATGCATTCTGTGGACAGATATCTAATAGTAGGATCCCACAAAAATGGGATTAGCCTGCAGTTCCTTAGGTCATAATCCTTGGTAGTTATAATAAAATTTGGTATTTCTTTCCCTCTCCCGGTCCAGCATCAGTTCTCAACCATTGCCTCTGTCTGCAGCAATGATGTCACTTTGATAGCACTGCAGCCAATCACTGAACTCAGCAGCTCCGCCCATGTAGATGGTATAAGCCGCTGAGCTCTGATCAGCTGCAGTGCTGTCAACATGACATCAGCGCTGCAGACAAACAAGGGACTGGAGCAGTGGAGGAGAGCTGGAATTAGACCTGGGGAGGGCAAGTAACATCCAGTTTGTTTGGCTATAACCACCGCAGCTTATAATGTAATGATTTCTGAAATGAGAAAACCCCTTTAAAAGGTGTTCTCTATACACATTAAAGGGACTCTCTGGCTTGAAAATATTGGCATTCCCACTAGCTCCTCAAAAGCAATGGCAGTGGGAATGCCAAAACCTGTTAAACGTCCAGCCCCACTGCGCAGGGGCTCTCCACAGGTCTGTGCTTACCTGACTCAGTGGGTGGGGACAGTTACAGCCAGCGATGGGTTAAGTGATCACGTGTGGATAGGATACCATCACTGCAGAGAGCACTGGTGTGGCAGGTGATTTAACAAGTCAGTTATGCTAATTTTATTATATTTTTGTCGTTTTCCTCCCAATATACAGCCCTTTCATTGTTGATCTTGGACCCCCCTTTACAATAAATGAAGGCGCAGCTTTGGGGAGAAGCCCCACCAGTCAGAAGCTCTTCTGCAGTCAGTGGTGGTGGACATGTTTATGCTGCAGGTAAGCGGAAATTTTGACCATGTATCGTGCGAACAAAAATAGGTTGTGTGATTCCTCAGCAACCTGCACCCACGAGGTCAAATCAGCTGTTACAGACACAGTGAGGTAGAAGCCAGGTGACAGGCCAGAGGCTGTCATACAGAGATTACACTGGCCCTGCAGCCAGGGAGCGCGCGGACCACGGCCGGCCCCCACGCAGCCGGGGAGCGCGCGGACCACGGCCGGCCCCCACGCAGCCGGGAAGAGCGCGCGGACCACGGCCGGCCCCCACGCAGCCGGGAAGAGCGCGCGGACCACGGCCGGCCCCCACGCAGCCGGGAAGAGCGCGCGGACCACGGCCGGCCCCCACGCAGCCGGGAAGAGCGCGCGGACCACGGCCGGCCCCCACGCAGCCGGGAAGAGCGCGCGGACCACGGCCGGCCCCCACGCAGCCGGGAAGAGCGCGCGGACCACGGCCGGCCCCCACGCAGCCGGGAAGAGCGCGCGGACCACGGCCGGCCCCCACGCAGCCGGGAAGAGCGCGCGGACCACGGCCGGCCCCCACGCAGCCGGGAAGAGCGCGCGGACCACGGCCGGCCCCCACGCAGCCGGGAAGAGCGCGCGGACCACGGCCGGCCCCCACGCAGCCGGGAAGAGCGCGCGGACCACGGCCGGCCCCCACGCAGCCGGGAAGAGCGCGCGGACCACGGCCGGCCCCCACGCAGCCGGGAAGAGCGCGCGGACCACGGCCGGCCCCCACGCAGCCGGGAAGAGCGCGCGGACCACGGCCGGCCCCCACGCAGCCGGGAAGAGCGCGCGGACCACGGCCGGGCCCCCCGCAGCAAGGGAGCGCGCGGACCACGGCCGGCCCCCACGCAGCCGGGAAGAGCGCGCGGACCACGGCCGGGCCCCCCGCAGCAAGGGAGCGCACGGACCACGGCCGGCCCCCACGCAGCCGGGAAGAGCGCGCGGACCACGGCCGGCCCCCACGCAGCCGGGAAGAGCGCGCGGACCACGGCCGGCCCCCACGTAGCCGGGAAGAGCGCGCGGACCACGGCCGGCCCCCACGCAGCCGGGAAGAGCGCGCGGACCACGGCCGGCCCCCACGTAGCCGGGAAGAGCGCGCGGACCACGGCCGGCCCCCACGCAGCCGGGAAGAGCGCGCGGACCACGGCCGGCCCCCACGCAGCCGGGAAGAGCGCGCGGACCACGGCCGGCCCCCACGCAGCCGGGAAGAGCGCGCGGACCACGGCCGGGCCCCCCGCAGCAAGGGAGCGCGCGGACCACGGCCGGCCCCCACGCAGCCGGGAAGAGCGCGCGGACCACGGCCGGGCCCCCCGCAGCAAGGGAGCGCACGGACCACGGCTGGACCCTACAGTCTTGTATGTCACTGTTTAGGTGCTCACTACACGTGATGTGACGGCCGGTCTGTGTCTACAGATTGCCAGGCAGCTCCGCTGAGGCATGGACACGGGTGAGGGTCAGGCTGGCACAGAGGAAAGGACACTTATGCCACTGCCTCTTCTCATCACTGAGCGGAGCTGGTAGAGCAGTCAGGACAGCGCCGCCCTGTGGCTGATAACACTGAGGAGTGAGCACCAACCACGGGGCAGTACAGGGGGTATCAGTGCACTCGGCCCCAATACACAACACATTCCGGGCACCACATACACAGAACAGCAGCTTCACATCCACAGGAGGCGGAGGACTAAGCGTGTACCCGCGGACTGTCACCTGCCCTCAGCCGGCCACTGCTCCTGGGAACGAGCTCCCGGCTCCTCAGGTTCCGCTACACCAGAGCTGCTGTGCTTCGTGTCAGGGACGCCGGCCCGCTCCTCACTTCTGCACTAAGGACGCCATCTTTTCGGTAATAGCTAAATCCGAGCAAGCTAAAGGACCTTCAGTGACGTCATGACCATGTGACCAATCACATGCATGTGTAGGCGGGATCAGAATGCCGGCAGGGCTGGAGGTCACGTGCTCCATTCAGAATCCTCATACTGACCAGTGACCACCACAGAGAAGGATGTGCCTGCACTGCAGTGTGTGTGTGTGTGTGTGTGTGTGTGTGTGTGTGTGTGTGTGTGTGTGTGTGTATGCCAGTCCTTATAATGCTACAAAATGAAGAAGCAGCACACCATCGCTTTAGTGCAAAAAGGCTGTTTTAATTACATATATATTTTTTTGTAAATTCTTTACTTTGAAAGCGAAAAAATTACGATACAACATTACTGAATGTAAGTTTTTCTGAAAATACAGTGAGTGACATTTAAATTGGGGGAAAAAAAAAACAAGAAAACAGATTGTAATGATGGGAGGGGGTAGGGAAAAGGACAAAGGGTATGGGAAACGGAATGATAGGGTAGAACAGGGATAACAAACCAACAGTAACATAAGTACACATGTATGTAACAGTGAGCAAACAGCAGATAAGAAAATTGTCACAAATTCAGAAAAAAAGTTGACAATCTACAAGGGATGGGCGAGGATACAGTAGGTGAGGGTAGAGCTGGCCGTGCAGCGGTTTGGTCGATCGGTGGTTACTGCAGGTTGTAGGCTTGTCGGAAGAGGTGGGTCTTCAGGTTCTTTTTGCAGGTTTCAATGGTAGGCGAGAGTCTGATATGTTGTGGTAGAGAGTTCCAGAGTAGGGGTGATACGCGAGAGAAATCTTGTATACGATTGTGGGAAGAGGAGATAAGAGGGGAGTAGAGAAGGAGATCTTGTGAGGATCGGAGGTTGCGTGCAGGAAAGTACCGGGAGACGAGGTCACAGATGTATGGAGGAGACAGGTTGTGGATGGCTTTGTACGTCATGGTTAGGCTTTTGTACTGGAGTCTCTGGGTAATGGGGAGCCAGTGCAGGAATTGACAGAGGGGAGAGGCCGGCGAATAGTGGGGGGATAGGTGGATTAGTAAGGCAGCAGAGTTTAGAATAGATTGGAGGGGTGCGAGAGTGTTAGAGGGGAGGCCACAGAGCAGGAGGTTACAGTAGTCGAGGCGGGAGATGATGAAGGCACGGACTAGGGTTTTAATGGTCCATTTGTGCGACGTTTCGGCTCTAAGTGTGAGCTTTTTTCAAACTTATATAAACACACACACTATTTCACAAAAATCAGTACACCCCCACACATTTTTGTAAATATTTTATTATATAGTTTCATGGGACAACACTGAAGATCTGACACTGTGATACAATGTAAAGTATAGATAAGTAAGTCTATACAGGCTTCCAGCCAAGTTTAAAACCTCATGCGCATGCTTCAAGGTGTTCTCATTGGTGACACAGTGTTATTAAACTTTAAAATTAAAAGTACTCTGTTAACTGAGTTAACATGAAAGTCCTGCTTGCAGCGATGTGGCTGGAAGGGGTTAACGTTGAGAGCTGCGTCCTTAGAGATGGAGGAATGCACACTTCATCTATACTCCCTGACAGAAGTTCGCTTATCCATGTTATGTAAATAAAAGCTTATAACCTGACGTTAAATTCATCCATTGGTTGTATAAATTATTCTTTTGAAAGCTGAACCCCTCCGAAATGTGGTTTAGGTTAAGAAAATAAATTGGCATCATTGCAGAAATATTGATCAGTTAATGGACACAGAATGGTCAGATTTTGGCAAGACAAAAAGTTTTGTCGCCCACAGAAAGTAATGTGATATTCAAACAAATAATTAACTTAAAATACAAATACATGTTGCATAACATTGGTGAATAAAGTTGTGGTGCTATTAGAGTCACATTTAATATTTTGTGTGATTTCCATGAGTTTGAAGGACTACATCCATGCGGTTCAACAATGATTCATACAATTTATTAAGTCATCAGGAATAGCAAAGAATGCAGTCTTACATGACTCCCAGAGTTTATCTAAATTCTTTGGTTTTGTCTTCCAAGCTTCCTCTTTCATCCTACTTCAAACATGCTCAATGATGTTCATGTCTGATGCCTGGGCTGGCCAGTACTTGAGCACCTTGAAGGACAGATGGAAGTGACCCTTAGACAATTATATAGTAGACTAGATGGTGGCCCGATTCTAACGCATCGGGTATTCTAGAATATGCATGTCCACGTAGTATATTGCCCAGCCACGTAGTATATTGCCCAGCCACGTAGTATATTGCCCAGCCCATGTAGTATATTGCCCAGCCACGTAGTATATTGCACAGCCCACGTAGTATATTGGCCAGCCACGTAGTATATTGGCCAGCCACGTAGTATATTGGCCAGCCCACGTAGTATATTGGCCAGCCCACGTAATATATTGCCTAGCCCACCTAGTATATTGCCCAGCGACGTAGTATATTGCCCAGTCACGTAGTATATTGCCCAGCCCACGTAGTATATTGCCCAGTCACGTAGTATATTGCCCATTGACGTAGTATATTGCCCAGCTACGTAGTATATTTCCCAGTCACGTAGTATGTTGCCCAGTCACATAGTATATTGGCCAGTCACGTAGTATATAGCAGAGCCACGTAGTATATTGCCCAGTCACGTAGTATATTGCCCAGCCACATAGTATATAGCAGAGCCACGTAGTATATTGCCCAGGCACGTAGTATATTGCCCAGCACAGAGCCACGTAGTATAGAGACTTAAAAAAAACAAACATATACTCACCTTCCGAAGGCCCGTTGGAAGTCCTGCTATACTCACCTTCCGCCGCCTTTCCCGCTCCTCGCCACGCTCCCGGGACCGCTCCATTGCAAGCGGCAGCTTCCGGTCCCAGGGCTGGTGTGAGCAGGACCTATGATGACGTCGCGGTCACATGACCATGAAGTCACGGCAGGTCCTTGTCGCACACCAGCCCTGAGACAGGAAGCTGCCGCTTGCAGTGGAACGGTCCCGGGAGCGTGGCGAGGAGCGGGAAACGCGGCGGAGGGTGAGTATAGCAGGTTTTTTGTTTTTTTTTAAATTATTTTTAACATGACATATTTTTACTATTGATGCTGCACAGGCATCACAGGGACACACAGGGTTAATAGCAGCGGTAACGAAGTGCATTACACCGCAGGCCATTACCGCTGCTATTAACCCTGTGTGAGCGGTGAGTGGAGGGGATTACGGAGCGAGCGCCGGGCAGTGAGTGCAGGGGAGTAGGGGAGGGACTAATCGGACTGTGCCTGTCGCTGATTGGTCACGGCAGCCATGACAGGCAGCTGCCGAGACCAATCAGCGAATGAATAACCGTGACAGAAGGACAGACAGACAGACGGAAGTGACCCTTAGACAATTATATATATAGATTGTGTGGTAATAACAGTTTGTCATTTAAAAATCTGAGAAGAACCGAGGGGCATTAAAAAAATATATTTTTTCATATACATGTGTTAGACATTAGAAGGCACATAACTCGATTTCAAAATTGAGGCCTTTTGGGTCCAAGCTATCCAGAAGGAAGATCCATTTGGACTCTGCTCTTGACATGCGGCCTATATGATCGTCCCCTCTCCAATGCATAGGAACAACTTGGATACCAAAATATTCTTCTAGCCCTTTATATGACTGATTATGTATAGCCCTAAAATGTTCTGACAGCGGGTGTCCTTCAAATCCATTTTTGATGTTCTTCATGTGTTCATTGATCCTTCGTGACAATTTCCTTTCTGTGTGTCCTACATAAGTTTTATCGCATGGGCCTTTGATAATATAAAGGACAGCCTTAGTAGAACATGATATCTTGTCCCCAATGGAATACATTTTAGTAGCTTCTGAGTTCTGAACGTCTACTTTACCAGGGTTCTTTCTTGAGAGTTGTCTGTAGCAGATGCAGACGCGGCATGGGAAGACAATGTTCCCTCACACTGTATAACAATATCAATTACCACTTAACCCCCGAAGCTTTTTGCGTTTTCGTTTTTCACTCCCCTTCTTCCCAGAGCCATAACTTTTTTGTTTTTCCGTCAATATGGCCATGTGAGGGCTTGAGTTGCACTTTTGAACAACACCTTTGGTTTTACCATGTTGTGTACTAGAAAACGGGAAGAAAATTCCAAGTGCGATGAAATTGCAAAAAAGTGCAATCCCACACTTGTTTTTTGTTAGGATTTTTTGCTAGGTTCACTAAATACTAAAACTGAACTGCCATTATGACTCTCCAAGTCATTACGAGTTCAGACACCAAACATGTCTAAGTTTTTTTTTTATCTATGTGGTGAAGAAAAATTCCAAACTTTGCTAAAAAAAAAAATTGCACAATTTTCCCCGTAGAGTCTCCATTTTTCGTGATCTCGGGTTGCGTGAGGGTTTATTTTTTGTTTGCCGAGCTGACGTTTTTAATGATACCATTTTGGTGCAGATACGTTCTTTTGATCGCCCGTTATTGCATTCTAATGCAATGTTGTGGCAACCAAAAAAAAGTAACTGTGGCGTTTTGAATTTTTTCTCACTACGCCGTTTAGCGATCAGGTTAACACATTTTTTTTTATTGATAGATCAGGCGATTCTGAATGCGGTGATACCAAATATGTGTATGTTTGATTTTTTTTATTGTTTTATTTTGAATTGGGTCGAAATGGGGGTGATTTCAACTTTTATATAAAAAACATTTTTTTTACTTTTTCCATGCTTCAATAGCCTCCATGGGAGGCTAGAAGCTGCCACAGCTTGATTGTATCTGCTACATAGAGGCGATGCTCAGATGGCCTCTATGTAGCAGAATTACAGCCAGGGCTGCCACTAGAAATTTCGGGGCCCCATACTGGCAAAATTTTCGGGGCCCCCTTGAGACTCCGCCCAGGCTCCACCCCAGCCCCGCCTCCACACTCCACCCCTCGAACTGTCCACAGACCCACCGCTCTCTCTTGGAAAAACTCCACTTCTCACCTATCACACATCAACAGTTCCCATCACCAGATCATAAATATAGCCAGCAGCTTTTGTTTTGGCCAAAAGATTTTTTAAGCCGCCACCATAACATGGTAGACACTTTTGGCCGGGCCCTACTCTACTGTAACCTATTAAATATTTGTTAAAATATGCAATACAATTTAGGTATATTTTTATTTATTTTTCAATTTTTAAAATGACCAATAATATCACATGCAAGGAACAAATACCGCTACACCATGACCAGATGACATATTACCACCACAGTGATCGGATAATATCACATACAAGGAACAAATACCGCAACACCATGTCCAGACCACATATTACCACCACATAGTGACTGAATACTACAATTCTGATCAGTAATTAAAAAAAAGCACCATACTATCACCATAAGTGCCATTATACACAGGAGATCTGTACTTAGTATGCAGTGTCTGTGTACAGATAATACAGTGATCAATGATGAAATTATACACAGGAGCTCTGTATACAGTATACAGTGTATAGTGTCAGTGTATAGGTAACACACTGACTCACCAGTGACGTCTCTAGGTGAAGTCCTTCATCTTTCATCCAGCACAGACCGCCATCATTTAATCCAGCCAGGACTTCTCTCTGCAGGAAATAACACAGTTATCTCGAGCTCCGCTTGTAGAATACATTACTTAATTTTTCCCACCTTCTACATTACACCACATGAAGAAAAAGAGGCGACATAGTGTCACTCTACACAGTAACAGGACCGCCCCCCCATTTAAAACCGTGTCCTCAAAAAATAAAATAAATACATCACTGCAGTAATAATATCCCTAAATTAGCCCCTATGGTAATAATATCCCCCAGCCTGGCCACCGTGTGTCTCATTCCTGGCGTCAGCCACATGTTCTCCCATCCTGCCCTCATGAGTATCCATTCTGCCCCATATGATCTCCCCATCCTGCCCCATATGATCGCCCCATGTGATCTCTCCATCCTGCCCCATCTTTCTGCATCATATCCATCCTGCCCCATGATCCTGCACGATCTGTCTCCAATCATGCCCCATGTCTCCATTCTGCCCCCTATGTCTCCAACCATGCCCCCATGTCTGAAATCCAGCCACTTGTCTCCAATCATGCCCCCTGTGTCTCCATTCTGCCCCATCTGTCTCCAATCCTCCCCCATCTGTCTCCAGTCATGCCCCCATGTCTTTCATCCTGCCCCGTGTCTCCAATCATGCCCTGTATCTCCATTCTGCCCCGTGTCTCGCATTCTGCCCCAATTTCCAGCATTCTGCCCGAATGTCCAGCATTCTGCCCCCGGGTCTCACAGTCTGCCCCTGTGTCCAGCATTCTGCCCCTGTCACTGTGTCCAGCATTCTACCCCTGTCACTGTGTCCAGCATTCTGCCCCTGTCACTGTGTCCAGCATTCTGCCCCTGTCACTGTGTCCAGCATTTCTGCCCCACTGTGTCCAGCATTTCTGCCCCACTGTGTCCAGCATTTCTGCCCCACTGAGTCCAGCATTTCTGCCCCACTGTGTCCAGCATTTCTGCCCCACTGTGTCCAGCATTTCTGCCCCACTGTCCACTGAGTCCAGCATTTCTGCCCCACTGTGTCCAGCATTTCTGCCCCACTGAGTCCAGCATTTCTGCCCCACTGTGTCCAGCATTCTGCCCCACTGAGTCCAGCATTTCTGCCCCACTGTGTCCAGCATTTCTGCCCCACTGAGTACAGCATTTCTGCCCCACTGAGTCCAGCATTCTGCCCCACTGAGTCCAGCATTTCTGCCCCACTGTGTCCAGCATTTCTGCCCCACTGTGTCCAGCATTTCTGCCCCACTGTGTCCAGCATTTCTGCCCCACTGAGTCCAGCATTTCTGCCCCACTGAGTCCAGCATTTCTGCCCCACTGTGTCCAGCATTCTGCCCCACTGTGTCCAGCATTCTGCCCCACTGTGTCCAGCATTTCTGCCCCACTGTGTCCAGCATTTCTGCCCCACTGAGTCCAGCATTTCTGCCCCACTGAGTCCAGCATTTCTGCCCCACTGTGTCCAGCATTTCTGCCCAACTGAGTCCAGCATTTCTGCCCCACTGAGTCCAGCATTTCTGCCCCACTGTGTCCAGCATTTCTGCCCCACTGAGTCCAGCATTTCTGCCCCACTGTGTCCAGCATTTCTGCCCCACTGTGTCCAGCATTTCTGCCCAACTGAGTCCAGCATTTCTGCCCCACTGAGTCCAGCATTTCTGCCCCACTGTGTCCAGCATTCTGCCCCACTGAGTCCAGCATTTCTGCCCCACTGAGTCCAGCATTTCTGCCCCACTGAGTCCAGCATTTCTGCCCAACTGAGTCCAGCATTTCTGCCCCACTGTGTCCAGCATTTCTGCCCCACTGAGTCCAGCATTTCTGCCCCACTGTGTCCAGCATTTCTGCCCCACTGAGTCCAGCATTTCTGCCCCACTGTGTGTCCAGCATTTCTGCCCCACTGTGTCCAACATTTCTGCCCAACTGAGTCCAGCATTTCTGCCCCACTGAGTCCAGCATTTCTGCCCCACTGTGTCCAGCATTCTGCCCCACTGAGTCCAGCATTTCTGCCCCACTGTGTCCAGCATTTCTGCCCCACTGTGTCCAGCATTTCTCCCCAACTGAGTCCAGCATTTCTGCCCCACTGTGTCCAGCATTTCTGCCCCACTGAGTCCAGCATTTCTGCCCCACTGTGTCCAGCATTTCTGCCCCACTGAGTCCAGCATTTCTGCCCCACTGTGTGTCCAGCATTTCTGCCCCACTGTGTCCAGCATTTCTGCCCCACTGTGTCCAGCATTTCTGCCCCACTGAGTCCAGCATTTCTGCCCCACTGAGTCCAGCATTTCTGCCCCACTGAGTCCAGCATTTCTGCCCCACTGTGTCCAGCATTTCTGCCCCACTGAGTCCAGCATTTCTGCCCCACTGTGTCCAGCATTTCTGCCCAACTGAGTCCAGCATTTCTGCCCCACTGTGTCCAGCATTTCTGCCCCACTGTGTCCAGCATTTCTGCCCCACTGTGTCCAGCATTTCTGCCCAACTGAGTCCAGCATTTCTGCCCCACTGTGTCCAGCATTTCTGCCCCACTGTGTCCAGCATTTCTGCCCCACTGAGTCCAGCATTTCTGCCCCACTGAGTCCAGCATTTCTGCCCCACTGTGTGTCCAGCATTTCTGCCCCACTGTGTCCAGCATTTCTGCCCCACTGTGTCCAGCATTTCTGCCCCACTGAGTCCAGCATTTCTGCCCCACTGAGTCCAGCATTTCTGCCCCACTGAGTCCAGCATTTCTGCCCCACTGTGTCCAGCATTTCTGCCCCACTGAGTCCAGCATTTCTGCCCCACTGTGTCCAGCATTTCTGCCCAACTGAGTCCAGCATTTCTGCCCCACTGTGTCCAGCATTTCTGCCCCACTGAGTCCAGCATTTCTGCCCAACTGAGTCCAGCATTTCTGCCCCACTGTGTCCAGCATTTCTGCCCCACTGAGTCCAGCATTTCTGCCCCACTGAGTCCAGCATTTCTGCCCCACTGTGTGTCCAGCATTTCTGCCCCACTGTGTGTCCAGCATTTCTGCCCCACTGAGTCCAGCATTTCTGCCCCACTGAGTCCAGCATTTCTGCCCCACTGTGTCCAGCATTTCTGCCCCACTGAATCCAGCATTTCTGCCCCACTGTGTCCAGCATTTCTGCCCCACTGAGTCCAGCATTTCTGCCCCACTGTGTCCAGCATTTCTGCCCCACTGAGTCCAGCATTTCTGCCCCACTGTGTCCAGCATTTCTGCCCCACTTACAGGTCCCCCGGGCCCCGCTGCCGCCGGCGCTTGCCTCTTCTCCTCTGCTCTGCCGGTCCCCGCTGCTGCCGGTGCTTGCCTCTTCTCCTCTGCTCTGCCGGTCCCCTGGGCCCCGCTGCCGCCGGTGCTTGCCTCTTCTCCTCTGCTCTGCCGGTCCCCCGGGCCCCGCTGCCGCCGGTGCTTGCCTCTTCTCCTCTGCTCTGCCGGTCCCCCGGGCCCTGCTGCCGCCGGCGCTTGCCTCTGCCCTCTTCTCCTCTGCCGGTGACCGGTCCCCCGCTGCCGCCTGCCTCTTCTCCTCCGCCGGGTCCCTCGTCGTCCGGTGGTCCCCCGCTGCCTCTTCTCTGCTCCCTCGGCCTCCGCCGTCCACGTGGTGTGCCGCCGCACGCTGCTCTGCTCTGGTCCCGGAATGAGGAAGTGGAGCAGGGCAGCGTGTGACGTCACTTACTTGCGGCGGGCGGGCCCATGAATCACCGCCGCCTTAAAGGTACAAGGCTCATTTAGAGACAGCAGGCACAGCACAGTGGCACTGCAGCCGCAGCCTGAATAAAAATGTCAGGGGGGGCCCGAGCAGAGCGCGGACCGGACCGGCTGCCAGCGTGCTCGCTCGGGCCCCCCTTTTTGCTCCTCATCACCCGGCCCCATACGGCAGTGATGCCTGTAATGCCCTGATGGCGGCCCTGATTACAGCATTGCTATGAGCGCTGACCACAGAGTGGTGCTCACAGCAATCTGATATCAACAACCATAGAGGTCTCAAGGAGACCTCTGGTTGTCATGCCGATGCGCCAATGACCCCCAATCACGTGACAGGGGTCACTGGTGCTCTCATTTACGGCTGGATGGCCGGGAGCACTTGTTAAATTCCACTGTCAGAGTTTGACAGCGGCATTTAACCCCTTTACCCCCAAGGGTGGTTTGCACGTTAATGACCGGGCCAATTTTTACAATTCTGACCACTGTCCCTTTATGAGGTTATAACTCTGGAACACTTCAACGGATCCCAGTGATTCTGACACTGTTTTCTCATGACATATTGTAATTCGTGACAGTGGTAAAATTTCTTTGATATTGCCTGCGTTTATTGGTGAAAATTTTGAAAATTTCGCAATTTTCCAACTTTGAATTTTTATGCAATTAAATCACAGAGAGATGTCACACAAAATACTTAATAAGTAGCATTTTCCACATGTCTACTTTACATCAGCACAATTTTGGAAACAAAATTTTTTTTTGTTAGGGAGTTATAAGGGTTAAATTTGACCAGCAATTTATCATTTTTACAACACCATTTTTTTTAGGGACCACATCTCATTTGAAGTCATTTTGAGGGGTCTATATGATAGAAAATACCCAAGTGTGACACCATTCTAAAAACTGCATCCCTCAAGGTGCTCAAAACCACATTCAAGAAGTTTATTAACCCTTCAGGTGTTTCACAGGAATTTTTGGAATGTTTAAATAATAATGAACATTTAACTTTTTTTTCACAAAAAATTTACTTCAGCTCCAATTTGTTTTATTTTACCAAGGGTAACAGGAGAAAATGGACCCCAAAAGTTGTTGTACAATTTGTCCTGAGTACGCTGATACCCCATATGTGGGAGTAAACCACTGTTTGGGCGCATGGGAGAACTTGGAAGGGAAGGAGCGCCGTTTGACTTTTCAATGCAAAATTGACAGGATTTGAGATGGGACGCCATGTTGCATTTGGAGAGCCACTGATGTGCCTAAACATTGAAATCCCCCACAAGTGACACCATTTCGGAAAGTAGACCCCCTAAGGAACTTATCTAGATGTGTGGTGAGCACTTTGACCCACCAAGGGCTTCACAGAAGTTTATAATGCAGAGCCGTAAAAATTAAACATTTTTTCCCACACAAATTATTTTTTAGCCCCAGTTTTGTATTTTCCCAAGGGTAACAGGAGAAATTGGACCCTAAATGTTGTTGTCCAATTTGTCCTGAGTACGCTGATACCCCATGTGTGGGGGGGAACCACCGTTTGGGTGCATGGGAGGGCTCGGAAGGGAAGGAGCATCATTTGGAATGCAGACTTAGATGGAAAGGTCTGCAGGCGTCACATTGCGTTTGCAGAGCCCCTAATGTACCTAAACAGTAGAACCCCCCCCCACAAGTAACCCCATATTGGAAACTAGACCCCCCAAGGAACTTATCTAGATGTGTTGTGAGAACTTGGAACCCCCAAGTGTTTCACTAGTTTATAACGCAGAGCCGTGAAAATTAAAAAAAAAATTTCCTCAAAAAATTATGTTTTAGCCCGCAGTTTTGTATTTTCCCAAGGGTAACAGGAAAAATTGGACCCCAAAAGTTGTTGTCCAATTTGTCCTGAGTATGCTGATACCCCATATGTTGGGGTAAACCCCTGTTTGGGCACACGGGAGAGCTCGGAAGGGAAGGAGCACTGTTTTACTTTTTCAACGCAGAATTGGCTGGAATTGAGATCGGACGCCATGTCACGTTTGGAGAGCCCCTGATGTGCCTAAACAGTGGAAACCCCCCAATTATAACTGAAACCCTAATCCAAACCCACCCCTAACCCTAATCCCAACGGTAACCCTAACCACACCTCTATCCCAGACACACCCCTAACCCTAATCCCAACCCTATTCCCAACCGTAAATGTAATCCAAACCCTAACCCTAGCCCCAACCCTAACTGTAGCCTTAACCCTAACTGTAGCCTTAAACCTAGCCCTAACCCTAACCCTAGCCCTAACACTAGCCCCAACCCTAAATGTAGCCTTAACCCTTGCCCTAACCCTAGCCCTAGCCCTAACCCTAATGGGAAAATGGAAATAAATACATTTTTTAAATTTTTCCCTAACTAAGGGGGTAATGAAGGGGGGTTTGATTTACTTTTATAGCGGGTTTTTAGCGGATTTTTATGATTGGCAGCCGTCACACACTGAAAGATGCTTTTTATTGCAAAAAATATTTTTTGCGTTACCACATTTTGAGACCTATAATTTTTCCATATTTTGGTCCACAGAGTCATGTGAGGTCTTGTTTTTTGCGGGACGAGTTGACGTTTTTATTGGTAACATATTTGGGCACGTAACATTTTTTGATCGCTTTTTATTCCGATTTTTGTGAGGCAGAATGACCAAAAACCAGCTATTCATGAATTTCTTTTGGGGGAGGCGTTTATACCGTTCCGCGTTTGGTAAAATGGATAAAGCAGTTTTATTCTTCGGGTCAGGACGATTACAGCGATATCTCATTTATACCTTTTTTTAATGTTTTGGCGCTTTTATATGATAAAAACTATTTTATAGAAAAAATAATTATTTTGGCATTGCTTTATTCTCAGGACTATAACTTTTTTATTTTTTTGCTGATGATGCTGTATGGGGGCTCGTTTTTTTGCGGGACAAGATGACGTTTTCAGCGGTACCATGGTTATTTATATCTGTCCTTTTTGATTGCGCGTTATTCCACTTTTTGTTCGGCGGTATGATAATAAAGCGTTGTGTTTTGCCTCGTTTTTTTTCTTACGGTGTTTACTGAAGGGGTTAACTAGTGGGACAGTTTTATAGGTTGGGTCGTTACGGACGCAGCGATACTAAATATGTGTACTTTTATTGTTTTTTTTTTATTTAGATAAATGTATTTATGGGAATAATATTTTTTTTTTCTTTATTTAGGATTTTTTTTTCCACATGTGGAAATTTTTTTTTTTTTACTTTATCCCAGGGGGGGACATCACAGATCGCTGATCTGACAGTTTGCACAGCACTCTGTCAGATCAGCGATCTGACTTACAGCACTGCAGACTTACCAAGCGCCTGCTCTGAGCAGGCACTTGGTAAGCCACCTCCCTCCCTGCAGGACCCGGATGCCGCGCCCATTTTGGATCCGGCCTGCTGCAGGGAGGAAGAGGTTAGAGACCCTTGGAGCAGCGCGATCACATCGCGTTGCTGCGTGGGTCTCAGGGAAGCCCGCGGGGAGCCCCCTCCTTTCGCGATGCTTCCCTATACTGCCAGCACACCGCGATCATGTTTGATCGCGATGTGTCGGGGGTTAATGTGCCGGGGGCGGTCCGTGGGCGGTCCGTGACCGCTCCTGGCACATAGTGCCAGATGTCAGCTGCGATAGGCAGCTGACACCCGGCCGCGCTCCCTCCGTGAGCGCGGCCGATCGCGTATGACGTACTATCCCGGCGGTGGTCATACGGGCCCACCTCACCTCGACGGGATAGTACGTCATATGTCAGAATGGGGTTAACTAGTTAATAGGCACAGGCGGATGGCAGAAAGGGGTTACTTTTTTCCTGAACTTAATTTAGTTGTTTTAAAAGCTTTGTTGTTTTCATTTGTTACCTATACCAGTATCCATCTGCACCCAGAACAAGGGGCAGTATGGCATAGGAATCAGTGTGACAGACTTCTTTATCTATACTTAGAATTCTTTCTACCTTCACAGTTTCCCACACAGCCCTGTGCATCTGCCTTGCAGCATTTTCCTTTGGTTCATTCTTATGCATGTCTAGAAGTCTCTGGGGCGCTAGTGTATTTATCTTTTATTATTTCTACACTGTAAAGTAATGTATGGCTTGTATAAAAGTGTAAATTTGGTATCCTCTAAATAACTCAACACACAGCTGTTAGGCTACGTTCACATTTGCGGTGCGTCAGGCGCAACCGTGGCGACGCATGCGCCACTATATTTAACATGGGGGGCGCATGGGCATGCGTTGTGTTGCGTTTTGTGACGCATGCGTTTCTTGGGCGCAAGCGTCAGGGCACAGAGGACGCTGCTTGTTGCATTTTTTTTGCGCTATAAAAATGAACGCATGCGTCACAAAACGCAGCGTTTTGCATGCGTTTTTGCATGCGTTGTGCATTGCGTCGCCGACGGAGCACACAACGCAAATGTGAACGTAGCCTTAATGTCTAAACCGCCGTCAACAAAAGTGAGTACACCCCTATGGGACCGCAAAGGAGAAGAGACAACGTGGGCACTGGTAAGAGCTCCAAGAGGAGCTGAACATTAAATGCATCATGGGGGAAAGAGCTGTGAAAGGGGGAACAGTTTTGCTAGAGGCAGCACATAGGGATGGGGTGTTGCTTTATTCAGAGGGGCAGTGTGCGTGTGTGTGTGTGTGTGTGTATATATATATATATATATATATATATATATATATATAATATATATATATATATTTAGCTGAAGAGCCCGGCGTTGCCTGGGCATAGTAAATATCTGTGGTTAGTTATAGTACCTCGCGTCTCTTATTTTCCCATCATGCCTCTCATTTTCTCCCTAACACCTCTCATTTTCTCCCTTATACCTCTCATTTTCCCCCTCACTCCTCTTATTTTTCCCCTCACTCCTGTCGTTCCCCCCTAACACTTGTCATTTCGACCTAACATCTGTCATTTTCCGATCACTCCACTATTTTCCCTCACTCCTCTCATTTTGCACTCACACCTTTTCATTTTCACCTCACACCTATCATTTTCACCTCAGTATATACATGTTTGTCATCTCCCTTATATAAAGTATACACCTGTATGTCTTCTCTTGTATATAGTATATACCTGTATGTCATCTCCCCTGTAAATAGTATATACCTGCTGTATGTCATCTCCTCCTGTATATTGTACATACCCATGTGTCATCTCCTCCTGTATATAGTATATACCTGTATGTCATCTCTTCTGTATATACTATATACCTGTATGTCATCTCCTCCTATATATAGTATATACCTCTATGTCATCGCCTGTATATAGTATATACCTCTGTCATCTCCCCTGTATATAGTATATATCTGCTGTAAGTCATCTCCTCCTGTATATAGCATATACGTGTGTCATCTCCTCCTGTATATAGTATATACATGTATGTCATCTCCTCCTGTATATAGTATATACGTGTCATCTCCTCCTGTATATAGTATATACATGTGTCATCTGCTCCTGGATATAGTATATACCTGTGTCATCTTCTCCTGTATATAGTATATACCTGTGTGTCATCTCCTCCTGTATATAGTATATACGTGTGTCATCTCCTCCTGTATATAGTATATACAGTATCTGTGTGTCATCTCCTCCTGTATTAGACCGCGTTCACATGTTATTTGGTCAGTATTTTTACCTCAGTATTTGTAAGCTAATTGGCAGCCTGATAAATCCCCAGCCAACAGGAAGCCCTCCCCCCTAGCAGTATATATTAGCTCACACATACACATAATAGACAGGTCATGTGGCTGACAGCTGCAGTATTTCCTATATGGTACATTTGTTGCTCTTGTAGTTTGTCTGCTTATTAATCAGATTTTTATTTTTGAAGGATAATACCAGACTTGTGTGTGTTTTAGGGCGAGTTTCATGTGTCAAGTTGTGTGTGTTGAGTTGCATGTGGCGACATGCATGTAGCGACTTTTGTGAGATGAGTTTTGTGTGGCGACATGCGTGTAGCAACTTTTTGTGTGTCGAGTTGCATGTGACAGGTTAGTGTAGCAAGTTGTGTGCAGCAAGATTTGCACATGGTGAGTTTTGCGCGTGGCGAGTTTTATGTGTGGTGCGTTTTGAGTATGTGCAAGTTTTGTGTGAGGCAACTTTTGCATGTGTTGCAACTTTTGTGCATGTGGCAATTTTTACGCGTGTGCAATTTTTCCACCTGTGGCGAGTTTTCCATGAGGTGAGTTTTGCACGTGTGGCGAGTTTTGCGTGAGCCTAGTTTTGCATGTGGCGAGTTTTGCACGTGGCGAGTTTTGAGCGGCGACTTTTGTGTTTCGACTTTTATGTGGCGAGGTTGGTGTATGTGTGGTGAAATGTGTGCTAAGGGTGGTATATGTGTTCTAGCACATGGTAGTGTGTGGCGCATTTTGTGTGTGTGTTCATATCCCCGTGTGTGGTGAGTATCCCATGTCGGGGCCCCACTTTAGCAACTGTACGGTATATACTCTTTGGCGCCATCGCTCCCACTCTTTAAGTCCCCCTTGTTCACATCTGGCAGCTGTCAATTTGCCTCCAACACTTTTCCTTTCACTTTTTCCCCATTATGTAGATGGGGGCAAAATTGTATGGTGAATTGGAACGCGCGGAGTTAAAATTTCACCTCACAACATAGCCTATGACGCTCTCTGGGTCCAGACGTGTGACTGTGCAAACTTTTGTGGCTGCGACGGTGCAGATGCCAATCCCGGACATACAACATACCGTATATACATACATACACACATGCATTCAGCTTTATATATTATATACGGCATATATTTATATATAATATGTGTATGTATGTATGAGTGTATGTATATATATATATATATATATATATATATATATATATAATATAGTACAGACCAAACGTTTGGACACACCTTCTCATTTAAAGATTTTTCTGTATTTTCATGACTGTGAAAATTGTAAATTCACACTGATGGCATCAAAACTATGAATTAACACATGTGGAATTATATACTTAACCAAAAACTGTGAAACAACTGAAAATATGTCTTATATTCTAGGTTCTTCAAAGTACCCACCTTTTGCTTTGATGACTGCTTTGTACACTCTTGGCTTTCTCTTGATGAGCTTCAAGAGGAAGTCACCGGGAATGGTCTTCCAACAATCTTGAAGGAGTTCCCAGAGATGTTTAGCACTTGTTGGCCCTTTTGCCTTCACTCTGCGGTCCAGCTCACCCCAAACCATCTCGATTGGGTTCAGGTCTGGTGAATGTGGAGGCCAGGTCATCTGGTGTAGCATCCCATCACTCTCCTTCTTGGTCAAATAGCCCTTACACAGTCTGGAGATGTGTTTGGGGTCATTGTCTTGTTGAAAAATAAATGATGGTCCAACTAAACGCAAACCGGATGGAATAGCATGCTGCTGCAAGATGCTGTGGTAGCCATGCTGGTTCAGTATGCCTTCAATTTTGAATAAATCCCCAACAGAGTCACCAGCAAAGCACCCCCACACCATCACACCTCCTCCTCCATGCTTCACGGTTGGAACCAGGCATGTAGAGTCCACCTTTTCTGCATCGCAAGACACGGTAGTTGCAACCAAAGATCTCAAATTTGGACTCATCAGACCAATGTCACGGAGTTACCGCGACAGAGCAGTACCAGAAGCCCACGGCGTCTGACGGCTTCTGCTTTTTCGCTGAGAAGAAGCACTTCTCCTGTGTATTAAAGGTGTTTTGTTTTCTTTCAGCAGGACATGGGTTAATAGGCCACGTGGAAATTCCTGCTTTCAGCTGGACTCCTCTCTCCTATTTAAGCTAGGCCTTCTGGTCAGATCTTTGTCTGAGATAGCACTTGCTTGATAGATCTGGAGTAGTGAGTAGCTGGTGTTTGGAGAGCTGGAGGAATTTATTGTGCGACAGTTTTATGGTTTGTATGCTTGGAAAATTCCTCATCCGTACCTGCTTTATTTACCTTCCCCGTCCTTCACACCCTGGTGGATACCTTTGTTATTTGTGAGAGCATATTTTGTGTGAGTGGAGTTTTCTTTTTACCCTTGTCTTTG
Source organism: Ranitomeya imitator (assembly GCF_032444005.1). NCBI lineage: Eukaryota > Metazoa > Chordata > Amphibia > Anura > Dendrobatidae > Ranitomeya > Ranitomeya imitator. The sequence continues at coordinate 63,285,951 of NC_091288.1, forward strand.
TTCCTCTGTTTGTCGGGTTGGTGTACTGTTGTACACGGTAGCGCCTCTCTTCCCCGGGTGGGGAGGGGGACAGACGCAGGGCGGCAGTCAGGAGACAGGGCAAGGGCAGAGGCCCCGGCATCCTCGCCATCTGAGGTATCCTGGGGAACAGGGCAAGTTAGGGCGCCCCTTAGAGCTAGGGCCAGGAAAGGTGCCCCTGGTCCCAGTTTACCCGCCAGTCCAATCGTGACAACCAAAGCACAGATTTCCACTGGTCTAATGTCCATTCCTTGTGTTCTTTATCCCAAACAAGTCTCTTCTGCTTGTTGCCTGTCCATAGCAGTGGTTTCCTAGCAGCTATTTTGCCATGAAGGCCTGTTGCACAAAGTCTCCTGTTTAACAGTTGTTGTAGAGATGTGTCTGCTGCTAGAACTCTGTGGCATTGACCTGGTCTCTAATCTGAGCTGCTGTTAACCTGCGATTTCTGAGGCTGGTGACTCGGCTAAACTTATCCTCAGAAGCAGAGGTGACTCTTGGTCTTCCTTTCCTGGGGCGGTCCTCATGTGAGCCAGTTTCTTTGTAGCGCCTGATGGTTTTTGCAACTGCACTTGGGGACACTTTCAAAGTTTTGCCAATTTTTCAGACTGAGTGACCTTCATTTCTTAAAGTAATGATGGCCACACATTTTTCTTTACTTAGCTTCTTTTTTCTTGCCATAATACAAATTCTAACAGTCTATTCAGTAGGACTATCAGCTGTGTATCCACCAGACTTCTGCTCAACACAACTGATGGTCCCACCCCCATTTATAAGGCAAGAAATCCCACTTATTAAAACTGACAGGGCACACCTTTGAACTGAAAACCACTTCCGGTGACTACCTCTTGAAGCTCATCAAAAGAATGCCAAGAGTGTACAAATCAGTCATCAAAACAAAAGGTGGCTACTTTGAAGAACCTAGAATATAAGACATATTTTCAGTTGTTTCACACTTTTTTGTTAAGTATATAATTCCATATGTGTTAATTCATAGTTTTGATGCCTTCAGTGTGAATTTACAATTTTCATAGTCATGAAAATACAGAAAAATCTTTAAATGAGAAGGTGTGTCCAAACTTTTGGTATTTATATGAAAACAAAAAGCATCACCAAAAGAAAACAAAGGGTGCAAAAAATCCTTCCAGGTATGTACCAAACCTCATGCTGTTATCCAGAAAAATGAGGGCAGCACTCCAATAAAAAAAATTTAATGTGGTTTATTGGCCCATGTGCGACGTTTCAGTCCAAGATGTTTCAGCGAAGCGGCATTTAAATCCCACGCCAATGTCTGGGGGGGTAGTATAGAGGGGGCACTGACTGCAGGGGAGTAGGGAGCGGCCGGACTGTGCCCATTGCTCCCAAGAGTGCATCAGCGACTTGGGATTTCCGTTACAGACAGAAAGACGGAAGGACCCTTAGACAATTATATAATGTGTGTATGTATATATATATATATATATATACGGTATATATATATATATATAGGCTTGAGAAAGGATATTACATCCGTTCAGACAGTAAAGTCCACTTATTTTCATTTTTTGTTCTGCTCTCCTTTTTTTTATTCTCTCTCTCTCTCTGTCTCTCTCTCTCTCTCTCTCTATATATATATTAATATATAATTTATAGTAAAAAAGAGAAAGCCGCACAAGAAAATAGAAAAAAGGTGGACTTTATTGCCTGCACGGCGTGGCGACGTTTCGGATATAGTATCCTTCCTCTCACAGGACCTTCCAGCCCAGAACCATTAAGGTCCAAACACAGGAGCCATGTGACCCACACCCTGGTCACATTATCAGGCTGTAACCACTCCCATAAATTATTATTTATTTATACAGCACCATTAATTCCATGGTGCTGTACATGTGAAAAGGGGTTACATACAGGGTTATAGATATCGTTAACAGTAAACAAATTTACAATGACAGACTGGTACAGAGGGGAGAGGACCCTGTCCTTGCAGACTTCCATTTTTTGGGATAATGGGGAAGAGACAGGAGGTCGGTGTGCTGCAGCTCAGGTGGTGGTGAGGCGGCAGCTCGGGTGGTTGGTGAGGTGACAGCTCGGGTGGTTGGTGAGGCGGCAGCTCTGGCGGTGGCGACACGGCAGCTTGGGTGGTTGGTGGGGCGGCAGCGGCTCAGGTGGTTGGTGAGGCGGTAGGATGGTTATTGCAGGCTGTAGGCTTTCCAGAAGAGATGGGTTTTCAGGTTCCGTCTGAAAGATCCGAGGGTGGTGGATAATCGGACGTGTTGAGGTGTGGAATTCCAAAGAATGGGGGATATTCGGGAGAAATCTTGGAGGCGGTTGTGTGAGAAACGAATAAGTGTGGAGAGTAGGAGGTCTTGGGAGGATCGAAGATTACGTGAGGGAAGATAGTGGGCGATTAGTTCAGAGATATAGGGAGGGGACAGGTTGTGGATGGCTTTGTAGATCAGTGTTAGTAGTTTGAACTGGATTTGTTGGGGAATTGGGAGCCAGTGGAGGGATTTACAGAGGGGTGAAGCAGAGGAGTAGTGATGAGAGAGGTGGATTAGCCGAGCAGCAGATTTGAGGACAGACTGGAATGGTGCAAGGGAGTTAGCGGGGAGGCCACAGAGGAGGGCGTTGCAGTAATCGAGGCAGGAGATGATGAGGGCATGCACAAGAGTTTTAGTAGATTGTGGGCTGAGGAAGGGACGGATTCTGGTAATATTTTTGAGTTGGCGGCGACAGGAGGTGGCAAGAGTTTGGACGTGCGGTTTGAAGGACAGGGCAGAATCGAGAGTTACTCAGAGGCAGCGGATTTTGGGTGCGGGAGAGGGCGTGATGCCGTTTACCATAATAGATAGATCAGGTAAGGGGGATACGCGAGATGGGGGAAAGATGATGAGTTCAGTTTTGTCTAAGAAGGAGGATATGGCTGACAGACAGTCTGGGATTCTGGACAGAAGAGAGGCGACATCTGAGCCAGAGAGGTATATCTGAGTGTCGTCCGCATATAGGTGGTCTCGGAAGCCATGGGACTTTATGCGTTGTCCTAGGCCAAGGGTATACATGGAAAAAAGTAGAGGCCCTAGGACAGAGCCTTGAGGTACTCCAACAGAGAGAGGGCGTGTGAGGAGGTAGTGTGGGAGTGGGAGACATTAAATGTGTGGTCAGAAAGGTATGAGGTAATCCAGGACAGGGCAAGGCCTTTGACGCCGAGGGAAGAAAGAAGGACTGACAGAAAGACAGAAGTGACCCTTAGACAATTATATAGTAGATGGAGCAATACATGGGTCCCTTGTTCTGTATGGAGCAATATATGAGGCTCATTATTCTGTGTGGAGCAATATATGGGGCTCATTATTCTGTATGGAGGAATATGTGATGCCCATAATACTGTATGGAGGACTATGATGCCCATAATACTGTATGGAGGACTATGTGATGCCCATAATACTGTATGGAGGACTATGTGGTGCCCATAATACTGTATGGAGGACTTTGTGGTGCCCATAATACTGTATGGAGGACTATGTGATGCCCATAATACTGTATGTAGGACTATGTGATGCCCATAATACTGTATGGAGGACTATGTGATGCCCATAATACTGTATGGAGGACTATGTGGGGCCCATAATACTGTATGGAGGACTATGTGGTGCCCATAATACTGTATGGAGGACTTTGTGGTGCCCATAATACTGTATGGAGGACTATGTGATGCCCATAATACTGTATGGAGGACTATGTGATGCCCATAATACTGTATGGAGGACTATGTGATGCCCATAATACTGTATGGAGGACTATGTGGGGCCCATAATACTGTATGGGGGACTGTGGAGCCCATAATACTGTATGGAGGACTATGTGATGCCCATAATACTGTATGGAGGACTATGTGGGGCCCATAATACTGTATGGGGGACTTTGTGGTCCCCACAATACTGTATGGAGGACTATGTGGTGCCCATAATACTGTATGGAGGACTTTGTAGTGCCTATAATACTGTATGGAGGACTATGTGATGGCCATAATACTGTATAGAGGACTATCTAATGCCCATAATACTGTATGGAGGACTATGTGGTGCCCATAATACTCTATGGATGACTTTGTGGTGCCCATAATACTCTATGGAGGACTGTGATGCCCATACTACTGTATGGAGGAGTATGTGGTGCCCATAATACTGTATTGAGGACTTTGTGGTGCCAATAATACTGCATGGAGGACTATGTGGTGCCCATAATACTGTATGGAGGACTTTGTGGTGCCCATAATACTTTATTGAGGACTTTGTGGTGCCCATAATACTGTATGGAGGACTGTGGTGCCCATAATACTGCATGGAGAACTATGTGGAGCCCATAATACTGTATGGAGAACTATGTGGAGCCTATAATACTTCATGGGGGACTGTAGAGCCCATAATACTGTATGGAGGACTATGTGATGCCCATAATACTGTGTGGAGGACTATACTGTCCGGTTTCTGACCTATTGTAGAATTTACAATAGCTATCACTCTAAGGGTATGTGCACACGTAGAATGGTCCACTGAATTTTTCTGCAGCGGATTTGATAAATCCTCAGGGCAAAAACATCGTTTTTCCTGCGGATTTATTGCGGATTTACGACGGTTTTTGTGCGGACTCCACTGTGGTTTTACACCTGCGGTTTTCTATTATGGAGCAGGTGTAAAACCGCTGCAGATTCCGCACAAAGAATTGACATGCTGTGGAATTTAAACCGCTGCATTTCCACGCGTTTTTCTCCACAGCATGTGCACTGCACTGCATTGCGTTTCCCATAGGTTTACATTGTACTGTAAACGCATGGGAAACTGCTGCGGACCCGCAGCTGCGGAAACGCTGCGGATCCGCAGCAAAATCCGCAGCGTGTGAACATAGCCTTAATGTAAGAAGTGAACTCTTTGGCATTGTACTATACCTATATTTATCTCCGTATCTGTGCATTATGAATTGTGGTATGTGTTAAAGGGTTCCACTGAGACTTTCGCCCAGGGCCCAAGAAAACCTGGAGCCGACCCTGATACACACCCCTACATGCATTATATACACACTCTAAGCTTCCGTGCACACCTGCCTTGAGGTTCCCATAGATATTATTATTATTATTATTATTATTATTATAACAGAACCCACGATACGGTGCCCACCATACCCATCTGCCTTGTAATGAGGTCTGTCAGATTCCAAAAGGGCGTCCTTCGTTTTAACTGAAATTATACAATCTATTACTACTTTTATTTATTCTCCAAAGTAAAGCTGCATTCATTTAAATTACATTTTTGATATGAAATTTAGTGAATCTGAAAATTATCAACATTACTGATTCATACATTATCCAGAAACTAATGCAGATCTGTATAGTATATGTAACAGATCTCATTTAGCTCACGAGGATTTTTGTATAGAACAGTCCCAATTCTTGTGGGATTGCAAGGATCTTTCCCACAATGCTACCCTCCAGTACATGTGACTGCAAAGTTGAATGTGACGTAGTGACGGGCCAGGGAAGCCATATTGGTTGAGGCGAGCTGTCAAACAAGTTTCACATTACACAATATCGCCATCTGCTGGCAACAGAATCAATGGCAGTTTTCATTTATAATATTATTATTATTATTATTATTATTATTAAAACATGGGAAAGCATATTTTAAATCATATTCCTATTTGTACCATAATATACTGAATGCTGTCACCTGCAATTATTATAATGCATGAATTATAGATGCAGCTATTATGATATTTGGGTACATGACCAAATGGTGTTGCTACAGAAACTTTTAGAGCAAGCCCAAAGGTTTTCACTGAAGATTATGACAAATAATTTTACAATAATCTACTTCAAAATGTCACGTGTAGGGGATGATGGCCTAACAGAGAGAGATTGTATTGGTTACGATTGTGTTTTGTGTATCATATGTTCTATAATACGTTAACTGGGTTTTACACTTTTAGGAGCTATGTCAGATCGCTGCTATTTATTTAAATTCAGCTGACAACCACTGATAGCAGCATTTAAGTGGAGCAGATGCTGTTGTGTGCGCATGCACTAGTGATGAGAGCCCACCTAATTTACGGTTGTGTGTCTCCAAAAGCACGAGCTGGGGATAATGTACTGGGTCAGTGGCAAGAAATGTGTTTGATTGTATAGACTGTGTATTATATATTATGTTGTAAGGGTGTAAAAGGTGAGATACTTACCCGACTGGGGTTAATATGAGAGCCCAACAGGTGTTTTCATGGACTTTTGTGGAGGCCCAGCCAGCTTGGTCTCAGGTTTATGATTTGCTCAGCTTGACTCTGGCCCAGATGGTGGAGAGGGTGGTGGTCGACTGACTGGTGAGAGCTCTGCCAGCACCCATACAGCATTGGATGGGCAAGGGGACTCGGGCACTCTAGACCAGGTGGTTGGACCGATTGAGCGGTATATGGTCACTCAGGACTTTATACGGGACACTACTCCACTTCGGCTGACACGTCGGCCTCCGCCAGCCCAGGAACCTTGGAAAAGTCCACGACCTTCTGGTCAGTCAGCCCTGAGTCCTTACTGAGGGGGCACTCCGGAGCGAGAATGTCAGGACACCAGTTCCCCCCCCAAACGGTTTTAAAGACTAACTGTGCCTCCATTATCAGGTGCTGGCAATGCCAAGGGCCCCCTGATGGCTGAACCTATGGACTGTAGGTTTATGCGCAGAGTCTCTATGTATGCCCGATCAGTCTACACCACATCTACAGGCACCGCAGGCAGCAAACCACAACTGTGCCAGGTTCTCGTCAATGGGTGCTAGACTGAGGCTCTCCTGGACTCGGGGAGCTTAGTGACTCTGATCCACTAGGGACTACCCCAATGGTCAGAAAGTGGGGGTGGTGAGTATCCATGGGGACCTCCAAGAATACCCGACTGCGGAGGTTGTTTTTTCCAGTCTGTGTGGAGAGATAAAACATGTGGTGGGAGTGATGAAGACCCTTCCTTATGGGACTGTGTTTTGAAGAGACTTGCCCCTATTCTGGTCCCTGAGGGAGACCAGGGATAACCCCCCCCCCCCAGAGTAAATGTTATTTCGATCATGGAACCCGAAGATCCCTAGTCAGGGATACCTGCCATAGGGGGTCACCAACCTAGGGACAGAGTGTAACCCCAATAGGTTTCCCCTAGAGGTATTGGCAGAAGAGGTTGAGGAGACCCCCACCAATCCCCGAGCTGGAAGTGTCCACTGGTAAGTTCAGGACAGCTCAGCACCAGGATACCACTCTGGCCTGGGCATTAGAAAGGGTGATAGAAATAAATGGAGTAGCTCAGCAATCGAGGGCCAAGGCAGTTTACCCCCGCATGGCTATCCACCAAGATTTGTTATACAAGGTGGGTAAAATCCGGGATTAGGTGGTGGAACAACTAGTAGTGCCCCTATCCTACCATCGGGCGGTGCTCTAAATGGCTCACATTTACATGCTCGGATGGCATTTTGTGGCCAAAAAGATGCAGTTGCGCATACTGCAGTGTTTTTTTATAGCCTGAGGTCTACTCGGAGGTCCAGAGGTACTGTGATATGTCTGGAGTGCCAACTAACCTCACCCACCGCAAACTACCGGAGTCCATTGGTACCTCTGCCCATCATAGAGGTACCTTTTTGAGTGTTTTGTGATGGATCTGGTAGGGCCAATAGTAAAATTGGCCCGAGGCCACCAACACATATTAGTGGTCGTAGACTACGTCGCCTGGTACCTGGAGACCATTCCGCTTCAGCACACCTCGGCTAAGCTTATAGCCCGGGAATTGTTTGCCATGTTCTGTCGCCTTGGGCTACTGAAGGAGATCCTTACTGATCAGGGGACTCCTTTTTTGCCCAAGGTGACAAAGGAACTGTGCAGACTCCTCAAGATAAAGCAGTTGCGCACGTCGGTGTATCACCCCTAGATCAACTGATTAGTTGAGGACTTCAACAAAACCCTCAAGTCCATGCTCAAAAAAACTGGTCTCCAAGGACAGGAGGGATTGGGACATGTTATAGCCCTATCTTATGTTCGCTATCCGCGAGGTACCACAAGCTTCCACGGGGTTTTCTTCTTTTGAGCTATTGTATGGCAGGCATCCGAGGGGGTTGCTGGATGTAGCTAAGGAGACGTGGGAACAGGAGCCAACACCACATAGGAATGTAATCGAGCATGTGGCAAGTATTCAGGACTGGATTGCGGCAGTCAGGCTCATACTAAAGGAGCATCTGATGGATGCCCAGGCCGCACATGTAACAAAAGGGCCACGGTCAGATCCTTTAAGGAAAGGGATTGGGTATTAGTGCTAGAGCCTACCGTGGAGAGTAAATTTATGGCCAAGTGGCAAGGTCCATATGAGGTTCGGGGAAAAAGTGGGGGAAGTGAACTACCGAGTTTACCAGCCTGGGAAGAGAAAATCCGAACAGTTATATCATGTGAACCTACTAAAAGCCTGGAAGAACCAGGAATGTTTGGTCACGGAGGCGAGCCCGGTCGTACTAACAGGGAACCCTCGGTCACAGGCCAAGGTCAAGGCTGAGAGAGAGGTAAAAATAGGAGATACTCTCTCGAAACAGCAGCTTCGAGAGGTTTGGAAATTAGTGCAAAAGAATACGGATGTATTCTTGGAACTACCCGGTTGTACCTCTGTCATCCAGCATGACATAGTCACTGAGCTTCACGTAAGGGTGCGAATGAAACCATGCCGTGTGCTCAAGGCCCAAAGACAAGCCATCGCGAGTGAGGTAAAACTAATGCTCCAGCTGGGAGTAATTGAGGACTCCCGGAGTGACTGGGCTAGCCCGATTGTGCTAATCCCAAAGCTGGATGGATCATTACGGTTGTGTAATGACTTCTGTAAATTAAATGAGGTGTCGAAGTTCAACCTTTATCCAATGCTCGGGTGGACAAGTTGATCGAGTGACTGGGTCATGCCCAGTACTTTACCATGCTTGATCTGACCAAAGGTTATTGGCAGGTGCCTCTTACGGAGTCAGCAAATGCTGTCCTCATACACGTTAGCACGGTGTGTAATAAGACATGTAGCCAGGGCCGTATTTGGCCTTCATGCTGCCCTAGGCACTTTTCGTGGTCGCGCCCCTTACTGACGTCACACACTGAGTCTGTGAACACGACATCTATTTAAGGCAGATCTACTCTGTAAAACGCTTTAAAAAGTGCTAATTAAACACTAAAAGAATGATCATCTGCACTTGCTGCGCACAGGTTCAGTCTTTTGAGCATTTTTTTAACACCTTCAGCTTTTCAAAGTCATCAAGAGATTAAAATAGGTGACCTAACCATTGCTTCAGTCAGAAGAGGCCTAGTGATATAGAGACATGCTGTCTGCTCATTCACCCCTCCTCTTTACTGAAGGTCTTCAAAGGGAAGCCAAGATCAGATGTGATGCCCCAGGGTCCTGGTCGTCACAGTGACATTGCTTTCCTCACGAGGAGAGTAATGTAAGCAAAGCGATGAAAGATCATCTTTTATCAGGTATCACAATGCACACAGCATGTTCACACTCCAGGCCACAAAGGGGAGCTTTTGATCCTATTCCTAGGTGACTCATATATATATATATATATATATATATATATATATATATATATATATATATATATATATATATATATATATATATAGCTGAAGAGCCCGGCGTTGCCTGGGCATAGTAAATATCTGTGGTTAGTTATAGCACCTCACTTCTCTTATTTTCCCATCACGCCTCTCATTTTCCCAATCACATCTTTCATTTTCCCCCTCACATCTCTCATTTTCTCCCTCACACCTCTCATTTTCTCCCTCACTCCTCTCATTCCCCCCTAACACTTGTCATTTCAACCTCACATCTGTCATTTTCTGATCACTCCACTATTTTTCGTCACTCCTCTCATTTTGCACTCACACCTTTTCATTTTCACCTCACACCTCTCATTTTCACCTCATCACCTCAGTATATACATGTTTGTCATCTCCCTTATATATAGTATACATCTGTATGTCATCTCCTGTATATAGTATATACCTGTATGTAATCTCCCCTGTATATAGTATATACCTGCTGTGTGTCATCTCCCCTATATATAGTATATACCTGAATGTCATCTCCTTCTGTATATAGTATATACCTGTATGTCATCTCCTCCTGTATATAGTATATACCTGTGTGTCATCTCCCCTGTATATAGTATATATCTGAGTGTCATCTCCTCCTGCATATAGTATATACCTGCATGTCATCTTCTATATATAGCATATACCTGTATGTCATCTCCTCCTGTATATAGTATATACCTGTGTGTCATCTCCCCTGTATATAGTATATATCTGAGTGTCATCTCCTCCTGCATATAGTATATACCTGCATGTCATCTTCTATATATAGCATATACCTGTATGTCATCTCCTCCTATATATAGTATATACCTGTGTGTCATCTCCCCTGTATATAGTATATATCTGAGTGTCATCTCCTCCTGTATATAGTATATACCTGTGTGTCATCTCTCCTGTATATAGTATATATCTGTGTGTCATCTCCCCTGTATATAGTATATACCTGTGTGTCATCTCCTCCTGTATTAGACCTCGTTCACATGTTATTTGCTCAGTATTTTTACCTCAGTATTTGTAAGCTAAATTGGCAGCCTGATAAATCCCCAGCCAACAGGAAGCCCTCCCCCTGGCAGTATATATTAGCTCACACATACACATAATAGACAGGTCATGTGACTGACAGCTGCCGTATTTCCTATATGGTGCAATAGTTGTAGTTTGTCTGCTTATTAATCAGATTTTTATTTTTGAAGGATAATACCAGACTTGTGTGTGTTTTAGGGCGAGTTTCGTTTGTCAAGTTGTGTGTGTTGAGTTGCGTGTGGCGACATGCATGTAGCGACTTTTGTGAGATGAGTTTTGTGTAGCAACATGCGTGTAGCAACTTTTTGTGTGTCGAGTTGCATGTGACAGGTTAGTGTAGCAAGTTTTGCGCATGGCGAGTTTTGCGCGTTGCGAGTATTATGTGTGGTGCCTTTTGAGTATGTGCAAGTTTTGTGTGAGGCAACTTTTGCATGTGTTGCAACTTTTGTGCATGTGGCAATTTTTCCGCGTGTGCAAGTTTTGTGTGTGGCGAGTTTTTCATGAGGAGAATTTTGCACTTGTGGCGAGTTTTGCAAGAGCCTAGTTTTTGCATGTGGCGAGTTCTGCGCGTGGCGAGTTTTGAGTGGCGACTTTTGTGTTTTGACTTTTATGTGGCGAGGTTGGTGTATTTGTGGTGAAATGTGTGCTGAGGGTAATATGTGTTCAAGCACGTGGTAGTGTGTGGCGCATTTTGTGTGTGTTCATATCCCCGTGTGTGGTGAGTATCCCATGTCGAGGCCCCACCTTAGCAACTGTACGGTATATACTCTTTGGCGCCATCGCTCTCATTCTTTAAGTCCCCCTTGTTCACATCTGGCAGCTGTCAATTTGCCTCCTACACTTTTCCTTTCATTTTTTCCCATTATGTAGATAGGGGCAAAATTGTTTGGTGAATTGGAAAGCGCGGGGTTAATATTTCACCTCACAACATAGCCTATGACGCTCTCGGGGTCCAGACGTGTGACTGTGCAAAATTTTGTTGCTGTAGCTGCGACGCTTCCAACACTTTTCCTTTCACTTTTTTCCCCATTATGTAGATAGGGGCAAAATTGTTTGGTGAATTGGAACGCGCGGGGTTAAAATTTCGCCTCACAATATAGCCTATGACGCTCTCGGGGTCCAGACATGTGACTGTGCAAAATTTTGTGGCTGTAGCTGCGACGCCTCCAACACTTTTCCTTTCACTTTTTTCCCCATTATGTAGATAGGGGCAAAATTGTTGGGTGAATTGGAACGCGCGGGGTTAAAATTTCACCTCACAACGTAGCCTATGACGCTCTCAGGGTCCAGACGTGTGACTGTGCAAAATTTTGTTTCTGTAGCTGCGACGCCTCCAACACTTTTCCTTTCACTTTTTTCCCCATTATGTAGATAGGGGCAAAATTGTTTGGTGAATTGGAACACGCAGGGTTAAAATTTCGCCTCACAATATAGCCTATGATGCTCTCAGGGTCCAGACGTGTGACTGTGCAAAATTTTGTGGCTGTAGCTGCGACGGTGCAGATGCCAATCCCGGACATACACACATACACACACACACACACACACACATTCAGCTTTATATAGTAGACTAGCTGAAGAGCCCGGCGTTGCCTGGGCATAGTAAATATCTGTGGTTAGTTATAGCACGTCACTTATCTTATTTTCCCATCACTCCTCTCATTTTCCCAATCACATCTTTAATTTTCCCCTTCACATCTCTCATTTTCTCCCTCACACCTCTCATTTTCTCCCTCACTCCTCATTCCCGCCTAACACTTGTCATTTCGACCTCACATCTGTCATTTTCCGATCACTACACTATTTTCCCTCACTCCTCTCATTTTGCACTCACACCTTTTCATTTTCACCTCACACCTCTCATTTTCACCTCAGTATATACATGTTTGTCATCTCTCTTATATATAGTATACACCTGTATGTCATCTCCTGTATATAGTATATACCTGCTGTGTGTCATCTCCCCTGTATATAGTATATACCTGTATGTCATCTCCTCCTATATATAGTAAATACCTGTATGTCATCTCCTCCTATATATAGTATATACCTGTATGTCCTCTCCTCCTGTATATAGTATATACCTGTATGTCATCTTCTATATATAGCATATACCTGTATGTCATCTCCTCCTGTATATAGTATATACCTGTAGGTAATCTGCTCCTGTATATAGTATATACCTGTGTGTCATCTCCTCCTGTATATAGTATATACCTGTATGTCATCTCCTCCTGTATATAGTATGTACCTGTATGTCATCTCCTCCTCTATATAGTATATACCTTTGTGTCATCTCTCCTGTATATAGTATATATCTGTGTGTCATCTCCCCTGTATATAGTATATTCCTGTGTGATCTCCTGTATTAAACCTCGTTAACACGTTATTTGCTCAGTATTTTTACCTCAGTATTTGTAAGATAAATTGGCAGCCTGATAAATCCTCAGCCAACAGGAAGCCCTCCCCCTGGCAGTATATATTAGCTCACACATACACATAATAGACAGGTCATGTGACTGACAGCTGCTGTATTTCGTATATGGTACATTTGTTGCTCTTGTAGTTTGTCTGCTTATTAATCAGATTTTTATTTTTGAAGGCTAATACCAGACTTGTGTGTGTTTTAGGGCGAGTTTCGTCTGTCAAGTTGTGTGTGTTGAGTTGTGTGTGACGACATGCATGTAGCGACTTTTGTGAGATGAGTTTTGTGTGGCAACATGCGTGTAGCAACTTTTTGTGTGTCGAGTTGCATGTGACAGGTTAGTGTAGCAAGTTGTGTGCAGCAAGTTTTGCGCATGGTGAGTTTTGCACGTGGTGAGTTTTATGTCTGGTGCCTTTTGAGTATGTGCAAGTTTTGTGTGAGGCAACTTTTGCATGTGTTGCAAATTTTGTGCATGTGGCAATTTTTCCGCGTGTGCAAGTTTTGCGTGTGGCGAGTTTTCCATGAGGTGAGTTTTGCACTTGTGGCGAGTTTTGCGTGAGCCTAGGTTTTGCATGTGGTGAGTTTTGCGCGTGGTGAGTTTTGAGCGGCGACTTTTGTGTTTCGACTTTTATGTGGCGAGGTTGGTGTATGTGTGGTGAAATGTGTGCTGAGGGTGGTATATGTGTTCAAGCACGTGGTAGTGTGTGGCGCATTTTGTGTGTGTGTTCATATCCCCATGTGTGGTGAGTATCTCCTGTCGGGGCCCCACCTTAGCAACTGATCGGTATATACTCTTTGGCGCCATCGCTCTCATTCTTTAAGTCCCCCTTGTTCACATCTGGCAGCTGTCAATTTGCCTCCAACACTTTTCCTTTCACTTTTCCCCATTATGTAGATAGGGGAAAAATAGTTTGGTGAATTGGAAAGCGCGGGGTTAAAATTTCACCTCAGAACGTAGCCTATGACGCTCTCAGGGTCCAGACGTGTGACTGTGCAAAATTTTGTTGCTGTAGCTGCGACGCTTCCAACACTTTTCCTTTCACTTTTTTCCCCATTATGTAGATAGGGGCAAAATTGTTTGGTGAATTGGAAAGCGCGGGGTTAAAATTTCACCTCACAACGTAGCCTATGACGCTCTCGGGGTCCAGATGTGTGACTGTGCAAAATTTTGTGGCTGTAGCTGCGACGGTGCAGATGCCAATCCCGGACATACACACACACACACACACACACATACACGCACACACACATACACACATTCAGCTTTATATAGTAGATAGATATATATATATATATATATATATATATATATAACTACAGATCCCAAAATCATACTATCAGTCTGGGAAAAACACAAGTGTGTTATAAATAACCAGACGGATCAAATCCGCTCCATATAATACACATAAGAAAATAGGAGAAACCGGAGCATATGGAAAAACAGCTCTTTATTGATACAAAACATTAAAAAATATCAGTAATATATAGGGTATACAAATTCCAATAGATAACAGAGGCAGGGGGGAAAACACCCACTCCTCTAGAGAATCCCCTTGAGGAAGCGGCGTGGCAAGAGCCGCGAAACGCGCGTCGGGGTCTTTTTCCGGCGGGATCCCCCTCCTCGGCCCCCCCCTGAGCTGGTAAGCTGATCTGTTACTTTTCACCAATGTTTTCAATACTGTGCTCAGTGTGACCCGTTCGGATCACTGTGCTATTCACTGCTGATTAGCTTGCTATTTTACTTGGGTACAGCACACTTTGTGCTTCTCATCTCTATACGCAATAACTGCTTAGTGTGGGGCGCCTAGAGGAGTGGGTGTTTTCCCCCCTGCCTCTGTTATCTATTGGAATTTGTATACCCTATATATTACTGATATTTTTAAATGTTTTGTATCAATAAAGAGCTGTTTTTCCATATGCTCCGGTTTCTCCTATTTTCATATATATATATATATATAATATATATGTATATGTGTATATATATATATATATATATATATATATATATATTGTGGTTTGGAGGGAAAGTCAGTCAGTTCCTGTCAGAGAGACAGAGGAGAGTGCAGACCGACATAGTGTCAGAAGGTCTGAAGGGGCCCTGTAGTTTGAAGTACTATAGCCCCTGGAGAAAGAGACAGAAGGAAAGAAAATCGTTGAGTGAGCGTGAAGGAGAGCGAAGCACACGAGAGTGATATCAGGGGAGACCAGCTGCGAATGAGCTGCCTCCCTCTGAAGCACAGATAACCGGTAGCCAGAATACCGAGGTGGTAAGGGACTCTACGACTTACAGCAGACACCAGCAGGACAGCTGAACTGCAAGTTACCTGTCCGCCTCAATACCCAGGAGGCACAGTGACGCATAGAGCCCGGTTCATGATAGAGATCCTGTAAAAAGGCTGGAGTCACCTGTCATACGAGTTTGTGTCCTATCCTATATGGGGGACAGAGAAGAACTGTGAGGACCTTATCAGAAGCCATAGGCAGTAAGGGACAACAACAACACTGCACTAGAGGAAGGCTTTTAACTCCACCTGGTAAAGGGGAACTCTGGATTCACTTCCAAGCCGGCCAGACCCTGCCTGTACATGTGATCTAGTACGCTGGACTGTGGCTGCCTGAAGTCTTCAGTAAACCAGGTAAAGAGACTGCAAACCTGTGTCCTCGTTCTTTATTGCACCATTCACCATCTTCCATATACACACCGGGAGCCCTGGGGATATACTGTGGGAAGTTATACCATCTAGCTGCCATAACATCACCCTAGAGGACCCCTTAAAGCAGCATCAGTCCCCACTGACCGAATACCACAGGTGGCGTCACGAACATAAACTTTATTCAATTTCCCTTTTACATGGGCGCCCAGGGCCACGGACCGGGTCACCACCATGACATCCCCCTATGAACACCGGACCTGCTACCAGGTACCTCGCAGCCCTGGCGGGCGACTCACAGACAGGTAGCAGGTGACCATACTTCATTAACATTTCCTACCCTGCTTCTGGTGGGGGACATTGTGTTCCTTTGTTGCTCTCTGCAGGAGGCTTCTCAGACTGGCTGGGACAGTGGGACTGGACATCTGGAGCCTCTTTTGTACTTTCAGCTCCAGGTAACAAATGTTTGAGGGTGGGTGTGAGCCCCTCCTCCCATCCAAGAGGCTGATCCCTAGGGGTGGAACAATAAGCCCATGGATATACTATCATTCTTCTGGGAACTGTGTGGTGTGAGGAGCTAGGATCTGCTGCTGCGGCCAGATCCTGCTGCCTGTCTATGAACTAGTGTTTTGTAGGGTTGAGCGAAACAGATCGGCACTTTTCAAAAGTCGCCGACTTTTAGCAAAGTCGGATATCGTGAAACCCGACCCGATCCCACTCTGGGATCGGGTCGGCGGTCGGCGATCTCTAATGAAAAGTCGGGTTTCGTTATATATATATATATATATATATATATATATATATATATATTGGGGCAAAAAAGTATTTAGTCAGTCAGCAATAGTGCAAGTTCCACCACTTAAAAAGATGAGAGGCGTCTGTAATTTACATCATAGGTAGACCTCAACTATGGGAGACAAACTGAGAAAAAAAAATCCAGAAAATCACATTGTCTGTTTTTTTAACATTTTATTTGCATATTATGGTGGAAAATAAGTATTTGGTCAGAAACAAAATTTCATCTCAATACTTTGTAATATATCCTTTGTTGGCAATGACAGAGGTCAAACGTTTTCTGTAAGTCTTCACAAGGTTGCCACACACTGTTGTTGGTATGTTGGCCCATTCCTCCATGCAGATCTCCTAGAGCAGTGATGTTTTTGGCTTTTCGCTTGGCAACACGGACTTTCAACTCCCTCCAAAGGTTTTCTATAGGGTTGAGATCTGGAGACTGGCTAGGCCACTCCAGGACCTTGAAATGCTTCTTACGAAGCCACTCCTTCGTTGCCCTGGCGGTGTGCTTTGGATCATTGTCATGTTGAAAGACCCAGCCACGTTTCATCTTCAATGCCCTTGCTGATGGAAGGAGGTTTGCACTCAAAATCTCACGATACATGGCCCCATTCATTCTTTCATGTACCCGGATCAGTCGTCCTGGCCCCTTTGCAGAGAAACAGCCCCAAAGCATGATGTTTCCACCACCATGCTTTACAGTAGGTATGGTGTTTGATGGATGCAACTCAGTATTCTTTTTCCTCCTGTGACAAAACACTCTGGGATCGCCTTTGCTGGGGTCAAAGGACACGTGGTTTGTGCATTGAATCTGAGGCGTACAGCAGGTTTCTGAGCAGGCTGACCTCAGGTCAGATTTATTAACGTGAAAGCAACACAAAAAACAAAACATAAAAATAAATCCTAGCCTGTCCGGCACTAACTAAACAAATACGTTGCTATCTCAACGACTGGGGGGCTTCTCCCACCCAGCTGCACTAACTAAACAAATACGTTGCTATCTCAACGACTGGGGGGCTTCTCCCACCCAGCTAACATCACACAATTTCTTGAGCAGAGCTCTTCACTCACGTTTGTCCCACACAGGCAGGCAATCTGTGTGCCCCAGGCAGACACTGGAAACACCCAGCTGGTCATCTTTTATTCCTGCAATCATTAACCCATTAGCACCCTGAAGATACTGAGTGGCCTAATTCACATAGGACAAACACCTGGGCGAGATATACCTGCCTCCATCTACCACACCAGCATGAGTCTTACATATCTTCCCCCTTGCTCAGACCACTCCGGTCGAGCAAGAACACTTTTGAAACAGTGCTCTCGGGATAGGGCATCGGCGTTCCCCATCTGCACCCCAGGTCGGTGCTCCACCGTAAAAGAGTAAGCCTGCAGGGCAAGGAACCACCGGGTTACCCGACTATTACGGTCCTTGTGGAGGTGCATCCACTTGAGAGGGGCATGGTCTGTGACCAGCCTAAACTTCCTACCAGCCAGGTAATACTTGAGGGAGTCGAGAGCCCATTTAATGGCTAGGCACTCTTTTTCAACCACCGCATACCTCTGCTCATGTACATTCAGTTTCCGACTGAGATAGAGGACCGGGTGTTCGACTCCATCCCTCACCTGGGAAAGTACAGCTCCGACACCAGTATCAGAGGCATCAGTTTGTACCACAAACTCGCTGCTGAAATCAGGAGTCACTAGTACGGGCTGAGAGCACAAAGCCCGTTTCAGGCTGTGGAAGGCCTCTTCAGCAGCTGAGGTCCATTTTACCATGACGGAACCCTTCCCCTTGGTAAGATCCGTCAAGGGAGTAGCCATGGCTGCAAAATTGGGTATGAACCGGCGATAATAGCCGGCAATCCCCAGGAAAGCCTGCACTTGTTTCTTGTTCACTGGTTGTGGCCAGCCCTGAATTGCCTGTATTTTGTCGATCTGGGGTTTAACCACTCCTCGGCCAATCACGTAGCCCAAGTATCGGGTTTCTTCAAGCCCGATGTGGCATTTCTTGGGGTTTGCCGTTAAACCTGCATCTCGCAGGTCATCAATCACCGCTTGTACCTTCTGGAGATGAGTTTCCCAGTCCATGCTGTAAATTACGATGTCATCCAGGTAGGCAGAAGCGTACTGTCTGTGAGGCCTCAAGACTCGATCCATCAATCTCTGGAACGTTGCGGGAGCTCCGTGAAGTCCAAACGGCATATAGACATACTGGAACAGACCTTCCGGTGTAGCAAATGCCGTCTTCTCTCTGGCCGCCTCGGCCAGAGGAATCTGCCAGTACCCCTTTGTTAAATCCAGGGTCGTAATGTATCGGGCTTTACCAAGCCGGTCGATCAACTCATCGACCCGGGGCATAGGGTACGCATCAAATTTAGAAACTGCATTCAGTTTCCTAAAGTCATTGCTGTGTGACTCCTCAATGACTCCTAAGTCCAACATTGCCATCACTTCCCGGGAGACGGCTTCACGGCGGGCTTCCGGAATCCGGTAGGGCTTCACATGAACAGTGACGCCAGGCTCTGTGACAATCTCATGTTTCACCAACTTAGTCCAGCCAGGTTTTTCGGAGAAAAACTGTCGGTTCTGTAACAAAAATTGCTTAACCTCAGATTTTTGTCGTTCTGAGAGAGTCTCAGCAACCTGCACCTCTGGTACAGTAGGTGAACAAACCGGACGGGCAGATCCGCCGTTAGGGCAGAGCGGTCTTTCCAGGATTTTATCAGATTCACATGATAAATCTGTTCCGGTTTTCTCTTACCCGGCTGGTACACTTTATAGTTCACTTCACCAACTCTTTCTCGGACCTCAAATGGGCCCTGCCATTTCGCCAGGAATTTACTATCCACCGTAGGAATTAGGACGAACACCCTATCGCCGGGTGCAAATGTACGGACCTTAGTGCCTCTATCTTAACTTTGCCTCTGGGCTCCCTGGGCCTGTAACATATGGTCCCTAACAATGGGCATGACAGCGGCAATACGATCCTGCATTTGTGTTACATGGTCGATCACCGTTTTAAAGGGAGTGACTTGACCTTCCCAGGTTTCTTTTGCGACGTCCAGCAGTCCCCGGGGACGACGGGCGTACAACAGTTCGAAAGGCGAAAACCCTGTGGAAGACTGGGGAACTTCCCTAATGGCAAACAGCAAATAGGGTAACAAGTAATCCCAGTTCTTCCCATCTTTGTCTATCGCCTTCCGGAGCATCTGTTTTAAGGTTTTGTTGAAGCGCTCAACCAGGCCATCTGTTTGAGGGTGATAGACAGACGTACGCAACGGGTCTATTTGTAAGAGCCTGCAGAGCTCCTTCATTACCCTCGACATAAAGGGAGTCCCCTGGTCGGTGAGTATCTGTTTTGGAATTCCCACCCGACTAAACACTTGTACCAATTCCTTGGCGATCGTCTTGGTAGCTGTGTTACGCAAAGGGACGGCTTCCGGGTAACGAGTGGCATAGTCCATGATGACGAGGATATGTTGGTGCCCACGTGCGGATCGGGGAAGGGGCCCAACCAAATCCATCCCAATTCTCTCAAAAGGGACCCCGATGATAGGAAGGGGTACCAAAGGGCTACGGAACTGAGATTTAGGGGCCGCGATTTGGCACTCTGGACAGGACTCACAATAGTTACACACATCACAATGTATTCCAGGCCACACAAAACAATGCAATATCCTTTCTGTGGTTTTCTGTACCCCCAGATGTCCCCCCATTATATGTCCGTGGGCCAAATCCAGTACCTTCCGCCGATAAGGTTTGGGTACCACTAACCGTTGCACTGTGTCTTCCCCTTTTTTTTCTACCTGGTAGAGCAAATCATTTTCAAGAACCATATACGGGTACGCTAGCCTAGTGTCAGGTTCTACGGGTACCCCATCTATCATTTTTACATTTTTCCTAGCTGGAGTCAGGGTAGGATCTTTCATTTGCTCGCTGTGGAAGTCATCCACCTGGACTCCCAAATCTGGCAGGCAGGGTGCCGGATGGCTGTCTGCCTCCGCCTCTCGCTGAGGTTCCTCAGTTTCCTCTGTTTCCCCCGCCATGACGGAGAAGGGGTACTGAAGGTTAGATTCACTAACCTCCCCAGCAACATCTTCCTGTGGGGTCTCCTCTAGGGACTCGGGACCTCCAGATGGCATGGGAGAAGATTCACGGGTACAGCTACCGTGAAGGAGCAACTGATTCTCCCACAACTGCCAGAAATAGGGAAAATCCCTGCCTAGGATTACATCCTGTAACAATGCGGGAACGAGTCCCACTTTGTGCTGCACTGACCCATAGGGAGTAGAAATCCATATGACCGCTGTTAAGTACGAGCGGGTGTCACCATGCACACACGTCACAGAAAACTTGTCAGACGGACCAGACGGAAGTGCCACCAGACTAGCTTTCACCAGAGTCACCACACTTCCAGAGTCTAGTAATGCCACAACATTTTTCCCATCAACAGATAATTCACACAGGTGTTTCACTGTATCATTTTGACCCGCATTCACACTCACTAGCTGTGTAACCAAAGACATGCGTTTTCTAGAGTCTATAACGTCGCACTGCATGGGTTCAGCGGTAACAGGACAGTTCGCAGAAACATGACCCTTCTCATGGCAGCGGAAACACCTAACAGGTCCCCTACTGAGACCACCGTCCAATACTCTTGGTCTCGGAGTGCGAGCATTCCCGGACTCCTCCCCCACAGTTTTAAGCGATTTTTCCTTCACCCGTGGACCCTGGAACAGTCTTACCGGTTCCACGAGGAGGAGGCACAGACCGGGGGTTGGCGCTGTCGTCGGGAAGTCCTTCTGCCACGGAATAACGCTCGACCAACTCCACAAGTTGATCCGCTGTCGTGGGATTTCCTTGACTTACCCACCTTTTCAGCGCTGGGGGTAGTACTCTCAGGTACTTGTCCAGGACAACCCGCTGGATTATTTTGGGTATTGTCAGTACCTCGGGTTGCAGCCATTTCTTTGTCAAGTAGATCAGGTCGAACATCTGAGACCGCGCCGGTTTATCTTGCTGGTATGTCCACTGGTGTACCCTCTGTGCACGGACAGCCGTCGTCACACCCAGCCGGGCCAGGATCTCAGCTTTCAGCTTCTCAAAGTCCTGAGTGACCTCCGGGTCCAAATCATGGTAAGCTTTTTGGGCCTCGCCGGAGAGAAACGGGGCAATCAAATCGGCCCATCGTGCCTTCGGCCACTTCTCTCTCAACGCCGTCCGCTCAAACGTTGTCAGGTATGCCTCGACGTCATCTTCTGCAGTCAGCTTTTGCCAGTATCGACTCACATGGATCCTTCTGGACTCTGCTTCCGGGTCAGCGTCTGGCATGCTCACCAGGCGCTGCGCCACCTGTTGGAGAAGTTGGCGGTCTGCAACCATCATGTCCAGTAACTCCTTCAGCTGTGCGGCCATCAAGAGATTAGCTTCGTGCTGTGCGGCAGTGGCCTGCTGCTGTACGGCAGTGGACTGTACTAAGGCTTTCACCACGTCTTCCATGCTGTCGCCTGTGCCACGGTATGCCCGCATTCTCCACCACAATGTGACAAAACACTCTGGGATCGCCTTTGCTGGGGTCAAAGGACACGTGGTTTGTGCATTGAATCTGAGGCGTACAGCAGGTTTCTGAGCAGGCTGACCTCAGGTCAGATTTATTAACGTGAAAGCAACACAAAAAACAAAACATAAAAATAAATCCTAGCCTGTCCGGCACTAACTAAACAAATACGTTGCTATCTCAACAACTGGGGGGCTTCTCCCACCCAGCTAACATCACACAATTTCTTGAGCAGAGCTCTTCACTCACGTTTGTCCCACAAAGGCAGGCAATCTGTGTGCCACAGGCAGACACTGGAAACACCCAGCTGGTCATCTTTTATTCCTGCAATCATTAACCCATTAGCACCCTGAAGATACTGAGTGGCCTAATTCACATAGGACAAACACCTGGGCGAGATATACCTGCCTCCATCTACCACACCAGCATGAGTCTTACACTCCAAACACGACAAGTTGTGTTTCTACCAAACAGTTCCAGTTTGGTTTCATCAGACCATAGGACATTCTCCCAAAACTCCTCTGGATCATCCAAATGCTCTCTAGCAAACTTCAGACGGGCCCGGACATGTACTGGCTTAAGCAGTGGGACACGTCTGGCACTGCAGGATCTGAGTCCATGGTGGCGTAGTGTGTTACTTATGGTAGGCCTTGTTACATTGGTCCCAGCTCTCTGCAGTTCATTCACTAGGTCCCCCCGCGTGGTTCTGGGATTTTTGCTCACCGTTCTTGTGATCATTCTGACCCCACGAAGTGGGATTTTGCGTGGAGCCCCAGCTCGAGGGAGATTATCGGTGGTCTTGTATGTCTTCCATTTTCTAATTATTGCTCCCACTGTTGATTTCTTCACTCCAAGCTGGTTGGCTATTGCAGATCCAGTCTTCCCAGCCTGGTGCAGGGCTACAATTTTGTTTCTGGTGTCCTTTGACAGCTCTTTGGTCTTCACCATAGTGGAGTTTGGAGTCAGACTGTTTGAGGGTGTGCACAGGTGTCTTTTTATACTGATAAGTTTAAACAGGTGCCATTACTACAGGTAATGAGTGGAGGAAAGAGGAGACTCTTAAAGAAGAAGTTACAGGTCTGTGAGAGCCTGAAATTTTGATTGTTTGTTTCTGACCAAATACTTATTTTCCACCATAATATGCAAATAAAATGTTAAAAAAAAACAGACAATGTGATTTTCTGGATTTTTTTTTTTTCTCAGTTTGTCTCCCATAGTTGAGGTCTACCTATGATGTAAATTACAGACGCCTCTCATCTTTTTAGGTGGTGGAACTTGCACTATTGCTGACTAAATACTTTTTTGCCCATATATATATATATATATATATATATATACATATACATATACATATACATATACATATACATATACATATATATATATATATATATATTGAATTATATATATATATATATATATATATATATATATATATATATATATATATATATATATGACACACATATATATATATATATATATATTAACTTCAGCGCGATATAGCAGGAAAGCCGGTAATTCAATTACCGGCTTTTCATTTCTCCTGCCAAAACCCGACATGATATGAGACATGGTTTACATACAGTAAACCATGTCATATCCCCCCTTTTTTTGCATATTCCACACTACTAATGTTAGTAGTGTGTATGTGCAAAATTTCAGGGGAATGAAGGTAATGTAGGTCAATGACCTGTAGTTACCTACATTCGCGGTGATGCGCCCCCTGCTGGATGTCCCTGGAGCGTGGGAAAAGTTCCCAGGCTCGAGGTCATATGAGGACATCCAGCAGGGGGCGCATCACTGCGAATGAAGGTAACTACAGGTCATTGACCTACATTACCTTCATTCCCCGGGGTTTTACAGCCACGAGCAGCGCTGCATTAGCAGAGCTCCTGGCTGTAAAATATTTTAACCCCTTCAGATGGATATACAACGTGGGACATTACAGATCTACGGAAGGTATGTATATTGTTGGTTTATTATTTTTTATTTGTTATAGAACGAGGGTCTTCGGCAAGTGGATTGAGCGTACAATAAAATATTAAAACAAACGGTGTGTTTATTTCATTAAAAGACTTTTTAATAATGTGTTTGTGTTTTTTAACTCTTTCATACAATTGGATTAATAATGGATAGGTGTCATAATTGACGCCTTTCCATTATTAATCTGGCTTAATGTCACCTTACAATAGCAAGGTGGCATTAACCCTTCATTACTCCATATCCCACCGCTACACGGGAATGGGAAGAGAGTGGCCAAGTGCCAGAATAGGCGCATCTTCCAGATATGCCTTTTCTGGGGTGGCTGGGGGCAGCTGTTTTTAGCCAGGGGGGGCCAATAACCGTGGACCCTCTCCAGGCTATTAATATCTGCCCTCAGTCACTGGCTTTACTACTCTGGCGGAGAAAATTGCGCGGGAGCCCACGCCAATTTTTTCCGCAATTTAACCCTTAAATTTAAGAGCTAGAGGGCCGAAATTTTGCATATACACACTACTAACATTAGTAGTGTGGAATATGCAAAAAAAATGGGGATATCATGTTGGGTTTTGGCAGGAGAAATGAAAAGCCGGTAATTGAATTATCAGCTTTCCTGCTATATCGCCCTGAAGGAAATATATATATATATAAAAAAAAAAAAAACCATAGACTTTCATTGGGTTTCGAGTTTCGGCCGATCCCCGACCCCGACTTTTCAATAGGATCGGCCGATTTCACTCGACCCGACTTTTGAGAAAGTCGGGTTTCGTGAAACCCGACTCGACCCTAAAAAACTAAAAGTCACACAATCCTAGTGTTTCGTTTTCCCTGGAGTCGGATTATCAGGTGTCGCCCTGGATTTGTTATTTTGTTGTGGCCTTATTGTAAATTGAAGAACCTGATCACTGTTTGCCGGAATGTTCTCTCAGTTGCGATAAAGGTCTCTTGGATTATTCATCGGTCTGCTGTCCCTGCTTGCTCTGTCGCACACCCCGTCACAGTAGGGTGCAGATTCACATACAGATATTTGGAAGGAGGGAACCGGACAAAGTTAGTTTACTGAGTAATTGATGTGGTAGGCTTGTTTGAAGAGATGGGTTTTTTTTAAAGCGTGCTTGAATAGGTCGGGGCTAGGTATCAGTCTGATCGTCTGGGGAAGTGCATTCCAGAGAGCTGGCACAGCATGAGAGAAGTCTTGGAGACGGAGGTGCGAGGTTCGGATTACGGGGGATGTTAGTCTTAGGTCATTTGGACCTAAGAGGGCACGTGTAGGGCGATAGATGGAGATGAGAGAGGAGATATAAGGCGGTGCAGAACTGTGGAGAGCTTTGTGGGTGAGAGAGATGAGTTCATACTGGACCCTTTAGCTAATGGGTAGTGTTGTGAATTCTGCTCTTGGGTTCCCTCCAGTGGTTGTTGGTGGGAATGCAGTTGTCTCTGACTCGCAGTCCTGGCCAGGTATTTCGGATAATTACAATTCTGACTGGGATATTTAGGTGTGCAGGATCCTTTAGCCCTTGCCAGTTGTCAATGTTTCTTTGGAAGTGTTGGATCTCTGCCTGGCCTCTCCTGCTTATCTGCCAGTTCAGCAAAGATAAGTGTCTGTTTCTTTTCCTGTGGCACACATGCAGTGTGCTTATTTTCAGTACTGTTCATTTGTTTTTCTTTTGTCCGGATTAGACTGTGTCTGTGTTTTCTCAGTCTGGTTGGTTTCACTGGAGTTGCAGATATACGCTCCTACATCTTTAGTTAGATGTAGGAATTTTTTTGTATATTCTGCTGTGGATTTTTTGAAGGGTTTTAATACTGACTGCACAGAACTCTGTCCTATTCTGTCCTATCTAGCTAGAGTGGCCTCCTGTGCTAAATCCTGTTTTTTCTGCCTGTGTATGTTTTTTCCTCTCCGACTCACCGCCAATATTTGTGGGGGGCTGTCTATCCTTTGGGGATTTTCTCTGAGGCAAGATAGTATTCCAATTTCCATCTTTAGGGGTATTTAGTCCTCCGGCTGTGGCGAGGTGTCTAGGTGTGTTTGGTACACTCCACGGCTACTTCTAGTTGCGGTGTTAAGTTCAGGGTTGCGGTCAGTATAGTGGCCACTTTCTCCAGTGAAAGTTCTCATGCAGCTCCAAGGTCACCGGATCATAACAGGGTAGCCAGTGTAATGACTGGCATCGGTGAAACGGCTGGACAGAAATATGACCCTGGCTGCCGCATTCAAGATGGATCAAAGAGGAGAAAGTTTGGAAGGAGGGAGACCGATCAGAAGAGAGTTGCAGTAGTCCAGACAAGAATGAATAAGAGCGACAGTAAAAGTCTTAGCAGTTTCAAAGGTGAGAAAAGGTCGGATTCTGGAGATGTTTTTAAGATGCAGGTGACAGGAGCGAGTGAGTGATCGGAAATAGGGAGTAAAGGAAAGTTCGGTGTCGAAGAATATGACCCCAAGACAGCGGGCATGCTGCTTGGGAGTTATGGTTGAACCCTCCTGGGTAATTTTGATGTTGGGTAGAGTGAGGTTAGTAGAAGGGAGAAACACAAGTAGTTCAGTTTTGGAGAGATTTAGTTTCAGATAGAGGGAGGACATGATGTTAGAGACAGCAGACAGACAATCCTTGGTATTTTGAATTAGAGTGGGGGTGATGTCTGGGGAAGAAGTGTATAATTGGGTGTCATCAGCATAGAGATGATACTGGAATCCAAATCTGCTGATTGTTTGTCCAATAGGGGCCGTGTAAAGAGAGAAGAGGAGGGGGCCTAGGACTGAGCCTTGCGGAACTACGAAAGTAAGGGGACGAGGAGAGGAAGAGGAGCCGGCAAAAGATACAGTGAAGGAGTGGTCAGAGGTAGGAGGAGAACCAGGAGAGGGCTGTGTCCTTGAGGCCTATGGAGCGGAGCATGGTGAGAAGGAGCTGGTGATCCACAGTATCAAATGCGGCAGATAGATCCAGGAGAATCAGCAGGGAGCAATGACCTTTGGATTTAGCTGTTATTAGATCATTAGAGACTTTATTGAGGGCAGTTTCAGTGGAGTGTAAAGAGCAGAAACCAAATTGTAAGAGGTCAAGAAGAGAGTTATCCGAGAGATAGCAGATTAGATGGGAGCGGACCAAGCGTTCCAGGAGTTTAGAGATGAAGGAAAGGTTAGAGACAGGTCTGTAGTTAGCCGTGCAGTTCTGGTCCAGGGATGGCTTTTTAAGTAAAGGGGTAATGATGGCACATTTAAATGAGGAGGGAAAGATACCTGAAGAAAGAGAGAGGTCCCTTGTGGAAATAAGAAAAAATGAGGTCTGAAGTAAAAGTTTTGTGAAAAAAAAAAAAAAGGTAGATGGGTTTTTTTCTTTCACGTTGCTTCCGTTCCTGCAAAGCATGTGAACGGTTAATACATTTCTCGAATGTGATTTTGAGCACCTTGAGGGGTGCAGTTTTCAGAATAGTGTTACTTTTGGGTATTTTCTGTCATATAGACCCCTCAAAGTCACTCCAAATGTTATATGGTCTCTAAAGAAAAAATAAAAACAAAAAATATTGACCTAAATGTTCAATGTGTCACAAAGAAACATTCTCAGAATCATTGGGATTTGTTGAAACCGTCCAGAGTTATTAGCTCATAATGTGACACTTGTCAGAATTGTAAAATTTAGCCTGGTCAGGAAGGTGAAAACAGGTTTGGGGGTGAAGGGGTTAATGAAATTAAATAATAATTTTTTATATATATATATATATATATATATATATATATATATTTTTTTTTGTAATCATAATTTCTATTGTGACTTTAGAACCGTGCCATTTTTCCTGTCTTTTGATGGAGTATTTATAAAATATAGCCCCTCAATGTCATTTCAGAACTGCACCCATCCCTGAAACACATTTTTGAAAATTTCTTTATGATATTTAAACAAAAAAATAAATTATGCCAACATTAATATTTTATATTTATTATTTGATATCATTATGATGGGGGAAGGAACATTAAGTTTAAAATTTACAGAATGTGTAATTTTTTTTCTATATAAATTCCATACAAATCATCTTAAAATTTACCACAAATCCAATGCCCACCTACCCTCAAAAAAAAATACAATGGCAGTAGTGCTAAAACTAGACCTTGCAGGAAGGTGTTAAACGTCTACCTGTAACTTGTAAATGTTGGTGTCCAGGAGTTGCAAAGACACTTTATTTATGTATGATTTATAGGAAAAAAAAACAGCACAAAACACCACACTACTCTGAATATTTGGTTCTAACAAATCTCGACTTTAATTCTTGCAAGCAAGGACACAGAAGTGTTTTATGCTCATGTTCATTCTGCCAGAATCAGCCTCTTCTCCAAGGATCTCTCGGAATCTGTAACAATAAGGTAAATTCAGCAACATCATACTGGGAGCAAGGCTCTATAAAACCTGATGAAGACCCCAGAAGGATAACATTACACCCCATTGTATTCCTTGAAAGAAAGTACATGAACTTAAAAGAACCTACCACAGCTAATTACTGCTGTGATTAATGGGTTGTGGAACACTGATATAGTGATGAATGGGAGATTAAACTGTAGTTCTCGGCAGCGGCTACTAAACCATGCGCAGAGCTGTAGAGTCCCACTCAAAACATCTTTAAAGGTTCTTTTACAAAGACCGACCGGTGGCACAATACGATGGCTGATTGGGATCGGTGAACTGTTACCAATCTGCGGTCTTTTGAATGCCTGTTTGCATAAGCAGAACAAAGTAAACCATGCGCACTGCGCGATATATAAGGTCACTCATTGTGCTTAGTCTACCATGTCTCTCAGCAGCATAAGTTCTCTGTACACAGGATGATGCACAGCCAAGGAGATGATCTTTTGTGCTGTGCAAAAGTTAATTTCTCCCGGTGAATGAGCTTATCCATCGGGCGATCGGCAGCCTGGTTACTTGGCAGTATAATTGTAAATCAAGTGTTTTTAGCAATACTTGTTCATGATTACCCTGCACTGTAAATGCCCCTTTAGACCACTTCCAGAGCAGATATCAGCTGATTAATGGGGTGACGCCTGTCAGCCCATCCCCACTAATCTCATATTGATGCCTGATCCTATATCCGTCCCAGACAACCCCTTTTAAATATAATTTTCTGATATTACTACAAGTCTAAAATGTAGTCCGTGTCTAAACTCAGGATGTTTTCTGTTTTTTACTTTTGCATCTTTGGAGTTCACATTATACAGTATCTACTATATAATTGTCTAAGGGTCACTTCCGTCTGTCTGTCCTTCTGTCACGGTTATTCATTCGCTGATTGGTCTTGCCAGCTGCCTGTCATGGCTGCCGCGACCAATCAGCGACGGGCACAGTCCAGAAGAAAATGGCCGCTCCTTACTCCCCGCAGTCAGTGCCTGTCGCCCGCATACTCCCATCCGGTTACCGCTCACACAGGGTTAATGCTGGTGGTAACGGACCGCGTTATGCTGCGGGTAACGCACTCCATTACCGCAGCTATTAACCCTGTGTGTCCCCAACTTTTTACTATTGACACTGCCTATGTGACATCAATAGTAAAAAATGTAATGTTAAAAATAATAATAAAAAAACCTGCTATACTCACCCTCCGTAGTCGCTCGCGCTGGCTGCCATCTTCCGTTGCAGGTTCCGGTGGCAAAGATGGTATAGGAGAAGGACCTGCCATGACGTCACGGTCATGTGACCGCGACATCATCACAGGCCCTGCGCGAGAAGGACCTGCCATGACGTCATGGTCATGTGACCGCGACGTCATCACAGGTCCTGCGCTCATACCAACCCTGGGACCGGAAGCTGCCGTGGACTACAAGGGGCCCTCGGAAAGGTGAGTATATGTTTATTTTTTATTTTTTAACCTGTGACAAACCTGGCTTGGCAATATACTACGTAGCTGGGCAATATACTACGTGAGTGGCCAATATATTATGTGGCTCTCTGCTGTATACTACTTCACTGGGCAATATACTACGTGGCTCTGTGCTGTATACTACGTCACTGGGCAATATACTACGTAACTGGGCAATATACTACGTGGCTCTGTGCTGTATACTACGTCACTAGGCAATATGCTACGTGGTTGGGCAATATACTACGTGGCTGGGCAATATACTACGTGGCTGGGCAATATACTACGTGGCTCTGTGCTGTATACTACGTCACTAGGCAATATACTACGTGGTTGGGCAATATACTACGTGACTGTGCAATATACTACGTGGCTGGCCAATATACTACGTCGCTGTGCAGTATACTACGTGGCTGGCCAATATATTACGTGGGCTGGGCAATATACTACGTGGACATGCATGTTCTAGAATACCCGATGCATTAGAATCGGGCCACCATCTAGTATTTAATATTTCTATTCCCTGAAAACTGTGTTATAAGGAACATCTGTGAGTTTCTTCTTTAGTATAGATAATCTAATTGTATTCCACCTTTTTTCAGTATGTGTTAGAAATTGCTCTGCTTCTTTCACATCTTTTTCTTTGATTTGCTGAAACATTACAGTTGACTGAATGAATCCAATCATTTCTGGAATAGAAAACTGAGATTTGACCGGTATATCTGTGATACTGGAAGAGAAGAATAAGTTCTTGTAATATATTTTATTTCTCAAAAGACACAAAGTTTATTATTTTAATCAGCATGGTAAAACAACAATAGTTATAAGAAAGTGTGTTTTAGCATTGGGCGAGAAGTCTTTGTTCTCAACTTCATTCAGTAGATGCGCTGTGTGCACTTTGAGTAGATGCTGACTTTTATGTGCACACGATTAATATTTACAGCAGAAATTAAAGTAAAAGAGTAAAATATACAAAGTTTTTTTACTTGTTTTTTTTACATGTTATTTCCTCTATTCATCTGTATGCTGTCAATTTGAGACAGGTTTAGGTCTATAACAAAAAAATAAGCAACGTGTACATGGGGTTTCAGACCGCTCATTTATTTTTTGGTGCAGAAATTTCTGCTGCAAATACTCACTGTGTGCATATACCCAAATTCTTCTGATATTAACCCCTTCCTGACATTGGATGTACTTGTATGACCCAATATTGGGTCCCCTTGTATGATTCGGATTTCAGGAGCGGAGCCTGTACCTTACCCAAGAGAGGCTCCTGGTTGTGTCACAAAAAAAAGCACAACTCCTGATCAAAGGGTTTAATTGGAATAAATCAGTGAATTATCAGGAAACTAAGGGTATGTGTCCACGGTCTGTAATGACGGTGCTTTGGACGGAGCGGAAAACCCGCTCCGCCCAAAGCGCCGCCCCCTTCTGTATGCTCTGTGATTCCATACATAGGGCCTGTGATTTACCTTGCGGTGACCTGAGCGTCGCCGCAAGGTAAACAGACATGCTGCGTTCTAAAAAGACGCGCCGCATGTCCGTAAATGCAGGGCCGCCGGATGCGTGCTCGCACGCATAGTGGAGACGGGATTCCATAAAATCTCCTCCACTATGCTGTAATATCTGGATGCTGCGGGTTGAACGCTGCGGATGTATGCAGCGTTCAATCCGCAGCTAATCTGGATGTAATCTGGCACATGGAAACATACCGTAATACTTTATTTTAGATCTTAATTGTGCATTCTGCCCTAAAATCTTCTACAATTTAAAGTAGAACATTTAAAAATCCCACATATATATATATATATATATATATATATATACTTTATATTTTGAAGGTTTCTTGGACTTGAAGGGGTATTTCCATCTCCAACATCCTATCCCAATATGTAGTAGGTGTAATAATAATATTACCTCCAGTTAGAAATGCAGTATAGTTCTTCTGATTCGCTAAGTTGCTTACCCCATGTGCAGGGCATTGCAGGAGCTTAGACATCTAAGGTTTTGACCACTAAGGCTTCTTTTACACATACCGTGTATTTGCTGGCCGTTTTTGCGGTCTCAATAGATTTCTATTGGGCTGCAAAATCTGACCGCAAAAATTCCACGGTGCGCCGTGTGCCATATGGCCTTGAGGGCTGTATTTGCGGCCGTGAAAAAAGATCGAGCCTGATCGATCTTTTCCATGGCAGATGGACACGACCCCCATTGAATATCAATGAGTGCAGCAAAAACAACGGAAGTTGTTTTTGCGGTGCACCATCACTTCCGATTTTGC
The DNA here is from genome assembly GCF_032444005.1 of Ranitomeya imitator. Classification (NCBI taxonomy): domain Eukaryota; kingdom Metazoa; phylum Chordata; class Amphibia; order Anura; family Dendrobatidae; genus Ranitomeya; species Ranitomeya imitator. The sequence continues at coordinate 63,318,137 of NC_091288.1, forward strand.
AGAACGCCGTTTTTTTTCCAATACTTCTTCCATAGTATTGGAAAACTGAAAAACGGTGATCCGCAAGTTTTTTTGCGGTCCGTTATTACGGCAGACCGCCTTTTTTGCGGCGATAAGGCCCGCAATAACGGGCCGCAAAAAACACGACAAGTGTAAAAGTAGCCTAACAACTATCTGTTTGTCACTTTATGATTTGTTGTAACAATAGAAACCAAAATGGAGCGCCTCATAGGACTGTGGGATACTAGGTACCGGGTCCAACACAGCAGTTCTTAAAGGGGAAGGGCACAGCAGCAGTGACCCAGTCCGTGGCCCTGGGCGTCCAAGGAAAATGATGAAATAAAGGGGAAAAATAAAGTTTCTAATGGATTTGGGAAACTGTTCATGATGCCACCCATGGTGTTTGGCTATAATAGCCGATGCTGCAGTCAGATCCTCTGAGGCGATGGTGATGCAGCTTTCCACGGGTAGAGCTAGCCCCAGGGCAATTGTAGGGTTAAGTGTTAAGATGGTGGTTGTGGTGATGCCGGGCAGGTGAGGCAGAAATAAATCAAAGAACACAGCAAGGTGCAGCTTCCACTTTTACTTACAGTTCTCCAGTCCACAAACGCAAGCTGGATGCTGTGTTCTCAGGGTCAGTGGTCCAGCACAATCTCAGGTAAATTGAGGTGCACCTTTCCAGGACTTCTTTCTTATGCCTTTCTCTGGCTGTCTCACTACACTGGCTTCCACTTCTCCTGCCCAGCGTCTCACCCACAGTGTCCCAAGCCAGCTGCCACGAATCTTGTCGGGCGACATCCTCTGAGTCCCCTGGATTCTATCCAGCTGCCTTTTTGGTGAGTTATGGGTGGATGTGGCTGTGACTCATACAGACGTCACAGCCTCCGGTTTCTTAGTTGATTCTTGAAGATTTCCACTAAATTGGGGTTGGTCCCCTGAATGCGACCTAGTCCCTCCAACTTACGCTGGTCAGTCTGGATGCGGACCCCACGGGTGGCTTCTGCACTTCCCGTGCCCCTAGGACCCCTTCTGTCCTGCACGGGAGCTTCCTTCTGTCTCTCCCCTAGACTTCTCTACACAGCTACACTCCTCTTCCTTCGGTCTCCTAGGACCAACTGCTCTAGCACACAGTTCGCCCTCCTAAGCTCCTCCCCCTTTTTCCTACCTAGCCCACCCACTCCTACCACCTATTCATATCCAGCCTGAGATATTTTAGATTGTGAGCCCCATTGGGGACAGTGATGATAATGTGGGTAAAGCGCTGGGGAATATGTTAGCGATATATAAAAATAAAGATTATTATTATTATGAGGCCTTCCTCCCTAACGGTACGCCCAGGTGCCCTGACTGAAATAGTGTGTGTTGGGTGTCAGTGTTAGAGTCCTGGGTAGTGCCCCCTTCTGCGGCAACTGGACCCTCAGGGGTGCCACATATGCTACTGGAATGCACTGCATATGGGGTAAGTGACATAGCAAATCAGAAGAAAAACACTACATTTCTAATTGGAGGTATTTTCTAATATTATTATTATTACACCTACTACATATTGGGATAGGATTTTGGAGATGGGAATACCCCTTTTAAAAGGAACCTGTCACCCCCAAAATCGACGATGAGCTAAGCCCACCAGCATCAGGGGCTTATCTACAGTACTCTGTAATGCTGTAGATAAGCCCCCAATGTATCCTGAAAGATGAGAAAAAGAGGTTATATTATACTCACCCAGGGGCGGTCCCCCGCGGTCCAGTCCGATGGGCGTCACGGTCCGGCCCAGGGCCTCCCATCTTCTTAAGATGAGGTCCTCTTCTTGTCTTCACACTGCAGCACCGGCGCATGCGTACCTTGTCTGCTCTCAATAGGGCAGACAAAGTATGCCTGTGCTGGAGCCACAGTGTGAAGACAAGAAGAGGACATCATCGTAAGAAGATGGGAGGCCCTGGACCGCGACGCCCACCGCAGCGCGACCACTCCTGGGTGAGTATAATCTAACCTCTTTTTCTTATCTTTCAGGATACATCGGGGGCTTATCTACAGCATTCCAGAATGCTGTAGATAAGCCCCTGATGCTGGTGGGCTTAGCTCATCGTCGATTTTGGGGGTGACAGGTTCCCTTTAACTTTGGCAGTGCAGAGGGTGAGATATTATTATTATTATTATTATTATACATTTTTATAGCGCCATTTATTCCATGGCGCTTTACATGTGAATACGGGGCAAATATAGACAAATACATTAAACATGAGCAGATAACAAGGCACACGAGTACATAAGGAGGGAGGACCCTGCCCGCGAGGGCTCACAGTCTGCAGGGGGTGGGTGAGCATACACTAGGAGAGGGAAGAGCTGGCTGTGCGGCTGTTCAGTAGGTTGAGGATCACTGCAGGCTGTAGGCTTGTCGGAAGAGATGAGTCTTCAGGTTCTTTTTGAAGGTTTCTATGGTAGGCGCAAGTCTGATGTGTTGGGGTAGAGAGTTCCAGAGTATGGGGGAAGCACGGGAGAAGTCTTGGATGCGGTTATGGGAAGAAGAGATGAGAGGGGAGTAGAGAAGGAGGTCTTGGGAGGATCGGAGGTCGCATGTAGGTAGGTACCGGGAGACCATGTCACAGATGTATGGAGGAGACAGGTTGTGGATGGCTTTGTATGTCAGTGTGAGGGTTTTGAACTGGAGTCTCTGGGCGATAGGAAGCCAGTGAAGGGCTTGACACAGGGGAGAGGCTGGGGAATAGCGGGGGGACAGGTGGATTAGTCGGGCAGCAGAGTGTAGGATGGATTGGAGTGGTGCCAGAGTGCTAGAGGGGAGTCCAGAGAGTAGGAGGTTGCAGTAGTCGAGGCGGGAGATGATAAGGGCAGGCACTAGCGTTTTTGCAGTGTTGCGGTCAAGGAAAGCACGGATCCGGGAAATATTTTTGAATTTGAGACGACAGGAGGAGGCAAGGGCTTGGATATGTGGCTTGAAAGAGAGGGCAGAGTCGAGGATCACCCCGAGGCACCGGGCGTGTGGGACTGGGGATAGTGAGCAGCCATTGACATTGATGGATAGGTCTGGTGGAGGAGTAGAGTGAGATGGGGGAAAGATGATGAATTCTGTTTTGTCCATGTTCAGTTGTAGAAAGCGAGCAGAAAAGAAGGCTGAAATGGCAGACAGACAGTGTGGGATTTTGGTAAGCAAGGAGGAGAGGTCAGGTCTGGAGAGGTAGATCTGCGTGTCGTCAGCGTAGAGATGGTACTGCATACCGTGGGATTCTATGAGCTGTCCCAGGCCGAAAGTGTAGATGGAGAAGAGTAGGGGTCCTAGAACAGAGCCTTGAGGAACACCGACTGACAAGGGGCGAAGTGAGGAGGTGGTGTGGGGGAGGGAGACACTGAATGTTCGGTCTGTCAGATATGACGAGATCCAGGAAAGGGCCAAGTCTGTGATGCCAAGGGATGAGAGGATTTGTAGCAAAAGGGAGTGGTCTACAGTGTCAAAGGCAGAAGACAAGTCCAGGAGAAGGAGGACAGAGTAGTGTCGCTTGCTCCTGGCAGTTAGTAGGTCATTGGTGACTTTAGTTAGGGCAGTTTCAGTTGAGTGATGGGAACGGAAGCCTGATTGTAACCGATCAAAGAGGGAGCAGGAGGAGAAGTGGGAGGACAGTTCAAGATGGACGTGTTGCTCTAGCAATTTGGAGGCATAAGGGAGAAGAGATATTGGGCGATAGCTAGACACAGAGGATGGGTCGAGGGAGGGCTTTTTGAGGATGGGTGTGATCTTGGCATGCTTGAAGGATGAGGGAAAGACACCTGTTGTGAGTGAGAGGTTGAAGAGGTGCGTTAGGGTTGGGATGAAGACCGTGGAAAGGTTAGGGATGAGGTGGGATGGGAGCGGGTCAAGCGTGCAGGTGGTGAGGTGTGATCTTGACAGGAGGGTGGAGAGCTGATCTTCTGTCATGGTGGAGAAGCTGGTTTTGGAGGAGCAGGGTTGAGCAGCTAAGAGGGGCAGTGGGCGCTGTGGGCCAAAGCTTTCTCTGATCGTATCGATCTTCTGTTTAAAGAAAGAGGCAAAGTCATCAGCAGAAATGAGGGGGGAGGGAGGAGGTGCGGGGGGACGGAGTAGAGAATTGAAAGTGTTGAAAAGCTGTTTAGGGTTGTGGGACAGGGAGGATATGAGGGATGAAAAGTAAGTTTGTTTTGCGGCAGTGAGCGCAGACTTGAAGCTGGCGAGGGACTGCTTGTATGCAGTGAAGTGGTCGGCAGAGTGGGATCGCTTCCATCTCCGCTCAGCAATCCTGGAAGCCCGTCTCAATTCTTTGGTCAGGCTGGTCAGCCAGGGCTGCCTGTTAATTGTACGAGTTTTACTATGCATGAGTGGGGTGTCCGAATCGAGTGTTGTTGTTATTGTGGTGTTATAAAAAGTGGCAGCAGCATCTGTGTCATGAAGGGAAGCTATGTCTGTGAGAGGGAGAAGGGACTCAGAGAGTGATTGTAAGTTGAGATGTTTGAGATTTCTGCGAGGGTGAGTGAGTTTGTGGAGTGGGGGTTGCACACTAGGAGAGGAGAGGGACGAGAATGTCAGTAGGTTGTGGTCAGACAGGGGGAGGGGTGTGTTAGTGAGGTTAGTAAGGGAGCAGAGGCGGGTGAAGATGAGGTCCAGCGTGTGGCCATCTTTGTGAGTGGCCTCAGAGGACCATTGAGTGAGGCCAAAGGAGGCAGTCAGTGATAAAAGTTTAGAGGTAGCTGAGGTGAAAGTGTCAATGGGGACATTGAAATCACCCATGATGATAGTGGGGATGTCAACAGAGAGGAAATGAAGTAGCCAGGTGGTGAAGTGGTCGAGAAAGGTGGAGATGGCTAGTTCTGGGGGGCGGTAGATGACAGCAAGCTGGAGGTTGGAGGGGGAATAGATGCGGACAGAGTGCACCTCAAACGAGGGAAGAGTAGTGGAGGGTGGTAGCGGGATTGGAGTGAAGGAGCAGGTGTCGGACAGGAGCAAGCCAACTCCTCCACCGCGTTTGTTGCTGGGGCGAGGGGTGTGAGAGAGGTGGAATCCGCCATAGGAGAGCGCAGCTGGAGAGGCCGAGTCAGAGGGGGTGAGCCAGGTTTCAGTGAGGCCGAGGAAGGAGAGTTTGTTGGTGATGAAGAGGTCATGGATAAATGGCAGTTTGTTGCAGATGGAGCGTGCGTTCCATAGTGCTCCAAGTAGGGGGAGCTGGGGAGTGGGGGCTGGATGAATGGGTATGAGGTTGTCGTGGTTGGGAAAGCGTGCGGAGGATCGTGGCAGGGGGTTAGAAACGAGTGTGGGGATGAATTGGGGAGGGCCGGGATTTGGGGATATGTCACCAGCAATGAGGAGTAACAGACAGATCATTAGAAGGTGGGAGCAGGATAGGACATGATGCGGCCGTGTGTGTCTGAATAAAAAGGATTGTATGTGGAGGAACAGTTCTGAGGGGAAGGTGAGATGGCTGGGGAGTATGGAGGAAGAAATGACTAGTTCCTTACTAGGAGGAGGGATTGCAGGAGATTGTAAGAAGGAAAGTAGTATGGGGGTGAAAGAGAAAAGAAACCGAAACATTGTAGTGGTTAGTAGTCTGTTACCTTCCAGTCAATTCCAGTCCAATTCAGTCTAATTCAGAATCATAATTAAAAAGATGTAATTTAAAAGATGGAAGTTAAAAGATGATTTGCAGCAGACTGAGTCTATAGCAGACTCCTGCATGTGAATATATCCCCAGTTAAGGGCAATCAGGTGTGAATGAGGGGGTGGCTGGGTATGGGAGACCAGATGTAGAGAGTTAAGCAAAGGTCATAAAGTGAGGGAGGGGTAAGACTGACCACTCAAAGAGATGCCAGGATCACACAATGAGATACATGAAAACAGGTCATGGAAAACAAGCTGATAGGTAAGAAAGCATACTAAAAGGATTATATGTGCTGCACCAAGACACTCAAATCCAGGGGAAGCATAGAAAAGCCAGTGCAATATACAGAGACATTCAGAAGCCAGGGAGAGCTGGGTAAAGTCAGTGCATACCATGGAAAATCAATGCAGTATACAGAGACATTCGGGAGCCAGGGAGAGCTGGGTAAAGTCAGTGCATACCATGGAAAATCAATGCAGTATACAGAGACATTCGGGAGCCAGGGAGAGCTGGGTAAAGTCAGTGCATACCATGGAAAATCAATGCAGTATACAGAGACATTCGGGAGCCAGGGAGAGCTGGGTAAAGTCAGTGCATACCATGGAAAATCAATGCAGTATACAGAGACATTCGGGAGCCAGGGAGAGCTGGGTAAAGTCAGTGCATACCATGGAAAATCAATGCAGTATACAGAGACATTCGGGAGCCAGGGAGAGCTGGGTAAAGTCAGTGCATACCATGGAAAATCAATGCAGTATACAGAGACATTCGGGAGCCAGGGAGAGCTGGGTAAAGTCAGTGCATACCATGGAAAATCAATGCAGTATACAGAGACATTCGGGAGCCAGGGAGAGCTGGGTAAAGTCAGTGCATACCATGGAAAATCAATGCAGTATACAGAGACATTCGGGAGCCAGGGAGAGCTGGGTAAAGTCAGTGCATACCATGGAAAATCAATGCAGTATACACTTGTATGGAGAGAGCTTGCACCCAGTAGACGACCAAGCACATGAGACAGCTGCGTCACTAGATGGCTTCTTCCCAGGAGTATGCATATCACATGCATCACTGTTGTTCCCAGCTCAAACACAGGCTAATCCTTGCAGCGCTGGGAGATTCATAAGTCTGCTGTCACACAGAGTGACTTATCAATTAAGACTGGACAACCCTTTTAACTAAAGGTACCTTCACACTGAGCGACTTTAGAACGATAACGATAGTGATCCGTGACGTTGCAGCGTCCTGGATAGCGATATCGTTGTGTTTGACACGCAACAGCGATCAGGATCCTACTGTGAGATCGCTGGTCGGAGCTACAAGGCCAGAACGTTATTTTGTCGCTGGATCACCTGCTGACATCACTGAATCGGCGTGTGTGACGCCGATTCAGCGATGTCTTCACTTGTAACCAGGGTAAACATCGGGTTACTAAGCGCATCCCTCGCTGTCAGCTTCCCGCACTGACTGTGAGCGCCGGCCGTAAAGCACAGCGGTGACGTCACCGCTGTGCTCTGCTTTACGGCCGGCCGGTGCTCAGTCAGTGCGGGAAGCTGACGGCAAGGGACGCGACAGACACCGGAATGTAAGTATGTAGTGTTTTTTTTTTTTTTAGGTAACCAGGGTAAATATCGGGTTACTAAGCGCGGCTCTGCGCTTAGGAACCCGATGTTTACCCTGGTTACCTGGGTACCTCGGCATCGTTGGTCGCTGGAGAGCTGTCTGTGTGACAGCTCTCCAGCGACCACACAGCGACGCTGCAGCGATCGGCATCGTTGTCTATATCGCTGCAGCGTCGCTTAATGTGACGGTACCTTTATTCTGTAAGAAAACAGGTCTTCTAAACATTAAATTAAAACTTACCGTTCCTTGTCTTTTAGTGGAATGGCCTCAAATATATTTTGATACTGAGAAAACAATTCATCTCCATATTTATCAACATGCTGCATCAATGTATCCCAAACCTGCAAAATTAAAAAATGAAAATTACTAATGTTTTTGGCAACAAACTAAATTTAAGTGGACTGAAGCTTCGACACAATATTGAGCCCCCAATATAACAGGTCTTTAATGTTAAAAAACAACATTTTTGTATAAGATTTTGAATATTCCCATCTTCATAAATGGATATGGTCGGACAATGCTGGAAATACAAGTATTTTTGCAATTTTACGCTTATTTCAACTTTCAGCCATTCTTGAGATATTTATTTTACTCACTTGTATAGCGCCATTGTTATAGAGGCTTTATACAGCAGTATACCACATGAGGCAGAGATCGGGGGCGTGGAATACTTCTTACAACAGAGATCAGTGGCCTGTGGTGAACATAACATCTTTGTTCTGTCTATCCTTGAGTTCACACTTAACCATCACACCTTCACCTTCGATGGCAGACACTACCACAAGCTCAGGGGCACTGTGATGGGGAGTCCCTGTGCCCCATCATATGCAAATTTGTTCCTTGGCTGGTGGGAGGAAACAGTCGTATTTGGAGGTGATATAAAATGGTGGCAACATCTTATATCCGTATGGTATAGGTTCATAGATGACGTATTTGTAATATGGACAGGGACGAGAGACCAATTTGATTGAGCCATAATGAAGTAGGCCTTTGGTTTACCTCAGAGATCCAAAAGGAAGAACTGGCATTCCTGGATGTGAAAATAAGAAAGGAGAATAAGGGAAGTGTTTCGACTAGTATCTATCGGAAGCTGACAAGTACCAACAGTCTCCTGTACTAGCAAAGTCACCATCCGGCCCCCCTCTAAAGGGGGATCCCTAAAGGCCAATTCGTTAGGTTGAGAAGGAACTGCTCCAAGAATAACCTTTTTGATAGTTAAGCAGGTGACATGTACAGGAGATTTAGAGAGAAGGGGTATCCGGAGCATGTCCTTGATACTGCGTATGAGCATGCCAAGAAAGCAAATACACAACAACTTTTACAGAAATGTACTGACAAGGATCCCACCTAAGGTATTAGGATTATTGGAACATTTGACCTCAGACATCAAGAAGTTAGAAATGTTCTTATGAAACACTGGGATATTTTAAGATTGGACCCAGATCTGAAGGATATAGTGGGGGAACACCCCAGTATTACCTTTAGAAAAGGGAGGTCGATAAGGGACATGTTGATACATAGTCAGTACAGGAGACCAGCAAATAGTGGAACATGGCTAGATAGGAAACCATGTGGGTTTTTCAAATGTGGCAACTGCAGCATGTGTAAATGGATGGAACCAGGAAAATCATTTCGTACTTCAACTATGGGGAAGATTTTTCATCAACGTAATTTCTCTAATTGCAAGACCACAGGGGTGGTGTACATGGCGAAATGTTTCTGCCCTAGAGACTATATAGGCAAAACTAAAAGGGAGTTTAGGAGGCGAGTGGGGGAGCACATGGGAGACATTAGAAACAACAGGGATACCCACTAGCAAAACATATGCAGACCTTTCATGGAGGTAAGTTGTCCGAGATTAAATTTACGGTAATTGAGGTGGTGAATGGGAACCCGAGAGGGGGAAATATGGACAAGACCATTCTTAAAAGGGAGTGTGAATGGATGTTCAGAATGGAGAGCCTTCAGCCAAAAGGGATAAATGAACAGTTGACCTTTGCCTGTTTCTTATAGCCAGGCTGAGAAAGAGAGAAATATTTATGAGGCCTTTTTTCTGAGAATACTGGTATTTAGAATTGAGTGACTTTTACTTTTTTTCGGATCGAGTTGGGTTTCAAAAGGGTTTGTCAAAAGTCGGGACAGGTGAAATCGGCCGATTATTGCGAAAAGTTGGGGGCCGACTGAAACACGAAATCCAATGCAAGTCAATGGGGAATCAAAGTCGGCAGTGGGTGGAGGACAGGAAAACATCTATAGTGCCCATTTTAATGCCAAAAACATCAATTCTTATTACTTAAGCTTTTCAATCTTAATTTACTTTATAATAATAGTTAGGCATTGAAAACTGGGGGTCATTAGGCTAAAGTTGTGGGGGGTAGGGCTGGCTAAGATTTTCGTGGGCCCAGGAAACGCGGAATACGTCACGGCGGTGGAGCAGGGAGAGGTAAGTATTTCAACTTTGCAAGTGCTGTGATCCGGAGCAAGCAGGGGGGGCCCACTCGTGGGCACTGGCACAGGGCCCCTCATAGTACGGCGGTGTGTTTGACGGCGGGTGGCGCCTCCCACTGGCAGAGACACTTTTGCGTACTATGAGGGGCCCTGTGCCAGTGACGTCACCTTCATCTGCACCTTCCTCTTTGTCCCCGTGTAAGGTGGTATAGTATGCGGGAAGGGGAACCTGACTTTCAGCAGGGTCAGATTCTGGCTGTGTAGAGTGCAAGGGGAATCTAGTGGTCTGGGTCAATGTACCAGCAGACTCATCTAGCAGTGGCTGGGCAATGGCAGGATGAGGAGGAAACACAGATATAGGCCCAAATAATAAAGTGGGCTAAATGCAGTTCAAAATTGGTAACAGGACTAAACAGGCGGCATTGCTTTGTTCAGTGGAGGAAAACTGTAATGAGTGGCAGACAGTTAGTAGGCCCAAATAATAAAGTAGGCTAAATGCAGTTCAAAATTGGTAACAGGACTAAACAGGCGGAATTGCTTTGTTCAGTGGAGGACAACTGTAATGAGTGACAGACACAGTTAGTAGGCCCAAATAATAAAGTGGGATAAATGTCTGCCAAAAAATTGTTCATAAATAAACAAGTGGCATAGCTAGGTACAGGGGTGGGCTCCTCTGCTGAGTAGCAGACAGTAGTAGTAGGCGCAAAGTATTAACTGGTCTTAATGGAGGCCAGGGCCCCTGTATATTTTAACTATCATCTATCATTTCAACAAATGTGTATTTGCAGTGCCATTGAAGGATTTAACCACACAGACTACACAGTGGTGGAGCAGGGAGAGGTAAGTATTGCAAGTGGTAGAGCACTGTTCGAGCTGGGGGGAACACTCTCTCGTGGGCGGCGGTAGTGGCACAGGGCCCCTCATATTACGACATCAAGCATGATTTACTCAGATTATGGGTTTCGTTTCGGGACATGTCTATAGTGTGGTCGGAGATTGTTCTGTGGAAATCGTGGAGGCATGCTAGGTCGGTTGACAAGGTTAATATGGCCCGCATTAAAGTAAATCAGGCTGTGTCTGGTTTTGTGGTTAGGAATGGGAGCCTGGCAGTTTGTCATTTTGAGTTGGAAAGTGGAGGGGACGATTTTCTTCTGGGCGATGGTGTTCATCTGAACGCCGTGGGCAGTGATTTGTGGGCCCTGGGGCTGCAGACTGGAATTGAAAGAGCCATAGCGGTTTGGGGTGGTGGGGTCTCTGGTACTTGAGAGAGGTCAAGTACTCTCGTTGTGGCGGTGGGAGGGGTCCTTGGAGTTGGTGCTAAATTGGCCTGGGGGATCCGTTGGGATATGGATTCTTCAGTTGTGATAAGTTTTGGTTTCGTGTCTGTTGATTTGGGGGAGTCTTGGCAACGGTGGAGCCAGATTCTTAAGTTGGAAGTGGACATTGGTAACCCTCCGGGGTATCCTTGGTGCTTTTGAGCCAGTGAGGTAATGGCTGAGAGTAAACTATGGTTGTTTTCTGTCCACTAGTTTATCCTATGGTTAACACCAGATTTTTTTAGCTTCAAGGACCCCTTCTCAGCTTATTTTACTGTTATATGTTTGTTTGTTTATAATAAAGGCCGCTGTGGCTATTTATATCCAATTCAGGAGTCATGTCGTTAATTTGGGTTGGGGAGAGGGTCAGAGACCCATGGGAGGATGCTCATTACCTGGGCATCGATAATACCAATGTCAAGTCGTCCAAGTGTCTGTGGTCAAATGCACCCTGTAACACACAGAGTTTCTCAGGGAAGCGGTGATGTTGTGTGCGACATGCTGGTGTAACGCAGGCACGGCTTTCTTTGAGAAGTAGTGGCGACTGGACATCTGGTACTGAGGCAGTGCAATGGACATAAGGTCTCGAAAATCCTCTGTGTCTACCAGGCGGAAAGGCAGCATTTTTGTAGCCAACAGCTTGCAAATGGTGAAATTCAACCTCTTAGCTTTGTCATGGCTAGGAGGAAATGGTCCTTTACTTGTCCACATCTGAGGGACCGAGGGCTGGCTGCCGTGCTTAGACGTGGTTGAGTAGGGTGTCCCCGGCAAACTGCTGGTCTATGAGGAAGGTGCAGGCGGAAATATTATGTTGCCTTAATCAAAATGTGGTGGTCTCGATGTCAGAGAGCGCTCAACACCAGCAGGTGTTTCCACTTGCAAATCTACTGACCACCTGTCAATCACACTGGCTGTTGCGGGTAAAGAGGTGGAAGGTCTGCATCCAAAACCATGTGCGACTTCTGTCCCCACAGTCAGAGGATGAAGAGGCCGCGGACGCACTTGATGGGGCAGATGGTGGTTGGCCTGGCCCACTAGGCCGCATTGCAGCACAGTGAGCTTCCCACTGCAACTTAGGCCTCATATCCATGTGACGGTTCATGCATGAAGTACTCAAACTATTCATTTTTTGGCCTCTACTGAGATTTTGGTGACAAATCTTACAGACAACATGAGTTGGGTCATCCTTTGTGATCTCAAAAAATGCCCAGGCTATGCAAGGCTTAGAGTCCATGTGACCTGAAGAGCCACCACGACTTGTGCTCAGAGGCACAGTTGTGGTTGAGGATGCAGCTGTTTACTTGCTTCCAGTACTCCATCTCTGTCTAGGAAGACGCAACCTAACCTCGTCATCACTAGCATCCTCCTCCACCTCATCTGTTGACCTCATGGACTGGCGGACTGTGGGTTGACAGTAAGTGGGGTCTCCAACCTCGTCATCATCACCCTGTGTGTGTTCTCCCACCCGTCGTCCTCAGAGCCAACCTCTTCCAGCCCTGACCGAAAAGTCAAGTTTTCGTTCCAATGAGGTATCTCAGTCTCATCATCATCTTCCTCATTGTCTCCACCAACAGGAGTTAGTTTGGGAACGAGAGTCTACATTATGCTCAGAACCTTCTTCATCTGAACCTGGATACGACTCACAAATATTCTGGGCATCAGTGCAGATCATTTCCTCATCTGGATTCACAGAAGCTCTGAAGCAGACCTCTGATTCACAGGCTATTGTATGAGTAAACAGCTCTGCAGACTCAACCATCTGTGTTATCCCATACTCAGATGGGCGGCTGGAGACTTGGGAGCTGTGAGGAAGCAAGTGCGATTGGGGTGACACCTCTGAGGACTGGAGTATTTGTGATGTTGAGGTGGAGGAGAGCCCACTTGAACGAGCACTTGATATCCGTTCAAGCACCTGCTGTTTTTGTGCCTCATCTGCAATTTGTAGCGATGCTCGTAGAGATGGTGGTAAGAAAGGGATCATATCAGATTGTCCACGAAAAGAAGTAGACATCTTACTTTGGCTGGAAGATGGTATTTCTTCTGCAGATGTTACTGTTGCTTTACCACCTATCCCACGGACACAACCTTTTTTTCCCTTTCCAACACACCTATTCCCCTTTCCATCAGCAGCAGGCTTTTGCCACTTATTTTGGTGCTTAACTAATTGGCAACTCTTTAGTTGTTGGCAGAAAACACGATGGCTGGAAACCGAGCAGAGCTGAGTGGTCAAACTGTGGTACTAGCCCAAAACGATTTACTGGGTTAGATGCAGTAAAAAATTAGATACACAGGCGGTGTAGCTAGCTTCACAGGTGGGCTACTCCGCTGACGTGCAGACACTGCTACTAGGTCCTAAACTACAGTATTTACTGGGTTAGATACAGTAAACATTTAAATACACAGGTGGTGTAGCTAGCTTCTCAGATGGGCTACTCCGCTGATGTGCAGACACTGCTCCTAGGCCCAAAACAATTTACTGGGTTAAATGCAGTAAAAATTTAGATACACAGGCGGTGTAGCTAGCTTCACAGGCAGGCTACTCCGCTGACGTGCAGATACTGCTATTAGGCCCAAAATGATTTACTGGGTTAGATGCAGTAAAAATTTAGATACACAGGTGGTGTAGTTAGCTTCAGGGGCTCGCTTTCCCTTCCAAGTCTTCACCGACCACAAAAATTTGGTGTACCTACAAACAGCTCAACGGCTAAATTCTCACCAGGCCAGATGGTCCTTATTCTTCTCCCGGTTCCATTTTACCCTCCATTATCTCTCTGGGGAGAAGAACATTCGTGCTGATGCTCTCTCTCGCTCCGTTGTGTCTTCTGTGGAGGAGAAAGGGGAGCCTCGGCTTATAGATCCTTCTGAGAGTCTAAGAACCATTGCTCCTGTTTTGCTAGAATCGGTGCCTCCGGGCAAGATGTTTGTACCTACTAATTTGCGACTGGAGGTTCTCTCTTGGGCTCATTCATCCAGGGTGGGTGGATATTTTGGGACCAAGAAGACATCTGAGCTGTTGGCGAGGACGGACTGGTGGCCACATATGGCCCGTGACATCAGAGACTATGTTCGGGCTTGTGTCTCCTGTGCCAAAAATAAATCTCCTCGACAACGGCCGTCTGGGTTACTCTATCCCCTGCTGGTGGATGACAGGCCCTGGGAGATGGTCGGGATGGGCTTTGTGGTGGGCTTACCGAAGTCTCGTGGTTGCACCATCATTTGGGTAATCACCGACTATTTTTCTAAAATGGTGCACCTGGTGCCGCTTCCACGGTTACCTTCTGCACGGGCCTTGGCAGCGTTATTTATAAGACACATTTTCCGCCTACATGGTATGCCGGACAAAGTTGTCAGTGACCAGTTTGCATCTCGGTTCTGGAGAGAGCTTTGTCGTTTACTCAGCATTGAGTTAAATCTCTTTTCAGCATATCATCCCGAGACGAATGGATTGGTAGAGAGGACTAATCAGACCTTGGTCACATATTTGCGACATTTTGTTTCTGCCAGGCAGGATGACTGGGCATCCTTGCTACCATGGGCGGAGTTTGCGCTTAATAACGCCATAGCCGACTCCACTGGTCAGACTCCATTCCTCCTTAATTATAGTCAGCCTCCGCGGGTTCCTGTGCCTATGCCAGTGTCTTCCGCCGACTCCAGGGTGGGAGACTGGGCTGTGGAGCCACAGGACATTTGGGACTGCACTCAGGATGCCATCCGGGCCTCCAAGGAGAGAATGAGGCACCCCGCTCCGACCTTTGCTCCTGGCGACTTAGTGTGGCTCTCCGCCCGTAACATCAGGCTGCGAGATGAGTGCACTAAGTTTGCTCCTCGCTACTTGGGACCTTTAAAGGTCCTCGAGCAGGTTAACCCTGTGGTCTACCGTCTGGCCCTTTCTCCACGCCTAGGTATCACCGACACCTTTCATGTGTCCCTCTTAAAACCCATACACATGTCCCGGTTTTCCGAGTCATCTGCCGGGACATCGGGTTCGTCTTCGGACGATTACGAAGTAAAGCTATCTTGGGGTGCAACGTGGTACGTGGGAAAAAGTTTTATTTGGTGGACTGGAAGGGTTATGGCCCAGAGGACAGGTCCTGGGAGCCTGTTGACAATATTCGAGCTCCGCTGCTCATTGCTGCCTTTGAGCATAGCAAGGCCCAAGGAGGGGGGGTAATATTAGGGGTCAAGTTTCCGCCTCTGCACAGGGGGAACCTCGAGCCATCTCCTCTGCGGTCTCCCATTATTCTCCAGCCGCAGTGGAGCCTGCTCAGTGGAGACGTCGGTCCCAGCGTCTGGCATAGGCTGATACTGTGTGGATGGTTTCTGCTGCTTTCCCAGGCTTAGCCATTGTAGCCAGTACTGGTCAGCGGCGAGCAGACGTCTCTGGGACTAAGTCCTGCTTTTTCCCTTCTGAGTATGCCCAAGGTAAGACCTCTCATTGGAGGTCGGGGGTCACATGCTCAGGTACTGCTGCAGCTTCCATTAGTTATCTAGGAAGGTCCTGAAGTTGCTCTGGTATTGTAGCAGCTTCCATTGGTCCTCTAGGAAGGTCCTGAAGCTATAAAATGTTTGCCTGGCCGCACGGCCATGCGCTATCATCATCTTCATCTTTATTTTTATATAGCGCTAACATATTCCGCAGCGCTTTACAGGTTGCACACATTATCATCGCTGTCCCCGTTGGGGCTCACAATCTAAATTCCCTAGCAGTATGTCTTTGGAATGTGGGAGGAAACTGGAGTACCCGGAGGAAACCCACGCAAACACGGAGAGAACATACAAACTCTTTGCAGATGTTGTCCTTGGTGGGGTTTGAACCCAGGACTGCTGTGCTAGCCACTGCTCCACCATGCTGCGCTAGTATCACTTCATGTTATGAACTTGCTAATTGTGGGCGCACCTGTATGATTGAATTCAGGGACCCGGCTGAAATAAGCCCCTAGAATACCGGCACCTCTGGTGAGGAGTTTTTGGGTGCTTCTCTGTGTGTGTGACCACTGACTGCCATCAGCTCAGCAGTTAGCTGTGTTCCCCTGTAACGCTAACAGGGCACAGCATGTTCTTTTCTGTGTGAGTCAGTGAAGTAACTGAGTTCACTTATATCGCCATATAGTTCCGTAATTTTCTAATAGCAGGTTGTCTCCTGCAAGATGGACCCCAGGCTGCGAACGCACCAATTATAACATCCATATTAACTCTGTGTGTTCTGCCAGTCCTCACATTATGTTTGCATCAAGAATTTGTTGAAATGCAATTGAATCAATTCTTTACTCTATCCATGAAATGTTCACCGTGCATTGGCTGCAACACAAACCCCAAAGCATGATTGATCCACCCGTGTGCTTAATGGTTAGGGAGATGTTCTTGACCTGAAATTCTGTGCCTTTTTTCTCCACACATACCTTTTCATCATTGTGGTCAAAGAGTTTTATTTTAACCTGATCGGTAGTGTTGAGCATTCCGGTACTGCAAATATGGGGTATCGGCCGATATTGGCTGTATTGGATTTCCGATACTAAGTTCCGATATTTTTAAGATATCGGATACTGGAAATGGAAGTTCCTATAGTGCAATGATGCACTATAATTAAATGTGGATGGTGCGTGGGCGGAGACTGCGTCTGTGTGTGCGGGCGGGGTCTGTGCGTGACCGTGGGGGGTCTATGCGGGCCTGCCGGGGGTCTGTACGGGCCTCTCGGGGGTCTGTGCGGCCTGCTGGGGTTCTGTACGGGCCTCTCTGGGGTCTGTGCAGCCTGCCAAGGGTCTGTACGGGCATCTCGGGGGTCTGTGCGGCCTGCTGGGGTTCTGTACGGGTCTCTCTGGGGTCTGTGCGGCCTGCCGGGGGTCTGTGCGGCCTGCCGGGGGTCTGTTCGGGCCTCTCGGGGGTCTGTGCAGCCTGCCGGGGGTCTGTGCGGGTGTGCAGGCATTGTCTGATGGGACTACAAGTCCTATCGGTCTATGCCTGCTACAATGGCAGTGATTGACACCAGGGCCGCCATCAGGGCATTACAGCCGTGACTGGCGTATGGGGCCTGGTGAGCAGAGGAGGCCCGCATCAGGCCCCGTCTCATCTGCTCACCGGGCCCCCCCTGCAGGCGCTGCGGCACACTATTGACGTGCGGGCCCACGCCCGCATGTCAATAGTTAACAGCCGCCAGCCAGTCTGAGGCTGGCAGCTGAATAGGGCCGCAGTGCGCACTCGCCGGCGTCGCCGGCGTCTGACGTCATTGTCAGCCGCCGGACCCGGCGAGTGCGTCTGTGTGGAGCCTGGAGGGATCTTCGCCCGGCGCAGGAGCACGGCCAGGTAAGAACTCGTGTTTTTTTTTCTTTGAGAGCGGCGATCTAGGGGGGCCCGGGGGGCAGGATGCTGGACACAGTGGGGCAGAATGCTGGACACAGTGGGGCAGAATGCTGGACACACAGAAGGGCAGAATGCTGGACACACAGTGGGGCAGAATGCTGGACACACAGTGGGGCAGAATGCTGGACACACAGTGGGGCAGAATGCTGGACACACAGTGGGGCAGAATGCTGGACACACAGTGGGGCAGAATGCTGGACACACAGTGGGGCAGAATGCTGGACACACAGTGGGGCAGAATGCTGGACACACAGTGGGGCAGAATGCTGGACACACAGTGGGGCAGAATGCTGGACACACAGTGGGGCAGAATGCTGGACACAGTGACAGGGGCAGAATGCTGGACACAGTGACAGGGGCAGAATGCTGGACACAGGGGCAGACTGTGAGATCCGGGGGCAGAATGCTGGACACTGTGACAGGGGCAGAATGCTGGACACAGTGACAGGGGCAGAATGCTGGACACAGTGACAGGGGCAGAATGCTGGACACAGTGACAGGGGCAGAATGCTGGACACAGTGACAGGGGCAGAATGCTGGACACTGTGACAGGGGCAGAATGCTGGACACTGTGACAGGGGCAGAATGCTGGACACTGTGACAGGGGCAGAATGCTGGACACAGTGACAGGGGCAGAATGCTGGACACAGGGGCAGACTGTGAGATCCGGGGGCAGAATGCTGGACACTGTGACAGGGGCAGAATGCTGGACACAGTGACAGGGGCAGAATGCTGGACACAGTGACAGGGGCAGAATGCTGGACACAGTGACAGGGGCAGAATGCTGGACACAGTGACAGGGGCAGAATGCTGGACACTGTGACAGGGGCAGAATGCTGGACACAGTGACAGGGGCAGAATGCTGGACATTGGGGCAGAATGCTGGACATTGGGGCAGAATGCTGGACATTGGGGCAGAATGCTGGACATTGGGGCAGAATGCTGGACATTGGGGCAGAATGCGAGACACGGGGCAGAATGGAGATACGGGGCATGATTGGAGACACAAGGCAGGATGAAAGACATGGGGGCATGACTGGAGACAGATGGGGGAGGATTGGAGACAGATGGGGCAGAATGGAGACACAGGGGGCATAATTGGAGACAAGTGGCAGGATTGCAGACACGGGGGCATGGTTGGAGACATAGGGGGCAGAATGGAGACATGGGGCATGATTGGAGACACTGGGGGCAGAATTGGAGACAGATCGTGCAGGATCATGGGGCAGGATGGATATGATGGAGACAGATGGGGCCGGATGGAGAGATCACATGGGGAGATCATATGGGGCAGAATGGATACTCATGAGGGCAGGATGGGAGACCATATGGCTGACGCCAGGAATGAGACACACGGGGGCCAGGATGGGGAATATTATTACCATAGGGGCTAATTTAGGGATATTATTACTGCAGTGATGTATTTATTTTATTTTTTGAGTATACTGTTTTAAATGAGGGGGCGGTCCTGTTACTGTATAGAGTGATACTATGTTGCCTCTTTTTCTTCATGTGGTGTAATGTAGAAGTTGTGAAAAATTAAGCAATGTATTCTACAAGCGGAGCTCGAGATAACTGTTATTTCTTGCAGAGACGAGCCCTGGCTGGATGAAATGATGGCGGTCTGTGCTGGATGAAAGATGAAGGACTTCACCTAGAGACGTCACTGGTGAGTCTCTAGGTGACTTTTTGGCCAAAACAAAAGCTGCCAGCTATGTATGTGATCTGGTGATGGGAACTGTTAATGTGTGATAGGTGAGAAGTGGAGTTTTTCCAAGAGATAGCGGTGGGACTGTGGACAGTTCGAGAGGTGGAGCGTGGAGGCGGGGCTGGGGTGGAGCCTGGGTGGAGTCTCAAGGGGGCCCCAAAAATTTTGCCAGTATGGGGCCCTGAAATTTCTAGTGGCAGCCCTGATTGACACATTAGCCAATGATGGGCGGGTAGTAGTCCCATCATCCGGCTAATGTGTTGAATGTAAAAAAAAATACTACATACATACTACATACATACATACATACATACATACATACTACATACTACATACATACAACATACATACTACATACATACATACTACATACATACATACATACATACTTCATACATACAACATGCTTCATACATACTACATACATACAACATAATACATACATACATACTACATACATACATACTACATACTACATACATACTACATACATACAACATGCTACATACATACATACAACATGCTACATACATGCATACTACATGCATACTACATACATACTACATACATACATACTACATACATACTTCATACATGCATACAAAATACTACATACATACTACATACATACAACATGCTTCATACATACTACATACATACAACATACATACTACATACATGCTACATACATACTACATACAACATGCTACATACATACTACATACATACAACATGCTAGATACATACATACTACATGCATACTACATGCATACTACTTGCATACATACTACATGCATACTACATGCATACATACTACATGCATACATACATACTACATACATACATACATACTACATACATACATGCTACATACATACTACATACATACATGCTACATACATACATACATACTACATACATGCTACATACATACTACATACATACAACATGCTGCATACATACTACATGCATACATACTACATGCATACATACTACATGCATACATACTACATGCATACATACTACATGCATACATACTACATACATACAACATGCATACTACATACATACATACAATACATACATACAGTACATATAACATAGATTACATACTCACCATCATTTGTCATTTTGATCCCCGAAGCCAGTGTCATCTGTAAAAAAGATTAAAATAACAAACAAACAATATACTCCCTGATCTGCAGAAATGCATGTGGAGAACGGCAGCATCAGCTGATGTGACCGCTCTCTAGTGGTCCCAGGAACACAATGACGGGAGGAAGGTATCCTTCCGCATTGTATTCCTCCGCCGCTGTAAAAAAAAATAGTCCGTAGTCTCACTTTTGGCATTGCTCTGTGAGAAAGTTTCCCACGCAGCAATTACCATAATGTGAGACCAGTGAACTCTAGTAACCTCTCAGTGATGCACTGCAGGAGCCATTGTCTCCTGTCAGTGTGTCACTGGAGGTCCTATAGAGCAATGACGTTACCCGATGTCACTGTTCTATAGGGGAGATCGTTGTGGGACACTCGTTATTAATTGGACTACGGCGGACAGGTAGTATATGGTTTATTTTACGTTTTTTTGCAGGCGCTGAAGTATGGGAAGTATGGTTAAATGAAGAATATTAAAATACTTTTTTCCTAATGTGTGTGTTTTATTAACCCTTTACTAGTATTGGATTAATAATGGATAAGCGTCTTATTGACGCCTCTCCGTTATTAACCCGGCTTAATGTCACCTTACAATAGCAAGGTGACATTAACCCCTTATTTCCCCATATCCCATTGCTACACGGGAGTGGGAAGAGAGGGGCTAAGTGCCGGAATTGGCACATCCTACAGATGCGTCATTTCTGGGGCGCCTGCAGACTGGTATTTGTAGCCGGGGGGGCCAATATCCATGGCCCCTCTCTAGGCTATGAATATCAGCCCACAGCTGTCTGCGTAGCCTTTCTGGCTATAAAATATAGGGGGACCCCTCGTCATTTTTTTGGGGGGTCCCCCTATTTTAATAGCCAGTAAATGCTACACAGACAGCTGCGGGCTGATATTCATAGCAGGCTACAAATATTGGCCCCCGGCCATCGGCTTTCTCCCTCTGGCACAGAAAATTGCACCGGAGCCCACGCCGTTTTTTTTTAATTAAACACTCATTAAGGCCTCTTTCATACTTGCGGCAGGCCGACGTACCGACGCATGTTGTGAAATTTGTGCACGACGTGGGCAGCGGATGCAGTTTTTCAATGCATCCGCTGCCCATTCTGAAGTCCGGGGAGGAGGGGGCGGAGTTTCGGCCGCGCATGTGTAGTAGAAAATGGCGGACGTGAAAGACAAAAAAATGTTCAAACGTTTTTTCGTGCCGACGGTCCGCCAAAATATGACGGATCCGTTGCACGACGGATGCGATCCGTCACTAATACAAGTCTATGGGTAAAAAACACATCCTGCAAGCACATTTGCAGGATCCATAGAGTTGTATTAGCGCCGGATTGCGCCTGATGGCCACACATTTCATTCGTTTTTGCCGGATCCATCAAAAAAGCTGTTTCCGCCGGACGGAAAACACATACAGAGGAACGTTTTTTCTGCCCAGCGAAAATACACACAGCAACGGATCCGGCAAAAAACAGATGAAACGTGTAGCCATCAGGCGCAATCTGCCGCTAATACAACTCTATGAGAAAAAAACTGATCCGGCAGAAAAAAACGCATCCTCCGAGCAGATTTGCAGGATCCATTTTTTTTTCATAAAGTTGTATTGGTGCCAGATTGCGCCTGATGGCCACACGTTTCATCCGTTTTTTGCCGGATCCGTCGGACGGAAAACACATACAGAGGAACGGTTTTTCTGTCCGGCAAAAACACGCACAGCGACGGATCCGGCAAAAAACGGATGAAACGTGTGACCATCAGGCGCAATTAGGCGCTGATGTCCCATCGGACGATGCCTGCACACCCGCACAGACCCCCGGCAGGCCGCACAGACCCCAGAGAGGCCCGTACAGACCCTCGGCAGGCCGCACAGACCCCAGAGAGGCCTGTACAGACCCCCGGCAGCCCGCACAGACCCCCCAGAGGCCTGCACAGACCCCCCACGTTCCCACACAGTCACGCAGTCTCCGCTCACGCACCGCCCACACTCTTCCCCCCTCTGAAACAGGATGTACAAGGACAGAAAGGGCTTATTTTAATTCTGATATGTGTCCCATTGACTTGCATTGGTATCGAGTATCGGTATCGGTGATATCCGATTTTTTTTTTGGATATCGGCCGATCCAATCTGATACCAATATTTCCGAATATCGGAAGGTATCGCTCAACACTACTCATCGGTCCACAGGACTTGTTTTCAAAATGCATCATGCTTTCCTAGATGTTCTTTTGCATGCTTCTGATGCTGAATTTTATGGTGAGTATGCAGAGAGGTTTTCTTTTGATGACTATGCCATGAAGGCCACATTTCTGCTGGTGTCACTGAACAGTAGAACAGTGTACCACAACTTCAGAGTCTGATAAATCTTCCTGAAGGTTTTTTGCAGTCAAACGAGGGTTCTGATTTGCCACTGAAAGTTTGCTTGGTCTCCTAAGCCACTGACTTTCAGGGCTTATCTACAGCATTCTATAATTGGCATCACGTGAAATCCCTTACAAGCATTCCCTCAGCACTTTTATTGCGTGCCCAGGGCTACGGACCGGGTCATTGCTGCCATGACCACCTCTTTAAGAATCGTCCGACCCGGTTCCGAGTACCCCACGGCCCTAGCGGGTGTGGCACTTGCGCAGTGGCATCTATTGTCAAGCGATAGATGCTACTGCGCATGCACCGCCAGTGCCATTTTGCTGAAGGAAAGAAAAAATTGTTTCAACAAAATGGTGCCACTATGGCACTTGCGCAGTAGAATCTATCGGCAAGCAATAGCTGCTACTGCAGATGTACTGATGCCGACACCATTTTGCTGAAGTATATATTTTTTCTAAGCCAACAATATTACATGCATTATGTAAAATAGGAGGCAGGTCACTGAAGTATCAGTGACCTGTCATAAGCTCATAAGGATGAATATGTGAACAAAGCACCACATAAAGATCTGCCCGCAAGCCGCCCTGGAGCACGAGAATGTCATTAACTGAAAACTGCAAATACAGAATAAACAACAACAAGATCCAGATCTCCAACAACAACAACAAGATCTCTCCAGGCCCCAAGGTATAATAAAAAGATTTAAAAAAATCTTATATTCACATTACCGCTCACTTCTGCTCTTCATAGTCACCCACATGGTCTTCAACACATCTCATCTTTGCTGTTCACACTGAAACCCCAGACCTCTTCACGCTAGGCTGAGGACAGTTTAGTGCAAGTAACTATAAAGTCAGGATGACATGACGTGCACTGTGACCTTGAGCGTGCGTGCATGTACAGAACTGCTCTGAGGCTCTTGAAAACTGAGCTATCATATATCAAGTCCCTTATTATTAAAATACGTTATTTTATTATCACACCATAAAATAACCAAGAATGGACAAAAAAAATATACAACAAAAAACAATAAATGTTCACACCGGATAGTAAATAACCCACCCTGATATCATCATGTGCTTAGTAACAACCTGACAACCTAGGGAAGTGATATGGCGTCCCCACTCCTCGGCGGCTGTCCCTGAAATGCCCTACTTGTCTCAATCTCAATACAATGTAAAAACATAAATCAGAGGTATACATAAGATCAAACAAGGTCTCTGTCTATATGCAACTGAAATATTGCAATAAACAGGGTGAGATATATACTAGTACAAATTGTGAAAATATGATATAACAGATGTTGATAATGGGGAAAACTAAATTGCCCTATAAACTCAAGACTACCTGCCAGCGGAGGTTGGCACCCTAGATATTCAACATTGGCGCCCCCACTCCACGGCAGCTGTCCCTTGCGTGCCCTATAGTGTCCTAAATCAACAATACCTTAATAACATCTTATGAGCAATTTATAAACCAACAGGGTCAACTATGCCCATGAATGTTAACATATTGATAGCACATCAACAGGAAGGCAAAAAAAGAGCACTCATCTGGCTTCATGTAAATTTCTCAATGCGTTTCACCAAGCGGCTCATCAGGAGGCCAAGTAAAAAGATGGTAAATCATGATATCCAGTGTTATTATGTCCTTTTTCAAAAGACCTGTTTAGATAACCCACTTTTTTAGACCATTCCCCAAACTTACTCTATCTTCTTTTTAGGAGGGAGTAACCAATAGTAGATACCAGCATCAATTTACTCTATAAACCTGGGGAATATGTGCCACATTATTAGACAATAGAGCTCCCTCTAGTCTCAGTGCACATGCCCGGAAGTGACACGCATCAGATCTAATGCGAGTCAGCTTTCCACTATGGAACGCACAAAGACACCGGTGGTATGGTGCCCATAACCAGAAGACTGCGCACACCTGCATCCCAAGCTGAAGCACATGTGGACCAGCTGTGAAAATGGTATGTGATCCAGCCTGAGGAGCAATCCTTCTCTACAGCAACAAAAAATGTATGTGGGTGTTATTTAATCCTTTAGTGACCACAAATACGTCTTTTTACTGACCTGCATTATTAGAGACTGGCACCCCACTACAGGTGACAATCCAGCAGCTCTCAGCTGTCCACTATAGCTGACAACTTGCTGCATCAGCCACGATCAGTGCTGGTACAGACTATAGTCGTTTAACCCCTTAAATGCTGCGCTCAATAATGACTACAGCATCTAGATGGTTAACAAAGTGTGGGGGCTCCCTCTTTAACCCCATCAGCACCCTGAGATCTTGATCGTGTGGTACTGATGCTTGCGATGGCAGTTCATGGCCAAATAATGGCCTTAGAGTCTTCCAGCTACAGTGGCCTGTTAAGAAGTTAGAAACGGTCAGGTGGTAAAAATAAACTTCTTCATTGCTGTCATGTTACTTTGCATTAATTCCTGAAAAGCACCTGAAGGGTTAATGAACTATCTGACAGCAGTTTTCAATATGTTGGGGTGTTGTTTTTAACATAGTATCACTTTGGGGGGATTCCAACATATAGGACCACCAAAGTCACTTCAAATCTTAATAGGTCCCAAAATTAGACAAGTTTTGTAAATTTCCTTGAAAAAAAATGAAAAATTACTGCTACATTTTTAAACTTTGTAAAATTCTAAGATAAACAATGTTTTACAAATGGTGCTGATGTAAAGCAGACATGAGGGAAACTGTATTTACTATTTTTTTGTGTGGTATTACTATCTGGATTAAAGGGTTAATCATTCAAAGTACAAAAATTGCTAATTTCTTGACATTTTTGGAAAAATTTCTGATATTTTTCTAAACAAATGCAGAAAATTTTGACATAAATTTACCATTACCATAAAGTACAATGTATCATGAAAAAAACAGTCTAAAAATCAATGGGATATGTGGAAGCTTTCCAGAGTTATTGCCACATAAAGTGACACTGGTCAGATTTAAAAAAATTGGCCAGGTCACTGAGGGGTTAACTCCAAAAGAATTGCTCCACATTCCATAAAAATATGTCATCCTTAGCAGGTATATTTAATCGCTCCCCATTCTTTAAAAAATATATATAATCCTTAACAGGAAGGATTTAAAGGAGTAGCCTCATAAAGAATAAGAGTGGAACAAGGAACTACCTTCTTTATTTTGAACTTGCCAAGTGCACCAGACATGGTGTCAGGTGAACATACAGAAATATACAGATATATTTAGATAAGTCACAGACTTATCAAGGGTAGTAACGGTGCAAACGGTCAGAGATTTATGCAAATCAAGGTCCATTAGAAGGCCGTATTCACAAAAAACAAGCATAATATATCTGCTTATTTAATCATTTTGGGGTTAATTAATCCATTCGGAATATCCATTTACTCTCCCTTTTAAGTATATTTCTATTTTGCTCTCCCTCCCTGGGGTTAGATGTTATCACCTCTATAACAGAGAGGGAGATCTTCTCCCCTATCTCCCCATGATATACCCTATTCATATGTTTTGCTGGCGGTGTCATGATCATTCCTTATATCACCCAAATGTTCGCCCACCCTCCTTCTTAACTACCCGTTGGTTATCCCAACATAATCTAGGGGGCAGGAACATATGGCAATGTAGGCTAAACCTGCAGTTTTGCAGTTAGAGAAGTCCCTCTAATAGAAAGTTTTACCTGTGGATGAGCTCGTAAATTATTTATTTGGTCTCAGCCCTATGCAAAACTGACAATCCTCACATCTAAAGAAATCGCAAGTTTTTCTATCCAGCCATGTACCTACACTTTGTTTTTTATACTAACTCTGTACTAAATAATCCTTAATGGAGCGCCCTCTCCTATATGTAATGGTGGAAGAACTTCCCATCAAACCTCTAAGGTCTGGACCTAACCTCAGAACGTCCCAGTGTTTCTTAAGTACTTCGAAGACGCGGTCATGTTGACTGTCAAATTTACCTATGATCCTTGTGATCACAGTTGGGGCTTCTTCTTTTCTTCTTGGTTGGTTTTGAAGAAGGGACTGTCTATCTTTATTTTCTGCAAACATGCGGGCAGAATCTAGAATATATTGGGGGTAAACCTTTTCCTTGAACCTACCATTCATATCCCTTGCTTGTTTATGAAATTCCTGGATACTGGAGCAGTTCCTCCTCAATCTGAGGAACTTCCCCCTGAGATACCTTTTTTGAGGGGGGTTGGGTGGTGGGTATCCCAGTTTAGGAGGCTGTTGGTACTGGTGGGATTACGATAGATATGTGTTCCTAATGTTCCATCTTGTTCTTTTTGATGACTACATGCAGAAATGGTAGTTGGTTGCTATTTAATTCAGATGTAAATTTCAGACCCACCCTATTTATATTGAGTTCTGTGACTAAACCAAGGAACTGCTCACCAGTACCAGACCAGATGATGAATATGTCATCAATAAATCTGTACTAGACTCCTATGTGGGGGTGCCACCACATAGAAGTCTCATCCCCAAAGACTATGGTTTCCTCCCACCTGCCCAGGGACAGGTTGGCATATGATGGGGCACAGGGGCTCCATATCATGGTGCCCTGAGCTGGTGGAAGCACTTTGTGTCAAAGAGGAAACAATTGTGAGTAAGGGTAAACCTAAAAAGATTAAAGTCATTATGTCTATTACATTCAATTGATCTTGATTTGAGAAAGCGATATACGCCTTTAATGCCAGACTCATGAGGGATGTTGTTCTATAATTCTTCCACATATGCTAAGGTGTATTGATAACATATTTTATTTTAATAATATTAAGGGTCTTGGTATATGATAGCTTAAATTGGAGACTTTTTCTTCTCTATTTATCTTTCCCAAATTGCTCTTGAAAGCTGGAAGTCCTAGAATAGTGTGAAAGAAGCCTAGAGATTCAGTGCTCAGTGGCGGAGATAAGAAGATATGAGGAATACCAGATGAGTGACGATATGGAGCTGAAGATTTGACTGGTAAAATGATTATAAGTATAATTTGTTTTAATCTTGTGATGGCCATTTGCGGTTCAGAAACAGCCAGCTCCCATCATTTTGTTAAATAAGTGCGAAAGCGAATTACTAAAAAAAAAAAAATCTGTATTTTGGCAATATTCAAGAAGAATTTAATTCTACTTCAATATATTTGCTCATCTCTAGACACTAGTAAAATATCATGATAAACAGCAGTAAATGATAACAGCAGAATTGTGTTATAATGTACAGTAGGAAAGGAGTATAGATACTACCTATGTTATACAGCTGGTGAAATAAGCATTGAACACGTTACCAATTTTCTACGTAAATCTATTTCTAGAGGTGCTACTGAGTCATGACACAAGCAAAAAGTATTCAACACATGGAGAGAAAGATGCAAAAAGCCATGGAAAGCCATGACACCAATTGAAATCTATCAATCTGGACACTTAGGGTATGTGCAGACAATCAGGAATTGGCAGCGCTTTGGATGCAGCGCATGTCCACTGTGTCCAAAGCAGGTGAATCTGTATGTGTTCACTGAACCATGCGGATTCACGGCGTCCAATACATTCTATGGGTGAAATTTCTCTTGCGGAGACTCTGTAAGAGAAATTGACATGCTGTGGTCTGGAGAGACGCGCCACATGTCCGTTTCCACGGGTGAACCGCTGACGTCTTTGGCCGCATAGTGGACATGGGATTTCTTGCAATCCCATCCATTATGCTATAACAGCTGGACGCTGCAGGTTGGACGCTGTACAAGTACGCAGCGTCCAACACGCAGCGTTTATTGATCGTCTGTACATACCCTTTGTGAATAATAATATCAGCTGGTTTAACGGATGGACTATAAAAAGGTGTCTCATTTTCAAGGTGCCACACAAGAAATATCTCATGATAGGAAAACCAGTGAGCTGCCTCAATACCTTAACAACCTTATTGTTGCAAAACTGTTGTGAATTCTGTGGCAGAGCTCCCTCCTGTGGTCACAAGTGGTACTTCGGCTGATTCTCTCTGTGAGCTTCCATTGGTGGAGGAAAGTGGTACTGCGGCTTCTGAGTTTCCTTCCTCAGGTGATGTGGTGAAGTCGTTAGGTGCTGCTCTATTTAACTCCACCTAGTGCTTTGATCCTGGCCTCC
This sequence comes from Ranitomeya imitator, assembly GCF_032444005.1. NCBI lineage: Eukaryota > Metazoa > Chordata > Amphibia > Anura > Dendrobatidae > Ranitomeya > Ranitomeya imitator. Next base: position 63,346,833 of record NC_091288.1, read on the forward strand.
AGTCACTGTTCTAGTATTGGACCTGTTTCCTCCTGGATCGTTCCTGTGGCCTGCTGCTCTGCATAGCTAAGTTCTGCTTTGCTATTTTGTTTGCTGTTTTTTTCTGTCCAGCTTGTCTATTTGTTTTTTCCTGCTTGCTGGAAGCTCTGGGACGCAGAGGGTGTACCTCCGTGCCGTTAGTTCGGTACGGAGGGTCTTTTTGCCCCCTTTGCGTGGTTTTTGTAGGGTTTTGTGTTGAAAGTTACCTTTCCTATCCTCGCTCTGTTCAGAAAGTCGGGCCTCACTTTGCTAAATCTATTTCATCTCTACGTTTGTCTTTTCATCTTAACTCAGTCATTATATGTGGGGGCTGCCTTTTCCTTTGGGGTATTTCTCTGAGGCAAGGTAGGCTTATTTTCTATCTTCAGGCTAGCTAGTTTCTCAGGCTGTGCCGAGTTGCATAGGTAGCGTTAGGCGCAATCCACGGCTGCCTCTAGTGTGGTTGGAGAGGATTAGGGATTGCGGTCAGCAGAGTTCCCACGTCTCAGAGCTCGTTCTATGTTTTTGGGTTATTGTCAGGTACTGAATTATCTTATCATAACACAAAACATACTGATGGCATTGGTTGCAAAAGGGTTTCTAAATTACTGAATGTTTCAGTGAGCACTGTTGGAGACATAATTCAGAAGTGTAAAGAACATAATTTCACCATGAAATGGCCACAACCAAGTACTCCCCGCAAGATTTCAGGTAGACGATTAAAAAGAATAATTCGGAAGAGTTGTCCAGGAGCCAAGGACCACATGTGGAGAGCTACAGAAATAACAAAAAACTGACTGACACTTCCAAATCATAAATTTAAAAAAACTAACCATCACATCCAAACATAGACTAAGTATGAACAGGTGCTGAACCTAGAGTCACCAACTCATACACAGTCAAATAAATAAGGCAGCACACTGTAGCGACAAAACCTTTCCTCTCTGAGAATACAGTCTTCATCTGAATGGGAACCTAATTCATTAGCCTAATTCATTAGGCTTCTGACTGAGCACTCCTCCTTTTAGCCATAGGTGGTTTCAATCACAGCAGGACCACTACCCCTCCATAGCGAGAGAGATTTAGTCAAAGAGAGGACTCACATTAGTTTCCCATTCAGATGAAGACTGTATTCTCAGAGGTGAAAGGCATTGTTAGGCCCTTGTATACGAGAAATGCCTTATCGTGGCTACAAGGTACACATAAATTGGCCAATTTATTTGTATTCATTAGCCTTCTGACTGAGCACTCCTCCTTTTAGCCATAAGTGTTTTTAATCACAGCAGGACCACTACCCTTCCACAGCGAGAGAGATTTAGTCACATAGAGGACTCACATTAGGTTCCCATTCAGATGAAGACTGTATTCTCAGAGAGGAAAGGCACTGTTAGGCCCTTGTATACGAGAAATGCCTTTTTGTGGCTACAAGGTACACATAAATTGGCCAATTTATGCGCTAAACTTTCTCCATTTTTCATATTTCCAGTGCAGTAATGCAATTCAATTTTCATGTTTCATGTTTGCAGGTTTTGGCGTTGCAGTGTGCTGCCTTATTTGTCTTCCAAATCATGCAACAAATAAAATTGCACTCGGTAATGCTAAAGCATGAAACATGTAATATATGAAATATGAATAGCATTACTGCTCTTGAAAATAAGAAAAAAATGGAGATACTTAGCACATAATTTGGCCAATTCATGCATGCCTAGCAGCTAACGACAAGGTAGTCTCTGGTTTGCTGGACTCTTAGCACCACGCCGGGTGTCAGTTCACTCACCCACACTGCAGTTGGTTCCTCTCTTCCTCATGCTCACATGCTCCCAGCAGCACTTCCAGCCGGGTCTCTGGCCATGTTCTAAAGGTATGCGCTCTTGCTCCCGCACTCCTAAAGGGCCAGCGCATGCACTTGCTATTTCCTCCCCAGCCAAATGGTTTTGAGGTAGTATGTACTGTATATATTGCTTCCTCTCCACTGGGGAGGTGCCTGAGCAACCTTCCTGTTTACAGTTTAAGTTGTGAAAGGTCACTCAACTTCAATGGCCTGCATGCACGCTCACCACACAAGACTCCACTGCTGACCAAAAAGAATGTTTAAGTGTATTTAAACTTTGCTCAACATGATTTAGACAACTCTATGAAATACTGGGAGAATATAGTGTGGTTAGGTGAGACCAAAATGACATTATACACCAGTTGGAGGCCAAAAGGCACTGCATATCTTCCCCAAAATTACATACCAACAGTAACGTTTGGAGGTGGGAACATCATGGTGGGAACATCATGGTGTGAGGCTGTTTTTCAGCATACAGCACTGGCAAGCTTCATACAGTTGTGGCCAAAAGTATTGACACCCCTGCAATTCTGTCAGATAATACTCAGTTTCTTCCTGAAAATAATTGCAAACACAAAATCTTTGTTATTATTATCTTCATTTAATTTGTCTTAAATGAAAAAACACAAAAAGAGTTGCCCTAAAGCCAAATTGGATATAATTCCACACCAAACATAAAAAAGGTGGTGGACAAAAGTATTGGCACTGTTCGAAAAATCATGTGATGCTTCTCTAATTTGTGTAATTAACAGCACCTGTAACTTGTGGCACCTAACAGGTGTTGGCAATAACTAAATCACACTTGCAATCAGTTCACATGGATTAAAGTTGACTCAACCTCTGTCCTGTGTCCTTGTGTGTACCACATTGAGCATGGAGAAAAGAAAGAAGACCAAAGAACTGTCTGAGGACTTGAGAAACCAAATTGTGAGGAAGCATGAGCAATCTCAAGGCTACAGGTCCATCTCCAAAGACCTGAATGTTCCTGTGTCTACCGTGCGCAGTGTCATCAAGAAGTTTAAAGCCCATGGCACTGTGGCTAACCTCCCTAGATGTGGACGGAAAAGAAAAATTGACAAGAGATTTCAGATCCGCAAGATTGTGCGGATGTTGGATAAAGAACCTCGACTAACATCCAAACAAATTCAAGCTGCCCTGCAGTCCGAGGGTACAACAGTGTCAACCCGTACTATCCGTCGGCGTCTGAATGAAAAGGGACTGTATGGTAGGAGACCCAGGAAGACTCCACTTCTTACCCCAAGACATAAAAAAGCCAGGCTGGAGTTTGCCAAAACTTACCTGAAAAAGCCTAAAACGTTTTGGAAGAATGTTCTCTAATCAGATGAGACAAAAGTAGAGCTTTTTGGGCAAAGGCATCAACATAGAGTTTACAGGAGAAAAAAAGAGGCATTCAAAGAAAAGAACACTGTCCCTACAGTCAAACATGGCGGAGGTTCCCTGATGTTATGGGGTTGCTTTGCTGCCTCTGGCACTGGACTGCTTGACCGTGTGCATGGCATTATGAAGTCTGAAGACTAGCAACAAATTTTGCAGCATAATGTAGGGCCCAGTGTGAGATAGCTGGGTCTCCCTCAGAGGTCATGGGTCTTCCAGCAGGACAATGACCCAAAACACACTTCAAAAAGCACTAGAAAATGGTTTGAGAGAAAGCACTGGAGACTTCTAAGGTGGCCAGCAATGAGTCCAGACCTGAATCCCATAGAACGCCTGTGGAGAGATCTAAAAATGGCAGTTTGGAGAAGGCACCCTTCAAATATCAGGGACCTGGAGCAGTTTGACAAAGAAGAATGGTCTAAAATTCCAGCAGAGCATTATAAGAAACTCATTGATGGTTACCGGAAGCAGTTGGTCACAGTTATTTTGGCTAAAGGTTGTGCAACCAAGTATTCGGCTGAGGGTGCCAATACTTTTGTCTGGCCCATTTTTGGAGTTTTGTGTGAAATGATCAATGTTTTGCTTTCTGCTTCATTCTCTTTTGTGTTTTTTCATTTAAGACAAATTAAATGAAGATAATAATACCAAAGAATTTGTTCAGGAAGAAACGGGGTATTATCTGACAGAATTGCAGGGGTGTCAATACTTTTGGCCGCAACTGTATATTTGAAGGAAGGATGAATGGACAAATCTACCGAAACATTCTTGATAAAATCTACTGCCATCTACCAGGATGATGAAGATGAAATGAGGGTAGAAATTTCAGCAAGACAATGATCCCAAACTTACAGCCAAGGAAACTATCAATTTAGAGAAAGAAGATAAAGCTGCTGGAATGGCCAAGAGCCAATCACCTTACCTGAATCCAATAGAAAATTTATGGAAGGAACTAAAGCTCACAGTTATAGGAGCCCACTGAACCTTCAGGATTTGAAGAAAGGGCCAGATCACACTTCAGCAATGCACACGACTAGTTTCTCCATACAGGAGGTGTCTTGATGCTGTCATCACCAACAAAGGCTGTTGTGTGAAGATATAAATAAATTTCAGTAAGTGTGCTCAATACTTTTTCTCTGTGTAATTTCTCATTATTGCACATTATTTAATTTATGCACATCTATAACTTGATTTCTTTGCCGCTGTGGATTGGACAGGTTGTTGCCGACTTCTGGTGAGTGTTTCGAGTCAATTGCACATTTTAGAAATATATTTACGTAGAAAATTAGTGACATATTCAACAGTTACTTCTCCCGCAGTATGTAATCTGTAAGTTACCTCTGACATTACTGCATTCAGGTCATCTGATACATTTCTGTATTCAAGCTCACTCGATAGTACGAAAGCGTGGAAAGCCAAGCATCCTCTCGTCTTCAAGACTCGAACTGTCTCATCGAGAAACTTGTCTAATGTGAACCAATGTGCAGCAAGTCCAGCATTTACCAGGTCCACAGAAGCATTCTTCAGTGGTAACTTCTCAGCCGGAGCCACCCTATATACAGAGGACAGACGATTACCAGTGTCACTTATGCCATCTAATGATCCCACATCAGAATAATTAGTAAATCCAGCTTAGTACTCACATGTAGGTCACATTTTTTGCCAAAGTCATTTGCTCAGCCACACTTATCTGTGATTCACTGATGTCTAGTCCCAGGACCTTTTTGAAGTGAGGAGCTAGAGGTAAAGTGTAACGTCCGGTCCCACAGCCAACATCCAGCGCCATTTCAAGGGGCCGCCCATTTGTCTTTATAAGGGATAGAGTGCATTTAGTAAAGCTAGAATTATTTGTACATAAAGTACACTATATTTATTATACTGATAGATGTAAATGTTAGGTACAATCATTTGATATTTTTTGCCATTTACATACATTGTACAATCAATTAAATACATTGGATCACATTACTAAAGCATTTCTTGTTTACACATAAGCATCAATAATATAATATTTGTATTTACAAGGGAAAATATTTGCTAGAAATGTATTGTATTTCACATTAGACCAACTTCCATGTATTCGTGCAGAAAAGCTATAGATCTTAGACATGCATTGTAAACTGTCATGTCAAATGGAAAGCCGAGACCCAGAAGATTTTTTTAAAGGAGCCTTCACACTGGAGAGTTGACTTTGTGCATGATGGATATGAAGTGGTATCTGTGATGGGGGGTGGGGGGGGGGGCGAAGGGGGGGGCGCCCCAGAGTCCTGGTTCATTGCAGTAATGTTATTCTTCCACCAGGGGGAGTGATGTTATGTCTGAAGGCAATGAAGGAGATCTTCTATCCAGGTATCACAACCATTACATACACCACCAGGAGGAGCAAAGGTTCTATCTACTAGGCCACTCCTCACACTTGGGTAAAGCTGGTGGGATGGGGAGAAAGTTAGAGAGTTCCTGGCTGGGGACCGACAAGGAAAGGTCTCCAGGTCGAGCTGGCTGGAGTGATCTTCAGTCAGATCCAGACTGCGATCTGAGGAGGACGAGGGTACACGGAGCTGCGTCTGCATCCCATGTGGCAGCATCCTAGGAAAGAACACGAAAGGAAGTGTGTTGCAGTGAGTGAGCAAGTCATAGCAACAGGAGTGAAACATCAGAGGGAGACCAGCTAGAAGCAGGCTGCCTCTTTCTGAAGCGCAGAACTGGTAGCCAGAACACCGAGGGAGTAAAGAGCTCTATGCCGTTACTTCAGAGACTGGCAGGACAGTTAATTCCACGTTACCTTCCCGACCATTTACACAGGAGGCACGGTAGCAACTTGTGGGAGCCGGGGCTTCTCTAGGGTCCCTATAAAAAGCCTCAGGCCACCGGTCATACGTGTTTTGTTCTATCCGACCACGGGGAACAGTGAGAGGAGTAACAACAGTGAGGAGCTTATGCAATAGGGACCTACTGTATTACTGTGCGCTAGGGGAAGGCTATTGATTTCCACCTGGATAAGGGGACACTGGATTTGCCTTCAGACCAGCCGGACTCTGCCTACCCTGTGGTCCCTACCCCGGACTGTGGATGCTATCCTATTGGATGATTCTCCCTCTCTCTGGCCTCATCAAGCGCAATCCGGGTCTTGCAGGTGCTGCTTAGGGATTTACACCTCTTCATCCTTGTGCACGCTGTAATTCAGCAGTGCATTCCACTGTGGAATGCAACCGAAGTGACGCTGAAGTACCTGCAACCGCATCTGACGTCACTTCCAGTTTCTGCACGCCAGATCATAGTGAGAGGAGGAGAGCAGGGGAGATCAGGGATACCCCCTGGCTCATACCACTCTGCTTTACCCAAAGGCACAGGAAGCGCAGTGAGGTCCTGTGTCCCGGGGGGGGAGGGGGGAGGGAGAGGGGAGGGGTTTGCCATCAAAGGGGAAGGCCAGGGCAATCTTTCTCAGTTTCTCGGTATGAAGGTATATGAAAAACAGTGCCTGTCGAAGGCCACAAAGCACCGCATGAGGACCTCCTCATGCCCCATAGGGACAGGAAAAAACACTGGAAGAGGAAGTGGGGTGGGATCTTTGTGTTTCCTGTCCTTATTATTGTGGGGAGCATCCTCCTGGGGTGCTGTCTTGGAGAGCGACTATAGAAAATCAAGTTCTTAACATTCCAAAAGGTTAGGAGGAGCTTATAGTTGTTTTAACACATTCGAGAAAAGCAGATTCTACATCGATGGTAAAAACTGAGACACTTTAAAAAAAATAAATACATTTGGTTGAAATTAGATCTTAAAGGATGGTTCAAATAGAAAAAAGGTTGCTTTCATCTGCAAACAATGCAATAATGATCTTCACACTATGTAAGAAATAAGTATTTTTTTTCTACTTCTGTAAAACTCCCTTTTTTAGAGACATATCTGTAACACCCCAGGTTTCTGGTCGTTACAGTGGCATTGCTTTCCTCACAGGGAGAGTGATGTCATGCTTGGAGGTGAGGAAGGATCTCTTTATCAAGTATCACAAACATGCAACATGCTCTTACTCCAGGCCAGAAGGGGGAGCTTTGATCCAGGTTATGGGTTGCTCCCCTATATATATTCTGACTGGAGGGAAAGTAGAATAGTCTGTCAGAGGGACAGAGCAGAGGAGGAGTCAGTCAGTCTGTGAAAGAGTCTGAGAGAGGAAAGGAGGGGCCATGCAGACGAGAGGATCTGCAGCTCCTGTGAGGAAAACTGGGGCCGTGCAGACTGAGTTCTGCAGCTCCTGGAAAGGAGAGAAAGGGACGGAATGAGTTGTAGAGAGCGTGAAGGAGGAAAAGAAGCAAAGGAGAGTGAAGAGCTGGAGGGAAGCTGCGACTGAGCTTCCTCCACGCTGAAGCGCAGATACCAGTAGCCAGAAGGCCGAGGTCGTGGGGAGTAACTTCATACCCCATGGCAGAAACTGACGGACAGCTGGATTTTAAGTCACCTGTCCACCATAAACACCTGAAGGCACAGTAACGCATAGAGCCTGGGTCGTGATAGAGATCCTGTAAAAAGGCTCGAGTTACCTGTCATATGGGTTGCGTCCTACCTGCAAGGAGGACAGAGAGCACGTGAGGACCTTGTGTGAGTCCTACGGCAGCAAGGAACTACAACACAGCGTGGAGTGGAAGGCTTCCAATGCCACCTGGTTAGGTGGATACCTCCGTCACTTCCAAGCCAGTCAGACCACACCAGCACCCGTGATCCGGTACCCTGGACTGTGGCTGCCTGAATTCTACAGTAAAAAAGGTAAAGAGAATGCAACTTTGTGTCCTCTGATTATTTCTGGCACCACACCATCTTTCCAAAAATACATTGGGAGCCCTGGGGAGCCAGCTTGTGGGAAGCCATATCATCCCTGCTGCCATAACATCACCCCAGTGGACCCCTTTAAGCAGCGTCGGTTAACCCTGACCGAATACCACAGGTGGTGTCACGAACAAACTTTATTTCTTTATTCAACAACCACTTTAAAGATTTTCCCCTTTACTTGGACACCCAGAGCCACGGAACGGGTCACTGCCACCGTGACACATCCATCTAAGAACTGGCCCGGTTCCGAGTACCCCACGGCCCTGGCGGGCGCTCCATATCCTACTTACCATGCAAAGTTTGATGGAAAGATACCACAGAATAGTTATTTTATGGGGAATAAAAGTGTATTGTAAATAAAACATGTAACATAAATTGAAAGGTTTCTGTCATATACCACAAATTGGAAATCATGTAATATTTCAATGTTATGTTGCTGTTACATTGCTCTGTAGTAAGGTTTTCCCTCATGTCAGTATTTCCTCACTTCAATTCAGTGTATGTTAGCCATGTTAAGAGGCTCACGTTTTAGCATTTCTGATTCAGAATTGTCTTTTTGCCTACTGTAATTGTGTATAACTACAAGAATTCAGCTTGGTAGTAACACTTCCTTAATCTTCGTATGTGCCTCCTGCAGTTAAATTAAGCTATCTGATGGAATCACTTTGTGTGAGTACAGATATATAGAGACAGCCATAGAAAGGGTCACTTCCATCTTTCTGTCAGTCCTTCTGTCTGTCTGTCACAGAAATCCCAAGTCGCTGATTGGTCGCGGCAAACGGCCATGACCAATCAACGACGGGCACAGTCCGGCGGCAAAATGGCCGCTCCTTACTCCCCGCAGTCAGCGCCCGCTCCATAATCCCCTCCAGTCAGCGCTCACAAAGGGTTAATAGCAGCGTTAATGGACCGCGCTATGCCGCGGTGTAACGCGCTTCGTTAACGCTGCTATTAACCCTGTGTGACCAACTTTTTACTATTGATGCTGCCTATGCAGCATCAATAGTAAAAAGATCTAGTGTTAAAAATAATTTAAAAAAAAAAAAAATCATTATATACTCACCCTCCGTTGGCCCCCCGGATCCAGCCGAGAGGCCTTTCCTGCTCCTCGCGATGCTCCGGTGACCGCTCCATGCATTGCGGTCTCGCGAGATGATGACGTAGCAGTCTCGCGAGACTGCAATGCACTTTTGGGACGCCTCGGCTGGATCCGGGGGGCCGACAGAGGGTGGGTATATAAGTATTTTTTATTTTAATTATTTTTTTAACAGCGATATGGTGCCCACTACGTGGGCTGTGTTAGATACTGCTTGGGCTGTGTTATATACTACATCTCTGTGCTATATACTACATGGCTGTGCAATATATTACGTGGCTGGGCAATATACTACATTGCTGTGCTCTATACTATGAGGCCTGGGTTATATACTGCATGAGCTGTGTTATATACTACGCCTCTGTGCTATATACTATGTAGCTGTGCTATATACTACGTGGCTGTGCAATATACTATGTGGCTGTGCAATATACTACGTGGCTGTGCAATATATTACGTGGCTGTGCAATATATTACGTGGCTGGGCAATATACTACATTGCTGTGCTCTATACTATGAGGCCTGGGTTATATACTGCATGAGCTGTGTTATATACTACGCCTCTGTGCTATATACTATGTAGCTGTGCTATATACTACGTGGCTGTGCAATATACTATGTGGCTGTGCAATATACTACGTGGCTGTGCAATATATTACGTGGCTGTGCAATATATTACGTGGCTGGGCAATATACTACATTGCTGTGCTCTATACTATGAGGCCTGGGTTATATACTGCATGAGCTGTGTTATATACTACGCCTCTGTGCTATATACTATGTAGCTGTGCTATATACTACGTGGCTGTGCAATATACTATGTGGCTGTGCAATATACTACGTGGCTGTGCAATATATTACGTGGCTGTGCAATATATTACGTGGCTGTGCAATATTCTACGTGGCTGTGCAATATATTACGTGGCTGGGCAATATACTACATCACTGTGCTATATACTACATGGCCTGTGTTATATACTGCACGGGCAGTGTTATATACTACGTCTCTGTGCTATATACTACGCGGCTGAGCAATATACTACGCGGCTGAGCAATATACTACGCGGCTGAGCAATATACTACACGGCTGAGCAATATACTACGCGGCTGAACAATATACTACATGGCTAGGCAATATACTACGTGACAATTTGAACCACGCTTCGCTAATTGCTCGCGGCCGGCCGAATCCTGCGTGTAAATTGCATTATTGTGAAAACTTTGTAAATAAACTACATACAGATTCTAGAATATCTGATGCGTTAGAATCGGGACACCATCTAGTAATATATAAATAGGATTGGAATACTTCACTCAATGGCTCACAATACTTACTTTTCTTTTCACATAAGATAAAACCATATTGGTGATTTCATCAGAGACTGGAAACATATACTTTTGATATTTTACGGAATATGCCATCTTCTTGAACATGTTGACTAACATGATGATTTGTGCTTGGGTAGATTGTTGCTATTCCGGTGTAAAAAGCTGTTAAAAAAATAGAAATATTATTATTGCAGTGTAGGAGTGGATAGCTTTTAACCATTTCAAAATACAAGTCAACAGTTTCACTCTTTATATTAATGAAACTTTAGAAATGAGTGTCTGCTCTTTTCAAATACTAAAGATATATTACTAGTACCAACCAAATGTGAGATAAAGTAAAAAACACATTCAGAGATGCACCACATATGGAACAAATACCAACAAAAAGGAATTAAAGTGCCAACTAAGTCTCATAAAATATACAGTTTATTGAAAAATATTAAAACAATAATAAAAAAATGAAGGCACGAAATAAAGCAGAGTGCCAAAAAACAGGGGGGAACATGAATGTACTATACACAAGTATATGTAAATGGTAATGAGACTCATACACAAACACCAGTATGTTTACCTTGGAAACTCTCCTTTGTACTAAATAAGATGGCATATGCTAAAGAGTGGGAGATGTATAAGGATTCAGAATAGACATCGTACTTCTATCCAGTGAGGCATCTTGGTCACGTAGCCGTATAGTGATGATCCCCCAGCCCCAACGCACGTTTCACCCAAGGCTTCGTCAGTGTTTCTCAGCCTGGATGGTCACATCTTGGCAGCATCCAGGTTGAAAATTATTTATCCCCAGACATGTATTATTGCATGGAACAGGTGAGGGATATTGATGTGTTTTTTTTATTTTTGTTTTATTGCAGGAGACGAGGAATTCAGTGGAATTAGATGTGAGTATAACTGTGTTTGTTATTTTTAAATAAAAATGGAAAAGTGTATTTTGTTTTATTTTTGTGTAAATCAAGCTTATTAAATGATATCACAAATGGGCAGCATGGTGGCGCAGTGGTTAGCACTGCAGCCTTGCAGCGCTGGCGTCATGGGTTCTAATCCTACCCAGGACAACATCTGCAAAGAGTTTTTGCGTGGGTTTCCTCCAGGTACTCCGGTTTCCTCCCACAATCCAAAGACATACTGATGGGGAATCTAGACTGTGAGCCCCATCGGGGACAGCGATGATAAATGTGTGCAAACTGTAAAGCGCTGCGGAATATGTTAGCGCTATATAAAAAAATAAAAAAAAGAATAAAGAAGAAGATATAGATACATGTTAAGTTGCAATGGTAGTGCATAAATACAACTTAAGGCTACATTTGGATTTTTAGTACTGTAACCAGGAGAAAATACAATAAACTTATCCGTATAGACCTATATTATGGCTCCTTTGTCTCCATTAACTAGATTCAGATACAATGCTAGAATAAGATATCCAAATTGCTTCCAGTTCATAACCATAACAAAAATTTTAACCAGTAATACAATTAATGGTCTAGAAATAGAAAGTGAGGAAGAACAGAGAGAGAAGAAGAAACAAGTGGGGGGGGGGGCACGGCTTCCGCCATCTCGCCTAACTCAGTCTATAATTAGTATTAACGTATACTTGTTCACTGCCCAAGAAGTACATGACCGAAGATAACGATGATGTATCCCAGGAACTAGCTAAGCCAAGTGGTCAGCTCTGTGGTCTCTCTAAACACTATCCAAGGGGTCCATGTGCTTAGTACTTTGTCCAGGGTTCCTGTGTCCTGACCAACTAGTTGTTCCATTCTAAAGAGATGGTTCAATTCTGCCACAAGCTCAGATCTTGAAGGGGAAATCAATTGCTTCCAGTAGCGGGATATTAAATTGCGCGCAGCTGTCAAAAAATGTCTAAGGAGGCCTTTCTTAAATTTGGCTATGGAGAAATCACAAATAGACAGCAGAGCCACTTCTATCGTGGGACGAGCTTGATAAAGGGATAATTTGTTATGAAGATCAAAGACATCCTCCCAACAACCTCTAATGGGCGGGCAAGACCACCAAATGTGCGTATATGATCCCTTCTCCTTCCAACACCTCCAGCACGTATCTGGGGTACTTGGGAACATGGTATGAATGTTATCTGGGCACCTGTACCATCGAGCCAAGAGTCTGTAACCTTTCTCTTGATAGTCTGCACATAATGAGGATCTGAATGGGTTGAGAAGACTCTTATTCCTGTCCTCCAGCGTTATCGGTTTATTCAGGTCATTTTCCCAATTTAAAAAGAAAACTGGAGGATCAGATGTAGATATCCGATACCCCTGGAACATTTTATACAAAAGTGATACTGTGTGCGATGGAGGGTCCCCCCCCAGGCAAGCCGACTCGAAAGAAGTAGGCGGTCGAAATAGATCAACCTGTCTGGATATCTTAAGACTATAGCCTCTAATTTATTCATAAAAAAGCCATACCCCAGGAGGTATTTCTGACCCCTCAAAGAGGGATTGTAGGGGTTCTACAGATGCATGAGTAATGTAGTCATAGACTATTGGGTGGCTATCCTTGTGTTTATGAAGAAATATGACTTTATCTAGGCCCGCAGGGAAGTCTGGGTTGTCAGAAATTGGGGTCAAGGGACCTGGTATAGATGAAATATTGAGCTTTAAATTATTGCGTTTAACAAAGAGAATCAAATTTCTCGTAAGAAAGGTGAGGCTCCCCCCTGGGCTCTAGTACCCCCACCCTGCCAGATGCTAGCCTTGGGATCATTCATTGAGATTTGCAACTCTAAGTCTACCCACTTTTTTTATGTTTATGGTGGTATAAATCTAATAGGCAGGTTCCAAGGGAGGCATGATTGTAGAGCTGAAAGTTAGGAAGACCTAAACCTCCTTCTTGTTTAGTTCTGCTTAATAATTGATTTGACAAGCGAGGACGCCTGCCCGACCATATATATCTTGTAATTGCTGTCTTGAGTCTGGAGAAGAGGGAGGCAGGTAGAACTATTGGGATGGTCTGGAAAAATAGAGAAGACATGGTAATAGATCCATTTTTATTGTGTTAATCCTCCCAAGCCAGGATAAATGTAGTTTACTCCACTTCTCCAGATCAAGCTCTGCTCTACGAAGAACCATGTTATGATTAGTTTCGTATAGCTGTGACGTCTTGGCAGTCAGGGCTATACCTAGATTTTGTTTTATTTTTAATAAAGAACTTTATACTTGCTGTGTCTTTATTTACCATATAATTATAGAATTAGTAACGGAGAGGTGTCTTATAGACACCTCTCCATTACTAATCCATGGGGTTGATGTCACCAAACAATAAAAAGGTGACATCAACCCCACTTGCCACTGCTACAGGTGACAAATACTCAAGAAAAATGTCAGCAACAACTTGTCAAAACTTTATATACAAATTGTACCTTATGCCCAATAATTTTTTGCTGCTAAAATTATGACAGGACTATAGTTGTGGACTGATCGCTCATAAACTTGAACCAAGGGGGGAATGTGGAAACCACACACAAAAAATGCAATCCAATATGTCAATAGTAAAAAGTAATACTTTATTAGAGTTACAAATAATCCACAAGTACATGACAGGAACAAAGAGCATAAAATACAGCCATTAAGACACCTGTAGCTGTTGAAATGGACGCCTCAGCCCAAGAGGCAAGCAGGCAGATTAACAGAGTAATACTATCAGGCATTACTGTAATTCATTAAAATCTTTCTCCCCATATTGTATATCTATTACATCTCACCAGAGCGTAAGTTACATTACACGTGCAGCATTGCATTAAACAGATTCTGAGAAGATCATTGGTGTGGGGTTAGAGCAGGGAAACAGCCGTACTATGCATACCAAGCAGTAAATGCCATAATGTCCATATTTACCTCAAGTGAGTGACAAAAATAGGCATGCAGGGCTGACGTGTCTCCCTGACGCGCGTCTCGGATGTCCTTTGTCAGGGCAAAGGCAAAATACGCAGAACCGGAGATATAACTATCCGCCGGACCGGAAGTGACGCATTCGCTGCCATGGCAACCCGGGATTCGAGGCAGCATCGGCGCCATGCGTGGGAGAAGTACGGTACAAGCACTATAGCAACCTCTCACACATACAGACGCCGAAAGCAGCCAGGAGTCACGGGACAGGGCATGAATGGGTACGGGTCCGCCGCACTGTCACAGGAGGTAAAAAGGGTGTAAACTAACATCATACAATAATGACAAAAGCACACATTATATTGCTATATATATTATTTCGGCTCACTACTGGCCATATAATAAACTTTAAATACTAGCATGTAAGGAAATTATGACTGCATAAAATGTTAAACACGTTGTCAGTCATGCAGATATATCCATAGTCATGAGACCACTATATATCGTGTTGACACGCCTATAACACCATTATCTAGCATATCCAATTACAAATAACCTTAACTGGAGTAAATATGTTACTCAATCTAATGGTAATCAACCATATATTGTCAAATCAGAAGAAATATTAAGGAAATGGTATACACACATGTTCTTTTATACATGAGTCAAAATGGGAGAGGTCAGAACAATGATGGCTTCTCGTGTAAGGGAAACCATACTCTATAGGTATAACTAAATACAATGGTTTCCATACATATTAGTAATAGTCACCCCTCCAACCCCCAATGTGACATTGTAACCCATCCTTTCCCATGCAAACAAATGTGGCCATACAGATCAACATTCTAATGCGTTTACTATATTCAAAGAGATAAGTGGAAGATCTTCTTTCAGGAGTAAAGCGTTCACACCCATTAGCCTCGAAAACCCACTCCAAAAGAACAAGAGAAAAATCTGAAGAATAAAAGACATGTATACAAAACACCTAACATGTAAAGAAAACAAAGAAGAAAAGTAATTAAAACCGGCTAAAATCAATATAGCACAGGTGCCAACGGGTGCATAGACACACAGCAGACAGCAATCACAGAAATGAGGCAAAATTCAAATTTTTATTTAGACAATGTGGATGGACCGTATTAAGGGTCCAAATCCAGCATGCTTCCAGTTGGGCTAGACTTTGGGTGGTCTTCCCACCACGTATGCCTACCTCCAATACAGCAATACCCTTGACCCTAAAGCTTCTACTATCACTTTAATGGTGTAATTTAAAATGTTTGGGAATGGTCTTTAAAGTTGTAATATCATCTTCATTCGCTACAGCCTGAATGCACAATACGTGCTCCCTGACCGGGCCTTAAGTTGGCGCGTAGTGAGTCCCACATAGATCAGGGAGCACAGGCAGGTGGCATAATATATCACATTTCTCATTGTGCAATTAATTGGTTTCAGTATTGTGTAGTTTTTCAAACCACGGGAGTCCATAAACGAATCCCTTCGATCGATGTTAGCACATGCCACACAGCGTCCGCAGATGGAACAGCCTCCCCTAACTTTGTTTTTGTTCAGAAACGTTATCGGGGGATCACTGACATAGTGGCTCCGCGTCAGATATTCCCGAAGGTTTCTGGAGCGGCGGTATGTCATCAGTCGGGTTAGCGTCGGGCGACGCAGCGGCGACGCACGCGTCATGCGCCCCTATATTTAACATGGGGGATGCATGCGTTTTTGTTTGTTGCGTTGTGCGACGCATGCGTCTTTTTTGCCGCAAGCGTCGGACCAAGAAAACGCAACAAGTTGCATTTTTCTTGCGTCCGATTTTCGGCAAAAAACGACGCAGCGGCGCACAACGCTAGTGTGAACGTAGCCTAACACCCTCTACCTGGGAGTGGAAATCAATATTAAATCTAATTTTACTGGATTTCTTAGTTTTTACATGTGACTTGTATAGTAGCTCATTCCTAGAGCTATGCTTAACCCGATTGTATGCCCTTTTGATAGACCGATGACTATACCCCCGCTCCCAAAACCTTCCTTTGAGGTCACCGGCTTGTTCCTCATATTCCCCGTCTGTCGAACATATCCAACGGAGACGGAGGAACTGCCCTATTGGTACTGAGTTCACCATGTGTGAGGGATGAGAGGAGGAAGCATGCAGTAACATGTTTGAAGAGGTGGGTTTTCTATAAATCCCTGTCTGGATCATCCCCATTGAGTCACTTTTTAACATAATGTCCAGAAACTCAATTTTGTTCTGGTCGTATGTAAAAGTCAGTCGTATGTTCTGGTCATTACTGTTCAACATTTGCATGAAATTCTGAAGGGAATCAGAGGTATCGTGCCTGAATATGAGGATGTCGTCTATGTACCGTATCCAGAGTAGGACGCGGTCCATAGACCCCTGCTGATCTGACAAGAAGAGGGCCTTCTCCCACAGACCCAGGAACAGATTAGCATAGGAGGGTGCAAAGGCCGCCCCCATGGCTGTTCCCTGGATCTGTAGGAAGAAGGACCCCTTGAAAACAAAAAAAATTGTGGGTCAAAGTAAAATCCAATAATTCGGTAAAACCGACCCCGATCATGTTCTTTGTGGTCACTGCTACCCCCGGCAGCCGAGACCCCAAAGATCCTCCCGGTGCCAGCCGGCGGGCGCACTGCGCATGCGCCCGCCATTTTTTTGCCGGAAAAAGATGTCAGCGCTCATCGGGAGCCATGAGGAGCATCGGGGGAGACAGGTGAGTTTCGGGGGGCTATCGGGGACCCCATTTCTCTGTCCTCTGATGTGCGATCACTTTGGAGGACAGAGAAATTAAAAGGGAAATCACGGGGGTTTTTTTTAGATCGCCGGTAAACGGTTAATTACCGGCGATCGCAACTCGGGGTCGGTAAAAAAAACCCCAAATCATGTTCTCTGGGGTCTCGGCTACCCCCGGCCACCGAGACCCCAGAGAAAATCCGACTCTGGGGGGGCGCTATTCACTTTTTTCACAGCGCCGTTAGTTAACGGCGCTGTGGTTTAAGTACCCTTATCTGCCACCGTTAAAAGGTGTATCGGCGGTCGTTAAGGGGTTATACCATCCTTAGAGTTATTTGGTGTGTTCCGCAAGCCCTAACAGCCGGGCAAAACGCCAGAATTGCTGCATCTAATAGATGCGTCTTTTCTGGGTGGCTGCGGGCTGCTATTTTTAGGCTGTTGGGGTCAATACCCATGGCCCTTTACCAGTGTGAGAATACCATCCCCCAGCTATCAGCTATAGCAAGGCTGGTTGTCAAAAATGGGGGGACCCCACGCTGTTTTTTTACATTATTTATTTAAATAATTAAAAAACAGCATGGGGTCCCCTCTATTATTGATAGCCAGACTTGCTGAAGCTGATAGCTGAGGGTTGCAGCCCCAGTTGTGATTTTTGGCAGTCTGGTTATAGAAAATACAGGGGAACCCATGCCGGTTTATTTGTATATTTATAGTGCAGGCGGTGACTGATGAATGCTATGATATTTTGGGTTGTCATTATGATTTAAAAAGAGAAAGCACAGTAGTTTGACAATAAATGGCTTCACCCAACTTCTAACCATGAGTGGAGAAAAAGTTTTGGTGTTATCATTCATATTCTCTAAAAAAAAAGGCCAAGAAAGCAAAAATTCTGCTGGGGTATGTAAGCTTTTGAGCACACTGTATATGTGGGCAATCACAGCATGCTGCGATTTTTTTTTTCTCTGTCCGATCTGAGTTGAGAAAAAAAATCACAGATGAGCAGGGACTCATAGAATAACATTGGTTAGAGTGCAATCCGGATTTTTTAATTGGATTGCATTCTTCAGTTTTTCATGCAGATGCGTACGAGCCCTTAGGTGAGTGTTTGATGTTGCAGATTTACCGCAGCATTGCTGCACCTATTAAATAAATTAGGTTACGTTTTTTCATTGTGTTTTAGTGTATTATTTCTTTGCATTTTTATTGTCTTTTTGATACTTTTTTTACAGTGACATTGCTAGATTCAGAAAATATCAGGGGTCCAAGCCCCAATAAGTACATTTTGCCACCTCCACCCCCTCTCTTGAAATATTGACACCACAAGTTATGCATTATTGTATCTCTCTGAGTACCGATAAAGTAGTAAATGTTGCCTACAAGCATATGTAACACCACAGATAACCGTGATAGCTCTCTAAGAACAAATAATAATGTAATTGATGTTACCTGCAGTCCTATCTAAGGGGTAACATTTCTCCTTGTGGAGAGTGATATGCCAGTGTATAGAGATTTATAGGTCATGCAATGCTCCTCTGGGATGTTCAATGGCACAAGAGTTCAACTGCTCTTCCTCTCTGAAGAGACAATTTACACACTGTAGTCCTATGTAACACCATAGATAACAACATAGTGATAACTTACTGTGTACACATACTGTAGTATTCCCGCAAAATTCAGTCCTAGGGCCCCTGCTCTTCTCCATCTACACCTTTGGCCTGGGACAGCTCATAGAATCTCGTGGCTTTCAGTATCACTTCTATGCTGATGACACACAGATCTACATCTCTGGACCAGATATTACCACCCCACTAACCAAAATCCCACAATGTCTGTCCGCTATTTCATCCTTCTTCTCCACTAGATTTCTAAAACTTAATATGGATAAAACAGAACTCATCATCTTTCCCCATCTCACTCAATTTCTCCAACGGACCTATCCATTTAAATAAACGGCTGACCACTCTCCCCAGTCCCACAAGCTCGCTGCCTCAGGGTTATCCTTGACACTAATCTCTCTTTCAAACCACATATACAAGCCCTTTCCACTTCCTGCTGACATCACCTCAAAAATATTTCACAGATCCGTACATTCCTCAACCAAGAATCTGCAAAAACCCTAGTCCATGCCCTCATCATCTCTCGCCTTGACTACTGCAACCTCCTGCTCTGTGGCCTCCCCTCTAACACTCTCCAATCTATTCTAAACTCTGCTGCTCGACTATTCCACCTATCCCCCGGCTATTCCCCGACCTCTCCCCTCTGTCAAGCCCTTCACTGGCTCCCCATTGCCCAGAGACTCCAGTTCAAAACCCTAACCATGACATACAAAGCCATCCACAGCCTGTCTCCACCATACATCTGTGACCTCGTCTCTCGGTACTTTCCTGCACGCAACCTCCGATCCTCACAAGATCTCCTTCTCTACTCCCCTCTAATTTCCTATTTCCACAATCGCATACAAGATTTCTCCCGCACATCTCCCTTACTCTGGAACTCTCTACTACAACATATAGACTCTCACCTACCATCAAAACCTTCAAAAAGAACCTGAAGACCTACTTCTTTCAGACAAGCCTAAAACCTGCAGTAACTACTGCTCGACCAAGCCACTGCACGACCAGCTCTACCCTCGCCTATTGTACCCTCACCTAACCCTTGCAGATTGTGAGCCCTCGCGGGCAGGATCCTCTCTCCTCCTGTACCATTGTGACTTGTATTGTACTGTACTTGTTTTTATTATGTATACCCCTCCACACATGTAAAGTGCCATGGAATAAATGGCGCTATAATAATAAATAATAATAATGTTACCAGCAGTCCCATGTAGCACCAAATATAACAGCAATAGCAGTGATAACTATTTGAGTGTCAATAATAAAGTAGATGTTATCTGCAGTCGTATGTAACACCACCAATAATACACAGTAACAACTATCCAAGTACAGAAAATTTAGTAGATGTTACCTGCAATCCTATGTAACAACACTGATAACACACAAAAATAACTGACTACAGATAATGTAGTAGATGTTACTTGCAGTCCTGTGTAACACTATAGACACCATGGTCAGAGGCAATGTATATTGCACCAATTTGCTGCTTGGTAGAAGAAATGCTGCTGATTACCAGTGAAAGAATGCATCACCTAAAGTACTGTAACTCCTGATGCCAGTCTGCCATCTATTATGGTCCTCACAAAGGACAGAAATACATAACCACTTGATCCCTCTTGATTGATAGGGTTACTATGACTGTGTATCTCACAATGTGTAAGAAAGACTAAGTGCAAGTGTAAGGGAAATGGAACCAAACACTAGTGAAAGGTGGAGTGGAGACCCATAGGCAGCTCTAATGTCACCCTGTCTGCCCTATCATCCCTATAGAGGGTTCCGCACCTATCGCCGAGCAGGATATCTAATCCCTGCCTGACCCTGGTGATAAATCCCCAGCAGGAAGGACAGGATAGTCAACAGTAAATCCCCACTACAACTAAAGACAGATGGGATATACAAACAAGGGGGAACACTTAGCTTGAGTAGACTCAGAGAGAAACGCTGATGTCCTCCAAACACCAGAGAGGAAGATAGCCAACTGCTATAGCTCCAAGCCATAACAGGGAACTGGAAATATAAATATCAACCACGCCTTACAGCAGCAAGCTGGGAGTTATATACACCTCATTCCAAGTGTGTCAAGAACCGGAGGAGGTTGCCATTGGGTCCTAGGCCCAGGAAGATGTCTGCAAAGCAAATTGCTGAGACCTTCTGCAGTCAGATGCAGAGCGACGGTTTGCAGCCTCTGACACACCAATGAGACTGGCACTATATAAAGGGGCAATTTGTATCGAGGGCACTGTATACAAGAACATTATTACTTGATCACCATTTTATGGGGCGTTCCACAGCTGGGGCAAATTACATGGGTAAGTCTCTCGCGTGGACATTATGTATGAAAAGCTTTTAGGTTTGGGCTCTGTATTCAAAGGGAACCTGTCACCAGGGTTTTTCCATATAAAGTATGGCCTTTTTTACAGCATACTGGAGTACTGTAAAAAAAAGTCTCCAATCCAGTCAGCAGATCCCAAAAAGAGCTTTTATTATTATTATTAATATTATTTATTATTGCAGCGCCATTTATTCCATGGCGCTTTACATGTGAGGAGGGGGTATACATAACAAATACAAGTACAGTAAGAAGTCACGACTGGTACAGGAGGAGAGAGGACCCTGCCCATGAGGGCTCATAAGCTGCAAAGAAAGAGTGAGGATACAGTAGGCGAGGGTCGAGCTGGTCGTGCAGCAGTTTGGTTGATCGGTGGTCACTGCAGGTTATAGGCTTGTCGGAAGAGGTAGGTCTTCAGGCTAGAATGTTCCACAGTAGGGGTGATGCGCAGGAAAAATCTTGTATGCAGTTGAGGGAAGAGGAGGTAAGAGGGGAGTAGAGAAGGAGATCTTGTGAGGATCAGAGGTTGTGTGCAGGTAAGTACTACTCACAAATACTGTGATCTGGTCCCATAGGTGTCTCTAGTTTTGATTCGGTACAACCTCTCTTGTTGTGATTGCTTCATGTCCTATGTTATCAACACAGTGGACCCTTCGCGCTCATGTGCAGGTACATTTCTCTCGGACCTGCCAAGGAATGAGGAAACTACTATAGTGCACAAGCGTCAGGAAAGGCCAAAATGTGCTGATGACCAGGAAGTAAAGCCAGCTCATGCACACTACAGTACTTTTCTATTCCCTTGGCAGAGCAGAGAGAAGAGTACCTGTAGCGCGATTGGGCTGCTGAGAGGAGGTGCCGGATCAAGACCAGAGACACCCATCGCACTGGATCACACAATTTGTGAATATAATAAAAGCTCTTTTTTGGGATCTGCAGACTGGATTGGGGACTTTTTTACAGCATTCTGGTGCTATCTTTAGTATTGCAGCACCTAATGAGCATGTGCAGTGGTCATTGTGAAGGAAGGGGAGCAGGGTCAGCTTTGACATTGTCAATTTTGATTGGTAGATCCTGTGTTATCTACTGTATTTATAGGTATTATCGGTCATTGTACGAGAAGGGGAGGTGAGCTGTGACATCGCCTATAGTGACTGGTGGATCCTGTGTTATCAGCTGTATATAGAGGTCTTATCAGTTATTATTATATGTGATAATAAAGAAGCATCTGTAAAAATCAGGAAATGTGAGTCTAGAATAGTCACAGTGGCCAGCTTGAAAAAAATGCAAGATTAGCATTTTTTATGCAGATTTTGATATGAAAAAATATATATATTTGTGAAAAATGATAAAAAAAAAGTAACTCTAACACAAAAACCTGATTTAACCTGTTCCCGATTGGACAATGTATCATTTTTGCACTTTCACTTATTTCTCCCTTTTTCTTCCCCTTTCTTATTTCTGTCAACTTAGATATATGAGGGCTTGTGTTTTTGGGGGGTCCAGTTGTAGTTTTCAATGATACCATTCATTGTACCATTCAATTTATTAGAGAAGGATAAGAAAAATTCCAAGAGGGATAAAATGATGAAAACGCTGCTGTTCTTAAGGGGAGTGAATTTTTTATTGTACAAATTTCGTATTAATGACCTATCAATGTGAGTCTTTAGGTCAGTATGATTATGAAGATACCATACTTGAGTTTATTTATTTTAATATTTAAATAATGAAAAAAGGATTGTGAGGATTGTTTATTACATGGTGAGCTGATGTTTCTATTGATACCAATCTGGGGTACATATGACATTTTGATCGCTTTACAATGTGTTTTTTAAGGGAGGTATGGTGACCGAAAAATTATGATTCTGGCGGTTTGATTTTTTCTCTTTAGTGCTTTGTATTGCGTTTATATATCAGGTTAATTAATTTTGTATATTGTGAGACGGTCACTGGTAAAATACTGGAGGGGAATATATGTCACTCAGTATGTTAGCCTCAGTGATATGAATCTGGAAAAATGCTCCACAATGCTAATTGCTGAGAAAGGTTAGTTGGCCATGTTAAGGGCTTGGTTTTTGTGAACAGTTGAAGAGTGGGTGGGAGACTGTTCACCATATCTCCACCCCAGAGTGTGGTCCAAAGACTATATGTGGAGCCTTTGGGCTCATTCCTTGTTCTGAGTGAGCCGATCTACCAAAATCTCTCTCAAAATTTTTTTTCTTTATAAATTTAGATTTTTCTCTATATATACAGTAATATAAACATAAAATATAACTGACATAAATTCAGCCATGTACATACAACAATTGCAAAATCCATAATGAAAAAACAACAAAACGTAAATACATTTAAGTGTGGTATCCACCTACCGATTCTATTACTGCTGAATGAAACAATTGTCATGTGGCAGTAGATCTGGTCCAGTGTGCCCGAAATACTTTGGGCACCGTGAGTTAGGAGATGTATAATATTGGTCTCTTCTGTATGTTTGTAGAGGCTGGCCTATTAAAGTCTATTGGTGTGCGAAAAAAAAAAAAAAGAATCCCATATGAATCATTCCCATAGCATCCAATTTTTATAGATACATTTCCATTACTAACAAAGGAAACTGTGTTTGTTTTTGTCAATTTCAGTTAATTCTCATTTATAAAATTGAATGCCGTATGGATGACGATACCGATGGAAAATCGTCTGTTTTTCTGGATGAAAATCATATATTTTTTTCTATGCTGATATAAACTTAACTTTATCAGTAGCAGCTAATCAAAACCATACAATAAACTACTTTTTATAAAGCAATAAAATTAATATTCGGTAGAATTAAAAGGAGTGATCTGAAACCAAAGGTGAGTTTCAAACTAAATGCCTATTTAATTCAATAATCCATTCACTTTTCTGATATACTTCAATTAAAAAGTCCCTGCTGTTTACTCTTCTCTAATTTCCTGTCTGATTGTTTTTATTTTTACTGCTGATGATTGTAGCATTTGAAATCCCCAGTCTCCAGACTCCAGAAAAATGGACACCACTGATGAGATTTTATGTGGGGACAGAAGCTGTGGCAGTGACCACAGGTCCGGCCCCGTGATAATGTCCCATTTGAGTATCCCAGCATGCACTGGTGAATCTCCAGCAAAATGTCATTGGAATTTAATGAAAAAAAGCAAAAATCAAGTCAGAATAGTGAGGGAAAGTTTGGGAATTTTTAATTGAAGGATATTAGAAAAAGGATTATCTTATTGAATAACTATACATTTAGTATGAAATTTACATTTGGTTTCAGACCACCCAGGTAACTCTTCACGACCAATGACGTATATTTACCCATTTATTTATCGCCCATTTTACGTGAACACGGGACGTCGATGGGTTGTTATGACAGTTGAGAGTCTGCTGAAGACCCCATAGCTGTCATCACGATCCTCCTGTGAACACTGGTCCTGATTGGCATTCATAGGAGATTGTGATTTTTTTATGTACCATATATACTCGAGTATAAGCCGACCCGAGTATAAGCCGAGACCCATTAATTTTGCCACAAAAAACTGGGAAAACTTATGACTCTAGTATAAGCCTAGGGTAAGAAATGCAGCGGCTACTGGTAAATTTCAAAAATAAAAATAGATACCAATAAAAGTAAAATTAATTGAGACATAAGTAGGTAAGGTGTTTTTGAATATCCATATAGAATCAGGAGCTCCATATAATGCTCCATAAAGTTCATGATGGGCCCCATAAGATGCTCCATACAAAATACGCCCCATATAATGCTCCATAAAGTTCATGATGGGCCCCATAAGATGCTTCTTACAAAAATATGCTCCATATAATGCTGCACAAAGGTTGATTATGACCCCATAAGATGCTCCATAGAAACATTTGCCCCATACAATCCTGCATTAAGTTTGATTATGGCCCCATAAGATGCTCCATAGAAACATTTGCCCTATACAATCCTGCATAAAGGTTGATTATGGCCCCATAAGATGCTCCATAGAATATTATGCCCCATATGCTGCTGCGATAAGAATAAATGACATACTCACTTCTTGTCCTGAGCAGACGGGGACAGCGGCACTTGTGATATTCACCTGTCCCCATTCCACCGCTGCGCGCCGCTCTGTCTTCCGCATCCTCCGTAGTGACTGTTCAGGTAGAGGGCGGTGCGCTGTTATGATCTGGTGGCCTAGGAGCAGCATGAGACGTACTCTGGAGAGGGTGGTACCTGTACTGACCACAGACCCTGAACTAGCACCGCAACTAGAAGTAGCCGTGGGATGTACCTAACACTCCCTAGACACCTCGACACAGCCTAAGAACTAACTTCCCCTAAAGATAGAAACGGGAAAACTATCTTGCCTCAGAGAAAATCCCCAAAGGATAGACAGCCCCCCACAAATATTGACTGTGAGAGGAGAGGGAAATGACATACGCAGACTGAAATCAGGATTTAGCAAAGGAGGCCATTCTAGCTAAAAAGAAAGCATAGGACAGAGTACGGTCAGTATTAAAACACTAGAAAGTATCCACCACAGAAAATATAAATCTCCACATCTGACTAAAGACATGGAGGGTATATCTGCATCTCCAGAGACACAGCTTGGCTGCAAAAAATCCTTCACAGACAAAGCTGGACAAGACAAAACATGAAAATGCACTGAACAATAAGGCCCACATCATGTGGACAGCAAAAACAAAGCCAGAACTTATCTTTGTTGAAAAGAACAGCAAAACAGGAGAGACCAGGTATGGATGTGAATCCTCCAAAAACAATGGACAACTGGCACTGACTAAAGGATCAAGCAAGACTAAATAGCCCAATCCAAATTGCAATAAGTGGACACACCTGATAAATGCTGCGATCCAAAGACAGCAGCACTACCACTCATAACCACCGGAGGGAGCCCAAGAGCAGAATTCACAACAGTACCCCCCCCTTGAGGAGGGGTCACCGAACCCTCACCAGTGCCCCCAGGCCGATCAGGACGAGCCAAATGAAAGGCACGAACCAAATCGTCAGCACGAACATCGGAGGCAACAACCCAAGAATTGTCCTCCTGGCTATAACCCTTCCATTTGACCAGATACTGAAGCTTCCACCTCGAAAAATGAGAATCCAAAATCTTCTCAACCACATACTCCAACTCCCCATCAATCAACACCGGGGCCGGAGGATCATGGCGGGAAGACAACCAGACAAAATCCCCAACCTGAAGCCGGGAACCAACACACTGACGACGGTTAGCAAAACACTGAGCCTCCTCCTGAGACAACACCAAATTGTCCACCACATGAGCCCAAATTTGCTGCAGCCTGTCAACCACAGAATCCACACCAGGACAATCAGAAGGCTCAACCTGCCCTGAAGAAAAACGAGGATGAAAACCAAAATTACAAAAAAAAAGCGAAACCAAGGTAGCAGAACTAGCCCGATTATTAAGGGCAAACTCGGCCAATGGCAAGAAAGCCACCCAATCATCCTGATCAGCAGACACAAAGCATCTCAAATAAGTTTCCAAAGTCTGATTAGTTCGCTCGGTTTGGCCAATTGTCTGAGGATGAAATGCGGAAGAAAAAGACAAATCAATGCCCAGCATAGCACAAAAGGCCCGCCAATACCTAGAAACAAACTGGGAACCTCTATCGGACACAATATTCTCGGGAATGCCATGCAAACGAACGAACCACATGCTGAAAAAACAACGGAACCAAATCAGAAGAGGAAGGCAATTTAGGCAAAGGTACCAAATGAACCATCTTAGAAAACCGGTCACAAACCACCCAGATAACCGACATCCTCTGGGAAACCGGAATATCTGAAATAAAATCCATAGAAATATGCGTCCAAGGTCTCTCAGGGAGCGGCAAAGGCAGAAGCAACCCACTAGCGCGGGAACAACAAGGCTTAGCCCGTGCACAAATCCCACAGGACTGCACAAAAGAACGAACATCCCGCGACAAAGAAGGCCACCAAAAGGACCTACCAACCAAATCTCTGGTACCAAAAATCCCAGGATGGCCAGCCAACACAGACCAAAGAACCTCAGAAATCACTTTACTAGTCCATCTATCAGGAACAAACAGTTTCAACACTGGACAGCGGTCAGGTTTATTAGCCTGAAATTCCTGAAGAACCCGTCATAAATCAGGGGAGATGGCATAAAGAATCACCCCTTCCTTCAGAATGCCGACCGGCTCAAGAACCCCAGGGGAATCAGGAAAAAAACTCCTAGAGAGGGCATCAGCCTTAACATTCTTAGAACCCGGAAGATACGAGACCACGAAATCAAAACGGGAGAAAAACAGGGACCATCGAGCCTGTCTAGGATTCAGTCGTTTGGCAGACTCGAGGTAAATCAGATTCTTATGATCGGTCAGGACCACAATAAAGTGCTTGGCCCCCTCAAGCCAATGTCGCCACTCCTCAAATGCCCACTTCATAGCCAACAACTCCCGATTGCCGACATCATAATTGCGTTCTGCAGGCGAAAACTTCAGAGAAAAGAAGGCACACGGTTTCATCAAGGAACCATCAGAATTCCTCTGAGACAAAACGGCCCCTGCCCCAATCTCAGACGCGTCAACCTCAACCTGAAATGGAAGAGAAACATCCGGCTGACGCAACACAGGGGCAGAAGTAAATCGGCGTTTAAGCTCCTGAAAGGCAGAAACAGCCGCGGAGGACCAATTCGTCACATCAGCGCCTTTCTTCGTCAAATCGGTCAGAGGTTTAACCACACTGGAGAAGTTGGCAATGAAACGACGATAAAAAATAGCAAAGCCCAAGAATTTCTGAAGGCTCTTCACAGATGTGAGCTGAATCCAATCATGAATGGCCTGAATCTTAACCGGATCCATTTCTATAGATGAGGGAGAAAAAATGAAGCCCAAAAAAGAAACCTTCTGTACTCCAAAGAGGCACTTCGACCCCTTCACAAATAAAGCATTATTACGGAGGATCTGAAATACCATCCTGACCTGTTTCACATGAGACTCCCAATCATCGTAAAAAATCAAAATATCATCCAAACATACAACCATGAATTTATCAAGATAACTCCGAAAGATATTATGCATGAAGGACTGGAACACAGATGGGACATTAGAGAGTCCGAATGGCATCACAAGGTATTCAAAATGGCCTTCGGGCGTATTAAATGCAGTTTTCCATTCGTCACTCTGCTTAATACGAATAAGATTATATGCCCCTCGAAGGTCAATCTTAGTAAACCAACTAGCCCCCTTAATCCTAGCAAACAAATCAGTAAGCAAAGGCAAAGGGTATTGAAATTTGACCGTGATCTTATTCAAGAGGCGATAATCAATACAGGGTCTCAAGGAGCCATCCTTTTTGGCAACAAAAAAAAACCTGCTCCCAATGGTGAAGAAGATGGCCGAATATGCCCCTTCTCCAAAGACTCCTTAATATATCTCCACATGGCGGCATGTTCTGGCACAGACAGGTTGAAAAGTCGGCCCTTAGGGAACTTACAACCTGGAATCAAGTCAATAGCACAATCACAGTCCCTATGCGGTGGAAGGGAACTGGACTTGGGCTCATCGAATACATCCTGGAAATCTGACAAAAACTCAGGAATTTCAGAAGAGGGGGAAGAGGAAACTGACATCAAAGGAACGTGACCATGAACCCCCTGACAACCCCAACTAGTCACAGACATAGATTTCCAATCTAACACCGGATTATGTACCTGTAACCATGGAAAACCCAGCACAATATCATCATGCAAATTATGCAACACCAGAAAACGACAATCTTCCTGATGGGCTGGCGCCATGCCAACGGTGTAGCATCAATCCCCCTTAATGGAATAGGGTTCTGCAAAGGCTGCAAGGGGAAACCATAACGTCTGGCAAATTGTAAGTCCATTAAGTTCAGAGCGGCGCCCGAATCCACAAATGCCATGGCAGAAAATGACGATAATGAGCAGATCAAGGTCACAGATAACAGAAATTTAGGTTGTACAGTACTGATGGTAACAGAACTAGCGATTCTCTTTGTACGCTTAGGGCAATCAGAAATAACATGAGCAGAATCGCCACAGTAAAAACACAACCTACTCTGACGCCTGAATCTTTGTCGTTCAGCTCTAGACAAAATCCTATCACACTGCATAGGCTCAGGGCTCCGCTCGGAGAACAACGCCACAGTGTGCACAACTCTGCGCTCGCGCAAGCACCGATCAATCTGAATGGCCAGAGACATAGAATCACTCAGACCAGCAGGCGTGGGGAACCCCACCATAACATCTTTAACGGATTCAGAAAGACCCTTTCTGAAAAATGCCGCTAAGGCATCCTCATTCCATTTAGTCAACACAGACCATTTTCTAAATTTCTGGCAATACGATTCTGCCGCTTCTTGACCCTGACACAGGGCCAACAAGGTCTTCTCTGCATGATCCACTGAATTAGGTTCATCATACAATAACCCTAGTGCCTGAAAAAAGGTGTCTACATTAAGCAAAGCAGGATTCCCAGATTCCAGGGAAAATGCCCAATCTTGAGGATCACCACGCAACAGGGAAATAACAATTTTAACCTGCTGAATGGGATCACCAGAAGAACGGGGTTTCAGAGCAAAAAACAGTTTACGGAGTCTGAACGATATAATCGGAAATACCCTGTACTCTAGCAGCAAGTTGGTCCACACGAGAAACCAATTCCTGAACCTCCATGCCAGCGCCAAACTCCTGAGCCACCCAGAGGAAAAGAAGGAAGGAAAGACAAAACAGACTACAGAAAAAAAAATGGCTCAGCACTTTTCTTCCCTTCTTCTGAGATGCATTTAACTCATTGTTGGCCAGTTGTACTGTTATGATCTGGTGGCCTAGGAGCAGCATGAGACGTACTCTGGAGAGAGTGGTACCTGTACTGACCACAGACCCTGAACTAGCACCGCAACTAGAAGTAGCCGTGGGATGTACCTAACACTCCCTAGACACCTCGACACAGCCTAAGAACTAACTTCCCCTAAAGATAGAAACGGGAAAACTATCTTGCCTCAGAGAAAATCCCCAAAGGATAGACAGCCCCCCACAAATATTGACTGTGAGAGGAGAGGGAAATGACATACGCAGACTGAAATCAGGATTTAGCAAAGGAGGCCATTCTAGCTAAAAAGAAAGAATAGGACAGAGTACGGTCAGTATTAAAACACTAGAAAGTATCCACCACAGAAAATATAAATCTCCACATCTGACTAAAGACATGGAGGGTATATCTGCATCTCCAGAGACACAGCTTGGCTTCAAAAAATCCTTCACAGACAAAGCTGGACAAGACAAAACATGAAAATGCACTGAACAATAAGGTCCACAGCATGTGGACAGCAAAAACAAAGCCAGAACTTATCTTTGTTGAAAAGAACAGCAAAACAGGAGAGACCAGGTATGGATGTGAATCCTCCAAAAACAATGGACAACTGGCACTGACTAAAGGATCAAGCAAGACTAAATAGCCCAATCCAAATTGCAATAAGTGGACACACCTGATAAATGCTGCGATCCAAAGACAGCAGCACTACCACTCATAACCACCGGAGGGAGCCCAAGAGCAGAATTCACAACATGCGCACACTAAACACGTCATCGCACCCTCTGACCTGGACGTGGAAGATGGAGTGGCGCGCAGCAGTGGAACGGGGACAGGTGCATATCAAAATGCTCACCCTCCCCCGTTATACTCACCTGCTCCAGGCGCAGTCCCTGGCAGCTTCTCACTGACAGATGGTCTCAGGGCGCCGCCAGCCCTTCTGGTGTTCAGTGGTCACATTGTACCGCTCATTAAAGTAATGAATATGCGTCCATATTCATTACTTTAATGAACGGTACCACGTGACTGCTGAACAACGGAAGAGCTGCAGGTGCCAGATAAGCAGGGACATGCAGAGACGCGCCAGGAGCAGGTAAGTATGATCTGACAGCTGCCGCTCCCCCTCCCCGCCGACCCCCTTGGACAATGACTCGAGTATAAGCCTAGAGAGGCGCTTTCAGCCTAAAAAAATATGCTGAAAATCTCGGCTTATACTCGAGTGCATGCAGTATTTTATTATTGCCCCATTAAAAATAAAAGAAATTAAAAAATACATATATTAGGTATCGCCGTTTTTCGAAATGTCAGCTCTCAAAAAAGATAAAATAAATTAATCTGATCGGTAAACTCCTTCACTAGAAAAGCAAACAAAATTCCAGAATTAAAGTTTTTTTGGTCACCATAACATTGCAAAAAAATACAACAAAAGTCAGCCAAAATATTGTATTTACCCCAAAATGGTATGAGTAACCTAAACATGTCACCTCAGGGCACAAAAATAACCCTTAGGCCATATTCACACATTGCGTCCTGTCCTGCGGGTTCTCCCGCAGCGGATTTGATAAATCTGCAGGGCAAACCCGCTGCGGTTATCCCTGCAGATTTATCGCGGTTTGTCCTGCGGGTTCCGCTGCGGGATTTTACCCCTACTATTGATGCTGCATATGCAGCAATATGCAGCATCAATAGTAATGTTAAAAATAATAAAATAATTATATACTTACCCTCTGACATCCCGATCTCCTCGGCGCTGCAGGCGGCGGTCCGGTTCCAAAGATGCTGTGCGACCAGGACCTTCGTGACGTCACGGTCATGTGACCGCGACGTCATCGCAGGTCCTGGTCGCATAGCAAACCTGAGACCGGACAGCCGCGTGCAGCGCTGAGACTTCAGAGGTGAGTATAGCATTATTTTTTATTTTAATTCTTTTTTTTTTTTTACTCAAATATGGTTCCCGGGGCCTGGAGGAGAGTCTCCTCTCCTCCACCCCGGGTATAACCTGCACATTATACGCTTACTTCCCGCATGGTGTGCACAGCGCTATGCGGGAAGTAAGCGGATCAATGCATTTCTATGGGTGCAGAATCGCTGTGATTCTGCACAAAGAAGTGACATGTTCCTTCTTTTTTTCCGCAGCAATTCTGCGCGTTTTTTTCCGTGATTTTCCGCAATGTGGGAACAGCGGTTTTTGTTTTCCATAGGGTAACATTGTACTGTACCCTGCATGGAAAACTGCTGCAGACCCGCAGCGGCAAAATCGCTGCGGTTCCGCGGTAAAAACCGCATAGTGTGAACATAGCCTTACACAGCTCCAGATCCCAAAATATGAGAATGTTATTTGGCTCGGAAAATGACGGCAAAAGCGAAAGGTGTTTTTTTTCACAAGTCTCTGATTTTTTTTTCCACCACTCAAGTAAAAAAACCTATACATGTTTGGTATTTGCTTACTCGTACTGACCTGGGGAATCATATTGCTAGGTTAGTTTCGCTATACATTAAACATGGTAAATATAAAAAAAAATCATTGTGGAATTGCACTTTTTTTTTACAATTTCACTGCATTTGGAATTTTTCCCTTTTTCTAGTACACACTGTAGCACAGTGTGAAAAGTGTCATTCAAAAGTACAACTCGTTTTGCAAAAAATTAGCTGTTATAGCTATGGGGCTGGAAAAATAGAAAAGGTATGACTCTTGGAAAAAGGGGAGAAAAAAAGAAAAAAGAAAAATGAAAATCGCTCTGGGTGAAGGGATTAAGTTCAACCCTTCTCAGCAGTGCCAGTTTTTTATGTGGCCCCTTGGAAAAATTAATTACTCACTCCAGTTCTAATGGATATATTAATTATTTTGTCTTAAGCATACAGTCCTCAGATATAGACAATAGCAATATACCTTGATGTGATATATAGACAATACTAATATACCTTGAAGTAATAGAACCTCCGTTTACTTATCTTGAAGAAGAGTTCTTTGGACTTGTTTTTCGAAGCAGGATAAGGTGAAAAAAATCCTTTTTAGTTTCTCTGTTACAAAATTCAGTACTAACTTGTATTTGAGTCTGAGCACAGATAATAGGGTGTGGTAGGTGGAATGTTAATAAAGCAGTGAGATAATTTCAGGGTAACCCTGCAGAAGAGGTGGTGCAATAAAACAAACAGATGGCAGATATATTTTAGACACCTTGTCATTTGAGAAAATAGTTTACCTGAGAGGAAAACTTCAGCAATACAATACAGAATCTAGAGACATAACAAGGACTGGAGACTTTCAGGCACTGGAGATAATGTAGGAGATAACAGCCACAGAACTTAATGAGGTTGTCCACTACTTTTTCATTGATGACTTATCCGTGGATAGGTCATCAATGTCTGGTCGGTCGGGGTACAGCACCTGGCACCCCCGCTGATCAGCTATTGTTGGTGTTGTCATCGGCTATTGGCTGGAAATACTGATTTGCAGAGCTGCTTCACCATCTTCTGATAGTGGCCACCTTAGGGTACAACACTATTCAAATCAATAGGAGGCCGATGTGCAGTAAACAGCTGTAGCCATTATCAGAAGATGGCCAGCTCCGCAAGTGAGTACTTCCGGCCAGCGACCGCCTCCGCTGACACTGATAACTAAGGATAGGTCATCATTAAAAAAGTAGTGGACAACCTCTTTAAAGGGAACCTGTCAGCAGGATAGTGCATAGTAGCCTACATACAGTGTTAGGTCGGCGCCGTTATACTGATTAAAATGATACCTTTGTTGATTAAATTCGTCTTATGGTTGTTCTTTAGTTTCAACAAGTTTTTATTTTTCAACAAAAAACCAAGAAAGTTTCACAACAAAATCCCTCGCAGGGGAGTATATATGAATATTATCAAATTCTAAATTAACCTTGATGGTAATTAAACAATACAGTTAAACACGGAGACAAAGACAGGTGGTTGAAAAAGACAAGGGGGGGGGGGAAAAGGGGGTAAGAGATCCATTACTGCGTCAGAGTACTATCAATGGTCGGGTATAAGGACCCAATCAAAGGAAGGCAATTTAACACCAGATTGGCCTCATAGAGATAGTGTTAGGACTTGGTCAAGATTACTGCTAGAGTTCCTTTCAATCCACGGTCTCCATATTTGATAGTAAGGCTCCCATGAGTCCTCTCTTGTAGCTTGTATTCGTTCACATAACATGATAGTGTTCATCTTGTCAATTACTGAGGAAAGAGATAGGGTAGTTGTTTTCCATTTTGTTGCAATGTGTAGCTTAGCGGCGAGGAACAGCTGATTGACTAGAATATGGAGTTTGTTGGAGAAGCCCGGGTATCTAGCTCCCAGCAGGAACACCGTTGCGTCTAACTGAATCGTTCCACCATAAAGCTCCTCTACAATAGATTTGATCTTTGACCAGAGTGTGGAAACGACCGGACAATCCCACCACGTATGCTTTAGATCTCCCAGAGCTCCACACCCCCTGAAACACCGATCTGATAGATTTGGGTAGATGGCATGTAATTTGCTCGGAACTAAATATGTCCTATGTAGGAGCTTGATGGATGTTTCAACTAAAGAGGTTTGAAGACTTCCCTTAGAGAGGGTGCAGCAGCACTTTTGCCACTCCAATGGGGACATTATCTTATTAAGGTCTCTTTCCCATTGTATCATATATGTGAGTTTTACATCCTCTGATATTGCGTTTAGGTTTGAGTAAATCAAAGAGATGGCTCCCCTGCCCAGTGGGTCATTTAAACATATTTGCTCGTAACCCGATGGGCGGTGGGTGACACCATGTCCCAGGATCTGTTCAGCAAAGTGAAAAATTTGAATGATACGCAATATTTCAGAGCTAGGTGGAGAGTACTTTTGGATGAACTCTTGTTTGGTGAGTAGAATATTAAATGGCGAAGTAAGATGTTTAAGGGTATTTAGACCTCTAGACACCCACCAATGGAAAGGGCGGGGCTCCAACCCTGGTGGAAAAGCTGGATTATGAAAAATATGCGTCATTAAGGAAGTTTTGGATTGTAGGGAGTGTTTAAATCTTTCCTTCCTCCATAACATCAGGGAATGTGCTGTGAATGGAGCTGATACATGGATCCCTTTTGGAAGTCTTTGCAACGACCACATGAGGCCTGGTAGAGTGAATGGGGTCAGGAAGTGAGATTCGAGATTCACCCATCTGGGTGCGCTATGGTTGTCCGCATTAGCACTTATTAGCTGGGCTAGTTGGGCCGCTCTATGGTATAAAGTGAAGTTGGGCAGAGACATACCTCCTCGTCTTCTACTAATAAACATGGTTTTAAGTCTTACCCTAGGTCTTTTTCCCTGCCATAAAAATTTTGAGATCGTGCTATGAATATCTAGTAACGTTTTGGCAGGGACAGGGATGGGCAAAGATCGGAAAACATACAGAAATCGTGGTAAGGAAACCATCTTAATGGCGTGTAGCCTACCTAACCAGGATAAGGGCATAGATGACCATCTGGTAAGATCCAATTTGAGATTTTTAATTAAGGGGGCATAGTTCCATTTAAATAAAGTCGACCTATGGGGCGTTAGATTGATGCCGAGATAGGTTAAGTACTGCTCATTTCTGGTAAACTTAAATTGTGTTGTTATGTTGTTTTGTATGTCTCTGGGGGTGTTAATAAATAGGGCTTCAGATTTGTCAACGTTAATTTTGAGACCAGAAACCAGTTTAAACTCATGGAGAGCGACAAAGAGATTTGGGAGTGTAATAGCGGGGTTGACTATGGATAATAGTAGATCATCTGCAAAAAGGCTAGCCTTGTATTGATCGTCTCTAATTATAGGTCCATTAATGTTGGGGTTGGCTCTGATAGCTTCCGCTAGGGGTTCCATGGCTAATGCGAATAAGGCCGGAGAAAGCGGACATCCCTGCCTGGTACCACGTTGTATGTTAATAGGGGTAGGCTGGTTTGAAGGTAATTTCAGATAGGCCGTGGGGCGATCATATAGCAGTTTAAGGCAAGAGGTAATACCTCTTGGGAAGCCAAACTTAGTGAGGACTTCGAATAAGTATGACCATGATACCGAGTCAAAGGCCTTCTCTATATCGAGTGCTAACAAGAGTAAGGATTGCTTGGAGTGATTAGCTGAATGTATTAAGTTAAGGTTCCTCCTAATATTGTCAGGGCCCTGTCTCTTGGGGATGAACCCTACCTGATCTCGATGAACCAGGATGGGTAGTATTTTATTGATTCTGGCCGTGATTATGGATGTAAAAATTTTTAAATCTATGTTTAGCAATGAAATAGGCCTATAGTTCTTGGGGTAAAGGTGATCTTTCTTCGGTTTTGGAATTACAGTTACGTGGGCAATATAAAATTCAGGTGGCATTTGAGTTCCGTTTAGTAGAGCATTACAGAAGCTCTGTATGTGAGGTATGAGTAAGCTGTCAAATTTTTTGTAGTACTGTGCTGTGAGTCCATCAGGCCCAGGAGCCTTGTTTTTTTTCAAATTTTTTATCGTTGCTTTTATTTCGTCAGAGTTGATTGGTGCTTGGAGATAAGCTGTGTCTGTGTCTGGGACTTTAGGTAGTGTCAGATCTTTGAGGAAGTTCTGAATGCGGATCGGGGAAGGGGGCTGCGGGAGGGAGTATAGGTTTTGATAATATTGCTGAAACATTTTATATATTACATCTGGGTGGGCAGTAATACGACCTGTAGGATCTTTAATAGAGGCAATATTATTCAGGAGCTCTCTACTCCTAAGTTTACGGGCCAACATGCTGCTTGGTTTGTTAGCATATTTGTGAAAAGTAGATTTAGTCCATGTCAGGGCCTTTTCTGATCTATTTGTTAAAATGGTATTGAGTTGTAATTTAATATCCCGAATTTTCTTGATTAGATAAAGTGAAGGGAGGTTTTGGTTTGCCTGTTCTAATTTTGAGAGTTTATTTTCTAATTGCAATTGTAGCTCAGACCTTTGCTTTTTCTTGTTAGAGGCAATTTTGATCAGGGTCCCTGTTATAAATTTTTTGTGTGCCATCCACACAGTTCCCGGGGACACGTCAGTGGTATTGTTAGTTTGGAAATATAGGTTCAGCTCGTCCTTTACTGTAGATAAGACCGTTGGGTCTGTTAGTAGGGACTCGTTCAGTCTCCACCTGAACAGCCTAGAAGTGGTAATGTTAAAGTTAAATGCAGAAAGGACGGCATCATGGTCTGACCAAGATGATACTATATGTCGGGAGTATAGAACCGAGGGGAGTGTTTTGGAAGAGGTGAGATGTAAGTCAATTCTGGAATAGGACTTTTGTGCGGGGGAAAAATATGTATATCCTCTCTGAGGGCCGTTTAGCTCTCGCCAGATATCTGCCAAACAATTTACTTTCAGCATTTGTAGGATTTTTTTCCTATCTGTTTTTGATATGTCTGCTCGATTCAGTGAGCTGCTGTCAAGTGACGGGCTCAGAGTGAGATTGAAGTCACCACACCATATAAGATGGTGATATGAGAGTGAAGCTAATTTTGATAGGATTAGACGTATGACTCGAGTCTGAGTGGCAGTTGGCAGGTAGCTATTAACAATGCATATATTTAGACCCTGCAAGGTTCCCATCAGGATAATGAACCTGCCCTCAGGGTCTGAATACGTGTTAGTGGGTTGGAATGGAAGGTTGTTATTAATTAGTATAGCCACGCCCCTCGTTTTGCGGTCCCAGGTTGAAAGGAAGAATTTCGTATAATGTGCATCCAGGAATTTGGGGTGGGAAGAATTGGAGAAATGGGTTTCCTGAAGGCAGATTACGTCTGGGTTGTGCTTCTGATAATCGAGGAAGGCCTTTTTACGTTTTAGAGGTGAGTTGAAGCCCCGCACATTATGGGAGAGCACTCTACACATGTTTAGTTAAGTGGACACTGCTAATAAGAGGCGAACCATCGCCCTCCACCCAACCTTGACCCACAAATTCACCATCACAGCAATAATCTCTATGTGGAAACGAAAGGAAAGAGACAAACAGGGGGGAGACGTCGACATAGAACATAACATAAGTTTTCCAAAGGGCATTGAGCCCACAAGATGCGGCGATCTGGGGTCCCATATTAAGAAGGACACCAAAATTCGCCGAGGTTGGGCAGCATGTTGCAACCCCGAGGACCCCAACCCTTGAGTCATATAAGGTTGACCTTACAATATGGGGAAGAGGAAAGAGAGGGAGGGAGAAATAGAGAGATGAGAAAAGGAAAAGAGAGAGAATAAAAAAAAAAAAAAAAAGGGGGGAGGGGTGATAAGGGGGGGAATAATGAAGAAAGGGGGGTGGGGAAAAGGGTACTTGCTAACGTAATAGTAGATAGTTCAACTGTAAATGGACCGAGCGTTAACTGCTAGGTAGATGACCTAGTTTCAGAGCAGGGCAGAACCAACAACTGGCCCCACAACAAAACCCAAAGTTACATATAACCTTTTGAAGATGCCAAATCCTGGGTTATGCAAGTCAAGTGACCTGAGTGTTTTGGCTTCTTGTTCTGGGAGGGTTCCTCCACTCCCTTACAGGCCTGGTTTTTCTCTGTGGGAGCGAGGAGGCCTCTGAAGATAGTGTGATACCAGCCTTAATTAGTGCCTGAGTTCCTTCTTCTAGGGACCGGCAGGTATAGAGTTGGGATTTGTATGTGAAGATGAGGGCGAATGGGAAGCCCCACCTGTATTTGACCTGGGCCTCCTGTAGAGAGGTCGTAATTGACCTGAGGGCCCTTCTCCTGGCCAGTGTGGTGGGCGCAATGTCTGCATAAATGTGCACTGAGTCTGGCAGGCCGGGTAAGATAGGATGGTTTCTAGCCGCCAGCAAGATCTGATCACGGGTCTCCTCGTAATGCATCTTTAATATTACATCTCTGGGCATATCATTAAATCGTGGCTTGCCCAGTGCCCTGTGTATTCTTGTAATATGAAGTAGGGATGGGTCCAGGTCAGGTAGAAGGGCCGTAAAGAGGGCTGCTGCTGTATCTTTGAGGGCAACAACATGTTCAGGAAGACCTCTGATCCGTATGTTGCTCCTTCTGGATCTATTCTCATAGTCCTCACATCTTAATTCTAGCTCAGTGATGCGGTCAGTATGCAGCTTGAGAGTTTCCTGATCATCCTCCAGCGCATCTGAGACGACATCCATTTTTTCCTCCAAGTTGTTTGTGCGCTGCGCTAGATCTTGCAACTGGGAAGAGATACCCTGCATAGCGGTGGTAAGTTCCTCTCTAAAGGTCTCCTGCAGTGATCTCGTGAGGGCAGCCGTTGAGATCATCGCTTCCGATTGTGGGGGAATGTCATCCTGCTCTGTGCTCCCATCGCCATGAGTTGCAGAGGCTGGTGGGGGATTAGTTACTGCAGCCATTTTGGAAGGGGTGCTGCTCATAAGGAGATCTGAAATGGTACGGCCCGCTGGCTGTGTCGCGCTTCCCTTTTTTGGCATTGCGGATCGTCCCACTCTTAAAGGCGTGCTGCCCCCGGGGAGGGAGAATTTTTACTGCGCTCCGGTCGCTGGAGAGGGTTTAATGGGGTCCGTCGGGCAGCAGAGCTCAGCACAACATGTCTGTCATTGCCGTACTCCGCACATGCGCCCCATCAATAGGGTTTTATCTCCTAACTCGCTTCACTTAGTTGCGGGATGAGTTGTATACCGGGGGTAGCGGTGTAGTCCGAGAGCTACTGTTACGGTGTTAAGTGTGGTCAGCCCCAGTTACGACTTTGCAGTCTGCTGCTTTCTGCTGTTTAACAATACCGCGTTCCCAGGACGTCAATAGGGCCTGAGATGTGGAATATGGAGCGTGGGAGCGCCGGGGTTAATCAGTGTTGGAGCAGAGCAGCCTGTTGCTGCTTTTTTAAGCTGTGTGCAATTTTGTTGCTTGGTTACACTCTGTATCCCTCCGCCCTGTATATAGTGCGAGGTGCCTCCTGGGAGTAAAAAATAGTGCAGGGGTATGACTTGGGCTGCTGGTCCCTCTGCTCTTCACTGCACACTAATCGCCGGGGTTCCAATGCAGGTGAGACTACCACGCTGTTGTTAGTTAGTTGGCAGCGTTAGGTAGTGCAGGCGCGCAGCTAGGAGTGCGTGTCCTTCCGCCCTGCACACAGTGCTGCTGGTGGGACGTTTCGGAGATTATGGTTGTTCTTTAATCTTTATTTTCAGTTTTGTGTTAATGAGATTCTTGTGCTCTAAGGCGGGGTTAGTGTATGTGGTGCTCTGATTAGATATTCATAATGAAGACTGTTTGCATAATGAATATCTATATATACGTAAAAAAGACAACAAAATTCTTCTGCAGGCAGGTGCCAGCCGTGGCACCTGCTCTGCAGCAAAAGCACATGTTTTATGTGCCAATAATATATTTTATTGCAGTTATTCAGCTAGAGGAAAGGAATAAAAAACCCTCAATTTGAAAATGGTGCCCGCCACACCTGCGCAGTAGTTGCTATCGGTGTAGCTGCGATTCAAGAGCTGCTACCGTGCAAGTGCTGGTGGCACCATCTTACTGGAACAGAAAAATACAATTCCTCCTCGAAGATGGCGCCGACTTCACCTGCACAGTAGCAGCTCTTGGCTATCTCCGAGAACTGCTACTGTGTCAGTGCTGGTGGTGCCATCTTACTAGAGAAGTAATAAAAATCCCCCTCTAACGCGGTCTGAGACTGTGAGGCATCAGCTGTCTCCAAGTGTTCATCATTCCAGGTAATTTCCATGCTACTTAACTGAGCTGTGTCTCCTGAACTCTGACAGATGTCAGGTTGTTAGGTTTGTTCTCGAGTGCCTTGAGTTCTGTATACTTGATCTGTTACCTGACCTTGGACTTCTTTCTGACCATCGCCTGTTTAACCCCTTCAGCTCTGATCCATTATTCCCCCAGTACTCTGACCTCGGTACGTTACCTGACCAAGCTTTTGTCTCATCCTTCTGTTTATGAAGTACCCTCCTGGCTTCTGACCTTGGACTCCTTTACCATTCTGACTTACGGCTTGGCCATGATCAGTGACTAGCGTCACATTTCCGTTCGCATTCTAACTTGACCTACCTGGCCTCAGTAAAGAGAAGAGAAGCGGAATGGTGCTGAATTCTGGTGAAAGCAGCAGTATGGGAGTATATTAATACACTCACACTACACTACATACACTTATATACAGATTTAGTGAGAAAAAAAGTTTATAGGAGGGTTTCTTTAAATTGATTCTTTACCGCTTTTCATTGAATCCATATGGTTATATCGTTGTACTGGTGGTTTCTCTATTACTTCTTTTTTGTGCATATGTGGTGCCCCTGACGGTCCAGTCGCCACAGAGGTACTGCATCTCAGCCAGAGGTGTGGTACCCCAACTCTCTAGTAAGGAGGGGACACTGTACAGAACCCTAACACTTACACCCATTACCAGACCTCCTCAGGGCAGGGAGGGATTAGGTAGAAGGTGTGGGTGGAGAGTGAGGAGTTGTTAGGGGAGACAGGAAGGAGGAGTCAGGGAGTCTGTGAGAAAAGTAAGCGGAGCAGACGTGTGGGTCTGCAGCTCGTGACAGTGAGAAGGGATAAGGAAAGGAAGCTCCCAGAAGAAAGAAAGGGTCTTAGGGGCAAGGGAAGTGCAGAAGCCTCCCGTGGAGCCCGCATCCAGGCTGACCAGCGTCAGGTGGAGGGACCAGGTCGCAGAAAGGGGAATGGGCCCCTGATCTAGTGGAAGAACTACAGGTCTTAACTAGAAACCCGGAAGCTTGCGGCGTCTGTAAGAGTCACAGTTACATCCACCCATAACAGGCTAAAAAGGTGGCTGTATAGAACCCAGGGGACTCAGAGGGCATCGTCCGACCAGGTTTGTGGTTGCTGGCTCAGGACATTGTGGGTGATATGCTGGCAGGAAGAGTGGAAATCAGTGTAGAGAGACGGCCAGGAAAGACATATAAAAGGGGGTTCTGGACAGGAGCCCTAAGTTGCTTGAGAGTTTTCTGGACCACTCACCTGGAGGACGCAACGTGAATACTTCATCTTGCTGTGTCTCTCCAATTCTTTCCTGTGACGCCTGCCCTGCACCCCCATTACCACAATCAGAACTCTACAGACCATCTTTTACTGTCCTAGGGACTAAGCTCTACCTGTGGGGAGCAGAACCATCACAGCTGAACTACCATCGTCCCCAGCAGTTTCTTTAAGCAGCACCGGCTATCCCTGGCCGAGTACCACAGGTGGCGTCACAAACATTTCCCATTTTCCTATACAAACTTTATTCTTATTTCCCATTCTTCATTATCTACAAAGCATTCTCTTTAATTGGACGCCCAGGCCCATGAATCAGGTCATTGCTACCGTGACCTTCCCCTTTAAGAACTGTGTCTGGCCCGGTACCGAGTATCCCACAGCCCAAGTGGGGGCGCTCCACAAACAGCTGGTAGGTTTATCTTTACAAAAGAGATCTAGGCCTATAATCTGGCCTCCCCCGGAAGAAGACACACAAGCCGAAATGCGCATAGGGGTTGTGGAACCGCAGGTCTGAGGTAATTATGTTTGACTGCTTGACTGTACTCTATAGTTTCCCTTCTGACTTTTATAACACTGTTCACTTGATGCTAGTTCACCAGTGGAATCTTTTTATAATTAGATCTGATCCTTTATGTGCATTTTTTCTTTATATGGGTTAATGATACTTTTTTGCACTGGATTTTCTGGTTAGTAATTCCCTGCAAGGGCACATGTGTTTAATATTTTTTAACACTGTACATTGTTATCTAAATCTGTCTATAATTTGGGGTGCAGTGGAGTCATACAATTCTTATGCTAATCAGGTTCTCACGCTCTGCAGTGAACCTGGCAGAAGGATATGGATTTCCAGTTCTCATCATTGACTTCATGTTAACGCGCTTTAACATAGTGCACACAGTTCTCTTCTTTACTTTCTATTTAACTTCCCCTTTTTACTTTAACCCCATCATTCTTATTTCTAATTTTTTATTTACCCCATTTCCTTTCTTTTCTTCCTTCCGTTTTCTCCTTTCTTTATTTTTTTCCCTCTTCTTTCTCCCTTTTTTCCCTCTTCACTGCTTCTCCCATTGCATCTTAATCACTCTTTCTACTCTTTTCCCCCCTTTTTCTGCTTTCTTCAATGTAAGATACTCAGTGGCTCACACTATTAGACTATCGTCATACTAGCAGTATTTGATCAGTATTTTACATCAGTATTTGTAAGCCAAAACCAGGAGTGGGTGATAAATACAGAAGTGGTGCATATGTTTCTATTATACTTTTCCTCTAATTGTTCCACTCCAGGTTTTGGCTTACAAATACTGATGTAAAATACTGACCAAATACTGCTAGTGTGACGGCAGCCTTAAGACTGCTGCTCATTCAGGTCATTTTTTCACCATACTTCATTAGATTCTATTTCATTTCTTTCCTTTCCATTTATTTTTTTTCCTTCTTTTCTTTACTCTCCTTGTACTATCAATCATTTAACTCATTTTTGGAGTCATTGCATCAATACATTTATACATGTTCCTTTATTCAAATATAGACAAACATCTTCACGGCTTGGGGGAACAGGGCAGTGAGAGGAGTGTGCAGGAGGAGACGACGGCCGTTTCGCGCTTGAAACAGTGCTGTTTCAAGTGCAAAACGGCCGTCGTCTCCTCCTGCACACTCCTCTCACTGCCCTGTTCCCCCAAGCCGTGAAGATGTTTGTCTATATTTGAATAAAGGAACTTCTGACTACAGGACCAGTGAGTGCTGCCGCGTTTGTTCTATGATTTACCATGATTTGATCTCTCATTTTCACGCAAGCACCTCCGTTTACCTATTGGATTACCACTTACTGAAAGTCTCCATTCAGCATCTCTTTGGACTCTGCAGCTGTGCAGCTCACTTTTTTTCTTTATTTTTTTTATTTTTGTTTTATTGGACATTTATACATGTTTCATGCAAATTTTTTTTCAATTTGATGACATTATAATCTGGTCATATGATTCCAGAGGGCCGTTGTTGCACTCCTTTTTTAAATAAGTTGTTTATTATACTCACAACATGTAAACTGTACTTTTACTTTTGTGGTTTGATCTGAAGAAGAAGCAAGTGTGCTTCAAAACGCTTTGACATACAAATAAAAACTGCATTGGTACTTTCACTCATTTTACTACAGGTAGCACGGGTTTATCTCCACTTTCTTCGGTTGCACGAGGTCTATACCTACATGCCTATCTCACCTACTAGACCTGCTTTATGTGTAGTGGGCAGGCTCACCCAGTTCTCACCCACTAGACCAGTTGTGCAAGTTCGATACCGCTGCGCTGATCCTTTACATCAACCACACAAGGAGCCATTATAATCACACACTGCTGGCCACAACAATCACTTCCAAGTTTTCCATAAGTATGCCCAATATTACTTTTGGCTTGTTTTAAATTTGTCTCCACATGTTATGTTCAGGTTCAAGCCTAATGGCCTCCGGTCTTTCTGCACAGCACCGTGCCTTTGCAAAAACACACGAGAGTGAAGGAAAGTTGGCATGGATAATACTCAATTCTTTGTTCTCACAACAAAGACAGCAGGCATCTCTCCCT
This sequence comes from Ranitomeya imitator, assembly GCF_032444005.1. Classification (NCBI taxonomy): domain Eukaryota; kingdom Metazoa; phylum Chordata; class Amphibia; order Anura; family Dendrobatidae; genus Ranitomeya; species Ranitomeya imitator. Next base: position 63,391,227 of record NC_091288.1, read on the forward strand.
CCTGTGGCAGGTCAGAGTTATCGCTGACTTTCTTTAATACAAAGGCTACAAGCATCATGTCCTCATTTAACATTTTGATCTTAGCTGGTGAGAGAGTGAGTCGCCCGCCAGGGCCGTGGGGTACTCGGTACTGTGTCCAGTACTTAAGGGGATGTGTCATGGCGGCAACGACCAAGTCCGTTGCCCTGGGCGCCCATGTTGTTGAAATAATGAAATTTTAATAAAGGGGTTGTTGAAATAATGAAACTTTGTGACGCCACCTGTGGTATTCGGTCAGGGGTGACTGACGCTGCTTAAAGAGGTCCTCTGGGGTGATGTTAAAGGGAACCTGTCACCCCGTTTTTTGAGATTGAGCTATAAATACTGTTAAATAGGGCCTGCGCTGTGTGTTCCTATAGTGTATGTAGTGTACCCCGATTCCCCACCTATGCTGAGAAATAACTTACCAAAGTCGCCGTTTTCGCCTGTCAATCAGGCTGGTCAGGTCGGGAGGGCGTGGTGACATCGCTGGTTCTTCCTCAGCTTTACGTTGGTGGCGTAGTGGCGTAGTGGTGAACAAGCAGCACGCGATCTGCGCTGTCATCCCTTTCGTCGGTGGGGGCGGCCATCTTCCTGGGGCCGCGCGTGCGCAGATCGAGTGCTCTGCTGCACGGGGCTTCAGGAAAATGGCCGCGGGATGCCGCGCGTGCGCATTAGAGATCGCGGCGGCCATTTTCCCAAAGCCGAGATGCAAACTCGGTTTTGGGAAAATGGCCGCCGCGATCTCTAATGCGCCCGCGCGGCATCCCGCGGCCATTTTCCTGAAGCCCCGTGCAGCAGAGCACTCGATCTGCGCACGCGCGGCCCCAGGAAGATGGCCGCCCCCACCGACGAAAGGGATGACAGCACAGATCGCGCGCTGCTTGTTCACCACTACGCCACTACGCCACCAACGTAAAGCTGAAGAAGAACCAGCGATGTCACCACGCCCTCCCGACCTGACCAGCCTGATTGACAGGCGAAAACGGCGACTTTGGTAAGTTATTTCTCAGCATAGGTGGGGAATCGGGGTACACTACATACACTATAGGAACACACAGCGCAGGCCCTATTTAACAGTATTTATAGCTCAATCTCAAAAAACGGGGTGACAGGTTCCCTTTAAGGCAGCCAGATGGTATAACTTCCCACAGGTGAAGTAGGTCCCCAGAGCTCCTGGTGAATAGATGGAGGATGGTGAGTGGTGCAGTAAAGAACGAAGGACGCAGTTGTGCAGTCTTACCTGGTTTACTGATGGTAGCAGGTAGCCACAGTCCAGGGCACCAGATCACAGGTACAGGCAGGGTCTGGCCGGCTTGGAAGCGAGTTCAAAGTCCAGTTATATCAGGTGAAGTTAAAGCCTTCCTTCTAGTGCTGTATTGTTATAGTCCCTTACAGCCTATGGCTTTGTAGCAAGGTCCTCTCAGTTATCTCTGTCCTTTGTTGAACTGTGACACATACCCGTATGACCGGTGACTCGAGCCTTTTTACAGGGTCTCTATCATGACCCGGGCTCTATGTGCCACTGTGTCTCCTGGATGTTAGGGCGAACAGGTGATATATAATCCAGCTGTCCTGTTTCTGCTATGTGTCTTAGAGTCCCACAAATGCCTCGGTCTTCCGGCTACTGGTGTCTGCGCTTTGCCAGAGAGATAGTCTGTTTGCTGCTGTCCTCCCCCTGGTGTCCTCGCCTGTGCTTCACTCTCCAGCATGTTAGCTAAAGGCTGTTCTTCTTTCTGTATCTCGCTATCTAGGAGCTACAGCACCTCAGGCTGTATGGCCCCTCACCCGTCCTTCTGCCTCCGACTGCTCCAGTCTGCTGTCCGGCACCAACTGTCTAAATCTTCCCAACTGCCTAGCAACTGCCTAGCAACTAACTCCTGCTCCCGATCAATGAGAGCGCAGCTCCCCTGATTTTGGGTGTAGAGCTCCCCCTTCTCTTGTATGTGATAATTACCTGTTAAGAGGATTCTTCCATCGCTTCCAAGCGTGACATCACTCTCCCCGTGAAGAAAGCGATGCCACTGTGACAATCAAGATCCTGGGGCGTCACACGAGCGTGCTGTCTCCTTGTTTCCAATTGCAGTGTATGATGTTTTTTCATATCTCCTCATTTTTAAGGTTTAAGGTAGACTTAAGTCCATCAAGTTTAACTTATAGCCTAACATGTTGATCCTAAGGAAGGCAAAAATCTCTTGAGGCAAATGTTAATTGCCCTATAATATAAGAAAAATTCCTTCTCAACTCGGCATACAGCTAACAGACAAGTTCCCCTGGATCAACATCGCATCAAAAAACCTAATACCAATAATATCCAGGCATCCAGACCTTCCTTAAACTTTTTTTAGTGACTTGACAATTACAATATCATGTGTCATCATAGTGTCAATGTTCTTACAGTAAAGAATCTGTGTCTGTGACGATGATTAAACCTTCTTTCCTCTAGACCTAGAGGAGGCCCCCTTGTCCCCGATTCAGGCATAGCTGTTAGAAAGATCATTAGAAAGATCTCTTTATTGTCCCCTCCCCTCATATATTTGTACATTGAAATAAGATCAGCCTGAAGCCTTCATTTTTCCAAATAGAATAATCCCAAGTTTGATAACCTATCTTGGCATTGCAGTTCACCCATTCTCTTAATAACCTCTGTCACTCTTCTCTGCACCCGCTGAATTTCAGCTATTTCTTATACACTGGAGAGCAAAATTGTACACAGAATTCTAAGCGTAGCTACGCTAGTGACTTGTATAGACGCAAAATGATGTTCTTGTAATGAGCATCTATGAATCTTTTAATGCAGGAAGGAAGAAGGAGGAAGAACCTAGCTGACTGTAAGAAATTACACTCTACAGGAGCAAGAGGTAGAGGAGCCCTCTAACCATGAGAGTTTACACTCTACAGGATAGAGAGGACCTCATTGACTATAAGAGCTTACACTCTACAGGAAATAGTTTTACATTGACAAGGGACTGTGGGCACCTACCTGATTCCTCAAACTTATGGGTGCCCTAGGCTATTCCTGTCCCCGGATTACCCTGGATGGTGGAGATGCTGGTCTTCCATCTTACCCTTATCTGTTCCTTCCCCCACCCAGGGAGGTGTGTGGACCAATTGTATAAGCAAACATTAACCAGACAGACAGGGGTAAACAGACAGGGATATAAGAAACTACAATCATACAAATGCACTCACAAAACAGAGTGGGAAACAGGGAAGGAGTAAGAAGGAAGGAACCAAATGGGAGAATATCAGGATAAATATGCAAACCAACTCATCCAGCAAGGATGTGTCAATAAGCAGCAGAAGTTGAAGGATGCTGCTAGGTCCTAAAGGGAGAAGGATATCACTCCATACAGACATGAAAATCAAGACAGTGCTTGCAAAGCCAAGCGCAATGACCTGCTACAGCCGGATCCAAAATGACTGTTTGTCAAACCTGGCACTCCCATGACATGGACCTTCAGAACCTGGTTTGATATTATGAAAGGTGTGAAAGGCCCGAACCAACCTCGTCGCCTGAACATTGGACACTGGTACACACATTCTTTCCTTTGGACTGTAACTCTTCCAATGCACTAAATATTCAAGAGACTGGTAAACCAAGCAAGAATAGAATCAACAATTTTAGCTATCTGGAATTCCAGACTTCCATTGACCATGGCAGGGGAAGGTCGTGGTATGGGTGGTTTTGAGGAGGCCACATATTGTTTCAGAGGACAACAGTGGATCTTAAAAGTAGATGATAGAGCAAGGCAAAACGCCACTGGATGGACGACGTCTATCATTTTATAGGGACCAATGAATCTGGGTCCTAGTTTCCAAGAAGGGACCTTTAATTTAATATTCTTCTATGATAACCACACCAAATCACCCACATGTCTTGACCCACCTAGCGTTTCCAATCAACTATACTCTTGAATTTTGACCCCATCCTCCTTAAGTTATTTTATACCTTGCCATACTGATGTAATAGATGAGGAAAACTGTTCCTCCTCAGGTACCCCAGATGAACAATTACTACTGAAAGCGCAAAATTGAGGATGAAGCCCATATGTCACAGGGACAGAGAGAGACACGGAAAGATAGAAAGAGAACCTCACTGACTATAAGAGTTTATACACTACAAAAAAGAGAAACATACCCAGTGACTCTGGAGATGGAAAAGGACTCTGCCATATAAACTGCTCCGATGGAAACCACTTATATGTGATGATGACCCAGGTACTGACAACCACTGTACAAGGTATGATCATCCAGAAGATGTCATAGCCGCAGGGCATTATGGCAAGGGCCGAGTGGCAACACAAAATAATGTTAGCCCATTCTCTGGTGCAATTTTTTTTCTTCTTCAGAAGCTCAAAATATTTGAATTAATGTAAAACCTTGAATTTCTAGAAATATGACCCGAACTCAATCTTCCATGGTTTTATCCGCTCACCTCTAGGTGACAACTTAATCACATGCAGATTATAATATTTAAACCAGTCTAAAAAAGTTAACCGACACCACCTGTCACTACGAGAGGACCCGTGACTTAGCATTATTATGTTATGGAGTTCTTACACTGTTAAATATTTCTACAAAAGTACTAGTTTATGGACTCTGAGCCTATGTATGAACTTTTATTTATTAAGAGCAATTGTTTATATACTTAGCAACAGATGCAGCCCCTACAATATACAGCTATGTTGCCTCACAAGTATTTTAATATACAAACATATACATATATACACCCATGCTTCTCAACATTAAAATTGCAACACCAAGAAGAAAATGTCATAGAGTTCTAGAAATTGCAGGATGGATAGACACGCTAATGATATGCAGAAGATGAAAAAATGAAAACAATATTTCAAACATCTCAATGTACTCAGTATTTAGTATGAACACCACACGCAGGATATCTGCACATACACGCCTTGGCTGCTATCAATGAGGTTATTCAAGGTTGTCTGAGGAATGTTCTGCCAAGCTGAATGCAGATGGGCACACAATTCATCATGATTCGCTGCTGGCAGCCCCCTTTGCAATGGAAAACCAATGATGTCCTACATGCGCTAGATGAGAAAACAGTCCAGATAGCTGTCAAACAAGATAATTGCACAATTATCTGCTGGCAACAGAATCAACAGTTGTGTCCATTAATTATATTGAATAGTATTATTAAAAGATCTGAAAGCAAGTTATAAATCATATTCGTAATGATATTTGTACCACAATATAATGAATGCTGTCACCTGCATCTTTTATTACCTATGAATTCTAGATGAACTGTGGCTTGCGCAAGTATTACACCCCCCTTGGCATTTTTCGTGTTTTGCTACCTTATAACCTGGAATTTCACATTTTTTTTAGGGTTTACGTCAGTTCATGTAAAGAACATGCCTACAACTGTGAACATTTTGTTTTCTTTTTGTTGTGAAGCAAACGACAAATAGGACAAAATAACTGAAAACTTTAGTGTGCATAACTATTCACCCCCTAAAGTCAGTACTTTGTATTGCCTCCTTCTGTGCCAATTGCAGCTGCAAGTCACTTTTGATAAGTCTCTTTGAGCTTTCCACATCTTACCACTGAGATTTTTGCCCATTCCTCAAGGCAAAACTGCTGCAACTACTTCAAGCTAGATGGTTTTCTCTGTGAACAGCAATCTTCAAGCCTGACCACAGATTCTCAATTGGATTAAGATGTAGGCTTTAAATAGGCCACTCCAGAACAGTTAAGGTACCGTCACATTAAGCGACGCTGCAGCGATCTAGACAACGATCCCGATCGCTGCAGCGTCGCTGTGTGGTCGCTGGAGAGCGATTTCTGCGGGACATCCAGCGACGAAATAAAGTTCTGGACTTTCTGCTCCGACCAACGATGGCACAGCAGGATCCTGATCGCTGCTGCCTGTCAAACTCAACGATATCGCTAGCCAGGACGCTGCAACGTCACAGATCGCTAGCGATAGTGTGAAGGTACCTTTACATGTTTCTCCTTTAAATCACTCAAGTGGTGCTTTAGCAGTATGCTTTGGGATATTGTTTTGTTGAAAGGTGAACCTCCGTCCCAGTCTCAAATCACTGACAGACTTAAACAGGTTTTGCTCAAGAATATCCCTGTAATTCACACCATCCATTTTCCCCTCGACTCAGACCATTTTCTCTGTCCCGCTGTCAAAATACATCTCCATAGCATGATGCTGTCACTACTGTGATAGTATTCTTAGGGTGATAAGCTGTGTTGGTTTGGCGTCAGACATGGCGTTTACCTTGGTGGCCAAAAAGATAAATTTTAGTCTCATCTAACCACAGCACCTTCCTGAATACATTTGGATAGTCTCCCAAATGTTTTTGGCAAACTCAAAATGATCCCTACAGTTTGTGTGTAAGTAAATGCTTTTTTTTGCCCACTCTTCCATAAAGGCCACCTCTTTGGAGATTACAGCTTAATGTCAATGTATGGAAAGATACTCCAGTCTATGCTTGACAAATCTGCATCTCCTTCAGGATTAATTTTGCCTGGACTGAGAGTTTTGCTGGGCGGCCCTTTCTTGGCAGGTTTGTTGTGGTATCATGTTATTTCCATTTTATGATAATGGAATTGATGTTGCTCTCTGGGTTCTTCAAAGATTAGGTTTTTTTTTTTTTATAACTCAACCCCGACTTGTACTTATTAACAACTTTGTCCCTGACTTGTTTGGAGATCTCCTTGGTCTTTCTGGTGTTGTTTTGTTAGTGGTGCCTCTTTCTGCGCTCCATGGGATTGTTTTAACCCCTTAACCACTGCCGATATGCCTTTTAACGGCGGCAGTTAAGGGTACTTAAACCACAGCGCTGTTAATTAACGGCGCTGTGGAAAAAGTGAATAGCGCCCCCCAGAGTCGGATTTTCTCTGGGGTCTTGGTAGTCGGGGGTAGCCGAGACCCCAGAGAACATGATTCGGGGTTTTTTTTACCGACCCCCGGGTTGCAATCGCAGGTGGTCGCAAAAAAAACAAAAAACGCAATTTCCCATTTAATTTCTCTGTCCTCCGATGTGATCGCACATCAGAGGAGAGAAATGGGGTCCCCGATAGCCCCTCGATACTCACCTGTCTCCCCCGGTGCTCCTCGTGGCTCCCAATGGGCGCCGCCATCTTGTTCCAGCCAAAAAATGGCTGCCGGCATCCGGAAGATCTTTGGGGTCCCGGCTGCCGGGGGTAGACGAAACCCTAAAGAACATGATCGGGGTCAGTTTTTACTGACCCCGGTTTTGCGATCGCCGGTAATTAACTGTTTACCGGGGCGGCCGCAAAAAAAAAAAGCGATGTGTAATTCTCTGTCCTCTGATGTGGTCGCACATCAGAGTACAGAGAAATAGGGGGATTCGGGGACCCTATCATACTTACCGGTGTCCCTGGGTCCTCCTGCATCCCCTCCTGCCCACCGGCTTCTTCATCCGGTAAGAAAATGGCGGGCGCATGTGCAGTGCGCCCGCCATGATCTGCCGGCCGGCAGCTAGAGGAGTTGGGGCTAAATTTAGGGTTAGGGTTAGGCTTGGGGCTATATTTAGGGTTAGGGTTGGGGCTAAATTTAGCGTTAGGGTTAGGGATGGGGCTAAATTTAGGGTTAGGGTTGGGGCTAAATATAGGGTTAGGGTTGGGGCTAAATTTACGGTTAGGGCTAGGGTTAGGTTTTTTTCACACTTGCGTCGGTACGGGGCCGTCGCAATGCGTCGGCACGACGTACTGACGCACGTTGTGAAAATTGTGCACAACGTGGGCAGCAGATGCAGTTTTTCAACGCATCTGCTGCCCAGTTTATGTCCTGGGGAGGAGGGGGCGGAATTACGGCCACGCATGCGCGGTCGGAAATGGCGGACGCGACGTACGAAAAAACATTACATTGAACATTTTTTGTGACGATGGTCCGCCAAAGCAGAATATATCCAGTGAACGACGGACGCGACGTGTGGCCATCCGACACGATCCGTCGGCAATACAAGTCTATGGGCAAAAAACGCATCCTGCAGGCACATTTGCAGGATCTGTTTTTTGTCCAAAACGACGGATTGCGACGGATGCCACATGATGCAAGTGTGTAAGTAGCTTTAGGGCTAGGGTTAGGGTTGGGGATAAAGTTAGGGTTAGGGCTAGGGTTGGGGCTAAATTTAGGGTTAGGGCTAGGGTTAGGGTTGGGGCTAAAGTTAGGGCTAGGGTTGCGGCTAAAGTTAGGGTTAGAGTTGGGATTAGGGTTTGGATTAGGGTTGGCATTAGGGCTACGTTTGGGATTAGGGTTAGGTTTGGGATTAGGGTTAAGGTTGGGATTAGGGTTAGGGGTGTATTGGGATTAGGGTTAGGTTTCAGGTTAGGGTTGAAATTAGGATTAGGGGTGTGTTGGATTTAGGGTTTTGATTAGGGTTATGGTTAGGGTTGAGATTAGGGTTGTCTTGGGGTTAGGGTTGTGATTATCGTTAGGGTTGTGATTAGGATTATGGATCGGGTTGGGTTTAGGGTTGGGGGTGTGTTGGGGTTAGGTTTGGAGTTAGAATTGGGGGGGTTTCCACTGTTTAGGTACATCAGGGGGTCTCCAAACACGACAGCCAATTTTGCGCTCAAAAAATCAAATGGTGCTCCCTCCATTCTGAGCTCTGCCGTGCGACCAAACAGGGGTTTACCCCCACATATGGGGCATCAGCGTACTCGGGATAAATTGGACAACAACCTTTGGTGTCCAATTTCTCCTGTTATTCTTGTGAAAAGAAAAACTTGGGGGCTAAAAAATCTTTTTTGTGGAAAAAAAAATATATTTTTTATTTTCACGACTCTACATTATAAACTTCTGTGAAGCACTTGGGCATTCAAAGTTCTCACCACACATCTAGATAAGTTCCTTGGGGGGGGTCTAGTTTCCAAAATAGGGTCACTTGTGGGGGGTTTCTACTGTTTAGGTACATTAAGGGCTCGGCAAACGCAACATAACGCCCACAGACCATTCCATCAAAGTCTGTATTCCCAAACGGCGCTATTTCCCTTCTGAGCTCTGCCATGCGCCCAAACAGTGGTCCCCCCCCCAACATATGGGGTATCAGCCTACTCAGCATAAATTGCACAATACATTTTGGGGTCCAATTTCTCCTGTTACCCTTGTGAAAGTAAAAATTTGGGGGTGAAAAGATAATTTTTGCGGAAAAAATATGATTTTTTTTATTTTCATGGCTCTACATTATAAACTTCTGTGAAGCACTTGGGCAACAAACTAACAGGTCTGAAATATATCCACTTTGTGATAATTTGAATCTCACTTTTTTTGGGGGGAGACTAAACCAAACTTCAGGCCCTGTGCATAAAACAACACAATGGAAGTGGCAGAAAGTGGCTGGAAGATATATGAAAAAATACAAGGACTGTAGTAATTTCAATCTCCCTACAATGATCTCAAGACAAGTTTGGCAGCAATAAAAAGGACTGCTGCACACAAAAGAGTGGACAAATAAACAAGATAACTGTGCAGAAAGGAGCAACAGGATTTTTGCTTTTAAAAAAGCAGTTGGTTTGCACAGCGGCGTGCAAACAGCAATGCAGCTATCAGGGAGCCTTATAAGGCAGCCTAATAAGCTACAGAGCTGATGCACAAAAATATAGCCTCCACTGTCCCTGCAAACAAATGGTGGTGTTGGACAGTGGAAATCGCTGCAGCACAAGCAGTTTTGGGGCTTAATCTTCCCATATCCCTTCTTCTGATGAAGCTGCGGCAACCTCTCCCTATGCTACGATCGGCAGAAGTAAGATCGCGGTCGGCGTGCACGCCCCCTTTATAGCCCCTGTGACGCCGCAGAAAGCAAGCCAATCACTGTCATGCCCTTCTCTAAGATGGTGGGGACCGAGACCTATGTCATCACGCTGCCCACACTCTGCGTCCTCCTTCATTGGCTGAAAAATGGTGCTGAAAACGTCATACGAAACTCGACTTTGGCACGAAGATCGCCGACCTCGTGGCCGATCCCACACTAGGATCGGGTCAGATTTCATGAAGCCCGACTTTGCCGAAAGTCGGCGATTATTGAATTTGTCCGATCCGTTTCGCTCAACCCTAGTTATAAGGGTTAAAATTTGACCAGTGATTTCTCATTTTTACAACAAAACTTACAAAACCATTTTTTTAGGGACCACCTCACATTTGACGTTAGTTTGAGGGGTCTATATGGCTGAAAATACCCAAAAGTGACACCATTCTAAAAACTGCACCCCTCAAGGTGCTCAAAATAAACTTTGAATGTGATTAACCCTTCAGGTGCTTCACAGCAGCAGAAGCAACATGGAAGGAAAAAAATAACATTTCACTTTTTAGTCACAAAAATGATTTTTAGCAACAATTTTTTTTATTTTCCCAAAGGTAAAAGGAGAAACTGGACCCGCAAAGTTATTGTACAATTTGTCCTGAGTACGCCGATACCCCATATGTGGGGGGAACCACTGTTTGGGCGCACGAGAGGGCTCAGAAGGGAAGGAGCGCCATTTGACTTTTTGAATGAAAAATTGGCTCCAATCTTTAGCGGACACCATGTGGTGTTTTGAGAGCCCCTGTGTGCCTAAATATTGGAGCACCCCCACAAGTGACCCCATTTTGGAAACTAGACCCCCCCAAGGAACTTATCTAGATGCATAGTGAACACTTTGAACTCCCAGGTGCTTCACAAATTGATCCGTAAAAATAAAAAAGTATTTTTATTTTCACAAATAAAATTGCTTTCAGCCTCAATTTTTTCTTTTTCACATGGGCAACAGGAAAAAATGGATTCTAAAATTTGTTGGGCAATTTCTCCCAAGTACAGCGATACCTCACATGTGGGGGTAGACCACTAGTTGGGCATACGGCAAGGCTTGGAAGGAAAGGAGCACCATTTGACTTTTTGAATGAAAAATTAGCTCCAATCGTTAGCGGACACCATGTCACGTTTGGAGAGCCCCTGTGTGCCTAAACATTGGAGCTCCCCCACAGGTGACCCCATTTTGGAAACTAGACCTCCCAAGGAACTAATCTAGATGTGCGATGAGCACTTTGAACCCCCAAGTGCTTCACAGAAGTTTATAACGCAGAGCCGTGAAGATATAAAAATAATTTTTCTTTCCTCAAAAATTATTTAACCCGCAATTTTTTATTTTCACAAGAGTAACGGGAGAAATTGGACCCCAAAAGGTGTTGTCCAGTTTGTCCTGAGTACACGGATACCCCATATCTGGGGGTAAACCACTGGATGGGCACACATCAGGGCTCGGAAGGGAAGTAGTGATGTTTTGGAATGCAGACTTTGATGGAATGGTCTGCGGGCGTCATGTTACATTTGCAGAGCCCCTGATGTGCCTAAACAGTAGAAACCTCCACAAGTGACCCCATTTTGGAAACTAGACCCCCCAAGGAACTTGTCTAGATGTGTGGTGAGCACATTGAACCCCCAAGTGCTTCACAGAAAACTATAACGCAAAGCCGTGAAAATAAAAAATCATTTTTTTCACACAAAAATAAGTTTTTGGCCCCCATTTTGTTATTTTCTCAATTTCTTATTGACTCTTATTAACTCTAATTTCTCCTGAGTACGCTTATGCCCCATATGTTTGGGTAAACCACTGTTTGGGCGCACGTCAGGGCTTGGAAGGGAGGGAACACCATTTGACTTTTTGAACGCAATATTGGCTGGAATCAGTGGTGGCGCCATGTTGCGTTTGGAGATCCTTGATGTGCCTAAGCAGTGGAAACCACTCAATTCTAACTCCAACATTAATCCCAACACACCCTTACCCTAATCCCAACTCTAGCCATAACCGTAATCACATCCCTAACCCCAACACACCCTTAACCCTAATCCCAACACACCTCTAACCTTAATCCCAACCATAACCCTAACCACAAGCCTAACCATAACCCCAACATACCACTAACCCTAATCTTAACCCTATTTCCAACCCTAACCCTAATTCTAACCCTAACTCTGATTCCAACCCTAACCCTTAGGCTATGTGCCCACGTTGCCGGTTCATGTGAGTATTTTTCCGCACAGTTTTTGAAAAATCCACAGGTAAAACGCACTGCATTTTACTTGTGGATTTACCGTGGATTTCCATTGTTTTTTGTGCGGATTTCACCTGCGGATTCCTATTGAGGAACAGGTGTAAAACACTGCGGAATCCGCACAAAGAATTGACATGCTATGGAAAACACAACGCAGCATTTCTGTGTAGTTTTTTCCGCACCATGGGCACAGTGGATTGGTGTTCCATACATTTACATGGTACACCAAATCCGCACCGTGTGCATATAGCCCAATTCTAACCCCAATTCTAACCCTAGTTCTAACCCTAACCCTAGTTCTAACCCTAACCCTAGTTCTAACCCTAACCCTAGCCCTAACCCTAACCCTAGTGGAAAATAAAAGTAAATATATTTTCTTCATTTTATTATTGTCCCTACCTGTGGGGGTGATAAAGGGGGGTTTATTTATTTTTTTATTTTGATCGCTGTGATAGAACCTACCACAGCGATCAAAATGTACCTGGAATGAATCTGCTGGCCGGCAGATTCGGCGGGCACACTGTGCATGTGTCCACCATTTTGGAAGATGGCGGCACCCATGAAGAAGACAGACACTGGAGGTCGGTAAGTATGCGGGGGTGGGATCGGACAGCGGGGGGTGAGATCGGACTGTGGGGGGAGCAGACAGGACAACGGAGGGGAGCGGAGCACAGTACAGGACAGAGGACGGGGGCAGATCAGGGTTTCCAGCCATGGCTTATGATATTGCAGCATCGGCCATGGCTGGATTGCAATATTTCACCAATTTTCATTGGTGAAATTTTACAATTGCTCTGATTGAAAGTGAAACGTCACTTTCAAAAGCCAATCAGAGTGATCGTAGCCACGGGGGGGCGAAGCCACCCCCCCCTGGGCTGAAGCACCACTCCCCCTGACCCTGCTGCAGGTCGAGTGAAATTACAGTTAATCCTTTCACCCGGCCTGCAGGGACGCGATTATTCTGTGACACAGCATATGCGTCACAGGTCGGATTGGCACTGACTTTCATTATGCATACGCTGTGTGACAGGTCGGGAAGGGGTTAAGGACATTGCTCTCTCCTGGTTCTCCTCCTATCTTTCTGACCGCTCCTTCAGTGTTCTGTTCTCTGGCTCCACTTCATCTCCTCTTCCTCTCACTGTCGGAGTACCTCAGGGCTCAGTATTTGGCCCCAATTGGACAGACCATCAGCAGATTTGGCTTTCAGTACCATCTTTATGCTGATGACACACAATAATACACGTCATCCCCTGACCTTACCCCCGCTGTACTACAGAACGTGTTTGACTGACTGTCTGCAGTCTCCAACATCATGTCCACTATCTGAAACTCAACCTCTCCAAAATGGAACTGCTTTTGCTCCCACCATTTACTAACCTCCCAAAATCTGACATTTCTCTCCGTGGGTGGCACCTAATAACACCCCGGCAGCAGGCGCGCTGTCTGGGTGTTATGTTTGACTCTGATCTCTCCTTCACATCCCATATACAATCTCTTGCCCACTCATGCCGCTTACACCTAAAGAACATCTCTAGAATCCGCACTTTTCCCAACATGGAAACAACAAAAACCCTCACTGTCGCCATGATCCACTCCTGCCTGGACTACTGCAATGCTCTATTAATTGGCCTCCCCCTCACTCGACTTTCCCCTCTCCAGTCTATGCTTAATGCAGCAGCCAGGGTCGTCCATCTAGCTAATCGTTACTCAGATGCATCCGCTCTTCACCAGTCATTACACTGGCTGCCCATTCATTATAGAATCCAATTCAAAGTACTTGCTCTCACCCACAAAGCTCTCCACAGTGCAGCACATCTCCTCCCTCATTTTGGTCTATCGGCCTAACCGACCGCTGCACTCTGCAAATGACTTTCGACTAAGGTTGAGCGAAACGGGTCGTTCATTTTCAAAAGTCGCCGACTATTGGCAAAGTCGGGTTTCATGAAACCCGATCCGACCCCTGTGCGTTGTCGGCCATGCGGTACGCGACTTTCGCGCCAAAGTCGCGTTTCAATGACGCGAAAAGCGCGATTTCTCAGCCAATGAAGGTAAACGCTATAAAGGGGCGTTCCCGCCGACCGCCATCTTACTGCTGCTGATCTGAGCTTAGGGAGAGGTTGCTGCCGCTTCGTCAGAAGCAGGGATAGCGTTAGGCAGGGTCCATTAACCACCAAACCGCTTGTGCTGTAGCGATTTCCACTGTCCAACACCACCTTCGGTGTGCAGGGACAGTGGAAGCTACATTTTTTTTTTCTCAGCGCTGTAGCTCATTGAGCTGCCCTAGAAGGCTCCCTGATAGCTGCATTGCTGTGTGTACGCCGCTGTGCAAACCAACTGCTTTTTTCAAAGCACAAATCCTCTTGTTCCTTCCTTTCTGCACAGCTATCTTGTTTGTTTGTCCACACTTTTTATTTAATTTGTGCATCAGTCCACTCCTTATTGCTGCCTGCCATACCTGGCTGAGATTACTGCAGGGAGATAGTAATTGAAGGACAGTTCCTTTTTTTTTTTTTTGTGGGAAATTAAGATTGGCATTTCTGCTAGAGTGCCATCCCTGTCTGTGCCATCTCTCACTCAGTGGGCCATAGAAAGCCTATTTATTTTTTTGCTTGATTTGGGTTCTAAAATCTACCTGAAAAAATCACTACATCAATCAGTGGGAGAAAAATATTGGCCTCAGGGCTTGTGTGCCACTCCTGACTCCTGTGTGCATCATCACTCACTCAGTGGGCCATAGAAAGCCTATTTTTTTTTTTTGCTTTATTTGGGTTCTAAATTCTACCTGAAAAAATCAATAAATCAATCAGTGGGAGATTAATATTGGCCTTTGGGCTTGTGTGCCAGACCTAAGCGTGCCATCTCTCTCTCTCAGATAGTGGGCCATAGAAAGCCTATTTATTTTTTTTATTGGGTTTATAAATTTTCCCTGAAAAAAAAAAAAAAAAGTGGGAGATTAATATTGGCCTCTGGGCTTGTGTGCCAGTCCTGAGCGTGCCATCTCTCTCACAAATAGTGGGCCATAGAAAGCCTATTTATTATTTATTTTATTGGGTTTATAAATTTTCCCTGAAAAAAAAAAAAAAAGTGGGAGATTAATATTGGCCTCTGGGCTTGTGTGCCAGTCCTGAGCGTGCCATCTCTCTCACAAATAGTGGGCCATAGAAAGCCTATTTTTTGTTTTATTTGTTTTCTAAATTCTCCCTGAAAAAATCGTTTTATTTTATTTGGTTTCTAAATTCTTCCTGAAAAAATCATTTTTTTTTTTTTTTTTTCTAAAGTCTCCCTGAAAAACAAAAAAAAAACAAATCAGTGGGAGATTAATATTGCCCTTTCTGCTTGTGTGCCAGTCTTGACTCCTGGGTGTGCCATCTCTCTCTCTCTCTCCAATTGTGGGCCATAGAAAGCCTATTATTTTTTTTGCTTGATTTGGGTTCCAAAATCTACATGAAAAAATCACTAAATCAATCAGTGGGAGAACAATATTGGCCTCTGGGCTTGTGTGCCACTCCTGACTCCTGTGTGCATCATCTCTCACTCAGTGGGCCATAGAAAGCCTATTTTTTGTTTTATTTGTTTTCTAAATTCTCCCTGAAAAAATCGTTTTATTTTATTTGGTTTCTAAATTCTTCCTGAAAAAATCATTTTTTTTTATTATTTTTTTTTTCTAAAGTCTCCCTGAAAAAACAAACAAAAAAAAAACAAATCAGTGGGAGATTAATATTGCCCTTTCTGCTTGTGTGCCAGTCTTGACTCCTGGGTGTGCCATCTCTCTCTCTCTCTCCAATTGTGGGCCATAGAAAGCCTATTATTTTTTTTGCTTAATTTGGGTTCCAAAATCTACCTGAACAAATCACTACATCAATCATTGGGAGAACAATATTGGCCTCTGGGCTTGTGTGCCACTCCTGACTCCTGTGTGCGTCATCTCTCACTCAGTGGGCCATAGAAAGCCTATTTTTTGTTTTATTTGTTTTCTAAATTCTCCCTGAAGAAATCATTTTATTTTATTTGGTTTCTAAATTCTTCCTTAAAAAATCATTTTATTGTATTATTTTTTTTTCTAAAGTCTCCCTGAAAAAAAAAAAAAAAAATATCAGTGGGAGATTAATACTTACATTTGTGCTTCAGTGACAGTCCTGCGTGTGTGGCATCTCTCTCATTTGTTGCCACCAAAAACAGAGTGTGTAACATTGTGCCTGATTTTCCTTGCGGTCTCACCCACCTGTAAAGGGGTAGCTAAATCATACTGAAGTTATAGCTCACCGTGTAAGTTGTGTGACAGCAACAAATACCGTTAGTTTGGTTAAGTTTTTAAAACAATGAGGAAGTCTGGTGGAAGAGGTCGTGGCCGGGGGCGTTCATTGTCAGCTGGTAATGAGGGTAGTGGTAGTGGTGGAGCATCAGGTGGTCGTGGGAAAAAAAATATTGCACCTAAGTCTGGAGCTGTGGAGCCAGGTTCGTCGTCTGGCTACACAAGGCCTCGAACGCTCCCTTTTCTGGGAGTAGGAAAACCGCTTTTAAAGCCGGAGCAGCAAGAGCAAGTTTTGGCTTATCTTGCTGACTCAGCCTCTAGCTCTTTTGCCTCCTCTCGTGAAACTGGTAAATGTAAAAGCAGCGCGTCGTTAGTGGATGTTCACGGTCAGGGACAAGTCGCTTCCTTGTCCTCTTCAGCAAAAACAACAACAGAGAAGAATGCAGCAGGCGACACAACGGGTTACTCCATGGAGCTCTTTACACATACCGTCCCTGGCTTAGAAAGTGAAGCAGTTAACAGTCCATGCCCATTACAAGTTGAATCTGACATGGAGTGCACTGATGCACAGCCACAGCCAGACTACTATGCTGGTCCTTTGACTCAGACCACAAAATTGCCCTCGCAGGGTAATGATCAAGAATCAGACCCTGATGAGACTATGTTGTCCCATCACGAATGCTATACCACCGACCGACACGGTGATACAGACGAAGTTGCACACGAGCTACAAGAAGAGGTAATAGATGACCCAGTTGTTGACCCCAATTGGCAGCCATTGGGGGAACAGGGTGCAGGCGGCAGCAGTTCTGAAGCGGAGGAGGAGGGGCCGCAGCAGGCATCAACATCGCAACAGGTTCCATCTGCCGGGCCCGTATCTTGCCCAAAACGTGTGGCAAAGCCAAAACCTGTTGGAGGACAGCGTGGCCATCCGGTTAAAGCTCAGTCTGCAATGCCTGAAAAGGTATCCGATGCTAGAAAGAGTGCAGTCTGGCATTTTTTAAAACAACATCCAATTGATCAGCGCAAAGTCATCTGTCAAAAATGTTCAACTACCTTAAGCAGAGGGCAGAATCTGAAAAGTCTCAATACAAGTTGCATGCATAGACATTTAACCACCATGCATTTGCAAGCTTGGACTAACTACCAAACGTCCCTTAAGGTTGTAGCACCCTCGGCCAATGAAGCTAGTCATCAACGCAACATCCCTTCCGGCAGTGTAGGGCCACCATTTTCTGCACCACCTGCCGTATCTGTGCAGGTTTCTTTGCCAGGCCAAAGCAGTCAGGGTCAGGGAATCACCAGTTTCGTAGTAGGAAACACTGCATCTAGGGCACCGGCGGCAACAATACCATCTCCCACCGTCTCTCAGTCTGCCATGTCCACCGGCACCCCCGCTAGTTCCACGATCTCCAGCTCTCCAGTCCAGCTCACCCTACATGAGACTATGGTTAGAAAAAGGAAGTACTTAGCCTCGCATCCGCGTACACAGGGTTTGAACGCCCACATAGCTAGACTAATCTCGTTAGAGATGATGCCCTACCGGTTAGTTGAAAGCGAAGCTTTCAAAGCCCTGATGGACTACGCTGTACCACGCTACGAGCTACCCAGTCGACACTTTTTTTCCAGAAAAGCCATCCCAGCCCTCCACCAGCATGTTAAAGAGCGCATCGTCCATGCACTCAGGCAATCTGTGAGCACAAAGGTGCACCTGACAACAGATGCATGGACCAGTAGGCATGGCCAGGGACGTTACGTGTCCATCACGGCACACTGGGTGAATGTTGTGGATGCAGGGTCCACAGGGGACAGCAAGTTTGGGACAGTTCTGCCTAGCCCACGGTCTAGGAAACAGTTGGCTGTAGCCGTTCGCACCCCCTCCTCCTCCTCCTCGTCTTCCTGCAGAAGCGAGAGCTCGTCCACAGACCGCAGTCGCACAACCACTCCATCCGCAGCTGCCACTGTTGCACACCAGGTCTCCCATTATGGGGCAGCTACTGGCAAACGTCAGCAGGCTGTATTGGCTATGAAGTGTTTGGGCGACAACAGACACACTGCGGAAGTTCTGTCCGAGTTCTTGCAGAAAGAAACGCAGTCGTGGCAGGGCACTGTAGATCTTGAGGCAGGCAAGGTAGTGAGTGATAACGGAAGGAATTTCATGGCTGCCATCTCCCTTTCCCAACTGAAACACATTCCTTGCCTGGCTCACACCTTAAACCTGGTGGTGCAGTGCTTCCTGAAAAGTTATCCGGGGTTATCCGACCTGCTCCTCAAAGTGCGTGGACTTTGCTCACATATCCGCCGTTCGCCCGTACACTCCAGCCGTATGCAGACCTATCAGCGTTCTTTGAACCTTCCCCAGCATCGCCTAATCATAGACGTTGCAACAAGGTGGAACTCAACACTGCACATGCTTCAGAGACTGTGCGAACAGAGGCGGGTTGTTATGTTTTTGTGGGAGGATACACATACACGGGCAGGCAGTAGGATGGCAGACATGGAGTTGTCAGGTGTGCAGTGGTCGAAGATTCAAGACATGTGTCAAGTCCTTCAGTGTTTTGAGGAATGCACACGGCTGGTTAGTGCAGACAATGCCATAATAAGCATGAGCATCCCCCTAATGCGTCTGCTGATGCAAAGTTTGACGCACATAAAGGATCAGGCGTCTGCAGCTGAGGAAGAGGAAAGCCTTGATGACAGTCAGCCATTGTCTGGCCAGGGCAGTGCACAGGACGAGGTAGCGGGCGAAGAGGAGGAGGAGGACGAGGAGGATGATGGGGATGATTATATTTTTAATGAGGAAGCTTTTCCGGGGCCACTGGAAATTGTTGGCGCGGCAAGGCCGGGTTCTGGTTTTTTGAGGGACACAAGTGACGTGGATTTGCCTGAAACTGCCCCTCAACCAAGCACAACCGCAGATTTGAGAACAGGAACTTTGGCCCACATGGCGGATTATGCCTTACGTATCCTCAAAAGGGACACACGCATTACTAAAATGATGAACGATGACGATTACTGGTTGGCCTGCCTCCTTGATCCTCGCTATAAAGGCAAATTGCAAAATATAATGCCACATGAGAACTTGGAACTAATATTAGCAACCAAACAATCAACTCTTGTTGACCGTTTGCTTCTGGCATTCCCTGCACACAGCGCCCGTGATCGTTCTCACACGAGCTGCAGGGGCCAGCAGACCAGAGGTGTTAGAGGGGCAGAAATCAGAAGTGGCGTTGGCCAGAGGGGTTTTCTGACCAGGTTGTGGAGTGATTTTGCTATGACCGCAGACAGGACAGGTACTGCAGCATCAATTCAAAGTGACAGGAGACAACATTTGTCCAGTATGGTTACAAACTATTTTTCATCCCTTATCGACGTTCTCCCTCAACCGTCATTCCCATTTGATTACTGGGCATCCAAATTAGACACCTGGCCAGAATTGGCAGAATATGCATTGCAGGAGCTTGCTTGCCCGGCAGCTAGTGTCCTATCAGAAAGAGTATTCAGTGCTGCAGGTTCAATACTAACAGAAAAAAGGACTCATCTGGCTACCCAAAATGTAGATGATCTAACCTTCATTAAAATGAACCACAACTGGATTTCGAAATCTTTTGCCCCACCTTGCCCGGCTGACACCTAGCTTTCCTATGAAAAGGTCTTGTCTGTGGACTATTGTGAATGACTTTTCCAATCTCGTAATTTTCTGCACCTGATTGTCCAGCATACGACATGTTTACACCTCACTAAATGGCCAAACTCCCCACACGGGGCCGTGGTATCGCCACTTGGCGCCAGCACCCGTGAGAGTGCTGTTTGTTTGAAGAGGTGGGTGTGCCCGCTTTTGGTCGACGGCACTGCCACTGGGTCCCTCATAGTACAATAAAGTGTCTCTGGCGGTGGTGGTGCGCACCCAACGTCAGACACACCGTTGTAATATGAGGGGCCCTGGGCCTGTACCGCCGGCCACAAGACAGTTCCCCCCCCCCCAGCTCAAACAGTGCTCTACCACTTGCAAAATTATCTCTCACAGCTCCACCAATGTTTAGTCTATGCGCTGACATCCTTCAATGCCTGGCACTGACAATACCATTGTATTGACATTTTTGTTATGTTAGGCCTTCGAAGCCTGTCTGCGGTCCCTCCTTCCACTAGGCCTCCACTGACCATTGTACTGCTGCCCTTGTACCACTGGAACCAATTTTAAATTGCCAACAGCCCTATTTTTTTATGTTAGGCCTTCGAAGCCTGTCTGCGGTCCCTCCTTCCACTAGGCCTCCACTGACCACACCACTGCTGCCCGTGTACCCACGGAACCAATTTAAAATTGCCTACAGCCATGTGTTATTATGTTAGGCCTTCGATGCCTGTCTGCGGTCACTCCTTCCACTAGGCCTCCACTGACCACACCACTGCTGCCCGTGTACCCCTGGAACCAATTTAAAATTGCCTACAGCCAGCCCAATTTTTTTATTTTAGGCCTTTGATGCCTGTCTGCGGTCCGTTCTTTCTACTACTACTACACTGACCAGGCCACTGCTGCCCGTGTTCCCCTGGAACCAATTTAAAATTGCCAACAGCAATGTGTTATTATGTTAGGCCTTCGATGCCTGTCTGCGGTCACTCCTTCCACTAGGCCTCCACTGACCACACCACTGCTGCCCGTGTACCCCTGGAACCAATTTAAAATTGCCTAGAGCCAGCCCAATTTTTTTATTTTAGGCCTTTGATGCCTGTCTGCGGTCCGTTCTTTCTACTACTACTACACTGACCAGGCCACTGCTGCCCGTGTTCCCCTGGAACCAATTTAAAATTGCCAACAGCAATGTGTTATTATGTTAGGCCTTCGATGCCTGTTTGCGGTCACTCCTTCCACTAGGCCTCCACTGACCACACCACTGCTGCCCGTGTACCCACGGAACCAATTTTAAATTGCCTACAGCCATCTGTTATTATGTTAGGCCTTCGAAGCGTGTCTGCGGTCCTTCCTTCCAATAGTTCTCCACTGACCAGACCAATGCTGGCCGTGTACCCCTGGAACCCAGCTGAAAGTGCATGTAGCCTCCTTTTTTTCTTTGTTTTATATTTAGAAAGCCCAGATGAACTACGCTGTGCAACGGTTCAAGCTACCCAGTCGACATTTCTTTTGCGAGAAAAGCCATCCCAGCCCTCCACCGGCATGAAAAAGTCTGCATTGTCATAGCACTCAGGCAATCAAACAGTAGAAAGGTGCACCTGACAAGAGACGCATGGACCAGTAGGCATGTCCACAAAAAGTTACGTGTCCATAACGGCGCACTGGGTTAATGTGTTGGATGCATGGTCCACAGGGGACAGCCTACAAAGTCTGTCTGCAGTCCCTAATTCCAATTTTCCTCCGCTGACCACACCACTGCTGCCCGTGTACCACTGGAACCAATTTTACAGTGTCTACAGCCTAATTTTGTTATGTTAGGCCTACTACGCCTGTCTGCGATCCCTCCTTCCAATACTCGTCCACTGACCACACCACTGCTGCCCGTGGACCCCTGGAACCTATTTTTAATTGCATAGAGCATCCTTTTTTTAATAGTAGGCGTACAAAGTCTGTCTGCGGTCCACTATTGAAATTGTCCTCCACTGCCCAGAGCACTGCTGCTTGTGTACCCCTGTAACTTTTTTAAGCTGCAGTGAGCCACATTTTTGGTTTAAGTCCTACTACCTGTGTCTGTCTGCGCCACTCAATTCAGCTGTGTTGCTTTGAAAAAAGCTGAGCGTCAATAGTCTTGTTTTCAGCCTCTAGGAATTTTAAAACTGCATTGGGGGTACAACTTTGGTAGGGCCTACTAACGGTGTCTGCCTCCCCAAGGTGTGCCCCAGGTTTCCTCGCCATTGCTTCGATCTTAATGCTCTCGTTTAGTAGTTGTTGGAAACTACACTGCATTAGGCCTAGAAATTGGGTATGGGGTGTAGAGAGATGGTGTGTTCCACTCCAAGGTGTTCCCCAGGTTTCCTCTCCATTGCTTTGATCTTCATGCTCTCATTTAGTAGTTGTTGGAAACTACACTGCATTAGGCCTACAAATTGGGTATGGGGTGTAGAGAGATGGTGTGTTCCACTCCAAGGTGTTCTCCAGGTTGCCTTTCCTGAGCTTCGATCTTCCGGCTCTCGTTTAGTAGTTGTTGGAAACTACGCTACATTAGGCCTACAAATTGGGTATGGGGTGTAGAGAGATGGTGTGTTCCACTCCAAGGTGTTCCCCAGGTTTCCTCTCCATTGCTTTGATCTTCATGCTCTCATTTAGTAGTTGTTGGAAACTACACTGCATTAGGCCTA
Organism: Ranitomeya imitator; assembly: GCF_032444005.1. Lineage (NCBI taxonomy): Eukaryota > Metazoa > Chordata > Amphibia > Anura > Dendrobatidae > Ranitomeya > Ranitomeya imitator. Next base: position 63,413,840 of record NC_091288.1, read on the forward strand.
CAAATTGGGTATGGGGTGTAGAGAGATGGTGTGTTCCACTCCAAGGTGTTCTCCAGGTTGCCTTTCCTGAGCTTCAATCTTCCGGCTCTCGTTTAGTAGTTCTTGGAAACTACACTGAATTAGGCCTACAAATTGGGTATGGGGTGTAGAGAGATGGTGTGTTCCACTCCAAGGTGTTCTCCAGGTTGCCTTTCCTGAGCTTCGATCTTCCGGCTCTCGTTTAGTAGTTGTTGGAAACTACGCTGCATTAGGCCTACAAATTGGGTATGGGGTGTAGAGAGATGGTGTGTTCCACTCCAAGGTGTTCCCCAGGTTTCCTCGCCAATGCTTTGATCTTCATGCTCTTGTTTAGTAGTTGTTGGAAACTACACTGCATTAGGCCTACAAATTGGGTATGGGGTGTAGAGAGATGGTGTGTTCCACTCCAAGGTGTTCTCCAGGTTGCCTTTCCTGAGCTTCGATCTTCCGGCTCTCGTTTAGTAGTTGTTGGAAACTACACTGCATTAGGCCTACAAATTGGGTATGGGGTGTAGAGAGATGGTGTGTTCCACTCCAAGGTGTTCTCCAGGTTGCCTTTCCTGAGCTTCGATCTTCCGGCTTTCGTTTAGTAGTTGTTGGAAACTACGCTGCATTAGGCCTACAAATTGGGTATGGGGTGTAGAGAGATGGTGTGTTCCACTCCAAGGTGTTCCCCAGGTTTCCTCGCCAATGCTTCGATCTTCATGCTCTTGTTTAGTAGTTGTTGGAAACTACACTGCATTAGGCCTACAAATTGGGTATGGGGTGTAGAGAGATGGTGTGTTCCACTCCAAGGTGTTCTCCAGGTTGCCTTTCCTGAGCTTCGATCTTCCGGCTCTCGTTTAGTAGTTGTTGGAAACTACGCTGCATTAGACCTACAAATTAGGTATGGGGTGTAGAGAGATGGTGTGTTCCACTCCAAGGTGTTCTCCAGGTTGCCTTTCCTGAACTTCTATCTTCAGGCTCTCATTAAATTGTGGTTAAATGGAACAACTGCATTTGGCGTACTAGTTGGTTTGGGGCCTACTATCGGTGTCTGCCACTCCTTGCTGTTCTCCTGGTTTCCTGTCCTGAAATTCCATTTTCAGGCTCTCGTTAAGTAGTTGTTAATGTTAGACTGCATTTGGCCTACTAGTTGGGTTGGGGCCTACTATCGGTGTCTGCCACTCCTTGCTGTTCTTCTCCACTGAACAAAGCTGTGCCGCCTGTTTACTACGGTTGCCAATTTTGAACTGCATTTCGACTACTTACTGATTTGGGCCTACTCTCTGTGTCAGCCTCTCATTCCAGTTGTCCTCCACTGCAATGCCCCCTGGTTAGTCCTGTGTTACCAATTTTGAACTGCATTTAGCCAACTTTATTCTTTGGGCCTATATCTGTGTTTCCTCCTCATCCTGCCCATTGCCCAGCCAGTGATAGATGAGTCTGCTGGTACATTGACCCATAACGCAAAATTCCCCGTGCACGCTACACAGCAAGATTGTGACCCTGCTGAAAGTCAGGTTCCTCTTCCCGCATACCATACCACCTTACACGGGGACAAAGAGGAAGGTGCAGATGAAAGTGCAGGTTCCTTCATCAGGTGGGGGGAGGAATACTAGTTGGCGACGTCACTGGCACAGGGCCTCTCATAGTACGCAAAAGTGTTGCTGCCGGTGGGAGGCGCCCCCGCCGTGCAAACACACCGCTGTACTTTGAGGGGCCCTGTGCCAGTGCCAATGCCAACGAGTGGGCCCCCCCTGCTTGCTCAGGATCACAGCACTTGCAAAGTTGAAATACTTACCTCTCCCTGCTCCACTGCCGTGACGTGGTCCAGATTTACTGGGCCCACTAATTACTTGAACCAGCCCTACCCCCCACAACTTTAGCCAAATGACCCCCAATTTCAAATGCCTTCCAATTATTATAAGCTAAATTACGATTGACAAGCTTCTGTAACAAGAATGGATGTTTTTGCCATTAAAATGGGCAGTGTAGGTGTTTTCCTGGCCTCCACTCACTGCCGACTATGCTCCCCCATTGACTTGCATTGGGTTTCGTGTTTCGGGCGATACCCGACTTTTCGCCATAATCGGCCGATTCCACTCGACTCGACTTCTAAGATAGTCGGGTTTCGCGAAACACGACTTGACTCTAAAAAGGTCAAGGTCGCTCAACCCTACTTTCGACTATCCTCTGCACTAATCCGTACCTCCCACTTCCGACTTCAAGACTTCTCCCATGCTGTGCCAATCCTCTAGAATGCTCTACCCCAAGATATTAGGACCATCCACAATTTGCATAGTTTTAGGTTGCTCCCTCAAAACACATTTGTTCAGAGCGGCCTATCACGTTCACTAATCAATGTCATTTTATGTTTGTGTGTAGCCCTTTCACCATCTCCATCTATCCCCCACCCCCTGAAGATGTCTGGACCATCATTGTAAATACACACCTGTACTTTGTATCTCCCCCACCTCATTGTAGATTGTAAGCTCTCACGAGCAGGGTCGTCTTATTTTGCTTTAATTATTGTATTGTTAACATTGTTACTTATGACTGTTGTGTTTGAAACTGTTAAACTGTAAAGCGCTGCGGAATATGTTGGCGCTATATAAAGATTATTATTATTATTATGAATGACAAATTTAACCCTGCAAATTCTTTACACAGTTTTTGGGAGTGTTGTATATACAAGTATATGAAAAAAAAATCATCCACAACACAAAATAGTGTATGGATAAGAAGCTTTATCCAGATAAATTTTTTAACAATTTTTTGAGTGTTATATAACAAAAAAACCTCAAGTCACGTTATACTGAATGGATGATAGTATGTCCAATATTCACCCCTCCCCAAAAAACTGCAGCTATATATTTGCCAACGGACTGTACAGCCCTGATTACTGTCTACAGACTGGATTCTGTCACTCTCGCTGCTTGTGCAACCCTCTCTCCTTCCCTAGGCTAAATGCAAATTGTATACGATACAAACAGAAAAGCAAAGGATTAGCCCTTAGAAGGGCTGTTAATATGACGGCTCAGTTTTAGCACCAGTATCAACACTAAAGGCTTCTGATTTGTTATACTGTGCACACAAGCCTAGACAAGTGCTCTCTCCCTCCAATACAAAGTGTCACAGAGCTGTGCAATGAAGTTAATGTGCCGAGCTTGGCAGGGTGTCTGTTCTGTTGTAAGCTCTGATGATGTCACACGACCAGCCTATCACAGTAATGCCGCAACCAAGATAGCTATGGCATTACAGTGATGTATAGACAATCTCCACATGCTTTTTGGCTGTGTAATAGGCGCCAAAAATGCAAGGCGGGATTCGAGTTTTACTGCCTATTACTCGCTGAGTTAACAAATACATCCGAGCACTGTGATACTCGAGTGATATCCGAGTGCCATGGAGCACGTGCGCAAGTTTTTGAGGTCTCTAGGAACAGGGTAAATCAGCAAAGATATCAAGTTGCAGATGATATAGTACTTAGAAGATGCTGGCATTCTGAATGAAGTCTTAAGGTACCTTCATACTAAACGACGCTGCAGCGATCCAGACAATGATCCGGATCGCTGCAGCGTCGCTGTTTGGTCGCTGGAGAGCTGTCACACAGACAGCTCTCCAGCGACCAACGATGCCGGTAACCAGGGTAAACATCGGGTTACTAAGCGCAGGGCCGCGCTTAGTAACCCGATGTTTATCCTGGTTACCAGCGTAAAAGTAAAAAAAAAAAAAAAAACAGTACATACTTACCTTCCGCTGTCTGTCCCCCGGCGCCGTGCTTTCCTGCACTGTGTAAGCATAGCGGCCGGAAAGCAGAGCGGTGACGTCACCGCTGTGCTCTGCTTTCCGGCTGGCCGGCGCTCACACTGCAGAGAAGCACAGCGAGGGACAGACAGCGGAAGGTAAGTATGTAGTGTTTTTTTTTTTTACTTTTACGCTGGTAACCAGGGTAAACATCGGGTTACTAAGCGCCGCCCTGCGCTTAGTAACCCGATGTTTACCCTGGTTACCAGCGAAGACATCGCTGAATCAGCATCACACACGCCGATTCAGCGATGTCTGCAGGAAGTCCAGCGACGAAATAAAGTTCTGGACTTTCTGCAGCGACCAACGATGGCACAGCAGGATCCAGATCGCTGCTGCCTGTCAAACTGAACGATATCGCTAGTCAGGACGCTGCAACGTCACGGATCGCTAGCGATATCGTTTAGTGTGAAGGTACCTTTAATGAGAAGATGAATGAGACAATCAGTTTGGGGTCAGAGAGTGAACAGAAGTTAAAGGGACTCGGTCACCTGAATTTGGCGGGACTGGTTTTGAGTCATATGGGCGGAGATTTCAGGTGTTTGATTCACCCTTTCCTTACCTGCTGGCTGCATGCTGGCTGCAATATTGGATTGAAGTTCATTCTCTGTCCTCCATAGTACACGCTTGCGCAAAGCAATCTTGCCTTGTGCAGGCGTGTACTATGGAGGACAGAGAATGAATTTCAATTCAATATTGCAGCCAGCATGCAGCCAGCGGGTAAGGAAAGGGTGAATCAAACACCCGAAAACTCCGCCCATATGACCCAAAACCAGTCCCGCCAAATTCAGGTGACAGGTTCCCTTTAAAGAAAGGCTCTGCCACCAAAATGATTCAGCTGACGATGGAGACCCCTAACAGTCAATAAGAACACCGTTCTGGAGACTCTCCAGCACCACTACTGAGAGTAAAACCCAAATTGCCAGCAAAAGAGAAAACAGATGGTGCTGACTGGGCAGAAGTAATTGGAGAACTCCAAGCTTAGTTTACAGAGGTGTAGAAGATGGTTCATACCAGCCCAGAGTCCAGACCATTCAGACCCAGGGGTAGGTTCCAAAATAGAAGATATACTGCTTGTAAGGCTTGCTTATTATCTATTCAGAGTGCTGTCATTGTCGATTGTTTAAGGGATGGTGAAGACGGACATTATGGCAAACTATATTGAGACTGTTTGTGCTGAAAGACTCATCAAAACTTCTTGAGGGTCTCATCCAAGGTGAGACAGTACTTACTATCGCTACTGGTGGTTTTGCTCGAGTGACAGTGCTGGTGACGAATACGACAAAGCATGAAGTTAGACTGAACCCTAAGACTGTGTTAGGCCACATCAAAACCATTATCACTAGAACTACCGGAGGGGTCATTTTGACCCTTTTGCCATTTTTTTCCTATAATTTCTAAAATTTTAACAAATGAGTTCTGAGTTTTTGGGACTTATTTATTCATGGTAGTGTATATTTTAGGACACAAAAATGAATTGAAGCTTTTTCAGGGATTTTACAATTCATACTTATAAGTATGGAAGGGGTCAATTTGACCCCATACATAAAAGTAGTAGTAGGCAAGTCTCCTAATAACAAATACATATGAGACTACTCTGATGAATAATGGTGACATCACTCTTACAGTTTACCAAGGTAAGCCAAATAAGAATGTAATTTTGCTCAGTAGTCTTCACCCAGATGTAGCAATTGGAAACGACAAGAAAAAAAATACAAAAACAAACAAACGGTACAATTTTACAATAAAACAAAGGTTGGAGTGGCCACAGTAGACCAGATGGCTCGAAAGTACACCACAAAATCTGGAAGCCGCCGATGGCCTGTTCAGGTGTTTTGTAATCTACTTAATTTAGCAGCTATAAACGCAACTATACTCTATAAAACAGCAACTAGGAGTAAAATTAGCAAATGGGAGATCATTCTTTAGCTTCATGCTGTGACCATGTAAAAGGAAAATGCGTGGACCATGTAAAAGGAAAATGCGTGCTGTTCTTGATCTTAACACTGTTCCTACTAAGTTAAAATAAATGTTCTTTAATTTGTTGGCAACAAAAAAGTTATTTTTACTCCAGAGTCAGTACTTTTGAATGGGGGTCAAAATGACCCTTAATGGTAGTTATAGGTATTATGAAACCTGCGGTAGTTCTAGGGTTAAGATGGTGTATCCAGCCAGTCAGAGGCCAGTTCATGATCCCGCAGTGAATACGGTTTCCCAAACAAGGAGCAAGGTTTCCTCAGTGGAGAGAACCACACTACCAACCTCTGGACCCTGGGATCCCCAGTGGCCCTTCAACATCTAAGTGCCAAATATTTAGCTGTAATGAAACAGATATTGAAGGAAGAGTGTCATGCACTCTCAAAGGGTGGCTCTGATATAAGTAGTATTCTGTCATTGCACCTGATCATCAACCTGGAAGACACTACCCCAGTTACCAGAAGTTACGTATCTGTGCCTAAACTAAAGAATACCCGCAAGACCTAATTAACAGAGGTGGGTCCAAAAATCAAAGTCATCCTACTCCTCTCCTATTGTCTGTGTCAGGAAGAAGGATGGCACGTTGAGTCTTTGTTGTGATTAACGGGAACTAAACAGGAAGTCAATCCCGGATCAGTACCAGATACCAAAGATTCAGTACCTGGTTCTCTGTCCTTGACCAGGGTAAGGCACACCACCAAGGTTTTGTAGAAGAAACCAGTAGAACCCTAACAGCATTCATTACACCATGGGGATTGTATGAGTGGATCCGTATACTGACTGAACTCAGCTCTGCTCCGGCAGAATTCCAGAGCAGCATGAAAGCATGTCTAGAGGGGTTTAGAGATGATATCTGCCAGCTATACCTCAATGACAATGTGGTACACAGCAAGACCTTTGCCCAGCATGTTGAGCATGTGAGGACTGTACTACAATGTTATCAGCAACATGGAGTCAAGCTAATCCCAAAGAAGTGTGAACTGTTCAAGAGACAACTCAATACAAAAAATATAGGAGTACAACATCCAATTTGATAAAGAAGTATACATTTTATTAAATCACTTACAAATAATTAATTACAGACTAGGATCAGGTAGTGATGGCTACCAATGTCCAGACATACAGATAAACTACTGGGCAGTCAGTTAAATGCTTAGCGCATAGTATTATTTGAGGGACATAACAAGTATAGGCAAAGGTTATCACCAGAGATCATAATGAATGCACGCTAGATCAATTGGGCCCATATTCCCCCATATTAGCCTTGCTTACCCATTGTGTATCAGAGTCTGGACACACGCCACACCAACATCGACTCGCATTTCGCCTTTCTTTCTCAAGGTGCGGTAGTGTGTTATACAAAAGGCCACATATAAATACCCCACTCTCCAGGTGTCCATAATGTCGGTGCATGTATACGGAAATACGCGCCGGGTGTTACATCACATCCGGCAAGGCGTGCCGATAATGCGTGTCGGCTGGGCCGTCACCCTGATGTTGCTGGCACGCACTCGTCATCACCCAGCGCCTTCAGAGATGTCCCAGATCACGCATTCCGCAGACATGCACACACTGGTCTACTATGAGAACAGGGTAAGTATACCACTGTTCATAAGATGAAGAAGTGCAAAAATACCGGAAATTAGAGTACATTATATACACTAATAGACACATTAAATATGGTGAAAATATTAAAGAATCAACATAATTATATAACCAGCATAGCAGAAGAAAAAGCATAAATGCGGCACTCACCCTTTTCGTAGCTGTGTAATCGTGCTCTTTATTGAACAAAAATTAATACATCCATATGGACATCAGGACTTCAGGAGGGTGCGGGGATGGAGTGTGGACGATGGCCGTTTCGCACGACTTGTGCTTCAACGGGTCCAGGATGGATGTATTAATTTTTGTTCAATAAAGAGCACGATTACACAGCTACGAAAAGGGTGAGTGCCGCATTTATGCTTTTTCTTCTGCTACGCTGACAATATAGCTATATGCTTCTTATGCAGAGCACCAGACCCAGAGCTTTCGTGACATCTGCGATTCGGTTGCTCATTAGTGAGCTTCAGTCCAGTGGAGCTTGTTCTGCTCTAGTGCCGTCCTCTACTCTCATTTTTGTTGGATAATTTTATAACCAAAAACCACACAATTATAATAGTAATTGTCAGCACCATAAATACAATAACAAGTAGTTATAAACTGTGCATAATGAGTGTTCCAGATGTCAGCGCCCATAGTTGTCTTAGGTTTCAAATAATTGGCCCAGATTGATCTCAATAGCTTCACACATCACGATGGTAGTTACTCGATCACTTAAAAAAAACTAACAAAAATAAAAAGTATTTCCGGAAACATGCGCTGACATTACGGACACCTGGAGAGTGAGGTATTTATATGTTTTTTAACTTTTCAGGAAGGCGTTAAAAGTTAAAACTGTAACTTGTAAATGTTGGTGTCCAACAGTTGAAAAGACATTTTTTTATGTATGACTTATAAGAAAAACAATAAAACGACAATCTACTCTGAATATTTGGATTTGGCAGGTCGCTATGTTAATTCTTGCAAGCAAGGACACAGTAATGTTTTATTGTCACGTTCATTCGGGCAGAATCAGCCTCTTCTCCAAGTATCTCCCGGAATCTGCAATGATAAGGTAAATTCAGCAACATCATAAAAATGTGATAAATGCTTGATAAGATGTATGTGTGCTTCTTATTGTGATATTATTATTATTATTATTATACATTTTTATAGCGCCATTTATTCCATGGCGCTTTACATGTGAATACGAGGCAAATATAGACAAATACATTAAACATGAGCAGATAACAGGCACACGGGTACATAAGGAGCGAGGACCCTGCCCGCGAGGGCTCACAGTCTGCAGGGGATGGGTGATGAAACACTAGGAGAGGGTAGGGCAAGTTGCGCGGCGGTTCAGTAACTTCAGGATCACTGCAGGCTGTAGGCTTGTCGGAAGAGGTGGGTCTTCAGGTTCTTTTTGAAGGTTTCTATGGTAGGCGAGAGTCTGATGTGTTGGGGTAGAGAGTTCCAGAGTATGGGGGAAGCACGGGAGAAGTCTTGGATGCGGTTGTGGGAAGAAGAGATGAGAGGGGAGTAGAGAAGGAGGTCTTGAGAGGATCGGAGGTTGCGTGTAGGTAGGTACCGGGAGACCATGTCACAGATGTATGGAGGAGAAAGGTTGTGGATGGCTTTGTATGTCATTGTGAGGGTTTTGAACTGGAGTCTCTGGGCGGTAGGAAGCCAGTAAAGTGCTGTGGAATTAATGGTGCTATGCAATTGAGCAAAATAGACTTGCTACTGGTACAGGGAGCCTGGCTCTATAGTACCTGATTGAGACCCCAGAAGTATAATCTGACACCCCATTGTATTCCTTGATAGAAGGTACCTGAATCTATTAGAACCTACCACAGCAAAGTAACTGTGGCAATTAAAGAGTTGTTGAACACTGATATAATGATGAATGGGGGATTAAACTGCTGTTCTTGGCAGCGGCTACTAAACAATTTACAGAGCTGTAGAGTCTCACTTCCATACATTCTTAGGCTACTTTCACATATCCATTTTTTGCCTTCAGACATAATCCACCTATTTTCTGAAAAAAATGGATCCGGTGCAAATTGTGAAAAACTGATGCGCCGGATCCATTTTTTTTGCTGGATCTGTTTTTCTTTACCAGGTCTAGAGTTTGGACTTCCTGTTCAGGGGAAAGGAGAAAAAGAAAAAGGAGAAAGAGAAAGCAAGAAAGAAAGAGAGAGACTCCAGAATAAAAAACAGGACGGGGCATGGTCAGTGCAAAAATACCGGAATCGGTAACCAGATCCAGTCATTTCACCTCACATTTCATCCGTTTATCGCTGGAACAGTTGCTGTGCGTTTTTTCGCTGGACACAAAAAACCTTTTCTCTGTCCGCCGGAAAAATTATTTGACGGATGCGGCAAAAAACATATGAAATGTGTAGCCATTAGGCGCAATCTGGCACTAATACAACTCTATGAGAAAAAAACGGAACCTTTTTTTTCAAAACTCCCCGGATTGTGCCTGATGGCAAAAACCTGATGTGTGAAAGTAGCCTTAAAGGTCCTTTCACAAAGGCCAATTGGTGGCACAATTCAAAAGTCAATTGGAATCGGTAGACTTATCAAATCAGTGATCTTCTGAATGTATGTTGACACAGGCAGGCCAAGGTAAAGCATGCCCACTGAGCGACCATTATCAGATTGCTCATTGCTCTTAGGCTACCATGGTTCTTTACTAACACTGAAAGCAGGTGGAGGGTAAACCCGCCTGCTAAGAAGAGATTCTAAACTTTAGAGAAATAGAACACTATATTTTTATATACAAAATTAAAACCATTTAAAAAGACAGGGTAAATATTATATCATTGATAGTAGGGAGGTGGACACCAGAAAAGCAGGTAAAAACATTTATTACATTTGGCGTGCGGCAGTTTTCCCCTACCTTTATGGAGGTCTTATACCCTGTCTTTTTAAATGGTTCTCATTTTGTATCTAAATAAAAATATTGTATTTTATTTCTCTAATGTTGGGAATCTCTTCTTAGAAGGTGGGTTTACCTTCCACCTGCTTTCGGTGTTTCTAATGACTTTTTGAAGTGCCTAACGCTTATTTTGTGCATTTGGACTTATGATTTTGATTCTTTTTTTTACCATGGTTCTTTGCAGCACGGGTCCTGTTTACACATTGCTGTTAACACAAAAGATCATTTCACCTGATGAACGACCAACAATATAGAAAAATAGGAGTATAACGCCCAATTCAATAGAAAAAGGTAAATTTTATTAGTTACAAATAATTAGACAGACTAGTATCAGGTAGTGAAGGCTATCAATGTCCGGACATGCAGGTACACAAATGGGCAGTAAATAAAGTGCTTAGTGCATACTATTACAAGGAGAACATAACAGTAACGGGCAAAAGCAGTGTATCACCAAAAGTGATGGTGGATGCGCGCTCAGTACATGAAGCCCAAATTCCCCCACATTAGCCTTGCTTACCCATAGTGTATCTGAGTCTTTACACGCGCCCCGCCAACACGACGTGCGTTTCACTTATCTTTCTCAACCGCACCTTGAGAAAGATAAGTGAAACGCGCGTCGGTGTTTGAGTCTGGACACGCGCCACGCCAACACCGACGCGCGTTTCACTTATCTTTCTCAAGGTGCGGTTGAGAAAGATAAGCGAAACGCGCGTCGTGTTGGCGGGGCGCGTGTCCAGACTCAGATACACTATGGGTAAGCAAGGCTAATGTGGGGGAATTTGGGCTTCATGTACTGAGCGCGCATCCACCATCACTTTTGGTGTTACACTGCTTTTGCCCATTACTGTTCTGTTCTCCTTGTAATAGTATGCACTAAGCACTTTATTTACTGCCCATTTGTGTACCTGCATGTCCGGACATTGGTAGCCTTCACTACCTGATCCTAGTCTGTCTAATTATTTGTAACTAATAAAATGTACCTTTTTCCATCGAATTGGGTGTTGTACTCCTATTTTTCTATATTGTTGGTAGTATTCATTGGGAGTGTCCGTGAGGTGTATCTTTTAAGACATCCACATGGGGATTAGTCTTTTTGGCACCTTTTCATATATTTAGCCCTTGGTGGTCTTGTTTTCATCACCTGATGAACGAGCAGTTTGCATCCTCCCCATTGAACAAGCAGCTTGTTTATTCATCGGGTGATTGGCTGCACGTTTACATGGCAGTATAATTGTAAAATGAGCGTTTTTAACAATACTCATTCACAATTATATTGCAGTGTAAATGCCCCTTTAGACCGCTTACAGAGCAGATATCAGCTGACTAGTGGGTTGATGTCTCTAAGCTCCACCAATGATCTCATACTGATGCCTGATCCTACTTTGTAAGTCCCAGACAACTCCTTTAAATTTAATTCTCTGCTATCAGTACAGGTCTAAAATGTAATCAGTGTCTAAACTTAGAATATGTGGTTTTTTTTCTTCTGCATTTATTTTTTTTACTTCCGTATAGTTCTGTAGCTTTATAGCTCATATTATACATTTAATATTTCTATTCCCTGAAAACTGTTATAAGGCACATTTGTGCTATTCCACGTGTTTCTTCTTTAGTACAGTTAATAATTTATTTATATTGCACCTTTTTTCAGTATTTGTTAGAAATTGCTCTGCTCCTTTCACGTCTTTTTCTTTGAATAGATGAAACATTAGAATCGACTGAATGAATCCAATCACTTCTGGAATAGTCATCTGAAATTTGACCGGTATATCTATGATACTGGAAGACAAGAATTAGTGATTGTTATATATTTTACTTCTCAAAAGACACAAAGGTTATTTTAATCATCGTGGTAAAATAGTCATAAAGTGTGTTTTAGCATTGTGCGAGAAGTCTTTGTTCTCAATTCCTTGCTGACTTTCATGTGCACATGATTAATATTTTCAGTAGACCTTTCTACATCAAAAACATGGCTTTAGGCACATAAAACGCTACATATAATATGCATTTTTTTCATTTTATCTCCTCTATTCATTTGCATGCTGTAGATTTGAAATTACTTCAATGTATGTATCAAAGGTTTACCACCATAGAGAAGCCAGAAGACCGCAGCGTCTGCGTTTTCCTACTCCTGCACTAAATAGAAGCACTTCACCTTCTTATTAAACAGTGTAAATTTCTTTAGACAGTATAGGTTAAACTGCTTTGTTGAGAGCTCTTGGAGCTAAAGGTACCGTCAAACTAAGCGACGCTGCAGAGATACCGACAACGATGTCGATCGCTGCAGCGTCGCTGTTTGGTCACTGGAGAGCTGTCACACAGACAGCTCTCCAGCGACCAACGATGCCGGTAACCAGGGTAAACATCGGGTTACTAAGCGCAGGGCCGCGCGTAGTAACCCGATGTTTACCCTGGTTACCATCGTAAAAGTAAAAAAAAACAAACACTACATACTTACCTTCCGCTGTCACCGCTGTGCTTTCCGGCTGTGAAGTGAATATTCACTTCACACCTATGGAAGTGGAGATGCGTGCATGTCCATTACCTTAATGAGTGGGGCCACGTGAACGCTTAGCAGGAAATGCCAATGAGATGCAACGACTCCACAAGGGCACGCAGGAAGGCGAGTAGGATGTCTTCTGGAAGCTGGCGGCTGTGGGAGGCACTGAGGCTCCTCCTTCTGTGACCCGCTCCTCTCCCTCCCACCTCTGGGACAATTGACTCGTGTATAAGCCGAGGGGGGCGTTTTCAGCACACAAAAAATAATGTGCTGAAAAACTTGGCTTAAACACAAGTACGTATATACGGCATTTTATCTTATTTGTGGATTCTGCTGTAAAATCTTCCATAATTTAACCCCTTCATGCTATGATAATTTTCCATTTTTTTGGCTTTCATTTTTTCCTCCCCTACTTCCAAGAGTCATGTCTTTTTATTGTTCCATCAATATAGCTGTTTAAGGGCTTGTTTTTAGTGAGAAAAGTTGTACTTTTGAATGACACCATTCATTTTACCACATAGTGTATGGGAAAACAGGAAAAAAAATTCAAGTGCATTGAAATTGAAAAAAAAGTGCAATTCCACAATCGTTCCTTGTGTGGAAAATGTGTTGCCAGCAAAACCGTTGAAACGGCTAAAGATTTTGAGAATTCGGACAATAGCGAAAGATACACCATCACATATAATATAAATTGCACTACTAAAGTATTTACCACGCCACATGCCCATGTGGCTTAATCCACATGGGATTGACAGCACGAGAGTTCAGAAGACAAGTTCCGGAACATGTCTTGGACATTGAAGGGGCAGAACAAGAGGAGGGTATGTCTATTCTGAAACCCATCCCTCGTCACTTCAAACTGATTCATAACTGTGATCCAACAGGATTACATTTTAAAGGACCTTGGGGAGGTAATTGGAAAGACCTCCTTGCACAGGCATTTTGGTGGTAAAAATACACATTTTCATTTCCATCATGCCACTTTGCATTAATTCCTAAAAAACACCTGAAGGGTTAATAAACTACCTGACAGCAGTTTTCAATATGTCAGGGGGTGCTGTTTCTAAAATGGTGTCACTTTTGGGGGTTTCCCAATATATGGGACCCCTAAAGTCACTTCAAACATGGATAAGTCCGTAAAAAATAAATGTTGTAAATTTCCTTGAAAAAATGAAAAATTACGGCTACATTTTTAAACCTCCTAAAATGCTAACAAAATAAAAGAACATTTTATAAATGGTGCTGATGTAAAGCCGACATGTGGGAAATGTTATTTATTAATGGTTTGCTGTGGTATGACCATCTGGATTAAAGGGATAATCATTCAAATTTTGAAAATTGCAAATTTTTTAACATTTTTCTCAAATTTTTGATATTTTTTTAGAAATAAACACAAAACATTGACCTAAATTTACCATTATCATAAAGTATAATGTGTCACGAAAAAACAAGCTAAAAATCACCGGGATTTGTTGAAGCGTTGCAGAGTTATTACCACAAAGTGACACTGGTCAGATTTCAAAAATTTGGCTCCGTCACTAAGGGGTTAAAGGACCTTGGGGAGGTAATTGGAAAGACCTCCTTGCACAGAATGAAACAATGGATTTATAAACTGAACACACCATCACCCATTTGGCCTAAATGATCACAACAGTTATGTGCCATTTTTGTCATAAAGTTCTGATCTATCTTAAAGTGTCCCTTGTATAATGTTTTCCTTCCATGTATGTGTACATACACGTATGTATGCAAGAACATTTATGCATATATTTGTTACATGATAACTTGTATATGTAAGTATGTACTTAATATGTAATAGCACATTTAGTAATATTGTTTGATCTTTTATCTGATCTTTGCTTACTATTTCTCCTAATTGTTGGGGTATGTATAATTTCTGCCTTCTTGGACTGATTTGTTTTTATTCTTTGGTTTTAAATTTTGTTTTTATAATTTTTTTGGTTCTTTTTCCTTTTTTTCATATTTATTTAGGTGGTTCCTGTTCTTGTTTTCCTGATTCAGCCTATCCCTTATGAAAAAGCATGTTCCAGAATAATGTATTTATACATGAACTAGTTGCTGCAGCATAGTTAGAATACACTTATTTTACTCTCCCTTTTCATTTTTAGATATACTACTGTATATACTGTATTTTTCGGAATATAAGACGCATCCCCCCCCCCCCCCCAATTTGGGAAAATGGGAGTGAGTCCTATAATTCTAATACACTTTACCTGCCGCGGTGGAGCAGGGTCCCTGGGTCGCTGCTGGAGGAGGCAAGACTGGCGCATTGCTGCAGGCGCAGGCTGGGATGACGGGGTGTTTGAAGGTGCGACACTGTGGGTGTTTGGTGGTGCGGGGGCTAATGATGATTGTGTGTATTTTTGCTCACCTGAATTTAAGGAAGCAGTAATACGCCAGTGCACAAGTGGACTCATAGAAGCGTGGTAGCAAGCACAAAATACCGTTGTGAATACTTCTCACACTGCCGCACACCCCTTGCCTATCACTCCTGTTGAGGTCTTTGACAAAATAAAGGACTGTTCTAATGAAGCCAATAGTAAGTGCCACCTTTCTTCATCTTTTCTTTTTACCAAATCCCTACGTAAATGCCAGTCATACGCTATACCTACTGCCACATCTCACCCTGCATGAATTGCAGCCAAGAGCGGAGTATTTATAAGATAACAGAATTTATTTGAATTAGCCCTGTGAAAAAAGCAATTAATTTAACATAGCAGCATCAAGGACTGTTATTTCATAAACTCTGGGTATTATAGTGGAGTGTTTCAAATCTACTCAGCCTCATATGGAAGAGACCAGGACCTTTTGTACTTACTGTACAAAGTCTCCTGTCCTGGCTGTGAAATTCCCTATGCAGTGTGACAACCCCACACAAACACAAACTAATGGAACCCACTGTCTCTTTTGGTTTCCAAAAATGTTCTCCCTATTAGAAGGTGGAGCCTCAGAAAAGCATTTTTTCCCCAAATTACTAATTAGTGGGTCTCCCACACTGTTTAAAGAATATGCACTAAGAAAGGGATGGCAATAATTAGAAGGAGGCATTCCAATACTCCCTTGAAGAGATGTAGTGGAACGCCTCAGAAAACCTTGTTTTCCCATTATAAGGAGTGGGTATTCTAGACTAGTAATGCCCATGTACTAAGTGCATGGGCTGAAAAACAAAATTATATATATATATATATATATATATTATTATTATATATATATATATATATATATATATATATATATATATATATATATATATATATATATATATATATATATATATATATATATATATATATATATATACATACATATACATAATCGTATATACTCGAGTATAAGCCGAGATTTTCAGCCCAAATTTTTGGGCTGAAAGTGCCCCTCTCGGCTTATACTCGAGTCAAGGTGGGTGGCAGGGTCGGCGGGTGAGGGGGAGAGGGCGCCGAGGCATACTTACCTAGTCCCGGCGATCCTGGCGCTCCCCCTGCCGTCCCACGGTCTTCGGTGCTGCAGTTCTTCCCCTCTTCAGCGGTCACGTGGGACCGCTCATTAGAAAAATGAATAGGCGGCTCCACCTCCCATAGGGGTGGAGCCGCGTATTCATTTCTCTAATCAGCGGTGCCGGTGACCGCTGATAGAGGAAGAAGCTGCGGCACCGAAGACAGCTGTGACAGGCAGAGGGAGCCGGACGTCGGGACCAGGTAAGTATGTAATATTCACCTGTCCGCGTTCCAGCCGCCGGGCGCCGCTCCATCTTCCCGGCATCTGCGCTCTGACTGTTCAGGTCAGAGGGCGCGATGACGCATATAGTGTGCGCGGCGCCCTCTGCCTGATCAGTCAGAGCGGAGATGCCGGGAAGATGGAGGCGCCGGAACGAGACGCCGGGAGCTGCAAGCAAGAGAGGTGAGTATGTGTGGTTTTTTTTTTTTTATTGCAGCAGCAGCGGCGGCACAGATTTATGTGGAGCATCTATGGGGATATATGAACGGTGCAGAGCACTGTATATGGGGCACAGCTATGGGGCACAATGAACGGTGCAGAACACTGTATATGGGGCACAGCTATGGGGCACAATGAACGGTGCAGAGCACTGTATATGGGGCACAGCTATGGGGCACAATGAACGGTGCAGAGCACTGTATATGGGGCACAATGAATGGTGCAGAGCACTGTATATGGGGCACAGCTATGGGGCACAATGAACGGTGCAGAGCACTATATGGGGCACAGCTATGGGGCACAATGAACGGTGCAGAGCACTGTACATGGGGCACAGCTATGGGGCACAATGAACGGTGCAGAGCACTGTATATGGGGCACAGCTATGGGGAAATATGAACGGTGCAGAGCACTATATGGCACAGCTATAGGGAAATAATGATCTATTTTTATTTTTGAAATTCACCGGTAAATGCTGCATTTCCACCCTAGGCTTATACTCGAGTCAATAAGTTTTCCCAGTTTTTTGTGGCAAAATTAGGGGGGTCGGCTTATACTCGGGTCGGCTTATACTCGAGTGATATATATATATATATATATATATATTGTAGCATGGCTAAAGGGTTTGTAGTCAATGGGAGGTATGTGCCACATAAGTGCCTGGTTGCTGTAATGTAGCCCGGAGTATTCCTTTCTTGCACATAATCTTGTATATGTGTTTCAGGACCTGTGGTAATGTCAGACCACATGGCTAATCATGTGATGGGTTACTGGGTGGGGTTAGCTCTTTATAAGACTGGCTAATCCTTTACACAGCAGATATGTGTGGAGGTGAAACCCTCCTGAGTGTGTTACGGCTTCAGGACTGAGCCGGATGAACTGGACACTTGCTTTTCTTTGCCTGAACCAAAGGCCCATTTTGCTTTCTGTTATTTGCCACATGGTTTATGAAGCAATAAACCCAGTGAACTTTAAAGGAACACGTCTCCTGAGTGTCAGCCGTCGCAGCTGAGTGAGTGAAATCCTTACAATTGGTGGTAGACGTGCGAGCAGCGTTCCCAGCGGAGACGTGAGTTTATTTTTGAATGTCCTGGGTCAAGGCTGTTGCAAAGGCAGCAAGAGACCAACAGGCTGTTGATGCAGCAGATACAACAGAGCCAGCAGCAGATACAACAGAGCCAGCAGGAGCAACGGCAGCAGATGCAGCAAAACCAGCAGGAGCAACGGCAGCAGATGCAGCAGAGCCAGCAGGAGCATCAGCAGCAGATGCAGCTTCTGGCAACCGCCATCCAGGGCAAGGCGAGCGCCCCAACCCCAGGTTTGGCTGATGACACCCACGTCCGGAAGACGGTAAGACGCGCATTGCAGAAAATGACTCCCGGGGATGATGTTGAGGCCTTCCTGACGGTGTTTGAGAGGGTCGCTGAGAGGGAAAAACTTCCGCCAGAGCAGTGGGCAGAGGTACTTGCGCCATACCTGACGGGAGAACCCCAGAAGGCGTACTATGATTTGACCTTGCAGGATGCCAAAGAGTATCACAAATTGAAAGCCGAGATTCTCGCACGTTTGGGGGTGACACTGACTGTCAGGGCACAGCGAGTTCACTCCTGGGGCTATCACCGGGACAAACCACCTCGTTCCCAAATGTTTGATCTGTTGCACCTGGTCCAGAAATGGCTGCAGCCAGAATCCTCTGCGCCTGCACAGATGGTAGAACGGGTGATGATGGATCGGTTTGTCCATTCCCTCCCGAGGCCTATACAGTCTTGGGTTGGCCAGGGTGATCCCCAGAATGCCGACGAGCTGATCGGACTGGTTGAGAGATACCAAGGGTTGGAAGGCTCCTTCGGGAGGCAGCCCATGCCGTACTGGGGGTCCCAGAAGGCAGCTGAGTCCCAAAAAGGGGTGGTGCGTCCAAGGTCACAAAGGGCGGGGGAGGTGGTGCCCAAGGTCCCCACGGGTGATATTATTTGTTGGAGGTGCCACAAGCCAGGACATATAGCTGCCCGTTGTTCCCAAACCACTGAGCAGATGGACTGCAGCATGGGACGCCGTTGTTCATACTATGCGTATCCAGCCTGTAGTGTGAACTCTCCATCCAACGAGGGACCTCAAGCGTGTCCCGTAAAAGGTGAACGGTCGAGCAGTAACGGCACTATTAGACTCAGGGAGCCTAGTGACCCTGGTGAGGGCCACTTTTCCTCTCCACCTGCTCCCAGGAAAGAAGGTCGGAGTGCGGTGCATACATGGTGATGCAAAGGACTACCCTATGGCCAGGGTGGACATTGAAACGGCATGTGGCACTGAGTCCCACATAGTCGGCGTGGTTCAGGACTTGTTGCACCCTATAATTATTGGCCGGGATTTCTGTTTGTTTTGGGATTTGTGGGGAAATGGTTCTGAGCTGCCTGGCAGGGAACCAGTGAACCCTGGAAGGGTATCGCCACACCCAGAGGCAGACAGTTTTCCTTTTTGTGTTCTGGTTGGGGATGAGGAGGAAGTATCCCCTACATCTGACATTCTGGAGTTAGAAGTTACCGGTGAAAATTTTGGGACTGCCCAACATAGGGACCCCACTCTGAGGGAAGCCTTTAATAATGTCACAGTTATTGACGGGGTGGTACAGGAGCCGGGGGCAGACACAAGATTTCCCCATTTTCTGTTGAGGGGGGAGTTGTTGTACCGTGTCACGAAAATACGGGAGGAGTTGGTAGAGCAGTTGATAGTGCCGGGTCCGTATAGACGGAAAGTGTTGGACATGGCCCATTCACACATCTTGGGTGGACACCTGGGGGTGGAAAAAACGCAGGAACGGGTTGTGCAGAGGTTCTATTGGCCTGGGTGTCACCGGGAAATAGTGAACTATTGCAGGTCCTGCCCTACATGTCAGCTAACTGCTCCTACTCCTCATTTCCGGAACCCCCTTGTGCCACTGCCCATTATTGAGGTACCGTTCGAGAGAATTGCCATGGACTTGGTCGGTCCCTTAGTTAAATCAGCTCGGGGCCATCAGTATATATTAGTCATCCTGGACTATGCCACACGCTATCCTGAGGCAATTCCCTTGAGAAATTCTTCCTCAAAAAGCATAGCCCGCGAGTTGGTCCATGTCTTTTCCCGGACAGGTCTGCCAAAGGAGATCCTGACTGACCAGGGTACACCTTTCATGAGCAAGGTGATGAGGGAGTTATGCAAAGCCCTGAAGATCTCCCAGTTGAGGACCTCGGTGTACCATCCCCAGTCAGATGGCCTTGTTGAGAGGTTTAACAAGACACTAAAGAGCATGCTGAGAAAAGCTATAGAGAAAGACGGTAGAGACTGGGATTGTCTCTTACCCTATCTGATGTTTTCCATTCGTGAAGTTCCACAGGCCTCCACAGGGTTCTCACCGTTTGAGCTTCTATATGGCCGACATCCACGAGGACTCCTGGATATAGCCAAGGAAACCTGGGAGGCCGAAGTCACACCCCACAGAAGCGTCATTGAGCATGTGGCCCTGATGCAGCAGAGGATTGCAAAGGTGATGCCTATCGTGAAAGAACACCTTCTCCAAGCACAAGAAGCTCAAGCCAGGGTCTACAACCGGTCTGCAAGAGTGAGGCAGTTCAATCCGGGAGACCGAGTTCTTGTGTTAGTTCCAACGGTGGAAAGCAAGTTCTTGGCCAAATGGCAAGGGCCATATGAGGTTGTCGAGAAACTTGGTGAGGTAAATTATAAAATTCACCAACCAGGAAGACGGAAACCATTCCAAGTTTACCATGTCAACCTCATCAAGCCATGGCAAGATAGAGAGCCGACAGCAACTCCGTCATTGTTAAGCAACCCAGAAGGTGAGGTTGGAGCGGTTACTATAGCAGAGACGCTATCAAAGACCCAGAAACAGCAGTGCCGGGAGTTACTCCAGAAAAACAGGGACCCGTTTTCAGAATTGCCAGGATACACAAAGGTCATAGAGCACGAGGTCCTAACAGAGCCACATGTGCGGGTGAATGTGAAACCTTATCGTATTCCTGAGGCTCGTCGAGAAGTTATCTCCAAGGAAGTGGAGCGTATGTTGAGGCTTGGGGTCATTGAGGAATCCAAGAGCGGTTGGTCGAGCCCAATTGTCCTGGTCCCAAAACCTGATGGAGAGTGGAGGTTTTGCAACGACTATCGGAAGTTGAATGAAGTCTCCAAGTTCGACGCTTATCCCATGCCCCGTATTGATGAGCTCATCGAAAGGCTTGGGCACGCCAGATATATATCCACCTTGGATTTGACAAAGGGGTATTGGCAGATCCCCATGGCACAGGAAGCCAAGGAGAAGACGGCCTTTTCGACACCTGATGGATGCTTCCAATATGCCCGGATGCCGTTTGGCCTACAGGGAGCTCCGGCGACCTTCCAGAGGGCTATGGATAGAGTCCTTGCACCCCATAAGGCCTACGCTGCTGCGTACCTAGATGATATCGTCATCTTTAGCCCGGACTGGGAGAGTCATCTGGAGAAAGTCCAAGCGGTGTTGGATGCTATAAGAGAGGCCGGATTTACTATAAACCCGAAGAAGTGCGCCTTGGGTAAAGAAGAAGCTAAGTACCTTGGATACATAGTGGGTCATGGAGAAATAAAACCCCAAATCAATAAAGTGGAGGCAATCCAAACATGGCCAAAACCAGTTTCCAAGAAACAAGTTAAAGCCTTCCTGGGAATCGTGGGATATTACAGGAGGTTCATCCCAAACTTCGCCACGATGGCTGCGCCTCTGACTGACCTGCTAAAAGGGACAAAATCAGTAATGGTTAAGTGGTCCGAAGAAACAGAGTCAGCCTTCCAAGAAATGAAAAACGCTTTGTGTAAGCAACCCGTTCTGATGGCCCCAAACTTCAAGAAAGAGTTTATTCTTCAGACAGATGCCTCAGATGTTGGGGTGGGAGCAGTCCTTTCCCAAGAACTACATGGGGAGGAGCATCCTGTTCTCTATCTGAGTAGGAAGCTGTCCTCATCTGAAAAGAACTACTCAGTCGTTGAGAAGGAGTGCTTGGCCATAAAATGGGCAGTGGACACATTGCGGTACTATCTGCTGGGACGTAAATTTAGACTGGTATCTGACCATGCCCCGCTTAGGTGGATGAGAGAAACGAAAGGAAGAAATGCTAGAGTCACCCGTTGGTTCTTAGCCCTGCAGGACTTCAGTTTCCATGTGGAACATAGGGCCGGAAAGCTGCACGGTAATGCGGATGCCCTATCGAGAATCCCTTGTTTAGTGGGGGAAAGTGCCAAGCCCCACGGCTTTAGGCAGAGGGGGGAGGTATGTAGCATGGCTAAAGGGTTTGTAGTCGATGGGAGGTATGTGCCACATAAGTGCCTGGTTGCTGTAATGTAGCCCGGGGTATTCCTTTCTTGCACATAATCTTGTATATGTGTTTCAGGACCTGTGGTAATGTCAGACCACATGGCTAATCATGTGATGGGTTACTGGGTGGGGTTAGCTCTTTATAAGACTGGCTAATCCTTTACACAGCAGATATGTGTGGAGGTGAAACCCTCCTGAGTGTGTTACGGCTTCAGGACTGAGCCGGATGAACTGGACACTTGCTTTTCTTTGCCTGAACCAAAGGCCCATTTTGCTTTCTGTTATTTGCCACATGGTTTATGAAGCAATAAACCCAGTGAACTTTAAAGGAACACATCTCCTGAGTGTCAGCCGTCGCAGCTGAGTGAGTGAAATCCTTACAATATATATATATTTATTACACAGAGATAAAAAAAAAAATAAAGGGAACATTTAAACAACAGAATATAACTCCAGGTAGATCAAACTTCTGTGAAATCAAACTATCCACTTGGGAAGCAACACTGTTTGATTATCAATTTCACATATTGTTGTACAAATGGAATAGACAACAGATAGAAATTATTGGCAATCAAGACACTCAATAAAGGAGTGGTTCTGTAGGTGGGGACCTGTTATGATCAGGTGGCCTTGGAGCAGCATGAAATGACCTTCGCTGGAGCAGTGGTAACTTTACTGACCGCAACCCCTGATCCTATCACTGCAACTAGAAGTAGCCGTGGGGTGTGCCTAACCAGACCTAGACACCTCGACACAGCCTAAGGACTAAATATCCCTAAAGATGGAAATAGGAAAACTCTCTTGCCTCAGAGTACACCCCCAAAGGATAGGTAGCCCCCACAAATAATAACTGAGTAGGAGAGGAAAAGACACACGCAGACAGAAAACAGGGATAAGCAAAGGAGGACACTTCTACCTAGATAGGAAAGGATAGTACAGGATACTATGCGGTCAGCATAAAACACTACAAAATATCCACAGCAGAAAAATACAAAAACTCCACCACCTAACTAAAGATGTGGAGAGTATATCTGCGACTCCAGCGAGTCCAACTAGACTGAGAAAAACAACAGGCACAGTCAAGCAGGAACAAAATAGAAACAAGATAAGCACAGAAAATAAACACACAGCAGTGTGTCTAAAAAAATGAAGAAAACACTTATCTTAGCTGAATTGGCGGGGCCAGGCAGAGGACCAACACTTCCAAAGGAACATCGACTACTGGCAAGGACTAATGAGTCCTGCACAGCTAAATACCCCAGTCCGAATTGCAATTAACAGAAACACCTGTCCAAGACTGCTGCTCAGGAATAAATGCATTACCATCAACAACCACCGGTTGGAGCCCAAGAGCAGAATTCACAACAGGGACCACAGACCACATCTCAGTACCAATGCTTTCTGGCTGATGTGTTGGTCACTTTTGAATGTTGGTTGTGCTTTCACACTCGTGGTAACATGAGACGGACTCTACAAGCCAAACAAGTTGCTCAGTTAGCGCAGCTCATCCAAGATGGCACATCAATGCGAGCTGTGGCAAGAAGGTTTGCTGTGTGTCAGCATAGTGTCCAGAGTCTGGAGGTGCTACCAGGAGACAGGCCAGTACACCAGGACACATGGAGAGGGCCATAGGAGGGCAACAACCCAGCAGCAGGACCGCTACCTCAACCCTTGTGCAAGTAGGAACAGGAAGAGAACTGCCAGAGCCCTGCAAAATGACCTCCAGCGGGCCACAAATGTGCCTGCACAAACAGTTAGAAACCGACTCCATGAGGATGGTCTGAGTGCCCGACATCCACAGAGGGGGGGGGGGGGGGGGGGATGTGCTCACAGCCCAACACCATGCAGTGCACTTGGCATTTGCCACAGAACACCATGATTGGCAAGTTCGCCACTGGTGCCCTGTGCTCTTCACAGATGAAAGCACATGTGACAAAGCCTGGAGACACCATGGAGAGCGATATGCTGCCTGTAACATCCTTCAGTATGACCAGTTTGGCAGTGGGTCAGTAATGGTGTGTGGTGGCATTTCTTTGGAGGGCCGCACAGCCCTCCATGTGCTCACCAGATCCTCAGACCCCTTGTGAGACCATATGCTGGTGCGGTTAGCCCTGGGTTCCTCCTAATGCAGGACAATGCCAGACCTCATGTGGCTGGAATGTGTCAGCAGTTCCTGCAAGATTAAGGCATTGAAGCTATGGGCTGGCCCGCCCGTTCCCCAGACCTGAATCCAATTGAACACATCTAGAACATCATGTCTCGCATCATCCACCAATGCACCACAGACTGTCCAGGAGTTGGTGGATGCTTTAGTCCAGGTCTGGGAGGAGATCCCTCTGGAGACCATCCACTACCTCATCAGGAGCATGCCCAGGCGTTGTAGGTAGATCATACAGGCACGTGGAGGCAACACACTACTGAGCGTCAATTACTTGTCTTGAGGCACTTCCACTGAAATTGGATCAGCCTGTAGCTTCATTTTCCACTTTGATTTTGAGCATCATTCCAACTCCAGACCTTCGTGGGATATTGGTTTTGATTTACGTTGATCAATTTTAGGTTTTATTGTTCTCAACACATTCCACTATGTAGTGAATAAAGATTTAGAACTGAAATAGTTCATTGTGATATCCAGGATGTGGGATTTTAGTGTTCCCTTTATTTTTTTGACTAGTGTATTTATAAAAAAATGTTAGAGGTAAACCTCTCAAAATTGTTTATGCGGGTTTCACCAACACCCTTAAAAATTGTATAGTAGCGAGGGTAGCATGATCACCCTCTTGATATGGTGGAGGAGGAAGAGAAGGAGGAGGACAACACAAAAAAGATGAAATCCTGAATCATATACCCATGTTTGGGTGGGAAGAGGTGCATGGGAATACACCAGAAAAAAAACAAAAAAACCCCCACTGGATTTCAATTTATGCTCCACTGTTATCTGATGGTATTGAGAAGTGTGGGCCAATCCAGCCCTTGCTCATATTGTTAAGAGTCAGCCTGTTAGCATTTTCATCTGACTGTCGGATGCGTCTATTAGCTATAATACCCCCGGCAGCACTAAAAACATGGTCTGACAAAAAGCTAGCAGCAAGGCAGGCCAGGACCTCGAAGGTGGAGCTCCCCATAGGACCGTGGGGTACTTGGGCCTGGTCTGGCGGTACTTAAAGGGTGGCCCGTGGCGTCCAATTAAAGGGGGTAAAATGTAGTGTAAAATAAAATCTATGGACAAATGTTCGTGATGCCACCTGTGGTACTCGGCCAGGGATGGCCGACGCTGCTTAAAAGGGGACCACTGGAGCTGATGGTGTTGCAGCAGAGTTGGTATAGCTCCCCACAGGTAGAGCTTAGTCCCCAGGGATACTGGTGCAGTTGGAAAGGTATAATAGATGGTGGGGTGCAGGACCGAGGGTGCAGGAAATAATTGGAGGACACAGGTATTGCAGTTTCCTTTACCTTTTACTGGTGAATTGCAGGTGCAGTCGAGGGCACAGGTAACAGGTGTTGATGGGGTCCGGGCAGCCTGGAATTAACTTGGGAACCACCTATCCAGGTGGGTCCGGAAGCCTCCTTTCTGCACTGTATTTTCTGTCCCTTGCTGCATGAAGCTCTGCACAAGTTCCTCGCAGTGTCTGTTACTTCAAACCCATATGGCTGACAGCATGAGCCTTTCATGGGCTCTGTCTTCTCACTGGCAGCCCCAGGCTCTTAACCTGCTGTAGTGCCTCCAGGTGTCAGATGGGCCAGGAGACCTGTAATCTCTTGCACTCCAGTTCTAATTGCTGGGCCTTTAGTACCCGTGCAACCATGGACTCCGGTGTCCGGTTCCTTTTCGGCTTAATCCTGGGAAGAGCTCAGTCACAGCTCCATTCCCTCTCTCTCTCTCTCCTCACATGCTTCCTCTCCCTCCACTGTGTCACACAGAACTCCCTAACCCTGCCTCCAGACAAGAACTCATAGGGAAGCTCCCCTGAAGATGGGTTTAGAGCTCCCCCTTCTGGTCCGGAGTCAGGAAGGTTTTGTATGTTTGTGTTACCTGTTAAAGGGATGCCTCCTTACTTCCAGGCATGACATCACCCCCGTGAGAAAGGCAATGCCATTGAGGCAACCGGACTCCTGGGGTGCCACACAAGGCATAGAGACAGTTCAAGCCATATGTCTAGCTTGGATACCCAATAGTTGTAAGGCACAGAGAAATCATAGAGGATGCTGGTACAGTCGGCAAGTACTCAAGCATCTTCCAAAACTTTTCATTCCTTATCAGAGTACCGTGTGCATCATGGCCTGGGCGCTGGGAGGGTCTGAGAAAACTGACCCAGACCTTTGAGAGTGTTCCCCTGCCATTGCTGCATCTGGTGTGTGTCTCCCTTGTCTACTGCTTGGTTGTCCAAGGAACTGTGACCTCTGCTGCAAGCGTTGTCAGATGGGAATTTTTGTCATAATTCTTCAACTAGGGCCTTCTCGTTCTGCAATATTTTGTTAAACATCTGCACCGCGGGAAGGAGAGATGGAATGTTCTCCTTGTAGCATGGGCCTATAAGGGTGATCAATCAGTAATTGGTGTTGGCCAAAATGCATACAATGTGAGGGTCAAGAGATAGGCAGTAGAACAAACTTGTGTACCAGACTGCCAACAGCCAAGACTTCCCTGTCCCCACCAAGAGGATGACTGTCCATGTTCTCTTGCTGGTCCTCCTCTTCATCCTCCCTGTCCTCTTTGTCTTCAGGCTAACAACTCTGAACAGACAGGATAAAAGTGGTGTGGGTAGTACAGTCTGTAGCACATGCAACCAACTCCTGTTCCTCCTCCTTATTAATTACCCAATCCGCATTAAGATGAGATGGGGCTGGACTGTGTTCCACCACCTTATATAGTTTTGTGCTTCATCTCAACTTGCTACTCCTGCAAAGCTCCCTCTTTAATTGTGAGTAGCAAGCATTTCAGTAGACAGAGAAGCAGGATGGTGACACCGATTACCATCTTGGTTGAGTCCTCAAAGTTTTGGAGAACCACACAAATGTCAGACATCCATGTCCACTCATTAGCTCTTATGTGCGGAGGCTGACTAATACCGACTGGCTTTTGGAGTTGGTATTCAACTACTGCCCTTTGCTGCTCACAAAGCCTTGCCAACATATGTAACATGGAGTTCAAATGTATGGCGACATCACACACCAGTCGATGAGCTGGAAGTTGCAAACTCTGCTGCAGCACTGCCAGGGAAGGCATCTGAAGCTGCCTTGCTGAAATGGCCTCACACGAGGCTTAAATTCACAAGTAGCTCAGTCAGATCTGGGTAGATTTTGAGAAACTGCTGAACCACAAAGTTGAGCATGTGCGCCAAGCATGGTACCTTTATGAGGTTGCCAAGCTTCAGAGCCACCACCAGGTTACGACCCTTGTCACACATGACCACCTAAGCAGATTAGCTTCAGCAGAGCCTGTTGCTGCTTGGCTGAAGGTACCTTCACACTGAACGATATCGCTAGCGATCTGTGACGTTGCAGCGTCCTGGCTAGCGATATCGTTGTGTTTGACACGCTGCAGCGATCAGGATCCTGCTGTGACATCGTTGGTCGGAGCTAGAAGGCCAGAACTTTATTTCGTCGCTGGACCTCCTGCAGACATCGCTGAATCGGCGTGTGTGACGCCGATTCTGCGATGTCTTCACTGGTAACCAGGGTAAACATCGGGTTACTAAGCGCAGGGCCGCGCTTAGTAACCCGATGTTTACCCTGGTTACCAGTGTAAATGTAAAAAAACAAAATACTACATACTTACATTCCGGTGTTTGTCCCCCGCTGTGCTTCTCTGCACTGTCAGCGCCGGCCAGCCGGAAAGCAGAGCACAGCGGTGACGTCACCGCTCTGCTTTCCGGCCGCTGTGCTTACACAGTGCAGGGAAGCAGAACGCCGGAGGACAGACAGTGGAAGGTAAGTATGTAGTGTTTTTTTTTTTTTTTTTACTTTTACGCTGGTAACCAGGGTAAACATCGGGTTACTAAGCGCGGCCCTGCGCTTAGTAACCTGATGTTTACCCTGGTTACCAGCATCGTTGGTCGCTGGAGAGCTGTCTGTGTGACAGCTCTCCAGCGACCAAACTGCGACACTGCAGCGATCGGGATCGTTGTCTTGATCGCTGCAGCGTCGCTAAATGTGAAGCTACCTTGAGGCAGTGCTGCAATGCTTCCAGTTTGCGACTGATAATGATGTGTCAGATGGTGGAGGAGGTGCAGTAACTGCTATAAAAGGTGGGGGCAACCCTGATTGACTGCAGGTCTTGCTTCATCGGTGTTGCCAACACGTGTTCTGTCCCAGGGTCCCACTGGGTCTCAGCTTCCACAATATTCACCCAGTGTGCATAAAGCGAAATGTAGTGGCAATGGCCAGAAGCACTTGCCCATGTGTCCATGGTTAAGTGGACCTTCCCAGTAACAGCATTGGTAAGGACATGGCTGATGCTATGGGACATGTGCTTGTGTAAGGCAGGGACAGCACACCGGGAGAAATAATGGTGGCTGGGGGCCAAGTACTGAGGGACAGCCGCCGCCATGAAGTTGAAGAAACCTTCCGTCTCCACAAGCCAAAATGGCAACATTTCCAGTGCAAGCTGTCTGGAAATGTTGCTGTTTAGTACTGTGGCCTGTGGGTGGGTGGCTGTGTATGTACGCTTGTGTTCCAAGGACTGGGGTAGGAACAACAATGCTGTGCTGGGACAAGGACGCGGACATGGTTTGCTGACGGTGGTTGTAAGTGTGCAATGCCAGATGCACTGTGGGACGTATCATTGCCTGTGTCATGGACAGGGGATTGGTGTGGATGTAGAACAGGGGATTAGGCAGTGGTGTCATCCACATACACCATTTCTGTAATCTGGGCTGGGCCCAACTAGTCAGGTGCTTTGCTGTCATGTGCCTGAGCACGCTGAGTATGCTGGTGGTGAGGCTGGTAGTTGTGCTGTTCCTGCTGATGCTGGCATGGCAGATGTTGCAAATGACCTTTTTGGGTTAACTGGACTGTCTTTAAAAAAAGCAGAACAATTGGGAACACCTAAACCTTGGCCCAGAAACTACACCCGTGTTTATGCTCTGGTTAAAACACTCGCCGCATTGTGTATCTGACCACCCAACTGCCTCTTCCTGACTGTTGTGGTGCTGCAGATCCCTCCCCTGTGCACTGCTGTCCTCCCTCTACATTTCGCCTTCCCAGGTTGGGTCAGTGGCTTCATCATCCACCACTTCATCTTCCACTTCCGCACCCTGGTCCTCCTCTTGACTTGCTGATGCAAAAATTTGTTGGCAAATGTGTCTCATCATCATCCACCTCTTGCAACAGTAATTACATTTTCCCACCTTCTTGTGAGTGTAGCTGCTTAAATATTTTGGCATTGCTACCTGCAATCACCTCATGTCCCACTTGAAACAGGCAGGGTGAGAGGCCAGAATCTATAAATGGAAATGTGAACAGCTCTTCAGAGTGTCCAAGTGTGGGATCACTTGACAGTGTGGAAGACAGGGTGCAGCTGGCAAAGTAACTGGAAGGATTATCTGACTGATACCCATTCAACAATCTTTTCACACTGGTCTGGCTTAAAGGGTGGTGTTGTGTGTCTCCCTACAAAGTGGGACAGGAAGCTAGGTTGACATAATGTGTGTAATGGACTGGGTGGTGGAACAAGTGTGCCAGAGCCCAAGGAAGGCCTGGAGCAGCATGACTAGGAGCCTCACCCAATCTGACATCGGATACACAGCAGCATACAATACCGAGATCCAAGGAGAAACAAGGGAGGTGGTCCAGGTGCTACTCCAGGACAGACCTTGGGTAGATGGCAGCTAACTCCCTAGGAACAGATAGCTGGGGCAACCCAAAAGAATGTGCAATAGATGCATGCAGGTGGAGTAAAAACATGGGTACCACAAGTGCAGATGAGACCAGCTGGCGAGAAGATGGGCACCAGCAAGTGCAAGCTGGATTGGTTGACAGACAGGTAGGCGGCCATGACTAATAGACCACACAACACTGCACATGCACTTCCCACCTGGTGCCTTAAATAATGAGTGTTCCCCATCCATTGGCTCGGGACACCTTAGGATAGCGTGCGCTGTCCCTTTAAGAGACCGGGACTGTTCACCCTAAGCATCATGCCCAGGAATTTGCGCAGACCCCTGGCAGATGCAGGAGGAAGGGGACAGGGCGCGGGATCACGGAGGTGAGTAACCTGGTGTCTTTGCTGAGGGAGGGAGGAGAGTAGAGACACTGAGAATAGGGCAGGAACAGCAGAGGGGGGAGAGGGAGATGCTGGGCTGTGGCAGTGAGAACATCAGCACCTTTGCCATGGAAGGGGATGGAGAGGTCCCAGCATTACAGTGTGTGTGATGTGCTCCCACAGTAGGCACAGTTTCACCTTGCCCAACCCCTCGGCCTCTGCTGTCACCATCAGTATAATGTCCACTACCCCGCACCTTACCCCACGCCTTGCCCATTTCAAATTTTATACTAGAAAAACTTACATATACTGGGAACTAGAATCAAGCTTAGTGAACATGAATCCCCTTAAAAGAAACTTTATTATAACAATATGTCTAAAAACATACACCAACCCAGTGCTATATGGCAGCAACAAAAGTCTGCCTAAAAATTGACCAAGGTCTAGCACATACCCTGCAACAACCTTTCCTGTCCCCTGCCTGGCTGTGGAGGTTGGCACCCTAATAACGATTTTTTGGCGCCCCCACTCAACGTGGACTAACCCTCACTGCCCTATCTCACCCTGCAATGCAGGTGGGAAAACAATATTATAAGAACAGAGATGAAGAAAGCAAAAAAAAAAAAATGCTCAAAAAAATGCTCAAAAAAAAAAAAAAAAAATCAGAAAAACACAATATAATGAAATTAGCAAAAAAAAGGCAGGTGCAGGACAAATGCTGTAATTAAACAAAGATCCAGCCCTTTTTGATAACCAGACAATAAGTACTGCTAATTTGCAATGGGTATGCTGCCAGATATGCCACACAAAGCAAAAAGAGCAAAATGTAGGACAAATACTATAATTTTACAGGGATCCAGCCCTTTTGATAACTAGCCAGTCAATCCTACTAATTTGCAATAGATATGCTATCAGATATGCCACACAAATTTAATATTTCGGCATGAACTCTTAGCTATTACCCATACCACACATATTTGTGTCTTGTAAGCTGCCTGTATGGTTTAAACATAAGTATCAATAAGCAGTACAATACACCCCCTTAAAATGGGACCAACAGCAACAGATATTACCATGGAATGCTAATACAGATACATTTAAGCATTCCCATAGGTTATGTCAATAGCATATGCAATAATGCCCGTTACTTATCAGAACATTCTGCGCCTCAACGTGTTTCCCCGTGGTTCGGTTCATCAGGAGACCCGTCAGAAAACATATCAGATGTCATGTGCCATGAGGTCATAGATGAGTAGCAGGTTGTTGCAGGGTATGCGCTAGACCATTTCAAATTTTGCATGATATATCCCTCATGAAAAAAACTTTGCACTATTGTTATTGCAGAAAAATTGGCCCACTTCAGATGGACTTCTTACACTGCAGAATCAATATAGCATTGCTATTTCAAACCTACCAAGTCTGGCTGTTTTATTCTTATGTACAACTTGTGCAGTTTAAATGCTATATAATTTTTCACTGCAGAAAAAAATTGCAGTATTACCATGGCAGGAAAATTGCCCCAACTCAGATGGACTTCTTACACTGCAATATCAATATAGCAATGCTATTTCTAACCAACTAGGTCTGGCTTTTTTGTTTACTGGTGCAGTATAAATTCCATATGATATTTTCACTGCAGAAAAAAAAAAATTGCAGTATTACTATTGCAGGAAAATTGACCCACTCAGATGGACTTCTTACAATGCAGTATCATTATAGCGATGCTATTTCTAGCCAACCAAGTCTGGCTTTTTTGTTTTGATGCACAACTTGTGCAATATAAATGCCGTATAATATTTAACTGCGAAAATTACTTTTCATTACTACTATTGCAGGAAAATTTGCACAACTCGGATGGACTTCTTACCTTGCAATATCAATATAGCGATGCTATTGCTAACCAAACAAGTGTGGCTTTTTTGATGCTCAACTGGTGCAGTATAAATGCCTTATAATTTTTCATAATCATAAAAAGAGACAAAGACACTTCTGGAATAGAGGTGGTGCACAAGTAGGATAACAAGTCTGTCATTAATATTGTAAGGAACTTGGCAGTCTGCTTGGTGTATTCAGCAAAAGCATTTATTGACAGTGGCAAAATCCAGAAAAAAAAAAAAGAGACATTTCGGTCACTAAGACCTTCATCAGTCGTCTGGATACAGAAAAAATAAATGTACAATGAAACAAATCAAGAATTAACACCATTTAAAACATTATGTCATAAGGTGCAGGAAAAAATTAAACATAAGTATATACAGTACTGAAATTCATAATACAAAGAAGAAACTTCCAAATAAGCAGCAATATGGTGTTACAATCGCTCAAAAGTGGACCAATATACCAGAAATCAAGTAAAAAAAGAAAAAACAAAGAGAGCCTCAGCTTTCTCCTATCTAGACCAGTGATGGCGAACCTATGGCACGCATGCCAAAGGGGGCACGCAGAGCCCTCTCTGGGCATGCAGGCGATGTCTGCCACCGCACACACTCCACTCCCTTCTGATGTTCAAATGTATTTGCATCTTTTAGACGCTAATACATTTAAACCAGGTCCTGTTGGTAGGTCCATGGAGTCCGCAATGCTTGGGCGGCAACCATATCCTGCCGGCTCTTTAACCCCCAAGTGCATGGTATGCAGCGTTCATTACAGAACGCTGCCTGCACATGACTGATGAGGTCATTGGAGTGGGCGGGGTTAGCGTCCAATGCGCTCCCGTCCTGCTCTCTCGGAAGAGTAGCAGATGCCAAAGAGCCCACAGTGATCTGTGCCAGCAGCTCTGTGCCTGTCTGCTGGTGATTTCTTGGCCTCCAGCGATCTCTGTTCCCCCTGGGATCTCTCTACCTCCCTGTGATTTCTGTGCCCTCTAGCTATATGCCCCCCAGTGATCTTTGTGCCCCCCAGCTATGTGCCCCCTGTGATCCCTTGCTATATATCCCCTGTGATATTTTGTGCTATCCTGTGATCTGTGCCCCCCCCCCAGTGATCTATGAGGTGATGCCTGTATTTTGCAGAGGGGCAGTGTGTGTGTGTATGTTTTACAGAGTGTGTGTGTGTGTGTGTGTGTGTGTGTTTTACAGAGTGTGTGTGTGTGTGTGTGTGTATGTTTTACAGAGTGTGTGTGTGTGTATGTTTTACAGAGTGTGTGTGTGTGTATGTTTTACAGAGTGTGTGTGTGTGTGTGTGTATACAGGTCCTTCTCAAAAAAATTAGCATATAGTGTTAAATTTCATTATTTACCATAATGTAATGATTACAATTAAACTTTCATATATTATAGATTCATTATCCACCAACTGAAATTTGTCAGGTCTTTTATTGTTTTAATACTGATTATTTTGGCATACAACTCCTGATAACCCAAAAAACCTGTCTCAATAAATTAGCATATTTCACCCATCCAATCAAATAAAAGTGTTTTTTAATAACAAAGAAAAAAACCAACAAATAATAATGTTCAGTTATGCACTCAATACTTGGTCGGGAATCCTTTGGCAGAAATGACTGCTTCAATGCGGCGTGGCATGGAGGCAATCAGCCTGTGACACTGCTGAGATGTTATGGAGGCCCAGGATGCTTCAATAGCGGCCTTAAGCTCATCCAGAGTGTTGGGTCTTGCGTCTCTCAACTTTCTCTTCACAATATCCCACAGATTCTCTATGGGGTTCAGGTCAGGAGAGTTGGCAGGCCAATTGAGCACAGTAATACCATGGTCAGTAAACCATTTACCAGTGGTTTTGGCACTGTGAGCAGGTGCCAGGTCGTGCTGAAAAATGAAATCTTCATCTCCATAAAGCATTTCAGCCGATGGAAGCATGAAGTGCTCCAAAATCTCCTGATAGCTAGCTGCATTGACCCTGCCCTTGATGAAACACAGTGGACCAACACCAGCAGCTGACATGGCACCCCACACCATCACTGACTGTGGGTACTTGACACTGGACTTCAGGCATTTTGGCATTTCCTTCTCCCCAGTCTTCCTCCAGACTCTGGCACCTTGATTTCCGAATGACATGCAAAATTTGCTTTCATCAGAAAAAAGTACTTGGGACCACTTAGCAACAGTCCAGTGCTGCTTCTCTGTAGCTCTAAAGTGGCTTTACCTGGGGAATGCGGCACCTGTAGCCCATTTCCTGCACACGCCTGTGCACGGTGGCTCTGGATGTTTCCACACCAGACTCAGTCCACTGCTTCCTCAGGTTCCCCAAGGTCTGGAATCGGTCCTTCTCCACAATCTTCCTCAGGGTCCGGTCTCCTCTTCTCGTTGTACAGCGTTTTCTGCCACATTGTTTCCTTCCAACAGACTTACCATTGAGGTGCCTTGATACAGCACTCTGGGAACAGCCTATTTGTTGAGAAATTTCTTTCTGGGTCTTACCCTCTTGCTTGAGGGTGTCAATGATGGCCTTCTTGACATCTGTCAGGTCGCTAGTCTTACCCATGATGGGGGTTTTGAGCAATGAACCAGGCAGGGAGTTTATAAAAGCCTCAGGTATCTTTTGCATGTGTTTAGAGTTAATTAGTTGATTCAGAAGATTAGGGTAATAGGTCGTTTAGAGAACCTTTTCTTGATATGCTAATTTATTGAGACAGGTTTTTTGGGTTATCAGGAGTTGTATGCCAAAATCATCAGTATTAAAACAATAAAAGACCTGACAAATTTCAGTTGGTGGATAATGAATCTATAATATATGAAAGTTTAATTGTAATCATTACATTATGGTAAATAATGAAATTTAACACTATATGCTAATTTTTTGAGAAGGACCTGTATGTTTTACAGAGCGTGTGTGTGTGTGTGTGTATATATGTGTGTGTGTGTGTGTGTGTGTATATATGTGTGTGTGTGTGTGTGTGTGTGTGTGTGTGTGTGTGTGTGTGTGTATATATATGTGTGTGTGTGTGTGTGTGTGTGTGTGTGTGTGTGTGTGTGTGTGTGTGTGTGTTTTACAGAGTGTGTGTGAGACTATTTTGCAAGTCTTCTGTGATATGATGTTAAAAAAGCCGTATTGGCACTTACTGAAAAATAAGTGGGTTTTGGGTTGCCATTTCGGCACTCGGTCTCTAAAAGGTTCGCCTTCACTGATCTAGATGGTATGTCTTCTAGTCACATGGTCTGTACTTGTTTGTTAGTACACTGTCTCTAATGATGTATGCTTAGCCTGTGGGGGAAATATTATAGCAAGCAGGCCTTTATCAATATAGTCTAGCTTCACCCACTCTGTGTTTCAGGCACTAATATAGCTTTGGTACAGTATTATTGAGATCCTTGTTTTGATCCTGGCTCACTCTCACTGTTTTTTCTTTTTCATTTGATTTCTTGTATATTGGTCCTCTTGAGTGATTGACTAAGCAGCTACCACCATATTGATACTTATTTGGAAGCTCCTTGTTTGTATTATGTACTTCCGCACTGTATATACTTAAGTTTTATTTTTTCCTGCACCTTATGAGATAAATGTTTAAAAATGGTGTTAATTCTTGATTTGTGTTTTATTGTAAGTTTATTTTTTTTTTTCTGTATCCAGACGACTGTTTAAGGTCTTTAATAACAGAAACATCTAATTTTTTTTCTGGATTTTGCCACTGTCAATAAATGCTTTTGTTGAATACACCAAGCAGAGTACCAAGCTTCTTATGGTATAATATTTAATTGCGGAATTTTTTTTTTCAGTATTGCTAGTGCAGAAAAATTGGCCCACCTCAGAGGGACATTTATACTGTAGTATCAATATAGCTATGCTATTGCTAACCAAACAAGTGTGTGGTTTTTTGTTTTGATGCAGAACTGGCGCGGTATAAATGGCATATGATATTTGTCTGCTGAAAAAAAATGGCAGGAACACTAGAACACAGAAATTTGCCCACCTCACATGGACTTGTTACACTGCAGTATCAATATACCAATGCTACTGAGATCCATTTAAGTCTGGCTGTATGCTTTTGATGCACAACTGACGCAGTATAATGTCGTATAATATTTCATTGCTGAAAAAAAAAAAAACTTTGCACCATTACTATAGCTGGAAAATTTTCTCAGCTCAGATGGACTGGTTACACTGTAGGAGAAATCTAGCGATGCTATTGAGATCCAACCAAGTCTGGATGTATGCGTTTGATGCGCAACTGCAGCAGTAAAAATGGTATATAATATTTCACTGCTAAGATCAATTTGCAGGATTAAGAGCAAAAAGATTATTAACCCTGGAAAGAGGTTTTGGTATGCAGGCTGCAGCATAAAGGACGTGCAAATCACACAATCCTGTCCTACACTATCCTTTCAGCACAATCTCTCCCTCAGTGCTGCTAACAGCAGTATTAATATTGATTATAATTAACCCTCAGAAGGGCTGTTTTAGTTGAAAGAAATATAAATGTGGTTGAATCCTTGCATATAGGTAGCTACAATTCTGTGCCTCTCTCAGCAGAACCTCTCCCTGCTCTGCCTATGTACAGGTTACAGTGTGCCAGGCATAGCATAGGCTGGGAAATCAAGCTTCCACTCGAGCATTAAAAAAATAGTAGCCGATTAATGAGCATCTCGAGAATCAGGATGTTCGAGCGAGTGATGAGCAGTAACGAGCACGCTCGCTCATGACTAGTCCATATGTTTGGCATTTCGGTAGCGGGGGGAGCCTGCTTAATTTACAGAGTCCATGTCTCCAGAAGAACAAGCTGGGCACAATGTATGGGCACTACAATTTACAGGCACTACAATCACAGATTTGCAATTTTCACTCAGCAACATTAAAATCGCCATAACACTTTAGATAAATTCCCAGAGTGGTGTAATTTCCAAAAAGGAGTACACTTGTGGGGAATTTTGCTGTTCTGGCACTTAGAAGCTCTATATGGAATCTGCCAGCTATTCTACAATAATTTGTTTTCCAAGAGTTAAATAGCACTTTTTCATTCCACTCCCGAGTCTCATTGTGTGGCTAACCAGTACTGTACAGCCACCTATGGGGTTTTGCTAAGTTTAGCAAAACAGCGGGTTCCTATGTTTATGATAAAATTTAACTTTTATTGAATACTCATAAAAGAGAAAGTGCCAAACGCAATTGTGCCAAAAAGTGCTAGGTGCAAACAAACACAAAGTACGCTAAAAAGATATCACCGCCAGGGAATTATAACAGAGAGGGAGGCTTAGGGTTTTTACAGCTGCACCCTTTCCTATCATTTTCCAGAAGGTCCCCTGTGTCACTGAATTGTAACTCAAGAAATTTATTTTTTGTCCCTTTGATTGAAGTGGTTTTTTTGTATTGGATGTTGACCTAATCCGTAAGCTCTAATGTTCCTCGATCTGTGGCGGTATAAAGTTATGATGTGGTGATTTCACCTGCACATATAAATTTTTGGGACTCGGGAGTCATATATAGCTCCGTTTAATTATATTAAGATACAGTAGCCCAGGATATAACGTCCTACCAGAAGTCTGTATCTGTTTGAGCGTGAGACGCTTAGTGCACTTTGCTCCTGAGGGGGCGGCACAGAGTCGTGAGTGTACGCCCACCGGACATGACGTTACGGCATGATCTGCCGACGTCTAGGGGTAATGTGTGAACCATAACCCAAGGTGCACACACTGGAATAGACCGGAAGTTTGCCACTCGGCGTCCGGAAGCACATGGCTAGAGACGCCGGTGAGTAAGACATAAAAGGCCGGCTGGATGCATGCCGCGCTAGCACAATGCTCACTTGTGACTCATGAAGGTGACACTATCCCCTGATGATTCGGAATAGCATGAAACGCGTTGGGAGGCACTATTCATTGAGATGGACCTGTAAGAAAGAATGCGGATATAGTTTCTAAGGATAAACCGCTAAGAAGGTCCATCTTCTGACTCAGGCCACACCGGTTCAGGCAGATGATCGGTAGAAGGCAGATGAGTATAATATGATGGAATGTTTATTTCTAAATGTGCACATGACAGCAGGTATTAAGATATGTACCCTTTAGGATCTGAGGACAAAAGGAGTACCAAAATTTTACTTCAGTCTGCACGGTTGCCATATGTAAATTTTTTCTCTGTATGAGCATGCTGCTATTGATTAATATTACCGCCGCCACTAAGGTCAACAAAAGGATCATGACCATTGTTTAGAAGTGTTAGTTGAGGATTTACGCCCACTTGATTTGGTCATACCTGTTATGATATTAAGGTTGTTTGACCTGTTTGTGCTTACATGAATACACAATAGATATATTATCCCTATGAAAATTAAGGGCTGTGGACCCTGCTAATTGTGTAGTGAGTTATCAAGAAGTGTGGTATTGGAATAACCGAAGAACAATATTATAGCGGTTATAATTCCCTGGCGGTGATATCTTTTTAGCGTACTTTGTGTTTGTTTGTTTGCACCTAGCACTTTTTGGCACAATTATGTTTGGCACTCTCTCTTTTATGAGTATTCAATAAAAGTTAAGTTTTATCATAAACATAGGAACCCGCTGTTTTGCTAAGGAAATATTTGGTTCTTATACCATTGAGAGTCTAGCTGCAAATTTTTTGCTGAGTTTAGCAGAAATTGTGACAAATTTTGGTGCCATTTATACCCATTTCCCTGAGGGAAATGTTCTGGGGCTAAAACGGTAATTTTTTTCTACCCTTAGGTAAATTCATTGAGAGGCATGGTTTTGGTTTGTAAAACGGGGTCAGTATGGGGGGGTTCTGCTGTTCCACCACCTCTGCGGATCCGCAGCGTTTTTTGCAGTGCAGAAACGCTGCAGATCCGCAATTGATTTACAGTACAATGTAAATCAATGAAAAATAAAATGCTGTGCACACTTTGCTGAAAATCCGCTATGGAAATGCTGCGGTTTAAAAGAAGTAGCATGTCACTTCGTTTTTGTGAATCTGCAGCGTTTTTGTACCCATTCCATTATAGAAAACCGCAGGGGTAAAAAAACGCATCAAATCCACAGCAAAAACGCACAAAAAAAAACGCTGCGGAACCACACAAAAAACGCGACAAATCCGCAGGTGCGTTTTCTGCCAGGAGAGGCAGAATCCGCACCAGAAGGTCCTAAGCCTAATCCGCAACGTGTCCACATAGCATTATAGGGCTACATGAAGGAGAGTGTTGCTCTCAGAAAAAAAAATGAACCACAAAGTTTGTTGTGCAATTTCTCCTATTAGCCTACTTAAAAAAGGCACTTTAAATGCGATGTGGTCCCTGAAAAAAATGTTTTTCTAAATTCCAGAGTTAGAACCTCATAAAATAACAGTGGTCAGAATTGAAAGATGACCTGGTGGTCAGCTAGGTGAAAACAGAGGGGAAGGGGGAAGGGGAGGTTGAGGGGGTTAAAGATAAAAAATAAATAATTTACCTGTATTTGCAAAAAAGCAGTCTTATAAAAACTGTGTGCATGAATGAAGGGATAAACATTAAATAAAAACTTACCGCTCCTTGTCTTTTAATGGAATGGCATTAAATAAATTTTGGTACCGAGAAAACATTTCATCTCCATATTTATCTTTATCAACATGCTCTATCAATGTATCCCACACCTACAAAATAAAATAAAAAAAATGACTGAAGTGTTTAGCATGGTTGGGCTTATTACAATCTTTTAGTGGGCTAAAGCGTTGACGCAATATTTAGCCCCCAATATAACAGGTCTTTAAGGTTACAAGACAACCTTTTTTGGAACCAATTTTGTATATTCCCATCTTCATAAATGGATATGGTCGGACAGTGCTGGAAATAAAAATAGTTTTACAGTTTACCACTTACTAAAATTTTTTAGCCATTCTTGAGAGATTTAATCTTTCTTTAGAGCTCAGTGCCTTAGAAGCTGGTTACTGCCCCTAGACAACAGATGCACATTGCTTAAAATTGCTTTTCTGTTGTTCTGTTGATTGTAGCACTGTTTTGAAGCTGGCCAGGATCGCTGGGGTGCGACTTTTCATCCTAATCTCAGCCAGCTTCAGCACAGTGCATTCAATCTAGACAGCAGTGGTGGTTGGTTTCTTAGGCAATGAGCTGAAAGCTAAAAAGTATTAATATTCCAAGGACTGCAAATTTTAATAAGTAGCAAATTGTAAATATGACTTTTTACAAGGACCTAGCTAGGAAGATGGCAATAAACCTTTAAAGTGGTGTTCCCAACTCCAAGATCCTATCCCCATATTGAGTAGGTGTAATATTATTATTATTATTATTATTATTATTATAGCAAATATCTCCAATTAGAGATTCGCTATGTCTCTTTCCTCATGTGCAGGCATTGCAGAACCTTAGGTTTCAATGATTATGACCACTAGCAACTGGCTGTCACTAAATCAGTGGTTGTAACCATAGATACCCAAGATCCTGCAATGCCTGCACATTAGGAAAGAGACATAGCACATCAGAAAAAATATATTACATTTCTAATTGGAGGTATTTGCTAATATTATTATTACACCTAGTACATATTGGGATAGGATCCTGGAGATGGGAATACCCCTTTAAGTTTATTTCTTATGAAATATTTCACAAATTGCGCTATTTGCTATAAAATCTTCTTAATAAAATATTTAGCCTGTGTTACAATAAAAAAAATATTTATGTGGAACCACAGGACAACTTTCTAAATTGAATGTCCCTTATTATGCTATGTGATCTCTCCAGACTCCAGAGCATAATATAAAGAAGAAGATGTAAAAAAAAAACCCAACAACTTATTTTCACCTTATCACTCACCTCTCCGGCCACTCTGCTAGTCTTCGTCACCCATACGATCTTTGGCACATTTTCTCATCTTTCCTGTTCTCGCTGAATCCCAAGACCTCTTTGTGCTAGGCTGGGGACAGTTCTGGGAAACCACTCAAAGTAAAGCTGACATGACGGGCACTGCAACCTTGTGTGTGCGCATGCCCATAAATCCGGGCCTCTTCAAAGCTGCAAGTCCTGATCTAGTGTGAAGAGGCCCAGGATTCAGCGCTCGGTGGCGGAGATAAAAAGATGTGACCAATACCAGATGGGTGACAAGTAAAATGACTATGGCAAGTGTAATTTTATTTAACCATGGGTTGGCCATATGCTGTTTAGCAATATGGCAGCAAGCTCCCATTTTTTTTGCTAAATCTCTTAAAGGGAGTTACCAAAAAAAATCTGCATTTTGGTAATATTAGTAGAATTTAATTCCACTTAAAGGGAAGGTGCCGCGTTTTAATATTGTAAAAAAACAAACAAACCTCTTTAATTCCTTATTATCATAAGTTATTTTCAAGTGCATAGTATTTATTGTTTTTTTTTTATTCATTTTTTTTTCTGCCACTGGGCGCCGCCATTTTCATTTGCAGGACTGTAAGTGTAGCTGCACGACACTTACAGTCTTCACATACGGCTGCTCTGGACATAGGACTCAGCAGTCGGCGTCCGACCCCATAGCTAGCATTATAAGCTGCTCTCTGCTCTGATGTGGCCACGCCCCCTGGGCTGTCTCCACATCACAGCAGAGGCAGGAGGTCGGCGCCATCTTGCTTTAGCCCACAGTGGAGTGTACATGTGAGCTCCACTGTAGAGCCGTGCTGTTGGAGGGGCAGCTCCATCTGTCTCCCCTCACACTCAGCGGCCATTCCCTGTCCTCTGCTGCCTGTAATCTCTAGAATCACTAGAGAGGGTGAAGTGCTGCGGTCTGATGTCCTCTTATCAGGAGCTGCAGAGAGGTAACAGAGGGGGATGGGGGAGAATCTCTGTGCTGCTCGGACCTCACTGTAGCTCCTCACAGGACATCAGACCCTGCATCTCTCACTATACTGTGCTGAGCCATGTATCTAATCCTCTCCTGTGCTGACCTGTGTATCTAATCCTCTCCTGTGTGATAGTGACTGCTGAGCCGTGTATCTAATCCTCTCCTGTGTGATACTGTGTGCTGAGCCGTGTATCTAATCCTCTCCTGTGTGATACTGTGTGCTGAGCCGTGTATCTAATCCTCTCCTGTGTGATACTGTCTGCTGAGCCGTGTATCTAATCCTATACTGTCTGCTGAGCCGTGTATCTAATCCTCTCCTGTGTGATACGGTCTGCTGAGCCGTGTATCTAATCCTATACTGTGTGCTGAGCCGTGTATCTAATCCTCTCCTGTGTGATACTGTCTGCTGAGCCGTGTATCTAATCCTCTCCTGTGTGATACTGTGTGCTGAGCCGTGTATCTAATCCTCTCCTGTGTGATACTGTGTGCTAAGCCGTGTATCTAATCCTCTCCTGTGTGATACTGTCTGCTGAGCCGTGTATCTAATCCTATACTGTCTGCTGAGCCGTGTATCTAATCCTATACTGTCTGCTGAGCCGTGTATCTAATCCTCTCCTGTGTGATACTGTCTGCTGAGCCGTGTATCTAATCCTATACTGTCTGCTGAGCCGTATATCTAATCCTATACTGTCTGCTGAGCCGTGTATCTAATCCTCTCCTGTGTGATACGGTCTGCTGAGCCGTGTATCTAATCCTCTCCTGTGTGATACTGTCTGCTGAGCCGTGTATCTAATCCTCTCCTGTGTGATACTGTCTGCTGAGCCGTGTATCTAATCCTCTCCTGTGTGATACTGTCTGCTGAGCCGTGTATCTAATCCTCTCCTGTGTGATACTGTCTGCTGAGCCGTGTATCTAATCCTCTCCTGTGTAATACTGTGTGCTGAGCCGTGTATCTAATCCTCTCCTGTGTGATACTGTCTGGTGAGCCGTGTATCTAATCCTCTCCTGTGTGATACTGTCTGCTGAGCCGTGTATCTAATCCTATCCTGTGCTGAGCCGTGTATCTAATCCTCCTGTGGAATACTGACTGCTGAGCCGTGTATCTAATCCTCTCCTGTGTGATACTGTCTGCTGAGCCGTGTATCTAATCCTCTCCTGTGTGATACTGTCTGGTGAACCGTGTATCTAATCCTATCCTGTGCTGACCTGTGTATCTAAGGCTATGTGCACACGTCCGGATTTTTAGCGTTTTTTTTTTTTGCGGAATTTCGCCATAAAAACGCTATAAATCCACTAAAAAAACGCTAACATTTTGCATCCTATCATTTAGAATGCATTCCGCATTTTTTGTGCAGATGTTAGCGTTTTTTTCCGCAAAAAAAACGCATACCGCAAAAAATCCGGACATGCTCTATCTTTGCGGATTTCCTATCAAAAATGACATTCCGGAAAATAAAAAGAAAAAAAAGCAAAAAAACCGCAAAAAATCCACGCAAAAAACGCGCAAATTCCGCAAGAAATCTGCGCAAAAAAAGCACGCGGATTTCTGGCAGAATTCTCAGGATTATGTCAGGAAAAAATCCTGACGTGTGCACATAGCCTAATCCTGTGAAATACTGACTGCTGAGCCGTGTATCTAATCCTCTCCTGTGTGATACTGTCTGGTGAACCGTGTATCTAATCCTCTCCTATGCACTCCTCTCCCCCCTGCATATCTTTCCCCATTGCACACGCAACTCAATGTG
Source organism: Ranitomeya imitator (assembly GCF_032444005.1). Taxonomy (NCBI): domain Eukaryota; kingdom Metazoa; phylum Chordata; class Amphibia; order Anura; family Dendrobatidae; genus Ranitomeya; species Ranitomeya imitator. Next base: position 63,457,563 of record NC_091288.1, read on the forward strand.
TACGATAACAGGAGCTGCGAGCGTCATGCTGTATTATGGCATTATGCGAGATCTATATGACGGTATTATGTGATCTGTATGGTGGTATTATGCTTGATCAGTATTGTGAGAATTATATGGTGGTATTGTGTGTGATCTATATGGCGGTATTATGTGAGAACACTGGCAGCATTATGTGTGATCTATATGGCGGTATTATGTGAGAACACTATGGAAGTATTATGTGTGATCTATATGGCGGTATGTGAGAACACTGGCGGTATTATGTGTGATCTATATGGTGGTATTATGTGAGAACTGTATGACAGTATTGTGTGATCTATTTGATAGTATTGTGTGTGATCTATATGGCGGTATTATGTGAGAACACTATGGCAGTATTATGTGTGATCTATATGGCGGTATGTGAGAACACTGGCGGTATTATGTGTGATCTATATGGTGGTATTATGTGAGAACTGTATGACAGTATTGTGTGATCTATTTGATAGTATTGTGTGTGATCTATATGGCGGTATTATGTGAGAACACTATGGCAGTATTATGTGTGATCTATATGGCGGTATGTGAGAACACTGGCGGTATTATGTGTGATCTATATGGTGGTATTATGTGAGAACTGTATGACAGTATTGTGTGATCTATTTGATAGTATTGTGTGTGATCTATATGGCGGTATTATGTGAGAACACTATGGCAGTATTATCTTCAGAAAGCGGACCCATTCTATGGTGGTTCTGGCTGAGCACCTGCACGCGGGTCTGGGGTAATAGAGGGGACAGCATGACCTCCAGTTAGGTGCAGTCAGGGGAAGGCTGGTGAGGCGGCTGAAGAGAGGGGTCTCATTTTTATCGTTACTATATGGCTACATTTCCTTCCCAGCGTCACCCCAGACTGCGCCTGTCACCTCGCATTCACACATCGCCAGGACAGGATGGAGAAGACAAGATCTGAGGAGGGGAATGGGGTCTGCATGCAAAGTCTGGATCAGACCAGGCCATCAATCCGCAGAAATGTTTCCTGGATTTCTGTGAAGCAGACGGTCCATCCATGAGTATAAAAGACAGCGCTCTATGTACAATCCCTGGCTGCTCCGCACACCGAACAGGGGGCCCCCATAGACCAGCACACTGCTCTCCTGAAATACTCTGTGCTGCTGTCACCCTGCTCCCTCCACCACATATCTCCCAGAATCCTTGCTGCCTGCCATCCTCGGTGACTGTCTACTTGTCAGTATAAGGCCGCTTTCACACTAGCGTCTGTACGAGCCTTTCGCAGTGCGTCGTACCGACGTATGCTGTGAAAGAAATGTCCGACGTGGGCAGCGGAAGCAGTCTTACGACGCTTCCGCTGCCCCATTGTAAGGTCTGGGCATGAGGGGGCGGAGTTTCGGCCGTGCATACGCGGTCGAAAATGGTGGACTCGACGCACAAACGTTACATGTAACTTTTTTTGTGGCGGCGGTCCACCAAAACATGACGCAACCGTCGCACGACAGTTGTGACGTGTGGCAATACGTCGCAATGCGTCGGTAATGTTAGTCTATGGGGAAAAAACGCATCCTGCAGACAACTTTGCAGGATGCGTTTTTTCTCCTGAATGACGCATTGCAACGTACAGCCAACAACGCTAGTGTGAAAGTAGCCTAAGGCTGCCGTCCACTATCAGTATTTGGTCAGTATTTTACCTCAGTATCTGTAAGCCAAAACCAGGAGTGGGTGATAAATGCAGAAGTGATGACATGTTTCTATTATACTTTTCCTCTAATTATTCCACTCCTGGTTTTGGCTTACAAATACTGAGGTAAAATACTGACCAAATACTGATAGTGTGACGGCAGCCATACTCTGCAGTCACAAACAAAATGGCTGCTCACTGGGTTCCTGAATCTCATCCTCTCTAATCCCTTAGCAAACACCCAGAAGGGGAGGAGAGGAGTGACATCACACACGTCAGCAGACTCCGCCCATAATTACTGCAGTGCTGTAATGTGAGCTATTTCTGCACTAGGTTTTTCTGAAATTTCAGCAGCTGCTCCCCCTAGTGTTGAAAAGTGGAAATTCCAAAACTTTTCAAATTATTTTTCATATTTTACTAAATTATAAACAAATGATAATATTTTTTAAGAAAATGTAATCATTAATTCTTTACATTTTTACAATTTCTGAAAATTTTTTTTTTTTTATGGCACCTTCCCTTTAAATCTATTTGCTCATCTCTAGACACCATTGAAATATCACAACAAGCAGCAGTTAATGATAACGCAGAATTATATTATACTGTACAAAAGAAGAGGACTATAGATGCTACCAACGTTGTATGTAATCAGTAAATTACCTCTGACATTACTACATTAAGACTGTCTGACAAATTTTTGTATTCAAGCTCAGTGGACATTTCACCAGCATGGACAGCCAAGCATCCTCTCGTCTTCAGTACTCGAACTGACTCATTGATAAACTTGTCTAATGTGAAAAAATGAGCAGCAAGTCCGACTTGTACCAGGTCTACAGAAGCATCCCTCAGAGGTAAATTCTCAGCCGGAGCCACCCTACGGACAGAGGACAGACGATAACCAAGTCACTTATACCATCTAATGATCCCATATCAGCAAAATTAGGAAATCCAGCTTGGTACTCACATGTAGGTCACATTGTTTGCCAAGGTCATTTCTTTTGCCAAACGTAGTTGGGATTCACTGATATCTAGTCCTAGGACCTTCTTGAAGTGAGGAGCTAGAGGTAAAGTGTAGCGTCCAGTTCCGCAGCCAACATCCAGCGCCATGTCAAGGGGCTGCCCATTTGCCTTAATAAGGGGTAGAGTACATTTAGTAAAAAGGTAGAATTATTTCTATATACACTATATTTATTATGTTGATAGATGTAAATGGTAGGTACAATCATTTGGTATTTTTTGGCCATTTACGCACATTGTACAATCATTTAAATACATTGTAGCACATTCCTACAGAATTGTTAGTTTACACATGAGCATCAATAATAAAAACATCGGGATCTACAACAGAAAATATTTGCCTCAAATATATTTTCTGATTTATATTTTTAAAATATTTAGAAAACCATGTATCATTTCCTTTACACAACAAATACTTGCTACTTTGAGTTTCATTTCGCATCAAATCCCAATAATATACATTTAATCTCTGTGAGGCAGTGAGGGAATCACATGCGAGGGTCGATATGTATCCCCCAGGATGCGGACGGAGTCCTATTAGACTGGCTGGAGTACCTGGTTTTCACAGCAGGACGCCTGTGAGTCACAAGTAGAGATGAGCGAATTTGTTTGGAAAATGATCGGCAAACAAATTTGGCGCGAATATGGCACATTCGGATTCATGATCGGAAACCTTAGCAAAATTTTATAAAATCTGTAAAAATCGGTAACATTTGGAAAAAGTGCTGGAAAATATTTGCTGCACTTTAGCAACAATAATGGTGGTGTTTTCTGACCATTCGGCTTGTGTTTGCTGAGGAGAGGGGGTTTGCAAAGCTCAGAGGTGCCGCGTTATTGGGAGCACAGTAGTCAATTTTTTTTTTAACTTTATGTGTGCACATTGCGGTTAGCCAATCAGGGTGCAGGAAACACCCACAGTGTCCTGACACCACGGCATGTGTCATTGGCTGCTGAAATCACATGTCCCTCCCCATATAAATATCTGACATGTGGTTTTAGCGCCATTTTGACACTGATACTGAGAGGCTTCTCTTGATACTGCCACTGTTATTAGCAAGATTTCAGCAATTTAGTTTGGCAGTTGTATATCGGTCAGATAGTGTCCAGTGTGGCTGTAAAATTTACCTTCCGTATTTTTTTTTTTTTTTTTTGGGGGGGGGGGGGCGTTTTTGATGGTTCTCAGACAAAGCCAGCAGGGCACATGTCCTCCAAATGTGTTGTGCACTGCTTCTATTGTGCTCCATGCACAAGTATGGCATATTAAATATTTTTTGAATTATTTTTATAGCTCCATTTATTCCATGGCGCTCTACATGTGTACGGGGCAAATATAGACAAGTACAATAAACATGAGTAAAGCAAGGCACACACAAGTACAGGAGGAGAGAGGACCCTGCCCGCGAGGGCTCAAAGTCTACAGGTGATGGGTGAGGATACAATAGGAGAGGGTAGAGCTGGTTATGCGGCGGTTCAGTAGACTGGGGATCACTGCAGGTTGTAGGCTTGTCGGAAGAGGTGGGTCTTCAGGTTCCCTTTGAAGGAACCATGGTAGGCAAGAGCCTGATGTGTTGGGGTAGAGAGTTCCAGAGTATAGGGGAAACACGGGAGAAGTCTTGGATGTGGTTGTGGGAGGAAGAGATGAGAGGGGAGTAGAGGAGGAGAACATGACACGATCGAAGGTTGCGTGTAGGTAGGTAACGGGAGACCATGTCACAGATCTAAGGAGGAGTGGAGGTTGTGAATGGCTTTATAGGTCAGTTAGTGTTTTGAACTGTAGCCTCTGGGCAATAGGAAGCCAGTGAAGGGTCTGGCAGAGAGGATAAGCTGGAGAATAATGGAGAGACAGGTGGATTCGTTGGGCAGCAGAGTTTAAGATGGATTGGAGTGGTGCCAGAGTGCTAGAGGGGAGGCCAGAGAGTAGGAGGTTGCAGTAGTCGAGGCGGGAGATAAGGGCATGTACTAGTGTTTTTGTGGGTTCATGGTCAAGGAAAGCATGGATCCGGGAGATGTTTTTGAGTTGGAATCAGCAAGAGGAGGCAAGGACTTGGATATGTGGCTTGAAAGAGGATAGAATCAAAGATCACCCCGAGGCATCGAGCGTGCTGGACCGGGGAAAGCGAGCAGCAATTGACATTGATGGATAGGTCAGGTGGAGGGGTAGAGTGAGGTGGGGGAAAGATGATGAATTCGGTTTTGTCCATGTTCAGTTTTAGAAAATGAGCAGAAAAGAAGGATGAAATAGCAGTCATTGTGGGATTTTGGTCAGTAAGGAAGTGAGGACAGGTCCAGAAAGGTAGATCTGCGTGTCATCAGCATAGAGATGATATTGTAAACCGTGGGATTCTATGAGCTGTCCCAGGCCAAAGGTGTAGATGGAGAACAGTAGGGGTCCTAGAACTGAACCTTGAGGAACACCGACAGACATGGGGCGAGATGAGGAGGTCGTGTGGGAGAGAGAGAGACACTGAATGTACAGTCTGTTAGATATTATGAGATCCAGGATAGGGCCAATTCTGTGATGCTCAGAGAGGAGGGAATCTAACAGGGGGGAGTGGTCCACAGTGTCGAAGGCAGAAGACAAGTCCAGGAGGAGGAGGACAGTAGTGTAGCTTGCTCTTGGCGGTTAGCAGGTCATTGGTCACTTTAGTTAGGGTAGTTTCAGTTGAGTGATGTGGTCGGAAGCCAGATTGTAACTGGTCAAAGAGGGAGTAGGAGGAGAGGTGGGAGGACAATTCAAGATGGACATGCTGTTCCAGTAGTTTTGAGGCATAAGGGAGAAGGGATATCGGGCGATAGCTGGACACAGAGGATAGGTCGAGGGAGGGTTTTTTGAGGAGGATGTCATACTGCACCATGTCTCGGCGCTACTGCCACAGTTGCTTCAACATGTGCACAGTTGAATTCCACAGTGTGGTCACTTCGCACATCAATCGGTTAACCGGTAGTCTGCAAGATCGCTATACTCACTTAAGTGGAATGGTGAAAGTGAACACACAATGACAGTGTTTTCTACAGCAGTGCATCCATGCTGGGGCAGCAGTGTAGGAATTGCTGTAGCATCAGTTTGAGCCATAAAAGGCTCGTGTGTAAGGTTGGCCCTGCATAGGGCCGCCACCAGGTTTGCACTGTTATCTCACACAACCTTCCCTGGCTACAGGTTGAGTGTAGACAGCCATTGGTCATCCTCGTCATGAATAGCTGTCCACAACTGTTGATCTGTATGACTGCGATCTCCAAAGCGTATTAATTTAAAAGCTGCCCAATTGCGGTGAGCCATGGCTGCGCAGTACAGAGCTGGGGGGATTCCCTCTGCAGTGTTGTAACATTGGTTTCATTAAGGCAGAGATTGAGTGCATAGGTGGAGGCCCTAAAGGAGGTGGAGGAGGCAGAATCACTGGAGGAAGTATTACATACAGAGGTTTGATCTGCAAGCCCTAGGGATTCAAAGATTTGGTGTCTAGTGTCACCTTTCTGTCTAATGCTTAAAGTCTCCATCTCCTGGTGTGTTTTAGTTTTGTTCTCCAAGTCAAGCTGTTTAGTAATTTAGTTCTCCAACCCCTGTAGTCTAGTAGTTTCATTCTCCATGTTCTGGTGTGTATTTTTTTAGTTCTGCAATCATAGCTGCTTAGTAGTTTAGTTCTCCAACCCTTTTGTCTATTTGTTTAGTTATCCATCGTCGTATACTGTGTAGTGGTTTAGTTCTACAACCCTGGCTGTTTAGTAGTTTCGTTCTCCAACCCCTGTTGTCTAGTAGCTTAGTTATCCATCTTATGGTGCATCTTTGTTTATTTTTCCATCCCCAAGTGCCCTGCAAGTCTTGTGGATTGCAAGACTTGTGGAGCAGACCCTTCCTCGACTCCCTCTACAGCCACCAGAGTCACCCATTGCCCAGTCATCTAGCTGTAATTCCCCTGGCCATGCTTGCTCATCCAGGCGTCATTGTTTAAATGCACCCTGGCAGGCATAGAATTTTTCAGGGAACGGGTCATGTTGTCTGCCACTTGTTGCTGTAGCGCAGGCACATCTTTCTGTTATGATCCGGTGACCTTGGAGCCGCATGAAACTTTCTCTGGAGTAGGTGGTAACTGTACTGACCGCAAATCCTGATCTAACACTGCAACTAGAAGTAGCTGTGGGGTGTACCTAACATACCCTAGACACCTCGTCACAGCCGGAGGACTAAATACCCCTATAGATGGAAATAGGAATACTATCTTGCCTCAGAGCAGAACCCCAAAGGATAGGCAGCCCCCCACGAATATTGACTGTGAGTAGGAGAGGAAAGACACACACAGGCAGAAAACAAGATTTAGCACAAGAGGCCACTCTAGCTAAAATAGGAAAGGATAGGACAGAGTTCTGTGCGGTCAGTATTAAAACCCTTCCAAAAATATCCACAGCAGATTATACAAAAAATTCCTCCATCTAACTAAAGACGTGGAACGTATATCTGCAACTCCAGAGAATCCTACACACAGAGCAGAAATACAATCAAAATTCAGCACACAGCATGTGTGCCAAAGGAAAAAAAACAGACTCTTATCTTTGCTGAATTGGCAGCTAAGCAGGAGAAACCAGACAGAGGTCCAACACCTCCCAATAACCATTGACAACTGGCAAGGACTAATGAATCCTGCAAACCTAAGTACTAAAGTCAGAATTGCAATCAGCAGATACACCTGACCAGGACTGCCGCCCAGGGACAACTGCATTACCACCTACAACCACCGGAGGGAGCCCAACATCACAACATCTTTCCTAGAGAAGTAACGGTGCCAGGGCAACTGGTATTGGGGCGGACTTCAACGGCCATCAGCTTTCGGAAACCGTCTGTATCCATAAAGGCAGAAAGGCTGCATATCTGTGGCCAACAGATTGAAGTGGCCCTGAAACAAATCACAGAGATCACAGGCCATGAGTCATACAGAAACAAGCACTGTGATCTTAGTAGCGAATAGCTCTCAGCTAGTCTCCATCATCCAGACAATGACACAATTGGTCCACGAACCATCCGAGGATGCGCAGGCTGTTCACAATAATTAGTTCTCAGAAAAGTAATAGTGAGTACGGCTTATCCCCATCCAGATTACAACACATGGAATATGCGTATATTGCGATGTACATTCACTCTAACTCCACGATAACCCTGCACTCCTTGCTACCAACAACAATCCTGTTTGTAACCCAATAAATAAATGCAGACTGATTGAATGCCATTCTTCGTTGGAGGTTCATATTATCAGGGTGTTCCATCCCCTCTTCCTCAGAGTAGCAGTCATATACTGGCCCCCATGCTCACCCATCCACTTCCTTGATCACTTTTATGCATTGTGTCCACACTTCATGTCCTCAGAATTGACAAACCTTATCCTGGGAGACTTCAACAGCTCCACCTCTCCATTTGCATCCCAGCTTCTATCTCTAGCCAATTCTTGTGGTCTCTCAAAAATTTCAATCCCTGAGACACACAAAAATGCTAACACCCCTGATCTAGACTTTGTCCGGTTAAGTTCAATCTCCTAGCTAGATGACTCACCTCTTCCCCTTTGTCCCCCGTGAAACTAGGAGTATAACTACAATTTATACATTTTTTAGGTGCTCCCTAAAAGCACGTGTTTAGGGCAGCCTATCACGTTCCCTAATCAAAGGCCTTTTTATATATAAACCACTTATTCTCTACTTCTCTGAACATAATTCACCATCAAACTCAACCATACCCCAAAAGGCTCATGCAGCCTTTATCTACACCCCATTTACTCAAGATAGTTAACTGTGCTATGTGTAGGAGTGAAGAATCTTTTCTATGTGAGCACAACTGCAGAAATTAGGGTTTACTGCTGTGCCGGCACATTGTGGAATAGGGTGAACACGACAAGCTGCTGTACTGTGAGAAGTGCAGGCGGGGATGTTACGATAGATTGAGAAATATGGGGTGTGCTTGTTAGGTAAGATTACTCAAAACAGCAGGCATGTCCAATTCCATATCAGCTAATTGGCTATCAATCACCCTAACAGTAGGGGGTAAACAAGTGGAGGTTCTTTGGCCAGAGACCTGTGTGACAACTTGAGGGAGAAGAAAGAATCAAAAGATGTGGTTGATGGGGTGGACTGTGGTTGGCAAGACCCGCTAGTCTGCATTTTAGCACAGTGACATTCCCAGATTAACGCATGTTGATCACACATGTGGCAGGTCATGAATTTAGTACTGAAATGATTTCATTTTTTCACTCTACTAGGCTGTTTTTTTTTTTTTTAACAAAAAGTTGACAGATAACATGATTTTTAAGATTTTTGTCTATCTGAAAAAAAAAAAAAAGACCCAAGCTAGGCAACTGCAGAACCATGAACACTGCTGTCCACTGCCAGAGTTGGGCTTCAGGATGCATTGGTTGTCATGATTGCATAGCTCTGTGTACGTAACGTCCTCATCTTCATCCTCCTCTTCTGAGCTAATCAGCTGCATGCCTCTGGGTTTACAACAAGTGTGATCAACTACGTCATCCTCTATGTTCTACCACTCCTTGCCCTGAGAGTCACCCTCGTCCTCTTCCTGCCTTGACAGCACAGTATCTGTGTCTCGTCACAAATGGATCACCTTCACCCAACGGGGATAACGTCTGTTGAAGAGGGTTTGGTTTATGCTCAGAAAAAAACTTCATCCGGCCATAGATCTAAGTCAGAAAAAAAATTTGGCCATCGGTGCAGATGATTTCCTCCGCTTGACTCTGAATCTTTAGAGCTGACCTCTGATCCCCATGAAATAGAATGTGTGAACAGGTCTGCAAAATGGTCCATCTATGGTTCCTTACAGGCAGTTGGGCACTTGGAGAGCTGTGATGTGAGGGAAAAAAAGGGAAATTGGGGTGCCACCACTGAGGACTGTACGGTGTGTGATGTTAAGGTGAAGGAAGAGGAGCAGAGGCCACTTGATGCAGCACTTGCCATCTACTGGAGCACATGCACTTTCTGGCCCTCATCTACAAAGTGTACCATTGTACGGTTGCTAAATAAAAGGGAGCGTAGTTGCCTGTCCAGTAACAGAAGTTGTAAAAATGCTGCACAAATTCTGACTGCAGCAAAACAAAACAACTTCTGATTCCTCATATCATACCTGTCTCACAACCCTAAACAGCTATTAAGTACTTTCAATTCTTTCCTGCGTCCACCAGTTCCCCCTCCCTCTCCTCATCTAAATACTTTGCCTCACCACCTGTGAACATGACACTAATGTCCCACCTCATTCCAAACTTTACCACTGTCTTCATCACAAGCATAACTGACCTCTTGAACATGTCACTAACAGCTGGTGTCTTCCATCCTGATTGAAACATACCTTGATCACACCCATCCTCAAAAAACACACTCTTGACCCATCCTCTGTGGCTACCCATCGTCCCATATCATTTCTACCCTAGGGCACCAAACTGCTAGAACAACATGTCCATTTTGAACCGTCCTCCCACCTCTCGTCTTGCTTCATCTTTGACCACATACAATCTGACTACAGACCGCACCATTCCACTGAAACTGCCCTGACTAAAGTCATCAATCTACTAACTGCCAAATGAAAGCAATGAGAGTTTGTCCTCCTCCTTGTCCTGGACCTGCCATCTGTCTTTGACACAGTGGACCATTCCTTCTTACTACAGATGCTCTGATCTGTTGACATTACAGACTTGGCCCTTTGTAGGATGTCCTCATACCTAACAGACAGGACATTCAGTGTCTCCCACTCACACACCACCTCTTAATCTAGTCCCCTATGTGTCGGTGTCCACCAAGGATCAGTTGTAGGACCGGGAATTATGCTTATAGGGCACACTCGTGCGCTCCTTCCCTTTTAAAGGGACTACCCACATCAACCTATAGCTGGGCGACACCTATTTTAGGCTTCTTCTCCAATATGGAGGTGCCTGAGCTATGTTAGTTTGCCTTGCATGCTTGCTAAATGTCAAGTTACAATGGGCCATATGTCTGCTTGTCTACTCTGTACCCGTCTGCTCTTACCTGTCTGTGTCATCTGCTTGTACCTGTCTGTCCATAAGCCGGTCCAGATTGCACCTGCCAGCACCCATCTGTCTGACTGCCAGTGCTTTTCTGTTTCTCAGCCGGTGCCATCTGCACCCATGGTTCCAGAGTCCCTACAGTGCCTGCCTGCATTTTCATCCCTCCTTTGGGCCTTAGGAGCTTACCCTCTGTAGAGGGTCAGCTGCCACATTCTGTATGTCAGCCATGGAGTAGCACCTGGTGCCATCTCTTTGTACCTCCTTGGTTCACAGTTTACCTACTGCCTCTTGTCCAAGTGGGGATTTGGTAGGCCACCTAGTTATGCCCCTTCCAGGCTTTCAGAGGGATACGGAACAGTGATTCCACCACCTTACCCACTACAGTCTCCATCTGGTGGGTTGGCTGTAGGGGGAAGAGGTGTCGGTCCCCGCTATACTAATTCTACTTTATTGCAATTGATGCCACTTTGTTGGTGCCTGCCACTAATTTTTGAAAACGTGTAGACTCATGGTTGGGTCTCCTTCATGCGTGTTGCCTATAGCATTAGGCCTCCGAGACAGGCTATGTGCACACATTGCGAATTTTGCTGTGGATCCGCAGCAACTTTCCATGCGTTTACAGTACAATGTAAATGTATGGAAACCGCAATCCGCAGTGCCCATGCTGTGGAAAAAAAAAAAAAACACACGGAAACGCTGCGGGTTACATTCCGCAGCATGTCAATTCCTTGTGTGGATTCCGCTGCGGTTTACACCTGCTCCACAATAGGGATCCGCAGGTGTACAACCGCAGGTGGAATCCGCACAAAATCTGCATAAAAACCGCGGTAAATCTGCAGGTAAAACAGTGCCTTTTACCTGCGGATGTCTCAGATCTGCTGCGGAAAAATCCGCAGAGCTCCAAAATACGTGTGCACATAGCCTCAAGCCTTCACTTCCTTGTACTTAACTACCCGTGTTACTATCCTTAAATTTTTCTGACAATAGTAGTCTAGAAAACTTATTTGTGCCACCTGAGTGTGGCTCAGCATGAAAGCAAGTAGAGGTGTTGCATGTGGCATCAGGGCTCTCAGCAAAGGGACCCTACACCAATCCCTCACCCACCTCGTCTTACTGTGACGTTCATTAGAAAGCTGTAAATGCTGTCCCAGACCCTGATGCCTCATGCCTGGTTGATTGCTGCAGTTCCATGATGCAATTTGTACTGTGGGTGAATGGAGGCCACTTTCCTGGTGTCTGTCCCTCATTTGATGTCTTTTGGCAGCATTTCGGGCTGTTCCAAGGTGTTGTGCATGCGCTTGTTTTTGCTTTCTATTGACTATAATGGTGTTCGGTTGCAACGTTTGACCTCTGTCATTGACAACAAAGAATATATAACAAAATATTGAGAATAACTTTTGTTAACAACCAAATACTTATTTTCCACCATAATTTGAAAAATAAATCTTGCCAAATCGGACAAGGTGATTTTCTGGATTTGCATTCTCAAATTTGACTCTCATAGTTGCGGTCTACCTATGATGTCAATTACAGGCCTCTCATCTTTTTAAAGGGGGGAACTTGCACAATTGGTGGCTGACTAAATACTTTTTTCCCCCCACTTTAAGTAAGATTGCTATACTTCAATGGCTTACCTTATTATTATACTTACTTTTACTTTCACATAGGATAAAACCATATTGATAATTTCATCAGAGGCTGGAATCATATACTTTTGATATTTTAAGGAAAAGTCCATCTTCTTGAAAAAGTTGACTGCCATGATGATCTGTGCTTAGATTGATAAGTTCTGATGTAAAAAGCTGTTAAAAAAATAGAAATGTTATTACAGTGTAGTAGAAAACAACTAGGAAGAAACAAAGCTATGGACCTATGGTCTTATCTCATAACACAGGAGTAGAACAATATTGTATCATACAATTATTAGGTTCTGTAGAAGGACGTAGATCTGGGGATTTATTATGATGGAATATAGGCTGAACTGGATGGACAAATGTCTTTTTTCGGCCTTACTAACTATGTTACTATGAGTGTCAGGTAAAGGGAAGATGCCCTCACCTTGCCGAGTTGCTTAATGGCAACACATAATTAACATACATCAGTTGCTGCACAGATACTGGTCGGGAAGACAACACTTGGTGAAAGGAAAATGGAGGGATGTATCACTAATGCGCTGCCGAGACGGAATATCCTTAAAAGCTAAACATTTAAGAGGTTTATAAGTCTACGTGTTTCGAGGTCATGCCAGACCTCTTCATCAGGACAAACCTGGTGGGACTGTAAAGATAGCTATGCCTTAGGGCTCATCTCCACTTGTGTGAGAAAAAAACGGTCCGATTTACGGACCGAAAAAACTGATGTAACGTCTGCGAGTGCCATGCGAGTGTCATGCAATTTTTTTATCGCAACATCCGTATGACATCCGTATTGCTGTCCGATTTTTACGCACGGGTCTCCTTAGAAAAGCCGGCAATTCAGCACAGAGTACAGAAAAATCACACTGACAGGTTAGATTAGAGTAGATATATACACATAGAATAGGTATATATACATATATATATGTCAGGGAGACACCTATATATATATATTTATATTTAATGCAGCGTGAGAGAGCTTTAAAGCTGGTAATTCAATTACCGGCTTTTGCTTTCTCCTTCACAAACCCGACATGATATGAGACCTGGTTTACATATAGTAAACCATCTCATATCACCATTTTTTTTGCACATTATTAAAAATTATTTTAATGAAATAAATAAAATATTACAACAACCTTTGTTTTTATTTCATTAAAATAATTTTTAATAATGTGTGTGTTTTTTTAACTCTTTCATTCAATTGGATTAATAATGGATAGGTGTCATAATTGACGCCTCTCCATTATTAATTAGGCTTAATGTCACCTTACAATAGCAAGGTGGCATTAACCCTTCATTACCCCATATCCCACCGCTACACGGGAATGGGAAGAGAGTGGCCAAGTGCCAGAATAGGCGCATCTTCCAGATGTGCCTGTTCTGGGGTGGCTGGGGGCAGGTATTTTTAGCCAGGGGGGGGCCAATAACCGTGGACCCTCTCCAGGCTATTAATATCTGCCCTCAGTCACTGGCTTTACTACTCTGGCGGAGAAAATTGTGCGGGAGCCCACGCCAATTTTTTCCGCCATTTAACCCTTAAATATAATAGCTAGAACGGCCAAATTTTGCATATACACACTACTGACATTAGTAGTGTGGAATATGCAAAAAAAATGGTGATATGAGATGGTTTACTGTATGTAAACCAGGTCTCATATCATGTCGGGTTTAGGAAGGAGAAAGCAAAAGCCGGTAATTGAATTACCAGCTTTAAAGCTCTCTCACGCTGCATTATATATGTGTCTCTCTGACATATATATATATACAGTGGGGCAAAAAAGTATTTAGTCAGTCAGCAATAGTGCAAGTTCCACCACTTAAAAAGATGAGAGGCGTCTGTAATTTACATCATAGGTAGACCTCAACTATGGGAGACAAACTGAGAAAAAAAATCCAGAAAAATCACATTGTCTGTTTTTTTAACATTTTATTTGCATATTATGGTGGAAAATAAGTATTTGGTCAGAAACAAACAATCAAGATTTCTGGCTCTCACAGACCTGTAACTTCTTCTTTAAGAGTCTCCTCTTTCCTCCACTCATTACCTGTAGTAATGGCACCTGTTTAAACTTGTTATCAGTATAAAAAGACACCTGTGCACACCCTCAAACAGTCTGACTCCAAACTCCACTATGGTGAAGACCAAAGAGCTGTCAAAGGACACCAGAAACAAAATTGTAGCCCTGCACCAGGCTGGGAAGACTGAATCTGCAATAGCCAACCAGCTTGGAGTGAAGAAATCAACAGTGGGAGCAATAATTAGAAAATGGAAGACATACAAGACCACTGATAATCTCCCTCGATCTGGGGCTCCACGCAAAATCCCACCCCGTGGGGTCAGAATGATCACAAGAACGGTGAGCAAAAATACCAGAACCACGCGGGGGGACCTAGTGAATGAACTGCAGAGAGCTGGGACCAATGTAACAAGGCCTACCATAAGTAACACACTACGCCACCATGGACTCAGATCCTGCAGTGCCAGACGTGTCCCACTGCTTAAGCCAGTACATGTCCGGGCCCGTCTGAAGTTTGCTAGAGAGCATTTGGATGATCCAGAGGAGTTTTGGGAGAATGTCCTATGGTCTGATGAAACCAAACTGGAACTGTTTGGTAGAAACACAACTTGTCATGTTTGGAGGAAAAAGAATACTGAGTTGCATCCATCAAACAACATACCTACTGTAAAGCATGGTGGTGGAAACATCATGCTTTGGGGCTGTTTCTCTGCAAAGGGGCCAGGACGACTGATCCGGGTACATGAAAGAATGAATGGGGCCATGTATCGTGAGATTTTGAGTGCAAACCTCCTTCCATCAGCAAGGGCATTGAAGATGAAACGTGGCTGGGTCTTTCAACATGACAATGATCCAAAGCACACCGCCAGGGCAACGAAGAAGTGGCTTCGTAAGAAGCATTTCAAGGTCCTGGAGTGGCCTAGCCAGTCTCCAGATCTCAACCCTATAGAAAACCTTTGGAGGGAGTTGAAAGTCCGTGTTGCCAAGCGAAAAGCCAAAAACATCACTGCTCTAGAGGAGATCTGCATGGAGGAATGGGCCAACATACCAACAACAGTGTGTGGCAACCTTGTGAAGACTTACAGAAAACGTTTGACCTCTGTCATTGCCAGCAAAGGATATATTACAAAGTATTGAGATGAAATTTTGTTTCTGACCAAATACTTATTTTCCACCATAATATGCAAATAAAATGTTAAAAAAACAGACAATGTGATTTTCTGGATTTTTTTTTCTCAGTTTGTCTCCCATAGTTGAGGTCTACCTATGATGTAAATTACAGACGCCTCTCATCTTTTTAAGTGGTGGAACTTGCACTATTGCTGACTGACTAAATACTTTTTTGCCCCACTGTGTATATATATATATATATATATATATATATATATATATATATATATATATATATATATATGTATATATACCTATTCTATGTGTATATATCTACTCTAATCTAACATGTCAGTGTGATTTTACTGTACTCTGCGCTGAATTGCCGGCTTTTCTAAGGACACGGGTGCGTAAAAATCGGACAGCACTCGCATGGTGCGAGTGCTGTGCGTTTTTTTTCTCGCACCCATTGACTTGCATTGGCGAGTCTCGTCCGAGAATCTCAGCAATACGCAGCATGCTGCGATTTTTTTCTCAGCCGACACAGATTTTTCTCAGTCCGATTTCGGCTGGGGGAAGGGAAAAAAAAAAACCAAAAACCAAATGGAGTGTCACCTATTGATTAACATTGGTCCGAGTGCAATCCGATTTTTTATCGGATTGCACTCGTCCGTTTTCCTCACAAGTGGAGATGAGCCCTTACAGTCTCAATAGGTTTGTCCTGATGAAAAGCTTTTAACGATATTCTGTCTCAGCAGTGCCTTAGTGATACTTCCCTCCCTTTTACCAATTATTGCAGTGTCGGAATGGATAGCTTTTTAACCATTTCAAAATAATTTTTTTTAGACCAATATAGAAAAAAAAAAAAAAAGCACAAAAAGTAGAAATAGAAAAGTCAGCAGCTTCACTATTTTTAATAATGATGCTTTAAAAATGAGTTGGCTGCACTATTCAAATACTGAAGATATATTTAGTTACAATTATTACATGAGTGTTGACAGGGGTGGACACTGACAGCTTGGGACCCCTGTGCAACAAATGTGTAATATATATATAGGCAACAAGAGACCTATGGCCCAAAGTCACATTAATCCCTGTGTCCAGGAGAACCTCTGTTTGGTACCCGTTCACGAGTACCTGGCACACTCGTGGTTTGCCGCCGGATGTGCCCGTAGTGGTGATACAGACTGGCTGGGCACACAGACTCATGGCCAGTGTTCCCGCAGTTCATGGGCTTAGATGTCACCGAACAGTTACTAGCCCCATGCCCGGGCTCTGTTGCAATGTCCTGAGTGGGTTTATACCGCTCAATCAATTCTATCAGTAGTTCCAGGGTGCCTAGGCCGCTCAGCCTGACCCAACGTTGCATGGCGGTTGGCAGAGCCCGCACCATCCGGTCAACCACGATTCTCTCCATCATTTTGTATGTGGAAAGAAAAAAACAAAACAAACAAACAACTCAGGTTGGAGGCACTTCTTCACCAACTGCAATAAGTCATTTGCTTGAGACCTGGTGTACCAAGAAACTACATAGGACCACTGGTACACCCAATGATCACCCCTCACCTTAGGGGGGGGTCTCTTTACCATGCTGAAGCTCTGCTAAATTCCACTGCAGCGCCTCTTGCTGCTGCAACTGCAGCTCCTGCAGAACCTCTCGCAGAGACCGCTGAAATTTCAGCGTCTCTTGCTGATGCCTTTGCTGACTGAGCACAACCTGCTCCAAAAGCTCCTCCGTTTTTCCAGCAGACTTGCACAATGATCTGCAGCTCTCTCTGGGGTATGCCTCAGTTCACACGGCCCGCATTCTTTCCACCAAATGTAAGGCAGCGGTCGGTCGCAGTGAAGAGGCAGTGACCCACAAAGTTCAAACATAAAAGTCTTTTTAAGGCTGGTTTCACATTTGCGTTTTTTGGCGCTGCGTTTTAGCGCAAAAAAACGCATGCGTTTTTTTTCCTATATTTAACATTAAAAACGCATGTGTTTTTTTTGTATGCGTTTTGCCGCGTTTGACGACGCATGCGTCGTTTCTCTGCTTGCGTTTTGTTGCAGAAATGCAACATGTAGTAATTTCTAGAGGCTTTTTTGCGGCAAAAAAAATGCATGCTTTTTTTGCGGCAAAAAAACGTATTGCGGTCTATGTAAACGCACATGCGTTTGGTTGCGTTTTTGAATGCATGCGTTTCCATAGAAAAAAAAACAAGTCTACACACTGATAAACCACCCCCCACCATCAAGGTGATAAAGGGATCCAAACCCTAATCCTAACCCCCCCCACCATCAAGGTGATAAATGGATCCTAACCCTAATCCTAACCCCCCCCACCATCAAGGTGATAAATGGATCCTAACCCTAGGGATCCAAACCCTAACCCTAGCTATTTCTATTTATAGTGGGTTTTCTAGTTGATTTTGATAATTGGCAGCTGTCACACACTTCTCATCATGCTTTTTAAAAACGCAAACGCAGGAAAAAAAACGCATGTAAATGCGTCAAAACGCCACAGTTTTTTTTACCGCATACGAAAACGCATGCGTCTAAAAAACGCAGCGTTTGCACACGTTTACATGCGTTTTTCACCACCTACGTTTGCGTTTTTAATGCTGTGTTTTTAAACGCAAATGTGAAACTAGCCTTATATGTTTTCTTCACACAGAAAAGGTTCCACACAAATACATAAAACTTCAGTGTTCAATTCACATCAGTTTATAACAGCATCCTTTGGATTGCAGTCACTACACACGCTAGTCCTCCTTTGACTAGATCCGTGGGTGTCCTGCACACAGTCTCTACTCTCAGCTGCACACAGACCTTGGCCTCCTCCTGTCTTTAGCTGTGGCATATGTCAGTCTTTCCTTTGGGCACAGGACAGCCTACCGCCAGGCACAAGACCTGTCCATATCCGTGACCAGTCATCATGGACAGCAGCACCACTGTGTATGCTGTGGGTTGTCAGGCCTCACTCTGGCCCTGACACACCTGAGACTCAACTCTAAGGGTATGTGCACACATTGCGGATTTTGCTGCGGATCCGCAGCAGTTTTCCATGAGTTTACAGTACAATGTAAACCTATGGGAAACAAAAACGCTGTGCCCATGCTGCGGAAAAAACGCATGGAAACGCAGCGTTTTATTTTCTGCAGCATGTCAATTCTTTGTGCGGAATCCGCAGCGTTTTTACATCTGCTTCAATAGAAAACTGCAGATGTAAATCCGCAGCGGAATCCGGTTTTTCTGCTATCTGGCGCTTTATGAGAGATATAGATATATACAGTGGGGCAAAAAAGTATTTAGTCAGTCAGCAATAGTGCAAGTTCCACCACTTAAAAAGATGAGAGGCGTCTGTAATTTACATCATAGGTAGACCTCAACTATGGGAGACAAACTGAGAAAGAAAAATACAGAAAATCACATTGTCTGTTTTTTTAACATTTTATTTGCATATTATGGTGGAAAATAATTATTTGGTCAGAAACAAACAATCAAGATTTCTGGCTCTCACAGACCTGTAACTTCTTCTTTAAGAGTCTCCTCTTTCCTCCACTAAATAACCTGTAGTAATGGCACCTGTTTAAACTTGTTATCAGTATAAAAAGACACCTGTGCACACCCTCAAACAGTCTGACTCCAAACTCCACTATGGTGAAGACCAAAGAGCTGTCAAAGGACACCAGAAACAAAATTGTAGCCATGCACCAGGCTGGGAAGACTGAATCTGCAATAGCCAACCAGCTTGGAGTGAAGATTTCAACAGTGGGAGCAATAATTAGAAAATGGAAGACATACAAGACCACTGATAATCTCTCTCGATCTGGGGCTCCACGCAAAATCCCACCCTGTGGGGTCAGAATGATCACAAGAACGGTGAGCAAAAATCCCAGAACCAAGTGGGGGGACCTAGTGAATGAACTACAGAGAGCTGGGATCAATGTAACAAGGCCTACCATAAGTAAGACACTACGCCACCATGGACTCAGATCCTGCAGTGCCAGACGTGTCCCACTGCTTAAGCCAGTACATGTCCGGGCCCGTCTGAAGTTTGCTAGAGAGCATTTGGATGATCCAGAGGAGTTTTGGGAGAATGTCCTATGGTCTGATGAAACCAAACTGGAACTGTTTGGTAGAAACACAACTTGTCGTGCTTGGAGGAAAAAGAATACTGCGTTGCATCCATCAAACACCATACCTACTGTAAAGCATGGTGGTGGAAACATCATGCTTTAGGGCTGTTTCTCTGCAAAGGGGCCAGGACGACTGATCCGGGTACATGAAAGAATGAATGGGGCCATGTATCGTGAGATTTTGAGTGCAAACCTCCTTCCATCAGCAAGGGCATTGAAGATGAAACGTGGCTGGCTCTTTCAACATGACAATGATCCAAAGCACACCGCCAGGGCAACGAAGGAGTGGCTTCGTAAGAAGCATTTCAAGGTCCTGGAGTGGCCTAGCCAGTCTCCAGATCTCAACCCTATAGAAAACCTTTGGAGGGAGTTGAAAGTCCGTGTTGCCAAGCGAAAAGCCAAAAACATCACTGCTCTAGAGGAGATCTGCATGGAGGAATGGGCCAACATACCAACAACAGTGTGTGGCAACCTTGTGAAGACTTACAGAAAACATTTGACCTCTGTCATTGCCAACAAAGGATATATTACAAAGTATTGAGATGAAATTTGTTTCTGACCAAATACTTATTTTCCACCATAATATGCAAAAAAAATGATAAAAAAACAGACAATGTGATTTTCTGGATTTTTTTTTCTCAGTTTGTCTCCCATAGTTGAGGTCTACCTATGATGTAAATTACAGATGCCTCTCATCTTTTTAAGTGGTGGAACTTGCACTATTGCTGACTGACTAAATACTTTTTTGCCCCACTGTATGTGTGTATATATATATATATACACATACATACATACATACACATATATATATATATATATATATATATATATATATATATATATATATATATATATATATATATATATATATATATATATATACATACACTTAAGAATATAGCTCATGGTCTGGGCAAATATTAAAAAGTCAAAACAAGTGCTAATGGTTTGTTGACCAGATTCAGTAAATGCCATGGATTCAAAGAGTCCGACCGGTTATCAAAAACTTGCAAGAGAGCAGGGGGGAGGAAAATCCAAACAACAACCTATGGTCTAAGGCCGGCGTCACACTGGCGTATTGCATCCGATGTGCACTGGATGCGATATGCTAATGACACTCGGCTCCTGCTCGCAGCAGAGCAGGAGCCGAGTGTCATGTGTCTGCGCTCCGATTCTCTCGCACAGGGAGGATTGGAGCACAGCTGCGGAGGAGGCGGAGAAATGAATTTCTCCATTGCTGGGGTCCGCTTATAACGCACATCACTCGGATGATATCCGAGTAGTGTGCGCTGTCTCACTCGTACCCATAGGCTTATATGGGTGCGAGTGAGCCGAGAGTTTTCCTCAGTCCGAGACAATCGCAGCATGCTGCAATTGTCTCGGACCGAGGAAAACGGCCGACAAAAAAGTCGGCTGCTGGGAGCTGCCCCATAGCTTAACATTGGTCCGAGTACAATGCGATTTTTTATCGCATTGCACTCGGCCGTTTAAAACACCAGTGTGACGCCGGCCTTATAATAAAAGTTGCTTTATTGTGGAAGGTACAGAAGCGGTGGCAGCAGTGGATAGCCACCAAACAAGATAAATACGGGGCACTGAAACCATACATGCCATATTAATAGTATAAACAATATAAATAAATAACAAAGGGCCACAGATGTATCCAAAAGCATGTAAGAGTTTGGAGAAGTATATAGATGTCTACAAAATTAGGTCACATAAAAGTCAGTACCGTCCCAGCTCTTAATAGAGCCTAGAAACATGCTAAATACAGGATAGACATATTGTATATAACATAGAAATCAATGATAGGAATACATCACTCAAGAAGTGCAGGCAAGTGCTGGCAGGTAGAGGGTCCCAGAGCCCGCCCCAATGCGCATTTCGGAACACCTTCGTCAGGGGGCACATTGTACAACAGCGGGGAGTGGTAGACATTCATTATATCTATTCTATTCTAACCTGTCAGTGTGATTTTACTGTACACCGCACTGAATTGCCGACTTTTCTATAGAACACCGCTGCATATTTCTCGCAAGTCACACTGTTGGTCCGTGTGTAATCCGCATTTTTCTTGCCCCATAGACTTTCATTGGCATATTTTTTGCGCAATACGCTGCCAGACGCAGCATGCTGCGATTTTCTTTGGCCGTACAAAACGGATGCGTAAAATACGGCAGATAGGAGCTGGCCCATAGAAAATCATTGGTCCGTGTGCAATACGTATTTTCTGCGCCTCTCATACATCCGTAAAACTCGCTAGTGTGACTCCGGCCTAATAGTCACCCCTAAGTAAGCCAAAATTTCTGTACTTAACTTGCTATATTCCCTGATGCCTTGCAAGGCCAAGTCATAGTAGGCCTTTTGGGACTTCCCCATCAAGTATGCTGCCAGAACCTCTACCGATTGATATGGCGGAAGTTTCTCCTTCTCGGAAACACTTTCAAAAACGGTCAAAAGGCCTCTATGTCATCACCTAGGGCAATTTTCTTTGTCTGCTAACATTAGAGTCGGAGCTGCCACCGTGCCACAAACCCCCTCTGTGATCAAATCCATCTGCTGCTGCTGTTGTCAGTGCAGGTCCCATTGCTGTTGCTGCTAAAGTTGAATCTGATGAATAAGTAGCGTACTCGTCTCCTGTTGCACCAGCTGTTGCTGGTGCTGCTGGGCTTGCACCAGGTGTATCAGCAGGTCCTCCATGCTGTCTGACATCGCTTGCTGGCTTATGGCCGCCCTCAGCCAGGACATGCAGTGCCTCTGTAGCAGTCACACGTGTTCGCTGAGAACGCTGCTGGCACTTCTAACACAATTGTAAGGGATTGGCTCTGTGGTAGGTGCGGGTTCACACACAGGATTCGGAGCGATGCAAAAACAAACAGGCAGTTAATTAAAAGTTCATAAACCATCAGGTTCAACAAAATAAAGCAGCCTCTTCCAGGTACAAAAAAGGTATAACAGAACACAAAAATAGAAAATAACAAATTCATATAACACACAGGCTCACTTGTTTAACTATCAGCCCTTTCCTCTCATACTCCAGCAGGGTCTGAGCCTCCTTGCCTTGCACAAACACGCAGAGACCAAGTGAGAAAGCACCCGCCTTAAGTCAGACACTCCAAGACCAGGACTGGAGGTAAGTGAAAAGCTAATCCCAGCCAGCTTTGTCAGCTGCTCATAAAACCCGGACCCATAGTCTGGACCCATTAACCACCAGAGCTTTTTTGGGTTTTGCGTTTTCTTTTTTCGCTCCCCTCCTTCCCAGAGCCATAACTTTATTTTTCTGTCAATAAGGCAATGTGAGGGCTTATTTTTAGCATGACGAGTAGTACTTTTGAATGACACCATTGGTTTTACCATGTTGTGTACTAGAAAACGTGAAAAAAAAGTCTAAGTGCCGAGAAATTGCAAAAAAAAGTGCAATCTCACACTTGTTTTTGTTTGTTTTTTTGCTAGGTTCACTAAATGCTAAAACTGACCTGTAGTGATGAGCGAATACACTTGTTACTCCGAGATTTCTCGAGCATGCTCGGGTGTCCTCCGAGTATTTTTTAGTGCTCGGAGATTTAGTTTTTATTGCCGCAGCTGAATGTTTTACATCTGTTAGCCAGCATAAGTACATGTGGGGATTCCCTAGCAAACAGGCAACCCCCACATGTACTTATGCTGGCTAACAGATGTAAATCATTCAGCTACGGCAATAAAAACTAAATTTCCGGGCACTAAAAAATACTCGGAGGACACTCAAGCGTGCTTGGAAAATCTTGAGTAACGAGTATATTCGCTCATCATTACTGACCTGCCATTATGATTCTCCAGGCCATTACAAGTTCATAGACACCAAACATGTCTGGGTTGTTTTTTAGCTAAGTGGTGAAAAAAAAATCCAAACTGCTAAAAAAAAAAAAAAAAAAAAAATATTGCGCAATTTTAGTGCTTGGAAATGTCGTTTTATTTTTTTTATTTTGAATGGGGCGTAAGAGGGTGATTTGAACTTATATTTTTTATTTTTTTCATATTTTTAAAAACTTATTTTTTTTACTTTTGCCATGCTTCAATAGGCTCCATGGGAGGCTAGAAGCTGTCACAACTTGATCGGCTCTGCTACATAGAGGCGATGTTCAGATCGCCCCTATGTAAGGCCGGTTTCACACGTCAGTGGCTCCGATACGTGAGGTGACAGTTTCCTCACGTACCGAATCCACTGACACACGTAGACACATAAAAATCAATGCATCTGTTCAGATGTCATTGATATTTTGCGGACCGTGTCTCCGTGTGCCAAACACAGAGACATGTCAGTGTTCGTGGGAGCGCACGGATTACACGGACCCATTAAAGTCAATGGGTCCGTGTAAAACACGTACCGCACACGGACATTGTCTGTGTGCAGTCCGTGTGCCGTGCAGGAGACAGCGCTACATTAAGCGCTGTCCCCCCCACTGGTGCTGAACCAATACCACACGCACCGTGCCGGAGACAGCGCTAAAGTTTAGCACTGTCCCCGGCATCGTGCTGAAGCCCCATTCATATGTTCCCTGCAGCAGCATTTGAAGATATGAATAATAGTGTTTAATATAAATATCTATCTGCCCCCTGCCCTCCCACCCCCTGTGCGCCCCCCCCACCCCGTGTACACTCCCCCCCCCCCCTCCGGTGTTTTGAAAATACTCACCCGGCTCGCTCCCTCGCCGGCACTGCTTCCTCTTCTGGCCGCATCTTCTCCTGTATGTGGTCACGTGGGGCCGCCGATTACAGTAATGAATATGCGGCTCCACCTCCCATAGGGGCGGAGCCGCATATTCATGAGTGTAATCGGCGGCCCCACGTGACCGCATACAGGAGAAGATGCGGCCAGAAGAGGAAGCAGCGCCGGCGAGGGAGCGAGCCGGGTGAGTATTTTCAGAACAGCGGGGGGGCGCACAGGCGGTGAGAGGGCGGAGGGCAGATAGATCTTTATTTTAAACACTATTATTCATATCTTCCCTGCAGCAAATGCTGCTGCAGGGAACATATGAATGGGGCTTCAGCACGATGCCAGGGACAGCGCTAAACTTTAGCGCTGTCTCCGGCACGGTGCGTGTGGTACCCAGTGGGCACACTGATGTGCCACAGAAACGCACCGGCACACGGACACGGATAATTCCGGTACCGATTTTTCCGGTGCCGGAATTATCTGGACGTGTGAGACTGGCCTAACAGAATTACAGCATTGCTATAAGCACCGACCACATTGGTGGCACTCACAGCAATCCGGCATCAACAGCCATACAAGTCTCAAGGAGACCTCTGGTTGTCATGCCGACGCACCGCTGACCCCCGATCATGTGATGGGGTCAGCAGAGCGCGCATTTCCTGCCCGATGGCTGGAAGGGCTTGTTAAATGCAGAGTTTCACAGCGACATTTAACTAGTTAATAGGTGTGGGCAGATCGCGATTCCGCCTGCACCTATTGCGGGCATGTGTCAATTGTTCAAAACAGCTGACATGTCCCAGCTTTGATGCGAGCTCACCGCCAGAGGGGGTTCTGCCATAAGATGTACTTTTCCGTCCGATGGCAGAAAGGGGTTAAAACATCTCGGGGACACATACCTCCCATCCATGATCTGTGCAGGTGCCACCTTACAAGGGTTAAACAAAACCCCCAAAAATTGAGCCACTGCATATGTTGGTAGAAGTGAAATGCGTATAAGTGCATTCACACTGTGGCCATTAACAGACAGAATCTACAATAAAAACAAAATGAGAAAATACCCTGTAGTAAGTAAATGAATTTATAGTGCATGTAAATAACATAGGGTACTTTGCACTGTTTTGTTAAAAAAAAAAAAAAAAGAAGCTTAAAACTCAACCCACCATGACAAAATTTACGGAATTTGGACAGTACGAAACTGTTGACCATATCTATATTTATGTCTGCTGACACATAGTGAGGTGAGCAACAAGAGTTAGGTACCGTCCCAAATGGTGTACAACACCTTGTTGTGGTGAGATGAATTTTACTAATTTTTATCAAAACAATGTTAACCAAGTAGCTCATGTTATTTACATGTACCGTTACTATTTATTCATTTACCGTATATACTCGAGTATAAGCCGAGATTTTCAGCCCAAAAAAATGGGCTGAAAGTGCCCCTCTCGGCTTATACTCGAGTCATGGTCGGTGGGTGAGGGGGAGCGACGACTGTCTAATACTCATCTGCTCCCGGCGCTCCTGACGCGGTCTCTGCATGTCCCATGGTCTCCAGGTGCGGCAGCTTCTTCCCCTGTTCAGCGGTCACTGGTACCGCTCATTAAAGTAATGAATATGGACTCCACTCCCATATTCTTTACTGTAATGAGCGGTACCATGTCACCGATCACTACAGGAAGAAGCTGCCGCGTCCGGAGACCATGGGACATGCAGGGACCACGTCAGGAGCACCCGGAAAAGGTGAGTATTTCATATTCACCTCTCCGCATTCCACCGACGCTCTGTCTTCCCTGTCCTCTACAGTGACTGTTCAGGTCAGAGGGCGTGATGACGTATTAGTGTGTGCACCATCCTTTGCCTGAACAGTTACTGCGGAGAGATGGGACGCTGAGGAGCAGCAACGAGAGGTGAGTATGTCATTTTTTTTTTAGTGCAGCAGCAGCATTACATCTTATGGGGCCATAAAGAACTGCATGGAGCATTATATGGGGGCATGCTGTATTTGTATATGGAGCATCTTATGGGACAACAATAAACTGTATGGAGCATTATATGGGGCTTCTGATTCAATATGGATATTCAAAAACACTTAACCTACTGATGTCTCAATACATTTTACTCTTATTGGTATCTATTTTTATTTTTGACATTTACCGGTAGCTGCTGCATTTTCTATCCTAGGCTTATACTCGAGTCAATAAGTTTTCCCAGTTTTTGTTGCAAAATTAGGGGGGTCGGCTTATACTCAGGTCGGCTTATCCTCGAGTATATACGGTATTTACTAAAGGGTATTTGCTCATTTTCTTTTTATCTTAGGTTCTATACATGTGAATGTGCAAACATAAGGGCTCCTTCTCACTTGCGAGAAATACGTGCGAGTCTCGCAGGTAAAAACCAAGCTCTGGCGCCGGCACTTGGGAGCGAAGCGTGCAGCTCCATGTATTGCTATGCAGCCGCACGCTCCGCTCTGGAGTGCCGGTGCGAGAGCTTGGTTTTTACCTGTGAGACTCGGACGTATTTCTCGCAAGCGATAAGGAGCCCTAACACTGAAGAAAATAGGTTACAGTCTCTCTTAAAGGCACAGTTGATGTAGTATGCTCAGTATTTTGCATATGAAAATAGGTTTTGTCTCCTTCTGAAGCAGCAGGATTAAGGCCACTCTGGGAGTCTGGAGTACAGCTCGCTTGGTATTGGAGGAACTGTTATAGGAAAGCAAAGTCCATGTAATACTTAGCTGATGAAAGAACCTTCATGGGTAGGCTCACCGTGGGGACACACTAGTAGTATGGAGTTATAGTTTGGGGTTTACTATTATGGGGAGTATGGTGGACAAAGCTTGTGGCATGGAAGTCACATTGTAATGGCTCCCATCGGCACATGGAGACCAGTAAGTAGGAAAGCACTTGTTCAGCCTTACCTTTCCTGACTTCATGAGGGTTTACTCCTTTGTGGAGGCAGTTATGTGGACTTAAAGGGACTCTGTCACCTGAATTTGGAGGGAACAATTTTCAGCCATGGAGGCGGGGTTTTCTGGAGTTTGATTCACCCTTTCCTTACCCACTGGCTGCATGCTGGCTGCAATATTGGATTGAAGTTCATTCTCTGTCCTCCATAGTACATGCCTGCACAAGGCAATCTTGCCTTGCGCAGGCATGTACTATGGAGGACATGCCTTGCTTTCACTTTTTCCCCCCATTATGTAGATGGGGCAAAATTGTTTGGTGAATTGGAAAGCACGGGGGTTAAAATTTCGCCTCACAACATAGCCTATGATGCTCTCGGGGTCCAGACGTGTGACTGTGCAAAATTTTGTGGCTGTAGCTGCGACGGTGCAGATGCCAATCCCAGACAAACACACATACATATACACACGCACACACACAGCTTTATATAAATACACACACATGTATCCTTTATATACCACAGCAGTTATGGAGTGGAGCCAGTAGATAGTGGTATTGTCTAAGTGCATGCATATCTGGGCTACATTGCAATATGCAGGACAGCAACAGGTGGTGAAATCTTTGCCTGCATTGTAAGCAGAGCTGCTGGGACACATCTATTGCCCGGAGTGTACACTGGCATCGTCATGTGTGGCCATTACAGTATGGAGCACTGTGTGACCATTATACAGTATTGAGCATCATGTGGAGCATTATACAGTATGGAGCACTGCGTGGCCATTATACAGTATTGAGCATCATGTATGGCCATTATACAGTATGGAGCACTGTGTGGCCACTAAACAGTATGGAGCACCATGTGTGGCCATTATACAGTATGGAGCACCATGTGTGGCCATTATCCAGTATGGAGCACCATTTGTGGCCATTGTACAGTATGGAGCACTGTGTGGCCATTATACAGTATTGAGCATCATGTATGGCCATTATACAGTATGGAGCACTGTGTGGCCACTAAACAGTATGGAGCACCATGCGTGGCCATTATACACTATGGAGCACCATGTGTGGCCATTATCCAGTATGGAGCACTGTGTGGCCATTATACAGTATGGAGCACTGTGTGGCCATATTTTTTTCTGTCTATAATTATTTTTTATGAAACAGTGTGATCAGCAGTGCTAAATGGATGTGGTTGGGGTGTGGATATGGGTGTGACTAGTTGTTACATGGGTGTGGTCAGGGGCGTGGCCTAAAATTTGCCACTGCGCGAGCCGCTACCTTTGTCCCTCTTTGCCTTCTTCAAAAGTTGGGAGATATGTGTTACGATTTAGAACTAGGAGAACTAAAGAAGGTGAACCCACTGGACCGCAACAGCGAACCTTCCCAGGACGAGTGGACCAGGTAGACCACCCCCTATACAGGGAGCGTTAGGAGCAGGCCCAGGAGAGACTACTGCGCGGCAGCTGGTACCAAAAGAAGATGGGAAGGTACAAGGGCTAGGCAGGGACGATGAGGAAAAAACATAAAAGACCACGAGACGCGGATATGGGAGACTGACGAAAGACAGCCGGACGATGAGAGACAAACCAGTAGACAAGATGAGGGCACACGACTATGGATGAGCAGAGGACGGCGGCAGAAGGACTAAGCAGAGGAACAGGAGCACCGAGGAAACAGAGACACAGGAGGACCGGAGCTGAAAGGAAACAAGGAAACAAACAATCGTACGGCACAGGAAACAAAAGCAAGTAACGGAAGACAAGTCGCAGAGAGAACGCTGAGCACGCTTGAGAAACGTGGGGGCCAGAGACACTTGCTAGGAAACAAATGATAATCAGGCACAGCCGAAAGGAAGAGGCGGCCTGATATGCAGAGCGGCAGCGTACCTTCCGGGTCAAGGTCCTCCAAGGGCATAGAGAACAGTGGAAGGAGCGGCTGACCATAGAAAATAGTGTACGCGTGCGCAGTGAGATCTAGTGCGCACGCGCCCGACAGGAAGCAGGAGCTGGAGGTGCGAGCAGAGGAGCCGACGCTGGAGGGAGAACAGGAGCGCGCTGGGACGCCGTGGAATGGTAAGTGTGAGCAACCAGCAGGGGCGGCGGCGGAGATGGCTTGACCGGCAGCGACATGACAATATGGTCTTGGAGTGTCTTATTTAAGGCAGCTGGTGCTGCCTCACTTGGTGTGTGTGTGCGCGTGCAAGGCGTGGAGGCCTTGCATGTGATGCTCTGACCCTGCTAGAGTGAGAGAAAAGGACTGACATTTAAACGAGTGAGCCTGTGCATTATATGGTCGGGTTATTTTCTATTTTTGTGTTGTTATACTTTTTTTGTACCTGGATGAGGCCGCTGTACTTTGTTAAACCTGACAGTTTATGTACTTTTAATAATCCACCTGTTTGTTTTGCATCAATCTGAATCTTGTGTGTGAACCACGCCTACCACAGAGCTGGTCCCTTACACCCATTACTGACATATGACATACTGGTATGTCATACCAGCTTCTTTTCTTTCCCAGCACCTGACATCTGTTTTAATCAGTCATCATGAGCCTCTAACAGCCTTGGGTCAAGTAGAGCTCTGCCCATGAATTTTAACCTGTTAAATCCTGCTGTCAATCTTCGATAGTGGCATTTAACACTAACAGGATGTTGTGTCATTCCATGTGCCCATTAGTGCTCCCATGACGTGATCTCAGGGCGCCGATGAATTATCATGACAGCTGGGGGTCTGCTGATGACCCCTATGACTGTCATTACAATTCTCCTAAGAAAGCTAGCCCATGGCTGGTGTTCTTAGGAGATCCTGATTGCTGATGCACGCCTAATGTATTGGACAAGGATCAGACAATCCCAGCTTCAATTTGGGACTATTAACCTCTTAGTGACAGAGCCAATTTGGTACTTAATGACAAGCCAATTTTTACAATTCTGACCATTACCACTTTATAAGGTTCTAGCTCTGGAATGCTTCAACGAATCCCACTGATTCTGAGTTTGTTTTTTCGTGACATATTGTACTTCATGATAGTGGTAAAATGTCTTCAATATGACTTGCTTTTTTTATTGAAAAAAAATGAAAATTTGACAAAAATTTAGAAAATTTTGCAATTTTCAAACTTTTAATTTTTGTGCTCTTAGTCATATCACACAAAATAGTTACTAAATAACATTTTCCACATGTCTACTTTACAACAGCACAATTTTGGAAAAATTTTTTTTGGTTAGGACGTTATAAGGTTTAATTTGACCAGCGATTTCTCATTTTTCCAACAAATTTTACAAAAATATTTTTTTAGGGACCACCTCACATTTGAAATGAGTTTATTTTTTTTGGGGTGGGGGGGGTCAATATAACAGAAAATACCCAAAGTGACAGCATTCTAAAAACTGCACCCCTGAAGGTGCGTAAAACCACATTCAAGAAGTTTATTAACTCTTCAGGTGCATCACGAGAACTAAATCAGCGAGGAAGGAAAAATGAACATTTTACTTTTTTCACAAATAATTTACTTTGGAGTCAATTTTTTTTTATTTTCACAAGGGTATGAGGCGAAAATGGACCACAAAATTTGTTGTGCAATTTTTCCTGAGTACACCGATACTCCGTTTGTGGGGGAAAGCCACTGTTTGGGCGCACTGCAGGGCTAAGAAGGGCTTTTGACTTTTTGAACCCAAAATTGGATGGAATCAATGGTGGTGCCATGTCGCGTTTGGAGACCCCCTTATGTACCTAAACAGTGTAACCCCCCAATTCTAACTCCAAACCTAACCCCAACACACCCCTATCTCTATTCCCAACCCGTCTAAAGGGGGGGTTATTTACTATATTTTTATTTTGATCACAGTGATCAAAATGAACCAATAGGAAAAACTCCCTATTGTTGTCGGGTGCCAGCCGGCAGATCCCAGTGGGCGCACTGCTCATGCACCCGCCAATTTCTCCCTTGAAGAGGATGCTGGTTGCCCGGTGGACATCACGGGGGGATTCCTGGACTCCAGAGGAACAGAGGGCGATCACATCAGAGGAGAGAGAGAAATTAAATGGAAAATCAGACTTTTTTGCGGTCGCCATTATTACGTTAATAATGGCGATCGCAACACTGGGGTCGGTAAAAACCAACCCAAATCATGTTCTCTGGGGTCTCAGTTACCCCAGATAGCCAAGACCCCAGAGAAATTCCAACTCTGAGGGGCGCCATACATTTATTTCTTAGCACAGTTAAAAAGTGGTGCTGAGGTATAAGTACCCTTAGTTGTCACCGTTAAAAGGTGTATCGGCCGTCATTAAGGGGTTAAATACGATAATAAGTAAATAAATGTTTTTAAACTTGAAAAAATAAAAAGATAAAAACTCAAATTACCTCCCATTAACCCCAATAAAAATAAAACAATTACCGTAAACAAAAAAAATACACATATTAGGTATCACTGTGTTTGTAAAAGTCCTATATATATATTAAAAAAAAAATGAATGAAATTGATAAATGGCATAACGAGAAAATAAATCGATATGCCATAATTAAGGTTTTAATAAAATGCAATGAGAGGCATCAAAACAGGTATTCACCGCAAAATGGTATCAGTAACACGTTTGTGTCACGGTCAGCTGCAGCCGCAGATGCGGCCCAGCCCATAGATGCCCCCAAGCCGACCAACCTCAGAAGGCGTGGAGCGCGCGTCACCCAGGGACACAATACGGACCCTTTAAACTGCAGAGGGGGACCCGGCCTACCCAAACTAGGGGAGGGCAGCGACCGGGGTTCTGTGGCAGCTGAGCATGTGGACAAGGAAAGAGACATGTAGGACTATTTTACACCGCACAACTTCAGGTAATAATAATAATAATTTTTATTTATATAGCGCCAACATATTCCACAGCGCTTTACAAGTTATAGAGGGGACTTGTACAGACAATAGACATTACAGCATAACAGAAATACAGTTCAAAACAGATACCAGGAGGAGTGAGGGCCCTGCTCGCAAGCTTACAAACTATGGGGTATAGAGAAAGTAAAGTTTACTAAAGTAAAGTCACACAGTACATAAACAAAACATTACAGCACAAACAGTTCAGGATCAGAGGCTCAGGGCACCTGACTGAAACTGCATGCACTGACCCACGTGGAAAGTCATGCACCAGCTGCAAATGACCTCACAACCCGTGGACAGCTTCACAGCAGCAACCAGGGACCGCACATGAGGAAGGTATGCAGCAGGGCAAATACCTAAACACCCATGTACGACTGCGCAGCAGAGCAGGGAACTGAGAAGGCTCCATCCAAGTAAAAGCCAACAGTATCCCAGCTCAAATTAGGGTGAAAAGAGTAAAGGGTTAAAGCAAACATATGCATTGTCACGCCGAAAACCAGATACAGACAGTACGGCGTGACAGTTTGCTCAGGGTGCAAAAAATAAGCCCTCACACAGCCTCATATCATGAACACTAAAAGTTTTATGAGTCTCAGAATATGACGGCACGAGAACGCAGTTTTTTTCCACTTTCTAGTGAAGTGGATAATAAAATGAATGGAGTCATTCAAAAGTACAACTTGGCCAGCAAACATCAAGCCTTAATATGACTACATTGACTGAAAAATAAAAAAGTTTTGGCTCTCGAAGAAGGGGAGGACAAAATAAAAATGGAAAATGGTCATGGCGTTAAGTTAAAATATGTGTCTGGTTGCTTCCAATTGCATTACCATCATGTGTGCTCCAAAACCTGCACCCAGACATCACATCTAAAGGAGCGACTCCGGGACTCATATACCATCTCTATATGCAAATCACTCACTTGTCCAGCTCATTCAAATATTGAATGGAGGAGATGAAAATAGAATAAAAATCTTGTCCTTTATTAGTGCATCATAAAAACAAGCTGACACGTTTCAGGCAATACTGCCCCTAGTCATAGCATAATTAAAACACATTACAACTAGTGTTGAGCGATACCGTCCGATATTTGAAAGTATCGGTATCGGATGGTATCGGCCGATATCCAAAAAATATCGGATATCGCCGATACCGATATCCGATACCAATACAAGTCAATGGGACACAAATATCGGAAGGTATCCTCTATGGTTCCCAGGGTCTGAAGGAGAGGAAACTCTCCTTCAGGCCCTGGGATCCATATTCATGTGTAAAATAAAGAATAAAAATAAAAAATATTGATATACTTACCCTCGGACGCGCCCTGGTTGTCACCGATGCAACCGCCATGCTTCCCTTCTTAAGAATGAGCGCGTTAAGGACCTTCGATGATGTCGCGGCTTGTGATTGGTCGCTGAGCTTGTCATCCGACAAGCCTACAACCTGCAGTAACCACCGATCGACCAAACCGCTGCATGACCAGCTCTATCCTCGCCTACTGTATCCTCACCCATCCCTTGTAGATTGTGAGCCTTCGCGGGCAGGGTCCTCACTCCTCCTGTACCAGTTATGACTTGTATTGTTTAACCCCTTAGCGACCGCCGATACGCATTTTAACGGCGGCCGCTAAGGGTACTTACAGCACAGCGCCGTTAATTAACGGCGCTGTGGAAAAAGTGAATAGCGCCCCCCAGAGTCGGATTTTCTCCGGGGTCTCGGCTGCCGGGGGTAGCCGAGACCCCAGAGAACATGATTCAGGGGGTTTTTTACCCACCCCGCATTTGCGATCGCCGGTAATTAACCGTTTACCGGCGATCGCAAAAAAAACAACAAAAACGCGATCTCTTTTTAATTTCTCTGTCCTCCGATGTGATCGCACATCGGAGGACAGAGAAAAGGGGTCCCAGGTAGCCCCCCAATACTCACCTGTCTCCCCCGGTGCTCATCGTGGCTCCCGGTGGGGGCCGCCATCTTCAAAATGGCGGGCGCATGCGCAGTGCGCCCGCCGGCCGGCCCCGTGAGAATCTTTGGGGTCTCGGCTGCCGGGGGTAGCCGAGACCCCAAAGAGCATGATCGGGGTCGGTTTTACCGACCCCTGTTTTGCGATCGCCGGTAATTAACTGTTTACCGGCGACCGCAAAAAAAAAAAAAAAAAAAGTAAAGTGTAATTCTCTGTCCTCTGATGTGATCGCACATCAGAGGACAGAGAAATAAGGGGATTCGGGGACCCTGTCATACTCACCTGTGTCCCTGGATCCTCCTGCTGCTCCTCCTGGCCGCCGGCAAAAGAAAATGGCGGGCGCATGCGCAGTGCGCCCGCCATCTGTCTCCATCTGCTGGCCGGCAGGAGAACAGCAGTTGGGGCTAAAATTAGGGTTAGGGTTAGGGCTAGGGTTAGGGTTAGGGCTAGGGTTAGGGTTAGGGCTAGGGTTAGGGTTAAGGCTAGGGTTAGGGTTAGGGCTAGGGTTAGGGCTAGGGTTAGAGTTAAGGCTAGGGTTAGGGTTAAGGCTAGAATTAGGGTTAGGGTTAGGGCTAGGGTTAGGGCTAAATTTAGGGTTAGGGTTGGGGCTAAATTTAGGGTTAGGGTTGGGGCTAAATTTAGGGTTAGGCTCCTTTCACACTTACGTCGGTACGGGGCCGTCGCAATGCGTCGGCCCGACATACCGACGCACGTTGTGAAAATTGTGCACAACGTGGGCAGCGGCTGTAGTTTTTCAACGCATCCGCTGCCCAATCTATGTCCTGGGGAGGAGGGGGCGGAGTTACGGCCACACATGCGCCGTCAGAAATGGCGGATGCGACGTACAAAAAAAGTTTCATTGAACGTTTTGTGTGTCGACGGTCCGCCAAAACACAACTGATCCAGTGCTCGACGGACGCGACGTGTGGCCATCCGTCACGATCTGTCGGCAATACAAGTCTATAGGCAAAAAACGCATCCTGCGGGCACATTTGCAGGATCCGTTTCTTGTCCAAAACGACTGATTGCAACGGATGCCAAGCGATGCAAGTGTGAAAGTAGCCTTAGGGCTAGGGTTAGGGTTGGGGCTCAAGTTAGGGCTAGGGTTGGGGCTAAAGTTAGGGTTAGAGTTGGGATTAGGGTTAGGGTTTGGATTAGGGTTGGTATTAGGGTTAGGGTTGGCATTAGGGTTACGCTTGGGATTAGGGTTAGGTTTGGGATTAGGGTTAAGGTTAGGGTTGTGATTAGGGGTGTATTGGGATTAGGGTTAGGTTTGAGGTTAGGGTGGAGATTAGGATTAGGGGTGTGTTGGATTTAGGGTTTTGATTAGGGTTATGGTTAGGGTTGACATTAGGGTTGTTTTGGGGTAAGGGTTGTGATTATGGTTAGGGTTAGTGATTAGGATTATGGATCAGGTTGGGATTAGGGTTAGGGGTGTGTTGGGGTTAGGGTTGGAGCTAGAATTGGGGGGTTTCCACTGTTTAGGTACATCAGGGGGTCTCCAAACACGACAGCCAATTTTGCGCTCAAAAAGTCAAATGGTGCTCCCTCCCTTCTGAGCTCTGCCGTGTGCCAAACAGTGGGTTACCCCCACATGTGGGGCATCAGCATACTCGGGATAAATTGGACAACAACTTCTGGGGTCCAATTTCTCTTGTTACCCTTGTGAAAATAAAAACTTGGGGGCTACAAAATTGTTTTTGCGGAAAAATATATATATATTTTTTTATGACTCTGCATTCTAAACTTCTGTGAAGCACTTGGGCATTCAAAGTTCTCACCACACATCTAGATAAGGTACATCAGGGGCTCTGCAAACGCAACATAATGCCCGCAGACCATTCTATCAAAGTCTGCATTCCAAAACAGCGCTCCTTCCTTCCGAGCTCTGCCATGTGCCCAAACAGTGGTTTACCCCCACATATGGGGTACCAGCATACTCAGGAAAAATTGGACAACAACTTTTGGGGTCCAATTTCTCTTGTTACCCTTGTGAAAATAAAAACTTGGGGGCTAAAATATCTTTTTTGTGGAAAAAAAAATATTTTTTATTTTCACGACTCTGCATTATAAACTTCTGTGAAGCACTTGGGCATTCAAAGTTCTCACCACACATCTAGATAAGTTCCATGGGGGGTCTAGTTTCCAAAATGGGGTCACTTGTGGGGGATTTCTACTGTTTAGGCACATCAGGGGCTCTCCAAACGCGACATGGCGTCCAATCTCAATTCCAGCCAATTCTACATTGAAAAAGTAAAACCGCACTCTTTCTCTTCCAAGCTCTGCGGTGCGTCCAAACAGTGGTTTACCCCCACATATGGGGTATCGACGTATTCAGGAGAAATCGCACAACAACTTTTGTGGTCTAATTTCTCCTGTTACCCTTGTGAAAATAAGAATTTGTGGGCGAAAAGATCATTTTTGTGTAAACAAAAGCGATTTTTTATTTTCACGGCTCTACGTTATAAACTTCTGTGAAGCACTTGGGGGTTCAAAGTGCTCACCACACATCTAGATAAGTTCCTTAAGGGGTCTAGTTTCCAAAATGGTGTACTTGTTTCCACTGTTTAGGCACATCAGGGGCTCTCTAAATGTGACATGGCGTCCGATCTCAATTCCAGCCAATTCTGCATTGAAATAGTCAAACGGCGCTCCTTCAGTTCTAAGTTCTGCGGTGCGCCCAAAAAGTGGTTTACCCCCACATATGGGGTATTGGCGTATTCAGGAGAAATTGCATAACAAAATTTATGGTTACATTTCTGTTTTTACACTTGTGAAAATAAAAAAATGGTTCTGAATTAAGATGTTTGCAAAAACAAGTTAAATGTTCATTTTTTCCTTCCACATTTTTTCAGTTCCTGTGAAGCACGTAAAGGGTTAATAAACTTCTTGAATGTGGTTTTGAGAACCTTGAGGGGTGTAGTTTTTAGAATGGTGTCACACTTCATTATTTTCTATCATATAGACCCCTCAAAATGACTTCAAATGTGATGTGGTCCCTAAAAAAAAAAAAGGTGTTGTAAAAATGAGAAATTGCTGGTCAACTTTTAACCCTTATAACTCCCTAACAAAAAAAAATTTTGTTTCCAAAATTGTGCTGATGTAAAGTAGACATGTGGGAAATGTTATTTATTAACTATTTTTTGTGACATATCTCTCTGATTTAAGGGCATAAAAATACAAATTTTAAAATTGAAAAATGTTAAAAATTTTCGCCATATTTCCGTTTTTTTCATAAATAATTGCAAGTAATATCAAAGAAATGTTACCACTAACATGAAGTATAATATGTCACGAAAAAACAATCTCAGAATCAGCGGGATCCGTTGAAGCTTTCCAGAGTTGTAACCTCATAAAGTGACAGTGGTCAGAATTGCAAAAATTGGCTCGGTCATTAAAGGGAACCTGTCACCTGAATTTGGCGGGACTGGTTTTGGGTCATATGGGCGGAGTTTTCGGGTGTTTGATTCACCCTTTCCTTACCTGCTGGCTGCATGCTGGCTGCAATATTGGATTGAAGTTCATTCTCTGTCCTCCATAGTACACGCCTGCGCAAAGCAATCTTGCCTTGTGCAGGCGTGTACTACAGAGGACAGAGAATGAACTTCAATCCAATATTGCAGCCAGCATGCAGCCAGCAGGTAAGGAAAGGGTGAATCAAACACCCGAAAACTCCGCCCATATGACCCAAAACCAGTCCCGCCAAATTCAGGTGACAGAGTCCCTTTAAGTACCAAATTGGCTCTGTCACTAAGGGGTTAAGATTATTGTACTTGTTTTTATTATGTATACCCCTCCTCACATGTAAAGCGCCATGGAATAAATGGCGCTATAACAATAAATAATAATAATAATAATGAGCATGTTAAGGACCTTCGATGACGTCGCGGCTTGTGATTGGTTGCGTGAGCGGTCACATCACCGCTCAGCGACCAATCACAAGCCGCGACGTCATCGAAGGTCCTTAACGCGCTCATTCTTAGGAACGGAAGCATGGCGGTTGCAGCGGTGACAACCAGGGCGCATCCGAGGGTAAGTATATCAATATTTTTTATTTTTATTCTTTATTTTACACATGAATCTTAATCCCGATACCGATTCCCGATATCACAAAAATATCGGAACTCGGTATCGGAATTCCGATACCGCAAATATCGGCCGATACCCGATACTTGCGGTATCGGAAGGCTCAACACTAATTACAACACAATATATAAAGGCACATAACAAAAGGCTACAACCGATCACAATACATATCAATTAAACATATATCAAACACCTGAGTGAGTACCCATTGGACAAAGACACACACAATGAAAAACCTGGGTGTTATACAAATGTTATAGCTAGGGTTGAGCGAAACGGGTCGGCCACTTTCAGAAGTCGCCGACTTTTGGCAAAGTCGGGTTTCATGAAACCCGACCCGACCCCTGTGTGGGGTCGGCCATGAAGTCGGCGATCTTCTGAATGTGGTATCGGAATTCCGATCCCGATTTCCGATATGTTTGCAATATCGGAAATCGGTATCGGAATCCATATTTAATGTAAAATAAAGAATTAAAATAAAAAATATCGCTATACTTACCCTCTGACGCGCCCTGGTACTAACCGGGAACCTTCCTTCCTTCGAATCAGCGCTTCCAGGACCTTGCGGTGACGTCGCGGTGACGTCGCGGCTTGTGATTGGTCGCGTGGCCGCCCATGTGACCGCTCGCGCGAAAGAAGCAGGGCGCGTCCGAGGGTGAGTATATTCCTATTAGGTATATACTCACCCTCGGACGCGCCCTGCTTCTTTCCGGCAGCCTTCCTTCCTAAGAATCAGCGCTTGCAGGACCTTGCGTGACGTCGCGGCTTGTGATTGGTCGCGTGAGCGGTCACATGGGCGGCCACGTGACCAATCACAAGCCGCGACGTCACCGCGACGTCACCACAAGGTCCTGGAAGCGCTGATTCGAAGGAAGGAAGGTTCCCGGTTAGTACCAGGGCGCGTCAGAGGGTAAGTATAGCGATATTTTTTATTTTAATTCTTTATTTTACACTTAAATATGGATCCCAGGGCCTGAAGGAGAGTTTCCGCTCCTTCAGACCCTGGGAACCATTGGAAACCCAATGCACTGCATTGGGTTTCGAGTTTCGGCCGACCCCGACTTTTTTATAGGATCGGCCGATTTCACTCGACCCGACTTTTGAAAAAGTCGGGTTTCGTGAAACCCGACCCGATCCTATAAAAATAAAGGTCGCTCAACCCTAGTTATAG
This sequence comes from Ranitomeya imitator, assembly GCF_032444005.1. NCBI lineage: Eukaryota > Metazoa > Chordata > Amphibia > Anura > Dendrobatidae > Ranitomeya > Ranitomeya imitator. Next base: position 63,496,832 of record NC_091288.1, read on the forward strand.
CCACTAAGTCTATATACAATATTGCAAATACAAATTGTAAGAATACAACAATACACTTTGCCAATATATGCAAATTCATATAAATACCCCCACATATATACATAAATCACATATTTTTATTATACACTGCTCAAAAAAATAAAGGGAACACTGAAACAACAGAACATAACTCCAAGTAAATCAAACTGTCAACTTAGGAAGCAACACTGTTTAACAATCAATTTCACATGCTGTTGTGCAAATGAAATAGACAACAGATGGAAATTATTGGCAATTATCAAGACACACTCAATATTGGCAATTATCAAGACACACTCAATTATCAAGACCACAGACCACATCTCAGTACCAATGCTTTCTGGCTGATGTTTTGGTCACTTTTGAATGTTGGTTGTGCTTTCACACTCGTGGTAGCATGAGATGGACTCTACAACCCACACAAGTGGCTCAGGTAGTACAGCTCATGCAGGATGGCACATCAATGCGAGCTGTGGCAAGAAGGTTTGTTGTGTCTGTCAGCGTAGTGTCCAGAGGCTGGAGGCACTACCAGGAGACAGACCAGTACACCTGGAGGTTGCCATAGGAGAGCAACAACCCAGCAGCAGGACCACTACCTCAGCCTTTGTGCAAGGAGGAACAGGAGGAGCACTGCCGGAGCCCTGCAAAATGATCTTCAGCAGGCCACAAATGTTCATGTGTCAGCACAAACAGTTAGAAACTCCATGAGGATGGTCTAAGTGCCCGACGTCCACAGATGGGGGTTGTGTTCATAGCCCAACACCATGCAGGACGCTTGGCATTTGCCACAGAACACCAGGATTGCCAAGTTTGCCACTGGCCCACCCGTTCCCCAGACCCAAATCCGATTGAATACATCTGGGACATCATGTCTCGCACCATTTACCAACGTCACGTTGCACCATAGACTGTCCAGGAGTTGGCGGATGCTTTAATCCAGGTCTGGGAGGAGATCCCTCTGAAGGCCATCTGCCGCCTCATCAGGAGCATGCCCAGGCATTACAGAGAGATCATACACGCACATGGAGGCCACACACACTACTGAGCATCATTTCTTTGTCTTGAGGCATTTCCACTGAAGTAGGATCAACCTGTAACTTAATTTTCCACTTTGATTTTGAGCATCATTCAAGCTCCAGACCTCTGTGGGATATTAGTTGCAATTTATGTTGATCATTTTTGGGGTTTTATTGTTCTGAACACATTCCACTATGTAATGAATAAAGATTTACAACTGGAATATTTCATTCAGTGATATCTAGGATTTTAGCATTCCCTTTATTTTTTTTGAGCAGTGTATTTATACTTGAGAATATCACTTAACAAAAATACATCAGATCTATTTTATAAGGGTATGTGCCCACGTTGCGGATTTCTGTGCGGATTTTTCCACTCAGTTTTTGAAAAATCCGCAGGTAAAACGCACTGCATTATACCTACGGATTACACTCAGATTTTCAGAGCTTATTGTGTGGATTTCGCCTGCGTTTTTACACCTGCAGATTCCTATTGAGGAGCAGGTATAAAACGCTGCCGGATCCGCACAAAGAATTGACATGCTGCGGGAAATAAACCGCTGCGTTTCCGCGCGTTATTTTCCGCAGCATTGGCACTGCGGATTTGGTTTTCCATAGGTTTATATGGTACTGTACACCGCATGGAAAACTGCTGTGGATCCGCAGCGTCAAATCCACAACGTGTGCACATACCCTCATTCATTACTTTGGCGGAACAAGTATCTAATTTTAAGATCCAAGCGGCCTCTCTGGCTCGCAGAGTAGATACTGTGTCCCCTCCTCTGACTGCTCTCTTTACTTGTTCACTGGCAGTTACTCTCATGGAAGTCGTGTCATCAGCATGAACCTCCTTGAAGTGTTTAGACACTCCTGACAAAGAGCGCTTATCATTGCTATTGCCTGTAGCAGCTTCTGATACATGTTCTTTAATTCTCTGATTTACTTTACGTGTGGTCGATCCCACATATTGCACATTACATGCCTGACAAGAAACCAAATATATTACAGATCTGGAATTATAATTAGCAAAACATTTGATAGTATAATCATGCTGTGCATCTTTTGTTCTAAATTTGGTGTATTTTTGCATATATTGACACAATCCACATCTACTCATGCCGCATTTGTAGTTACTCGTACTTTCTAACCAGGTATAAACTCTTTTTTTTCTAAATTATTTGATCCCACATATAAATTGGGTGACAACATGTTGGCTAAAGTCTTGGATTTTTGGGCTACAAATCGCACTCCATTATCTAAAATGGGGTTAGTTTTTTTTATCCTGCCTCAAAACTGGAAGATGCCATTTTATTATATTTTATTATATTGACTGTTTGTGGATATTCAATGGAAAATGGTGTAGAAGAAACTACTTGTGATTGAGAATCACGTATACTGTGAGCCATTAAACATTGTTCTCTGTTTCTACTACATTCTATATTTCTGGCCCCGTTCACACATGCCTGTGAATAGCCTCGCTGCTTGAATCTCCTTGCAATTACTTTGCACTCCTGATTGAATTCAACACCATTAGAACAGGCACGCCTCGTTCTAAGAAAATTCTCCTATGGGCAGATTCTTTATTGTGTGAACAGGGTGTGCACTAAATGCATGCAAAACTCCATTACCCATAGCTGGCTTACGGTATAATCTGCTACAGATTTTACCACTGTCCTTCAACAGATACATCTAGAAAAGGGGAACTTGATCCTTATATTTTGAAACAAACTGCAAATTCTGATTATTACAATTAAAAAAACACTTGATGATCTCCTGCCATTTCTTTTTTGATTATAAAAATTAAATCATCAATGTATCGTCCTGTCCACACAATCCTGTCATAATATCGGTTAGATTTTGAAAACAAATAATCATATTCTCAGCATATCATGTAAATATTTGGGGAGCATTTGCCCCCCCATCGGGCAACCTTTAACCTGTTTATAGTATTTTTTATTGAATAAAAAATAACTATGGGATTGTAAAAAGGACACCACATTCACAATCTTGACTATGATCCACTCTGGCACCATAGTGCACATTTTCATCACCCTGAATACAGCTGATAATGTTTCCTGATGCGGCATAGATGAATAAAGCGAAACGGCATCACTGGTAACCCATCCATATTCTTGTTTCCATTTTAATTCTTTGATATTCAAAAACGCTTTTGTATCTTTGATATTAGTTGGGGGATATGATACCAAAGGTTGAATAAAGCGATCTATCCAGGCATCTCTCAGAGAAAGATCCAATGCCAGACGTTATAGGGCGTAGTTTGAAGGGAAATGTTTCTTTATGTGTTTTGGGAATACAATGAAATATTGGTATTTTAGGATCATGTACCCACACATATTCTTTTTCTTTAGCCGACATGATATTGCATTCCACCAAATCCAACATCTCTGTATGTGCCACCTAGCGCTATTGACAATTGTTGTGGACACAAAAGTGTTTACGGGTCCAGCAGCCTACTTCGGTTACTGGTACATTACCATCTGCTGCCTGTGGAACTATATGTCCAATTGATCTGGAAGCAGAACCTCCAAAACATCTCTATTACTTTTATTGTTTCAAACAAAGCCTCCTGACCATTCCCAAGAGCAAATTAATAAATCTTCCAGATTGACACTTTCTCATAATGAAAAACATATTTGAAGTCTTCAATTTTTTCATTTTCTTGAATTGCTTCTGCCAGATGTTCAATTGCAATACCGAACAACAATGGCGAGACAGGGCATCCCTAGCGAAAACCTTGTTAATTTGAACATTGGGGATATTTCCTCATTCACATAAATAGCATACTTCAGTTCTCCCTAAATTAACTAAAGTCACTTCAGGTAATTGGGACAAAAGTGAAATATTTCCAATACTAGCCTTATACCCGAGCATTCAAAACAGACAAAAACATAGATAGCATAACTTTGCCTCCAATGTTGACTGCCATGACTGTCAAATTTATGTAGTCACCTGACATTGTCAACCATTGAAATTACCGCCATAAATCCCCCCTGATCCTCATGAACAATGTCAGGCATCACTTGCCTCATGTGAAAGAAATGGTTAATTTCTGCTTTATTCTGAATAAGATTTAAGAAAATAAGTGTTATGCAAGAATGACCTATGTTCCCAGTTCTCATCTGTCTACATGCAGATATTTTTATGGCCTGATGGTTTTTCTTACAATTCCCAGAAATTGGTCAAGGACATTCTGTTGTTTACAAAGTAAATGCTGATATAGGACAGACATCCAAAATTCTGTGGATTAAGCCCAAATTCTCTTGAGAACTCCAACTCTTGAATCAGGACATGTTGACGTATGGAAGGTTCCCCACATTTTCTTATGTAATCTATCTAGTGTCTCGGGATGAAAACCCAATGTATAACTCATATTTCTACCAGATTATTGCGTAATGCCTCATTTCCGTTTGATCTTGTACTATAAACGATCACCCTGTCAATAAACTTCAGAGACTATTTGGAAAGACAAAGAGTAGTCTGTCTCTCTGATTATTGCTTCATAACTTCGGTACCAATAAAAAAAACAACAAAAAACTGAGGAGAAATAGAAATCCCCCCTTCTCTGACAATTTGGAGGCCTTCAGCGGGATATAATATTCCCCTTTGACTTTCATCTCAGACTGAACAACTGACTGCCTACTTCCTGAACACAAAACCAGATCCCGGGTAAGGCCAGTCTCACACGTCCAGATTTTTCTGGTACCGAAAGAAACGGTCCCGTAGCTATCCGTGTCCGTGTGTCCATGTGTGCACGTAGGCCATCCATGTGTCATCCGTGTGCTATTCGTGTGTCCGTGTTTATCATCCGTGTGCTTTCCGTGTCGATGTATTGAAACAATTTGTTTCAATTTTAGCCCTATGACTTTAAAAAAGCACACGGACAGCATACGGACGGCATCCATGTGCGGTACGTGTTTACACACACCCATTGACTTTAATGGGTCTGTGTGATCCGTGCGCTCACATGTCCAGATTTTTCTGGTACCGAAAGAAACGGTCCCGTAGCTATCCGTGTCCGTGTGTCCATGTGTGCACGTAGGCCATCCGTGTGCTATTCGTGTGTCCGTGTTTATCATCCGTGTGCTGTCCGTGTCCATGTATTGAAACAATTTGTTTCAATTTTAGCCCTATGACTTTAAAAAAGCACACGGACAGCATACGGACGGCATCCATGTGCGGTACGTGTTTACACACACCCATTGACTTTAATGGGTCTGTGTGATCCGTCCGCTCCCACGAACACTGACATGTCTCCGTGTTTTGCACATGGACACACGGTCTGTGAAAATACGCTGACATCTGCAGAGACACATTTATTTTAATGTGTCTACGTGAGTCAGTGTCTCCGGTATGTGAGGAAACTGTACCGGAGCCACTGACGTGTGAAATCAGCCTAAGGGAGTAGATTTATTACTCACACACTTTTCTCTCTGGGAAAAGAGGCTTTCTAGAGTCAGTCTTTGGAGATTTCTAACAGGAAAACTCTCAGGTAAAAGAAAATATCTGTTATTTGTTACCTCTTGTTTGTCTGTTGTTTGTTTAAGTGCTGTTAATAATTGGTTTTGTTACATTATGAAGTGTGATAATTTTCCATTTGTTTTGTCTGTATCCTATAACAGTGTTCCTGTCTGTTTGTAATGATGCCAATGTTATATTAGTACTGTAAATATTGTAATTAAATTGTCTTGATCCTGCTCTGCTTGTTCTGTTTCTTCTATATTTATTTTCTTCTTTGTTACTTTTATTCTGCTTTTGTTAAATATGTGGCACCCCTAGGGGTATTTGCCACAAAAATAGTTACTGACACTAAATACAAGTACTAAGATAGCAAAACTGCACTACCACCTCCGGCCAGAAGGGGGAGCTCCCCTTGATCCATTCTGGTCTGAGAAAAGAACTGGCAGTTGGGCTAAGGAGCTGAAAGTGAGAGGTCATACAGCTGAATTTCTAACAGCCCTGTGACTGTTTCCAGGCCTAAATCACCGGCCTGAGGAGAAGAGGGACAGAGAAAAAGGACATTGTGAGAACCGGGTAGCATTAATCACTACCCAGAACAGGCGCAAAGACGGATACCGGATCCGTGGCTGTATTCATTATATATAATACAGCAACCGGAAAAACGTGAGGTGATATCAGCTTCACTAGGGCCGGACGCAGCAACAGACACAGAGTTCAGCGGTACTCCCGGAGGGGGTAAGCCGATAAAAGGACTCGGGTTACCTGTCGAACCAGGACCCGGAGGGGACAGATTGGGCCGGCAGCCAGTTCACATACAGCAGCAGGGCCACACAGAAATTGTGTACAATAAGAGGCGAAGACCCCGGCAAGGTCAAAGTAATTCAGAGTTCCCATACAGACTCCGGTGACAGGACTGGTTGTAAATCCCTTTATGTTAAAGTAAACTGGTTAAACGTTTCAATGCCTCAGTCTTTCATTTGGACAGTAGCCATCTATCCAGGATCGGGATCGTCACCGCTGGGAGAATCTGCTGCTGATCAAGTAAATGCCTGTCCCCTCACGATACCCCTTACACTGTGCATTGCCTGAGGCCACAGCACCGGGTCAAGCCACCCGTGACATCCCGTTTAAGAGACAGACCCCATTGGTCCGGTGCTGGGTATCCCGGTCTCTTGGGCGTCACAATTGGCGTCACGAACAGGATTCAGCCAGCCCGTATACCGGGTATTGTGTGCCGTGATTGGAGCCCAAAACTGTGAAAACTTGGATGAAAAATCTTGAAAATTGACTTTATTAAAGAAAATTCCATTTCCCATTAAAAACTATTGAAAGTGACTTTTCCCCATTGGTTATAATGGAGTATAGATGGCCGCCATCCCCTGAGGTAATCACCTCATAACCGTTAGGCACGAGACTGTTAATTGAGCTACGCCATTACCTGAGCCCCAGTCTGACTGAAAAACGTCAGAATCCGCCATTACAGAGCGCGCGGCGAGCGGGAGCAGCAGGGGGCGTGTCATTGTGGGCGGCACCAAGCTGAGCGCTCTGACGTCAGAGCAAGGGGAAAACCAATCCTGCTGCACAGCGGAACGAATCTACACTATCCCGACGGAAGCGGAGGACCGGAAGGGTCTGGATTAACTAAGGGGGCACAGTATGTCGCAGCACGGAGACGCCGCAGCACCCGGCGACGCTAATGCAGCTGAAAGACAGAGTGTCGATAGAGAGTCCGGTAGCGCAGCGGTGCAAGGAGTGGCGCCCATCATGCCGGTGCTGATGCCATATACCCCGGGTGGCCCGTGGCTTCCAATGTATGAAGGTGAGCCTAATACCCTTGACGATTTCAGAGAAAAGATGCTGGCCCACTTTAACATGTTCCCCGTGGGTGAAGTTCAGCGTGTTAGTCTCCTGATGATGCAGTTAAGTGGCCATGCTAAGCGAGAAGTCACAGCATGGGCAGCTGATCTAAAAGGCACTGTTGAACGCATATTTGCTGGATTAAAAGCTACACTGCCAGCAGCAAAGCTAAAGTACGATTCTTTAATTGCAAACAAAAAGTTAATGAGGGCGTGAGAGACTTTGCCTTAAACCTGCAGGAAGCCCTTAAATCACTTACACTGGCTGAACCCATTTTTAACACCGGAGCGGGTAAACTGCTAAGAGATCAATTTATTGAGGGACTCTACACCCCTTCTCACCGGGGGCCTGTGAGCATGCTTGTTTTTAAGAACCCTGAATTGACATTTGCCCAATTAAAGGAGAGCGCTATACGTCTCCAGCTGGCAGAGGCACCTCGGGATCAGGAGCCTGCGCAACCCATGGCAGAGGCTCCTCAACAACAGGGAGTGCCAGTGACATCAGCTATGTCCGGGGCCATTGCTAAGCCCCTGGGGCCCAGTACTAATGAGGCTCTTCAACAAAAGCTTGACTCTTTAACTGATGTTGTTGCTTCAATGGCTAAAACCATGCAGGAGATGAGAGGACTCGAGATGGAGTTGGCAAACCGTAGAGAAGATGTTCCATGGATGAGACCCCGGAGATACCCGACATGGAGAGGACGACCCCGCGACCGCTACCAACCGGATGGACAGCCCATTTGCCGCCGTTGCCAGCAGCCAGGCCACTTTGCACGAGATTGTGATTTAAATGGGAATCCCCTGGGAATGCGGGCCGCTTCGCAGGAATGAACTTTCAAGGCCCAACACCCTGGCACGACAGGTACATCGGAGGACGACCCATTATCCCTATCGTGCTGGACGGAATGCCCCTCAACGCTTTGCTGGACACAGGTTCCCAGATTTCATCTATACCGTATATCCTTTATAAGAGGTACTGGGCTGATGCAGATATTGATAAAGAGCCCTCTGATGTTGAACTAGATATATGGGCCAGTAATGGTAAGTTGGTACCGAAACTAGGATTCAGGGAGATGACCATAGAGATTGGTAAAGTAGAATTGAAGAAACAGGGTATAATTGTTGTTGATGTTGACCGGCGGAACTGTGAACCAACTGTATTGATGGGAATGAATGTGTTAGAGAACTGCTTTTCCGAAGTTATTTCTGTCTTACAGCAAATTGCTGAAACTGCCCAATCCTGCCAACAGAGAGTTCTCCAGAGGGAAATAAAAGTATTGATGTTAAGGCAACAGGTAGAAGTTGCAGGTGGAGAAATCGGCAGTGTGAGGGTAAGTGATCCAACGTCTATTGTAATCCCACCAAAAACAGAAATGCTGGTATGGTGTAGAGCAGCCATTGGTACTAAGGGACGAGATTATCAAGCCTTAATAGAACCAGTGTACACCGACAGCAGGCCCACTATACTCACAGCACGAGGGGTAGTCGAGGTACACCGGGGACGAGTGCCGGTACGACTTTTGAACTGTGGAGAGGAAGAGGTCACTTTGCCAAGGTATGCTACAGTGGCAAAGCTATATACTGTTGACAACAATGCCATCACAACCATTGAGCCCTTAGAGCCAACCTGTCAGGTGGAAGTCAACGGCTCAGATGGAGAATTGGAGGATTGGTGCCAACAGCTACACGTGGGCATAAATTCAACACCTACCCATCAAAAACAAGGGGTGTATAGGCTAGTGACGGAATATGAACAAGTCTTCAGTAAACACCCATTGGACTTCGGACGGATAGAAGGGGTAGAACACACAATCCCCACCGGTGACCATCCCCCAATAAAAGAAAGATATAGACCCATACCGCCCGCTCACTATCAATGTGCAAAAGATATGCTGAGGGAGATGAAACAGACCGGGGTAATAAGAGACAGCTGTAGCCCCTGGGCGGCCCCTCTAGTGATTGTCAAAAAAAAAGATGGAACTATGAGAATGTGCGTAGACTACCGGCAGATTAATAACATCACCCATAAAGACGCCTACCCCTTGCCTAGGATAGAAGAGTCCTTGACCGCTTTGAAATCTGCTAATTATTTTTTCACCTTAGACTTAACAAGCGGGTATTGGCAAGTCCCTGTGGCTGAGAGAGATAAGGAAAAGACGGCATTCACCACACCAATGGGTCTAAGTGAATTTAATCGCATGCCGTTCGGACTCTGCAATGCATCGGGTACCTTCCAGTGGCTGATGGAATGCTGCCTCGGACACAAGAACTTCGAGACCGTCCTCCTGTACCTAGATGATGTGATCGTCTACTCAAAGACTTACGAACAACACTTAAAAGACCTGGCAGAAGTGTTCGAACCCTTATCCAGGTATGGCATGAAAATCAAGCCATCCAAAGGTCACCTTCTCAAGCCAAAGGTACAGTACCTGGGACACATCGTGAGTTCGGAGGGAGTAGCACCGGATCCCGAGAAAATAACCGCCATAAGGGATTGGCCGAGACCTACCAGCGCAAAAGAAGTGAGGCAATTCCTGGGATTGGTGGGTTACTATCGCAGATTTATAAAAGGATTTACCAAGTTGGCAGCACCCTTGCAAGACGCCTTGGTAGGGCAGACGAAGAAACCTTCAAACCGAAACCCTCCTTTCCAGTGGAACGACGAAAGGGAAGACTCCTTTGAACAACTAAAAAAGGCACTAACCGGTGAAGAGGTTCTGGCATACCCAGATTACCATCAACCTTTCAGCGGTGCTGTCACAAAAGCAAGAAGGTCGGGAGAAAGTCATCGCCTTTGCAATTAGAAAGCTCCGGCCTACTGAAAGAAATCCAGAAAATTATAGCTCCTTCAAATTGGAACTACTGGCAGTAGTTTGGGCTGTGACTGAATGTTTCAAACACTATCTGGCCGCTGCAGAATTTATTGTCTATACTGACAACAATTTGTTGACCCACCTGGACACAGCCAAATTAGGTGCGTTAGAACAGCGATGGATAGCCCGGTTATCTAATTACAACTTCAAGATCAAGTATCGAGCAGGTCGCAAGAATGGAAATGCCGATGCCCTATCCCGGATGCCACACTTGAGAGATGTAGAAGAAGAAACGGGGGAGCTTGAAGAAATTGAACTACCAGCCTTCCATCATCCCAAGGCAAAACATCATCAGTCAAGTACCTATCAGAAACAACAAGAGGTGAATTTTAATCCGTTAGCACACCATAAATGGGCTGACACTAGTGTTGAGCATTCCGATACCGCAAGTATCGGGTATCGGCCGATACTTGCGGTATCGGAATTCCGATACCGAGATCCGATATTTTTGTGATATCGGGTATCGGTATCGGAAGTGTAAAATAAAGAATTAAAATAAAAAATATTGTTATATTCACCTCTCCGGCGGCCCCTGGACATCAGCGGGAGGATCCGGCGTCCGGCACGGCTTCTTTCTTCAAAATGCGCGCCTTCAGGACCTGTGGAATGACGTCCCGGCTTCTGATTGGTCGCGTGCCGCCCATGTGACCGCCACGCGACCAATCAGAAGCCGCGACGTCATTCCTCAGCTAAAGTCCTAGAATGAGCGCCTTCTAGGACCTGAGGAATGACGTCGCGGCTTCTGATTGGTCGCGTGGCGGTCACATGGGCGGCACGCGACCAATCAGAAGCCGGGACGTCATTCCACAGGTCCTGAAGGCGCGCATTTTGAAGAAAGAAGCCGTGCCGGACGCCGGATCCTCCCGCTGATGTCCAGGGGCCGCCGGAGAGGTGAATATAACAATATTTTTTATTTTAATTCTTTATTTTACACTTTAATATGGATCCCAGGGCCTGAAGGAGAGTTTCCTCTCCTTCAGACCCTGGGATCCATGAGGATACCTTCCGATACTTGATGTCCCATTGACTTGTATTGGTATCGGATATCGGTATCGGCGATATCCGATATTTTTCGGGTATCGGCCGATACTATCCGATACCGATACTTTCAAGTATCGGACGGTATCGCTCAACACTAGCTGACACCCAAGACAGCAATCCGGCTGTGAAGTTGGTGAAGGAACTGTTAACTGAGCAAAGTGCATATCCCGATGAGGATGCCCCAGAAGAGACGCATCAACTCTGGAAAGAGAGAGGCAAAATGTTCCTGTATCAAGGGAAGCTCTGTAGAAGGTACACCAATCTGAAAACACATGAATTGGTTTGGCAGATTATCGTGCCTAAACAAGATGTCAAGATGGTCCTCGAAGCTTACCATAATGGTGCTGGTCACTTCGGTTGGAAAAAGTTAGAAGTACTTCTAAGAGAAAGATTTTATTGGGTCGGGATGAGAAAATCAATCGAACAGTGGTGCAGAAATTGTGGCCCGTGCAACCTCAGAAGAAACGATCAAAAGAACCAAAGAGCACCACTGCAGCCCATAATCACCAAACAACCACTTGAACTTGTAGCCATGGACCACGTGAAGTTGACACCAAGCCGGTCCGGCTATGTCTATGCCTTGACCATCGTGGACCATTATTCACGCTTCTTGGTAGTAGTACCCGTAAAAGATCTGACAGCAAAAACAGCAGCCAAAGCGTTCCAAACGTAGTTTTGTAGACCCCATGGATATCCGGAACAGGTTCTCAACAACCAAGGTACAGCCTTTGAATCAGAGATCTTCAGAGAATTCTGTAATATGTATGGTTGCAAAAAGATCCGGACGACGGCCTATCATCCACAAACAAACGGCTTATGCGAGAAGATGAACCATATTGTAATAGACCTACTAAAGACTTTACCTGAGACAGAAAGGAATCAATGGCCAGAGAAATTGCCTGACTTGGTGGATCTGTATAATCATGTCCCGGTGAGCTCCACCAACTGCACCCCAGCTTACCTTATGCGTGCAAGACCCGGCCAATTACCAATCGATCTAGAAATGGGAATTCTGAAACCAGACGCAGAAGTTCAAGACTCCAATTGGGATATCATACGGCAAAAGCAGTATCGCCAAGTGCAAGAGAGTGTGGAAAGAAGCCTTCAGCAAACTAGAGAAAGACAAGAGCGAACTTTCAACCAGAATGCTCTAGCGACCCCATTAAGACCGGGTGACCAAGTGCTCAAGAGAAACCGTCGAACCAATAAACTAGACAATCAGTGGGAAGCCGTACCCTACACAGTTTTACCAACAAGAATGGATAATCCTAAAATGTGTCTCATTAGCAAAAACGGAGGCTTAACATCTGTATTAGTGTCAAGAGACAATCTTAAATTGTGTCCGGAAGCATTGAAAGAGCCAGAAGTTGTCCAGCCAGAACCAGAAGTTAGTCAACCCATTCACGGTGGACTTGCCAACTCCATAGTCATGGAATTGTCTTTAGCAGAGTGGGGAGATACTACATCCGCAGTAGACAGTAGAACACCACATGGAGAGATACCGCTATTACGTAGATCACAGCGTAGTACCCAGGGTCAATTAACGGCCAGGTATGCAGATTACCAACTATAAAACTATAGTCATTGTTATCATTCTGCAACGTTTAAGCCCAGTGCTTACAGAGACTTGTCTGTATGAACTTCTTGCATATTCTTGAACTTGTTATCAACCCGGAGGCACTAAATCAAAGCTCTGGAAAGACTGCTTTTTGAACTTTGCTTTTTGCTCTTTTTGAACTTTGTTTAGACTTTATATTGACAACTCTGTTGGAAAAATGGAACTAAATTCCTGGACACAAAGTGCAGTGCCTTTCCTAGTACCTTCAAGGATAGAACTGTATTAATGGACGCTATTTGAAGTGACTTTTTACAGAACTCTATTTTTGTTTCCTTGAGTGGTTTTTGTAACTTTTCATTTTTAAGACTCTGTACATATTAATTGTTATTTCAAAATGTTATCGTCCCACAGTCCCGGAGTACTGTTCTTAACTAAGGGGGAATGTGGCACCCCTAGGGGTATTTGCCACAAAAATAGTTACTGACACTAAATACAAGTACTAAGATAGCAAAACTGCACTACCACCTCCGGCCAGAAGGGGGAGCTCGAGAGACTGCCCTTGATCCATTCTGGTCTGAGAGAAGAACTGGCAGTTGGGCTAAGGAGCTGAAAGTGAGAGGTCATACAGCTGAATTTCTAACAGCCCTGTGACTGTTTCCAGGCCTAAATCACCGGCCTGAGGAGAAGAGGGACAGAGAAAAAGGACATTGTGAGAACCGGGTAGCATTAATCACTACCCAGAACAGGCGCAAAGACGGATACCGGATCCGTGGCTGTATTCATTATATATAATACAGCAACCGGAAAAACGTGAGGTGATATCAGCTTCACTAGGGCCGGACGCAGCAACAGACACAGAGTTCAGCGGTACTCCCGGAGGGGGTAAGCCGATAAAAGGACTCGGGTTGCCTGTCGAACCAGGACCCGGAGGGGACAGATTGGGCCGGCAGCCAGTTCACATACAGCAGCAGGGCCACACAGAAATTGTGTACAATAAGAGGCGAAGACCCCGGCAAGGTCAAAGTAATTCAGAGTTCCCATACAGACTCCGGCGACAGGACTGGTTGTAAATCCCTTTATGTTAAAGTAAACTGGTTAAACGTTTCAATGCCTCAGTCTTTCATTTGGACAGTAGCCATCTATCCAGGATCGGGATCGTCACCGCTGGGAGAACCTGCTGCTGATCAAGTAAGTGCCTGTCCCCTCACGATACCCCTTACACTGTGCATTGCCTGAGGCCACAGCACCGGGTCAAGCCACCCGTGACATCCCGCTTAAGAGACAGACCCCATTGGTCCGGTGCTGTGTACCCCGGTCTCTTGGGCGTCACAATTATATTTCAGTTTATTGGTGCCTTGTCAGTTGTTAAATCATAAGTCTGATAGTGCAGTGCTAAACTGTTCTGATCATACTGCGGTCCGATATATTGCTGAATCCGTGTTGTGGGATAAGGAGCAGCGCTGCTGACGTGTGTTCAGTGTATAAATAGCCTTCTCACTAAAAGCATTTAGCAAGATAAAACTCCCTGGTTCGTTACTACTTTAAAAAAAAACTTACAGGAAAGTCCCGGGTAGGAATTTGTAGTGAAGTGGGAAAAATCACATGAAGACAATCTATGTTAACATAAATGATCATTTTTGGTGTGCAAGCAGGTACTTGGATAGGTGTTGTGAATTCTGTGGCAGAGCTCCCTCCTGTGGTCACAAGTGGTACTTCGGCTGATTCTCTCTGTGAGCTTCTGTTGGTGGAGGGAAGTGGTACTGCGGCTTCTGAGTTTCCTCCCTCAGGTGATCTGGTGTGGTCGTTAGGTGCTTCTCTACTTAATGCTTTGATCCTGGCTTCCTGTCAATGTTCCAGTGTTGGACTTGCTTTTCCCTGGATCATTCCTGTGGCCTGCTGCTCTGCAGAGCTAAATTCTTCTTTGCTATTTGTTTGCTATTTTTTCTGTCCAGCTTGTCTAATTTGTTGCTGGAAGCTCTGGGACGCAAAGGGTGTACCTCCGTGCCGTTAGTTCGGTACGGAGGGTCTTTTTGCCCCCTTTGCGTGGTTTTTCTTTAGGGTTTTGTGTAGACCGCAAAGTTACCTTTTCTATCCTCGCTCTGTTAAGAAAGTCGGGCCTCACTTTGCTGAATCTATTTCATCTCTACGTTTGTCTTTTCATCTTAACTCACAGTCATTATATGTGGGGGGCTGCCTTTTCCTTTGGGGTATTTCTCTGAGGCAAGGTAGGCTTATTTTCTATCTTCAGGCTAGTTAGTTTCTCAGGCTGTGCCGAGTTGCATAGGCAGAGTTAGGCGCAATCCACGGCTGCCTCTAGTGTTGTTTGGAGAGGATTAGGGATTGCGGTCTGCAGAGTTCCCACGTCTCAGAGCTCGTTCTATGATTTTGGGTTATTGTCAGATCACTGTATGTGCTCTGACCGCTATGTCCATTGTGGTACTGAATTGCCTTTCATAACAGATAGGGCATGAATTAGAGGATATAGTGAACCAAGTAAGAGATACTGCAAATAGATGTGATGTATGGTTTTTGTCCATTAGCACTAGAGCATTTTGATAAGATGTGGGGAGCAGGAGAGTACAAAAGGACTGCCTGTATGGATGTGATTGAAATACCAAGCAAATGCTTACCATTAGGGTTGAGCGACCTTGACCTTTTTAGAGTCGAGTCGTGTTTCGCGAAACCCGACTATCTTAGAAGTCGAGTCGAGTGGAATCGGCCGATTATGGCGAAAAGTCGGGTATCGCCCGAAACACGAAACCCAATGCAAGTCAATGGGGGAGCATATTCGGCAGTGAGTGGAGGCCAGGAAAACACCTACACTGCCCATTTTAATGGCAAAAACATCCATTCTTGTTACAGAAGCTTGTCAATCGTAATTTACCATATAATAATTGGAAGGCATTTGAAATTGGGGGTCATTTGGCTAAAGTTGTGGGGGGTAGGGCTGGTTCAAGTAATTAGTGGGCCCAGTAAATCTGGACCACGTCACGGCAGTGGAGCAGGGAGAGGTAAGTATTTCAACTTTGCAAGTGCTGTGATCCTGAGCAAGCAGGGGGGGCCCACTCTTTGGCATTGGCACTGGCACAGGGCTCCTCAAAGTACAGCGGTGTGTTTGCACGGCGGGGGCGCCTCCCACCGACAGCAACACTTTTGCGTACTATGAGAGGCCCTGTGCCAGTGACGTCGCCAACTAGTATTCCTCCCCCCACCTGATGAAGGAACCTGCACTTTCATCTGCACCTTCCTCTTTGTCCCCGTGTAAGGTGGTATGGTATGCGGGAAGAGGAACCTGACTTTCAGCAGGGTCACAATCTTGCTGTGTAGCGTGCACGGGGAATTTTGCGTTATGGGTCAATGTACCAGCAGACTCATCTATCACTGGCTGGGCAATGGGCAGGATGAGGAGGAAACACAGATATAGGCCCAAAGAATAAAGTTGGCTAAATGCAGTTCAAAATTGGTAACACAGGACTAACCAGGGGGCATTGCAGTGGAGGACAACTGGAATGAGAGGCTGACACAGAGAGTAGGCCCAAATCAGTAAGTAGTCGAAATGCAGTTCAAAATTGGCAACCGTAGTAAACAGGCGGCACAGCTTTGTTCAGTGGAGGAGAACAGCAAGGAGTGGCAGACACCGATAGTAGGCCCCAACCCAACTAGTAGGCCAAATGCAGTCTAACATTAACAACTACTTAACGAGAGCCTGAAAATGGAATTTCAGGACAGGAAACCAGGAGAACAGCAAGGAGTGGCAGACATCGATAGTAGGCCCCAAACCAACTAGTACGCCAAATGCAGTTGTTCCATTTAACCACAATTTAATGAGAGCCTGAAGATAGAAGCTCAGGAAAGGCAACCTGGAGAACACCTTGGAGTGTAACACACCATCTCTCTACACCCCATACCCAATTTGTAGGCCTAATGCAGTGTAGTTTCCAACAACTACTAAACTAGAGCATTAAGATCGAAGCAATGGCGAGGAAACCTGGGGAACACCTTGGAGTGTAACACACCGTCTCTCTACACCCCATACCCAATTTGTAGGCCTAATGCAGTGTAGTTTCCAACAACTACTAAACGAGAGCATGAAGATCGAAGCAATGGAGAGGAAACCTGGGGAACACCTTGGAGTGGAACACACCATCTCTCTACACCCCATACCAAATTTGTAGGCCTAATGCAGTGTAGTTTTCTACAACTACTAAACGAGAGTCGGAAGACCGAAGCAAAGTGGACGAAACCTGGGGAACACCTTGGAGTGGAACACACCATCTCTCTACACCCCATACCCAATTTGTAGGCCTAATGCAGTGTAGTTTTCTACAACTACTAAACGAGAGTCGGAAGACCGAAGCAATGTGGACGAAACCTGAGGAACACCTTGGAGTGTAACACACCATCTCTCTACACCCCATACCCAATTTGTAGGCCTAATGCAGTGTAGTTTCCAACAACTACTAAACGAGAGCATGAAGATCGAAGCTCAGGAAAGGCAACCTGGAGAACACCTTGGAGTGGAACACACCATCTCTCTACACCCCATACCCAATTTGTAGGCCTAATGCAGCGTAGTTTCCAACAACTACTAAACGAGAGCATGAAGATCGAAGCAATGGAGAGGAAACCTGGGGAACACCTTGGAGTGTAACACACCATCTCTCTACACCCCATACCCAATTTGTAGGCCTAATGCAGTGTAGTTTCCAACAACTACTAAATAAGAGCATGAAGATCGAAGCAATGGAGAGGAAACCTGGGGAACACCTTGGAGTGGAACACACCATCTCTCTACACCCCATACCCAATTTGTAGGCCTAATGCAGTGTAGTTTTCTACAACTACTAAACGAGAGTCGGAAGACCGAAGCAATGTGGACGAAACCTGAGGAACACCTTGGAGTGTAACACACCATCTCTCTACACCCCATACCCAATTTGTAGGCCTAATGCAGTGTAGTTTCCAACAACTACTAAACGAGAGCATGAAGATCGAAGCAATGGAGAGGAAACCTGGGGAACACCTTGGAGTGTAACACACCATCTCTCTACACCCCATACCCAATTTGTAGGCCTAATGCAGCGTAGTTTCCAACAACTACTAAACGAGAGCATGAAGATCGAAGCTCAGGAAAGGCAACCTGGAGAACACCTTGGAGTGGAACACACCATCTCTCTACACCCCATACCCAATTTGTAGGCCTAATGCAGTGTAGTTTCCAACAACTACTAAACGAGAGCATGAAGATCGAAGCAATGGAGAGGAAACCTGGGGAACACCTTGGAGTGTAACACACCATCTCTCTACACCCCATACCCAATTTGTAGGCCTAATGCAGTGTAGTTTCCAACAACTACTAAACGAGAGCATGAAGATCGAAGCAATGGAGAGGAAACCTGGGGAACACCTTGGAGTGTAACACACCATCTCTCTACACCCCATACCCAATTTGTAGGCCTAATGCAGTGTAGTTTCCAACAACTACTAAACGAGAGCATGAAGATCGAAGCAATGGAGAGGAAACCTGGGGAACACCTTGGAGTGGAACACACCATCTCTCTACACCCCATACCCAATTTGTAGGCCTAATGCAGTGTAGTTTCCAACAACTACTAAACTAGAGCATTAAGATCGAAGCAATGGCGAGGAAACCTGGGGCACACCTTGGGGAGGCGGACACCGTTAGTAGGCCCTACCAAAGTTGTACACCCAATGCAGTTTTAAAATTCCTAGAGGCTGAAAACAAGACTATTGACGCTCAGCTTTTTTCAAAGGAACACAGCTGAATTGAGTGGCGCAGACAGACACAGGTAATAGGACTTAAACCAAAAATGTGGCTCACTGCAGCTTAAAAAAGTTACAGGGGTACACAAGCAGCAGTGCTCTGGGCAGTGGAGGACAATTTCAATAGTGGACCGCAGACAGACTTTGTACGCCTACTATTAAAAAAAGGATGCTCTATGCAATTAAAAATAGGTTCCAGGGGTCCACGGGCAGCAGTGGTGTGGTCAGTGGACGAGTATTGGAAGGAGGGACCGCAGACAGGCGTAGTAGGCCTAACATAGCAAAATTAGGCTGTAGACACTGTAAAATTGGTTCCAGGGGTACACGGGCAGCAGTGGTGTGGTCAGCGGAGGAAATTTGGAATTAGGGACTGCAGACAGACTTTGTAGGCTGTCCCCTGTGGACCATGCATCCAGCACATTAACCCAGTGCGCCGTAATGGACACGTAACATTTTTGTGGACATGCCTACTGGTCCATGCGTCTCTTGTCAGGTGCACCTTTCTACTGTTTGATTGCCTGAGTGCTATGACAATGCAGACTTTTTCATGCCGCTGGAGGGCTGGGATGGCTTTTCTCGCAAAAGAAATGTCGACTGGGTAGCTTGAACCGTTGCACAGCGTAGTTCATCTGGGCTTTCTAAATATAAAACAAAGAAAAAAAGGAGGCTACATGCACTATTAAATTGGTTCCAGGGGTACACGGGCAGCAGTGGTGTGGTCAGTGGAGGCCTAGTGGAAGGAGTGACCGCAGACAGGCATCGAAGGCCTAACATAATAACACATGGCTGTAGGCAATTTTAAATTGGTTCCAGGGGAACACGGGCAGCAGTGGCCTGGTCAGTGTAGTAGTAGTAGAAAGAACGGACCGCAAACAGGCATCGAAGGCCTAAAATAAAAAAATTGGGCTGGCTGTAGGCAATTTTAAATTGGTTCCAGGGGTACACGGGCAGCAGTGGTGTGGTCAGTGGAGGCCTAGTGGAAGGAGTGACCGTAGACAGGCATCGAAGGCCTAACATAATAACACATGGCTGTAGGCAATTTTAAATTGGTTCCAGTGGAACACGGGCAGCAGTGGCCTGGTCAGTGTAGTAGTAGTAGAAAGAACGGACCGCAGACAGGCTTCAAAGGCCTAACATAATAAAATTGGTCTGGCTGTAGGCAATTTTAAATTGGTTCCAGGGGTACACGGGCAGCAGTGGTGTGGTCAGTGGAGGCCTAGTGGAAGGAGTGACCGCAGACAGGCATCGAAGGCCTAACATAATAACACATGGCTGTAGGCAATTTTAAATTGGTTCCAGGGGTACACGGGCAGCAGTGGTGTGGTCAGTGGAGGCCTAATAGAAGGAGTGACCGCAGACAGGCATCGAAGGCCTAACATAATAACACATGGCTGTAGGCAATTTTAAATTGGTTCCAGGGGAACACGGGCAGCAGTGGCCTGGTCAGTGTAGTAGTAGTAGAAAGAACGGACCGCAGACAGGCTTCGAAGGCCTAACATAATAAAATTGGTCTGGCTGTAGGCAATTTTAAATTGGTTCCAGGGGTACACGGGCAGCAGTGGTGTGGTCAGTGGAGGCCTAGTGGAAGGAGTGACCGCAGACAGGCATCGAAGGCCTAACATAATAACACATGGCTGTAGGCAATTTTAAATTGGTTCCAGGGGAACACGGGCAGCAGTGGCCTGGTCAGTGTAGTAGTAGAAAGAACGGACCGCAGACAGGCTTCGAAGGCCTAAAATAAAAAAATTGGGCTGGCTGTAGGCAATTTTAAATTGGTTCCAGGGGTACACGGGCAGCAGTGGTGTGGTCAGTGGAGGCCTAGTGGAAGGAGTGACCGCAGACAGGCATCGAAGGCCTAACATAATAACACATGGCTGTAGGCAATTTTAAATTGGTTCCAGGGGTACACGTGCAACAGTGGTGTGGTCAGTGGAGGCCTAGTGGAAGGAGTGTCCGCAGACAGGCATCGAAGGCCTAACATAATAACACATGGCTGTAGGCAATTTTAAATTGGTTCCAGGGGAACACGGGCAGCAGTGGCCTGGTCAGTGTAGTAGTAGTAGAAAGAACAGACCGCAGACAGGCTTCGAAGGCCTAACATAATAAAATTGGTCTGGCTGTAGGCAATTTTAAATTGGTTCCAGGGGTACACGGGCAGCAGTGGTGTGGTCAGTGGAGGCCTAGTGGAAGGAGTGACCGCAGACAGGCATCGAAGGCCCAACATAATAACACATGGCTGTAGGCAATTTTAAATTGGTTCCAGGGGAACACGGGCAGCAGTGGCCTGGTCAGTGTAGTAGTAGTAGAAAGAACGGACCGCAGACAGGCTTCGAAGGCCTAAAATAAAAAAATTGGGCTGGCTGTAGGCAATTTTAAATTGGTTCCAGGGGTACACGGGCAGCAGTGGTGTGGTCAGTGGAGGCCTAGTGGAAGGAGTGACCGCAGACAGGCATCGAAGGCCTAACATAATAACAAATGGCTGTAGGCAATTTTAAATTGGTTCCAGGGGAACACGGGCAGCAGTGGCCTGGTCAGTGTAGTAGTAGTAGAAAGAACGGACCGCAGACAGGCTTCGAAGGCCTAACATAATAAAATTGGGCTGGCTGTAGGCAATTTTAAATTGGTTCCAGGGGTACACGGGTAGCAGTACAATGGTCAGTGGAGGCCTAGTGGAAGGAGGGACCGCAGACAGGCTTCGAAGGCCTAACATAACAAAAATGTCAATACAATGGTATTGTCAGTGCCAGGCATTGAAGGATGTCAGCGCATAGACTAAACATTGGTGGAGCTGTGAGAGATAATTTTGCAAGTGGTAGAGCACTGTTTGAGCTGGGGGGGGGGGAAACTGTCTTGTGGCCGGCGGTACAGGCCCAGGGCCCCTCATATTACAACGGTGTGTCTGACGTTGGGTGCGCACCACCACCGCCAGAGACACTTTATTGTACTATGAGGGACCCAGTGGCAGTGCCGTCGACCAAAAGCGGGCACACCCACCTCTTCAGACAAACAGCACTCTCACGGGTGCTGGCGCCAAGTGGCGATACCACGGCCCCGTGTGGGGAGTTTGGCCATTTAGTGAGGTGTAAACATGTCGTATGCTGGACAATCAGGTGCAGAAAATTACGAGATTGGAAAAGTCATTCAGAATAGTCCACAGGCAAGACTGTTATGATAGGCAATTCAGTACCACAATGGACATAGCGGTCAGAGCACATACAGTGATCTGACAATAACCCAAAATCATAGAGCGAGCTCTGAGACGTGGGAACTCTGCAGACCGCAATCCCTAATCCTCTCCAAACAACACTAGAGGCAGCCGTGGATTGCGCCTAACTCTGCCTATGCAACTCGGCACAGCCTGAGAAACTAACTAGCCTGAAGATAGAAAATAAGCCTACCTTGCCTCAGAGAAATACCCCAAAGGAAAAGGCAGCCCCCCACATATTATGACTGTGAGTAAGATGAAAAGACAAACGTAGGGATGAAATAGATTCAGCAAAGTGAGGCCCGACTTTCTTAACAGAGTGAGGATAGGAAAGATAACTTTGCGGTCTACACAAAACCCTAAAGAAAACCACGCAAAGGGGGCAAAAAGACCCTCTGTACCGAACTAACGGCACAGAGGTACACCCTTTGCGTCCCAGAGCTTCCAGCAAAACAATTAGACAAGCTGGACAGAAAAAATAGCAAACAAATAGCAAAGAAGAACTTAGCTATGCAGAGCAGCAGGCCACAGGAATGATCCAGGGAAAAACAAGTCCAACACTGAAACATTGACAGAAGCCAGGATCAAAGCATTAGGTGGAGTTAAGTAGAGCAGTACCTAATGACCTCACCACATCACCTGAGGTAGGAAACTCAGAAGCCGCAATACCACTTTCCTCCACCAACAGAAGCTCACAGAGAGAATCAGCCGAAGTACCACTTGTGACCACAGGAGGGAGCTCTGCCACAGAATTCACAACAGTACCCCCCCCTTGAGGAGGGGTCACCGAACCCTCACCAGAACCCCCAGGCCGACCAGGATGAGCCACATGAAAGGCACAAACAAGATCGGGAGCATGGACATCGGAGGCAAAAACCCAGGAATTATCTTCCTGAGCATAACCCTTCCATTTAACCAGATACTGGAGTTTCCGTCTTGAAACACGAGAATCCAAAATCTTCTCCACAATATACTCCAACTCCCCCTCCACCAAAACCGGGGCAGGAGGGTCAACAGATGGAACCATAGGTGCCACGTATCTCCGCAACAATAACCTATGGAATACGTTATGTATGGAAAAAGAGTCTGGAAGGGTCAGACGAAAAGACACAGGATTAAGAACCTCAGAAATCCTATACGGACCAATGAAACGAGGTTTAAACTTAGGAGAGGAGACCTTCATAGGAATATGACGAGAAGATAACCAAACCAGATCCCCAACACGAAGTCGGGGACCCACACAGCGTCTGCGATTAGCAAAACGTTGAGCCCTCTCCTGGGACAAGGTCAAATTGTCCACTACATGAGTCCAAATCTGCTGCAACCTGTCCACCACAGTATCCACACCAGGACAGTCTGAAGACTCAACCTGTCCTGAAGAGAAACGAGGATGGAACCCAGAGTTGCAGAAAAATGGCGAAACCAAGGTTGCCGAGCTGGCCTGGTTATTAAGGGCGAACTCAGCCAAAGGCAAAAAGGACACCCAGTCATCCTGATCAGCAGAAACAAAACATCTCAGATATGTTTCCAAGGTCTGATTGGTTCGTTCAGTTTGGCCATTAGTCTGAGGATGGAAAGCCGAGGAAAAAGACAAGTCAATGCCCATCCTACCACAAAAGGCTCGCCAAAACCTCGAAACAAACTGGGAGCCTCTGTCAGAAACGATATTCTCTGGAATACCATGTAAACGAACCACATGCTGGAAGAACAATGGCACCAAATCAGAGGAGGAAGGCAATTTAGACAAGGGTACCAGATGGACCATCTTAGAAAAGCGATCACAGACCACCCAAATGACTGACACCTTTTGAGAAACGGGAAGATCTGAAATAAAATCCATAGAGATATGTGTCCAAGGTCTCTTCGGGACCGGCAAGGGCAAAAGCAACCCACTGGCACGAGAACAGCAGGGCTTAGCCCGAGCACAAATCCCACAGGACTGCACAAAAGTACGCACATCCCGCGACAGAGATGGCCACCAAAAGGATCTAGCCACTAACTCTCTGGTACCAAAGATTCCAGGATGACCAGCCAACACCGAACAATGAACCTCAGAGATAACTTTATTCGTCCACCTATCAGGGACAAACAGTTTCTCCGCTGGACAACGATCAGGTTTATTAGCCTGAAATTTTTGCAGCACCCGCCGCAAATCAGGGGAGATGGCAGACACAATTACTCCCTCCTTGAGGATACCCGCCGGCTCAGACAAACCCGGAGAGTCGGGCACAAAACTCCTAGACAGAGCATCCGCCTTCACATTTTTAGAGCCCGGAAGGTACGAAATCACAAAGTCAAAACGGGCAAAAAACAGCGACCAACGAGCCTGTCTAGGATTCAACCGCTTGGCAGACTCGAGATAAGTCAAGTTCTTATGATCAGTCAATACCACCACGCGATGCTTAGCTCCTTCAAGCCAATGACGCCACTCCTCGAATGCCCACTTCATGGCCAGCAACTCTCGGTTGCCCACATCATAATTTCGCTCAGCAGGCGAAAACTTCCTGGAAAAAAAAGCGCATGGTTTCATCACTGAGCAATCAGAACCTCTCTGCGACAAAACAGCCCCTGCTCCAATCTCAGAAGCATCAACCTCGACCTGGAACGGAAGAGAAACATCTGGTTGACACAACACAGGGGCAGAAGAGAAACGACGCTTCAACTCTTGAAAGGCTTCCACAGCAGCAGAAGACCAATTGACCACATCAGCACCCTTCTTGGTCAAATCGGTCAATGGTTTAGCAATACTAGAAAAATTGCAGATGAAGCGACGATAAAAATTAGCAAAGCCCAGGAACTTTTGCAGACTTTTCAGAGATGTCGGCTGAGTCCAATCATGGATGGCTTGGACCTTAACAGGGTCCATCTCGATAGTAGAAGGGGAAAAGATGAACCCCAAAAATGAAACCTTCTGCACACCAAAGAGACACTTTGATCCCTTCACAAACAAAGAATTAGCACGCAGGACCTGAAAAACCGTTCTGACCTGCTTCACATGAGACTCCCAATCATCCGAGAAGATCAAAATGTCATCCAAGTACACAATCAGGAATTTATCCAGGTACTCTCGGAAGATGTCATGCATAAAGGACTGAAAGACTGATGGAGCATTGGCAAGTCCGAACGGCATCACTAGATACTCAAAATGACCCTCGGGCGTATTAAATGCAGTTTTCCATTCATCGCCTTGCTTAATTCGCACCAGATTATACGCACCACGAAGATCTATCTTGGTGAACCAACTAGCCCCCTTAATCCGAGCAAACAGATCAGATAACAATGGCAAGGGGTACTGAAATTTAACCGTGATCTTATTAAGAAGGCGGTAATCTATACAAGGTCTCAGCGAACCATCCTTCTTGGCTACAAAAAAGAACCCTGCTCCCAATGGCGACGACGACGGGTGAATATGCCCCTTCTCCAGGTATTCCTTCACATGACTGCGCATAGCGGTGTGCTCAGGCACGGATAAATTAAACAGTCGACCTTTTGGGAATTTACTACCAGGAATCAAATTGATAGCACAATCACAATCCCTATGCGGAGGTAGGGTATCGGACTTGGGCTCATCAAATACATCCCGGTAATCAGACAAGAACTCTGGGACTTCAGAAGGGGTGGATGACGAAATTGACAGAAATGGAACATCACCATGTACCCCCTGACAACCCCAGTGGACACCGACATGGATTTCCAATCTAAAACTGGATTATGGACTTGTAGCCATGGCAACCCCAACACGACCACATCATGCAGATTATGCAACACCAGAAAGCGAATATCCTCCTGATGTGCAGGAGCCATGCACATGGTCAGCTGGGTCCAGTACTGAGGCTTGTTCTTGGCCAAAGGTGTAGCATCAATTCCTCTCAATGGAATAGGACACTGCAAGGGCTCCAAGAAAAACCCACAACGCTTAGCATATTCCAAGTCCATCAAATTCAGGGCAGCACCTGAATCCACAAATGCCATGACAGAATACGATGACAAAGAGCAGATCAAGGTAACGGACAGAAGAAATTTTGACTGTACCGTACCAATGGTAGCAGACCTAGCGAACCGCTTAGAGCGCTTAGGACAATCAGAGATGGCATGAGTGGAATCACCACAGTAGAAACACAGACCATTCAGACGTCTGTGTTCTTGCCGTTCAACTCTGGTCAAAGTCCTATCGCACTGCATAGGCTTAGGTTTAATCTCAGGTAATACCGCCAAATGGTGCACAGATTTACGCTCACGCAAGCGTCGACCGATCTGAATGGCCAAAGACATAGATTCATTCAGACCAGCAGGCATAGGAAATCCCACCATGACATCTTTAAGGGCTTCAGAGAAACCCTTTCTGAAAATCGCTGCAAGCGCAGCTTCATTCCATTGAGTGAGTACAGACCACTTTCTAAATTTCTGACGATATACCTCTATCTCATCCTGACCCTGACACAAAGCCAGCAAATTTTTCTCTGCCTGATCCACTGAATTAGGCTCATCGTACAGCAATCCGAGCGCCAGGAAAAACACATCAATATTACTTAATGCAGGATCTCCTGCCGCAAGGGAAAATGCCCAGTCTTGAGAGTCGCCACGCAAAAAAGAAATAATAATTCTCACTTGTTGAGCTGGGTCACCAGAGGAGTGAGGTTTCAAGGCCAGAAACAGTTTGCAATTATTTTTGAAATTCACAAACTTGACTCTATCACCATAAAACAAATCAGGAATAGGAATTCCTGGTTCAAACATAGGCTTCTGAACCACCAAATCTTGAATCTTTTGTACATTTATAACGAGATTATCCATTGAAGAGCACAGACCTTGAATGTCCATGTCCACACCTGTGTCCTGAACCACCCAAATGTCTAGGGGAAAAAAAAGGCAAAACACAGTGCAAAGAAAAAAAAATGGTCTCAGAACTTCTTTTCTCCCTCTATTGAGAATCATTAGTACTTTTGGCTTCCTGTACTGTTATGATAGGCAATTCGGTACCACAATGGACATAGCGGTCAGAGCACATACAGTGATCTGACAATAACCCAAAATCATAGAACGAGCTCTGAGACGTGGGAACTCTGCAGACCGCAATCCCTAATCCTCTTCAAACAACACTAGAGGCAGCCGTGGATTGCGCCTAACTCTGCCTATGCAACTCGGCACAGCCTGAGAAACTAACTAGCCTGAAGATAGAAAATAAGCCTACCTTGCCTCAGAGAAATACCCCAAAGGAAAAGGCAGCCCCCCACATATAATGACTGTGAGTAAGATGAAAAGACAAACGTAGGGATGAAATAGATTCAGCAAAGTGAGGCCCGACTTTCTTAACAGAGCGAGGATAGGAAAGATAACTTTGCGGTCTACACAAAACCCTAAAGAAAACCACGCAAAGGGGGCAAAAAGACCCTCCGTACCGAACTAATGCCACAGAGGTACACCCTTTGCGTCCCAGAGCTTCCAGCAAAACAATTAGACAAGCTGGACAGAAAAAATAGCAAACAAATAGCAAAGAAGAACTTAGCTATACAGAGCAGCAGGCCACAGGAATGATCCAGGGAAAAACAAGTCCAACACTGAAACATTGACAGAAGCTAGGATCAAAGCATTAGGTGGAGTTAAGTAGAGCAGTACCTAACGACCTCACCACATCACCTGAGGTAGGAAACTCAGAAGCCGCAATACCACTTTCCTCCACCAATAGAAGCTCACAGAGAGAATCAGCCGAAGTACCACTTGTGACCACAGGAGGGAGCTCTGCCACAGAATTCACAACACAAGACCTTTTCATAGGAAAGCTAGGTGTCAGCCGGGCAAGGTGGGGCAAAAGATTTCGAAATCCAGTTGTGGTTCATTTTAATGAAGGTTAGATCATCTACATTTTGGGTAGCCAGACGAGTCCTTTTTTCTGTTAGTATTGAACCTGCAGCACTGAATACTCTTTCTGATAGGACACTAGCTGCCGGGCAAGCAAGCTCCTGCAATGCATATTCTGCCAATTCTGGCCAGGTGTCTAAGGCTACGTTCACATTAGCGTTCCGCTAATGTGCGTCGCTGTTGCGTCGGCGACGCAGCGGCGACGCGCCCCTATGTTTAACATGGGGGACGCGTGCGTTTTTTGTTGCGTTTTCCGACACGTGCGTCGTTTTCGACGCTAGCGTCGGACGCAAGAAAATGCAACAAGTTGCATTTTTCGTGCGTCCGATTTTCGTCAAAAAACGACGCACGCGTCGCAAAATGCAGCGTTTTTGCGTGCGTTTTTGGTGCGTCGTGCGTTGCGTCGCCGACGCACCGGCGCGCAACGCTAATGTGAACGTAGCCTAATTTGGATGCCCAGTAATCAAATGGGAATGACGGTTGAGGGAGAACGTCGATAAGGGATGAAAAATAGTTTGTAACCATACTGGACAAATGTTGTCTCCTGTCACTTTGAATTGATGCTGCAGTACCTGTCCTGTCTGCGGTCATAGCAAAATCACTCCACAACCTGGTCAGAAAACCCCTCTGGCCAACGCCACTTCTGATCTCTGCCCCTCTAACACCTCTGGTCTGCTGGCCCCTGCAGCTCGTGTGAGAACGATCACGGGCGCTGTGTGCAGGGAATGCCAGAAGCAAACGGTCAACAAGAGTTGATTGTTTGGTTGCTAATATTAGTTCCAAGTTCTCATGTGGCATTATATTTTGCAATTTGCCTTTATAGCGAGGATCAAGGAGGCAGGCCAACCAGTAATCGTCATCGTTCATCATTTTAGTAATGCGTGTGTCCCTTTTGAGGATACGTAAGGCATAATCCGCCATGTGGGCCAAAGTTCCAGTTCTCAAATCTGCGGTTGTGCTTGGTTGAGGGGCAGTTTCAGGCAAATCCACGTCACTTGTGTCCCTCCAAAAACCAGAACCCGGCCTTGCCGCGCCAACAATTTCCAGTGGCCCCGGAAAAGCTTCCTCATTAAAAATATAATCATCCCCATCATCCTCCTCGTCCTCCTCCTCCTCTTCGCCCGCTACCTCGTCCTGTACACTGCCCTGGCCAGACAATGGCTGACTGTCATCAAGGCTTTCCTCTTCCTCAGCTGCAGACGCCTGATCCTTTATGTGCGTCAAACTTTGCATCAGCAGACGCATTAGGGGGATGCTCATGCTTATTATGGCGTTGTCTGCACTAACCAGCCGTGTGCATTCCTCAAAACACTGAAGGACTTGACACATGTCTTGAATCTTCGACCACTGCACACCTGACAACTCCATGTCTGCCATCCTACTGCCTGCCGTGTATGTGTATCCTCCCACAAAAACATAACAGCCCGCCTCTGTTCGCACAGTCTCTGAAGCATGTGCAGTGTTGAGTTCCACCTTGTTGCAACGTCTATGATTAGGCAATGCTGGGGAAGGTTCAAAGAACGCTGATAGGTCTGCATACGGCTGGAGTGTACGGGCGAACGGCGGATATGTGAGCAAAGTCCACGCACTTTGAGGAGCAGGTCGGATATCCCCGGATAACTTTTCAGGAAGCACTGCACCACCAGGTTTAAGGTGTGAGCCAGGCAAGGAATGTGTTTCAGTTGGGAAAGGGAGATGGCAGCCATGAAATTCCTTCCGTTATCACTCACTACCTTGCCTGCCTCAAGATCTACAGTGCCCAGCCACGACTGCGTTTCTTTCTGCAAGAACTCGGACAGAACTTCCGCGGTGTGTCTGTTGTTGCCCAAACACTTGATAGCCAATACAGCCTGCTGACGTTTGCCAGTAGCTGCCCCATAATGGGAGACCTGGTGTGCAACAGTGGCAGCTGCGGATGGAGTGGTTGTGCGACTGCGGTCTGTGGACGAGCTCTCG
The DNA here is from genome assembly GCF_032444005.1 of Ranitomeya imitator. Classification (NCBI taxonomy): domain Eukaryota; kingdom Metazoa; phylum Chordata; class Amphibia; order Anura; family Dendrobatidae; genus Ranitomeya; species Ranitomeya imitator. The sequence goes on from NC_091288.1 coordinate 63,526,477, forward strand.
CTTCTGCAGGAGGACGAGGAGGAGGAGGAGGGGGTGCGAACGGCTACAGCCAACTGTTTCCTAGACCGTGGGCTAGGCAGAACTGTACCAAACTTGCTGTCCCCTGTGGACCCTGCATCCACAACATTCACCCAGTGTGCCGTGATGGACACGTAACGTCCCTGGCCATGCCTACTGGTCCATGCATCTGTTGTCAGGTGCACCTTTGTGCTCACAGATTGCCTGAGTGCATGGACGATGCGCTCTTTAACATGCTGGTGGAGGGCTGGGATGGCTTTTCTGGAAAAAAAGTGTCGACTGGGTAGCTCGTAGCGTGGTACAGCGTAGTCCATCAGGGCTTTGAAAGCTTCGCTTTCAACTAACCGGTAGGGCATCATCTCTAACGAGATTAGTCTAGCTATGTGGGCGTTCAAACCCTGTGTACGCGGATGCAAGGCTAAGTACTTCCTTTTTCTAACCATAGTCTCATGTAGGGTGAGCTGGACTGGAGAGCTGGAGATCGTGGAACTAGCGCGGGTGCCGGTGGACATGGCAGACTGAGTGACGGTGGGAGATGGTATTGTTGCCGCCGGTGCCCTAGATGCAGTGTTTCCTACTACGAAACTGGTGATTCCCTGACCCTGACTGCTTTGGCCTGGCAAAGAAACCTGCACAGATACTGCAGGTGGTGCGGAAAATGGTGGCCCTACACTGCCGGAAGGGATGTTGCGTTGATGACTAGCTTCATTGGCCGAGGGTGCTACAACCTTAAGGGACGTTTGGTAGTTAGTCCAAGCTTGCAAATGCATGGTGGTTAAATGTCTATGCATGCAACTTGTATTGAGACTTTTCAGATTCTGCCCTCTGCTTAAGGTAGTTGAACATTTTTGACAGATGACTTTGCGCTGATCAATTGGATGTTGTTTAAAAAAATGCCAGACTGCACTCTTTCTAGCATCGGATACCTTTTCAGGCATTGCAGACTGAGCTTTAACCGGATGGCCACGCTGTCCTCCAACAGGTTTTTGCTTTGCCACGCGTTTTGGGCAAGATACGGGCCCGGCAGATGGAACCTGTTGCGATGTTGATGCCTGCTGCGGCCCCTCCTCCTCCGCTTCAGAACTGCTGCCACCTGCACCCTGTTCCCCCAATGGCTGCCAATCGGGGTCAACAACTGGGTCATCTATTACCTCTTCTTGTAGCTCGTGTGCAACTTCGTCTGTGTCACCGTGTTGGTCGGTGGTATAGCGTTCGTGATGGGGCAACATAGTCTCATCAGGGTCTGATTCTTGATCATTACCCTGCGAGGGCAATGTTGTGGTCTGAGTCTAAGGACCAGCATAGTAGTCTGGCTGTGGCTGTGCATCAGTGCACTCCATGTCAGATTCAACTTGTAATGGGCATGGACTGTTAACTGCTTCACTTTCTAAGCCAGGGACGGTATGTGTAAAGAGCTCCATGGAGTAACCCGTTGTGTCGCCTGCTGCATTCTTCTCTGTTGTTGTTTTTGCTGAAGAGGACAAGGAAGCGACTTGTCCCTGACCGTGAACATCCACTAACGACGCGCTGCTTTTACATTTACCAGTTTCACGAGAGAAGGCAAAAGAGCTAGAGGCTGAGTCAGCAAGATAAGCCAAAACTTGCTCTTGCTGCTCCGGCTTTAAAAGCGGTTTTCCTATTCCCAGAAAAGGGAGCGTTCGAGGCCTTGTGTAGCCAGACGACGAACCTGGCTCCACAGCTCCAGACTTAGGTGCAATATTTTTTTTCCCACGACCACCTGATGCTCCACCACTACCACTACCCTCATTACCAGCTGACAATGAACGCCCCCGGCCACGACCTCTTCCACCAGACTTCCTCATTGTTTTAAAAACGTAACCAAACTAACGGTATTTGTTGCTGTCACACAACTTACACGGTGAGCTATAACTTCAGTATGATTTAGCTACCCCTTTACAGGTGGGTGAGACCACAACGAAAATCAGGCACAATGTTACACACTCTGTTTTGGTGGCACCAAATGAGAGAGATGCCACACACGCAGGACTGTCACTGAAGCACAAATGTAAATATTAATCTCCCACTGTTTTTTTTTATTTATTTATTTTTTTTTCAGGGAGACTTTAGAAACAAAATAAAATAAAATGATTTTTTCTGGAAGAATTTAGAAACCAAATATCATAAAATGATTTTTCCAATGACAATTTAGAAACCAAATAAAAAAAAAAAAAAAAAAAGGCTTTCTATGCCCCACTGAGTGAGAGATGCCACACACAGGAGTCAGGAGTGGCACACAAGCCCAGAGGCCAATATTGTTCTCCCAATGATTGATGTAGTGATTTTTTCAGGTAGATTTTGGAACCCAAATCAAGCAAAAAAAAATAATAGGCTTTCTATGGCCAACAATTGGAGAGAGAGAGAGAGATGGCACACCCAGGTGTCAAGACTGGCACACAAGCAGAAAGGGCAATATTAATCTCCCACTGATTTGATTTTTTTTTTTTTCAGGGAGACTTTAGAAAAAAAAAATAATAGAATAAAATGATTTTTTCAGGAAGAATTTAGAAACCAAATAAAATAAAATGATTTCTTCAGGGAGAATATAGAAAACAAATAAAACAAAAAATAGGCTTTCTATGGCCCACTGAGTGAGAGATGACGCACACAGGAGTCAGGAGTGGCACACAAGCCCAGAGGCCAATATTTTTCTCCCAATGATTGATGTAGTGATTTTTTCAGGTAGATTTTGGAACCCAAATCAAGCAAAAAAAATAATAGGCTTTCTATGGCCCACAATTGGAGAGAGAGAGAGAGATGGCACACCCAGGAGTCAAGACTGGCACACAAGCAGAAAGGGCAATATTAATCTCCCACTGATTTTTTTTTTTTTTCAGGGAGACTTTAGAAAAAAAAAATAATAAAAAAAACCGATTTTTTCAGGAAGAATTTAGAAACCAAATAAAATAAAATGATTTTTTCAGGAAGAATTTAGAAACCAAATAAAATAAAATGATTTCTTCAGGGAGAATTTAGAAAACAAATAAAACAAAAAATAGGCTTTCTATGGCCCACTGAGTGAGAGATGACGCACACAGGAGTCAGGAGTGGCACACAAGCCCAGAGGCCAATATTTTTCTCCCAATGATTGATGTAGTGATTTTTTCAGGTAGATTTTGGAACCCAAATCAAGCAAAAAAAATAATAGGCTTTCTATGGCCCACAATTGGAGAGAGAGAGAGAGAGATGGCACACCCAGGAGTCAAGACTGGCACACAAGCAGAAAGGGCAATATTAATCTCCCACTGATTTTTTTTTTTTTTTCAGGAAGACTTTAGAAAAAAAAAATAATAAAAAAAACCGATTTTTTCAGGAAGAATTTAGAAACCAAATAAAATAAAATGATTTTTTCAGGGAGAATTTATAAAACCAAAAAAAAATAAAAAAAATAGGCTTTCTATGGCCCACTATTTGTGAGAGAGATGGCACGCTCAGGACTGGCACACAAGCCCAGAGGCCAATATTAATCTCCCACTTTTTTTTTTTTTTTTTCAGGGAAAATTTATCAACCCAATAAAAAAAATAATAAATAGGCTTTCTATGGCCCACTATCTGAGAGAGAGAGATGGCACGCTTAGGACTGGCACACAAGCCCAAAGGCCAATATTAATCTCCCTTTTTTTTTCAGGGAGAATTTATAAAACCAAAAATAAAAAATAAATAGGCTTTCTATGGCCCACTGAGTGAGAGATGGCACAGACAGGGATGGCACTCTAGCAGAAATGCCAATCTTAATCTCCCACAAAAAAAAAAAAAAAAAAAAAGGAACTGTCCTTCAATTACTATCTCCCTGCAGTAATCTCAGCCAGCTATGGCAGGCAGCAATAAGGAGTGGACTGATGCACAAATTAAATAAAAAGTGTGGACAAACAAACAAGATAGCTGTGCAGAAAGGAAGGAACAAGAGGATTTGTGCTTTGAAAAAAGCAGTTGGTTTGCACAGCGGCGTACACACAGCAATGCAGCTATCAGGGAGCCTTCTAGGGCAGCCCAATGAGCTACAGCGCTGAGGGGAAAAAAAAAAAAAAAATGTAGCTTCCACTGTCCCTGCACACCGAAGGTGGTGTTGGACAGTGCAAATCGCTACAGCACAAGCGGTTTGGTGGTTAATGGACCCTGCCTAACGCTATCCCTGCTTCTGACGAAGCGGCAGCAACCTCTCCCTAAGCTCAGATCAGCAGCAGTAAGATGGCGGTCGGCGGGAACGCCCCTTTATAGCCCCTGTGACGCCGCAGACAGCAAGCCAATCACTGCAATGCCCTTCTCTAAGATGGTGGGGACCAGGACCTATGTCATCACGCTGCCCACACTCTGCGTTTACCTTCATTGGCTGAGAAATGGCGCTTTTCGCGTCATTGAAACGCGACTTTGGCGCGAAAGTCGCGTACCGCATGGTCGACCCCGCACAGGGGTCGGATCGGGTTTCATGAAACCCGACTTTGCCAAAAGTCGGCGACTTTTGAAAATGAACGACCCGTTTCGCTCAACCCTACTTACCATGTGTTGTGTGAAAAGTATCTGTGTTCAGTTCATCAGTATAGGCACAGAGTATACTCTTGTCATATAGTAACTCACCCTCATGGATTGTTCAAAAGCTGGGTATATATATATATATATATATATATATATATATATATATATATATATATTAGACTGTAGATGGTATATGCCTAGGTGGCAAGATAATATCACGCACGAATATTATTTTATTAAACCCTGAGAGGATTCAGGAATAGGCCTTGCATGTTCAGAGTCTAGTAAGGACTCAGATCCAGATGTATGAGGAGTATATGACGCTTGTGGTTGGAACTGCGTTGTTTAAAGTGATATACATCTTATTGTTCAGGAAAGTGTGCATCAACATCAGGACAGAACAGAGAGTTGTGGTTCAGCTTATTGCATTGGAAGCAGGATTGCTGGCTATCATAGTAGAGCAGTGGGATCCAGCTAAATTAATACATAACAGCGCTGAAGATCGTGGTCACTACCTTTGACAGCTGTTATGGGTGCTAGGCACACCAGGTCAAGACAGACAATGGATCCAAGATATAAGATGAAGGACCTGGTGCGTCTTGAGCATGGTCAGAAAGCAGTTAAGAAATACCGCTAACATTCTTGAAAGAGCAGAAATGCAAAGGAATGGATGTTTGGATGCTGAGAGATGGAAATGTTTGAGTAAGGAGCATGCTGAATGGATCAATAAAAATGACTATGGGGTGCAAGTTTCAGCATGGATCAGAACCTTTGAACGACATGGTCTGTTTTTAAATACTGAGAATGAGAGAATGTATGGGAGGCAATCTGCAGCATCTCCACACACACAGGCAGCTCCCCCTTCACAAAGTCAGTCTGTGCCTGTATCTCTCCCCGCCTCTGTAAGGGCAAGGGATGAGACCAGCCCTCTTCTGACAGCAGACCCGAGAAGGACAAAGCTGCAGCCTTGACATTTGTTGCCAGTACAATACCCTACTTGCCTGGCTCATATAGCCACATCACCACCCCCTCACTTTCATCCCCAATGGAATTTCCAGCACCAGGATTCTGCCCTGGGCAGACCCCGGTGATATACCAACAGCCATGGGTGCTGGTTATGGGGGAGGCTGATATCCATGTCTCCACAGATGCAAAATAGCTCACTTGCAAATGATGCTTCTCTGTTATGATACGGGGGTTTAGGAGCAACATGGAACGAGCTCTGAAGGAAGTGGTCACTGTACTGACCGCAGTCCCTAAGCTCAACACAACACTAGAAGTAGCCGTGGAATGCTCCTAACACTCCCTAGGCATCTCGTCACAGCCTAAGAGCTAACTACCCCTAAAGATAGAAGCAGGAAAGCTATCTTGCCTCAGAGAAAATCCCCAAAGGATAGATTAGCCCCCCACAAATAATGACTGTGAGTGGAGAGGGAAAAGACATACACAGAATGAAACCAGGATGAGCACAGGAGGCCAGTCTAGCTTGATAGATAGGACAGGATGGAATGCTGTGCGGTCAGTATAAAACACTACAAAAATCCACGCAGAGTTTACAAAAAATCTCCACACCTGACTAAAGGTGTGGAGGGTAAATCTGCTTCCCAGAGCTTCCAGCAAGACAGAATTAATTCATACTGATAAGCTGGACAAACATAGAAAGCACTGAACGGATAGGTCCACAATCTGTGAACAGAACAGAGCAAGCAAGAACTTAGCTTTGCTGAACTGGTCAGGAAAACCGGGAAATCCAAAGAGATGTGAATCCAACCAGAAACCATTTTCAAGTGGCACTGGCTGAAGAAAGAGCCAGACCTAAATAGCCGAGCAGAAGAGAAGATAAGTGGAGGCAGCTGATGACAGCAAACTCCAAGGAGCAGCCATACCACTAGAAACCACAAGAGGGAGCCCAAGAGCAGAACTCACAAAAGTGCCACTTACAACTACCGGAGGGAGCCCAAGAGCGGAATTCACAACACTTCTCCTCCTCTATACTCATTACCCTGGGTTGTCGCAGGGGTCTACAATTTCTCCACTCCAGTAAGGAACAGCCCCAACTACAAAATTTTATTTCTACGGTATGGAGAAATGAGGAAAGGGTTGATTGTGACTTGTAGGATCGCTACTTCCAACAGGTGGCGCTATAGAGTTCAAGTTCTCTTTTTCTCTGTAGAGGCAATTTGCATATTAAATTTCCCAGAGGAGCATTGCACGGCAAATAAGCCTCCTTACCTTGACAAACCAGAGCTGTTAATCAAAACGGTTTCCTTACAAATTTCCTTGTACCACAAAGGATGCAAAGTGTCAAAAGATAAACTGCAAATAGCAAAATAACAGGTTATTTTCTTAGGTATTTGCATTTCACCTCAGCTGAAACACATAACACCACAAAGGAAAAAGGCCGTAAGCCAAGCAATCGAGCCCACTTCAATCAGTACACTGAGAACATTCCTAGGGCTGTTCGGCTACAGTAGAGAATGGATTCCTGCTGCATCACAATTGATGCAGCCTATCTTTAATGTGTTGTCCACATACAACAAAGGACAGCCATACCAGCTGACCCCAGAAGCAAAAGCGGGGATCAGGGATCTGAAGGAAGTCATTCTCTCAGCCCAGCACTAGGAAATCCAAATTATGACCTCCTTTTCTGTTTGTACTGTCATGAATCGGGGGGACATGGTAAGGGTGTACTGTTTTTAACACAGCCACTTGCCAATGTGCAAGAGACACCAATTCCTGATGCACAGCTAGAATTTTATGTACAGTAGTTGGGTCACAGTTTTACCAGGATGGTGTACCTCATACAGGTTATGCAATAGTTTACCAACATGAGGATGGACCTTCTACTACTCCAGAGCCTGCAAGATCAGGCCTCTGCACCAGAAAAAGAAGAATGGCAAAAGCACTCAGGTGTTAAAAAAGAGTAAGGACTGTGGAAAGCAGGCAGTAAGTATGGCCAGCCTAGGGCACTATTCTTCATTATGTGTGCCCTTTCTCATGGACTGATGCATCTGTCTAAGAACACTATGGTAAGTCAGGTAAAAGCTAATTGGGTATTCCATTATGCTGCTGCTAAATTCTTACAGGGACGCATAATCTGTGTATGCCTAAATGGGAGGAACAAAATGGTAAAAGTGTCACCAAAATGCACAGCCAGACCATTGTACCCATTTCAGCTACCCCAAATTGATTTCACACAGCTTCCAAAAGCAGGCATCTATGAATATGTGTTGTTATGCATTGACTAGGTGACTTTTTTTTAATAATATACCATATATACTCGAGTATAAGCCGAGATTTTCAGCCCAAATTTTTGGGCTGAAAGTGCCCCTCTCGGCTTATACTCAAGTCACGGTTGGCGGCAGGGTCGGCGGGTGAGGGGGAGAGGGCGCTGAGGCATACTCACCTAGTCCCGGCGCTCCTGACGCTGCCCCTGCCTGTCACACTGTCTCCGGGTGCCGCAGCTCTTCCCCTGTTCAGCGGTCACGTGGGATCGCTCATTAGAGAAATGAATATGGACTCCACTCCCATAGGGGTGGAGCCACATATTCATTCCTCTGAGCGGTGCCAGTGACCGCTGACAGGAAGAGCTGCGGCACCCAAAGACAGTGTGACAGGCAGGGGCAGCGTCAGGAGCGCCGGGACTAGGTGAGTATTTTATATTCACCTGTCCGCGTTCCACACGCCGGGCGCCGCTCTGTCTTACCGGCGTCTCTGCGCTCTGACTGTGCAGGTCAGAGGGCGCGATGACGCATATAGTGTGCGCGGCGCCCTCTGCCTGATCAGTCAGTGCAGAGAGACGCCGGGACGAGACGCCGGGAGCTGCAAGCAAGAGAGGTGAGTATGGCATTTTTTTTAAAATTATTGCAGCAGCAGCAATGGCACAGCTTTATATGGAGAATCTATGGGGCAAAAATGAACGGTGCAGAGCACTATATGGCACAGCTATGGGACAATAATGAACGGTGCAGTGCACTATATGCACAGCTATGGGGCAAGAATGAACGGTGCAGAGCACTATATGGCACAGCTATGGGGCAATAATGAACGGTGCAGAGCACTATATGGCACAGCTATGGGGCACTAATGAACGGTGCAGAGCACTATATTGCACAGCTATGGGGCAATAATGAACGGTGCAGAGCACTATATGGCACAGCGATGGGGCAATAATGAACGGTGCAGAGCACTATATGGCACAGCTATGGGGCAAGAATGAACGGTGCAGAGCACGATATGGCACTGCTATGGGGCAAGAATGAACGGTGCAGAGCACTATATGGCACAGCTATGGGGCAAGAATGAACGGTGCAGAGCACTATATGGCACAGCTATGGGGCAATAATGAACGGTGCAGAGGACTATATGGCACAGCTATGGGGCAAGAATGAACGGTGCAGAGCACTATATGGCACAGCTATGGGGCAATAATGAACGGTGCAGAGCACTATATGGCACAGCTAAGGGGCAATAATGAACGGTGCAGAGCACTATATGGCACAGCTATGGGGCAATAATAAACGGTGCAGAGCACTATATAGCACAGCTATGGGGCAAAAATGAATGGTGCAGAGCACTATATGGCACAGCTATGGGACAATAATGAATGGTGCAGAGCACTATATGGCACAGCTATGGGACAATAATGAATGGTGCAGAGAACTATATGGCACAGCTATGGGGCAAGAATGAACGGTGCAGAGCACTATATGGCACAGCTATGGGGCAAAAATGAACGGTGCAGAGCACTATATGGCACAGCTATGGGGCAAGAATGAACGGTGCAGAGCACTATATGGTACAGCTATGGGGCAATAATGAACGGTGCAGAGCACTATATGGCACAGCTATGGGGCAAGAATGAATGGTGCAGAGCACTATATGGCACAGCTATGGGGCAATAATGAACGGTGCAGAGCACTATATGGCAAACCTTTCTATGGTACATCTAGGGGGCAATAATGAACGGTGCAGAGCACTATATGGCACAGCTATGGGGCCATAATTAACGGTTTGGAGCATCTATTTTTATTTTTGAAATTCACCGATAGCTGCTGCATTTTCCACCCTAGGCTTATACTCGAGTCAATAAATTTTCCCAGTTTTTTTTGGCAAAATTAGGGGGGTCGGCTTATACTCGGGTTGGCTTATACTCTAATATATTCGGTAATTGATTATTTGTATGATACTCTAAATTATTTGAATTTGCCTACATGAAACAACTTATTGTTATTACAAATCAGCATTACAAGGTACATTATTATCTCACAGCCTCTCAAGGAGGTTTCTATCAGCTGGTAGGACCTGCATGCTGCAACTACATAGATCCTTCAGGACTAATGAGAGGTACCCATGATATAGAATAAGCTGAAATGATAAAGGATAGTGTGTGAAAAATTAATTCACTCGATGATTTACACCTCCCCGAAAGGCTATCATTGTTATGGACTGACCTGATTGGAGTAGTGATATTGCAACCACTAGGGGCAGCACCAGGCAGGTAGTATAGTCTGGAATCACCAAGGAGTCAATACGCAGGAACAGCAATGTAGTTTGAAGGAATTAGCAGGAATCGTAGTCAAGGAAGCCGGGGGTCATTTCCCAGGAGCAGCAGTATCGTTTAAAGGAGTAGAAGGTGGAAGAAAGCTTGAAAAAAAAAAGGCAGGTAGCTCAATAATCACGCAGGGAACTGAGAGCAAGGCCAAGTTTAAATAGGGTGTGCAATCAGAATGCACCAATCAGGAACTCAGGGTGGTAACAGCAAGAAACTCAGGGAGGAGACATCAGCAACAACATAGGTTCAAGTATTTGGATAAGCATGGAACTGTCCAGCGAGCTGAATAGCTCAGAAGGAAGAGCTGCTGACTGGTGCACAGGAGCTGCTAGGTTTGAATCCTGACACTCCTGGTCAAATCCCTTGAACCTGTTCAAAGGAATAGGTGGATGGGTAAAGGGTCTAATTAATTTCCCAATTCAAGCAGTGTTTGGGATAGTATTATTGCAGTGATGATAAAGTAATTTGTTATGCTTATAAAGAAAATTCTCAGTTCTAATTGCAAATGTTTTCCAGGTAAACATAAAGCTAAAATCAATACTGACACTGAGATAAAGCAAACTCAAATGATGAGTACCTTAATAACTGCACGCCAACGTGAAGGCATATTCTGCGAAAAACTGATTGTATGTATTGTAGAAGATCGATCGTCAAGAGATAAGAACCCACAGAGAACTCACAAAGACAATATAGACTATGAATTATACTAACAAATAAAACCTATATTCTATTTTCTAACACATATTTTAATATATTAACCCCTTAAGCCCCGAGGGTGGTTTGCACGTTAATGACCGGGCCAATTTTTACAATTCTGACCACTGTCCCTTTATGAGGTTATAACTCTGGAACGCTTCAACGGATCTTGGCAATTCTGACATAGTTTTCTCGTGACGTATTGTACTTCATGTTAGTGGTAAAATTTATTCGATATAACTTGCGTTTATTTGTGAAAAAAACGGAAATTTGGCGAAAATTTTGAAAATTTCGCAATTTTCCAAATTTGAATTTTTATACCCTTAAATCACAGAGATATGTCACACAAAATACTTAATAAGTAACATTTCCCACATGTCTACTTTACATCAGCACAATTTTGGAACCAAAATTTTTTTTTGTTAGGGAGTTATAAGGGTTAAAAGTTGACCAGCAATTTCTCATTTTTGCAACACCATTTTTTTTTAGGGACCACATCTCATTTGAAGTCATTTTGAGGGGTCTATATGAAAGAAAATACCCAAGTGTGACACCATTCTAAAAACTGCACCCCTCAAGGTGCTCAAAACCACATTCAAGAAGTTTATTAACCCTTCAGGTGTTTTACAGGAATTTTTGGAATGTTTAAATAAAAATGAACATTTAACTTTTTTTCACATAAAATTTATTTCAGCTCCAATTTGTTTTATTTTACCAAGGGTAACAGGAGAAAATGGACCCCAAAAGTTGTTGTACAATTTGTCCTGAGTACGATGATACCCCATATGTGGGGATAAACCACTGTTTGGGCGCATGGCAGAGCTCGGAAGGAAAGGAGCGCCATTTGACTTTTCAATGCAAAATTTACTGGAATTGAGATGGGACGCCATGTTGCGTTTGGAGAGCCCCTGATGTGCCTAAACATTGAAACCCCCCACAAGTGACACCATTTTGGAAAGTAGACCCCTTAAGGAACTTATCTAGATGTGTGGTGAGCACTTTGACCCACCAAGTGCTTCATAGAAGTTTATAATGCAGAGCCGTAAAAATAAAAAATCATATTTTTTCACAAAAATGATCTTTTTGCCCCCAATTTTTTATTTTCCCAAGGGTAAGAGAAGAAATTAGACCACAAAAGTTGTTGTGCAATTTGTCCTGAGTACGCTGATACCCCATATGTGGGTGTAAACCATTGTTTGGGCGCATGGCAGAGCTCGGAAGGGAAGGAGCGCCATTTGACTTTTCAATGCAAAATTGACTGGAATTGAGATGGGACGCCATGTTGCGTTTGGAGAGCCCCTGATGTGCCTAAACATTGAAACCACCCAAAACTGACCCCATATTGGAAACTAGACCCCCTAAGGAACTTATCTAGATGTGTTGTGAGAACTTTGAACCCCCAAGTGTTTCACTACAGTTTATAACGCAGAGCCGTGAAAATAAAAATTCTTTTTTTTTTCACAAAAATGATTTTTTTAGCCCCCAGTTATGTATTTTCACAAGGGTAACAGGATAAATTGGACCCCAAAAGTTGTTGTCCAATTTGTCCTGAGTACGCTGATACCCCATATGTTGGGGTAAACCCCTGTTTGGGCGCACCGGAGAGCTCGGAAGGGAAGGAGCACTGTTTTACTTTTTCAACGCAGAATTGGCTGGAATTGAGATCGGACGCCATGTCGCGTTTGGAGAGCCCCTGATGTGCCTGAACAGTGGAAACTCCCCAATTCTACCTGAAACCCTAACCCTAACACACCCCTAACCCTAATCCCAACGGTAACCCTAACCACACCCCTAACCCTGACACACCCCTAATTCTAATCCCAACCCTAATCCCAACCATAAATATAATCCAAACCCTAACCCTAACTTTGGCCCCAACCCTAACCCTAACTTTAGCTCCAACCCTAACCCCTAGCCCCAACCCTAACCCTAGCCCTAACCCTAGCCCCAACCCTAGCCCCAACCCTAGCCCCAACCCTAGCCCCGACCCTAGCCCTATCCCTAGCCCTAACCCTAGCCCTAACCCTAACCCTAGCCCTAACCCTAGCCCTAACCCTAGCCCTAACCCTAGCCCCAACCCTAACCCTAGCCCTAACCCTAGCCCTAACCCTAACCCTAGCCCTGATGGGAAAATGGAAATAAATACATTTTTTTAATTTTATTATTTTTCCCTAACTAAGGGGGTGATGAAGGGGGGTTTGATTTACTTTTATAGCGTTTTTTATATCGGATTTTTATGATTGGCAGCCGTCACACACTAAAATACGCTTTTTTTATAGCAAAAAAGTTTTTGCGTCTCCACATTTTGAGACCTATAATTTTTCCATATTTTGGTCCACAGAGTCATGTGAGGTCTTGTTTTTTGCGGGACGAGTTGACGTTTTTATTGGTAACATTTTTGGACACGTGACAGTTTTGATCACTTTTTATTCCGATTTTTGTGAGGCAGAATGACCAAAAACCAGCTATTCATGAATTTCTTTTGGGGGAGGCGTTTATACCGTTCCGCGTTTGGTAAAGTGGATGAAGCAGTTTTATTCGTCGGGTCAGTACGATTACAGCGATACCTCATTTATATCATTTTTTTATGTTTTGGCACTTTTTATACGATAATAGCTATTTTATAGAAAAAATAATTATTTTGGCATCACTTTATTCTCAGGACTATAACTTTTTTATTTTTTTGCTTATTATGCTTTGTTGCAGCTCATTTTTTGCGGGACAAGATGACGTTTTCAGCGGTATCATGGTTATTTATATCCGTCTTTTTTATCGCGTGTTATTCCACTTTTTGCTTGGCGGTATGATAATAAAGCGTTGTTTTTTTGGCTCGTTTTTTTTTTTTTTCTTACGGTGTTCACTGAAGGGGTTAACTAATGGGCCAGTTTTATAGGTCGGGTCGTTACGGACGCGGCGATACTAAATATGTGTACTTTTATTGTTTTGTTTTTTTTATAAAGAAATGTATTTATGGGAATAATATATTTTTATTTATTTATTTATTTAGTAATTTTTTTTATTTTTTATTTTTAACACATGTGGAAATTTTTTTTTTTAGTTTTTTACTTTGTCCCAGGGGGGACATCACAGATCGCCGATCTTACAGTTTGCACAGCACTCTGTAAGATCGGCGATCTCACTGACATCACTGCAGGCTTACCAGCACCTGCAGGCGACCCGGAAGTACTCCCTGCAGGACCCGGATGCAGCCCCGTGGCCATTTTGGATCCGGGGCCTGCAGGGAGAAGACGTTCGGTACAAGGTGAGCACATCACCTTGTACCGATCGTCTCAGGGAAGCACGCAGGGAGCCCCCTCCCTGCGCGATGCTTCCCTGTACTGCCGGCACATCGCGATCATGTTTGATCGCGGTGTGCCCGGGGTTAATGTGTCGGGAACGGTCCGTGACCGCTCCTGGAACATAGTGCCGGATGTCAGCTGCGATAGTCAGCTGACACCCGGCCGCGATCGGCCGCGCTTCCCCCGTGAGCGCGGCCGATCGCATATGACGTACTATCCCATCACTGGGAATTAAGTCCCAGGTCACCTGGACGGGATAGTACGTCATATGGGATTAAGGGGTTAATAAAAATGTCTATATTATATCATAAATACAGTATATATCTATATCATCGCCTCATATTAACTCCTTGGTAGAAATAGGAAATAGGAATAGAAGGTCTAACCCACAAGTATAATCTAAATGGATACGCAGTAAGACCGTTATCCCATGATATACATAGGATAAGCCATGTATTTAATGAAGTAGGGTTATCTTGCGACAGGAAGGGACATGTGAAAGAAATGGTTAATTTCTGTTTTGTTCTGAATAAAATACAAGCAAATAGAGTGTAATGCAAGAATGAACTATGTTCCAAGTTATCATCTGTCTACATGCAGATATTTTATGGCCTGATGGCTTTTCTTACAATTCCTAGAAATTGGTCAAGGACATCCTGTTGTTTCCAAATTCAAGGATGGTATAGGACAGCCATTCAAAATTCTGTGAATTCAGCCCAAATTCTCATGAGAACTTCAACCCTTGACCGAGGACACGTTGACATATGGAAAGTTCCCCACTTTATCATACAGTTAAGTTCATATATATTTGAACAGAGACAACATTTTTCTAATTCTGTTTATAGACACTACCACAATGAATTTTAACCCGTTAGTGTCAGAGCCAAATTTTTTAAATCTGACCAGTGTCACTTTATGTGGTAATAACTCTGGAACTCTTCAACAAATCCCAGTGATTTTGAGGCTGTTTTTTCTTGACACATTATACTTTATGATAATGGTAAATTTAGGTCGATATGTTTTGTGTTTATCTAAAATATCAGAAATTTGAAAAAAAATGTTAAGAAATTAGCAATTTTCTAACTTTGAATGATTATCCCATTAATTCAGATAGTCATATCACAGCAAAACATTAATAAATAACATTTCCCTCATGCCTGCTTTACATCAGCACTATTTGTAAAATGTTATTTTATTTTGTTAGCATTTTAGGAGGTTTAAAAATGTAGCAGTAATTTTCATTTTTCCAAGGAAATTTACAAAATTTATTTTTTTAGGGACTTATCCATGTTTGAAGTGACTTTGGGGCTCCTATATATAGGGAAACCCCCAAAAGTGATACCATTTTAAAAACAACACCCCCTGACCTATACAAACTGCAGTCAGGTAGTTTATTAAACCTTCAGGTGATTTTCGGGAATTAATTCAAAATGGCATGATAGGAATGAAAATGTGTATTTTTACCACCTAATGTCGCTAACTTCTGAACAGATTACAACAGCCGGCAGACTCCAAGACCGCTATGTGGTTGTGAATTGCCATGGCAAACATCAGGACCACACAATCATGATCTGACGGCACCACTTGGGATAAAGAGGAAGCCCCTACACTGTTAACCATTTATAATGATGTATCACTATTGACAGCGGCATCTAAGGGATTAAACAGATTTGGACGGTGCAAACACTGATCATGGCTGATGCAGCAAGTTGTCAGCTATAGTGTACAGCTGACAGCTGCTGGATTGTCTCCTGTATGGGGAGGCTATTCTCTTATATCTCAGGTCAGTTAAAATATGTATTGGCTGTCATTAAGGGGTTAAACAAAACAATTCAGATGCAGTTGAAGTTCAGACTTTCAGCTTTCATTTGAGGGTATTCACATTAAAATTGGATGAAGGGTTTAGGAGTTTCAGTTCCTTAACATGTGCCACCCTGTTTTTAAAGCGACCAAAAGTAATTGGACAGATTAAATCATTTTAAATAAAATGTTCATTTCTAGTACTTGGTTGAAAACCCTTTGTTGGCAATGACTGCCTGAAGTCTTGAACTCATGGACATCACCAGACGCTGTGTTTCCTCCTTTTTGATGCTCTGCCAGGCCTTCACTGCAGTGGTTTTCAGTTGCTGTTTGTTTGTGGGCCTTTCTGTCTGAAGTTTAGTCTTTAACAAGTGAAATGCATGCTCAATTGGGTTGAGATCAGGTGACTGACTTGGCCATTCAAGAATATTCCACTTCTTTGCTTTAATAAACTCCTGGGCTGCTTTGGTTTTATGTTTTGGGTCATTGTCCATCTGTAGTATGAAACGATGACCAATCAGTTTGGCTGCATTTGGCTGGATCTGAGCACACAGTATGGCTCTGAGTACCTAAGAATTCATTCGGCTGCTTCTGTCCTGTGTCACATCATCAATAAACACTAGTGACCCAGTGCCACTGGCAGCCATGCATGCCCAAGCCATCACACTGCCTCCGCCGTGTTTTACAGATGATGTGGTATGCTTTGGATCATGAGCTGTACCACGCCTTCGCCATACTTTTCTCTTTCCATCATTCTGGTAGAGGTTGATCTTGGTTTCATCTGTCCAAAGATTGTTCTTCCAGAACTGGGCTGGCTTTTTTAGATGTTTTTTAGCAAAGTCCAGTCTAGCCTTTTTATTCTTGATGCTTATGAGTTGCTTGCACCGTGCAGTGAACCCTCAGTATTTACTTTCATGCAGTCTTCTCTTGATGGTAGATTTGGATATTGATACGCAGACCTCCTGGAGAGTGTTGTTCACTTGGTTGGCTGTTGTGAAGGGGTTTCTCTTCACCATGGAGATTATTCTGCGATCATCCACCACTGTTGTCTTCCGTGCGCCCAGGTCTTTTTGCATTGATGAGTTCACCAGTGCTTTCTTTCATTCTCAGGATGTACAAAACTGTAGATTTTGCCACTCCTAATATTATAGCAATTTCTTGGATGGGTTTTTTCTGTTTTCTCAGCTTAGGGATGGCTTGTTTCACCTGCATGGAGAGCTCCTTAGACCGCATGTTTACTTCACAGCAAAACCTTCCAAATGCAAGCACCACACCTCAAATCAACTCCAGGCCTTTTATCTGCTTAATTGAGAATGACATAATGAAGGGATTGCCCACACCTGTCCATGAAATAGCCTTGGAGTCAATTGTCCAATTACTTTTAGTCCCTTTTAAAAACAGGGTGGCACATGTTAAGGAGCTGAAACTCCTAAACCCTTCATCCAATTTTAATGTGGATACCCTCAAATGAAAGCTGAAAGTCTGAACTTCAGCTGCATCTGAATTTGTTTTGTTTAAAATTCATTGTGGGAATGTCTATAACCAAAATAAGAAAAATGTTGTCTCTGTCCAAATATATATGGACTTAACTGTATGTAATCTATCTCCTGTCTCAGGATGTGCTTGACAACCAATTGCATAACTCATATTTCTACCAGATTACTATGTAATGCCTCATTTCCCTTTATTCTTGTACTATAAAAGATCATCCTGTTAATAAACTTCGAGGACAATTTGGAAAGACAACGAGCAGTCTGTCTCTCTGATTATTGCTTCATAGCTTTGGTACCCAAGACGGAATAAACCTGACGAGAAATAGAAATCCCTCCTTCTTTGACACTCAATATACAATGGGAAAAAAAGTATTTAGACGTTCACATTTGCATTTGGCTGCGTACTTCCTCCCTTAAACCCTGCCTATGCTCTGCCTACTTCCACATGCGTCCTGCAAACCCTATCTTTAACATTGGGTATGAAGGGACATGCGTTGTATGCGGATGCGTCCGCATGTGGCATTTTGACGTGCCCGCCCACCCTGTTCCCGTGTGGTGGGTTGGCACATCAAAATTCCACATGTGGACGCATCCGCATACAATGCATGTCCCTGCATACCCAATGTTAAAGATAGGCATGCAGGATGATGCAGGATGCATGCAGAAGTAGGCAGAGCTTATGGGAGGAAGTATGCAGCCATACGCAGACCTGCCAAACTCAAGTGTGAACTTAGCCTAGTCAGGCACCAATTGTTCAAGTTCTCCCACTTAAAAAGATGAGAGAGGCCTGTAATTGACATCATAGATAGACCACAATTATGAGAGTCAAAATGAGAAAACAAATCCAGAAAATCACCTTGTCTGATTTGGCAAGATTTATTTTTCAAATTATAGTGGAAAATAAGTATTTGGTCATTAACAAAAGTTCATCAATATTTTGTTATATATCCTTTGTTGGCAATGATAGAGGGCTAACGTTTTCTGTAAGTCTTCACAAGGTTGGCACACACTGTTGGTGGTATGTTGGCCCATTCCTCCATGCAGATCTCCTCTAGAGCAATGATGTTTTGGGCCTGACACTGGGCAACATGGACTTTAAACTCCCTCCAAAGGTTTTCTACGGGGTTG
The DNA here is from genome assembly GCF_032444005.1 of Ranitomeya imitator. Classification (NCBI taxonomy): domain Eukaryota; kingdom Metazoa; phylum Chordata; class Amphibia; order Anura; family Dendrobatidae; genus Ranitomeya; species Ranitomeya imitator. The sequence continues at coordinate 63,544,956 of NC_091288.1, forward strand.
AGATCTGGAGACTGGCTAGGCCACTCTAGGACCTTCATATGCTTCTTACGAAGCCACTCTTTCGTTGCCCTGGCAGTGTGCTTGGGATCATTATCATGCTGAAAGATCCATCTACATTTCATCTTCAATACCCTTGCTGATGAAAGGAGGTTTGCACTCAGAATCTCACGATACATGTCCTCATTCATTCTTGCATGTGCATGGATTAGTCATCCTGGTCCCTTTGCAGAGAAACAGCCCCAAAGCATGATGTTGCCACCCCCATGCTTCACAGTAGGTATGGTGTTCTTTGGATGCAACACAGCATTCTGTCTCCTCCAAACACGACGAGTTCTGTTTCTACTAAACAGTTCTACTTTTGTTTCATCAGACCATATGATATTCTCCCAATACTGTTCTGGGTAATCCATCTGCTCTCTAGATAACTTCAGACGGGCCCAGACATTTACTGACTTAAGCAGCGGGACATGTCTGACACTGCAGGATCTGAGTCCCTGACAGTGTAGTGTGTTACTGATGGTACCCTTTGTTACAGTGGTCCCAGCTCTATGCAGGTAATTCACTAGGTCCCCCCATGTGGTTCTGGGATTTTTGCTTACCGTTCTTGTGATCATTTTGACCCCACGGGGTGAGATCTTGCATGGAGCCCCAGATCGAGGGAGATTATCAGTGGTCTTGTATGTTGTTCATTTTCTTATTTTTGTTCCCACAGTTGATTTCATCATACCAAGCTGCTTTCCTATTGCAGATTCAGTCTACCCAGCCTTGTGCAGGGCTACAATTTTGTTTCTGGTGTCCTTCAACAGCTCTTCTGTCTTCACCGTAGTTTAGTTTGGAGTTCAAACAGGTGTAATTACTATAGGTAATGAGTGGAGGACACAGGAGCCTCTTTAAGAAGAAGTTACAGGTCTGTACCAAACATCTTTGCAAGAATTTCAATATTGGCATTCAACAGTGAGATTAGTTTATAAGAATCATAAGATTAAGTGTCCTTCTAAGGCTAGGTTCCCATTGCGTTAGGGCAATCCGTTAAGCGCATAGCGCTAGCGGATTGCGCTAACGCAATGTTTATTTTGTGGCCGCGTTCGCCATCCCCGACAAAATGGGACAAAAGAATGGCACATCACTAGCGTGTGTCGAAAATGGCACGCGCTAGCGATGCGCTACAGGCAGAAATAACATTGCTGTCAATGGGTGCGCTAACGGACCCGATGCACGGTGTTAATTGCGACATTTTTGCCGTGCAACACTGTCCGTAGCGTTAACCCACTAACACAATGGGAACCTAGCCTAAGGCTTGCAGATCAAAATAATCAAGCCTTCAAACATTGAAGAACATATTCACCAGAAGACTCGCTACACTCATCAGGAGGGCGTTAAACTAGAAGAAGAGGGGACGGGAAGAAAAACATTAGACTTGAACAAAGAAGATCCAGGAAAACATACTCAGAAGGGAGGTAAGAACATTTCTAAAACAATCCACAGCGAGGAGATTGGAACAAAACAAAATCCTCTAAACTGCATGCTCGCAAACGCCAGAAGCCTGACAAACAAGATGGAAGAACTAGAAGCAGAAATATCTACAGGTAACTTTGACATAGTGGGAATAACCGAGACATGGTTAGATGAAAGCTATGACTGGGCAGTTAACTTACAGGGTTACAGTCTGTTTAGAAAGGATCGTAAAAATCGGAGAGGAGGAGGGGTTTGTCTCTATGTAAAGTCTTGTCTAAAGTCCACTTTAAGGGAGGATATTAGCGAAGGAAATGAGGATGTCGAGTCCATATGGGTCGAAATTCATGGAGGGAAAAATGGTAACAAAATTCTCATTGGGGTCTGTTACAAACCCCCAAATATAACAGAAACCATGGAAAGTCTACTTCTAAAGCAGATAGATGAAGCTGCAACCCATAATGAGGTCCTGGTTATGGGGGACTTTAACTACCCGGATATTAACTGGGAAACAGAAACCTGTGAAACCCATAAAGGCAACAGGTTTCTGCTAATAACCAAGAAAAATTATCTTTCACAATTGGTGCAGAATCCAACCAGAGGAGCAGCACTTTTAGACCTAATACTATCTAATAGACCTGACAGAATAACAAATCTGCAGGTGGTCGGGCATCTAGGAAATAGCGACCACAATATTGTACAGTTTCACCTGTCTTTCACTAGGGGGACTTGTCAGGGAGTCACAAAAACACTGAACTTTAGGAAGGCAAAGTTTGACCAGCTTAGAGATGCCCTTAATCTGGTAGACTGGGACAATATCCTCAGAAATAAGAATACAGATAATAAATGGGAAATGTTTAAGAACATCCTAAATAGGCAGTGTAAGCGGTTTATACCTTGTGGGAATAAAAGGACTAGAAATAGGAAAAACCCAATGTGGCTAAACAAAGAAGTAAGACAGGCAATTAACAGTAAAAAGAAAGCATTTGCACTACTAAAGCAGGATGGCACCATTGAAGCTCTAAAAAACTATAGGGAGAAAAATACTTTATCTAAAAAACTAATTAAAGCTGCCAAAAAGGAAACAGAGAAGCACATTGCTAAGGAGAGTAAAACTAATCCCAAACTGTTCTTCAACTATATCAATAGTAAAAGAATAAAAACTGAAAATGTAGGCCCCTTAAAAAATAGTGAGGAAAGAATGGTTGTAGATGACGAGGAAAAAGCTAACATATTAAACACCTTCTTCTCCACGGTATTCACGGTGGAAAATGAAATGCTAGGTGAAATCCCAAGAAACAATGAAAACCCTATATTAAGGGTCACCAATCTAACCCAAGAAGAGGTGCGAAACCGGCTAAATAAAATTAAAATAGATAAATCTCCGGGTCCGGATGGCATACACCCACGAGTACTAAGAGAACTAAGTAATGTAATAGATAAACCATTATTTCTTATTTTTAGGGACTCTATAGCGACAGGGTCTGTTCCGCAGGATTGGCGCATAGCAAATGTGGTGCCAATATTCAAAAAGGGCTCTAAAAGTGAACCTGGAAATTATAGGCCAGTAAGTCTAACCTCAATTGTTGGTAAAATATTTGAAGGGTTTCTGAGGGATGTTATTCTGGATTATCTCAATGAGAATAACTGTTTAACTCCATATCAGCATGGGTTTATGAGAAATCGCTCCTGTCAAACCAATCTAATCAGTTTTTATGAAGAGGTAAGCTATAGGCTGGACCACGGTGAGTAATTGGACATGGTATATCTCGATTTTTCCAAAGCGTTTGATACCGTGCCACACAAGAGGTTGGTACACAAAATGAGAATGCTTGGTCTGGGGGAAAATGTGTGTAAATGGGTTAGTAACTGGCTTAGTGATAGAAAGCAGAGGGTGGTTATAAATGGTATAGTCTCTAACTGGGTCGCTGTGACCAGTGGGGTACCGCAGGGGTCAGTATTGGGACCTGTTCTCTTCAACATATTCATTAATGATCTGGTAGAAGGTTTACACAGTAAAATATCGATATTTGCAGATGATACAAAACTATGTAAAGCAGTTAATACAAGAGAAGATAGTATTCTGCTACAGATGGATCTGGATAAGTTGGAAACTTGGGCTGAAAGGTGGCAGATGAGGTTTAACAATGATAAATGTAAGGTTATACACATGGGAAGAAGGAATCAATATCACCATTACACACTGAATGGGAAACCACTGGGTAAATCTGACAGGGAGAAGGACTTGGGGATCCTAGTTAATGATAAACTTACCTGGAGCAGCCAGTGCCAGGCAGCAGCTGCCAAGGCAAACAGGATCATGGGGTGCATTAAAAGAGGTCTGGATACACATGATGAGAGCATTATACTGCCTCTGTACAAATCCCTAGTTAGACCGCACATGGAGTACTGTGTCCAGTTTTGGGCACCGGTGCTCAGGAAGGATATAATGGAACTAGAGAGAGTACAAAGGAGGGCAACAAAATTAATAAAGGGGATGGGAGAACTACAATACCCAGATAGATTAGCGAAATTAGGATTATTTAGTCTAGAAAAAAGACGACTGAGGGGCGATCTAATAACCATGTATAAGTATATAAGGGGACAATACAAATATCTCGCTGAGGATCTGTTTATACCAAGGAAGGTGACGGGCACAAGGGGGCATTCTTTGCGTCTGGAGGAGAGAAGGTTTTTCCACCAACATAGAAGAGGATTCATTACTGTTAGGGCAGTGAGAATCTGGAACTGCTTGCCTGAGGAGGTGGTGATGGCGAACTCAGTCGAGGGGTTCAAGAGAGGCCTGGATGTCTTCCTGGAGCGGAACAATATTGTATCATACAATTATTAGGTTCTGTAGAAGGACGTAGATCTGGGGATTTATTATGATGGAATATAGGCTGAACTGGATGGACAAATGTCTTTTTTCAGCCTTACTAACTATGTTACTATGTTACTATGTAATAGAAAGAACCAATTTCAAAGATGCACTTAAAAAGCTCATTAATCAATACTTTACTATATTTAGTATTTATTTTGAATAGAAAGCCATCACTTCTAGGTGTTTTATCCTATTTTAGAAATCCAAGTAAAGCCTCAACTTCTAACAATATAACAGGGGACGCAAGGATTTCAAAGTTCTTATTGGAAATAATTTGGTAAATTTATACTATTTAACAAAGTATACACATAGCAATGAGAGCAGGTGAGGCTGATGAGAGCATTTATCAGCTGACGTCAATGCAATAAATAAATAAAAAAATGCAGTGGGATCCACTCTAGTTTTGATAACCAGTGAGGGTAAAGTTGACAGCTGTGTGCTGCAACCCCCAGCTGTCAGCTTTATATTAGCTGGTTGTCATAAATAAAAGAGTCCCAATGCCGTATTTTTTAATTATTTAAATAATTTAAAGAAATGTTTTGGATCCCATCCATCTTTGACAAGCAGTCAAGCTAAAGAAAATGGCTGGGGGCTGGTATTCTCAGACTGGGAAGTGGTCATGGATATTGGCTCTCCCCAGTCTAAAAATAGGAGCACAAAGCCACCGAAGAAAAAGCACATCTATTAGATGCTGCAATTCTTTCATTTTGCCCGGCTCTTCCTACTTGCCCTGGTGTTGTTGCAAATGGGGTAATAGGTTTGGGGTTGATGTCAGCTGTTTTATGGCCACTGACATTAAGCCCAGGGGATAATAATGGAGAGGCGTCTATAACCCCCCATTACTAACCCCATAGTTATATTGTAATAAAGAAACATCAAGAATAAAGTAATTTATTTGAGATAAAAACTCCCCACCCTATTTTACACATTTATTAAAGGAAATAAATATATAAAAAAGCAAAGTTATACTCACCTTTTCGTTGTATGTCCCCTACAAAAGATAAAAAATAATAAAACACCATATTCATCACCAGTCTGATGATAATCCATGAATGGGCATATACCACGACGATACAGATGGTTTGGAAAGCAGTCATATCAGTTATGTGACTGCTCTCCACACCAGCCGTAACGCAAAGAGAAAGGAGCATGTGAACGCTCATGCAGTGTTTAACACTGATGTGAGAAAACTCACTGGATTTCATAACTGATGAATCCTGGTCACTTCACTTACAGCACTGCTCGCATCGTGGAAAAATTCTCACACAGATAGTGTTTCTCCTTATGGAGAGTGACATATCAGCTCAAGGTAAGGAGGCTTATTCGCTGTGCAATGCTCTTCTGGGAAATCTAATATGCAAATTGCCTCTTCAGAGAAAAAGAGGACTTAAACTCTATAGCGCCACCTGTTGGAAGTAGCGATCCTACAAGTCACAATCAACTCTTTAACGAGTCGTGCAATATGACTTAGGATAAAAGCCAAATCAGTATCTCAATAAGCAGACACGGTGTTTCAGGCTGTTGGCCCCCGTCAGTGCGAAGCATGAGAACTGATTTGGCTAGGTGAGAGGCTCTGGAGTGGGGTCTAAGGGGTAATGTTTCTCCTTATGGAGAGTGACATACCAGCTCTTGCTTGTCAAGGTAAGGAGGCTTATTCGCCGTGCAATGCTCCTCTGGGAAATCTAATATGCAAATTGCCTCTTCTGACGAGGGCCAACGCCTACAGCAAACTGTTTCCTAGACTGTGGGCTAGGCAGATCTGTCCCACTATGGCTGTCCGCTGTGGACCCTGCATCCACCACATTAACCCAGTGTGCCATAATGGACATGTAACATCCCTGGCCATGCCTACTGGTCCATGCATCTGTTATGAGGTGCACCTTTCTACTGACTGATTGCCTCAGTGCATGGACAATGCGGTCTTTGACATGCTGGTGGAGGGCTGGGATGGCTTTTCTCACAAAGAAGTGTCAACTGGGTAGGTCATAGCGTGGTACTGCGTAGGCCATCAGGGCTTTGAAAGCTTCGCTTCAACCAACCGGTAGGGCATCATATCTAACGAGATTAGTCTAGCAATCTGGGTGTTCAAACCCTGTGTACGCAGATGACAGGATGAGTACTTTCTTTTCCTATCGAGAGTCTCTTGTAGCATGAGCTGGACTGGAGAGCTGCATATGGTGGAACTAGCGGGGGTGGTGGTGGACATGGCAGATTGAGAGAGGGTTGGTGATGGTATTCTTGATGTTGGCCTACCTACAGTGTTTCCTACCAAGAAACTTGTGATTCCCTGACTGCTTTGGCCTTGCGACGATACCTCCACATTTGCTGCTGGTGGTGTCATAACCAGTGGGCTTACTGTGAGGGAAGCAATGTAGCATTGCTGACTACCTTCATTCTGAGCAGGTGCACCAACGGTACTGGACGTTTGGTAGTTAGTCCAGGCTTGCAAGTGCATGCTGGTTAAATGTCTATGCATGCACGTTGTATTTAAATTTAGGAGATTCTTCCCTCTGCTAAAGGTCTTTGAGCACTTCTTACAGATAACTTTGCACTGATCATTTGGATCTTGGTTAAAAAAATTCCCACACTGCACTCTTCCTACTTTGCATTACCTTTTCAGGCATTGCACGCTGTGCTACTTTCACCAGATGGCCACGCTGTCCTAAAACTGTTTTTGGTTTTGACAAACAGTTTTGGCCAGATACGGAACTGCCAGATGAAAGCTGTTGCGATGTAGATGGCTGCTGCGGATCATCCTCCTCCGCTTCTGAGCTACTGGCAGCGGCACCCTCTTCCCCCAATGGCTGCCAATCTGGGTCAACAACTGAGTCATCTATCATCTCCTCTTCAATGTCATGTGCACCTTCCTCTGTGTCACCGTGTAAGGTGCTATAGCGTTCGTGACGGGGCACCATAGTCTCATCGGGGTCAGATTATGGGTCAGTACACTGCGAGGGCAATGTAGTGATCTGAGTCAATGGAACAGCATAATAATCTAGCTGTGGCTGTGTGGCTGCTTTTAACAATTTCCCTCTCTAACCCAGGCACGGTATGTGTAAAGAGCTCCATGGAGTAAACTGTAGTTTTGCCTGCCGCATCCTTCACTTTTGGTTTGGGTGAAGGACACAAGGAAGCGACTTGTTCCTGACCGGGAGCATCCACTGACGACTCGCTGCTTTTAGATTTCGCACCTTCTGAAGAAGAGGCGAAAGAGCTAGAGGCTGAGTCAGCAAGGAAAGCCAAAACTTTTTCCTGCTGCTCCGGCTTTAAAACCTGTTTTCCTATTCCCAGATAAGGGAGCATTCAAGGCCTTGTGTAGCCAGACAATGACGCTGGCTCAGCACCTCGAGCCTTTGGTGCTATTTTGCTTTTCCCACTACCAGCAGATGCTCCACCATTATCAGTACCAGCTGGCAATGCCCGCCCACGGCCTCTTCCACAAAACTTCCTCATTTTTGGAAAAATCTAACCAAAATAACAACCGTTATATGGTACTGTGAAACAAGGTAGAAGGTGTATATAAACTTGTGGAGAATTTAAATCTCCCTATTTTTTGGGGGGGGAGACTGCAACAAAACTCAGGCGTAGTGTATTACACTACACAATGTAATTGGCAGAACGTCGCTGGAAGATGTACGACAAACTAACAGAACTGTGACGTAGATCCAATTAGTGCCAATTTAAATCTCCCTTTTATTTGGGGGAGACTGCAACAAAACTCAGGCCAAGTGTATTACACTACACAATGTAAGTGGCAGAACGTGGCTGGAAGATGTACAACAAACTAACAGAACTGTGACGTAGATCCACTTAGTGCCAATTTAAATCTCCCTTTTATTTGGGGGTGACAGCAACAAAACTCAAGCCCAGTGTATTACACTACACAATGTAAGGGGCAGAACGTGGCTGGAAGATGTACGACAAACTAACAGAACTGTGACGTAGATCCACTTAGTGCCAATTTCAATCTCCCTTTTTTGGGGGAGAGACTGCAACAAAACTCAAGCCCAGTGTATTACACTACACAATGTAAGTGGCAGAACGTGGCTGGAAGATATATCAAAAAAATACAAGGGCTGTAGTAGAATTTCAATCTCCCTACAATGATCTCAGGACAAGTATGGCAGCAATAAAAAGGACTGCTGCACACAAAAGTGTGGACAAAGAAACAAGAGAACTGTGCAGAAAGCAGCAACAGGATTTTTGCTTTTAAAAAAGCAGTTGGTTTGCACAGCGGCGTACAAACAGCAATGCAGCTATCAGGGAGCCTTATAAGGCAGCCTAATAAGCTACAGAGCTGATGCACAAAAAATAAACTCCACTGTCCCTGCAAAGAAAAGGTGGTGTTGGATAGTGGAAATCGCTACAGCACAAGCAGTTACGGGGTTAATCTTCCCTCCTTAACTATATCCCTTCTTCTGATGAAGCTGCAGCAGCCTCTCCCTATGCATAAGATTGGCAGAAGTAAGATGGCGGTCGGCGCGCATGCCCCTTTATAGCTCCTGTGACGCCGCAGAAAGCAAGCCAATCACTGTAATGCCCTTCTCTAAGATGGTGGGGACCAAGACCTATGTCATCACGCTGTCCACACTCTGCGTCCTCCTTTATTGGATGAGAAATGGCGCTGAAAGCGTCATACGAAACGTGACTTTGGCACGGAGATCGCTGACCTCATGGCCGATCCCACACTAGGATCGGGTCGGGTTTCACGAAACCCGACTTTGCCGAAAGTCGGCGAGTCGGCGACTTTTGAATTTGTCCGATCCGTTTTGCTCAACTCTATATATTACCTTTCAGCTCCCATCTGCAACATACGATCCAGGCTATTCTACATGGGGAATTTACAGTACATGAGCTCCAGTGACGAAGCAACTGGGCTTAAAGGGGTGTTACAGATACAGCAGATAGGATTTACCTAGTTTGCAAAAGTGATCCAGGCCTACTCTCTAGGGAGCAGTTGATTCATGCAATTAAGGCCTTTTTCACACATCAGTTTTTTAGAATCAGTCACAGTCCGGCAAAGTGTTGAAAAGATGGATCCTGTGCAGATTGTAAAAAACTTTTTTTGACGGATCCGTCGAAGCAGCTGCTGCAGTAATTTAAAGGAATCGAATTCTGGAGAGAGAGAGATTCCCTGAATGGAAAAATGGGTTACATTAAAGGAATAGAAATTCTTTCAGGCATGCTCAGTTTCAAAAAACGGCATCTGTTGCTGGATTCCGTCTTTTGATGGACAGCGACGGATCCTGCGCCTATAGGCCTATAGGCTTCCATTATAGCCGACGACGGATGACGCAGGATCCATCGCTGTCCGACTTTTCGACGTTCACAAAAAACGTTACTTTGTCCGTTGTCTCAGGCCGACGGACAAAGATTTTACGACAGATCCGTCAAACGACGGTTGAAATGATTCTAAAAAACTGATGTGTGAAAGAGTCCTAAGTAGTTTTAGTTTGTTAATGTAGTTAATACCTGCACTCCTCCAGTTAGTAGAGCTGTGTTTATGAGGGCCACTGGGCTGCTACACTTTTGCTGAGTGGATGAAACAGTTGCAGATATGAATCTTACTGGGGTTAAAACTTTAAGAGTATAGAGCAATATCAGACCTTTCAGGTCCTTTGGGACACAAAAGTAAAGAGTGGATTAACCCCTTCATGACCCAGCCTATTTTGACCTTAAAGACCTTGCAGTTTTTTGCAATTCTGACCAGTGTCCCTTTATGAGGTAATAACTCAGGAACGCTTCAACGGATCCTAGCGATTCTGAGATTGTTTTTTCGTGACATATTGGGCTTCATGTTAGTGGTAAATTTAGGTCAATAAATTCTGCGTTTATTTGTGATAAAAACAGAAATTTGGCGAAAATTTTGAAAATTTCGCAATTTTCACATTTTTAATTTTTATTCTGTTAAACCAGAGAGTTATGTGACACAAAATAGTTAATAAATAACATTTCCCACATGAATACTTTACATCAGCACAATTTTGGAAACAAAATTTTTTTTTGCTAGGAAGTTATAAGGGTTAAAATTTGACCAGCGATTTCTCATTTTTACAACGAAATTTACAAAACCATTTTTTTTAGGGACCACCTCACATTTGAAGTCAGTTTGAGGAGTCTATATGGCTGAAAATACCCAAAAGTGACACCATTTTAAAAACTGCACCCCTCAAGGTACTCAAAACCACATTCAAGAAGTTTATTAACCCTTCAGGTGCTTCACAGCAGCAGAAGCAACATGGAAGGAAAAAATAAACATTTAACTTTTTAGTCACAAAAATTATATTTTAGCAACAATTTTTTTAATTTCACAATGGTAAAAGGAGAAACTGAACCACGAAAGTTGTTGTCCAATTTGTCCTGAGTACGCTGATACCTCATATGTGGGGGTAAACCACTGTTTGGGCGCACGGCAGGGCTTGGAAGGGAAGGAGCGCCATTTGACTTTTTGAATGAAAAATTGGCTCCACTCTTTAGCGGACACCATGTCACGTTTGGAGAGCCCCCGTGTGCCTAAAAATTGGAGCTCCCCCACAAGTGACCCCATTTTGGAAACTAGACGCCCCAAGGAACTTATCTAGATGCATAGTGAGCACTTTGAACCCCCAGGTGCTTCACAAATTGATCCGTAAAAATGAAAAAGTCCTTTTTTTCACAAAAAAATAATTTTAGCCTCAATTTTTTCATTTTCACATGGGCAACAGGATAAAATGGATCCTAAAATTTGTTGGGCAATTTCTCCCGAGTACGCCGATACCTCATATGTGGGGGTAAACCACTGTTTGGGCACACGGCAGGGCTCGGAAGGGAAGGCGCGCCATTTGACTTTTTGAATGGAAAATTAGCTCCAATTGTTAGCGGACACCATGTCGCGTTTGGAGAGCCCCTGTGTGCCTAAACATTGGAGCTCCCACACAAGTGACCCCATTTTGGAAACTAGACCCCCCAAGGAACTTATCTAGATGCATATTGAGCACTTTAATCCCCCAGGTGCTTCACAGAAGTTTATAACGCAGAGCCATGAAGATAAAAAATAATTTTTCTTTCCTCAAAAATGATTTTTTTAGCCTGGAATTTCCTATTTTGCCAAGGGTAATAGGAGAAATTGGACCCCAAATGTTGTTGTCCAGTTTGTCCTGAGTACGCTGATACCCCATATGTGGGTGTAAACCACTGTTTAGGCGCACGGCAGGGCTCGGAAGGGAAGGCACGCCATTTGGCTTTTTAAATGGAAAATTAGCTCCAATCATTAGCGGACACCATGTCACGTTTGGAGAGCCCCTGTGTGCCTAAACATTGGAGATCCCCCAGAAATGACCCCATTTTGGAAACTAGACCCCCAAAGGAACTAATCTAGATGTGTGGTGAGGACTTTGAACCCCCAAGTGCTTCACAGAAGTTTATAACGCAGAGCCATGAAAATAAAAAAAAAAAATTATTTTCTCAAAAATGATCTTTTAGCCTGCAATTTTTTATTTTCCCAAGGGTAACAGGAGAAATTTGACCCCAAAAGTTGTTGTCCAGTTTCTCCTGAGTACGCTGATACCCCATATGTGGGGGTAAACCACTGTTTGGGCACATGCCGGGGCTCGGAAGTGAAGTAGTGACGTTTTGAAATGCAGACTTTGATGGAATGCTCTGCGGGCGTCACGTTGCGTTTGCAGAGCCCCTGATGTGGCTAAACAGTAGAAACCCCCCACAAATGACCCCATTTTGGAAACTAAACCCCGAAAGGAACTTATCTAGATGTGTGGTGAGCACTTTGAACCCCCAAGTGCTTCACAGAAGTTTATAATGCAGAGCCGTGAAAATAATAAATACGTTTTCTTTCATCAAAAATAATTATTTAGCCCAGAATTTTTTAATTTTCCCAAGGGTAACAGGAGAAATTTGACCCCAATATTTGTTGTCCAGTTTCTCCTGAGTACGGTGATACCCCATATGTGGGGGTAAACTACTGTTTGGGCACATGCCGGGGCTCGGAATTGAAGTAGTGACGTTTTGAAATGCAGACTTTGATGGAATGCTCTGCGGGCATCACGTTGCGTTTGCAGAGCCCCTGATGTGGCTAAACAGTAGAAACCCCCCACAAGTGACCCCATTTTGGAAACTAGACCCAGAAAGGAACTTATCTAGATGTGTGGTGAGCACTTTGAACCCCCAAGTGCTTCACAGACGTTTACAACGCAGAGCCATGAAAATAAAAAATTATTTTTCTTTCCTCAAAAATGATGTTTTAGCAAGCATTTTTTTATTTTCACAAGGGTAACAGGAGAAATTGGACCCCAGTAATTGTTGCGCAGTTTATCCTGAGTATGCTGTGTGCACTGTTTGGGCACACGTCGGGGCTCGGAATTGAGGGAGCACCATTTGACTTTTTGAATACGAGATTGGCTGGAATCAATGGTGGCGCCATGTTGCGTTTGGAGACCCCTGATGTGCCTAAACAGTGGTAACCCCTCAATTCTACCTCCAACACTAACCCCAACACACCCCTAACCCTAATCCCAAGTGTAGCCATAACCCTAATCACAACCCTAACCCCAACACACCCCTAACCCTAATCCCAACTGTAGCCATAACCCTAATCACAACCCTAACCACAACCCTAATTCCAACCCTAACCCTAAGGCTATATGCCCACGTTGCGGATTCGTGTGAGATTTTTCAGCATCATTTTTGAAAAATCCGCGGGTAAAAGGCACTGCGTTTTACCTGCGGATTTTCTGCGGATTTCCTGTGTTTTTTGTGCGGATTTCACCTGCGGATTCCTATTGAGGAACAGGTGTAAAACGCTGCGGAATCCGCACAAAGAATTGACATGCTGCGGAAAATACAACGCAGCGTTTCCGCTCGGTATTTTCCGCACCATAGGCACAGCGGATTTGGTTTTCCATAGGTTTACATGGTACTGTAAACCTGATGGAACACTGCAGCGAATCTGCAGCGGCCAATCCGCTGCGGATCCGCAGCCAAATCCGCACCGTGTGCACATAGCCTAATTCTAAAAATCTGCAGCAGTTTCCCATGAGTTTACAGTTCAATGTAAACCTATGGGAAACAAAAATCGCTGTACACATGCTGCGGAAAAACTGCACAGAAACGCAGCGGTTTACATTCCGCAGCATGTCACTTCTTTGTGCGGATTCCGCAGCGGTTTTACAACTGCTCCAATAGAAAATCGCAGTTGTAAAACCGCAGTGAAATGCGCAGAAAAACCGCGGTAAATCCGCCATAAATCCGCAGCGGTTTAGCACTGAAGATTTATCAAATCCGCTGCGGAAAAATCCGCAAAGGACCAGAATAGGTGTGCACATACCGAAACCCTAACCCTAACCCTAACCCTAGCCCTAACCCTAACCCTACCCCTAACCCTAGCCCTAGCCCTAACCCTACCCCTAACCCTAACCCTAACCCTATTCTAACATTAGTGGAAAAAAAAAAATCTTTATTTTTTTATTGTCCCTACCTATGGGGGTGACAAAGGGGGGGGTCATTTATTATTTTTTTTATTTTGATCACTGTGATAGATTATATCTGAGTGATCAAAATGCACTTTGGAACGAATCTGCCGGCCGGCAGATTCGGCAGGCGCACTGCGCATGCGCCCGCCATTTTGGAAGATGGCGGCGCCCAGGGAGAAGACGGACGGACCCCGGCAGGATCGGTAAGTATGATGGGGTGGGGAGGAGCACAGGGGGGATCGGAGCATGGGGGGGTGGATCGGAGCACGGGGGTTTGGAACGGAGCACGGGGGGGTGGATCGGAGTGCAGGGGGGTGATTGGAGCATGGGGGGGTGATTGGAGCACGGGGGAAGCGGACAAGAGCACGGGGGGAGCGGAGCACAGGACGGAGGGGAGCCGGAGCAGTGTACCGGACAGATCGGGGGGCTGGGGGGGCGATCAGTGGGGTGGGGTGGGGGCACATTAGTGTTTCCAGCCATGGCCGATGATATTGCAGCATCGGCCATGGCTGGATTGTAATATTTCACCAGTTATAATAGGTGAAATATTACAAATTGCTCTGATTGGCAGTTTCACTTTCAACAGCCAATCAGAGCGATCGTAGCCACGAGGGGGTGAAGCCACCCCCACCTGAGCTAAACTACCACTCCCCCTGTCCCTGCAGATCGGGTGAAATGGGAGTTAACCCTTTCACCCGATCTGCAGGGACGCGATCTTTCCATGACGCCACATAGGCGTCATGGGTCGGATTGGCACCGACTTTCATGACGCCTACGTGGCGTCATGGGTTGGGAAGGGGTTAAAGTAGAGTCACAGACATGAAGCTCATTATGTTGACAACTTATGGAAAAGGTGAGCTAAAGGTTTCTACAGTCATTTGTTCCTAAACTATAGGTATTAGTATGATTTGTCTTCCTGACTAAATGTATCACCCTAATGTAAAACTGCTGCTTATTTGTTGTATTCAAGCCTATTGCCTTTGCAAGTCAAAAAATACAACCGCTGTGCCAATTACAGTAGAAGTAAAATGTGATCTCTACTGATTGTGATCATGTACGGATGAGCGGACCAGTGAAAGTTCGGGTTCATTGGGTTTGACTGAACTTTTGCCCAAATTCCAGTTTGGATACCAGAACTGGTCCCAATCTTGAACCTGAACCTCATAAAAATCAATGGGGACCCCAACTATAGTCTCTCTCTAAAATGGACTTCCAGGAGAAGTCTGTGTTTGGCATTCAGCACCAGACACTAGGTGTCCCGTAGCAAACCCACACTTTACAGTTCAGGTTCACTCATCTCTAGTGAACAGCAAATTTATAATAAAAATGCTGCCCAGGGCTGGAATCTTGTCTTTGTGGGTGCTAGTGGAAATACATTGCCTAGCCTTGAAGAAAAGATTTGAAAATAGACATTAAAAAGGAGTATATTACAAGAGAATATATCTCTGTTGGAAAACTTGAAGACCATATTCCAAGTTCCAGGATATAGTGAGGAAAATAAGTATTTGATACACTGCTGATTTTGCAAGTTTTCCCACCTACAAAAAATGGAGAGGTATGTAATTTTTACTGTAGATACACTTCAACTGTGATAGACAGACTGTAAAAAAAATCCCAATGTATGATTTTTACATTGCATTTTATTGCATGAAATACGTATTTGATACCATAGAAAAACAGAACTTAAAATTTGGTACAGAAAACTTTGTTTACAATTACAGAGGTCAGACGTTTCCTGTAGTTCTTGAGCAAGTTTTCACACAATGCAGCAGGGATTTTGGCCCACTTCTCCATAGAGATTTTCTCCAGATCTTTCATGTTTCGGGGCTGTTGCTGGTCAACATTGAGTTTCATCTCCCTCTAAAAATTTTCTATTGGATTCAGGTCTGGGTACTGGCTAGGCCACTCCAGACCTTGAAATTCTTCTTACGGAGCCACTCCTTAGTTGCCCTGGCTGTGTGTTTCAGGTCTTTGTTATGTTGGGAGACCCAGCCACAACCCATCTTTAATGTTGTTACTGATGGAATGAGGTGGTTGGCCAAAATCTCCCCATGCATGACCCCATCATCCCTTCAATGCAGTGCAGTTGTACTGTCCCCTTTGCAGAAAACAACACCCCATCATACTTCACGGTTGACACGATGTTCTTGGGGGTTGTACGCATCCTTCTTTTTCCTCCAAACAAGGAGAGTGAATTTGATACCATAAATTAAAATTTTGGTCTCATCTGACCATAGGACCTTCTCCCATGCCTCCTCTGGATCATCCAGATGGTCATTAGCGAACATCAAATGAGCCTGGACATGTGTTCATGGGAGCAGGGGACAATCCCCTGCAGGATTTTAATCCATAACAGATGTGGTGTGTTACTAGAGGTAATGTTTGAGACTGTGGTAACAGCTCTCTTCAGGTCATTGATCAGGTCATCTCATGTATAGAGATGAGCAAATATTTCAATGTTTGGTTTGGATTATAATCTTTGAATTTGCCTATTCATCAAATATTAGCCAAATATAACCAAATGACATTGCAATCAATGGGAGGCAAAAAAAGCGCATGAACAACAACTTATAACGGCCCCAAATGCTGCCAAAACACATCCAATGTGGGACAGACACCAGGAAAGTGGTCTCAATTCACCCATAGTACAAATTGTAGCATGGCATTAATCAGCCAGGCATGAGGTATCGAGGTCTGGGACAGCAACTTTCAAATGAACATCACAGTAAGACGAGGTGGGAGTCTTTGTTAGAGGAGGGATTTCTATATCTCCTCAGATTGTTCTTCAGGGTACCCAGGCTATGAAGCAATAATCAGAGAGACAGACAACTCGTTGTCTTTCGAAATAGTCTCTGTTTAATGAAGGTGGGGTTAGGGTATTCTTTTATAGTACAAGATCAAAGGGAAATGAGGCATTGCACAATAATCTGGCAGAAATATGAGTTATACAATAAGTTGTCAAACTCATCCTGGGATATGAGATAAATTACATGAGAAAATGTGGGAGTACTTCCCTCATGTCAATGTGTTCTGGATCAAAATTTAAAGTTCTCAAGAGAATTTGGGCTGAGTCCATATAATTTTGAAAAACCAATGTCCTTGACCAATTTCTGGGAACTGTAAGAAAAACCATCAGGCCATCAAAATATCAGCATGTAGACAGATGATAACTGGAACATAGGCCGTTCTTGCATAACATTATTTTCCTGTATTTTATTCCGAACAGAAATTAAACATTTCTTTCACATCTCCCCTCTTTTCATCATCTGATCTACCTTGCCCTAGATAATCCCTTCCTGTTACTCAGGTCTGCAAGATAACCCTACTTCACAAAATACACTGCTTATCCAATGTGTATCATGGGATACCAGTCTTGCTGCGTAGCCATTCAGATTATACTTGTGGGTCAGACCTTCTTTTTCTTCTAACCCTATTTCTATCAACGGATTAATATGAGGGGATGATATAGATATATTTTTATGACATAATATAATAGACATTTTTATTAATATATTACAATATGTGTTAGAAAATAGAATATAGTTTTTATTTGTTAGTATAATTCATAGAGTCCATATTGTCAACGAGTCTTTGTAAGTTCTCTATGGGTTCTTGGTCTTTTATCAAACCATTGGTCTTCCGCAATAAATACAATCAGCCAAATCTATGGAAGTTTGCTTGTTGCAGAATATGAACTCACGTTGGAGTGCAGTTATCAAGGTAGTCATCACTTAGTTTGCTTTATCTCAGAGTCTGTATCGATTTTAGCTTTACGTTTACCTGGAAAACATTTGCAAATAGAACTGATAAGTTTCTTTTAAAGCATAACAAATTACTTTATCATCACTGCAATGATCAGTATCACTAAAATTGCTTGAATTATGAAAGTATTTGCACCCGATATCCATCCACCTATTTCTTTAAACAAATTCAAGGGATTTAACCATGAAAGCCATTCATGAAGTGGTAAATCATTGAATGAATTAGCTTTTTGCACCCCTCCCTTTATAATTTCATCTCGTTCTATATCATGAGTAACTCTCATTAGTCCAGAAGGATCTATATAGTGGCAACAGTCAGGTCCTACCACCTGACAGAAACCTCCTTGAGAGGCTGTGAGATAATTATATGCCATGGAATGCTGATTAAAGGGAACCTGTCAAACCCCCAGGGCTTATTAAGGTAAAAGAGCCACCTTCAGTAGCACTAAGGCTGCATTCTGTGAAGGTGGCTCTTATGTTTAGTATCCCTAGGAATGCTGAAATAATTACTTTTATAAATTTCGCTCCATACCTCTATTGAATCAGGGAGGTATGATTTCTCCCTGACTCAAGCGCCTTGCAGCCATCCATCATCCCACCGGGCGCCGCCTCCTCTCTATCTTGTTCTGTCACTGGCGCCTGCGCGCTGCAATTATTTCTCGGGCATGCGCCGTGCACTCTGCCCTGGAACTTACACAGAGCACAGTGGAGGCCCCAGATCCCGACCCGCAGAGTGTTATGATGTATTGACACTGCGTGGCTGGAAATCTGGCGCCTAGCTCAGGCGTGATCTACTTACATCACTTGATGTAAATTCCAGGGCAGCACGCACGACACATGCCTGAGAAATAATTGCAGAGTGCAGGCGTCAGTTACAGCACAAGATAGAGAGGAGGTGGCACCCGGTGAGATGATGGACGGCTGCGAGGTGGCAGAGTCTTGGAGAAATCATACCTCCCTGACTCAATAGAGATATGGCGCGAAACTTATAAAAGTGATTATTTCAGCATTCCTAGGATACTAAACATAAGAGCCACCTTCACAGAATGCAGCCTTAGTGGTGCTGAAGGTGGATCTTTTACTTAGAAACGCCCTGTGGGGGTGACAGATTCCCTTTAATAATAACTATGAGCTGTTTCATGTAGGCTGATTCAACATTTAGAAGATCAAATAAATAGTCAATTATACTATCAAAAATGTCACCTAGTCGATGCATACCAACACATATTCATAGATGCCTACCTTTGGAAGCTGTATGAAATTAATTTGAGGTAGCTGAAATAGGTACAATGGACAGGCGGTGCACCTTTTTTCCACATTTAGGCATACACAAATTAGGTATCCCTATATGAATTTATCAGCAGCACAATGGAATTCTGGGGCTACCCAATTAGCTTTTACCTGACTTACAATTGACTCTTTAATATGCAAATTGCCTCTTCAGAGAAAAAGAGGACTTGAACTCTATAGCGCCATCTGTTGGAAGAAGCGATCCTACAAGTCACAATGAACTCTTTAATGAATCTTTTAATATGACTTAGGATAAAAGCCAAATCAGTATCTCAATTTGCAGACATGGTATTTCGGGCTGTTGGCCCTCGTCAGTGCAAAGTATGAGAATTGATTTGGCTAGGTGAGAGTCTCTGGATTGAGGTCTAAGGGGTAAGGTTTCTCCTTGTGGAGAGTGACATACCAGCTCTAGCTTGTCAAGGTAAGGAGGCTTATTCGCCATGCAATGCTCCTCTGGGAAATTTAATATGAAAATTGGCTCTTCAGAGAAAAATAGGACTTGAACTCTATAGCGCCACCTTTTGGAAGTAGCGATCCTACAAGTCACAAACAACCCTTTAACGAGTCTTGTAGCATGACTTAGGATAAAAGCCAAATCAGTATCTCAATTTGCAGACATGGTGCTTCGAGCTGTTGGCCCACGTCAGTGCAAAGTATGACAACTGATTTGGCTAGAGAGAGTCTCTGGACTGAGGTCTAAGGGGTAAGGTTTCTCCTTGTGGAGAGTGACATACCAGCTCTGGTATGTCAAGGTAAGGTGGCTTTTTTGCCATGCAATGCTTCTCTGGGAAATTTAATATGCAAATTGCCTCTTCAGAGAAAAAGGGGACTTGAACTCTATAGCGCCACCTGTTGGAAGTAGCGATCCTACAAGTCACAATCAACCCTTTAACAAGATGGTGAGATGCTCTGGACTGAGGTCTAAGGGGTAAGGTTTCTCTTTGTGGAGAGTGACATTTAGACTGTTGCGTCAGTCCATGAGAAAGGGCACACATAATGAAGAATAGTGCCCTAGGCAGGCAGTACTTACTGTCCACTCTCTGTCACGGCTCCTGGGTAATACTGCTGTGGGAAACACTGCACACAGCAGCAACGGAGCTGAGCAAAGTGCCGGGTTACTAACCAGGTACAAACAGAACCTGAACCATGTGACAGAGTGGGAGGTGTTCGGGGGCAGAGCCTGATGCTGGGGAACAGAGAAAGGATAGACACAAGAGAGTAGTAGAACAAGCTAAGATTGGAGCCAGGAGATCACAAAGTACCAAAGGGGTGAGACAAGGGATAGTCAGAAGTGAAGCCAGAGGTCAGAAATCCAGAAGAACAAGCAAACAGAGCAATACACAGAGAGCAAGGAAAACACTTGCAAACCAAGCACACACTCCAGGGGTCAGGCACACAGACTAGAACAGAAAATATAGCTGACAGCGAATCCTAGTCTGGAGTGAGTATAAATACCCCTCCCAGATCGAAAGGGAGGCCAGCAAAATTAACCCTGAGAGAACAGGACATAAACCATGTCCTAACCATGACACTCTCTTCAATCCATGTAAAAAAGGCAGCAGATGACAGCACATCAGACGATTTCTGGATGCACGCTTAAAGTCCACTGACCCAATCGGACAAATACTCACAAAGTAGATAAAAGAGCAGCATTCAATCCAGGTGAAGAAAATGAAAAAATTCTTTATTCAGCCATCATACTCTCTTTAGTCCATCCTCTTCTGTAGCACCTGAGTGCTTTTGCCATTCTTCTTTTTCCGGTGCAGAGGCCTGATCTTGCAGGCTCTGGAGTAGTTGTAGATCCATCCCCCCGGACACCTGCACTGTGTATATTTCAGCGGGGAGAGGAAACAAAGCAGCAGCTTATGCTGCAAAGCCAGCTCGGTTATTACCTTCAGCTTCACTAGTGCGCTCTTTAGAGTGAGCTTGCACCTTAACTATAGCAATTTGAAGTTGAGCCACCAAGTCTGCATTTTTAATGCGTTTACCAGAAGAACCAACAAACTTTCTGCTCTTTCATATGGGACCGTAATCATGGAAAATTTGTTTCGTCTGTGGCTTGGCGCGGTAAACGCTACATGTGGTAATTTCAGAGGCTTGAATATGCCACCTAGAAACATATGCAGTTGTTAGCGGAAGGAATGTCATGAAAGAATGCATTTCAGTCTATGAGAACGCATGCGTTCGCAAGCACGTGTTTGTTTGCGTTTCTGAACACCTGCATTTTACTACAGGAAAACCTGTCTAGACACTAATTAGCCACCCACCACATACGAACTGATAAAAGGAGGGAGTGAGCATTTGCAGGTCACTACTCAGCAGACTGGGAACAAGAGAACAAGCTCTGAAGCTGTGAGGAATCTACACTTTGAACAATGTATCAAAGCCAATGTCTGTATTTTCTTTTTTCTCTCTTTATATGTCCTAATAATTTCTGTCTTTTTTTCTTGCTGCATGCATCAGAATGTCATCGTCTTCTTCTGAGGAGCGTCTTGGGCCTGAACAAGGGGAAAATGACAGTGAAGTGAGTACTCACCTCTTCAGATTGGTAAGTATTCTCTGTCACATCTGCACATGTGACAAATCTTTTTTTTTTCTCTTTTTTTCAGAACAGTTCTTCAACTGCGGCAGAGGCCGAGCAGGAGCAGCGTGAGACGGTCGTGTGGCAAGGCGACATTGTAAGTATACCTGACTGATTGGACTCGGTTTATTGTATCCTGACTTTACTATTCTTGACTGTTCATTTCTTTAGTTTGCTCTTTCTTTACCTTTTTCTTCTTGACTCCTTTTTTTTTCTTGACTTTGAATATTCTTGCCTGTTTTCTATCTCTGTGTTTTCTTTCTTTTCCTTATGTTAATGTCTCAAACATTAATGTATTTATTTATTTTCTAGGTTCCTGTACGGAATGAGGACCTCATTGACAATGATATCCTCATCTCCCTGGTCCATGAGTGAGTCCCGTTGTGGGACACCCAGGTTCCACAGCACTCGGACAGCGTGACGATCCGGCAACTATGGAATGAGGTGGCCCAAGCGATGTGGGATGGCTGGGATAAAGACTGGCTCGGGTCCGCAAGGCATTTCGTAAGTATTGCAATGCGGTGTTATGCAGCAGTGACTTTGGCCGGGATCACACAACTGTGTGTGATTAGAGAAACTCCTGAGAGTTTCTCTGATCACACACAGTTGTGTGATCCCTGCCAAAAGTGCATTGTCTAACTATTTTTTTAAACAGTGCTCAAAGTCAGAACACATTGCCATTCGATGAAGGATCGCTTCAACAAGCACCTTCGTCAATCGAGCCGGGTTCCCAGTGGTTCTGGATCAAGGATCAGAAAATATAAGCATCACCGCATGCTGGCATTTTTGAGACCGGTCCGTGCCCAGAGAATGTAAGTATTTTTGTGTTGCATTGGATTGTGTTGTATTGTCTAATCTGTATTTTTCAATTCCACAGGAGTTGGCGCTTTTACCATTATAAATGTAACATAGTAACATAGTAACATAGTTAGTAAGGCTGAAAAAAGACATTTGTCCATCCAGTTCAGCCTATATTCCATCATAATAAATCCCCAGATCTACGTCCTTCTACAGAACCTAATAATTGTATGATACAATAATGCTCTGCTCCAGGAAGACATCCAGGCCTCTCTTGAACCCCTCGACTGAGTTCGCCATCACCACCTCCTCAGGCAAGCAATTCCAGATTCTCACTGCCCTAACAGTAAAGAATCCTCTTGGTGGAAAAACCTTCTCTCCTCCAGACGCAAAGAATGCCCCCTTGTGCCCGTCACCTTCCTTGGTATAAACAGATCCTCAGCGAGATATTTGTATTGTCCCCTTATATACTTATACATGGTTATTAGATCGCCCCTCAGTCGTCTTTTTTCTAGACTAAATAATCCTAATTTCGCTAATCTATCTGGGTATTGTAGTTCTCCCATCCCCTTTATTAATTTTGTTGCCCTCATTTGTACTCTCTCTAGTTCCATTATATCCTTCCTGAGCACCGGTGCCCAAAACTAGACACAGTACTCCATGTGCGGTCTAACTAGGGATTTGTACAGAGGCAGTATAATGCTCTCATCATGTGTATCCAGACCTCTTTTAATGCACCCCACGATCCTGTTTGCCTTGGCAGCTGCTGCCTGGCAAATGTGTTGTACTAATTTTTTTTTGTTCACAGCACCTGGAGCAGCACTCTTGACCCTGGTTCTGGAGTGGTCCTTCATCATATAGCCACGGACCCGTCCCAACCATACAGCAGTGCAGAAGCAAGTGGTCCTGCAACACAGACTGGAGACCAGTAAGCTGGTCCATCAGGTGTTCCCCTGTCCCAGTCCTATGCCTCTTTTTTTTGGGCTCTTCCCGGCAGCGTCAGAGGGCCTCGGGCAGATCACTCATGCCTGTGTTTTTGCACTTGAGCTCAATCTTTCATGATAGACTCAAGGCGATGGGAGACAGACTAGATAGTGGCTTAAACCATATGAATACACTTATCCAGATGTCACCAGAAGCCTTGACCAAGTCAAAGCCGACCTCCATAGGCCAGCACATCATTTTTTTAATCAAATAGAAAAGGGCATGACGGAACACCTTACTCCTGATCTCAAGCTTAGTGTCATGCAGGCCTGCAATGCTGCTAATGTGCAGGCTATGCAGCAAACTTGGTATTTTCAGCAGCCAGTGGTAGCATTTCCACCTGTGCCAACACTGTCACGCTTGACCTCAAGGCCGAGCTCTGCTGCATACCACTGCATGGCCACCACCATTTCAAGCACTGCCGGACACCACTACAGCGTCACCACCATGCCGAGTGCTGTTGGACAGCCCACCGCCACCACCATGCCAACTGCTGCTCCTGATTGGACATCCTCCACTGCCACCACCATGCAGCAGCAGCACCCGGGTCAGGACAGGTCGCCCACCATCACCAGGTCTGAGCTGCTGCAGCAGCACCTGGACTCTGCCATGGCTTTCACCACCACCACCATGCAGCAGCAGCACCTGCACCCTGGCATGGCCTTCACCACCACCATGCAGCAACAGCAGCCAGACCCAGGCACGGCCTTCACCACCACCACCATGCAGCAGCAGCAGCCGGACCCTGGCATAGCCTTCACCACCACCATGCAGCAGCAGCACACTGACTATGACAGGTCGGCCACCATGACCGGGCCACAAGAAATGAGCCCACCAAGGCTCCTCAGACCACAGCGCCGATCCCAAAAAGGGAAACAGAAAAAGCAGCGGATTATTGCTATCCCTCAACTCTCACCTCCCAATGTGTCTGTGATGTCAGGTTTGTCTTGCCATTCCAGTGTGTCTCTGCCTTTTCATGCCTCTAGCACCATCTCTGAGTTCCCTGACCGCACTAGTTTAATTGCCCCTTCTCCTGCAACCCCTGCGTCATCTTTAGCCAGCCAGGACTCACAGCTACACCCTCTCCCCCCCCCCCGTTCCGTCACTCTTCCTCAAGCCGGCACAGTAATTTTTTTTTTTTGTAATAAATGTAAATGTTTTTTGCCCCAATACTGTTTGGTTATTTGTGTATTTCGCCTCCAGCAACACACACCGTGTGTCGAATAAACACACTGCCCCATACACAAGTCCGACTGGAATATGGCTTCAGTAGGTTTTCACATATCTGAAAGGCCTCATCCCCAACCATAACAAATGGCATTGGTGGGCCTTGAGTGTTGGCGAGAGGTCGTGGCAGGGGAAAATAAAAAATTTTTGCCATACAAACGTCGGCCCATATCTGAGTTCTTCAAAGTCTGGGAAGTCATTGCCACGGCCAAAAGCTCCAATGTCCACGGCGATAAAGTGACAGTCCGCATCTGCTATTGCCATGAGCACTACAGAAAAATATTTCTTGTAGTTAAAGTACTCCAATCCAGATCTGGCGGGTTTGATAATCCGCATGTGCCTTCCATCCACTGATCCCAAACAGTTGGGGAAATTAAACATTCTCCAGAATTTGTCGTCAATTTCCATCCACATGTCCGCGGTGGGTAGGGGGATAAATTCATCCCGGGAACGTTCCACAAAGCTCGGCAGGTGTCCGCAACTATTCCAGATAAGGTGGAAATTCCAAGCCGGTACTGAAAGTGGAGTGATGATAAGCTCTCTCCGGTAGCCAGGAATCTGAAAGAAAAAAAAAATTACGAACAATTCTATTTATGGTTTCGTTTTTCTAAACACATAAAGGAAAATACAAATAATACATTGCGGAATAATTATGACAGGCATTTGTTTAGAATTATTATGCACCCTAGTGTGACCAGGAGACGTTCCTCTGCAGGAATCACTCTATGGAGCTGTGTGTCCTGTCTCCGGATGACTCCTTGGACACAACCAATTAAATCCTGAAAAGTTTCTTGAAACATCCTGGTATATTCCGAGAATTTGTCCGGTTTGGCATTAAGCTCGCCATATAGTGTTTGGTAGGCTCCACGGCTCTCCCCGAGTTCAATAATGTGATGTCTCCAAAAACGCAGGCGAGTTTTCCTTGTCATGAATCCTTGTGGCATATCCTTTGTCTTATAAACATTGTTGAAGGAATGAGCTCAAATAGTGTCTTATCTGAGAAGGTTAAAAGGTTAAGTCATTTTGTGGGGTCTATATGACAGAAAATGCCCAAAGTGACACCATTATAAAAACTGCACCCCTCAAGGTACTCAAAACCACATTCAAAAAGTTTATTAACCCTTCAGGTGCTTCACAGGAATTTTTGAAATGTTTTAAAAAAATTGAACATTTAACTTTTTTTCACAAAATTTTTACTTTGGATCCAATTTGGTTTATTTTACCAAGGGTAGCAGGAGAAATTGGACCACAAAAGTCATTGTACAATTTGTCCTGAGTACGCCGATACCCCATATGTGGGGGTAAACCACTGTTTGGGCACATGGCGGAGAGCCATTTGACTTTCAATGCAAAATTTGCTGGAATTGAGATCGGACACCATGTCGCGTTTGGAGAGCCTCTGATGTGCCTAAACAGTGGAAACCACCCACAATTGACACCATTTTGGAAAGTAGACCCCCTAAGGAACTAATCTAGATGTGTGGTGAGCACTTTGAACCTCCAAGTGCTTCACAGAAGTTTATAATATAGAGCTGTAAAAAGAAAAATCATATTTTTTTCACAAAAAATGATTTTTTCACCCCAAATTTTTTATTTTCCCAAGGGTAACAGGACGAATTGGACTGCATAAGTTGTTGCGCAATTTGTCCTGAGTATGCTGATACCCCGTGTGTGGGGGTAAACCACTGTTGGGCGCATGACAGAGCTCGGAAGGGAAGGAGCGCCGTTTGACTTCTCAATGCAAAGTTGGCTGGAATTTAGATCAAACACCATGTCATGTTTGGATAGCCCGTGATGTGCTTAAACAGTGGAAACCCCCCACAAGTGACAGCATTTTGGAAAGTAGACCCCCTAAGGAACTAATTTAGATGTGTGGTGAGCACTTTGAACCCCCAAGTGTTTCACAGAAGTTTATAATGTAGAGCCGTAAAAAAAAATCATATTTTTTTCATAAAAATGATCTTTTCGCCCAAAATTTTTTTATTTTCCCAAGGGTAACAGGACAAATTGGACCCCAAAAGTTGTTGTTCAATTTGTCCTGAGTACGCTGATACCCCATATATGGAGGTAAACCACTGTTTGGGCGCATGGCAGATCTTGGAAGGGAAGGAGTGCAGTTTGACTTTTCAATGCAAAATTGGCTGGAATTGAGATCGGAAACCATGTCGCGTTTGGAGAGCCCCTGATGTGCCTAAGCAGTGGAAACCCCCTAAGGAACTTATCTAGATGTGTGGTGAGCACTTTGAACCCCAATTGTTTCACTAAAGTTTAGAATGTAGAGCCGTGAAAATTAAAAAAATCATTTTTTTCCCACAAAATGATCTTTTAGCCCGTAATTTTTTTATTTTCCCAAGGGTAACAGGAGAAAATGGACCCCAAAAGTTGTTGTCCAATTTGTCCTGAGTATGCTGATACCCCATATGTGGGGGGAACCACTGCTTGGGCGCATTGAAGAGGTTGGAAGAGAAGGAGCTCTGTTTTGGAATGCAGACTTTGATGGAATGGTCTGCGGGCATCACTTTGCGTTTGCAGAGCCCCTGATGTGCCTAAACAGTACAAACCCCCACAAGTGACCCCATATTGGAACTTATCTAGATGTGTTGTGAGAACTTTGAAACCCCAAGTGTTCCATTACAGTTTATAACACAGAGCTGTGAAATAAAAAATCTTTTTGTTTTCCACAAAAATTATTTTTTAGCCGCCGGTTTTCTATTTTTTCCAAGGGTAACAGGAGAAATTTGTTGTCCAATTTGTCCTGAGTACGCTGATACCCCATATGTTGGGGTAAACCCTTGTTTGGGTGCACGGGAGAGCTCAGAAGGGAAGGAGCACTGTTTTACTTTTTCAACGCAGAATTGGCTGGAATTGAGATCGGATGGCATGTCGCGTTTGGAGAGCCCCAGATGTGCCTAAAACATGAAACCCCCCAATTCTAACTCCAACCCCAACCCCAACGCACCCCTAAGCCTAATCCCAGCCCTAACCCTAACCAACCCCTTAACCCAAACACACCCCTAACCCTAATCCCAACCCTAACCATAACCCTGACTGTTATGATAAGGTAATTCAGTACAACAATGGACATAGAGGTCAGAGCACATACAGTGACCTGACAATAACCCAAAAACATAGAACGGGCTCTGAGACGTGGAAACTCTGTAGACTGCACACCTGATCCTATCCTAAACACAACTAAAAGCGGCTGTGGATTGCGCCTAACAACTACCTAGGCAACTCGGCACAGCCTAAGAAACTAGCCAGCCTGAAGATAGAAAAATAGGCCTGACTTGCCCCAGAGAAATTCCCCAAAGGAAAAGGCAGCCCCCCACATACAATGACTGTGAGTAAGATGAAAAGACAAAACGTAGGGATGAAATAGATTCAGCAAAGTGGGGCCCGATATTCTAGGACAGAGCGAGGACAGTAAAGCGAACTTTGCAGTCTACAAAAAACCCTAAAGCAAAACCACGCACAGGGGGCAAAAAAACCCCACCGTGCCGAACTAACGGCACAGAGGTACACCCTTTGCGTCTCAGAGCTTCCAGCAAAACAAAAGACAAGCTGGACAGAAAAAAAGCAACAAAAAAGCAAAAAGCACTTAGCTATACAGAGCAGCAGGTCACAGGAACAATCAGGAGAAGCTCAGATCCAACACTGAAACATTGACAAGGAGCAAGGATAGCAGCATCAGGCGGAGTTAAGTAATGAAGCAGTTAACGAGCTCACCAGAACACCTGAGGGAGGAAGCTCAGAAGCTGCAGTACCACTTGTGACCACAGGAGTGAATTCAGCCACAGAATTCACAACAGTACCCCCCCCTTGAGGAGGGGTCACCGAACCCTCACCAGAGCCCCCAGGCCGACCAGGATGAGCCGCATGAAAGGCACGAACAAGATCGGAAGCATGAACATCAGAGGCAAAAACCCAGGAATTATCTTCCTGAGCATAACCCTTCCATTTAACCAGATACTGGAGTTTCCGTCTAGAAACACGAGAATCCAAAATCTTCTCCACAATATACTCCAATTCCCCCTCCACCAAAACCGGGGCAGGAGGCTCAACAGATGGAACCATAGGTGCCACGTATCTCCGCAACAACGACCTATGGAATACATTATGTATGGAAAAGGAGTCTGGGAGGGTCAAACGAAAAGACACAGGATTGAGAACCTCAGAAATCCTATATGGACCAATAAAACGAGGTTTAAATTTAGGAGAGGAAACCTTCATAGGAATATGACGAGAAGATAACCAAACCAGATCCCCAACACGAAGTCGGGGACCCACACGGCGTCTGCGATTAGCGAAAAGTTGAGCTTTCTCCTGGGACAAGATCAAATTGTCCACTACCTGAGTCCAGATCTGCTGCAACCTATCCACCACAGAATCCACACCAGGACAGTCCGAAGACTCAACCTGTCCTGAAGAGAAACGAGGATGGAACCCAGAATTGCAAAAAAATGGAGAAACCAAGGTAGCCGAGCTGGCCCGATTATTAAGGGCGAACTCAGCCAACGGCAAAAAGGACACCCAATCATCCTGGTCTGCAGAAACAAAACATCTCAGATATGTTTCCAAGGTCTGATTGGTTCGTTCGGTCTGGCCATTAGTCTGAGGATGGAAAGCCGAGGAAAAGGATAGGTCAATGCCAATCCTACCACAAAAGGCTCGCCAAAACCTTGAAACAAACTGGGAACCTCTGTCAGAAACAATATTCTCAGGAATGCCATGCAACCGAACCACATGCTGAAAGAACAAAGGTACCAAATCAGAGGAAGAAGGCAATTTAGCCAAGGGCACCAGATGGACCATTTTAGAAAAGCGATCACAGACCACCCAAATGACTGACATCTTTTGAGAAACGGGAAGGTCAGAAATGAAATCCATCGAAATATGTGTCCAAGGCCTCTTTGGGACCGGCAAGGGCAAAAGCAACCCACTGGCACGAGAACAGCAGGGCTTAGCCCTAGCACAAATCCCACAGGACTGCACAAAAGTACGTACATCCCGTGACAGAGATGGCCACCAGAAAGATCTAGCCACTAACTCTCTGGTACCAAAGATTCCAGGATGACCAGCCAACACCGAACAATGAAGTTCAGAGATAAGTTTATTAGTCCACCTATCAGGGACGAACAGTTTCTCTGCTGGACAACGATCAGGTTTATTCGCCTGAAATTTTTGCAGCACCCGCCGCAAATCAGGGGAGATGGCAGACACAATGACTCCTTCCTTGAAGATACCCGCTGGCTCAGATAAACCCGGAGAGTCGGGCACAAAACTCCTAGACAGAGCATCCGCCTTCACATTTTTAGAGCCCGGAAGGTACGAAATCACAAAGTCGAAGCGGGCAAAAAATAACGACCAACGGGCCTGTCTAGGATTCAAGCGCTTGGCAGACTCGAGATAAGTCAAGTTCTTATGATCAGTCAATACCACCACGCGATGCTTAGCTCCTTCAAGCCAATGACGCCACTCCTCGAATGCCCACTTCATGGCCAGCAACTCTCGATTGCCCACATCATAATTACGCTCAGCGGGCGAAAACTTCCTGGAAAAGAAAGCACATGGTTTCATCACTGAGCAATCAGAACCTCTCTGTGACAAAACCGCCCCTGCTCTAATCTCAGAAGCATCAACCTCGACCTGGAACGGAAGAGAAACATCTGGCTGACACAACACAGGGGCAGAACAAAAACGACGCTTCAACTCCTGAAAAGCTTCCACAGCAGCAGAAGACCAATTAACCAAATCAGCACCCTTCTTGGTCAAATCGGTCAATGGTTTGGCAATGCTAGAAAAATTACAGATGAAGCGACGATAAAAATTAGCAAAGCCCAGGAACTTTTGCAGACTTTTCAGAGATGTCGGCTGAATCCAATCCTGGATGGCTTGGACCTTAACTGGATCCATCTCGATAGTAGAAGGGGTAAAGATGAACCCCAAAAATGAAACTTTCTGCACACCGAAGAGACACTTTGATCCCTTCACAAACAAAGAGTTAGCACGCAGGACCTGAAAAACCATTCTGACCTGCTTCACATGAGACTCCCAATCATCTGAGAAGATCAAAATGTCATCCAAGTAAACAATCAGGAATTTATCCAGATACTCACGGAAGATGTCATGCATAAAAGACTGAAACACAGATGGAGCATTGGCAAGTCCGAACGGCATCACTAGATACTCAAAATGACCCTCGGGCGTATTGAATGCAGTTTTCCATTCATCTCCTTGCCTGATTCTCACCAGATTATACGCACCACGAAGATCTATCTTAGTGAACCAACTAGCCCCCTTAATCCGAGCAAACAAGTCAGATAACAATGGCAAGGGATACTGAAATTTAACAGTGATCTTATTAAGAAGGCGGTAATCAATACACGGTCTCAGCGAACCATCCTTCTTGGCTACAAAGAAGAACCCTGCTCCCAGTGGTGATGACGATGGGCGAATATGTCCCTTCTCCAGGGATTCCTTCACATAACTGCGCATAGCGGCGTGTTCGGGCACGGATAAATTAAATAATCGACCTTTAGGGAATTTACTACCAGGAATCAAATTGATAGCACAATCACAATCCCTATGCGGAGGTAGAGCATCGGACTTGGGCTCTTCAAATACATCCTGATAATCAGACAAGAACTCTGGGACCTCAGAAGGGGTGGATGACGAAATCGACAAAAATGGAACATCACCATGTACCCCCTGACAACCCCAGCTGGATACCGACATGGAATTCCAATCCAATACTGGATTATGGGTTTGTAGCCATGGCAACCCCAACACGACCACATCATGCAGATTATGCAACACCAGAAAGCGAATAACTTCCTGATGTGCAGGAGCCATGCACATGGTCAGCTGGGCCCAGTATTGAGGTTTATTCTTGGCCAAAGGTGTAGCATCAATTCCTCTCAATGGAATAGGACACCGCAAAGGCTCCAAGAAAAACCCACAACGTTTAGCATAATCCAAATCCATCAGATTCAGGGCAGCGCCCGAATCCACAAACGCCATGACAGAAAACGACGACAAAGAGCATATCAAGGTAATGGACAGAAGGAATTTGGACTGTACAGTACCAATGACGGCAGACCTAGCGGACCGCTTAGTGCGCTTAGGACAATCAGAAATAGCATGAGTGGAATCACCACAGTAGAAACACAGACCATTCAGACGTCTGTATTCCTGCCGTTCAACTCTAGTCATAGTCCTATCGCACTGCATAGGCTCAGGTTTAACCTCAGGCAGTACCGCCAAATGGTGCACAGATTTACGCTCGCGCAAGCGTCGACCGATCTGAATGGCCAAAGACAAAGACTCATTCAAACCAGCAGGCATAGGAAATCCCACCATGACATCCTTAAGAGCCTCAGAGAGACCCTTTCTGAACAAAGCTGCCAGCGCAGATTCATTCCACTGAGTGAGTACTGACCATTTCCTAAATTTCTGACAATATACTTCTATATCATCCTGACCCTGGCACAAAGCCAGCAAATTTTTCTCAGCCTGATCCACTGAATTAGGCTCATCGTACAGCAATCCGAGCGCCAGGAAAAACGCATCGACACTACTCAATGCAGGGTCTCCTGGCGCAAGAGAAAATGCCCAGTCTTGAGGGTCGCCGCGCAAAAAAGAAATAATAATCAAAACCTGTTGAATAGGATTACCAGAAGAATGAGGTTTCAAGGCCAGAAATAGCTTACAATTATTTTTGAAACTTAGAAACTTAGTTCTATCTCCAAAAAACAAATCAGGAATAGGAATTCTTGGTTCTAACACAGATTTCTGATCAATAGTATCTTGAATTTTTTGTACATTTATAACGAGATTATCCATTGAAGAGCACAGACCCTGAATATCCATGTCCACACCTGTGTCCAGAATCACCCAAATGTCTAGGGGAAAAAAAAAAATGAACACAGAGCAGAAAAAAAAAAAAATGATGTCAGAACTTTTTCTTTCCCTCTATTGAGAATCATTAGTTAGGCTCCTTGTACTGTTATGATAAGGTAATTCAGTACAACAATGGACATAGAGGTCAGAGCACATACAGTGACCTGACAATAACCCAAAAATATAGAACGGGCTCTGAGACGTGGAAACTCTGTAGACTGCACACCTGATCCTATCCTAAACACAACTAAAAGCGGCTGTGGATTGCGCCTAACAACTACCTAGGCAACTCGGCACAGCCTAAGAAACTAGCCAGCCTGAAGATAGAAAAATAGGCCTGACTTGCCCCAGAGAAATTCCCCAAAGGAAAAGGCAGCCCCCCACATACAATGACTGTGAGTAAGATGAAAAGACAAAACGTAGGGATGAAATAGATTCAGCAAAGTGGGGCCCGATATTCTAGGACAGAGCGAGGACAGTAAAGCGAACTTTGCAGTCTACAAAAAACCCTAAAGCAAAACCACGCAAAGGGGGCAAAAAAAACCCACCGTGCCGAACTAACGGCATGGCGGTACACCCTTTGCGTCTCAGAGCTTCCAGCAAAACAAAAGACAAGCTGGACAGAAAAAAAGCAACAAAAAAGCAAAAAGCATTTAGCTATACAGAGCAGCAGGTCACAGGAACAATCAGGAGAAGCTCAGATCCAACACTGAAACATTGACAAGGAGCAAGGATAGCAGCATCAGGCGGAGTTAAGTAATGAAGCAGTTAACGAGCTCACCAGAACACCTGAGGGAGGAAGCTCAGAAGCTGCAGTACCACTTGTGACCACAGGAGTGAATTCAGCCACAGAATTCACAACACCTGACCACACTCCTAATCCCAACACACCCCTAACCCTAATACCAGCCCTAAAGTCAACCATAACCCTAACCACGCCCCTAACCCTGACACACCCCTAACCCTAATCCCAGCCCTAACCCCCAACCGTAAACATAATCCAAACGCTAACTTTAGCCCCAACCCTACCTTTAGCCCCAACCCTAACCTTAACGTTAGCCCCAACCCTAACCCTAATGGGAAAATGGAAATAAATACATTTTTTTCATTTTATTTTTTTTCCCTAACTAAGGGGGTGATAAAGGGGGGTTTTATTTACTATTTATAGCGGGTTTTTATAGCGGGTTTTTGTTTGGCAGCTGTCACACGCTAAGAGATGCTTTTTATTGCAAAAAATAGTTTTTTGCATCACCACATTTTGAGAACTATAATTTTTCCATATTTTGTCCCACAGAGTCATGTGAGGTCTTGTTTTTTGCGGGACGACTTGACATTTTTATTGTTACCATTTTTGGGCACATGACATTTTTTGATCGCTTTTTATTCCGATTTTTGGGAGGCAGAATGAACAAAACCAGCAATTCCTGAATTTCTTTTTGGGGGGGGGGCGTTTATACCGTTCCACATGTGGTAAAATTGATAAAGCAACTTAATTCTTCAGGTTAGTACAATTACAGCGATACCTCATTTATATTTTTTTTATGTTTTGGCGCTTTTACACAATAAAAACTATTTTATTTAAAAAATAATTGTTTTTGCATCGCTTTATTCTGAGAGCTATAACTTTTTTATTTTTCTGCTGATGATGCTGTATGGCGGCTTTTTTTTTCAGGACAAGATGACATTTTCAGTGGTACCATGGTTATTTACATCCGTCTTTTTTTATCACATTTTATTGCACTTTATGTTTGGCAGTATGATGATAAAGCATTGCTTTTTGCCTCGTTTTTTATTTATTTTTTTGCGGTGTTCACTGAAGGGGTTATCTAGTGGGATAGTTTTTTAGAGCAGCTCGTTACGGACGTGGCGATACCAAATATTTGCACTTTTATTGTTTTTTTTTAAATTTACATAAATAAATGGATTTATTGGAAAATATATATATTTTTTTTTTTTATACATTCTATTTTTTTTTACTTTATAACATCCCAGTTTCACTAGTACGGTGCATGTCGGGAAGGAGTTAAAAAGATTCCCTACAGCTAGGGTTGAGCGACCTTTACTTTTATAGGATCGGGTCGGGTTTCACGAAACCCGACTTTTTCAAAAGTCGGGTTGAGTGAAATCGGCCGATCCTATAAAAAAGTCGGGGTCGGGGTCGGACGAAACTCGAAACCCAATGCAGTGCATTGGGTTTCCATGGTTCCCAGGGTCTGAAAGAGCGGAAACTCTCCTTCAGGCCCTGCGATCCATATTTTAGTGTAAAATAAAGAATTAAAATAAAAAATATCGCAATACTTCCCCTCTGACGCGCCCTGGTACTAATCGGGAACCTTCCTTCCTTAGAATCAGCCTTCCAGGACCTTGCGGTGACGTCGCGGTGACGTCGCGGCTTGTGATTGGTCGCGCGGCCGCCCATGTGACCGCTCACGCGACCAATCACAAGCCGCGACGTCACCGCTGACGTCACCGAAGGTCCTGGAAGGGCTGATTCTTAGGAAGGAAGGCTGTCGGAAAGAAGCAGGGCGCGTCCGAGGGTGATTATATTCTTATTAGGTATATACTCACCCTCGGACGCGCCCTGCTTCTTTATTTGTAATGAATGTTTATTTGTAATGTGGTTTTGACTTACTCTATTTTTTTGGTAAATAATGATTTTATTATTTTCATTGTTTTGAAGCTTCTTGGCAATAATATAAAGAAGACGCGACAGGACAACACTCGGTGGATGCCATATCTGTGTTTTCAATTGAAAAAAAACTTTCAGTTAACTACTTGCAGGAGAAAGTTTTTGTAGCTGGTGGCCAATTTTTGTACTGTACCAGATTTTTGTTGTATGTGTTTGTTTTTAATGTTAAAATGTCTGCATTTGATATCTCTCCAGTATTTTCTTTTTTATAAGCAAAATACTTATTTTTATATTTTCTGATGTTTTATACCGGAGTGTTCCTCGGGGCACGCTTATAAAGTGTCTTATATATGTGTTTCTAATGAGTCACATTTGTCATGTCTCACGACTTGAGAAATCATTTAATATTTGCATTGCTTGTGTTCGTTCCTTCTTTCTAGGCAGAAGTTTGCCTTTCCCTGTATTTTGTCCCAACTCTCTCACTGTAGTCTTGTGATGTATGTTTGTTCTCGCCCTTATTCTCCATTTTGTTATCATTCCTCCATCTGTATGCATCCTACTACATGTCCTCTGTTGAATATTCCTTTTTACCTGCTACTTTCATCATAATACAAGAATTTCAGTTAAAGCAACTCTCTTTTCCTGGAGTCTTCTTACATGAGATCGTGGCTGAGTTAAGCTGTCTGATTAATCGGTATGAACGTGAGTACAGGTGAATACGGAAGCGCCTAAAAAGAAGGGTCTATCCAGGCACCACTACGTTCTACATATCCATGAGTCAGAATAACATTATATTTTTTTTCTAATTGTTGCTCTAAGAGATCTCAAAGATTTCATGGTTTGGAAATGATTGTTATGCCTTTACTGTCTTATATAAAAAAAACTGAATGGACACTTGTCAGCTCTTCTCAGGTGAAATGTTAGCAAGTTCCGTCTGTTGGGCCATTATTCTAGGTCATACCCCCAGATCTGTGAACTGAGCAGTAAGGAAAATTAGCTGGTCTAAGAAGCATATCCATCTTTCCTACTTAAACACTTTCTTCATTGCTACTTAATGTTTTATATTTTAAAGCCATTGTAAGATTTTATAGAAGGAACTGATTGTAATTAGCACCATAGGTATCATCAGATTGGGCAATCACTCAGCACTTTTTTGTAGGCATACATCCTCTCCCCAGCAACCTGTATGCATTTGACATGACATTATTTGTTCCTGTTATTGCATTACTTTCTTCATTGATTCCTTTTGCATAATTTATATGTAGTTTTAGTGCTGGTTTTGTACTCTGAGCTTGTTGCCCTGTGCACAATATTTTAAGACAGACTGAAATATCAAGTTTGTTCTGTCAAAAGCAGTAGTGTTTCAAAATAGATAAAAAACAACATAAAGACTACATTCTAGAGCTGCTGTTATACTTATAAAGACAGTAAAATGTGATAACAACTATTAGCAGGTCATCTTTAGTATGTAGGTTTGATGAATCGGTGAGTGGTTGTATTGTATTGTGTGTGGTATTGTTATTAGTATTGTGAACTTTATTAAAATGTTTGCCTTCTGATTCAGTGTTTACTTTTCTTAATTTCCAAAATGCTTGATTTCTTTGAAGGTTGTGTCTTCTGTCTTTACACACTTCTTTCTTAACCCCTTCCCAACATGCGCCATATATGTACAGTGCTGTGGGATCACATGAGCTCACACCAAGCACCGTCACGATCAAATGTGGGTGTCAACTCAATATGAGAGGTGACGCCCTGCTAGCATTGATCGTGGGCGTTTAGCCCCTCTGATGCTGCTGTCAATAGTGACAGTGACAACAATGGGCATCGCAGAGGGTGGTAGCTCCCTCTCTGCTCCCATGATCACAATGCGTTTGCCATTGCTTTGTGCCGTCGGTCTCCATGGTGACCCCGGGATGAAAGATGGCTGCAAGGTCACCCAGGGACTATGGCCTTGGCCTTTAAGCTCTTTGAGAGTAGGAGCTGAAATGCCTCCTCCATGCCTGCAAGATGCTGATCTGATGCCCTGCAATTTAAATGCATTGCAAAGTATGAGATCAGGAAACATAGATGTCCCATACTGGGACAAGGTAAAAATGTATAGGCTCGTCCAAGGTTGCCTCCCCCTGTTTGATGCGGCGATGAGCCTGCAACTTTTCTCCGATCCACCCATGGCTGTTAACATCTTAAATTCTGTTGTCAATCTCTGACAGCAGCATTTAACATACCTGTGCCGGAAGCGCATCATAAACCCCCGCCCATCGGCATACACGGGCAGCAGTGGTCTGGTCAGTGGAGGTCTAGTGGAAGGAGTGACCGCAGACAGGCCTCAAAGGCCTAACACCAAAAAATTGGCCTTGCTTTAGGCAATTAGAAATTGGTTCCAGGGGTACACGGGCAGCAGTGGTCTGGTCAGTGGAGGTCTAGTGGAAGGAGTGACCGCAGACAGGCCTCAAAGGCCTAACATAAAAAAATTGTCCTTGCTGTAGGCAATTTGAAATTGGTTCCATGGGTTACACGGGCAGCAGTGGTCTGGTCAGTGGAGGTCTAGTGGAAGGAGTGACCGCAGACAGGCCTCAAAGGCCTAACATAAAAAAATTGGCCTTGCTGTAGGCAATTTGAAATTGGTTCCATGG
Organism: Ranitomeya imitator; assembly: GCF_032444005.1. Taxonomy (NCBI): domain Eukaryota; kingdom Metazoa; phylum Chordata; class Amphibia; order Anura; family Dendrobatidae; genus Ranitomeya; species Ranitomeya imitator. Next base: position 63,582,555 of record NC_091288.1, read on the forward strand.
GTTACACGGACAGCAGTGGTCTGGTCAGTGGAGGTCTAGTGGAAGGAGTGACCGCAGACAGGCCTCAAAGGCCTAACACCAAAAAATTGGCCTTGCTTTAGGCAATTAGAAATTGGTTCCAGGGGTACACGGGCAGCAGTGGTCTGGTCAGTGGAGGTCTAGTGGAAGGAGTGACCGCAGACAGGCCTCAAAGGCCTAACATAAAAAAATTGTCCTTGCTGTAGGCAATTTGAAATTGGTTCCATGGGTTACACGGGCAGCAGTGGTCTGGTCAGTGGAGGTCTAGTGGAAGGAGTGACCGCAGACAGGCCTCAAAGGCCTAACATAAAAAAATTGGCCTTGCTGTAGGCAATTTGAAATTGGTTCCATGGGTTACACGGGCAGCAGTGGTCTGGTCAGTGGAGGTCTAGTGGAAGGAGTGACCGCAGACAGGCCTCAAAGACCTAACATAAAAAAATTGGCCTTGCTGTAGGCAATTTGAAATTGGTTCCATGGGTTACACGGGCAGCAGTGGTCTGGTCAGTGGAGGTCTAGTGGAAGGAGTGACCGCAGACAGGCCTCAAAGGCCTAACACCAAAAAATTGGCCTTGCTTTAGGCAATTAGAAATTGGTTCCAGGGGTACACGGGCAGCAGTGGTCTGGTCAGTGGAGGTCTAGTGGAAGGAGTGACCGCAGACAGGCCTCAAAGGCCTAACATAAAAAAATTGGCCTTGCTGTAGGCAATTTGAAATTGGTTCCATGGGTTACACGGGCAGCAGTGGTCTGGTCAGTGGAGGTCTAGTGGAAGGAGTGACCGCAGACAGGCCTCAAAGACCTAACATAAAAAAATTGGCCTTGCTGTAGGCAATTTGAAATTGGTTCCATGGGTTACACGGGCAGCAGTGGTCTGGTCAGTGGAGGTCTAGTGGAAGGAGTGACCGCAGACAGGCCTCAAAGGCCTAACACCAAAAAATTGGCCTTGCTTTAGGCAATTAGAAATTGGTTCCAGGGGTACACGGGCAGCAGTGGTCTGGTCAGTGGAGGTCTAGTGGAAGGAGTGACCGCAGACAGGCCTCAAAGGCCTAACATAAAAAAATTGGCCTTGCTGTAGGCAATTTGAAATTGGTTCCATGGGTTACACGGGCAGCAGTGGTCTGGTCAGTGGAGGTCTAGTGGAAGGAGTGACCGCAGACAGGCCTCAAAGGCCTAACATAAAAAAATTGGCCTTGCTGTAGGCAATTTGAAATTGGTTCCATGGGTTACACGGGCAGCAGTGGTCTGGTCAGTGGAGGTCTAGTGGAAGGAGTGACCGCAGACAGGCCTCAAAGGCCTAACATAAAAAAATTGGCCTTGCTGTAGGCAATTTGAAATTGGTTCCATGGGTTACACGGGCAGCAGTGGTCTGGTCAGTGGAGGTCTAGTGGAAGGAGTGACCGCAGACATGCCTCAAAGGCCTAACATAAAAAAATTGGCCTTGCTGTAGGCAATTTGAAATTGGTTCCATGGGTTACACGGGCAGCAGTGGTCTGGTCAGTGGAGGTCTAGTGGAAGGAGGGACCACAGACAGGCTTCGAAGGCCCAACATAACAAAAATGTCAATACAATGGTATTGTCAGTGCCAGGCATTGAAGGATGTAAGCGCATAGACTAAACATTGGTGGAGCTGTGAGAGATAATTTTGCAAGTGGTATAGCACTGTTTGAGCTGGGGGGGAAACTGTCTTGTGGCCGGCGGTACAGGCCCAGGGCCCCTCATATTACAACGGTGTGTCTGACATTGGGTGCGCACCACCACCGCCAGAGACACTTTATTGTACTATGAGGGACCCAGTGGCAGTGCCGTCGACCAAAAGCGGGCACACCCACCTCTTCAGACAAACAGCACTCTCACGGGTGCTGGCCCCAAGTGGCGATACCACGGCCCCGTGTGGGGAGTTTGGCCATTTAGTGAGGTGTAAACATGTCGTATGCTGGACAATCAGGTGCAGAAAATTACGAGATTGGAAAAGTCATTCAGAATACTCAACAGGCAAGACCTTTTCATAGGAAAGCTAGGTGTCAGCCGGGCAAGGTGGGGCAAAAGATTTCGAAATCCAGTTGTGGTTCATTTTAATGAAGGTTAAATCATCTACATTTTGGGTAGCCAGACGAGTCCTTTTTTCTGTTAGTATTGAACCTGCAGCACTGAATACTCTTTCTGATAGGACACTAGCTGCCGGGCAAGCAAGCTCCTGCAATGCATATTCTGCCAATTCTGGCCAGGTGTCTAATTTGGATGCCCAGTAATCAAATGGGAATGACGGTTGAGGGAGAACGTCGATAAGGGATGAAAAATAGTTTGTAACCATACTGGACAAATGTTGTCTCCTGTCACTTTGAATTGATGCTGCAGTACCTGTCCTGTCTGCGGTCATAGCAAAATCACTCCACAACCTGGTCAGAAAACCCCTCTGGCCAACGCCACTTCTGATTTCTGCCCCTCTAACACCTCTGGTCTGCTGGCCCCTGCAGCTCGTGTGAGAACGATCACGGGCGCTGTGTGCAGGGAATGCCAGAAGCAAACGGTCAACAAGAGTTGATTGTTTGGTTGCTAATATTATTTCCAAGTTGTCATGTGGCATTATATTTTGCAATTTGCCTTTATAGCGAGGATCAAGGAGGCAGGCCAACCAGTAATCGTCATCGTTCATCATTTTAGTAATGCGTGTGTCCCTTTTGAGGATACGTAAGGCATAATCCGCCATGTGGGCCAAAGTTCCAGTTCTCAAATCTGCGGTTGTGCTTGGTTGAGGGGCAGTTTCAGGCAAATCCACGTCACTTGTGTCCCTCCAAAAACCAGAACCCGGCCTTGCCGCGCCAACAATTTCCGTTGGCCCCGGAAAAGCTTCCTCATTAAAAATATAATCATCCCCATCATCCTCCTCGTCCTCCTCCTCCTCTTCGCCCGCTACCTCGTCCTGTACACTGCCCTGGCCAGACAATGGCTGACTGTCATCAAGGCTTTCCTCTTCCTCAGCTGCAGACGCCTGATCCTTTATGTGCGTCAAACTTTGCATCAGCAGACGCATTAGGGGGATGCTCATGCTTATTATGGCGTTGTCTGCACTAACCAGCCGTGTGCATTCCTCAAAACACTGAAGGACTTGACACATGTCTTGAATCTTCGACCACTGCACACCTGACAACTCCATGTCTGCCATCCTACTGCCTGCCCGTGTATGTGTATCCTCCCACAAAAACATAACAGCCCGCCTCTGTTCGCACAGTCTCTGAAGCATGTGCAGTGTTGAGTTCCACCTTGTTGCAACGTCTATGATTAGGCAATGCTGGGGAAGGTTCAAAGAACGCTGATAGGTCTGCATACGGCTGGAGTGTACGGGCGAATGGCGGATATGTGAGCAAAGTCCACGCACTTTGAGGAGCAGGTCGGATAACCCCGGATAACTTATTAGGAAGCACTGCACCACCAGGTTTAAGGTGTGAGCCAGGCAAGGAATGTGTTTCAGTTGGGAAAGGGAGATGGCAGCCATGAAATTCCTTCCGTTATCACTCACTACCTTGCCTGCCTCAAGATCTACAGTGCCCAGCCACGACTGCGTTTCTTTCTGCAAGAACTCGGACAGAACTTCCGCGGTGTGTCTGTTGTCGCCCAAACACTTCATAGCCAATACAGCCTGCTGATGTTTGCCAGTAGCTGCCCCATAATGGGAGACCTGGTGTGCAACAGTGGCAGCTGCGGATGGAGTGGTTGTGCGACTGCGGTCTGTGGACGAGCTCTCGCTTCTGCAGGAGGACGAGGAGGAGGAGGAGGGGGTGCAAACGGCTACAGCCATCTGTTTCCTAGACCGTGGGCTAGGCAGAACTGTCCCAAACTTGCTGTCCCCTGTGGACCCTGCATCCACAACATTCACCCAGTGTGCCGTGATGGACACGTAACGTCCCTGGCCATGCATCTGTTGTCAGGTGCACCTTTGTGCTCACAGATTGCCTGAGTGAATGGACGATGCGCTCTTTAACATGCTGGTGGAGGGCTGGGATGGCTTTTCTGGAAAAAAAGTGTCGACTGGGTAACTCATAGCGTGGTACAGCGTAGTCCATCAGGGCTTTGAAAGCTTTGCTTTCAACTAACCGGTAGGGCATCATCTCTAACGAGATTAGTCTAGCTATGTGGGCGTTCAAACCCTGTGTACGCGGATGCGAGGCTAAGTACTTCCTTTTTCTAACCATAGTCTCATGTAGGGTGAGCTGGACTGGAGAGCTGGAGATCGTGGAACTAGCGGGGCTGCCGGTGGACATGGCAGACTGAGAGACGGTGGGAGATGGTATTGTTGCCGCCGGTGCCCTAGATGCAGTGTTTCCTACTACGAAACTGGTGATTCCCTGACCCTGACTGCTTTGGCCTGGCAAAGAAACCTGCACAGATACTGCAGGTGGTGCGCAAAATGGTGGCCCTACACTGCCGGAAGGGATGTTGCGTTGATGACTAGCTTCATTGGCCGAGGGTGCTACAACCTTAAGGGACGTTTGGTAGTTAGTCCAAGCTTGCAAATGCATGGTGGTTAAATGTCTATGCATGCAACTTGTATTGAGACTTTTCAGATTCTGCCCTCTGCTTAAGGTAGTTGAACATTTTTGACAGATGACTTTGCGCTGATCAATTGGATGTTGTTTAAAAAAATGCCAGACTGCACTCTTTCTAGCATCGGATACCTTTTCAGGCATTGCAGACTGAGCTTAAACCGGATAGCCACGCTGTCCTCCAACAGGTTTTGGCTTTGCCACGCGTTTTGGGCAAGATACGGGCCTGGCAGATGGAACCTGTTGCGATGTTGATGCCTGCTGCGGCCCCTCCTCCTCCGCTTCAGAACTGCTGCCGCCTGCACCCTGTTCCCCCAATGGCTGCCAATCGGGGTCAAGAACTGGGTCATCTATTACCTCTTCTTGCAGCTCGTGTGCAACTTCGTCTGTGTCACCGTGTCGGTCGGTGGTATAGCGTTCGTGATGGGGCAACATAGTCTCATCAGGGTCTGATTCTTGATCAGCACCCTGCGAGGGCAATGTTATGGTCTGAGTCAAAGGACCAGCATAGTAGTCTGGCTGTGGCTGTGCATCAGTGCACTCCATGTCAGATTCAACTTGTAATGGGCATGGACTGTTAACTGCTTCACTTTCTAAGCCAGGGACGGTATGTGTAAAGAGCTCCATGGAGTAACCCGTTGTGTCGCCTGCTGCATTCTTCTCTGTTGTTGTTTTTGCTGAAGAGGACAAGGAAGCGACTTGTCCCTGACCGTGAACATCCACTAACGACGCGCTGCTTTTACATTTACCAGTTTCACGAGAGGAGGCAAAAGAGCTAGAGGCTGAGTCAGCAAGATAAGCCAAAACTTGCTCTTGCTGCTCCGGCTTTAAAAGCGGTTTTCCTACTCCCAGAAAAGGGAGCGTTCGAGGCCTTGTGTAGCCAAACGACGAACCTGGCTCCACAGCTCCAGACTTAGGTGCAAAATTTTTTTTTCCACGACCACCTGATGCTCCACCACTACCACTACCCTCATTACCAGCTGACAATGAACCCCCCCGGCCACGACCTCTTCCACCAGACTTCCTCATTGTTTTAAAAACGTAAACAAACTAACGGTATTTGTTGCTGTCACACAACTTACACGGTGAGCTATAACTTCAGTATGATTTAGCTACCCCTTTACAGGTGGGTGAGACCACAACGAAAATCAGGCACAATGTTACACACTCTGTTTTTGGTGGCACCAAATGAGAGAGATACCACACACGCAGGACTGTCACTGAAGCACAAATGTAAATATTAATCTCCCACTGTTTTTTTTTATTTTTTATTTTTTTTTTCAGGGAGACTTTAGATACAAAATAAAATAAAATGATTTTTTCAGGAAGAATTTAGGAACCAAATAAAATAAAATGATTTTTTCAGGGAGAATTTAGAAAACAAATAAAACAAAAAATAGGCTTTCTATGGCCCACTGAGTGAGAGATGTCGCACACAGGAGTCAGGAGTGGCACACAAGCCCAGAGGCCAATATTATTCTCCCAATGATTGATGTAGTGATTTTTTCAGGTAGATTTTGGAACCCAAATCAAGGAAAAAAAATAATAGGCTTTCTATGGCCCATAATTGGAGAGAGAGAGAGAGATGGCACACCCAGGAGTCAAGACTGGCACACAAGCAGAAAGGGCAATATTAATCTCCCACTGATTTTTTTTTTTTTTTTTTTCAGGGAGACTTTAGAAAAAAAAATAATAAAAAAAAATGATTTTTTCAGGAAGAATTTAGAAACCAAATAAAATAAAATGATTTTTTCAGGGAGAATTTAGAAAACAAATAAAACAAAAAATAGGCTTTCTATGGCCCACTGAGTGAGAGATGACGCACACAGGAGTCAGGAGTGGCACACAAGCCCAGAGGCCAATATTATTCTCCCAATGATTGATGTAGTGATTTTTTCAGGTAGATTTTGGAACCCAAATCAAGCAAAAAAAAAAAAAATAGGCTTTCTATGGCCCACAATTGGAGAGAGAGAGAGAGAGATGGCACACCCAGGAGTCAAGACTGGCACACAAGCAGAAAGGGCAATATTAATCTCCCACTGATTTTTTTTTTTTTTTTTTTTCAGGGAGACTTTAGAAAAAAAAAATAATAAAAAAAAATGATTTTTTCAGGAAGAATTTAGAAACCAAATAAAATAAAATGATTTTTTCAGGGAGAATTTAGAAAACAAATAAAACAAAAAATAGGCTTTCTATGGCCCACTGAGTGAGAGATGACGCACACAGGAGTCAGGAGTGGCACACAAGCCCAGAGGCCAATATTGTTCTCCCAATGATTGATGTAGTGATTTTTTCAGGTAGATTTTGAAACCCAAATCAAGGAAAAAAAATAATAGGCTTTCTATGGCCCACAATTGGAGAGAGAGAGAGAGAGAGATGGCACACCCAGGAGTCAAGACTGGCACACAAGCAGAAAGGGCAATATTAATCTCCCACTGATTTTTTTTTTTTTTCAGGGAGACTTTAGAAAAAAAAATAATAGAATAAAATGATTTTTTCAGGAAGAATTTAGAAACCAAATAAAATAAAATGATTTCTTCAGGGAGAATTTAGAAAACAAATAAAACAAAAAATAGGCTTTCTATGGCCCACTGAGTGAGAGATGACGCACACAGGAGTCAGGAGTGGCACACAAGCCCAGAGGCCAATATTGTTCTCCCACTTTTTTTTTTTTTTTTCAGGGAAAATTTATAAACCCAATAAAAAAAATTATAAATAGGCTTTCTATGGCCCACTATCTGAGAGAGAGAGATGGCACGCTTAGGACTGGCACACAAGCCCAAAGGCCAATATTAATCTCCCTTTTTTTTTCAGGGAGAATTTATAAAACCAAAAAAAATAAATAAATTGGCTTTCTATGGCCCACTATTTGTGAGAGAGATGGCACGCTCAGGACTGGCACACAAGCCCAGAGGCCAATATTAATCTCCCACTTTTTTTTTTTTTTTTTCAGGGAAAATTTATAAACCCAATAAAAAAAATAATAAATAGGCTTTCTATGGCCCACTATCTGAGAGAGAGAGAGAGCTGGCACGCTTAGGACTGGCACACAAGCCCAAAGGCCAATATTAATCTCCCTTTTTTTTTTCAGGGAGAATTTATAAAACCAAAAAAAATAAATAAATAGGCTTTCTATGGCCCACTATTTGTGAGAGAGATGGCACGCTCAGGACTGGCACACAAGCCCAGAGGCCAATATTAATCTCCCAATTTTTTTTTTTTTTTTCAGGGAAAATTTATAAACCCAATAAAAAAAATAATAAATAGGCTTTCTATGTCCCACTATTTGTGAGAGAGATGGCACGCTCAGGACTGGCACACAAGCCCAGAGGCCAATATTAATCTCCCACTTTTTTTTTTTTTTTTTCAGGGAAAATTTATAAACCCAATAAAAAAAATAATAAATAGGCTTTCTATGGCCCACTATCTGAGAGAGAGAGATGGCACGCTTAGGACTGGCACACAAGCCCAAAGGCCAATATTAATCTCCCTTTTTTTTTCAGGGAGAATTTATAAAACCAAAAAAAATAAATAAATAGGCTTTCTATGGCCCACTATTTGTGAGAGAGATGGCACGCTCAGGACTGGCACACAAGCCCAAAGGCCAATATTAATCTCCCACTGATTGATTTATTGATTTTTTCAGGTAGAATTTAGAACCCAAATAAAGCAAAAAAAAAAATAGGCTTTCTATGGCCCACTGAGTGAGTGATGATGCACACAGGAGTCAGGAGTGGCACACAAGCCCTGAGGCCAATATTTTTCTCCCACTGATTGATGTAGTGATTTTTTCAGGTAGATTTTGGAACCCAAATCAAGCAAAAAAATAAATAGGCTTTCTATGGCCCACTGACTGAGAGATGGCACACACAGGAGTCAGGAGTGGCACACAAGCCCTGAGGCCAATATTTTTCTCCCACTGATTGATGTAGTGATTTTTTTCAGGTAGATTTTAGAACCCAAATCAAGCAAAAAAATAAATAGGCTTTCTATGGCCCACTGAGTGAGAGATGGCACAGACAGGGATGGCACTCTAGCAGAAATGCCAATCTTAATCTCCCACAAAAAAAAAAAAAAAGGAACTGTCCTTCAATTACTATCTCCCTGCAGTAATCTCAGCCAGGTATGGCAGGCAGCAATAAGGAGTGGACTGATGCACAAATTAAATAAAAAGTGTGGACAAACAAACAAGATAGCTGTGCAGAAAGGAAGGAACAAGAGGATTTGTGCTTTGAAAAAAGCAGTTGGTTTGCACAGCGGCGTACACACAGCAATGCAGCTATCAGGCAGCCTTCTAGGGCAGCCCAATGAGCTACAGCGCTGAGGAAAAAAAAAAAATGTAGCTTCCACTGTCCCTGTACACCGAAGGTGGTGTTGGACAGTGCAAATCGCTGCAGCACAAGCGGTTTGGTGGTTAATGGACCCTGCCTAACGCTATCCCTGCTTCTGACGAAGCGGCAGCAACCTCTCCCTAAGCTCAGATCAGCAGCAGTAACTTGGCGGTCGGCGGGAACGCCCCTTTATAGCCCCTGTGACGCCGCAGACAGCAAGCCAATCACTGCAATGCCCTTCTCTAAGATGGTGGGGACCAGGACCTATGTCATCACGCTGCCCACACTCTGCGTTTACCTTCATTGGCTGAGAAATGGCGCTTTTCGCGTCATTGAAACGCGACTTTGGCGCGAAAGTCGCGTACCGCATGGCCGACCCCGCACAGGGGTCGGATCGGGTTTCATGAAACCCGACTTTGCCAAAAGTCGGCGACTTTTGAAAATGAACGACCCGTTTCGCTCAACCCTACCTACAGCTGTTCCTGTGGTGTTTCCCGATGAAGGAGCCTTAAACTCTGAAACACGTAGAATAATAAAGCGACATGTACTAATAATCTTTGGAATTTTAGTGATTCAGCAGTGCAGATATTTACCACACTTATCCCAATCTATATCCTTTTCCTTATAATAGTACAGCTCGCCCCAGTATCAATCAGGCATTTTAATTGTTCACCATTAGGAAGTTTTAATTGTGTGAAAGTGATAGCCATCCTGTGGGCGAACCGCTATTTTTGTTTACACTTCTCTGGGTCAACTATCCTATCTTTCCTTTTCTTCTCTCCCCCCTGTTTCCCTGTGATATATATCTGCTGCCTGCACCACACTTTTCACAGCATTATTAAATGCATCCGGAGGTATATTCACCATAACAGGAGTTGGCTTTTGCTGCTTCTTTGCTTTTCTACTGTTAATCTGGTTCTCTATCCCCCTAAACATGGGAAAGGATTGGTACATACATTCTGGCTGTACCATCATCACTTCTGTTCTTAGATCTTCCTTCAATCCTCTTCAGAAACATATTTTTTTAGAAAAATGGCTTCTCGGGTTTCTCAAATCATAGTTATGAGGGGTAAGGGTTGTCTGCAAGTGAAATGATTCCTCATTTCTACTGTAGGAATTAAATGTTGTTGTTGGGGCTGTTCCTTAAAGGAATTGAGAAACTGTCGGTGGACCTGTGCCACCCCTGGGGTCCAGTCGCCACAGATTACTGCACCTCACCCAGAGGTGTGGTATTCAGCTCTCAGGTAAGGAGAGGCATGGCACAGAATCCTACACCTGCATCCAACACTAGACAATTCAGTCAGGGCACCTGGGCGTACCCTAAGGGAGGATGGCCTCATCCCAGTCTGGAAAGGAAAGGGTGCTGGAGGAGTGAGTGGGTTAGGTAAAGTAGGGGAGGAGCTAATTAGGAGGGAAAGTGAGTCAGATTGTGAGAGAATGGAGAAGAAGGAAGATGTGCTAAGAAGGAGCTCCCTGTCAGAGGGGGCTAGAGAGAGATTGTGAGAGCAGGGGAGCAGAGCAGACATGAGGGTCTGCAGCTCCTGTCAGACAGAAAAGACAAGTGAGAGGGAGAAGCAGAAGGAAGCTCCCAGAAGGACAGAAAGGGTCCTAGAGGCACGGGTAGCGGCCAAACTACCCATGGGGCTCATTCCAGAAGTGGAAGGACCAGGTCACAGGTAAGGGAACCGACCCCATTCTAGTGGAGAAACTAAGGACTCAGCTAGGTAACTGAAGGCTGTGGCTTTTGCAAGAAGCACAGCCACATCTGCACACATTCACTGAAAAGGCAGCCATATGGGATCCAGGGGGATTCAGTGCACACCGCCTGACAAGATCCGCTGCTGCTGGCTTGGGACACTGTGTGGCAGGCGCAGGGCAGGAGAGGCGAAGCCAGCGCAGAGAGATGACCAGAGAAAGGAACATAGAAAGGGGGTTCTGGAAAGTGCACCCAAATTGCTTGAGAGCTGGCTGGACCACAAACCTGGAGGACACAGCACCCCAGCTGGGGCAACTAAGAACTGTGAGTAAAGCATTGGAAACTGCACCATGCTGTGTCCTCACGTTTACTAACTGCACAATCCACCCTGCAGCACAGCTAATGCAACTACCACAACAACCATCATCACCAATTACAATCTAAGTGCCCTGGGACTAAAGCTCTGCCTGTGGAGAGCTGTACCAACTCTGCTGCATCACCATCAGCCCCAGCAGTCTCTTCAAGCAGTGTCAGCTAACATCTTACATTTGCAGAGTACCACATGTGGCGTCACAAACATTTATCCCATAAACTTTAATCCCCTTTTATTGGTCGCCCAGGGCCATGGACCGGGTCACTGCTGCCATGACCACCTTTTACACTGTGCTGACCCAGTACAGAGTACCTCACGGCCCTAGTGGGTGCTCCAGACCCCTGTGGCAACCCAAGGTAATGAGTATAGAGGAGGAGAAGCATCAGGGAGTGGGGAAACATCATATACAAGTGAAGTAGTTTGCATCTGTGGATACATGGGAATCAGTCTTCCAGCATGACAGCACCCATGGGGACCCTGACTGTTGGTATATCACTGGGGTCTGCAAATAGCAGAGTCCAAGTGCTGGAAGTCCCATCGGGGATGACAGTGATGGGGTGGAGATAAGACTATACGAGTCGGGCAAGCATGGTATTGTACAGATGCCGAGGCTGCAGAAACAGAAGAAATTTCCTGTCTGCGCAGCTTCGCCCTTATTTCGGCTGCTTTCAGAAGGGAGGCTGGTCTCATCCTCCACTGTTATGGGGTAGAGGAAACTGTGGAGACACAGACTGACTTTGTGAGGGGGCAGCTTTCTGTGTGTGTGGAGACACTGCAGATTACCTCTCATACATTCTCTCATTCTAACGTCATCACTAGGGTTGAGCGAAACGGGTCGTTCATTTTCAAAAGTCGCAGACTTTTGGCAAAGTCGGGTTTCATGAAACCCGATCCGAACCCTGTGCGGGGTCGGCCATGCGGTACGCGACTTTCACGCCAAAGTCGCGTTCAATGACGCGACGCATTCTCAGCCAATGAAGGTAAACGCAGAGTGTGGGCAGCGTGATGACATAGGTCCTGGTCCCCACCATCTTAGAGAAGGGCATTGCAGTGATTGGCTTGCTGTCTGCGGCGTCACAGGGGCTATAAAGGGGAGTTCCCGCCGACCGCCATGTTACTGCTGCTGATCTGAGCTTAGGGAGAGGTTGCTGCCGCTTCGTCAGAAGCAGGGATAGCGTTAGGCAGGGTCCATTAACCACCAAACCGCTTGTGCTGTAGCGATTTCCACTGCCCAACACCACCTTCGGTGTGCAGGGACAGTGGAAGCTACATTTTTTTTTTTCCCCCCTCAGCGCTGTAGCTCATTGGGCTGCCCTAGAAGGCTCCCTGATAGCTGCATTGCTGTGTGTACGCCGCTGTGCAAACCAACTGCTTTTTTCAAAGCACAAATCCTCTTGTTCCTTCCTTTCTGCACAGCTATCTTTTTTGTTTGTACACACTTTTTATTTAATTTGTGCATCAGTCCACTCCTTATTGCTGCCTGCCATACCTGGCTGAGATTACTGCAGGGAGATAGTAATTGAAGGACACTCCCTGTTTTTTTTTTTTTTTTTGTGGGAGATTAAGATTGACATTTCTGCTAGAGTGCCATCCCTGTCTGTGTCATCTCTCACTCAGTGGGCCATAAAAAGCCTATTTATTTTTTTGCTTGATTTGGGTTATAAAATCTACCTGAAAAAATCACTACATCAATCAGTGGGAGAAAAATATTGGCCTCAGGGCTTGTGTGCCACTCTTGACTCCTGTGTGCATCATCACTCACTCAGTGGGCCATAGAAAGCCTATTTATTTTTTTGCTTGATTTTGGTTCTAAAATCTACCTGAAAAAATCACTACATCAATCAGTGGGAGAAAAATATTGGCCTCAGGGCTTGTGTGCCACTCCTGACTCCTGTGTGCATCATCACTCACTCAGTGGGCCATAGAAAGCCATTTTTTTTTTTTTTTGCTTTATTTGGGTTCTAAATTCTACCTGAAAAAATCAATAAATCAATCAGTGGGAGATTAATATTGGCCTTTGGGCTTGTGTGCCAGTCCTAAGCGTGCCATCTCTCTCTCTCAGATAGTGGGCCATAGAAAGCCTATTTTTTTTTTTTTTATTGGGTTTATAAATTTTCCCTGGAACCAAAAAAAAAAAAGTGGGAGATTAATATTGGCCTCTGGGCTTGTGTGCCAGTCCTGAGCGTGCCATCTCTCTCACAAATAGTGGGCCATAGAAAGCCTATTTATTTTTTTGCTTGATTTGGGTTCTAAAATGTACCTGAAAAAATCACTACATCAATCAGTGGGAGAAAAATATTGGCCTCAGGGCTTGTGTGCCACTCTTGACTCCTGTGTGCATCATCACTCACTCAGTGGGCCATAGAAAGCCTATTTATTTTTTTGCTTGATTTTGGTTCTAAAATCTACCTGAAAAAATCACTACATCAATCAGTGGGAGAAAAATATTGGCCTCAGGGCTTGTGTGCCACTCCTGACTCCTGTGTGCATCATCACTCACTCAGTGGGCCATAGAAAGCCATTTTTTTTTTTTTTGCTTTATTTGGGTTCTAAATTCTACCTGAAAAAATCAATAAATCAATCAGTGGGAGATTAATATTGGCCTTTGGGCTTGTGTGCCAGTCCTAAGCGTGCCATCTCTCTCTCTCAGATAGTGGGCCATAGAAAGCCTATTTTTTTTTTTTTTATTGGGTTTATAAATTTTCCCTGGAACCAAAAAAAAAAAAGTGGGAGATTAATATTGGCCTCTGGGCTTGTGTGCCAGTCCTGAGCGTGCCATCTCTCTCACAAATAGTGGGCCATAGAAAGCCTATTTATTTTTTTGCTTGATTTGGGTTCTAAAATGTACCTGAAAAAATCACTACATCAATCAGTGGGAGAAAAATATTGGCCTCAGGGCTTGTGTGCCACTCCTGACTCCTGTGTGCATCATCACTCACTCAGTGGGCCATAGAAAGCCCATTTTTTTTTTTTTGCTTTATTTGGGTTCTAAATTCTACCTGAAAAAATCAATAAATCAATCAGTGGGAGATTAATATTGGCCTTTTGGCTTGTGTGCCAGTCCTAAGCGTGCCATCTCTCTCTCTCAGATAGTGGGCCATAGAAAGCCTATTTATTTATTTATTTTTTTATTGGGTTTATAAATTTTCCCTGGAAAAAAAAAAAAAGTGGGAGATTAATATTGGCCTCTGGGCTTGTGTGCCAGTCCTGAGCGTGCCATCTCTCTCACAAATAGTGGGCCATAGAAAGCCTATTTATTTTTTTTTTTTGGTTTTATAAATTCTCCCTTTAAAAAAAAAGGGAGATTAATATTGGCCTTTGGGCTTGTGTGCCAGTCCTAAGCGTGCCATCTCTCTCTGTCTCTCAGATAGTGGGCCATAGAAAGCCTATTTATTATTTTTTTTATTGGGTTTATAAATTTTCCCTGGAACAAAAAAAAAAAAGTGGGAGATAAATATTGGCCTCTGGGCTTGTGTGCCACTCCTGACTCCTGTGTGCGTCATCTCTCACTCAGTGGGCCATAGAAAGCCTTTTTTTTTGTTTTATTTTATTTCTAAATTCTCCCTGAAAAAATCATTTTATTTTATTTGGTTTCTAAATTCTTCCTGAAAAAATCATTTTATTCTATTTTTTTTTCCTAAAGTCTCCCTGAAAAAAACAAACAAAAAAAACAAATCAGTGGGAGATTAATATTGCCCTTTCTGCTTGTGTGCCAGTCTTGACTCGTGGGTGTGCCATCTCTCTCTCTCTCTCCAATTGTGGGCCATAGAAAGCCTATTATTTTTTTTAGCTTGATTTGGGTTCCAAAATCTACCTGAAAAAATCACTACATCAATCAGTGGGAGATAAATATTGGCCTCTGGGCTTGTGTGCCACTCCTGACTCCTGTTATTTTATTTGGTTTCTAAATTCTTCCTGAAAAAATCATTTTATTCTATTATTTTTTTTTCCTAAAGTCTCCCTTAAAAAAATAAAAAAATCAAATCAGTGGGAGATTAATATTTACATTTGTGCTTCAGTGACAGTCCTGCGTGTGTGGCATCTCTCTCATTTGTTGCCACCAACAACAGAGTGTGTAACATTGTGCCTGATTTTCGTTGTGGTCTCACTCACCTGTAAAGGGGTAGCTAAATCATACTGAAGTTATAGCTCACCGTGTAATTTGTGTGACAGCAACAAATACCGTTAGTTTGTTTACGTTTTTAAAACAATGAGGAAGTATGGTGGAAGAGGTCGTGGCCGGGGGCGTTCATTGTCAGCTGGTAATGAGGGTAGTGGTAGTGGTGGAGCATCAGCTGGTCGTGGGAAAAAAAATATTGCACCTAAGTCTGGAGCTGTGGAGCCAGGTTCGTCGTCTGGCTACACAAGGCCTCGAACGCTCCCTTTTCTGGGAGTAGGAAAACCGCTTTTAAAGCCGGAGCAGCAAGAGCAAGTTTTGGCTTATCTTGCTGACTCAGCCTCTAGTTCTTTTGCCTCCTCTCGTGAAACTGGTAAATGTCAAAGCAGCGCGTCGTTAGTGGATGTTCACGGTCAGGGACAAGTCGCTTCCTTGTCCTCTTCAGCAAAAACAACAACAGAGAAGAATGCAGCAGGCGACACAATGGGTTACTCCATGGAGCTCTTTACACATACCGTCCCTGGCTTAGAAAGTGAAGCAGTTAACAGTCCATGCCCATTACAAGTTGAATCTGACATGGAGTGCACTGATGCACAGCCACAGCCAGACTACTATGCTGGTCCTTTGACTCAGACCACAACATTGCCCTCGCAGGGTGCTGATCAAGAATCAGACCCTGATGAGACTATGTTGCCCCATCACGAACGCTATACCACCGACCGACACAGTGACACAGACGAAGTTGCACATGAGCTACAAGAAGAGGTAATAGATGACCCAGTTCTTGACCCCGATTGGCAGCCATTGGGGGAACAGGGTGCAGGCGGCAGCAGTTCTGAAGCGGAGGAGGAGGGGCCGCAGCAGGCATCAACATCGCAACAGGTTCCATCTGCCGGGCCCGTATCTTGCCCAAAACGCGTGGCAAAGACAAAACCTGTTGGAGGACAGCGTGGCCATCCGGTTAAAGCTCAGTCTGCAATGCCTGAAAAGGTATCCGATGCTAGAAAGAGTGCAGTCTGGCATTTTTTTAAACAACATCCAATTGATCAGCGCAAAGTCATCTGTCAAAAATGTTCAACTACCTTAAGCAGAGGACAGAATCTGAAAAGTCTCAATACAAGTTGCATGCATAGACATTTAACCACCATGCATTTGCAAGCCTGGACTAACTACCAAACGTCCCTTAAGATTGTAGCACCCTCGGCCAATGAAGCTAGTCAGCAACGCAACATCCCTTCCGGCAGTGTAGGGCCACCATTTTCCGCCCCACCTGCAGTATCTGTGCAGGTTTCTTTGCCAGGCCAAAGCAGTCAGGGTCAGGGAATCACCAGTTTCGTAGTAGGAAACACTGCATCTAGGGCACCGGTGGCAACAATACCATCTCCCACCGTCTCTCAGTCTGCCATGTCCACCGGCACCCCCGCTAGTTCCACGATCTCCAGCTCTCCAGTCCAGCTCACCCTACATGAGACTATGGTTAGAAAAAGGAAGTACTTAGCCTCGCATCCGCGTACACAGGGTTTGAAAGCACACATAGCTAGACTAATCTCGTTAGAGATGATGCCCTACCGGTTAGTTGAAAGCGAAGCTTTTGAAGCCCTGATGGACTACGCTGTACCACGGTACGAGCTACCCAGTCGACACTTTTTTTCCAGAAAAGCCATCCCAGCCCTCCACCAGCATGTTAAAGAGCGCATCGTCCATGCACTCAGGCAATCTGTGAGCACAAAGGTGCACCTGACAACAGATGCATGGACCAGTAGGCATGGCCAGGGACGTTACGTGTCCATCACGGCACACTGGGTAAATGTGGTGGATGCAGGGTCCACAGGGGACAGCAAGTTTGGGACAGTTCTGCCTAGCCCACGGTCTAGGAAACAATTGGCTGTAGCCGTTCGCACCCCCTCCTCCTCCTCTTCGTCCTCCTGCAGAAGCGAGAGCACGTCCACAGACCGCAGTCGCACAACCACTCCATCCGCAGCTGCCACTGTTGCACACCAGGTCTCCCATTATGGGGCAGCTACTGGCAAACGTCAGCAGGCTGTATTGGCTATGAAGTGTTTGGGCGACAACAGACACACCGCGGAAGTTCTGTCCGAGTTCTTGCAGAAAGAAACGCAGTCGTGGCTGGGCACTGTAGATCTTGAGGCAGGCAAGGTAGTGAGTGATAACGGAAGGAATTTCATGGCTGCCATCTCCCTTTCCCAACTGAAACACATTCCTTGCCTGGCTCACACCTTAAACCTGGTGGTGCAGTGCTTCCTGAAAAGTTATCCGGGGTTATCCGACCTGCTCCTCAAAGTGCGTGGACTTTGCTCACATATCCGCCGTTCGCCCGTACACTCCAGCCGTATGCAGACCTATCAGCGTTCTTTGAACCTTCCCCAGCATCGCCTAATCATAGACGTTGCAACAAGGTGGAACTCAACACTGCACATGCTTCAGAGACTGTGTGAACAGAGGCGGGCTGTTATGTTTTTGTGGGAGGATACACATACACGGGCAGGCAGTAGGATGGCAGACATGGAGTTGTCAGGTGTGCAGTGGTCGAAGATTCAAGACATGTGTCAAGTCCTTCAGTGTTTTGAGGAATGCACACAGCTGGTTAGTGCAGACAACGCCATAATAAGCATGAGCATCCCCCTAATGCGTCTGCTGATGCAAAGTTTGACGCACATAAAGGATCAGGCGTCTGCAGCTGAGGAAGAGGAAAGCCTTGATGACAGTCAGCCATTGTCTGGCCAGGGCAGTGTACAGGACGAGGTAGCGGGCGAAGAGGAGGAGGAGGACGAGGAGGATGATGGGGATGATTATATTTTTAATGAGGAAGCTTTTCCGGGGCCACTGGAAATTGGTGGCGCGGCAAGGCCGGGTTCTGGTTTTTTGAGGGACACAAGTGACGTGGATTTGCCTGAAACTGCCCCTCAACCAAGCACAACCGCAGATTTGAGAACTGGAACTTTGGCCCACATGGCGGATTATGCCTTACGTATCCTCAAAAGGGACACACGCATAACTAAAATGATGAAGGATGACGATTACTGGTTGGCCTGCCTCCTTGATCCTCGCTATAAAGGCAAATTGCAAAATATAATGCCACATGAGAACTTGGAATTAATATTAGCAACCAAACAATCAACTCTTGTTGACCATTTGCTTCTGGCATTCCCTGCACACAGCGCCCGTGATCGTTCTCACACGAGCTGCAGGGGCCAGCAGACCAGAGGAGTTAGAGGGGCAGAAATCAGAAGTGGCGTTGGCCAGAGGGGTTTTCTGACCAGGTTGTGGAGTGATTTTGCTATGACCGCAGACAGGACAGGTACTGCAGCATCAATTCAAAGTGACAGGAGACAACATTTGTCCAGTATGGTTACAAACTATTTTTCATCCCTTATCGATGTTCTCCCTCAACCGTCATTCCCATTTGATTACTGGGCATCCAAATTAGACACCTGGCCAGAATTGGCAGAATATGCATTGCAGGAGCTTGCTTGCCCGGCAGCTAGTGTCCTATCAGAAAGAGTATTCAGTGCTGCAGGTTCAATACTAACAGAAAAAAGGACTCGTCTGGCTACCCAAAATGTAGATGATCTAACCTTCATTAAAATGAACCACAACTGGATTTCGAAATCTTTTGCCCCACCTTGCCCGGCTGACACCTAGCTTTCCTATGAAAAGGTCTTGCCTGTGGACTATTCTGAATGCCTTTTCCAATCTCGTAATTTTCTGCACCTGATTGTCCAGCATACGACATGTTTACACCTCACTAAATGGCCAAACTCCCCACACGGGGCCATGGTATCGACACTTGGCAACAGCACCCGTGAGAGTGCAGTTTGTCTGAAGAGGTGGGTGAGCCCGCTTTTGGTCGACGGCACTGCCACTCGGTCCCTCCTAGTACAATAAAGTGTCTCTGGCGGTGGTGGTGCGCACCCAACGTCAGACACACCGTTGTAATATGAGGGGCCCTGGGCCTGTACCGCCGGCCACAAGACAGTTCCCCCCCACCAGCTCAAACAGTGCTCTACCACTTGCAAAATTATCTCACAGCTCCACCAATGTTTAGTCTATGCGCTGACATCCTTCAATGCCTGCCACTGACAATACCATTGTATTGACATTTTTGTTATGTTAGGCCTTCGATGCCTGTCTGTGGTCACTCCTTCCACTAGGCCTCCACTGACCACACCACTGCTGCCCGTGTACCCCTGGAACCAATTTAAAATTGCCTACAGCCAGCCCAATTAATTATGTTAGGGCTTCGAAGCCTGTCTGCGGTCCCTCCTTCCACTAGGCCTCCACTGACCACACCACTGCTGCCCGTGTACCCCTGGAACCAATTTAAAATTGCCTACAGCCATGTGTTATTATTTTAGGCCTTCGATGCCTGTCTGTGGTCACTCCTTCCACTAGGCCTCCACTGACCACACCACTGCTGCCCGTGTACCCCTGGAACCAATTTAAAATTGCCTACAGCCATGTGTTATTATTTTAGGCCTTTGATGCCTGTCTGCGGTCACTCCTTCCACTAGGCCTCCACTGACCACACCACTGCTGCCCGTGTACCCCTGGAACCAATTTAAAATTGCCTACAGCCATGTGTTATTATTTTAGGCCTTCGATGCCTGTCTGCGGTCACTCCTTCCACTAGGCCTCCACTGACCACACCACTGCTGCCCGTGTACCCCTGGAACCAATTTAAAATTGCCTACAGCCATGTGTTATTATTTTAGGCCTTCGATGCCTGTCTGTGGTCACTCCTTCCACTAGGCCTCCACTGACCACACCACTGCTGCCCGTGTACCCCTGGAACCAATTTAAAATTGCCTACAGCCATGTGTTATTATTTTAGGCCTTCGATGCCTGTCTGCGGTCACTCCTTCCACTAGGCCTCCACTGACCACACCACTGCTGCCCGTGTACCCCTGGAACCAATTTAAAATTGCCTACAGCCATGTGTTATTATTTTAGGCCTTCGATGCCTGTCTGCGGTCACTCCTTCCACTAGGCCTCCACTGACCACACCACTGCTGCCCGTGTACCCCTGGAACCAATTTAAAATTGCCTACAGCCATGTGTTATTATTTTAGGCCTTCGATGCCTGTCTGTGGTCACTCCTTCCACTAGGCCTCCACTGACCACACCACTGCTGCCCGTGTACCCCTGGAACCAATTTAAAATTGCCTACAGCCATGTGTTATTATTTTAGGCCTTCGATGCCTGTCTGCGGTCACTCCTTTCACTAGGCCTCCACTGACCACACCACTGCTGCCCGTGTACCCATGGAACCAATTTAAAATTGCCTACAGCCATGTGTTATTATTTTAGGCCTTCGATGCCTGTCTGCGGTCACTCCTTCCACTAGGCCTCCACTGACCACACCACTGCTGCCCGTGTACCCCTGGAACCAATTTAAAATTGCCTACAGCCATGTGTTATTATTTTAGGCCTTCGATGCCTGTCTGCGGTCACTCCTTCCACTAGGCCTCCACTGACCACACCACTGCTGCCCGTGTACTCCTGGAACCAATTTAAAATTGCCTACAGCCATGTGTTATTATTTTAGGCCTTCGATGCCTGTCTGCGGTCACTCCTTCCACTAGGCCTCCACTGACCACACCACTGCTGCCCGTGTACCCCTGGAACCAATTTAAAATTGCCTACAGCCATGTGTTATTATTTTAGGCCTTCGATGCCTGTCTGCGGTCACTCCTTCCACTAGGCCTCCACTGACCACACCACTGCTGCCCGTGTACCCCTGGAACCAATTTAAAATTGCCTACAGCCATGTGTTATTATTTTAGGCCTTCGATGCCTGTCTGCGGTCACTCCTTCCACTAGGCCTCCACTGACCACACCACTGCTGCCCGTGTACCCCTGGAACCAATTTAAAATTGCCTACAGCCATGTGTTATTATTTTAGGCCTTCGATGCCTGTCTGCGGTCACTCCTTCCACTAGGCCTCCACTGACCACACCACTGCTGCTCGTGTACCCCTGGAACCAATTTAAAATTGCCTACAGCCATGTGTAATTATTTTAGGCCTTCGATGCCTGTCTGCGGTCACTCCTTCCACTAGGCCTCCACTGACCACACCACTGCTGCCCGTGTACCCCTGGAACCAATTTAAAATTGCCTACAGCCATGTGTTATTATTTTAGGCCTTCGATGCCTGTCTGCGGTCACTCCTTCCACTAGGCCTCCACTGACCACACCACTGCTGCCCGTGTACCCCTGGAACCAATTTAAAATTGCCTACAGCCATGTGTTATTATTTTAGGCCTTCGATGCCTGTCTGTGGTCACTCCTTCCACTAGGCCTCCACTGACCACACCACTGCTGCCCGTGTACCCCTGGAACTAATTTAAAATTGCCTACAGCCATGTGTTATTATTTTAGGCCTTCGATGCCTGTCTGCGGTCACTCCTTCCACTAGTCCTCCACTGACCACACCACTGCTGCCCGTGTACCCCTGGAACCAACATCAGAAAATATAAAAATAAGTATTTTGCTTATAAAAAAGAAAATACTGGAGAGATATCAAATGCAGACATTTTAACATTAAAAACAAACACATACAACAAAAATCTGGTACAGTACTAAAAATGGCCACCAGCTACAATAACTTTCTCCTGCAAGTAGTTAACTGAAAGGTTTTTTCAATTTTAAACACAGATATGGCATCCACCGAGTGTTGTCCTGTCGCGTCTTCTTTATATTATTGCCAAGAAGATGCAAAACAATGAAAATAATAAAATCATTATTTACCAAAAAAATAGAGTAAGTCAAAACCACATTGCAAATAAACATTCATTACAAATAAAGAAGCAGGGCGCGTCCGAGGGTGAGTATATACCTAATAAGAATATAATCACCCTCGGACGCGCCCTGCTTCTTTCCGACAGCCTTCCTTCCTAAGAATCAGCCCTTCCGTGGTGTAGAGAGAGGGTTTGTTACACTCCAAGGTGTTCCCCAGGTTGCCTTTCCTGAGCTTCGATCTTCCGGCTCTCGTTTAGTAGTTGTTGGAAACTACGCTGCATTAGGCCTACAAATTGGGTATGGGGTGTAGAGAGATGGTGTGTTCCACTGTAGAGAGATGGTGTGTTCCACTCCAAGGTGTTCCCCAGGTTTCCTCGCCAATGCTTCGATCATCATGCTCTCGTTTAGTAGTTGTTGGAAACTACGCTGCATTCGGCCTACAAATTGGGTATGGGGTGTAGAGAGATGGTGTGTTCCACTCCAAGGTGTTCCCCAGGTTTCCTCTCCATTGCTTCGATCTTCATGCTCTCGTTTAGTAGTTGTTGGAAACTACGCTGCATTAGGCCTACAAATTGGGTATGGGGTGTAGAGAGATGGTGTGTTACACTCCAAGGTGTTCCCCAGGTTTCCTCTCCATTGCTTCGATCTTCCGGCTCTCGTTTAGTAGTTGTTGGAAACTACGCTGCATTAGGCCTACAAATTGGGTATGGGGTGTAGAGAGATGGTGTGTTCCACTGTAGAGAGATGGTGTGTTCCACTCCAAGGTGTTCCCCAGGTTTCCTCGCCAATGCTTCGATCATCATGCTCTCGTTTAGTAGTTGTTGGAAACTACGCTGCATTCGGCCTACAAATTGGGTATGGGGTGTAGAGAGATGGTGTGTTCCACTCCAAGGTGTTCCCCAGGTTTCCTCTCCATTGCTTCGATCTTCATGCTCTCGTTTAGTAGTTGTTGGAAACTATGCTGCATTAGGCCTACAAATTGGGTATGGGGTGTAGAGAGATGGTGTGTTACACTCCAAGGTGTTCCCCAGGTTTCCTCTCCATTGCTTCGATCTTCCGGCTCTCGTTTAGTAGTTGTTGGAAACTACGCTGCATTGGGCCTACAAATTGGGTATGGGGTGTAGAGAGATGGTGTGTTCCACTCCAAGGTGTTCTCCAGGTTGCCTTTCCTGAGCTTCGATCTTCCGGCTCTCGTTTAGTAGTTGTTGGAAACTACGCTGCATTAGGCCTACAAATTGGGTATGGGGTGTAGAGAGATGGTGTGTTCCACTGTAGAGAGATGGTGTGTTCCACTCCAAGGTGTTCCCCAGGTTTCCTCGCCAATGCTTCGATCATCATGCTCTCGTTTAGTAGTTGTTGGAAACTACGCTGCATTAGGCCTACAAATTGGGTATGGGGTGTAGAGAGATGGTGTGTTCCACTCCAAGGTGTTCCCCAGGTTTCCTCGCCAATGCTTCGATCATCATGCTCTCGTTTAGTAGTTGTTGGAAACTACGCTGCATTAGACCTACAAATTGGGTATGGGGTATAGAGAGATGGTGTGTTCCACTCCAAGGTGTTCTCCAGGTTGCCTTTCCTGAACTTCTATCTTCAGGCTCTCATTAAATTGTGGTTAAACGGAACAACTGCATTTGGCGTACTAGTTGGTTTGGGGCCTACTATCGGTGTCTGCCGCTCCTTGCTGTTCTCCTGGTTTCCTGTCCTGAAATTCCGTTTTCAGGCGCTCGTTAAGTAGTTGTTAATGTTAGACTGCATTTGGCCTACTAGTTGGGTTGGGGCCTACTATCGGTGTCTGCCACTCCTTGCTGTTCTCCTCCACTGAACAAAGCTGTGCCGCCTGTTTACTACTGTTGCCAATTTTGAACTGCATTTCGACTACTTACTGATTTGGGCCTACTCTCTGTGTCAGCCTCTCATTCCAGTTGTCCTCCACTGCAATGCCCCCTGATTAGTCCTGTGTTACCAATTTTGAACTGCATTTAGCCCACTTTATTCTTTGGGCCTATATCTGTGTTTCCTCCTCATCCTGCCCATTGCCCAGCCAGTGATAGATGAGTCTGCTGGTACATTGACCCATAATGCAACATTTCCCGTGCACGCTACACTGCAAGATTGTGACCCTGCTGAAAGTCAGGTCCCCCTTCCCGCATACCATACCACCTTACACGGGGACAAACAGGAAGGTGCAGATGAAAGTGCAGGTTCCTTCATCAGGTGGGGGGAGGAATACTAGTTGGCGACGTCACTGGCACAGGGCCTTTCATGGTACGCAAAAGTGTTGCTGCCGGTGGGAGGCGCCCCCGCCGTGCAAACACACCGCTGTACTTTGAGGGGCCCTGTGCCAGTGCCAATGCCAACGAGTGGGCCCCCCCTGCTTGCTCAGGTTCACAGCACTTGCAAAGTTGAAATACTTACCTCTCCCTGCTCCACTGCCGTGACGTGGTCCAGATTTCCTGGGCCCACTAATTACTTGAACCAGCCCTACCCACCACAACTTTAGCCAAATGAACCCCAATTTCAAATGCCTTCCAATTATTATAAGGTAAAGTACGCTTGACAAGCTTCATTAAGAAGAATGGATGGTTTTGACATTAAAATGGGCACTCTAGGTGTTTTCCTGGCCCCCACTCACTGCCGACTATGCTGCCCCATTGACTTGCATTGGGTTTCGTGTTTCGGTCGATCCCGACTTTACGTCATAATCGGCCGATTTCACTCGACCCGACTTTTGAGATAGTCGGGTTTCGCGAAACCCGGCTCGACTCTAAAAAGGTCAAGGTCGCTCAACTCTAGTCATCACATTCCTCATTCTCAGTATTTTAAAACAGACCATGTCTTTCAGAGGTTCTTCTGATCCATGCTGCAACTTGCACCCCATAGTCATATTTATCAATCCATGCAGCATGCTCCTTACTTAAATGCTTCAATCTCTCAGCATCCAAACATCCATTCCTTGGCATTCCTGCCTTTTCAAGAATTTTTTTTTGTGTGGTATTCTTATCTGCTTTATGACCCTGCTCAAAAGGCACCAGGTCCTTCATCTTATATCTCGATCTGATCCGTAATCTGTCCTGACCTGGTGTGCCTAGCACCCATAACAGCTGTCAAAGATAACGACCCCTATCTTCAGCCCTGTTATGTATAAGCTGGATCCCACTGGTCTACTATGATAGCCAGCAGGGCCGGACTGGCCATCCGGCAATTCTGGCAAATGCCAGAAAGGCCTGTCTGGTTATGGGCTGCCTTGTTGAAGTTGTGAACAGAATCGGTGTTCTCAAGACACCCATACTGTTAAGAGTTGTGACGGAACACAAAGTCGCTGACGCCGACACTTACCCCAACAGCCACGGGAATCATTAGAGATATTTGTCTGGTAGTAGATCTTGCTTTTCTCCTTTCAGGGTAATATTAGTGATATATCCCATCTGGTGCTTGGGGATGGGGACAGCATGGGCCTGTGTGATTTCAAATGCCAGGGCTGAATATCAGTCCCAGTCCGTACCTGATAGCCAGCAATCCTGCTTCCAAAACAATAAGTTAAACTGCAACTTTCTGTTCTGTTCTGATGCTGATGCACACTCTCCTGAAAAAGTAGATCACTATGAACAACGCAGTTCCAACCACAAGCGCTATATACTACTCATACATCTGGATCTGAGTCCTCACTAGACTCTGAATATGCAAGGTCTATTCCTGAATCCACTCCGGGTTCAATAAGATAATATTCATGAGTGATATTATCTTGCCACTTTGGCATATACCATCTATTATTATTATTATTGTTATTATTTATTTATATAGCACCATTAATTCCATGGTGCTGTACATGAGAAAGGGGTTACATACAGGGTTATACACTGTGTGCAGAATTATTAGGCAAGTTGTATTTTGATCACATGATACTTTTTATACATGTTGTCCTACTCCAAGCTGTTCAGGCTTGAGAGCCAACTACCAATTAAGTAAATCAGGTGATGTGCATCTCTGTAACGAGGAGGGGTGTTGTCTAATGACATCAAAACCCTATATCACTTGTGTTTAATTATTAGGCAACTTCCTTTTCTTAGGCTCTGAAAAGTCCCAAATTGTGAGATGTCTTGTAGAGGGATGCAGCAGTCTTGAAATTGCCACACTTTTGAAGCGTGATCACCGAACAATCAAGCGTTCCATGTAAATAGCCAACAGGGTCGCAAGAAGCGTGTTGGACGAAAAAAAAAACAAACAAACAAAAAAACTGCCCATGAATTGAGGAAAATCAAGCATGAAGCTGCCAAGATGCCATTTGCCACCAGTTTTGCCATATTTCAGAGCTGCAACGTTACGTAACAAAAAGTACAAGGTGTGCGATACTCAGGGACATAGCCAAGCTAAGGAAGGCTGAAAAACGACCACCTTTGAACAAGAAACATAAGATACAACGTCAAGACTGGGCCAAGAAATAACTTAAGACTGACTTTTTAAAGGTTTTATGAACTGATGAAATGAGAGTGACTCTTGATGGGCCAGATGGATGGGCAGGAGGCTGGATCAGTAAAGGGCAGAGAGCTCCACTCTGACTCAAATGCCGGCAAGGTGGAGGTGGGGTACTGGTATGGGCTGGCATCAAAGATGAACTTGTGGGACCTTTTCGGGTTGAGGATGGAGTGAAGCTTAACTCCCAGACCTACTGCCAGTTCCTGGAAGACAACTTCTTCAAGCAGTGGTACAGGAAGAAGTCAGTATCGTTCAAGAAAAGCATGATTTTCATGCAGGACAATGCTCCATCACATGCCTCCAACTACTCCACAGCGTGGCTGGCCAGTAAAGGTCTCAAAGAAGAAAAAATAATGACATGGCCCCCTTGTCCACCTGATCTGAACCCCATAGAGAATCTGTGGTCCCTCCTAAAATGTGAGATCTACGGGAAGGGAAAACAGTACACCTCTCTGAACAGAGTCTGGGAGGCTGTGGTAACTGCTGCACACTATGTTAATCGCAAACAGATCAAGCAACTGATAGAATCTATGGATGGAAGGCTGATGAGTGGCATCATAAAGAAAGGTGGCTATATTGGTCACTAATTTTTTGGGGTTTTGTTTTTGCATGACAGAAATGTTTATTTCTAAATTTTGTGCAGTTATATTGGTTTACCTGGTGAAAATAAACTAGTGAGATGGGAATATATTCCCACAAGTCCTCCTTCTCTACTCCCCTCATCTTCTCTTCCCACAATCATATACAAGATTACTCTCGCATATCAACTCACAGAAAAATACCCAAAAGAAAATTTAAAAATAACCATAAAAAATAGCTTTTATTTAATATATTAAAAACATACATGTGCACTTGCCAAGCACCATCACCAATAAATAAGCGTACTATAGGAAAGGCCGGAATAGTGCCAAGCCCTACGTTCACTATGTGTTCCCTACCTGCCTGCGGAGGTTGGCACCCTATTTTCCTGCGCCTTGGCGCCCCCGCTCCACGCCGGCTATCCCTACTAATCCCTATAACACCCTAATAGGTTAGGGGGAGAGACATATCACACATACAATGATAAATGTAAATAGCTTGAAGGGACAAAAATATGTCAGTATGGCTAACTAGCTATATCTAGGGTTCTAGACTCGCTTGGTAATCTGTGTCCCTTTACTCACATATATACCATTTTTAGCCAGCGTAAATATTGTAACGGCAGATAGGAACTCAAAATTTTTAGCCAGCGTAAATATTGTAACCTTTAAAGGGATACTCTGTATAAAGAGAGTCTAAAGGAATTTTCTGCACAACGGTATTATGAGATTTGAACTTTTGGTCTGCATCTGGATTTAAAATATTAATGATGCCACTAATGAATGCGGTACACTATGGCTGTCTAGGCACGTATTGGTTATCTAATGCTACAGTGTGGTAATGAGATATCAGAAGGTGGCATGGTGTATGTCTGACACTACAACACATACATTTCCCCAGTGCAAATTACACGCTGTAACAGACCAAAAGTATATGTGTGTTTAGCCCTAGATTTTTAGTTCCTATCTGCGGTTACAATATTTACGCTGGCTAAAAATTTTGAGTTCCTATCTGCCGTTACAATATTTACGCTGGCTAAAAATGGTATATATGTGAGTAAAGGGACACAGATTACCAAGCGAGTCTAGAACCCTAGATATAGCTAGTTAGCCATACTGACATATTTTTGTCCCTTCAAGCTATTTACATTTATCATTGTATGTGTGATATGTCTCTCCCCCTAACCTATTAGGGTGTTATAGGGATTAGTAGGGATAGCCGGCGTGGAGCGGGGGCGCCAAGGCGCAGGAAAATAGGGTGCCAACCTCCGCAGGCAGGTAGGGAACACATAGTGAACGTAGGGCTTGGCACTATTCCGGCCTTTCCTATAGTACGCTTATTTATTGGTGATGGTGCTTGGCAAGTGCACATGTATGTTTTTAATATATTAAATAAAAGCTATTTTTTATGGTTATTTTTAAATTTTCTTTTGGGTATTTTTCTGTGAGTTGAGTTTCAAGCTACCCTAAGCATTTATAGTATATACTGTGAGAGATTACTCTCGCATATCAATCCTACTCTGAAACCCTCTACCACAACACATCAGACTCTTGCCTACCATCGAAACCTTCAAAAAGAGCCTGAAGACCCACCTCTTCCGACAAGCCTACGACCTGCAGTAACCACCGATCGACCAAACCGCTGCATGACCAGCTCTATCCTCGCCTACTGTATTCTCACCCATCCCTTGTAGATTGTGAGCCTTCGCGGGCAGGGTCCTCTCTCCTCCTGTACCAGTTATGATTTGTATTGTTTAAGATCATTGTACTTGTTTTCATTATGTATACCCCTCCTCACATGTAAAGCGCCATGGAATAAATGGCGCTATAACAATAAATAATAATAATTAGTGTTGAGCGATACCTTCCGATATCGGAAAGTATCGGTATCGGATTGGATCGGCCGATATTCAAAAAATATCGGATATCGCCGATACCGATACCCGATCCCAATGCAAGTCAATGGGACCAAAATATCGGAATTAAAATAAACCCTTTCTTTCCTTGTAGGTTCATTCTACATGAAGGAAAACAACTAAGAATAATGTAGGATGTATTTGGTGAGGTGGCAGAGACATTAAAGGCATAGAGGTTTAGCCCAATCAAATAGAATAGCATGATTTTTTTTTTTTTAAAGACGTTCGGAGTGACAAAGATATTGACTATGTAAATTTTTTTTTATTTTGTCCGATATTGATGTTTCACTATTCCACGCCCTTCCCCTTTTTTTTAACTTTTCCCACACTTTCATCTTCATCATCATCAGCATCTTTGACATCAACTTCTTCTTCACCTTATTCATCTTCTTCTTCATCTTCTACCTATTATTTTTTTGGATTACATTCTTCATATTAATTTTATTCAACTATTATTATTCTTCCTATTCTACTTCTTCATCATATCCTCATTTGTGACAGGCATTGCCGTAGTTGTTATCTATAAAAGTTTGAAGATTACACCTTCCGTTCTGCCTGTCACAAAAGTTACATTTGTCCGTGTTCAGTTTGGCCTGCAGCATCAGGCTTTATCCAGGGGCACCACGAGAAGGAACGGACTCACCCCCCTACACTGCTTAGTTTTCTTCTGCATATAATTTAGATAATATCTTTTGCTCTGATATTAAGTGTTATGCTTAATGTTCTTCTGCTCTTTGTTCTGCAGCCTCTTGTTCTTCTGCTTCTCGGTCTTCCATGTCGTCGTCTCCAGGGTCGTCGTCTCCAGGGTCGTCATCTCCGCCGTCGTCGTCTCCGCCGTCGTCGTCGTCATCATCGGGGTGCTCTTCAGGGTCGTCGTCATCTCCAGGGTCGTCGTCATCTCAGTGGTTGTCGTCTCTGGTGTCGTCGTCATCTTAGGGGTGGTCTTCTGGGTCGTCGTCTTTAGGGTCTTGAACTTGGAAATGTAGCAGAAGGTACAAGAAGGCTGAGAAAATGCCGAGAACCAGCTGATGGAACTGGAACTCGGATGGCTACCCGAAGGTCAAAGAGCCAATGGAACTACCGAGGACCAGCTGACGTTACTGGAACCCGGTTACTAAGCAGGAGGTACCTGTGCTAAAAAGCACTACCAAGTACCGCCTGACGTTGGCGGAACTCAGATACCCAGAAGGAGGCACCTAAGCCAAAGGCTCTGTCCGGAACCAGCTAACGTTACTGGAACCAGGATGGGGAGCAGAAGGTACAAGAGCAAAAGACACTGCCGAGAACCAGCTGACGGTACTGGAACCCGGATGGGTAGCCGAAGGTCCAAGAGCCAATGGAACTACCAAGGGCCAGCTGACGTTACTGGAACCCGGTTATTAAGCAGGAGGTACCCGTGCTAAAAAGCACTACCAAGGACCACCTGACGTTGGTGGAACTCGGATACCCAGAAGGAGGCACCTAAGCCAAAGGCTCTGCCCGGAACCAGCTGACGGTACTGGAACCAGGATGGGGAGCAGAAGGTACAAGAGCAAAAGACACTGCCGAGAACCAGCTGACGGTACTGGAACCCGGATGCATTGGCCAACTGTGCAAGAGCCAATGGCACTACCGAGGACCAGCTGACGGTGCTGGAACCCGGTTACTAAGCTGTAGGTGCCCGCGCTTAAAAGCACTACCAAGGACCGCCTGGCGTTGGCGGAACTCGGATACCCAGAAGGAGGCACCTAAGCCAAAGGCTCTGCCCGGAACCAGCTGACGGTGCTGGAACCAGGTGGTGGACCAGAAGGTCCACAGGAGAGGAGAGAACAGCTAGGCCGCGAGGCAGCCGCAGTTACCGAACCCCAACAGTCCTACAGGGGGAGCTTGGCCTACTGGCACTACAGAACCAGCCTTGACTACCAATTCACGCAGCCCACATAGGAAGCTCCTAAACTGGAGGCACCCTGGAGTTGGCTAACCCGACCGCAACCCGACGGGGCAAGCATAGGTGTCTCAGTGAGCTTGACACTACCCGGAAACAGCTGACGGTGCTGGGACCAGGCTGGGCACGAGGGAGTACCCGTGACAAAAACACTGCCGAGAACCAGCTGGCGGTGCTGGAACCCGGATGCGTTGCCCCAGTGTGCAAGAGCCAATGGCACGACCGAGGACCAGCTGACGGTGCTGGAACCCGGTTACTAAGCTGTAGGTGCCCGCGCTTAAAAGCACTACCAAGGACCGCCTGGCATTGGTGGAACTCAGATACCCAGAAGGAGGCACCAAAGCCAAAGGCTCTGCCCGGAACCAGCTGACGGTGCTGGAACCAGGTGGTGGACCACAAGGTCCACAGGAGAGGAGAGAACAGCTAGGCCGCGAGGCAGCCGCAGTTACCGAACCCCAACAGTCCTACAGGGGGAGCTTGGCCTACTGGCACTACAGAACCAGCCTTGACTGCCAATTCACGCAGCCCACATAGGAAGCTCCTAAACTGGAGGCACCCTGGAGTTGGCTAACCCGACCGCAACCCGACGGGGCAAGCATAGGCGTCTCAGTGAGCTTGACACTACCCGGAAACAGCTGACGGTGCTGGGACCAGGCTGGGCACGAGGGAGTACCCGTGACAAAAACACTGCCGAGAACCAGCTGTCGGTGCTGGAACCCGGATGCGTTGCCCCAGTGTGCAAGAGCCAATGGCACGACCGAGGACCAGCTGACGGTGCTGGAACCCGGTTACTAAGCTGTAGGTGCCCGCGCTTAAAAGCACTACCAAGGACCGCCTGGCGTTGGCGGAACTCGGATACCCAGAAGGAGGCACCTAAGCCAAAGGCTCTGCCCGGAACCAGCTGACGGTGCTGGAACCAGGTGGTGGACCAGAAGGTCCACAGGAGAGGAGAGAACAGCTAGGCCGCGAGACAGCCGCAGTTACCGAACACCAACAGTCCTACAGGGGGAGCTTGGCCTACTGGCACTACAGAACCAGCCTTGACTACCAATTCACGCAGCCCACATAGGAAGCTCCTAAACTGTAGGCACCATGGAGTTGGCTAACCCGACCGCAACACGACGGGACAACGTATAGGTGTCTCAGTGAGCTTGACACTACCCGGAAACAGCTGACGGTGCTGGGACCAGGCTGGGCACGAGGGAGTACCCGTGACAAAAACACTGCCGAGAACCAGCTGGCGGTGCTGGAACCCGGATGCGTTGCCCCAGTGTGCAAGAGCCAATGGCACGACCGAGGACCAGCTGACGGTGCTGGAACCCGGTTACTAAGCTGTAGGTACCCGCGCTTAAAAGCACTACCAAGGACCGCCTGGCGTTGGCGGAACTCGGATACCCAGGAGGAGGCACCAAAGCCAAAGGCTCTGCCCGGAACCAGCTGACGGTGCTGGAACCAGGATGTGGACCAGAAGGCCCACAGGAGAGGAGAGAACAGCTAGGCCGCGAGGCAGCCGCAGTTACCGAACCCCAACAGTCCTACAGGGGGAGCTTGGCCTACTGGCACTACAGAACCAGCCTTGACTACCAATTCACGCAGCCCACATAGGAAGCTCCTAAACTGGAGGCACCATGGAGTTGGCTAACCCGACCGCAACACGACGGGACAACGTATAGGTGTGTCAGTGACCTTGACACTACCCGGATCCAGCTGACGGTGCTGGAACCAGGATGCGTTGCCTCAGTGTGCAAGAGCCAATGGCACCGAGGACCAGCTGACGGTGCTGGAACCCGGTTACTAAGCTGTAGGTACCCGCGCTTAAAAGCACTACCAAGGACCGCCTGGCGTTGGCGGAACTCGGATACCCAGGAGGAGGCACCAAAGCCAAAGGCTCTGCCCGGGACCAGCTGACGGTGCTGGAACCAGGATGTGGACCAGAAGGCCCACAGGAGAGGAGAGAACAGCTAGGCCGCGAGGCAGCTGCAGTTACCGAACCCCAACAGTCCTACAGGGGGAGCTTGGCCTACTGGCACTACAGAACCAGCCTTGACTACCAATTCACGCAGCCCACATAGGAAGCTCCTAAACTGGAGGCACCATGGAGTTGGCTAACCCGACCGCAACACGACGGGACAACGTATAGGTGTGTCAGTGACCTTGACACTACCCGGAACCAGCTGACGGTGCTGGAACCAGGATGCGTTGCCTATTAAAGATTGTCTTCCTACAGCCCCAACTAGCGGTGTTGGAGCAAAGGGTAAGCAGGGGGAGCAGAGTGTAGGCCGAAGCCTGCACTGGAGGCAGCTTTGTGTCTGCGTTGCGTTTGCAGGACACTTTGCCGGCTACACAGTGGGGGAACAGCTGGCGTTGCTGAACCCCACTGACACAATGGCGGGTGTTTTTCTCTGTGCAGCCTGCACTTCCAGGCACCAACTGGCGGTGTTAGAGCCCAGGGTCTGAAGGAGGAGGAGAGGAGCAGAGTGTAGGCCGAAGCCTAGTTGAACCAAAAGGAAACCTTTAACCCCCCCCTCAGGTGTTACAAAGTACAAGAGCCACACCTTGTGCAGCATTAATGCTGCACAAGTCAAAGGTTGCTCTATGAATTTTGCAACTTGCACACGCTGAATGAAAGACGTACACAATTTAGCCCATTCTACAGTCAAACTGTAGTGGAGGCGTGACTTGTCTTTTTAAGGAGATGCAGCACAGGTGTCCCAAATAACGTCTTGGTGCTGGGCGTAGCTTCCTGAGCGTTGTTATTTGCTGTACAGGAGTCTGCGCTCTTGTGTTATCCCTTGGCAATGCCCTGTTAGCGCTGCCCGTCTTATGACCTCATTTCATGTTGGCCGGTGCGGTTAACGATGGCCATGAATCCCAGACCCACAGTGCCTTTTCATAAAGTCACACTGCGGTGCTGGGATTCGTGGCCTTGAGCAGTAAATATTTTCGCCGCTCACACACGTCCTTACACCTGCTTCAGACTGGGCGGCCTCTGCTGATCCCTTCTCGCATGCCGCGGCCATGAGGCCGCACAGTCTGAAGAAGGCGGAAGGAGATGAGTGACGACAGGCGAACATATGCACTGCTCGTGCCCATAAACCACACCCTCGCTGTCAAAATAAATAAGACACCGAGGGGCGTTGTTTCGAGCAGTGCAGACGCACAGGCGCAGCCAGGTAACCAATGATGTCAAAAGATGGGCAGCGCTACCAAGGGTGGTGCTGCGTATCATTAGAAAGGAAAGTCACAACTCAGGGACAGTGGAATGGTCTCAATGAGACACATTTTGTACGTGTTGAGTTCCACGTGGGCAAGGAGAAAAAGTCAGCCACCTTGTACAAATGCAGCATTACTGCTGTACAAGGTGGCTGTTATACATAGAAACACCTTGGGGTGGGTGGCAGGGTCCCTTTAATTTCAGTTCATGTGCCTGCGTGGCGTTTGCAGGTCACATTGCCGGCTACACAGCAGGGGAACAGCTGGTGGTGCTGAACCCCA
Organism: Ranitomeya imitator; assembly: GCF_032444005.1. Classification (NCBI taxonomy): domain Eukaryota; kingdom Metazoa; phylum Chordata; class Amphibia; order Anura; family Dendrobatidae; genus Ranitomeya; species Ranitomeya imitator. Next base: position 63,616,773 of record NC_091288.1, read on the forward strand.
CTGACACATTGGCTGGTGTTTTTATCTCTGTGCAGCTAGCAGTTCCGGGCAAAAACTGGCGGTGTTAGAGCCCAGGGTCAGCAGGAGGAGGAGAGGAGCAGAGTGTAGGCCGAAGCCTGCACTGGTGGCAGCTTTTATTCGGTTTTGCCAGCGTGGCTTGTGCTGGACACGTTGCCGACTACACAGCAGGGGAACAGCTGGCGGTGCTGAACCCCACTAACACATTGGCTGGTGTTTTTCTCTGTGCAGCTAGCACTTCCAGGCTACAACTGGCGGTGTTATAGCCCAGGGGCAGCAGGAGGAGGAGAGGAGCAGAGTGTAGGCCGAAGCCTGCACTGGTGGCAGCTTTTGTTCAATTGTGCCAGCGTGGCTTGTGCTGGACACGTTGCCGACTACACAGCAGGGGAACAGCTGGCGGTGCTGAACCCCACTGACACAATGGCGGGTGTTTTTCTCTGTGCAGCCAGCACTTCCGGGCACCAATTGGCAGTGTTAGAGCCCAGGGTCAGCAGGAGGAGGAGAGGAGCAGAGTGTAGGCCGAAGCCTAGTAGAACCAATTTCAAAGGTAACCTTTAACCCCCCCAAAGGTGTTGCAAGGTACAAGAGCCACACCTTGTGCAGCATTAATGCTGCACAAGTAAAAGGTTGCTCTATTAATTTTGCTCCTTGCACACGCTGAATAAAACATGTACACTATTTAGCCCATTATACTGTCAAACAGTAGTGGAGGCGTGACTTGTCTTTTTAAGGAGACGCAGCACAGGTGTCAAAATTTACACCTAGGTGCTGGGCGCAGCTTCCTGAGCGTTGTTATTTGCTGTACAGGAGTCTGCACTCTTGTTATCCCTTGGCCATGCGCTGTGAGCGCTGCCTGTCTTCTTACCTCATTTCATGTTGGCCGGTGCGGTTAGCAATGGCCATGAAACCCAGACCCACAGTGCCTTTTCATAAAGTCACACTGCGGTGCTGGGATTTGTGGCCTTGAGCAGTAAATATTTTCGCCGCTCAAACACGTCCTTACACCTGCTTCAGACTGGGCGGCCTCTGCTGATCCCTTCTCGCATGCCGCGGCCATGAGGCCGCACAGTCTGAAGAAGGCGGAAGGAGATGAGTGACGACAGGCGAACATATGCACTGCTCGTGCCCATAAACCACACCCTCGCAGTCAAAATAAGTAAGACAACGAGGGGCATTGTTTCAGGCAGGGCGGACGCACAGGTGCAGCCAGCCAACCAATGATGTCAGAAGACGGGCAGCGCTACCAAGGGGGGTGCTGCGTGTCATTAAAAAGGAAAGTCACACCTCAGGGACATTGTAATGGTCTGTAATGAGACACATTTTGTACGTGTTACATTCAACGTGGGCAAGGAGAAAAAGTCAGCCACCTTGTACAAATGCAGCAGTACTGCTGTACAAGGTGGTTGTTATACATAGAAACACCTTGGGGTGGGTGGCAGGGTCCCTTTAATTTCAGTTCATGTGCCTGCGTGGCATTTGCAGGTCGCATTGCCGGCTACACAGCAGGGGAACAGCTGGCGGTGCTGAACCCCACTGACACATTGGCGGGTGTTTTTCTCTGTGCAGCTAGCACTTCCGGGCAAAAACTAGAGGTGTTAGAGCTCAGGGTCAGCAGGAGGAGGAGAGGAGCAGAGTGTAGGCCGAAGCCTGCACTGGTGGCAGCTTTTGTTCGGTTGTGCCAGCATGGCTTGTGCTGGACACGTTGCCGACTACACAGCAGGGGAACAGCTGGCGGTGCTGAACCCCACTGACACATTGGCGGGTGTTTTTCTCTGTGCAGCTAGCAGTTCCGGGCAAAAACTGGCGGTGTTAGAGCCCAGGGTCAGCAGGAGGAGGAGAGGAGCAGAGTGTAGGCCGAAGCCTAGTTGAACCAATTTCAAAGGTTACCTTTAAACCCCCCCTCAGGTGTTACAAAGTACAAGAGCCACACCTTGTGCAGCATTAATGCTGCACAAGTCAAAGGTTGCTCTATGAATTTTTCAACTTGCACACGCAGAATGAAACACGTAATCAATTCCGCCCATTCTACAGTCAAACTGTAGTGGAGGCGTGACTTGTCTTTTTAAGGAGACGCAGCACAGGTGTCAAAATTTACACCTAGGTGCTGGGCGCATCCTCCTGAGCGTTGATATTTGCTGTACAGGAGTCTGCGCTCTTGCGTTATCACTTGGCAATGCCCTGTAAGCGCTGCCCGTCTTATGACCTCATTTCATGTAGGCCGGTGCGGTTAGCGATGGCCATGAATCCCAGACACACAGTGTGTTTTCAAAAAATGACACTGCGGGGATGGGATTCATGGCCTTGTGCAGTAAATATGCTCGCCGCTCACACATGTCCTTACACCTGCTTCAGACTGGGCGGCCTCAGCTGATCCCTTATCGCATGCCTTGGCCATGAGGCTGCCCAGTCTGAAGAAGGCGGAAGGAGATTAGTGAAGACAGGCGAACATATGCACTGCACATGCCCATCAATCACACCCTCGGTGTCAAAATAAGTAAGACACCGATGGGCGTTGTGTCGAGCAGGGCGGACGCACAGGTGCAGCCAGTCAACCAATGAAGTCAGAAGACGGGAAGCGCTACCAAGGGGGGTGCGGCGTATCATTAGAAAGGAAAGTCACACCTCAGGGATAGTGGAATGGTCTCAATGAGACACATTTTGTACGTGTTGAGTTCCACGTGGGCAAGTAGAAAAAGTCAGCCACCTTGTACAAATGCAGCATTACTGCTGTACAAGGTGGCTGTTATACATAGAAACACCTGGGGGTGGGGGGCAGGCTCCCTTCAATTTCAGTTCATGTGCCTGCGTGGTGTTTGCAGGTCATGTTGCCGGCTACACAGCAGGGGAAGAGCTGGGGGTGCTGAACCCCACTGACACAATGGCGGGTGATTTTCTCTGTGCAGCCAGCACTTCCGGGCAAAAACTAGCGGTGTTAGAGCCCAGGGGCAGCGGGAGGAGGAGAGGAGCAGAGTGTAGGCCGAAGCCTGCACTGGTGGCAGCTTTTGTTCGGTTGTGCCAGCATGGCTTGTGCTGGACACGTTGCCGACTACACAGCAGGGGAACAGCTGGCGGTGCTGAACCCCACTAACACATTGGCTGGTGTTTTTCTCTGTGCAGCTAGCACTTCCAGGCTACAACTGGCGGTGTTATAGCCCCGGGGCAGCAGGAGGAGGAGAGGAGCAGAGTGTAGGCCGAAGCCTGCACTGGTGGCAGCTTTTGTTCAATTGTGCCAGCATGGCTTGTGCTGGACACGTTGCCGACTACACAGCAGGGGAACAGCTGGCGGTGCTGAACCCCACTGACACAATGGCGGGTGTTTTTCTCTGTGCAGCCAGCACTTCCGGGCACCAACTGGCGGTGTTAGAGCCCAGGGTCAGCAGGAGGAGGAGAGGAGCAGAGTGTAGGCCGAAGCCTAGTAGAACCAATTTCAAAGGTAACCTTTAACCCCCCCTCAGGTGTTGCAAGGTACAAGAGCCACACCTTGTGCAGCATTAATGCTGCACAAGTCAAAGGTTGCTCTATTAATTTGTCTACTTGCACACGCTGAATGAAACACGTACACAATTTAGCCCATTATACAGTCAAACTGTAGTGGAGGCGTGATTTGTCTTTTTAAGGAGACGCAGCACAGGTGTCCCAAATAACAGCTTGGTGCATGGGCGCAGCTTCCTGAGCGTTGTTATTTGCTGTACAGGAGTCTGCGCTCTTGTTATCCCTTGGCCATGCACTGTTAGTGCTGCCTGTCTTCTGACCTCATTTCATGTCGGCCGGTGCGGTTAGCGTTGGCCATGAATCCCAGACCCACAGTGTGTTTTCAAAAATTCACACTGCGTGGCTGGGATTCGTGGCCTTGTGCAGTAAATATGTTTGCCGCTCACACATGTCCTTACACCTGCTTCAGACTGGGTGGGCTCATCTGATCCCTTATCGCATGCCGAGTCTGAAGAAGGCGGAAGGAGATGAGTGAACACAGGCAAACATATGCACTGCACATGCCCATCAATCACACCCTCGGTGTCAAAATAAATAAGACACCGAGGGGCGTTGTTTCGAGCAGGGCAGACGCACAGGCGCAGCCAGCTAACGAATGATGTCAAAAGACGGGCAGCGCTACCAAGGGTGGTGCTGCGTATCATTAGAAAGGAAAGTCACACCTCAGGGACAGTGGAATGGTCTCAATGAGACACATTTTGTACGTGTTGAGTTCCACGTGGGCAAGTAGAAAAAGTCAGCCACCTTGTACAAATGCAGCATTACTGCTGTACAAGGTGGCTGTTATACATAGAAACACCTGTGGGTGGGTGGCAGGCTCCCTTCAATTTCAATTCATGTGCCTGCGTGGCGTTTGCAGGTCACGTTGCCGGCTACACAGCAGGGGAACAGCTGGCGGTGCTGAACCCCACTGACACAATGGCGGGTGTTTTTCTCTGTGCAGCCAGCACTTCCGGGCAAAAACTAGCGGTGTTAGAGCCCAGGGTCAGCAGGAGGAGGAGAGGAGCAGAGTGTAGGCCGAAGCCTGCAATGGTGGCAGCTTTTGTTCTGTTGTGCCAGCGTGGCTTGTGATGGACACGTTGCCGGCTACACAGCAGGGGAACAGCTGGCGGTGCAGAACCCCACTGACACAATGGCGGGTGTTTTTCTCTGTGCAGCCAGCACTTCCGGGCAAAAACTAGCGGTGTTAGAGCCCAGGGTCAGCAGGAGGAGGAGAGGAGCAGAGTGTAGGCCGAAGCCTGCACTGGTGGCAGCTTTTGGTCTGTTGTGCCAGCGTGGCTTGTGCTGGACACGATGCCGGCTACACAGCAGGGGAACAGCTGGCGGTGCTGAACCCCACTGACACAATGGCGGGTGTTTTTCTCTGTGCAGCCAGCACTTCCGGGTCCCAACTGGCGTAATTAGAGCCCAGGGTCTGCAGGAGGAGCAGAGTGTAGGCCGAAGCCTAATTGAACCAATTTCAAAGGTAACCTTTAACCCACCCTCAGGTGTTACAATGTTGAAGAGCCTCACCTTCTGCAGCAGTAATGCTCCACAAGTTAAAGGTTGCTCTTTAAGTTTTGCTCATTGCACACGCAGAATGAAAGACGTACACAATTTAGCCCATTGTACAGTAGAACTGTATTGGAGGCGTGACTTGTCTTTTTAAGGAGACGCAGCACAGGTGCACATAAATAACGCCTTGGTGCTGGGCGCAGCCTCCTGAGCGTTGTTATTTGCTGTACAGGAGTCTGCGCTATTGTGATCCCTTGGCCATGCGCTGTGAGCGCTGCCTGTCTTCTCACCTCATTTCATGTTGGCCGGTGCGGTTAGCAATGGGCATGAATCCCAGACCCGCAGTGTCTTTTAATAAAGTCACACTGCAGAGCTGGGATTTGTGGCCTTGCGCAGTAAATATGTTCGACGCTCACACATGTCCTTACACCTGCTTCAGACTGGGCGGCCTCAGCTGATCCCTTATCGCCTACCACGGCCATGAGGCCGCCCAGTCTGAAGAAGGCGGAAGGAGATGAGTTAAGACACTGTGCACTGCACATGCCCATCAATCACACCCTCGCAGCCAAAATATATGAGACAACGAGGGGGGTTGTGTCGGGCAGGGCGGACGCACAGGCACAGGCAGCCAACCAATGATGTCAGAAGACGGGCAGCGCTACCAAGGGGGGTGCTTCGTGTCATTAAAAAGGAAAGTCACACCTCAGGGACATTGTAATGGTCTGTAATGAGACACATTTTGTATGTGTTACATTCAACGTGGGCAAGGAGAAAAAGTCAGCCACCTTGTACAAATGCAGCAGTACTGCTGTGCAAGGTGACTGTTATACATAGAAACACCTGGGGGTGGGGGTCAGGGTCCCTTTAATTTCAGTTCATGTGCCTGCGTGGCGTTTGCAGGTCACATTGCTGGCTACACAGCAGGGGAACAGCTGGCGGTGCTGAACCCCACTAACACATTGGCTGGTGTTTTTCTCTGTGCAGCTAGCACGTCCGGGCAAAAACTGGCAGTGTTAGAGCCCAGGGTCAGCAGGAAGAGGAGAGGAGCAGAGTGTAGGCCGAAGCCTGCACTGGTGGCAGCTTTTGTTCTGTTGTGCCAGCGTGGCTTGTGCTGGACACGTTGCCGACTACACAGCAGGGGAACAGCTGGCGGTGCTGAACCCCACTGACACATCAGCTAGTGTTTTTTCTGTGTAGACAACACTTCCAGGTGGCAACTGACAGTGTTGAAACCCAGGGAATCAAAGAGGAGCAGAGTGTAGGCCGAAGCCTGCAGTGGAGCAAGTTGAAAGGGAACCTTTAACCCCCCCCCAGGCATTTGTTGCTGAAAGAGCCATCTTGTACAGCAGTAATACTGCACATGGAAAATGGTGGCTCCTAAAATTATGCTCCTTGCAAACGCTGAAGTACACACTCATATAATGTGTCCCCTCACACCGTAAAACCGTCACGGAAGTGGGACTTTCCTTTGTAATGTGACACAGCACAGCCGTCATTCCAACCCCCTTGGTGCCGTGCGCCACCTCCTCAACGTTGTTTGGTTCTGTCACGGAGCCCGCGCTGTAATGTTATCCCTTGGCCATGCACAGTTAGCAGTGCCCGTCTTCTGACATCATTTAGGTGTCAGGCTGGCAGTGCCTGTGCGTCAAAGCTGCCCGAGATCCAACCTCGCAGTGTCATCTAATGTAATCCCACTGCGGGCCAGGGATCCATGGGCATGCGCAGTGCATATCATCGCCTCTCACTCACCTCCTTCCTGCTTCTTCAGACTGTGCGGCGTCACGGCCGTGGCATGCTATTAGGGATCAGCTGACGCTGCCTAGTCTGAAGAAGCGTGAAGAAGGGGAGTGAGAGGCTAGTATATGCACTGCGCATGGCCATGGATACCAGGCCCACTGTGGGATCACATTAGACGACACTGCGAGGTGGCGTTTCGGGCAGCGTGGAAGCACAGGCGCAGCCAGGACGACAACAAATGATGTCAGAGGACGGGCAGCGCAAACTGTGCATGGCCAAGGGATAACATAACAGCGCAGGGTCCATGACGGAATCAAACAACGCTAAGGAGGCAGCGCACGGTGCCAAGGGGGTAGGAATGACGGCTGTGCTGCGTCACATTACAAAGGAAAGTCCCACCTCCGGGACGGTTGGATGGTGTGAGGGGACACATTACATGAGTGTGTAGTTCAGCATTTCCAAGGAGCATAATTTCAAGAGCGACCTTTTCCTTGTGCAGTATTAGTGCTGCACAAGGTGGCTCTTTCAGTAACAAACGCCTAGGGGGGGGAGGGACAGGTTCCCTTACATTTTAGTTGTGCCAGCGTGGCGGTCGCATGACACGTTGCCGGATACACCGCTGGGGATCAGCTGACGTTACTGAACCCCAATAACAGAGGAGCGACTGTTGACTGTGCACACAGCACTTCCAGGCACCAACTGGCGGTGTTAGAGCCCAGGGACAGCAGGAGGAGCAGATTGGAGGTATTGCCGCACACACAGCTGGGGATCAGCTGACGTTACTGAACCCCAATAACAGAGGAGCGACTGTTGACTGTGCACACAGCACTTCCAGGCACCAACTGGCGGTGTTAGAGCCCAGGGACAGCAGGAGGAGCAGATTGGAGGTATTGCCGCACACACAGCTGGGGATCAGCTGACGTTACTGAACCCCAATAACAGAGGAGCGACTGTTGACTGTGCACACAGCACTTCCAGGCACCAACTGGCGGTGTTAGAGCCCAGGGACAGCAGGAGGAGCAGAGGAACAGAGTGTAGGCCGAAGCCTGATTGGAGCAAGTTGAAAGGGAACCTTTAACCCCCCCCCAAGACGTTTGTAGCTGATGAGCCATCTTGTGCAGCACTAAGGATGCAAAAGGAAAAGGTTGCTCTTTTAATTATGCTCCTTGCAAACACAGAAGTAAACACTAAAAATGTGTCCCCTTATACCGTAAAACCGTCCCGGAGGTGGGAATTTCCTTCGTAATGGGACGCAGCACAGCTGTCATTCCTATCCCCTTGGTGCCGTGCGCTGCCTCCTCAGCGTTGTTTTAAGCTGTCACGGAACCTGCGCTGGTCTGTTATCCCTTGGCCATGCCCAATTTGCGCTGCCTGTCTTCTGACATAATTTGGTGTCAGGCTGTCAGTGACTGTGCGTCCACCCTGCTCCAGATCTCACCTCGCAGTGTCGTCTAATGTAATCCCACTGCGGGCCTTGGATCCATGGGCATGCACAGTGCATATCCTCGCCTCTCACTCCCCTCCTTCCCTCTTCTTCAGACTGTGCGGCGTCACGGCCGTGGCATGCTATTAGGGATCAGCTGACGGCGCACAGTCTAAAGAAGGCGGAGGGAGATGGGCGAGTGGCCGAGGTGAAGATATGCACTGCGCATGCCCATGGATCCCAGGCTCGCAGTGTGATTCAATCAGAAGACACTGCGAGGCGGGTTCTCGAGCAGCGCGGGCACACAGGCGCAGCCATCCTGACACCAAATTATGTCAGAAGACAGGCAGCGCAAACTGGCCATGGCCAAGGGATAACAGAACAGCGCAGGCTCCGTGACAGCTTAAAACAACACTGAGGAGGCAGCGCATGGCACCAAAGGGGTAGGAATGACGGCTGTGCTGCGTCACATTATGAAGGAAAGTCCCAGCTCCGGGACGGTATAACGGTATCAGTGAACACATTTTATAAGTGTTAAGTTCTGCGTGTGCAAGGAGCTAAACTAAAAGAGCTACCTTTTCCTTGTGCAACATTACTGCTGCACAAGATGGCTCTTTCAGTAACAAACGCCGAAGGGGGGGGGACAGGTTCCCTTACATTTAGGTTGTTGTGCCAGCGTGGCGGTCGCATGACACATTGCCGGCTACACAGCTGGGGATCAGCTGACGTTACTGAAACCCAATAACACTGGGTCGTATGTTTTGACTGTGCAGCCTGCACTTCTGAGCCGCAACTGGCGGTGTTGGAGCCCAGGAATAGCAGTTCAGGTGGTAGAAAGATGAACACATCAGGAGACCTGGATGACACCCAATTACTTAATCAGGCAGAGGAGTGGCAAATTCCTGCGAGATCCAGGCCTGGTTCATTTTCAGGAAAGTAAGCCGGTCAACGTAATCGGAGGATAGTCGCATGCGACGGTCTGTTAGTACACCACCTGCGGCACTAAAGACACGTTCCGATAAGACACTAGCCGCAGGGCAAGCCAGCACCTCCAATGCATACTGGCTTAGCTCTGGCCATGTATCAAGCTTAGAGACCCAAAACTTGAACGGGGAAGAGCCGTCTGGGAGTACAGTAAGAGGGCAAGCCATGTAGTCTGTCACCATCTGACGGAACCGTTGCCTCCTGCTGACTGGAGCCGCCGGTGATGGTGTAGACATTTGGGGCGGGCACACAAAAGTTTTCCACAGTTGTGCCATACTGGTCTTGCCTTGGGCAGAGGCACTGCTTCTGCTCCCTCTTTGTGCAGAGCCTCCTCCACTGCCTCGACGCACTGAGCTGCTTTGTAAAGCACTAGCAGCACTCCTCTCAGTTGGACTGGAGAAGATGATGGAATTAACCAGTGTGTCGTGGTACTCCCGCATTTTACGCTCCCGTGTCAACGCCGGGATGAGGTTTTGGACGTTATCACGGTAGCGAGGATCGAGGAGGGCGTACACCCAATAATCAGGCACGTTGAGAATGTGGTCGATGCGGCGGTCGTCTCTCAGGCACTGCAACATGAAATCAACCATGTGCTGCAGACTGCCAACTGGCCCAGAAACGCTGTCCCCTGCTTGAGACATGATCTCTGCCCGCTCTTCATCACCCCACCCTCGCTGTACACACTGACCACTGGACAATGGTGTAACTCCCTCCTCTGGACGTAGCTCTTCCTCGTCCACTGACTCCTCCTCATCCTCCTCACAAAGGGTCCCCTGCCGACCCCTTTGTGAGGAACCACGTGGCGCTGACTGTCCAGAAGCTGATGGAAAAGGTGACTCCTCATCCTCCACCTCTTCCACATCATCCCTTATCCCTTGCAGGGTTTCTTGAAGCAGGCAGATAAGGGGGACAGTCATGCTGACTAGTGCATCATCTGCACTTGCCATCCGCGTGGAATAATCGAAAGGACGCAAAACCTGGCAGACGTCCTTCATAGTGGCCCACTCTGTGGTTGTGAAGTCTGATCGGCGCTGACTGCGACTTCTTTGCGCCTGATGCAGCTTGTACTCCATTACTGCTTGCTGCTGCTCACACAACCGCTCCAACATATGTAACGTGGAATTCCACCTGGTAGGTAGGTCACATATGATGCGATGTTCAGGAAGGCGAAACCGACGCTGCAGAGCAGCAATGCGGGATCTTGCCAAGTTGGAATGCCGCAAGTGAGCACACTCTAGGCGGGCCTTGTGCAGAAGTGCATCAAGATCCGGATAGTCCCTCAGAAAACTCTGCACAACCAAATTGAGCACATGTGCCAGACATGGGATGTGAGTGAGGTTGCCAAGGGCTAAAGCTGCCACCAGATTTCGGCCATTGTCACACACTACCAATCCTGGCTGGAGATTCGCTGGCACAAACCACACATCGCTCTCCTGCTTTAGGGCATTCCAGAGCTCCTGCGCTGTGTGTCTTCGATTCCCCAAAGAAACTAATTTCAAGACGGCCTGCTGACGTTTGGCCACGGCTGTGCTCATGTCAGTCGTAACAGGTAAACGTTCACGGGTCCATGTGGAGGTGGACTGTGACGGATCCTGCAGCGATGAATCTGAGGAACTTGTGTAAGAGGAGGAGTCAATGCGTACAGACTGGATTCCTGCAATCCTTGGAGTGGGCAGGACACGTCCTGCGCCACTCGCACGGTCTGTACCCGGCTCAACAACATTAACCCAATGGGCAGTGACGGAAAGGTATCGCCCCTGTCCATGTTGACTGGTCCACACATCGGTGGTGAGGTGGACCTTGCTACTGACGGCGTTCAGTAGCGCATGTTTTATTTGTCCCTCCACATGCTTGTGCAGGGCAGGGACGGCTTGCCTGCTGAAGTAAAAGCGGCTGGGCACCTTGTACTGTTGGACTGCCAATGCCATCAAGTCACGGAAGCTGTCAGTCTCCACCAGCCTGAATGAGAGCATTTCCAGCGACAGAAGTTTGGCAATGCCTGCATTCAGAGCCTGTGCTCGGGGGTGGTTTGCCGAGAATGCCCGCCTTTTCTCCCATGCCTGTACTACCGATGGCTGTAGACTAGGCTGGGAGTGTGAGGATGACTCGGAACGTGGTGCTGTGGGTGGAATTACACTAGGTCTCTGGACAACAGTGCCAGAGGTTCTTCCATGGCGATCCAAGGAGGAAGCCGATCCAGCTGTGCGTGAGCTGGAGGAAGAGGCAACACGAGCTGAAGAGGTGGTAGCTGCCGCTGTTGGTTGGCCTAGGTCTTCAGTGTGTTTTTGTAACTCCACCGCGTGCCTGGTCCGCAGATGTTTCCACATATTTGTGGTATTGAGGTTGCTAACACTTTTCCCTCTTTTGACTTTCTGATGACACAGCTTGCATTTGACAAAACAAATGTCATCTGCAACTGTGTCAAAAAAGGAGCAGGCACTGCAAGTCTTGGGAGCGCCCTTTTTGGCTTGTGGAAGAGACAGGCTCCTAACGGGTGCCAAAGTGGAGGCTACAGGCTCCGCAGTCTTCCCCCTCCCTCTCCCTCTTTGGCCCGTTTGGGGAATCTCTTCCTCAGAGCTGCTCCCACCACCTTCCTGTTCCTCACGCCACGATGGGTCAAGGACCTCATCATCTCCACTACCCTCTGCCACCAACTGCTCCTCCTGGGTAGTCTCGGCAGCACAGTACGCACCAGAAAGCGGCACCTGAGTTTCATCATCAGATGCGTACTGTGCTGTGGTCACCGGAGGCACTGGCCCACCCGCCTCTTCAGAGTCAGAGAGACAAAGGTGTTGGGCATCACTGCACACTGCCTCTTCTTCCATTTCTCCAATGCTGCTTGGCTTGCCCCCTGTTTCCATGCCAAGAGATTCAGAGAACAGAAGTAGAGACGGCTCCTGTCCTGGGCTCTCTGACTGCCTGGCCAATTTGGCAGGTGGTGAAGAGACAGATGGCTGCTCTCCAGTGGTCTGTGCCTGAGAGGATGTGGCACTAATTGAAGTCGATGCGTTAGCTGCCATCCATCCGACAACGGCTTCAATTTGATCTTCACGCAGCAGCGGTGCACGGCGCTCTCCGACAAAGCTGCGCATGAAGGACTGTTCCCTGCTGAAACTGGGTGATGATGAGTCACCGGTGCCCGCAGCAGGCACAGAATCACCACGTCCTCTCCCTGCTCCTCTCCCTGCTCCGCGCCCACGCCCATGCCCCTTACTCCCTGCCCTCTTCATCTTGGTTGACAGATAAAGATAAGCAGAAAAGTACTAAGGCCTTAGTGTGCTTATTCCTGAAATGCTCCTCCTAACAGGTGTAAGAAACACTAATGTTGTAAAGTGTGGACTAGACTTTATTATTGATAAAATGTGGCCTACACAAGTGTTAAGTGGTGTTTGGTGAACTTTACTTTTTTTTTTTGTGCAGATCGGGCCACAGAGCGAGTTTAACTCACACGGGGACCGTGCAGACAGCCGTAAACGGCGCTGCAAGGCCCAAAAACCCTCCTCTAGGTTATCCTATGTGGTGTTTTTCCACTATTTTGCTGGAGACGGGTGGAAAGACACTAATAGGAAATTTAAAAAAAAATTTTCAACAGGCTGCACTAGTTGAAAAAAAAGGACAAGTTATTAAATGGTATGAGGCAGTGACAAACCTTGAGCTGAATACAACCGGCTGTGGCTGCACACAGACTACAGGGCGAGCTGCGCTCACACGGAGACCGTGCAGACAGCCGTAAACGGCGCTGCAAGGCACAAAAACCCTCCTCTAGGTTATCCTATGTAGTGGTTTTCCACTATTTTGCTGGAGACGGGTGGAAAGACACTAATAGGAATTTTTTTCCAAAATTTTCAACAGGCTGCACTAGTTGAAAAAAAGGACAAGTTATTTAACGGTATGAGGCAGTGACAAACCCTGAGCTGAATACAACCAGCTGTGGCTGCACACAGACTACAGGGCAAGCTGCGCTCACACGGAGACCATGCAGACAGCCGTAAACGGCGCTGCAAGGCCCAAAAACCCTCCTCTAGGTTATCCTATCTAGTGTTTTTCCACTATTTAGCTGGAGATGGCTGGAAAGACACTAATAGGAATTTTTAAAAAATTTTTTAAACAGGCTGCACTAATTGAAAAAAGGACAAGTTATTTTACAGTATGAGGCAGTGACAAACCTTGAGCTGAATACAACCGGCTGTGGCTGCACACAGACTACAGGGCGAGCTGCGCTCACACGGAGACCGTGCAGACAGCCGTAAACGGCGCTGCAAGGCCCAAAAACCCCCCACTAGGTTATCCTATGTAGTGTTTTTTCACTATTTGGCTGGAGACGGGTGGAAAGACACTAATAGGAAATTTTAGAAAAAATGTGCAGCAGGCTGCACTATGAGCAAAAAAGGACAATGGATAGAACTGTATGAGGCAGTGTGAACCCCCGCTGAGCGGAATACAACCTGGTATATGGCTGCACTCAGACTACAGAGTGAGCTGCACACACACACACACACACAGAGACCTTGCAGAACGCTGTTAAAACAGCGCTGCAAGGCAAGAGCAAGGTGAACTGAACAGTGAACACAGCGTTTGCTAAATTAGCCTTGGAAAAGCAAAATAAAGCAATTAGCTAACTCAACTGGCCCTCAGTTAGAACACAGCGTCCTGTCCCTAACTGAAATCACAGCAGAGTGAGCGCAAAATGGCGGCAGCGTTTTTTATAGTGCAGAGTGACATCATTTCAGCAGCCAATCACAGCCTTGCTAGTACTTACATGCCCACCATGCTAAACAGGATGTGCCCACACTTCCATTCATTCCTCATTGGCTGCTGCGTGCAGTTTGAATTCTGGGAACTTCCGATTCCGGTATCCGATACGCGGGAAGCATCGGAATTCGGTATCGGAATTCCGAAACCGCAAGTATCGGCCGATACCCGATACTTGCGGTATCGGAATGCTCAACACTAATAATAATATTGGTTTTTATTAAGTTGCCTAATAATTCTGCACAGTAATGGTTACCTGCACAAACAGATATCCTCCTAAGATAGCCAAATCTAAAAAAAAAACCACTCCAACTTCCAAAAATATTAAGCTTTGATATTTATGAGTCTTTTGGATTGATTGAGAACATAACATAGTAACATAGTAACATAGTTAGTAAGGCCGAAAAAAGACATTTGTCCATCCAGTTCAGCCTATATTCCATCATAATAAATCCCCAGATCTACGTCCTTCTACAGAACCTAATAATTGTATGATACAATATTGTTCTGCTCCAGGAAGACATCCAGGCCTCTCTTGAACCCCTCGACTGAGTTCGCCATCACCACCTCCTCAGGCAAGCAATTCCAGATTCTCACTGCCCTAACAGTAAAGAATCTTATTGATCAACAACATAGCTGTTGATCAATAATAAAAATAATCCTCTAAAATACAACTTGCCTAATAATTCTACACACAGTGCAGATATCATTTACAGTACACAAATTTATGATGACAGACTGGTACAGAGGACCCTGTCCTTGCGGACTTACATTCTACATTCTAGAATCTAATATATCTACCCAGCTTTTGAACAATCCATGAGGGTGAGTTACTATATGACAAGAGTATACTGGTGAACTGAACACAGACACTTTTCACACAGCATATGGTGCACACATAGTAAACATTTGTCTGATATTTCAATCGCATCCATACACGCAGTACTTCTGTACTTTCTCGCTCCCCACATCTTATGAAAATGCTCTAGTACCAATGGAAAAAAACATAAATCACATCTATTTGTGAAATCTCTTGCTTGGCTCACTATATCCTCTTATTCATTTCCTATCTGAGTACCAGGTTGCATACAAAAATGAGCATTTATGTTCACATAGATTGTCTTCACATGATTTTTCCCACTTCGCTACAAAATCACATACCGCCAGACCTGAGAACAGACAGGGTGGCGGTGTTAGTTTGCTCCTTTCATCACAATGTGCTTTCCAGGTCATCCCCCTGGTTCCCTCACTTACATTTCCTTCCTTTGAAGTCCACGCTGTCAGACTCTTTAAGCCCTTCTCCTTGCGAGTGGCAGTTGTTTATCGCCCTCCAGGCTCCTCCTGCCAGTTTCTAGATGACTTTGCCACCTGGCTTACTCACTTTCTATCCTATGACATCCCCATCCTCATCATGGGAGACTTTAACATCCCCATCAATGATCTCCTCTCCCAATCTGCCTCTGATCTTCTTTCTCTAACTTCTTCATTCGGCCACTCACAGTGTACTAATTCTCCTACGCATGAGGATGGGAATACTCTGGACCTGGTTTTCTCCCATCCCGGCTCGCTGCACAACTTTAGTAACTCCCCTCTCCCGCTTTCAGACAACAACCTTCTTTCCTTCTCTGTCAAGAATTGTCTCCTCACCCGGAACACCCCCACTTCCACACTTATCGGAATACACGTACCATTAATACACAGCAGCCTACGGACAATCTCCACACATCTTTATCCCCATCTCCTCCCTCTCCTGTCCAGACTTAGACTTAGCACTGTCACACTTCAATAATGCACTGAAGAATGCCCTAGATGAAGCAGCACCTTCTACACGCAGAAAGACCCGACACAGACAATGGCAGCCCTGGCACAGAATGCAAACACGCTTTCTTCAGCGCTGCTCAAGGTGGGCAGAGCGGCAGTAGAGAAAATCTCACTTAGCAGAAGACTTCATCCACTATAAGTTCATGCTCAAAACCTATAACTCTGCCCTTCATCTGGCCAAACAATTCTACTTCACCACCCACATCACCTCACTATCCAACAACCCAAAATTACTTTTTGAAACCTTAAATTCCCTCCTGAAACCTTAAGTACAGGCCCCTATCACCAACCTCAGCGGTGAGGATCTGGCCACTTATTTCCTAGAAAAAACCACATCCATCAGGATATCTCAGCCAAATCTCCTCAGTGCTTGGATCCCCTTCCCTGCCGCACCTCAAGCTCACTATACATCTTTGAGCCTGTTTCAGAAGAAGAAGTTTCCAAGCTCCTCGCTTCTGCTCGGTCGACAACCTGCAACAGTGACCCCATTCCTTCACATCTCCTGCAGTCTCTCTCACCAGTGGTCACTACTCACCTGACTAAAATATTTAACCTCTCTCTTTCTTCAGGTATCTTTCCCTCCTCATTTAAGCATGCCATCATAACCCTTTTACTTAAAAAGCCATCCCTGGACCAGAACTGCACTGCTAACTACAGACCTGTCTCCAACTTTTCCTTCATCTCTAAACTCCTGGAAAGCTTGGTCCACTCCCGTCTAATCCACTATCTCTCATATAACTCTCTTCTCGACCCCTTACAATCTGGTCTCCGCTCTTTACACTCCACTGAAACTGCCCTCATTAAAGTCTCTAATGATCTAATAACAGCTAAATCCAAAGGTCATTGCTCCCTGCTGATTCTCCTGGATCCCTCTGCCGCATTTTACTCTGTGGATCACCAACTCCTCCTCACTATGCTCCACTCTATAGGCCTCAAGGACACAGCCCTCTCCTGGTTCTCCTCCTACCTCTCTGACCACTCCTTCACTGTTTCTTTTGTCGGCTCCTCTTCCTCTCCTTGTCCCCTTACCATTGGGGTTCTGCAGGGCTCAGTCCTAGGCCCCCTCCTCTTCTCTCTATACACTGCCCCTATTGGACAAAGAATCAGCAGATTTGGGTTCAAGTATCATCTCTATGCTGATGACACTCAATTATACACTTCTTCCCCTGACATCACCCCTGTCCTAATTCAAAATACCAAGGATTGTCTGCTGTCTCTAACATCATGTCCTCCCTCTATCTGAAGCTAAATCTCTCCAAAACTGAACTTCTTGTGTTTCTCCCCTCTACTAACCTCACTCTACCTAACATCGAAATTACCCTGGAGGGTTCAACCATAACTCCCAAGCAGCATGCCCGCTGTCTTGGGGTCATTTTTGACACCGAACTTTCCTTTACTCCCTATATCCGATCACTCACTCGCTCTTGTTACCTGCATCTTAAAACCATCTCCAGAATCCGACCTTTTCTCACCTTTGAAACTGCTAAGACTCTTACTGTTGCTCGTATTCATTCTCGTCTGGACTACTGCAACTCTCTACTGATCGGTCTCCCTATTACCAAATTTTCTCCTCTCCAATCCATCTTGAATGCGGCAGCCAGGGTCATATTTCTGTCCAGCCGCTTCACTGATGCCTCCATCTTGTGCCAGTCATTACACTGGCTACATGTTCGCTACAGGGTCCTGTATAAACTCATCTCTCTCACCCACAAAGCTCTCCATATTTCTGCACCACCTTATATCTCCTCTCTCATCTCTGTCTATCGCCCTACACGTGCCCTCCGTTCTACAAATGACCTAAGACTAACAACTCCCGTAATCTGAACCTCGCACCTCCGTCTCCAAGACTTCTCTGGTGCTGCACCAGCTCTCTGGAATGCACTTCCCCAGACTATCAGGCTGATACCTGGCCCCGACCTATTCAGGCACGCTTTGAAAACCCATCTCTTCAAACAAGCCTACCACATCAACTACTCAGCAAACTAACTTTGCCCTGTTCCTTCCTTCCAAATATTATTCTGAATCTGCACCCTACTATTCTTCTGTCTCCACGCCCTCCATGCACACGATAACTGCACTTGATACTTGACTATTGCACTTAAACACATGGGCTGTTGACTGGATCATGCAGCTTTATATGAAAATCCCTATTTACTAATTGCCAGACCTGAAATAACAAGCACTTTTCACCTATTGTGTCCCCCCATTTGCTTGTAGATTGTAAGCTTGCGAACAGGGACCTCACTCCTAATGTCACTGTTTAAATTGTCTTAACTCGTACCAAATTTATTGTTTGTACATGTCCCCGCTTAATTGTAAAGTGCTGCGGAATATGTTGGCGCTATATAAATAAAAATTATTATTATTATTACTTATCAATTAACAACTGACAAGGCACCAATAAACTACTGAGCTAATATAATTAGCTAGTAGTGTTGAGCATTCCGATACTGCAAGTATCGGGTATCGGCCGATACTTGCTGTATCGGAATTCCGATACCGAGTTCCGATATTTTTGTGATATTGGAAATCGGTATCGGAGTGTGCGGTGCGTATGGTTCCAAGGGTCTGGTGGAGAGGAAACTCTCCTTCAGGCCCTGGGATCCATATTAATGTAAAAAATAAAGAATAAAAATAAAAAATATGGCTATACTCACCCCTCCGAAGAACCCTGGCTGTCACCGCTGCAAGTGTCCGCCTCCGTTCCTGAGAATGTAGTGAGTGAAGGACCTTCGATGACGTCGCGGTCACATCAGCGGTCACGTGAGCGGTCAGGTGACCGGTCACCTAACCGCGACGTCATCGAAGGTCCTTCACTCTCTGCAACTCTCAGGAACGGGGGCGGACACTTGCAGCGGTGACAGCCAGGGTTCTTCGGAGGGGTGAGTATAGCCATATTTTTTATTTTTATTCTTTATTTTTTACATTAATATGGATCCCAGGGCCTGAAGGAAAATTTCCTCTCCTTCAGACCCTGGGAACCATCGAGGATACATTCCGATATTTGTGTCCTATTGACTTGTATTGGTATCGGGATCGGCCAGATCCGATATTTGCCGGTATCGGCCAATACCATCCGATACCGATACTTTCAAATATCGGAAGGTATCGCTCAACACTATTAGCTAGCCAAAGCAGAATAAAAGTAATAAAGAAGGAAAGACATAGAACAAACATAGGACAAGCATAGCATAGCATAGCATAGCAATCCTATAGTTTGTAAACTTGCGAGCAGGGACCTCATTCCTATTGGTATCTATTTTGAACTGTGATTTTTGTTATGCTGTAATGTCTATTGTCTGTAGAAATCCCCTCTATAATTTGTAAAGCGCTGCGGAATATGTTGGCGCTATATAAATGAAATTATTATTATTATTATTATTATTATTATTATAGCAGAGCAGGATCAAGACAATGTAATTACAACCCTCACAGTATTAACAAACATTGACATCGTTACAAACAGACAGAAACCCTTGTTATAGATACAGACAAAACAAATGATGGAAAATCATCGCACTTCATAATGAAACAAAAACAATTGTTAACAGCACTTAAACAACAGACAAACAAGAGACAACAAATAACACTTTTTTTTTCTGTAGAACTAACCTCAGGCATATCTATTCTTGGGTACCTAGAGATGGGAGAAATAAATCAGAGAGAAATACTACTTGTTGTCTTTCCAAAATAATCTGATCTTTATTGTCTGGGCTGATCTTTTATAGTGCAATATCAGAGGAAATGAAGCGTTACATAATAATTTGGCAAAAATATAGGTTATACAATGGGTTGTCAAACACCTCCTGGGATACAAGATAGATTACATGAGAAAATGTTGGGGTACTTCCCGCATGTCAATAAGTTCAGGTTCAAAAGTTAAAGTTCTCTAGAGAATTTGGCTGAAAACATAGAATTTTTGGGTTGTTACAGACCATGTCGGTAAATTTGACAAACAACAACAACACGTCCTTGACAATTTCTAGAAATGAAAAACTGACCGCTGGCCATATGGAATGTCCACACATTGACAGATGATAACTGTGTTCATAGGTCAAGCTATTTCCAGGTATTTTAGTCAGAACAGAAATTAACTATTTCTTTCACAATGCCCCTCTTTTTACCATCTGACCTACCTTGACCTAGTTGATCCCTTCCTGTCACTCAGGTCTGCAAGATAACCCTACTTCACAAAATACATTGCTTGTCCTGTGTGTATCATGGGATACCAGCCCTGCTGCGCATCCATTCAGATTATACTAGTGATTCAGAGCCACTATCCCTTCCTAACCCTATCTTTTAAAAAGTGCTAAATGAGGGAATATTATGTATATATATATTTCTATGTCATAATATAATAATGTTTTATTAATATATTAAAATATGTGTTAGAAAATAGAATATGGTTTTTATTTGTTAGTATAATTCATAAAGTCCATATTGTCAATGAGTCTTTGAGTTCTCTGCTTTTTCTTTGTCTTTTATCAGACCATCGGCCTTCCGCAGTGCATACTATAATCAGCCAAATCCACTGAAGTTTGCTTGTTGCAGAATATGCATTCAAGTTGAAGTGCAGTTATAAGGATAGTCATCACGTGGGTCTGCTTTATCTCAGAGTCAGTATCAATTTTAGATTTACTTTTACCTGGAAAACATTTGCAATTAGAGCTGAGGTTTTCTTGAAAAGCATCACAAATAATTTTATCATCTCTGCAATGATCAATATCACAAAAAACTGCCTGAATTAGGAAATGAATTACTTCCAGATATCCATCCACCTATTCCTTTGAACAAATTAAAGGGATTTAACCATGAGAGCCATTTGGGGAGGGCTAAATTATCGAGTGAATCAGATTTTCGCTCCCCTTCCTTTATCAATTTAGCTTGTTCTATATCATGAGAGACCCTCATTAGTCCGGTGGGATCTATGTAGTGACAGCAAGCTGGTCCTACCACTTGACAGAATCCCCCTTGAGATGCTGTAAGATAGTAAAGCACCATAGAATGCTGTTTAGTAATAACTATAAGCTGCTTCATACATGCAGATTCTACATTAAGGCCATCAAAAAGGTAATCAGTTACATTGTCAAAGATACCACCCAGTTCCTCTATCATCTGAGCATTTCTTATGGTTCCAAACATATCACCCAGAGGGCCAGTTAAAACCATTCCTGATTTAAGATACCATGGGGTGTGCATTAAATGTTTTTCCCGTGGAGATGGTATACTGCGCTTGGCTCTCATATGGCTTGGAATATTACTATAAGGAAAATCTTTTTCCTCCCACACTCAGATTGCTGGTTCTAATCTAGCCAATGTACATGCACCTTCAGCCCTTTTGGAATCCATCTATATGCATTGCTACCACATACTATGTATACTCCCTTGGGTAATTCAAATTGAAACTCATTAATAAGAGCGATTGCTATAGAAACTGTAAGAGAGCAGGAATGAGGGATGCAGTGATGAGCAGGAGGCAGAACAAGAGTTAAAGTGCTTATTACAAGGGATACTCCATGTAGGGAGAGAAAGGGTTAAGGGGAAAGTAAAACTTGATTGAGTGTCAGGGTAGGAACAAACGGTTATGAAACTGGTAAACTTATCAGACTGACGGTTTCCAGGCTGTGGAAGCTTGAAATCCCACGGTGGCGCCATAAGTGATGCGTGAAGTCTCTGGTTTGTTCTTGATTGAAGGTGATGCACTGCCTCGCGACTGAAGCAGCGTATCCTGATTCTCTGAAGTGAGGTACCGGATTACCAGGGCGATGTCCACAAGGTGAAGCAGTCTCTGACACTACCGGAAGATGTCTCCGTACAGTGCTGGTCATGGGAATGAAACTACCCGGCTCTCGACAATCCTTCTTGTCAGTTTTAGGCCGCGCACTCATGGCAGTCAGTGGAACAATGTGGGTAAAAGCTTCTGTAGTGGGAGTGAGTGGACACACGAATTCACGTCCCTCACGTTCAGTGTACGCAGAGTCTGAGAAGCTGCAGCGTGGGCCTGTACTATTGCGTTAGTCCCACTGAGAGTGAGTCAACCAGCTCCTCTTTAGCTCTGACTTCCTGCCAAGTGTCCTACTTTGCCGCGCACCGTGCCTTTTATCCCTGACACACCCCCTACAGTCGAGTGCAAAGGTCTGTCCGGGTTGGAAAGCTCTCCCCCCAGCAACAATGGTGACAGCCCCGATAGTACGGGAACTGGCATGAGAGAAGCATTCCCGGCTATCTTCCTACATACCCCTCTACTTTTACTCACCATTCCACTGGCGAGTGTTCTTGTTAAGCGCGTGGGCAGTCTTCTTTCTCCTGTACAGTCTGATGCCAAATAAATTTATCCTGATTGTATCGATTGGGGGATATTTCAGCTGTTGTTCGTTGGAGCGCTGTAAGTTAGAAGGAGTAGTTGAGTCACCTTGGGTGGTTGAGTCAGGTTGCATGGGTGAGGGCGGCGGGGCATCCGTTCCCCCTAAAGCAGGCTCTTCAGGGCCTTCGGCTACTGATATTTCCTGTGGCTGTGGCCATTCTGTTTTTACTTCATCTTCACAATCTACCACAACTAGTGAGAGTACTTCAGTCACATTGTGCACCTCTTCTACCTGATCTGGGTCCTTTGACAGAGGGCCGAATGGTCCGAATTCTGATGGACTATACGGGTAGCGAAATTTTCTTCCCCTTCAGGCTGGTTTTCATAAACAGGCCCCTAGGAGCTGATTCAGCGTTTAAATTGATATGGGTTCTTCTCCCTCCGGTACTCTAGATTATCTCGTGGGCGTTTTTCTCGTACTAGTACATGGTCCCCAGCTTGGAGTTCTACCCCTCACAGCAAAGTCTTTTCTGCATGTTCAATTTCCTGAAATCCGGTGCGCACCAATCGATGTAAAGTTTCTAAATGATGGCGATGTTCTCAAACCCAGGTGGACACCTGTTGTGAATTCTGCTTTTGGGCTCCCTCCGGTGGTTGTAGGTGGTAATGCAGTTGTCCCTGGGCTGCAGTCCTGGACAGGTGTATCTGCTGATTGCAATTCTGACTGGGGTATTTAGGTTTGCAGGATTCATTAGTCCTTGCCAGTTGTCAATGGTTCTTGGGAGGTGTTGGACGTCTGTCTGGTTTCTCCTGCTTAGCTGCCAATTCAGCAAAGATAAGTGTCTGTTTCTTTTTCTATGGCACACATGCTGTGTGCTTTATTTTTGATTGTATTTCCTGCTCTGAGTGTAGGATTCTCTGGAGTTGCAGATATACGTTCCACGTCTTTAGTTAGATGGAGGAATTTTTTGTATAATCTGCTGTGGATATTTTTGGAAGGGTTTTTATACTGACCGCACAGTACTCTGTCCTATCCTTTCCTATTTTAGCTAGAGTTGCCCCTTTTGCTAAATCCTGTTTTCTGCCTGTGTGTATCTTTCCTCTCCTACTCACAGCCAATATTTGTGGGGGGCTGCCTATCCTTTGGAGATCTGCTCTGAGGCAAGGTAGTATTCCTATTTCCATTTATAGGGGTATTTAGTCCTTCGGCTGTGACGAGGTGTCTAGGTTTTGTTAGGCACACCCCACGGCTACTTCTAGTTGCGGTGTTAGATCAGGATTTGCGGTCAGTACAGTTACCACCTACTCCAGTTATAATTTTCATGCTGCTCCAAGGTCACCGGATCATAACAGTACAACTGGTCCATAATGAGTTAAATGCATCTCAGAAGAAGGGAAAAAAGGTGTTGAGCCATTTTTTTTTCTGCAGTCTGCTTTGTCTTCTCTTCCCTCTTTATCTATGGGTGGCTGAGGAGTCTTGTGCTAGCATGGATGTTCAGGAATTAGCTTCTCATGTAGACCAGCTTGCTGCTAGGGTACAGGGTATTTCTGATTATATTGTTCAGACTCCTGTTTTAGAACCGAAGATTCCTACTCCTGATTTGTTTTTTGGTGACAGGTCCAAATTTTTGAGTTTTAAAAACAACTGTAAACTGTTTTTTGCTCTGAGACCTCGATCCTCCGGTGATTCCATTCAGCAGGTTAAAATCGTCATCTCCCTGCTGCGTGGCGATGCGCAGGATTGGGCGTTTTCCCTGGAATCTGGGTATCCGGCTTTGCTTAATGTAGACTCCTTTTTTCAGGCTTTAGGATTATTATATGATGAACCTAATTCTGTGGATCAAGCTGAGAAGACCTTGTTGGCCCTGTCTCAGGGTCAAGAGGCGGCAGAATTGTATTGTCAGAAATGCAGAAAATGGTCTGTGTTGACTAAATGGAATAATGATGCTTTGGCGGCAATTTTCAGAAAGGGTCTTTCTGAATCTGTTAAAGATGTTATGGTGGGGTTTCCCACGCCTTCCGGTCTGAGTGATTCTATGTCTCTGGCCATTCAGATTGACCGGCGCTTGCGGGAGCGCAGAACTGTGCGCGCTGTGGCGTTGTCCTCAGAGCAGATTCCTGAGCCAATGCAGTGTGATTGGATTCTGTCTAGAACGGAACGACAAGGATTCAGACGTCAGAATGGGTTGTGTTATTATTGTGGCGACGCTTCTCATATCATTTCAGTCTGCCCTAAGTGGACAAAGAGGATTGCTAGTTCATTTACCATCAGTACTGTACAACCTAAATTTCTGTTATCTGTGTCCTTGATCTGCTCATTGTCATCATTTTCTGTCATGGCGTTTGTGGATTCAGGCGCCGCCTTGAACTTAATGGACTTTGAGTTTGCCATGCGTTGTGGTTTTCCCTTGCAGCCTTTGCAGAACCCTATTCCTTTAAGGGGCATTGATGCTACACCCTTGGCTAAAAATAAGCCCCAGTTTTGGACACATGTGACCATGTGCATTGTTGTGAATTCTGTGGTCAAGCTCCCTCCTGTGGTCATGAGTGGTACTTCGGCTGGTTCTGTCTATGAGCTTCCTCTGGTGGATGTGAGTGGGGCTGCGGCTTCTGAGTTTCCTTCCTCAGGTGATGTGGTGAAGTCGTTAGGTGCTGCTCTATTTAACTCCACCTAGTTCTTTGTTCCTGGCCTCCAGTCAATGTTCCAGTATTGGTCTTGCTCTCTCCTGGATCGTTCTTGTGGCCTGTCTGCTCTGCATAAGCTAAATTCTGCTTGTGTTACTTTTGTTTGCTATTTTTTCTGTCCAGCTTGCTATATTGGTTTTTCTTGCTTGCTGGAAGCTCTGGGACGCAGAGGGAGCACCTCTGTGCCGTTAGTCGGTACGGAGGGTCTTTTTGCGCCCTCTGCGTGGTTGTTTGTAGGTTTTTGTGCTGACCGCAAAGCTATCTTTCCTATCCTCGGTCTATTCAGTAAGTCGGGCCTCACTTTTCTAAAACCTATTTCATCTCTGTGTTTGTATTTTCATCTTTACTTACAGTCATTATATGTGGTGGGCTGCCTTTTCCTTTGGGGAATTTATCTGAGGCAAGGTAGGCTTATTTTTCTATCTTCAGGGCTAGCTAGTTTCTCAGGCTGTGCCCGAGGCGCCTAGGTCTGGCCAGGAGCGCTCCACGGCTACCTCTAGTGTGGTGTGATAGGATTAGGGATTGCGGTCAGCAGAGTTCCCACGTCTCAGAGCTTGTCCTATGTTATTAGTAACTATTAGGTCACTTGTGTGCTCTTAACCACCAGGTCCATTGTGTTTCTGAATCACCAGTTCATAACAGTGCATGGCACCAGCCCATCAGGAAGATTGTCGATTTCTGGTGTTGCATAATGTGCATGATGCTATCGTGCTGGGTTTTCCGTGGTTGCAGGTACATAATCCTGTGTTGGATTGGAAGTCCATGTCTGTGACTAGTTGGGGTTGTCAGGGGGTTCATAATGATGTTCCTTTGATGTCATTCTCCTCTTCTTCCTCTTCTGAAATTCCAGAGTTTTTGTCTGATTTTCAGGATGTATTCGATGAGCCCAAGTCCAGTTTCCTTCTACCGCACATGGACTGCGATTGTGCGATTGACTTGATTCCAGGCTGTAAGTTTCCTAAGGGTCGACTTTTCAACCTGTCTGTGCCTGAACATACCGCCATGCGGAGCTATATTAAGGAGTCTTTGGAGAAAGGGCATATTCGGCCATCTTCTTCACCGTTGGGAGCGGGATTCTTTTTTGTTGCTAAAAAAGATGGCTCCTTGAGACCCTGTATTGATTATCGCCTCTTGTATAAGATCACGGTCAAGTTTCAATACCCTTTACCTTTGCTTACCGATTTGTTTGCTAGGATTAAGGGAGCTTGTTGGTTTACGAAGATTGACCTTCGGGGGGCATATAATCTTGTTCGTATTAAGCAGGGTGATGAATGGAAAACTGCGTTTAACACGCCCGAAGGCCATTTTGAATACCTTGTGATGCCATTCGGGCTCACTAATGCTCCATCTGTTTTTCAGTCCTTCATGCATGATATCTTCCGGACTTATATTGATAAGTTCTTGATTGTATATTTGGCTGATATTTTGATTTTTTCCGATGATTGGGAGTCTCATGTGGAACAGGTCAGGATGGTATTTCAGATCCTTCGTGACAATGCCTTGTTTGTGAAAGGGTCTAAGTGTCTCTTTGGGGTGCAGAAGGTTTCTTTTTTGGGCTTCATTTTTTCTCCCTCGTCTATAGAGATGGATCCGGTTAAGGTTCAGGCCATTCATGATTGGATTCAGCCCACATCCGTGAAGAGCCTTCAGAAATTTTGGGGTTTTGCAAATTTTTATCGCCGTTTCATTGCTAATTTTTCCAGCGTGGTTAAACCCTTGACCGATTTGACGAAGAAAGGCGCTGATGTGGCGAATTGGTCCTCTGCGGCTGTCTCTACCTTTCAGGAGCTTAAACGTCGATTTACTTCTGCTCCGATGTTGCGCCAACCGGATGTTTCTCTTCCGTTTCAGGTTGAGGTTGACGCTTCTGAGATTGGGGCAGGGGCTGTTTTGTCTCAGAGGGATCCTGTTGGTTCCTTAATGAAACCGTGTGCCTTCTTTTCCCGTAAGTTTTTGCCTGCTGAACGCAATTATGATGTCGGCAATCGGGAGTTGTTGGCTATGAAGTGGGCATTTGAGGAGTGGCTTGGCTTGAGGGAGCTAAGCATCGTATTGTGGTCTTGACCGATCATAAGAATTTGATTTACCTCGAGTCTGCCAAACGGCTGAATCCTAGACAGGCTCGATGGTCCTTGTCTTTTTCCTGTTTTGATTTTGTGGTCTCGTACCTTCCGGGTTCTAAGAACATTAAGGCTGATGCCCTCTCTAGGAGTTTTTTGCCTGATTCTCCTGAGGTCTTGGAATCGGTCGGTATTCTGAAAGAAGGGGTGGTCCTTTCTGCCATTTCCCCTGATTTACGACGGGTTCTTCAGGAATTTCAGGCTGACAGACCTGACCGCTGTCCTGTGGGGAAACTGTTTGTTCCTGACAGATGGACTAGTAGAGTGATTTCTGAGGTTCACTTTTCCGTGTTGGCTGGTCATCCTAGCATTTTTGGTACCAGAGACTGGGTTGGTAGGTCCTTTTGGTGGCCTTCTTTGTCGCATGATGTGCGTTCTTTTGTGCAGTCCTGTGGGACTTGTGCGCGGGCCAAGCCTTGTTGTTCCCGTGCTAGTGGGTTGCTTTTGCCTTTGCCGGTCCCTGAGAGGCCCTGGACGCATATTTCTATGGATTTTATTTCTGATCTTCCGGTTTCCCAGAGGATGTCGGTTATCTGGGTTGTTTGTGATCGGTTCTCTAAGATGATTCATTTGGTGCCTTTGCCTAAATTGCCTTCCTCTTCGGATTTGGTTCCGTTGTTTTTTCAGCATGTGGTTCGTTTGCATGGTATTCCGGAGAATATTGTGTCCGACAGAGGTTGCCAGTTTGTTTCTAGGTTTTGGCGGGCCTTTTGTGCTAGGCTGGGCATTGATTTGTCTTTGCCATAAAGTGAGACTTTGAACTCTAGTAACCTCTCAGTGATGCACTGCAGGAGCAATTGTCTCCTGTCAGTGTGTCACTGAGGGTCCTATAGAGCAGTGACATCACCCGATGTCACTGTTCTGTAGGGGAGATCGTCGTGGGACACTCGCTATTAATTGCACTACGGCGGACAGGTGTTATGTTTGCTAATGACAGGTGTTATGAAGGCAATCCAGAAACACAGTGTGCTTAGCGATCAGAGCGCACACAGTGATCTGACAAATACCCAAAAATACAAGAACGAGCTCTGAGACGTGGAAACTCTGTAGACTGCACACCTGATCCTATCCTAAACACAACTAAAAGCGGCTGTGGATTGCGCCTAACAACTACCTAGGCAACTCGGCACAGCCTAAGAAACTAGCTAGCCTGAAGATAGAAAAATAGGCCTGACTTGCCCCAGAGAAATTCCCCAAAGGAAAAGGCAGCCCCCCACATATAATGACTGTGAGTAAGATGAAAAGACAAAACGTAGGGATGAAATAGATTCAGCAAAGTGGGGCCCGATATTGTAAGACAGAGCGAAGACAGTAAAGCGAACTTTGCAGTCTACAAAAAACCCTAAAGCAAAACCACGCAAAGGGGGCAAAAAAAAACCAACGTGCCGAACTAACGGCACGGCGGTACACCCTTTGCGTCTCAGAGCTTCCAGCAAAACAAAAGACAAGCTGGACAGAAAAAAAGCAACAAAAAAGCAAAAAGCACTTAGCTATACAGAGCAGCAGGTCACAGGAACAATCAGGAGAAGCTCAGATCCAACACTGAAACATTGACAAGGAGCAAGGATAGCAGCATCAGGCGGAGTTAAGTAATGAAGCAGTTAACGAGCTCACCAGAACACCTGAGGGAGGAAGCTCAGAAGCTGCAGTACCACTTGTGACCACAGGAGTGAATTCAGCCACAGAATTCACAACAGACAGGTAGTGTACGGTTTATTATTTTACATTTTTTGCAGGCGCTGAAGTATGGTAAGTATGGTTAAATGAAGAATATTAAAATACTTTTCCTAATGTGTGTGTTTTATTAACCCTTTACTAGTATTGGATTAATAATGGATAGGCGTCTTATTGAACCATACTTACCATACTTGAGCGCCTGCAAAAAACATAAAATAATAAACCGTATACTACCTGTCCGCCGTAGTCCAATTAATAACGAGTGTTCCACGACGATCTCCCCTATAGAACAGTGACATCGGGTGATGTCACTGCTCTATAGGACCTTCAGTGACACACTGACAGGAGACCATGGCTCCTGCAGTGCATCACTGAGAGGTTACTAGAGTTCAAAGTCTCACTTTATGGCAATTGCTGTGTGGGAAACTTTCTCACACAGCAATGCCAAAAGTGAGACTAGGGACTCTTTTTTTTAACAGCGGCGGATGAATACAATGCAGAAGGATACCTTCCTCCCATCATTGTGTTCCTAGAGCCCCTAGAGAGCGATCGCATCAGCTGATGCTGCCTGTTATGACCTGGTGGTCAGGACAATAATGGACCTGGTGGTTAAGAGCACACGGAATGACCTGATAGTTACTAATAATACAGACAAGCTCTGAGACGTGGGAACTCTGCTGACCGCAATCCCTAATCCTATCAAACACACTAGAAATAGCCGTGGATTGCGCCTAACGCTCCCTATGCAACTCGGCACAGCCTAAGAAACTAGCTAGCCCTGAAGATAGAAAAATAAAGCCTACCTTGCCTCAGAGAAATTCCCCAAAGGAAAAGGCAGCCCCCGACATATAATGACTGTGAGTAAAGATGAAAATACAAACACAGAGATGAAATAGATTTAGCAAAGTGAGGCCCGACTTACTGAACAGACCGAGGATAGGAAAGGTTACTTTGCGGTCAGCACAAAAATCTACAAAAAGATGACGCAGAGGGCGCAAAAAGACCCTCTGCACCGACTCACGGTGCGGAGGCGCTCCCTCTGCGTCCCAGAGCTTCCAGCAAGCAAGAAAACAAATTAAATAGCAAGCTGGACAGAAAAATAGCAAACCAAAGAAATACAAGCTGGAACTTAGCTTCTGATGGGAAGACAGGTCACAAGAACGATCCAGGAGTGAACTAGACCAATACTGGAACATTGACAGGTGGCATGGAGCAAAGATCTAAGTGGAGTTAAATAGAGCAGCAGCTAACGAATTAACCTCATCACCTGTGGAAGGAAACTCAGAAACACCCACCAGAGGAAGTCCATGGACAGAACCAGCCGAAGTACCATTCATGACCACAGGAGGGAACAGAATTCACAACAGTACCCCCCCCCCTTTAGGAGGGGTCACCGAACCCTCACCAGAGCCCCCAGTCCGACCAGGATGAGCCAAATGAAAGGCACAAACCAGATCGGCAGCATGAACATCAGAGGCAAAAACCCAGGAATTATCTTCCTGACCATAACCCTTCCACTTGACCAGGTACTGGAGTTTCCGTCTCGAAACACGAGAATCCAAAATCTTCTCCACCACATACTCCAACTCCCCCTCAACTAACACCGGGGCAGGAGGATCAACGGATGGAACCACAGGCGCCACGTATCTCCGCAATAACGACCTATGGAACACATTATGGATGGCAAAAGAAGCAGGAAGGGCCAAACGAAATGACACAGGATTGATAACCTCAGAAATCATATACGGACCAATGAAACGAGGCTTAAACTTAGGAGAGGAAACCTTCATAGGAACATAACGAGACAACAACCAAACCAAATCCCCAACACGAAGTCGGGACCCACACAGCGCCGGCGGTTAGCGAAACGTTGAGCCTTCTCCTGGGACAATGTCAAATTGTCCACCACATGAGTCCAAATCTGCTGCAACCTATACACCACAGTATCTACACCAGGACAGTCTGAAGACTCAACCTGCCCTGAAGAGAAACGAGGATGGAAACCAGAATTGCAGAAAAACGGCGAAATCAAAGTAGCCAAGCTGGCCCGATTATTAAGGGCGAACTCAGCCAACGGCAAAAAGGACACCAAATCATCCTGATCAGCAGAAACAAAGCATCTCAGATATGTTTCCAAAGTTTGATTAGTTCGTTCGGTTTGGCCATTTGTCTGAGGATGGAAAGACGAGGAAAAAGACAAATCAATGCCCATCCTAGCACAAAAGGATCGCCAAAACCTTGAAACAAACTGGGAACCTCTGTCAGAAACGATGTTCTCCGGGATACCATGTAAACGAACCACATGCTGGAAAAATAATGGCACCAAATCAGAGGAGGAAGGCAATTTAGACAAAGGTACCAAATGGACCATCTTAGAAAAGCGATCACAAACCACCCAAATGACCGACATCTTTTGAGAGACGAGGAGATCCGAAATAAAATCCATAGAAATATGCGTCCAGGGCCTCTTCAGGACCGGCAAGGGCAAAAGCAACCCACTGGCACGAGAACAGCAGGGCTTAGCCCGAGCACAAGTCCCACAGGACTGCACAAAAGAACGCACATCCCGCGACAAAGACGGCCACCAGAAGGATCTAGCCACCAAATCTCTGGTACCAAAGATTCCAGGATGCCCATCCAACACTGAACAATGAATCTCAGAGATAACTCTACTAGTCCATTTTTGCAGCACCTGCCGCAAATCAGGGGAGATGGCAGACAAAATTACCCCCTCTTTGAGAATACCCGCCGGCTCAGGAACACCCGGAGAGTCAGGCACAAAACTCCTTGACAGGGCATCAGCCTTCTCATTCTTAGAGCCCGGAAGGTACGAAACCACAAAATCAAAACGGGAGAAAAATAACGACCATCGAGCCTGTCTCGGATTCAACCATTTGGCAGACTCAAGATAAGTCAAATTCTTGTGATCTGTCAAGACCACCACGCGATGCTTGGCTCCTTCCAGCCAATGACGCCACTCCTCGAATGCCCACTTCATGGCCAAAAATTCACGATTACCAACATCATAGTTACGCTCAGCAGGCAAAAACTTTCTAGAAAAGAAAGCACATGGCTTCATCACCGAGCCATCAGAACTTCTTTGCGACAAAACAGCCCCTGCTCCAATCTCAGAAGCATCAACCTCAACCTGAAACGGAAGCGAAACATCTGGCTGGCACAACACAGGGGCAGAAGAAAAACGACGCTTCAACTCCTGAAAAGCCTCTACAGCCGCAGAAGACCAATTGACCACATCAGCACCCTTCTTGGTCAAATCAGTCAACGGTTTAGCAACAGTAGAAAAATTAGCGATGAAGCGCCGATAAAAATTAGCAAAGCCCAGGAACTTTTGCAGGCTCTTCACAGATCTCGGCTGAGTCCAATCGTAAATGGCCTGGACTTTAACAGGGTCCATCTCGATAGTAGAAGGGGAAAAAATGAACCCCAAAAATGAAACCTTCTGAACTCCAAAGAGACACTTGGACCCCTTCACAAACAAGGAATTCGCACGAAGGACCTGGAACACCATTCTGACCTGCTTCACATGAGACTCCCAATCATCCGAAAAGACCAAAATATCATCCAAATACACAATCAGGAATTTATCCAGGTACTCTCGGAAGATGTCATGCATAAAGGACTGAAATACTGATGGAGCATTGGAAAGCCCGAATGGCATAACCAGGTACTCAAAATGGCCCTCGGGCGTATTAAATGCTGTTTTCCATTCATCGCCTTGTTTAATACGCACAAGATTATACGCCCCTCGAAGATCTATCTTGGTGAACCAACTAGCCCCTTTAATACGAGCAAACAAATCAGACAACAACGGCAAAGGATACTGAAATTTGACTGTAATTTTATTAAGAAGGCGGTAATCAATACAAGGTCTCAAAGAGCCATCCTTCTTGGCCACAAAAAAGAACCCTGCACCTAACGGTGATGACGACGGGCGAATATGGCCTTTCTCCAAGGATTCCTTTATATAACTCCGCATAGCGGCGTGTTCTGGCACAGATAAATTGAACAATCGGCCCTTAGGAAACTTACTACCAGGAATCAAATTAATTGCACAATCGCAATCCCTATGAGGAGGTAGGGCACTGGCTTTGGGCTCATCAAATACATCCCGATAATCCGACAAAAACTCTGGAACTTCAGAAGGAGTGGAAGACGAAATAGACAAAAATGGAACATCACCATGTACCCCCTGGCAACCCCAGCTGGACACAGACATAGATTTCCAGTCCAATACTGGATTATGAACCTGTAGCCATGGCAACCCCAAAACGACCACATCATGCAGATTATGCAACACCAGGAAGCGGATATCCTCCTGATGTGCAGGAGCCATGCACATGGTCAATTGGGTCCAATACTGAGGCTTATTCTTGGCCAAAGGCGTAGCATCAATTCCTCTCAATGGAATAGGATACTGCAAGGGCTCCAAGAAAAAACCACAGCGCCTAGCATACTCCAAGTCCATCAAATTCAGGGCAGCGCCTGAATCCACAAATGCCATAACAGAATAGGATGACAAAGAGCAAATCAGAGTAACAGACAATAGAAATTTAGACTGTACCGTACCAATGGTGGCAGACCTAGCGAACCGCTTAGTGCGCTTAGAACAATCGGAGATAGCATGAGTGGAATCACCACAGTAAAAACATAGCCCATTCCGACGTCTGTGCTCTTGCCGTTCAGCTCTGGTCAAAGTTCTATCACATTGCATAGGTTCAGGTTTATACTCAGATAATACCGCCAAATGGTGCACAGTTTTACGCTCACGCAAGCGTCGATCGATCTGAATGGCCAAGGACATAGACTCATTCAGACCAGCAGGCATGGGAAACTGTTGTGAATTCTGTGGCCAAGCTCCCTCCTGTGGTCGAGAGTGGTACTTCGGCTGGTTCTGTCTATGAGCTTCCTTTGGTGGATGAGAGTGGTACTGCGGCTTCTGAGTTTCCTTCCTCAGGTGATGAGGTTAAGTCGTTAGGTGCTGCTCTATTTAACTCCACCTGGTGCTTTGATCTAGTTCTATGTTCTAGTATTGGTCTTGCTTCCTCCTGGATCGTTCCTGTGGCCTGTCTATCCTGCATAAGCTAAGTTTTGCTTGTGTTATTTTTGTTTGCTATTTTTTCTGTCCAGCTTGCTATATTGGTTTTTCTTGCTTGCTGGAAGCTCTGAGACGCAGAGGGAGCACCTCCGTACCGTTAGTCGGTGCGGAGGGTCTTTTTGCCCCTCTGCGTGGTTGTTTATAGGTTTTTGTGTTGACCGCAAAGTTATCTTTCCTATCCTCGGTCTATTCAGTAAGTCGGGCCTCACTTTGCTAAATCTATTTCATCTCTGTGTTTGTATTTTCATCTTACTCACAGTCATTATATGTGGAGGGCTGCCTTTTCCTTTGGGGAGTTTCTCTGAGGCAAGGTAGGCTTATTTTTCTATCTTCAGGGCTAGTTAGTTTCTCAGGCTGTGCCGAGTAGCATAGGGAATGTTAGGCGCAATCCACGGCTACCTCTAGTGTGGTGTGATAGGATTAGGGATTGCGGTCAGCAGAGTTTCCACGTCTCAGAGCTCGTCCTTTGTTTTTGGTAATTGTCAGGTCACTTTGTGTGCTCTGGACTTCAATGTCCATTGTGGTTCTGAATTACCTGTTCATAACAGTACTGGAGGCCCAAAGTACTAATGCTTCTCAATAGAGGGAAAAGAGAAGTTCTGAGACCTTTTTTTTTCTTTGCACTGTGTTCTGTCTTTCTTTTCCCCTTTACATCAGGGTGGTTCAGAACACAGGTGTGGACATGGACATTCAAGGTCTGTTCTCTTTGATGGATAATCTCGCTATAAATGTACAGAATATTCAATATTTAGTGGTTCAGAATCCTATGTTAGAACCTAAAATTCCTATTCCTGAGTTATTTTCTGGAGATAGAGTTAAGTTTTTGAATTTTAAAAATAATTGTAAACTATTTCTGGCTTTGAAACCCCGCTCCTCTGGTGACCCAGTTCAACAAGTTAAGATCATTATTTCTTATTTACGTGGCGACCCTCAAGACTGGGCATTTTCCCTTGCGCCAGGAGATCCTGCATTATGTAATATTGATGCGTTTTTTCTGGCGCTCGGATTGCTGTACGACGAACCTAATTCAGTGGATCAGGCAGAGAAAAATTTGCTGGCTCTGTGTCAGGGTCAGGATAAGATAGAGATTTATTGTCAGAAGTTTAGAAAGTGGTCCGTGCTCATTCAATGGAATGAATGTGCGCTGGCAGCTATTTTCAGAAAGGGTCTCTCTGAAGCTCTTAAAGGGAACCTGTCACCTGAATTTGGCGGGACTGGTTTTGGGTCATATGGGCGGAGTTTTCGGGTGTTTGATTCACCCTTTTCTTACCCGCTGGCTGCATGCTGGCTGCAATATTGGATTGAAGTTCATTCTCTGTCCTCCTTAGTACACGCCTGCGCAAAGTAATCTTATCCTGCGCAGGCGTGTACTATGGAGGACAGAGAATGAACTTCAATCCAATATTTCGGCCAGCATGCAGCCAGCAGGTAAGGAAAGGGTGAATCAAACACCCGAAAACTCCGCCCATATGACCCATATGACCCAAAACTGGTCCCGCCAAATTCAGGTGACAGGTTCCCTTTAAGGATGTCATGGTGGGATTTCCTATGCCTGCTGGTCTGAATGAGTCTATGTCTTTGGCCATTCAGATCGGTCGACGCTTGCGCGAGCGTAAATCTGTGCACCATTTGGCGGTATTATCTGAGCATGAACCTGAGCCTATGCAGTGCGATAGGACTTTGACCAGAGCTGAAAGGCAAGAACACAGACGTCAGAATGGGCTGTGTTTCTACTGTGGTGATTCCACTCATGCTATCTCCGATTGTCCTAAGTGCTCTAAGCGGTTCGCTAGGTCTGCCACCATTGGTACGGTACAGTCGAAATTTCTTTTGTCCGTTACTTTGATCTGCTCTTTGTCTTCCTATTCTGTCATGGCATTTGAGGATTCAGGCGCTGCCCTGAATTTGATGGACTTGGAGTATGCTAGGTGCTGTGGGTTTGTCTTGGAGCCCTTGCAGTGTCCTATTCCATTGAGAGGAATTGATGCTACGCCTTTGGCCAAGAATAAACCTCAGTATTGGACCCAGCTGACCATGTGCATGGCTCCTGCGCACCAGGAGGATATTCGCTTTCTGGTGTTGCATAATTTGCATGATGTGGTCGTGTTGGGGTTGCCATGGCTACAAGTCCATAACCCAGTATTAGATTGGAAATCAATGTCTGTGTCCAGCTGGGGTTGTCAGGGGGTACATGGTGATGTTCCATTTCTGTCTATCACATCATCCACCCCTTCTGAGGTCCCAGAGTTCTTGTCTGATTACCGGGATGTATTCGATGAGCCCAAGTCCAATGCCCTACCTCCGCATAGGGATTGTGATTGTGCTATCGATTTGATTCCTGGTAGTAAGTTTCCTAAGGGTCGACTGTTTAATTTATCTGTACCTGAGCACGCCGCTATGCGGAGTTACGTGAAGGAGTCTTTGGAGAAGGGTCATATTCGCCCGTCATCGTCGCCATTGGGAGCGGGGTTCTTTTTTGTGGCCAAGAAGGATGGTTCGCTGAGACCTTGTATTGATTACCGCCTTCTAAATAAAATTACGGTCAAATTTCAGTACCCCTTGCCGCTGCTGTCTGATTTGTTTGCTCGGATTAAGGGGGCTAGTTGGTTCACCAGGATAGATCTTCGTGGTGCGTATAATCTTGTGCGTATTAAACGGGGCGATGAATGGAAAACAGCATTTAATACTCCCGAAGGCCATTTTGAGTACCTAGTTATGCCATTCGGACCTTCTAATGCTCCATCAGTGTTTCAGTCCTTTATGCATGACATCTTCCGAGAGTACCTGGATAAATTCCTGATTGTATACTTGGATGATATTTTGGTCTTCTCGGATGATTGGGAGTCTCATGTGAAGCAAGTCAGAATGGTGTTCCAGGTCCTGCGTGCTAATTCTTTGTTTGTGAAGGGGTCAAAGTGTCTCTTTGGTGTTCAGAAGATTTCATTTTTGGGGTTCATTTTTTCTTCTTCTACTATCGAGATGGACCCTGTTAAAGTTCAGGCCATTTATGATTGGACTCAGCCTACATCTCTGAAGAGTCTGCAGAAGTTCCTTGGCTTTGCTAATTTTTATCGTCGCTTCATCGCTAATTTTTCTAGCATTGCTAAACCGTTGACTGATTTAACCAAGAAGGGTGCTGATGTGGTCAATTGGTCTTCTGCTGCTGTGGAAGCTTTTCAGGAGTTGAAGCGTCGTTTTTCTGCCCCTGTGTTGTGCCAACCAGATGTTTCGCTTCCGTTCCAGGTCGAGGTTGATGCTTCCGAAATTGGAGCAGGGGCTGTTTTGTCGATTGGAGCAGGGGCTGTTTTGTCGCAGAAAAGTTCTGATTGCTCGGTGATGAAACCATGCGCTTTCTTTTCCAGGAAATTTTCGCCTGCTGAGCGAAATTATGATGTTGGCAATCGAGAGTTGCTAGCCATGAAGTGGGCATTCGAGGAGTGGCATCATTGGCTTGAAGGAGCTAAGCATCGCGTGGTGGTCTTGACTGATCACAAAAACTTGACTTATCTCGAGTCTGCCAAACGGTTGAATCCTAGACAGGCTCGTTGGTCGCTGTTTTTCTCCCTTTTTGACTTTGTGGTTTCGTACCTTCCAGGCTCTAAAAATGTGAAGGCGGATTGTTGTGAGTTCTGTTTTTGGGCTCCCTCTGGTGGTTACTGATGGTACTGGGTGACTTGTGTTCTCTGCGGTCTCTGGTGTCCACCTGTTCCATCAGGTTATGGGAGTTTCCTATTTAACCTGGCTTTTTTGTCATTTCCTCGCCGGCTATCAATGTAATCAGCGTGTCTTTTTACCTCTGCTCCCTGCGTCTGTTATCTTCAGGACAAGCTAAGTTTTGATTTTCCTGTTCCACGTTTTGCTTAATTTTTGTCTTAGTCCAGCTTGCAGATATGTGATTCCTTGCTGCTGGTTGCTCTAGTGGGCTGAAATTACTCCTCATGTTCCATGAGTTGGCACATGAGTTCAAGTAATTTCAGGATGGTTTTTTGAAGTGTTTTTCGCTGACTGCGCAGTTCACTTTTGTATCCTCTGCTATCTAGCTTTAGCGGGCCTCATTTTTGCTGATTCTATTTTCATAACTACGTATGTGCTTTCCTCTCATTTCACCGTTATTACATGTGGGGGGCTGCTATTTCTGTGGGGTGTTTCTCTGGAGGCAAGTGAGGTCTGTGTTTCTTCTTATAGGGGAAGTTACGGTAATCCTTCGGCTGGCGCGAGACGTCTAGGAATCATCGTAGGCACGTTCCCCGGCTACTGCTAGTTGTGTGTTTAGGTTCAGGATCGCGGTCAGCTCAGGTTCCATCACCCTAGAGCTTGATTTGTTTTTGTGCTTGTCCTTTTGTGATCCCCTGCCATTGGGATCATGACAGCGGATGCCCTGTCTAGGAGTTTTGTTCCCGATTCTCCGGGGTTGCCTGAGCCGGCGGGTATTCTCAAAGAGGGGGTAATTTTGTCTGCCATCTCCCCTGATTTGCGGCGGGTGTTGCAAAAATTTCAGGCTAATAGACCTGACCGTTGCCCAGCGGAGAAACTGTTTGTCCCTGATAGGTGGACGAATAAAGTTATCTCTGAGGTTCATTGTTCGGTGTTGGCTGGTCATCCTGGAATCTTTGGTACCAGAGATTTGGTGGCTAGATCCTTTTGGTGGCTGTCTCTGTCGCGGGATGTGCGTTCTTTTGTGCAGTCCTGTGGGATTTGTGCTCGGGCTAAGCCCTGCTGTTCTCGTGCCAGTGGGTTGCTTTTGCCCTTGCCGGTCCCGAAGAGGCCTTGGACACATATCTCTATGGATTTTATTTCGGATCTCCCTGTCTCTCAAAGAATGTCGGTCATTTGGGTGGTTTGTGATCGCTTCTCTAAGATGGTCCATTTGGTGCCCTTGTCTAAATTGCCTTCCTCCTCTGATTTGGTGCCGTTGTTTTTCCAGCATGTGGTTCGTTTACATGGCATTCCAGAGAACATCGTTTCTGACAGAGGTTCCCAGTTTGTTTCGAGGTTTTGGCGAGCCTTTTGTGCTAGGATGGGCATTGATTTGTCTTTTTCCTCGGCTTTCCATCCTCAGACAAATGGCCAGACTGAACGAACCAATCAGACCTTGGAAACATATCTGAGATGTTTTGTTTCTGCTGATCAGGATGATTGGGTGTCCTTTTTGCCTTTGGCTGAGTTCGCCCTTAATAATCGGGCCAGCTCGGCTACTTTGGCTTCGCCATTTTTCTGCAATTCTGGGTTCCACCCTCGGTTCTCTTCAGGGCAGGTTGAGTCTTCGGACTGTCCTGGTGTGGATACTGTGGTGGATAGGTTGCAGCAGATTTGGACTCATGTAGTGGACAATCTGACTTTGTCCCAGGAGAAGGCTCAACGTTTCGCTAACCGCAGGCGCTGTGTGGGTCCCCGACTTCGTGTTGGGGATTTGGTTTGGTTGTCATCTCGTTATATTCCTATGAAGGTTTCCTCTCCTAAATTTAAGCCTCTTTTCATTGGTGCATATAGGCTTTCTGAGGTCCTTAATCCTGTGTCTTTTCGTTTGACTCTTCCAGCTTCTTTTTCCATCCATAACGTGTTCCATAGGTCATTGTTGCGGAGATACGTGGCACCTGTGGTTCCATCTATTGATCCTCCTGCTCCGGTTTTGGTTGAAGGGGAATTGGAGTATATAGTGGAGAAGATTTTGGATTCTCGTGTTTCGAGACGGAAACTCCAGTATCTGGTTAAGTGGAAAGGTTATGGTCAGGAAGATAATTCCTGGGTCTTTGCCTCTGATGTCCATGCTGCCAATCTGGTTCGTGCCTTTCATGTGGCTCATCCTGGTCGGCCTGGGGGCTCTGGTGAGGGTTCGGTGACCCCTCCTCAAGGGGGGGTACTGTTGTGAATTCTGTGGCCAAGCTCCCTCCTGTGGTCGAGAGTGGTACTTCGGCTGGTTCTGTCTATGAGCTTCCTTTGGTGGATGAGAGTGGTACTGCGGCTTCTGAGTTTCCTTCCTCAGGTGATGAGGTTAAGTCATTAGGTGCTGCTCTATTTAACTCCACCTGGTGCTTTGATCCTGGCCTCCAGTCAATGTTCTAGTATTGGTCTTGCTTCCTCCTGGATCGTTCATGTGGCCTGTCTATCCTGCATAAGCTAAGTTTTGCTTGTGTTATTTTTGTTTGCTATTTTTTCTGTCCAGCTTGCTATATTGGTTTTTCTTGCTTGCTGGAAGCTCTGAGACCGTTAGTCGGTGCGGAGGGTCTTTTTGCCCCTCTGCGTGGTTGTTTGTAGGTTTTTGTGTTGACCGCAAAGTTATCTTTCCTATCCTCGGTCTATTCAGTAAGTCGGGCCTCACTTTGCTAAATCTATTTCATCTCTGTGTTTGTATTTTCATCTTACTCACAGTCATTATATGTGGGGGGCTGCCTTTTCCTTTGGGGAATTTCTCTGAGGCAAGGTAGGCTTATTTTTCTATCTTCAGGGCTAGTTAGTTTCTCAGGCTGTGCCGAGTTGCATAGGGAGCGTTAGGCGCAATCCACGGCTACCTCTAGTGTGGTGTGATAGGATTAGGGATTGCGGTCAGCAGAGTTTCCACGTCTCAGAGCTCGTCCTTTGTTTTTGGTAATTGTCAGGTCACTTTGTGTGCTCTGAATTTCAATGTCCATTGTGGTTCTGAATTACCTGTTCATAGCAGGAAACCCCACCATGACATCCTTAAGGGCTTCAGAGAGACCCTTTCTGAAGATTGCTGCCAGGGCACATTCATTCCACTGAGTGAGCACAGACCACTTTCTAAACTTCTGACAATATATCTCCGCTTCATCCTGACCCTGACACAGAGCCAGCAAGATTTTCTCTGCCTGATCCACTGAATTAGGTTCGTCATAAAGCAATCCAAGCGCCAGGAAAAATGCATCAACATCACGCAATGCCGGATCCCCTGGCGCAAGGGAAAATGCCCAGTCTTGAGGGTCACCACGTAACAAAGAAATAATGATCTTTACTTGTTGAACAGGGTCACCTGAGGAGCGAGGTTTCAAGGCAAGAAACAATTTACAATTATTTTTGAAATTCAAGAACTTAGATCTATCACCAAAAAACAAATCAGGAATTGGAATCCTAGGCTCTGACATCGGATTCTGAACCACAAAATCTTGAATGTTTTGTATCCTTGTAGTGAGATTATCCATCCAAGAGGACAGACCTTGAATGTCCATGTTTACACCAGTGTCCTGAACCACCCAGAGGTAAAGGGGAAAAGAGAGACAAAACACACTGCAAAGAAAAAAAAAATGGTCTCAGAACTTCTCTTATCCCTCTATTGAGATGCATTAGTACTTTGGGCCACCTGTACTGTTATGACCTGGTGGTCAGGACAATAATGGAC
The DNA here is from genome assembly GCF_032444005.1 of Ranitomeya imitator. Classification (NCBI taxonomy): domain Eukaryota; kingdom Metazoa; phylum Chordata; class Amphibia; order Anura; family Dendrobatidae; genus Ranitomeya; species Ranitomeya imitator. The sequence goes on from NC_091288.1 coordinate 63,657,747, forward strand.
CTGGTGGTTAAGAGCACACGGAATGACCTGATAGTTACTAATAATACAGACAAGCTCTGAGACGTGGGAACTCTGCTGACCGCAATCCCTAATCCTATCAAACACACTAGAAATAGCCGTGGATTGCGCCTAACGCTCCCTATGCAACTCGGCACAGCCTAAGAAACTAGCTAGCCCTGAAGATAGAAAAATAAAGCCTACCTTGCCTCAGAGAAATTCCCCAAAGGAAAAGGCAGCCCCCCACATATAATGACTGTGAGTAAAGATGAAAATACAAACACAGAGATGAAATAGATTTAGCAAAGTGAGGCCCGACTTACTGAACAGACCGAGGATAGGAAAGGTTACTTTGCAGTCAGCACAAAAATCTACAAAAAGACCCCGCAGAGGGCGCAAAAAGACCCTCCGCACCGACTCATGGTGCGGAGGCGCTCCCTCTGCGTCCCAGAGCTTCCAGCAAGCAAGAAAACAAATTAAATAGCAAGCTGGACAGAAAAATAGCAAACCAAAGAAATACAAGCTGGAACTTAGCTTCTGATGGGAAGACAGGTCACAAGAACGATCCAGGAGTGAACTAGACCAATACTGGAACATTGACAGGTGGCATGGAGCAAAGATCTAAGTGGAGTTAAATAGAGCAGCAGCTAACAAATTAACCTCGTCACCTGTGGAAGGAAACTCAGAAACACCCACCAGAGGAAGTCCATGGACAGAACCAGCCGAAGTACCATTCATGACCACAGGAGGGAGCCCGACAACAGAATTCACAACAGCTGCCGTTCTCCACTGGAGATAGTCGTGGGACACTCGTGGATTTCTGCGGATCAGAGAGTATATTGGTTGTTTGTTATTTTAATCTTTTTTACAGATTATACTGGCTTCGGGGATCAAAATGACAAGCAATGGTGAGTATGTACTCTATGTTATATGTACTGTATGTCTGTATGTATGTATTGTATGTAATGTATGAATGTATTGTAGGTCTGTATGTAATGTATGAATGTATTGTATGTAGTATGTATGTAGCATGTATGCAGGTAGTATGTATGTATGTATGTAGCATGTATGCAGTATGTATGTAGTATGTATGTAGTATGTATGTAGTATGTATGTAGCATGTTGAATGTATGTAGTATGTTGTATGTATGTAGTATGTATGTAGTTTTTTTTTACATTCAACACATTAGCCGGATGATGGGACTACTACTGTCCCATCATTGGCTAATGTGTCAATCACTGCCATTGTAGCAGGCATAGCCCGATGGGACTTGTATTCCCATCGGACGATGCCTGCACACCCGCACAGACCCCTGACAGGCCACACAGACCCCCGAGATGCCCGTACAGACCCCCGGCAGGCCGCACACACCCCAGAGAGGGCCGCACAGACCCCCAGCAGGCCGCACCGACCCCCGGCAGGCTGCACAGACCCCCGAGAGGTCCGTACAGACCCCCGGCAGGCTGCACAGACCCCCGGCAGCCCACACAGACCCCAGAGAGGGCCGTACAGACCCCCAGCAGGCCGCATAGACCCCTAACAGGCCGCACAGACCCCCAATAGGCCGCACAGACCCCAGAGAGGCCTGTACAGACCCCCAGCTGGCCGCACAGACCCCCGGCTGGCTGCACAGACCCCCGGCAGGCCGCACAGACCCCCGAGAAGCCCATACAGACCCCTGGCAGGCCGCACAGACCCCCAATAGACCGCACGGACCCCCGGCAGGCCCGCACAGACCCCCCCTCTCGGTCACGCACAGACCCCACACGCACACACAGATGCAGTCTCCGCCCACGCACTGCCCACACTCCATTATAGTGCATCATTGCACTATAGGAACTTCCGATTCCGGTATCCGATATCTTAAAAATATCGGAACTCAGTATCGGAAATCCGATGCAGCGAATATCTCGCTGATACCCGATATTTCTAGTATAGGAATGCTCAACACTAACAACAGTATAATCTCTAAAATGAATAAAAACGCAAAATGCATTGTTACAAATTATTAGGCACAGTAGAATTTCTAAACATTTGATGTTTTAAAGAACTGAAAATGCTCGTTTGTGGAATTTGCAGCATAAGGAGGTCATTCGTAGATTGTGAGCCCTCGCGGGCAGGGTCCTCTCTTCTCCTGTACCAGTTGTGACTTGTATTGTTTAAGATCATTGCACTTGTTTTTATTATGTATACCCCTTCTCATATGTAAATGGCCATGGAATATATGGTGCTATTATAATAAATAATAATAATAATGCTCCCTGAACTAAAAATGTATTTAACTCCAAAACATCCTAACAGGCCAACTTACATGTTAAAGGGAACCTGTCACCCCCCTTAGGTGTTTGTAACTAAAAGAGCCACCTTGTGCAGCACAAATGCTGCATTATGACAAGGTGGCTTTTTTAGTTATGATGCCTGCACACTCTGAAATAATCACTTATAAAATGTGCCCCCTCTTACCCTGAAATGTTCCTGGAGGTGGGTCTTTCCTTGCTAACAGACGCAGCACAGCCGTCACTCCGGGCCTGTGCGTGCCGGGCGCCGCCTCCTCAGCGCTGTTTTCAAATGAGCCGGCCCCTGCGCTCTTTTCTCATGCCTTGGGCATGCGCAGTGAGCTCTGCCCGTCCTCTGTTCTCATTTGCAGTCTAGCTGACTGCGCCTGTGCGGCCGCCCTGCCAGACATCCCGCTCCGCAGTGTCTTCTGATTTATTCACATTGCAGCAGCCACACAGGCGCAGTTACAAACGCCTGAGGGGAGTGACAGGTTCCCTTTAACATAGGAACCCTTCTTTGATATCACCTTCACAATTCTTGCATCGATTGAAGTTGTGAGTAGTGTTGAGCGATACCGTCCGATATTTGAAAGTATCGGTATCGGATGGTATCGGCCGATATCCGAAAAATATCGGATATCGCCGATACCGATATCCGATACCAATACAAGTCAATGGGACACAAATATCGGAAGGTATCCTGTAATGGATCCCAGGGTCTGAAGGAGAGGACACTCTCCTTCAGGCCCTGGGATCCATATTCATGTGTAAAATAAAGAATAAAAATAAAAAATATTGATATACTCACCCTCTGACGCGCCCTGGTCGTCACCGCTTCAACCGCCTTGCTTTCGTTCCGAAGAATGAGCGCGTTAAGGGCCTTCGATGACGTCGCGGCTTGTGATTGGTCGCTGAGCGGTCATGTGACCGCTCACGTCACCAATCACAAGCCGCAACATCATCAAAGGTCCTTAACGCGCTCATTCTTAGGAATGAGCGCGTTAATGACATTCGATGACGTCGCGGCTTGTGATTGGTCGCGTGAGCGGTCACATGACCGCTCAGCGACCAATCACAAGCCGCGACGTCATCGAAGGCCCTTTACGCGCTCATTCTTCGGAACGAAAGCAAGGCGGTTGCAGTGGTGACGACCAGGGCGCGTCAGAGGGTAAGTATATCAATATTTTTTATTTTTATTCTTTATTTTACACATTAATCTTAATCGCGATACCGATTCCCGATATCACAAAAATATCGGAACTTGGTATCAGAATTCCGATACCGCAAATATCGGCCGATACCCGATACTTGCGGTATCGGAATGCTCAACACTAGTTGTGAGTTTTTGGAGAGTTTCTGCTTGTATTTCTTTGCATGAAGTCAAAATAGCCTCCCAGAGCTACTGTTATGATGTGAACTGCCTCCCACCCTCACAGATCTTTTGCTTGATGATACTCCAAAGGTTCTCTATAGGGTTGAGGTCAGGGGAAGATGGTGGCCACACCATGAGTTTATCTCCTTTTATGCCCATAGCAGCCAATCACTGAGAGGTATTCTTTGGAGCATGAGAGGGTGCATTATCATGCATGAAGATGATTTTGCTCCTGAAGGCAGGTTTCTGCTTTTTACACCAAGGAAGAAAGTTGTCAGTCAGAAACTCGATATACTTTGCAGAGGTCATTTTCACACCTTTAGGAACCTTAAAGGGCCCTACCAGCTGTTTCCCCATGATTCTGGCCCAAAACATGACTTCTCCACCTCCTTGCTGACGTCACAGCCTTGTTGGGACATGGTGGCCATCCACCAACCATTCACTACCATCCATCTGAACCATCCAGGGTTGCTCTACACTCATCAGTAAACAAGACCATTTGTAAATTAGTCTTCATGCATGTCTGAGCTCACTGCAACCATTTGTGCTTGTGAACACTGTTTAGGGGTGGCCGAATAGTAGGTTTATGCACCACAGCAAGCCTTTGAAGGATCCTACACCTTGAGGTTCGAGGGACTCCAGAGGCACCAGCAGCTTCAAATAACTGTTTGCTGCTTTGTAATGGTATTTTGGCAGCTGCTCTCTTAATCAAATAAATTTGTCGGTCAGACACCTTCCTCATTATGCTTTTCTCTGCATGAACTCTTGTCTGTGTTCTGTTTCAGTCACAAATCTCTTCACAGTACGATGATCACTCTTAAGTTTTCATGAAATATCTAATGTTTTCATATCTTGACCAAGGCATTGCACTATTTAACGCTTTTCAGCAGCAGAGAGATCCTTTTTAGTTCCCATATTGCTTGAAACCTGTCGCCTGCTTAATAATGTGGAACATCATTTTTAAGTAGTTTTACTTTAATTAGAGTCACCTGGAAAACTAATTATCACATGTGTTTAAGATTGATTTCAGTGATCTATTGAGCCCCGAGACACAATACCATCCATGAGTTTATTTGAAAAACAAAACAATTAAATCTTTATGACACTTAAATCCAATTTGCATAATAATTTGGAACACAGTGTAGAGGCTGAAATTTTTGACCATTCTTCATTGCAAACTAGATTTAGCTCAGTGAGGTTGAATGGAGGCATCTGTGAACAGCAATTTTAACCTGGCTGACTAGGTACAATTGTAACTATTCCGTTTTTTAAAATTGCAATAACTTTTTTTCGAAAAGCCGCAGAGGGCTGAAATTTCGTGACATCTCTGCAGTTTTGGTCCAGAATATATTGGCCAAATATCACAGTGGAGGTATATATGAAGGTACCTCTGCAGCCTAACGTTGTAAAATTATGCAGCCTGACGAAGGTTAAAGTCTAGCCACAGGTTCTCAATGGGATTTAGGTCTGGACTTTGACTGGGCTAGTTAAAAACATGATTATGCTTTAATCTAATCCATTCCATTGTATCTCTGGCAGCAAGTTTAGGGAAGTCATCCTATTGGAAGGTGAACCTATGTAGGGGGATGGGCATGTTGCCTACACTCCTTGAGAAACCTTCATTTAATATTGTAGAGTGTAATGTGTGGTGTGTACTGCGTGATTCATAATATTATGTGATGTTAAGTATAATGGCCACAAGATGGCACTAACATTGTTATAGTCTGTCCAGCACCAGACAGTGAGTAGTGTAAGTCCATAGTTTAACCCAGAGAGGGAGGGTATATGCAGCAGCATCAGAAAGGACTTCCTGGTAGTCAGAAAGAGCCCAGAGTGTGCAGAGTAAAGACTTCAGGCAAAAGGAAGAGAATATATATACCATTGTAGCTACTAAGCATCTGCAGTAAAGAAAGTCAAGTGTTGTTATACTAGAACACATCTTCTCCTATGGAGAAATCAAAGGACGTGTTGCTACAGGATTGAGTCTATGACTGTTGTGGACTGGATACTAACAGTAGCTGTAAGGGGCCATAGCGTAACTCCTTGACCTGTGCGGTCGACACAGAGAAAAAAGTGACAGTAGTATTATACCTCAACCCGTTCAGTCCCCACACAAGAAAATGGAAGCTCCCAATATAGTGCAGTGCGCTGTGCAAAAAGTAGAGGAAGTAACTGAAGAAAATAGTGTTTTCAGGGAAGAAGGAGATGTGTGTGTTCATGTCGCTTGTGGGTAAAGAAATGTCTTTGAAGATAAATGCCCCCTCTCTGCTGTATATAGTTCATATCAAGTTATTCTGCAGTCAAAAGAAGTTTAATTTTAAATGGTGGTCTTCTTTCAGGCGTCCCGGTCCACTAGCCAAAACCTCATGGACCAGGGATAGCATAACGCTACTCAGACAACACAGAGTGAGGTTAAATCAGTGTGGCAATCCTTTATTGAGCCACAAAACAGGCAGATAACACGTAGAACAGTCCCAGCAAAATACAATAATGGTGCACATTGCAGAGTCTCACCCTTCTCCTGATTCGTCGGAATAAATGGCAGCTGTTACTTCAGAGCTTCCAGGGTCAGCTATCCCACCTGTGGCACACAGACACAGAGGAATTATCGACAATCATAGGAAGATGACAGTCCATTCAGGTACAAGGGCAGTTGACCTTAGGGTCACAACCTGGCTTCATCTTCCAGAGTCGACTATCCCACCTGTGGCATGCACACAGAAAGCAGGTAGCAGGCGTAGGAAGATGACAGTCCATTGAGGTATGAGGCCAGTTGACTCGAGGGTCATATCCAGGCTTCTCTAAATATTTCCATGGAGCCAGGTGACCGGTGTTCCCAATCCTGGTTTTCTCCAAATGTATCCATGGTTCAGCAACAGTCAATGGAGCAGATTTGTATTCTTCCAACCAGGGCCGAAGTCTTCTAGGCCAGCATCCTGTAGAATAATAAATCTGTGTCCCTTGAGATGGAGCCATGATGTCTTGGCTGCTGTCCTGTCTCTGGATGTTTGGATGTTTTGGTTGAATCTCTAACTTGCTCTCTCTCTCTGTCTCATAGAGGCATATCACCTCATTTTATGTTTAACAAGTGTCCTTCAGTCCAGCATCACAGATAAGGGGAAGAATGGTGATGACCAAGTTGCCTTGTTTGATTATGTAATCTATTTGCATAGATTTTCCTCCTCCTCACTGACTGTGGAAATTTCACATTAGACCTTGGAAATCAAGGTCCCAGAGTCTGGAGGAAGTGTGGAGATGAACATAATCCAAGCTGCTTGAGGTCTAGTGTGCAGTTTCCACAATCAGTGAGGTTTTGGGTAGACATGTCATCTGCTGGTGTAGGTCAACTGTGTTTTCTCAAGACTAAAGTGAGCACAGCCGTCTACGAGGAGATTTTAGAGCACTTCATGATTACCTCTGATCACCTCGATGCTATGCCGTATTGATGCAGTAATTGATGCAGCTCGTGCCAAAAAAACAAGCCCTCACATGACTCTGTCAGGTGAAATATGGAAAAATTATACTTAACTATTGTGAGGCAAAAACTAGTTTTCGCAATAAAAACATCTTTTAGTGTGTGACAGCATCCAAACATAAAAACGGGATATAAATCTGGTTTGGCTGTAATCGCTCCAACCCAAAGAATAAAGTCGCCTAATCAATTATACCATATGAGGAATGGCGTAAAATATAAATAAGCCCAATTCTTCACATGCGTTTGATTTCTTCATTCTGCCTCCCAAAGGTCACAGTAAGCCTCAGCGCACATTTATCCTGCGCTCCGTACTGAGCACTTACATCAGGGTTTCCATGTAAATATCTGAAATACGTGATTCATTCTGAACCTCTGGCGAAAGATTCCCTATAATGAGGCAGATGGAGGTACTGTGGACGCCATCTGACATGTGATCAGGCAGTGTCTGTCTTTTTAGGTGAGCATAAAAGTGCAGTCAACCACGGTTTTGTGCACTTCTGAAAAGAAAGGCAACACTGAATGGAGGCCGGATAGAGTCCATAGTAACTCTGCTGTCTAATTATAGTGAGTGGATACCTCGGGGGTTTCATCTGAATCACGTCAGTCAGAGATTCAGATGGAAACCCCAAAGTAAGTGCTCAGCGTAGAGCGCTGGATTAATGCGATCCTAAACATTATATAAAATGTTCCCAATTAAAGCTTCAACTCAATCCACAAAAAAGCAAGTCCCCACTCAGGTCCATCATCTGTTAATGGAAATATAGGGGCTTCCACCTTACTGGTAGCAAAAAGTCTCTTGAAAAGCCCCTCAAAAGAAATTCATCAAATTCCTAAATCCAAATGCCCCCTCCCTTCTGAGGCCCAATGTGTCTAAACCACATATAGCCCACGTTTGGCATTTCTGTAATTGTGAGAGCCCGCCTAATTTATAAGTGCATGTTTTCAGAAGTATGAGCTGGGCATAACATTCTAGTCACTACAATGTACTGGGCACTACAATGGAAGTTTGCAATTTTCACTCAGCAACATCCACTGCTGCTTGTTTCTGGAAAACACCCGTGGAGTCAAAATAATCACTACACCTGTAGATACATTCCAAAAGGGATAGAATTTCCAAAATGGTGTCATTTGTGAGGGGATTCTGCTTTTCTAGCACTTAGGGGCTCTGTATGTGAAGTTTGCAAACTATTTTAGGAAAATTTGTGCTCCAGGAGGCAAAAAACGCTCCGTCCCTCCCGAGTCTTTCTGTATGGCTAAGCAGTACAGCACAGCCACTTATTAGGTATTTCTACATTCAACAGAAATTGTGGAATACATTTTGGTGCCATTTTTCCCATTTCCCAGTATTAAAATGAAAAATTTGGTGCTAACACAATTTTAGTTGTAATTTTTTGTATTCACTGCCCAATGGTATAGATTTTTGTGACACATTTTTGGTGTCAATATGATCACTGCACCCCTAGATGAATTCATTGACAGGTTACATTTTTAAAATGGGGTCACTTATTGGTGGTTTTGGTGTTCTGGCACTTCAGGGGCTCTGCCAATGTAACATGACGCCATCAAACCATTTCAGCAAAAACTGAACTGAAAAATGGCACTACTTCCCTTCTGACCTTTGCACTGTGCCTAAAAAGTAGTTTTTGACCACATATGGTTTATCGATGAACTCAGGAGAAATTGCACAACACATTTTGGGGTACATTGTTTCTGCTACCCTTGTGAAAATACAAAATTTGGGGCAAAAAAAGCATTTTTTGTGGGAAAAATTTGATTTTTTTTTATTTTCATGGCTCAGTGTTATAAACGTCATGACTCTGGACAGGATGGTGCCGCCTCCATCCTGGTCAGGTCAGGGTTTATTTTAGTCTGCCTCTCTTTGGTTCTGGGGAGGCTATTTAATGTTGGCAGTTCCTGGATTGTGTGTCAGTGATACTTTCGTAAACTTGGCGTGTGGTTGCTGACCCAGGTTCTCGTCCGTAAACGTTGTGCCTCTGTGTTAGTGTGCCTTGCTGTGTATGACTCGGTTTTGTTCTCTGACTTCTGTCTTTGCATTCTGCTTTGTACTGCTCTGTCTCTCTTGGTTATCAGACCCCTTGTCTTGTCCCTGTTTACTCTTTGTCTTATCCCTAAGGTACTTCACTCCCTCCTGGCTTTTGACCCTCGGCTCTATTCGACTATGTTTTCTGTCTATGCCCTGCACACTGTATGTTCAGTGTCATTCCCTACACTAACGTGCTGTGGCTCTGCCCCCTGGTCACGTGACTGCTCTTTGTCAGGTCCTTGAGTTCGGCATGACTTGTTTCTGCACTCACTACTGCACTCACTACTGATAGCGCCCCTAGGCATTCCAAGTGACACCTTAGGTGTCATGACATTATCATCGACCCATACAATTCTTCAGGGGGGGTTTGTATTTGTTGTGGACCTGCTGCATGCTCTGACTGATCAGGTATCTAACCTCACTAAGATGATGCAGAATCTATCTGTTGAGCAAAGGGCGTTGGTTGCCTCTCACCAACAGGTACAGAGGGAGCTGGCAGATACTGTTAATACTGTTCAGGGTGCCTCTCTGTCTGGCAAATGGGAGGGTACGGTGTCTGATGTTTCCTTCTCCTCTCCTGAACCCTCTATCAAACTTCTGGATACCTTTTCTGAGGATAAGAAAAAATTCCGAGTATTAAAAGAAAGTTGTAAACTACTTTTTTCTCTGCGCCCTCGGTCCTCGGGTGATGAGAATCAAAGGGTGGGGATAGTTATTTCCCTGTTACATGAGGGGCCGCAGTCCTGGGCTTTCTCCCTATCTCTTACCTCTTCTGAGCGAATGTCTGTTGATCGGTTCTTCGAGACCTTGGGTCTTATATATGATAAACCTGATCGTGTGAGACTGGCAGAGGACACAGTTATGAGTCTGACCTAGGGAAAGCGCTCAGCTGAGTGGTACTGTTCTGCGTACAGGCAATGGGCTTCTGAGGTTTCATGGAATGACTCGGCACTCAGAGGGCTATTCCGTCGGGATCTCTCCAAGCATTTGGCCCTGCATCCAACACCCGACTCTCTGGAGGAGGCCATGATCCAGGCCGTCCATATAGACCACAGGCTGGGAGGGAGAGCGGTGTTGTACCACAAGATGCTCCTTTGTTGCTGGGGAAGTCAGAGCTTTCGTCGTCGGTTGAGCCCATGGAGGCGGGGGCTGTCTCCATGAAGGAAAGGAGAGGACACGCCACAGTGAGAAAAAACTCTGCTTCCATTGTGGAAAGCCAGGTCATTGGATTAAGGACTGTCCCTCATGTCCTCCGGATTCTAAGGTCTCTGGAAACAACTAGGTTTGGGTAACTGCTGAGGAGGTTACACAGACCCACAGGTACTTTCTTCTTCATCCTTCAGACTACTGTTAAAGGTGGAATTAGGTGTGAACTATGTTTTTTTCCCTCTTCTGCTTTTGTAGGTTGTGCGTCTTCAGGGACCTTGATTGACTCGAGGTTAGTGGCTCACTGTGAGATAGGGACAGTCAGGTTGGACAAACCCATGAAAGTGACTATTGGCTCAACCCCATTCACCAAGAACGGGATCCGCTCTGTTACTAAAGAGTTTGTCCTTAAGGTGGGATCTGTTCATTTGGAGCATATAGCCTCATTCTGGACAACCTCCCTGCTGGTCTGGTTTTGGGGTTTCCTTGGCTACAATGTCATAATCCAGTCAGTGACTGGGAGGCACGGGAGATTGTTAAATGGGGATCCAACTGTGCAAACAAATGTCTGAATTCTGTGTCTGTGTCATCCGTTGGTCTGGAGGGTATTCTGAAGTACCTGAAGGACTTCGAGGACGTGTTCTCCAAAAGTCAGGTCGAGGGGTTACCATCGCACAGCCCTTTTGATTGTGCCATTGACCTGATTCCTGGGGCTAAATTGCCAAAAGCCCGATTGTATAACTTTTCTGGTCCCGAGTGAAGGAATACATATCGGAGAGTCTCCGCAAGGGGCATGTTCACCCTTCCGTGTCTCCTGTTGCTGTACATAGTGGATGCTTTCCTGAAACGGAAAGTACTTGCAAGCAGCATAATACAAAGAATAGCAGGTTTACCCAGAATCCTTTGCAGTAGGCGGAGCTATGCAAATCATCTCTTTCCACCCCAGTCTAATCCACAGTGCTTGGAACCGCCAAGCGTGCAATGCTGCGGATAAGTTTCTAAATTTACACAGCCAACCAATTCCTACCTGTGGACATGTGTTTCGGGCTTTAGGCCCTCATCAGCACAGGGCTGGAATTGGTTGGCTGTATGGAGTGGGGCTCGGTGAGCAAGCGATACATATATGCTAGCCACCTTAGGGAGAGACCCAAGTTGCGTCCCGCTACATTTAGCCCAACTTGGGTCTCTCCCTAAGGTGGCTAGCATATATGTATCCTGTTGCTGTAGGGTTTTTTCTTTAAAAAAAAAAGAGATGATGGTCTCCACCCATGCCTTGACTTTTGGGAACTAAATAAGATTACTGTAAGAAACACATATCCCCTCCCACTCATTCCTGATTTGTGTAACCAATTGTCCAGGGCCAAATTTTTTTCAAAACTTGACTTGCGGGGGGCATATAACCTCATCCGGGTAGGGGAGGGGGATGAGTGGAAGTCTGCATTTCTCACCTCAGAGGGGTTGTTTGAAAACTTACTTATGCCGTTTGGTCTCACCAATGCCCCTGCAGTTTTTCAGAACTTCATCAATTATGTGTTCTCTGATTTTATTGAGCGGTTTGTGGTAATATAATTGGATGACATTCTAGCTTATTCACTTGACAAGCAGTCACATATTGGTCAACTTCGGGCGGTTTTTCAGAGACTCAGGGAGAACCAACTTTTCGCTAAGCTAGAGAAATGTTCGTTTTTCGCACAGGAACTGCGATTATCTCTAATGAGGGGTTTCGTATGGATCCAAAAAAGGTGCAGACCATTGTAGATTGGATTCAATCCCGGGACCTGAAGGGCCTTCAGCGCTTCTTGGGATTTGCCAATTACTACCGGAGGTTTATTAAAGGATTCGCTCAGGTGGTCAAGCCCCTCACTGACTTGACACAGAAGGGGTTGACATTAAGAATTGATCTGCCTTAGCGGTAGCGGTGTTTTTACTCTCAAAAAATGTTTTATGACTGCCCCGATTCTTATTCAGCCCCACCCATCTGAACATTTTGTGGTGGAGGTTGATGCCTTGGAGGTGGGGGTGGGGGTAGTGTATTTTATAGAAAAAAATTCAGATGCTTTAATCCACAAACAGTGCATTAATGGTAATTAGATAAGACAGAAGCTATGTTTTTCTACTTCTGTAAACCCCCTTTAATAGAGCCATATCCTACTGGCTAGGGTAATGGTAAAATCCAGTCATATATTTAAGAGGAAAGGGAATGCACCATGCAAAACTCAAAATGAAAAAATGCCCCAGAATCCTTATTTGATGGGAAATACAAGTAAATTATAAGGAAGATATGTGACATGAACTGACAGGTCTACCTTTTGCATAACTTATAATAGGATTGCAATACTTCACTCAATGGCTTACCATCTTATTATACTTACTTTTAGTTTTACATAGGATAAAACCATGTTAGTGATTTCATCGGAGGCTGGAATCATATGCTTTTGATATATTAAGGAAAATGCCTTCTTCTTGAATAAGTTGACTGCCATGATGATCGGTGCTTGATTTGAGTGTTGCTAGTTGTAATGTTAAAACCTGTTAAACAAATAGAATTATTATTGCAGTGTGGGAGTGGATAACTTTCGACCATTTTAAAAAAAAAATCACATCCTGTGAACCTATACAAACACATATAGATATATTAGTATTTTTCTAAACTGTAAAAAAAAAATCTTATTTTTTGGCACAGTTAGGCTAAGTGCACACGTTGCAGAATTGCCACGGAAATATCCGCGTCAATTCCGCAACTCCTTCCTCGAGTATATCGAATGCAGAAATGTCATGCGTATTCCCGCTAAACACTAGCATTTTGCAAGCGTAATTAGCTTGCAGAATGCTAGCATTTTCCAAGCGATCTTTAGCATCGCTTGGAAAACTGATTGACAGGTTGGTCACTCTTGTCAAACATAGTGTTTGAGAAGTGTGACCAACTTTTTACTATTGATGCTGCCTACGCAGCATCAATAGTAAAAGATCTAATGTTAAAAGTAATAAAAAAATACAAAAATGGTTATTCTCACCATCCGGCGTCCCGATCTCCTCAGCGGTGCACGCGGTGGCTTCTGTTCCCAGGGATGCTATGTGCGAAGGGCCTGCGATGACGTCACGGTCACGTGACCGCGATGTCATCGCAAGTCCTTTGCACTCAGCATCCCGGGGAACTGAAGGCGCCGCATGCCCCGCTGAGAGGCGGGAGGACTCCGGGGGCCATCAGAAGGTGAGTATATCACTATTTTTTATTTTAATTCTTTTTTTAACAATTATATGGTGACCAGTCCGTAGAGGAGAGTCTCCTCTCCTCCACCTTGGGTACCATCCGCACATGATCCGCTTACTTCCCGCATGGTGGGCATAGCCCCATGCGGGAAGTAAGGGAATCAATGCATTCCTATGTGTGCGGAATCCCCACGATTCTGCAAATTAATTAACATGCTGCGTTGTTTTCCGGAATGCGTTTCCGCTCAGGAAAAAAACGCAGCATGTGCATGCAAAATGCAGATTGCATTCTATTAATAGGATGCTGAATGTAAGCATTTTTTGTGGTTTTATCGCATTTTTATAGCGAAAAAACATGAAAAAAAAATCCGGAATGTGTGCACACAGCCTAAATGTTGTGGTAAAAAAGAAAGAGGGGTGGGCATGGTTTGGGGCTTTCCCCCCGAATGTGCGCAAAACATATTTAGAAGGTCACAGAAAAGAAAATATTATTTCTTAAAAGTACAATACTATAATGTAGTGGAAGCAATTCAGTTCCCACTGTGAGTTTTTGATGTTGCGCATTTTCACTGTGCACAAAATGCAGTTTCATACATATCCAGAAAAAAAGGTTGCATTTATTGAAATCTCTTGCCCACTGTGCTTTTTTTCATGCAGTGCAAACTGACCTACGGTGTGTTTTTTAAACTGTGATTTGTTGGCATTTTGACATGATCAGGGGTAATAAAAGAACAGGCGCCACACCGGCCGGCACACGCCATTGCACAGCTCAGTGACACTTTTTATGGAAGGGAGAGGGTGCTTGCCTATGATTGTGTGTGCACAGTATAATGATTCAGAGGTCCTTTAGTGTCAATACTGGTGCTGAATCTGGACCATCATACTCCATCATACTAATAGCCTTACTAAGGGCTAATTGTTTGATTTGCTGTTTGTATCACATACATTCTGCATTTACTACAGGGAGGTAGAGAGAGTGGCAGAACACAGGGATTGTGGCTGTGCAGTTCGTTGCCAAATATATAGCTGCATTTTTATTTGGAGGATGAAAATATGTAATATATTTTGATCCATCAAGTATTATGTGCTTTGTGTTTCTTTTTTCTGTTATGTAACACGCCAAAAAATAATTGAAAAATGTGTGTGGGTTAAATTTCGTACCCATAAACTATTCTGTGTTCTCTGGAATGTTTTATATATAACACTCCAAAATGGGTTAAAAAATTTGGCACAGTTACATTTCTCAGCCATTTTGATATAGGAAAGATATATATCTTGGTACCGTATTAGCCAGCCGATAGAAAAATAATTAGAATTGAGAATTCTCAGTGGTTGATACCTTTTAATGGCTAACTGAAAAGATGGTAACAAATTGCAAGCTTTCGAGACTACTCTGGTCCCTTCGTCAGGCAAGACTAATAGAAATTCTGAAGAATCACATATTTATGCATGACTGTTAGAAGGAACTAAACAAGTTGGTATCTTTTTTGCCTGACGAATCCACAAGAGCCGATGACCTGAAACCAGAAAGTAAAATAATAGGGACATTCTACATGCTTCCCAAAATCCATAAATCTGGAAATCCAGAAAGACCAATTATTTCTTGTGTGGGTACCCTTACTGAGCAGGTATCTAGATGGGTAGAGGGTATTCTTAAACCACTGGTAAAGGATACACACATCTACATTCAGGACACAACTGACATATCAGCAATAGGTCCTCTACCAGAAGGAACCATCCTGGCCACCATGGATGTGGAATCTTTGAACACTAATATCCCACACCAGGATGGACTAAATGCTTGCAAATTCTTCCTGGAAAATTCAGGGATTGATGCTGATTCTGTAGTGAAACTTATAAAATTCATCCTCACCAGAAATTACTTTGAATTTGACAACAAGATGTATCTACAGGAGAATGGTACAGGCATGGGAAGTAAAATGGCCCCACAGTATGCAAATCTTTTCATGGCCAAGCTTGAAAGCGACTTTTGTCCTCATGTCCCATCAGGCCTCAGGCCTACTACCGTTACATTGACGATATTTTAATCATCTGGACGGAGTCTGAGCCATAGCCAAAGATGTTCCATGAACAGTTTAATCAATTTCATCCCACCATCAACTTAACACACATCTACTCCAGCACTGAAATTTAGTTTTTGGACACCATCATTAGGCTGCAGAACAATGAAATAGAGACATCCCTGTATCAGAAGCCAATCGACCACCCAACATACCTTAAATGGGACAGTTTCCATCCAAAACACATAAAAACTCTATTGTCTACAGCCAAGCCATCAGATACAATCGTATATGTTCCAACCCCATGGATAGAGATGAACACCGTGGTGGCCTCAGAAAGACTTTTTTGAATCAGGGTTACCATCCAAGAACAATTCAAAACCAAATTACAAGAGCAACTAGAATATCAACGAATCACCTGCTACATTACAAAGCTAAAGAAGAATATAACCGGGTGCCTTGAGTAGTCACCTACAATCCAAATCAGGAGGTGCTAAGGGGAACTGCATGGAAATTACAACCTTTACTACAAAAAGATGCCTGAATACAATCCATTTTTCCAGACCCCCCACTACTGTGTTTTAGGCAGCCCCCAAGTCTAAGAAGTATCATTGTCAGAAGCTTCCTGTCCTCTCAATCAGCTGCAGGAACCTTTCCTTGCAATCAGAAAAAAAATAAAACCTGTCCATTCATAATGACCACGGACAAGATAAAGATGCCCAATTCACATCAGGACTACAAGATCCCAGGTACTTTTAGCTGCATCACATCTAATGTGGTGTACTTAATTATAAGTAACAAATGTCCATCTGGGGTCTGTATGTGGGGGAGACAGGGCAAAAACTGAAAACAAGGATGAACTCTCACCGCCACAGAATAAGAGAAAAAAGAATAGATGTACCTGTGGTAAGACATTTTTGTCTCCCTCATCATAGCACCAGGGACATGAGATTACTTGTGTTAAAGGGTAATTTCAAATCTCAGAGAGACAGAAGAGTTTGGGAGTATAAACTGATGATGACCTTTGACACACTCAGTGCAATTAAGGAATTTGCTCCTCAGACCATGTTTGGTCATCATAACACAGAACCAGACCAATTCAGAGGACCATAAGAAATTTAGACTTCCTTATCTATGAACTGTTGCAATATTTATGGACACAACTGTTTATCACTTTCACATAATGGTAGTTATGCTTCAGGTCACTTGCCTTATCTATGGCATTATTCCTGGGCTGTATTGTGCATAAATATGTTGTTCTTCAGAATTTGTGTTAGTCTATGCCTGATGAAGGGACCTGAGTAGTCTCGAAAGCTTGCAATTTGTTACCATCTTTTCAGTTAGCCATTAAAAAGTATCAACCACTGAGGTCTCTCAATTCTAAATATTTCCCAACCATACACTATTGTGTGGTATGGGGTACTTTTCTGTGATTTATAAAACTGAAAAAAGCATTAAACTATTTTGTAGGGTAAAGTTTCTTAGCCATACAGTATTCCATAGTCTGGTGTACATTTCTGTGAAATCTAACACTCCAAAATAAAGAGTTTATAAGTGTAGGAGTACCACTATGATACTTTGTTCACAATATTTGAATGAGGAAATACAGTTGGTGCCTTCAAGGATGTATGGATGACCCTGCTTGTAATTTTTGACAAGATTTGCAGTTAGTGCATAGTCTTTATGAGTCAAGGAGCACCAATACATGAAAATTTGAACAGAATGTGTATGAGGCCCTATTTTATGTCTAATACAGGGTGTATCTAAGTGACTCTGAGTCCCTTATTTTTTGCAGCTCTTGCCTTCCTCATAAATTACACTGAAATGTCCAATCTTTTAATAAAAAAAAATACATTTTGGTTTACCGTATATACTCGGGTATAAGCCGAGATTTTCAGCCCAAATTTTTGGGCTTAAAGTGCCCCTCTCGGCTTATACTCGAGTCACGGTCGGCGGCAGGGTCGGCGGCTGAGGGGGAGAGAGGTCTGAGGCATACTCACCTAGTCCTGGTGCTCCTGGCGCTCCTGGCGCTGTCCCTGCAGTCCCACGGTCTTCGGGTGCCGCAGCTCTTCCCCTGTTCAGCGGTCACGTGGGACTGCTCATTAAAGTCATGAATATGGACTCCACTCCCATAGGGGTGGAGCTGCATATTCATTCCTCTAATGAGTGGTGCCAGTGACCGCTGACAGAGGAAGAGGCTGCGGCCCCCGGAGACCAGCTGTCCGGGAGAAGGAGCCAGGGACACCGGGAGCAGGTAAGTATTGCATATTTACCTGTCCGCGTTCCACCCGCCAGGCGCCTCTCAGTCTTCCCGTCCTCTGGCTCTGACTGTTCAGGTCAGAGGGTGCGATGACGTACTAGTGTGCGCGCTGCCCTCTGCCTGAATAGTCAGTGTGGAGAGACGCCGACATGGGACGCTGAGGAGCTGCAAGCAAGAGAGGTGAGTATGTAATTTTTTATTTTATTGCAGCAGCAGCAGCAGCATTATAGATGGGGCACAGCTTTCTATGGCACATCTATGGGGCAATAATGAACGGTGCAGACAGAGCATTCTATATGGGGCACAGCTTTCTATTTTTTCCCCTGACGAAGCGGCCTTTTTCTGCCGCGATACGCGTTGGGCTCATCTGCCTCCCGGGCCTGTCACGCTTTTGGCTGCCGTTTTCACCCTCCCTATTTCAGGTGATTATTGGGTGATTGGGTTGCACACTGCCCTGTCTGGGGTATTTTTCCTCATGGGACTACGTTGGTCTTTGCCTCTATTAGGAGGTGGCATGGGTTACATCCTTTCCATCATACTCTGATTTTTAATGGTGCGCCTATTCCTGGGCTTATATCTTGCATCAAATAGGGATATTAAGGACCATTTATTTATTCATACTGAGTTTTGATGTTTCTTACTTGTGGTTGTACCCTTGTCTAGTAATATACTTTGATTCTGTGCAGTGTGTCCCAATATATGTATACATCCAATATTTTGTATAGCATTCGTTATTACTTTGGTGCCATATCTGCAGTACATGCAGTGTTGTACAGTAGGGTTGAGCGAAACGGGTCGTTCATTTTCAAAAGTCGCCGACTTTTGGCAAAGTCGGGTTTCATGAAACCCGATCCGACCCCTGTGCGGGGTCGGCCATGCGGTACGCGACTTTCGCGCCAAAGTCGCGTTTCAATGACGCGAAAAGCGCCATTTCTCAGCCAATGAAGGTAAACGCAGAGTGTGGGCAGCGTGATGACATAGGTCCTGGTCCCCACCATCTTAGAGAAGGGCATTGCAGTGATTGGCTTGCTGTCTGCGGCGTCACAGGGGCTATAAAGGGGCGTTCCCGCCGACCGCCATGTTACTGCTGCTGATCTGAGCTTAGGGAGAGGTTGCTGCCGCTTCGTCAGAAGCAGGGATAGCGTTAGGCAGGGTCCATTAACCACCAAACCGCTTGTGCTGTAGCGATTTCCACTGTCCAACACCACCTTCGGTGTGCAGGGACAGTGGAAGCTACTTTTTTTTTTTTTTTCCTCAGCGCTGTAGCTCATTGGGCTGCCCTAGAAGGCTCCCTGATAGCTGCATTGCTGTGTGTACGCCGCTGTGCAAACCAACTGCTTTTTTCAAAGCACAAATCCTCTTGTTCCTTCCTTTCTGCACAGCTATCTTGTTTGTTTGTCCACACTTTTTATTTAATTTGTGCATCAGTCCACTCCTTATTGCTGCCTGCCATACCTGGCTGAGATTACTGCAGGGAGATAGTAATTGAAGGACAGTTCCTTTTTTTTTTTTTTTTTGTGGGAGATTAAGATTGGCATTTCTGCTAGAGTGCCATCCCTGTCTGTGCCATCTCTCACTCAGTGGGCCATAGAAAGCCTATTTATTTTTTTGCTTGATTTGGGTTCTAAAATCTACCTGAAAAAATCACTACATCAATCAGTGGGAGAAAAATGTTGGCCTCAGGGCTTGTGTGCCACTCCTGACTCCTGTGTGTGCCATCTCTCAGTCAGTGGGCCATAGAAAGCCTATTTATTTTTTTGCTTGATTTGGGTTCCAAAATCTACCTGAAAAAATCACTACATCAATCAGTGGGAGAAAAATGTTGGCCTCAGGGCTTGTGTGCCACTCCTGACTCCTGTGTGTGCCATCTCTCAGTCAGTGGGCCATAGAAAGCCAATTTATTTTTTTGCTTGATTTGGGTTCCAAAATCTACCTGAAAAAATCACTACATCAATCAGTGGGAGAAAAATATTGGCCTCAGGGCTTGTGTGCCACTCCTGACTCCTGTGTGCATCATCACTCACTCAGTGGGCCATAGAAAGCCTATATATTTTTTTTGCTTTATTTGGGTTCTAAATTCTACCTGAAAAAATCAATAAATCAATCAGTGGGAGATTAATATTGGCCTTTGGGCTTGTGTGCCAGTCCTAAGCGTGCCATCTCTCTCTCTCAGATAGTGGGCCATAGAAAGCCTATTTATTATTTTTTTTATTGGGTTTATAAATTTTCCCTGAAAAAAAAAAAAAAAAGTGGGAAATTAATATTGGTCTCTGGGCTTGTGTGCCAGTCCTGAGCGTGCCATCTCTCTCACAAATAGTGGGCCATAGAAAGCCTATTTATTTATTTTTTTTTTTGTTTTATAAATTCTCCCTGAAAAAAAAAAGGGAGATTAATATTGGCCTTTGGACTTGTGTGCCAGTCCTAAGCGTGCCATCTCTCTCTCTCAGATAGTGGGCCATAGAAAGCCTATTTATTATTTTTTTAATTGGGTTTATAAATTTTCCCTGAAAAAAAAAAAAAAAGTGGGAGATTAATATTGGCCTCTGGGCTTGTGTGCCAGTCCTGAGCGTGTCATCTCTCTCACAAATAGTGGGCCATAGAAAGCCTATTTATTTTTTTGGTTGATTTGGGTTCTAAATCCTACCTGAAAAAATCAATAAATCAATCAGTGGGAGATAAATATTGGCCTCTGGGCTTGTGTGCCACTCCTGACTCCTGTGTGCGTCATCTCTCACTCAGTGGGCCATAGAAAGCCTATTTTTGTTTTATTTGTTTTCTAAATTCTCCCTGAAAAAATCATTTTATTTTATTTGGTTTCTAAATTCTTCCTGAAAAAAATCATTTTTTTTATTATTTTTTTTTTCTAAAGTCTCCCTGAAAAAAAAAAAAAAATCAAATCAGTGGGAGATTAATATTGCCCTTTCTACTTGTGTGCCAGTCTTGACTCCTGGGTGTGCCATCTCTCTCTCTCTCTCCAATTGTGGGCCATAGAAAGCCTATTATTTTTTTTACCTTGATTTGGGATCCAAAATCTACCTGAAAAAATCACTACATCAATCATTGGGAGAACAATATTGGCCTCTGGGCTTGTGTGCCACTCCTGACTCCTGTGTGCGTCATCTCTCACTCAGTGGGCCATAGAAAGCCTATTTTTTGTTTTATTTGTTTTCTAAATTCTCCCTGAAGAAATCATTTTATTTTATTTGGTTTCTAAATTCTTCCTGAAAAAATCATTTTATTCTATTATTTTTTTTTCTAAAGTCTCCCTGAAAAAAAAAAAAAAAATCAAATCAGTGGGAGATTAATATTTACATTTGTGCTTCAGTGACAGTCCTGCGTGTGTGGCATCTCTCTCATTTGTTGCCACCAAAAACAGAGTGTGTAACATTGTGCCTGATTTTCCTTGCGGTCTCACCCACCTGTAAAGGGGTAGCTAAATCATACTGAAGTTATAGCTCTCCGTGTAAGTTGTGTGACAGCAACAAATACCGTTAGTTTGGTTACGTTTTTAAAACAATGAGGAAGTCTGGTGGAAGAGGTCGTGGCCGGGGGCGTTCATTGTCAGCTGGTAATGAGGGTAGTGGTAGTGGTGGAGCATCAGGTGGTCGTGGGAAAAAAAATATTGCACCTAAGTCTGGAGCTGTGGAGCCAGGTTCGTCGTCTGGCTACACAAGGCCTCGAACGCTCCCTTTTCTGGGAGTAGGAAAACCGCTTTTAAAGCCGGAGCAGTAAGAGCAAGTTTTGGCTTATCTTGCTGACTCAGCCTCTAGCTCTTTTGCCTCCTCTCGTGAAACTGGTAAATGTAAAAGCAGCGCGTCATTAGTGGATGTTCACGGTCAGGGACAAGTCGCTTCCTTGTCCTCTTCAGCAAAAACAACAACAGAGAAGAATGCAGCAGGCGACACAACGGGTTACTCCATGGAGCTCTTTACACATACCGTCCCTGGCTTAGAAAGTGAAGCAGTTAACAGTCCATGCCCATTACAAGTTGAATCTGACATGGAGTGCACTGATGCACAGCCACAGCCAGACTACTATGCTGGTCCTTTGACTCAGACCACAACATTGCCCTCGCAGGGTAATGATCAAGAATCAGACCCTGATGAGACTATGTTGCCCCATCACGAACGCTATACCACCGACCGACACGGTGACACAGACGATGTTGCACACGAGCTACAAGAAGAGGTAATAGATGACCCAGTTCTTGACCCCGATTGGCAGCCATTGGGGGAACAGGGTGCAGGCGGCAGTAGTTCTGAAGCGGAGGAGGAGGGGCCGCAGCAGGCATCAACATCGCAACAGGTTCCATCTGCCGGGCCCGTATCTTGCCCAAAACGCGTGGCAAAGCCAAAACCTGTTGGAGGACAGCGTGGCCATCCGGTTAAAGCTCAGTCTGCAATGCCTGAAAAGGTATCCGATGCTAGAAAGAGTGCAGTCTGGCATTTTTTTAACCCCTTCGCGACACGCGCCGTACTAGTACTGCGCTGCCGGCACTGCATTAGTGCCAGCAGCAGTACTAGTACGGCGCACCGATCACCGCGGTCTCGCGCTGAGCGCCGCGGTGATCGGGTGCGGGTATCAGCTGTATATGACAGCTGACACCCCGCAGCAATGCCCACGATCGGCGCTATCGCCGATCGCGGGCATTTAACCCCTCTGATGCCGCTGTCAGTAGTGACAGCGGCATAGAGGGGGATCGCGCAGGGACGGGGGCTCCCTGCGCTCTCCCACCGGAGCAACGCAATGAGATCGCGTTGCTCCGGTGACCCGGAAGGAGTCCCCGGATCCAAGATGGCCGCCGGACTCCTTCCGGGTCATGAAGTGACCTGGCTAGCCGGCGCCTGCTGAGAGCAGGCGCTGGAAAGCCAGGTAAGCTGCCTGTCAGATCGTTGATCTGACAGTGTGCTATGCACAGTGTCAGATCAACGATCTGATCTAATACAGAGATGTCCCACCCTGGGACAATGTTAGAAAGTAAAAAAAAAAAAAAATAGAATGTGTAAAAAAAAATAAAAAAAAATCCCCAAATAAAAAAAAAAAAAACATTTCCCAATAAATCCATTTATTTATGTAAAAAAAATTAAAAAAAATAAATGCACACATATTTGGTATCGCCGCGTCCGTAACGACCCGCTCTATAAAACTATCCCACTAGTTAACCCCTTCAGTGAACACCGCAAAAAAAAAAAAAAAAAAAACAAGTCAAAAAACAACGCTTTACTATCATACAGGCGAACAAAAAGTGGAATAACACGCGATCAAAACGACGGATATAAATAACCATGGTACCACTGAAAACATCATCTTGTCCCGCAAAAAAAAAGCCGCCATACAGCATCATCAGCAGAAAAATAAAAAAGTTATAGCTCTCAGAATAATGCGATGCAAAAACAATTATTTTTTATATAAAATAGTTTTTATTGTGTAAAAGCGCCAAAACATAAAAAAAATTACATAAATGAGGTATCGCTGTAATCGTACTGACCCGAAGAATAAAACTGCTTTATCCATTTTACCACACGTGGAACGGTATAAACGCCTCCCCCAATAGAAATTCATGAATAGCTGGTTTTTGTTCATTCCGCCTCCCAAAAATCGGAATAAAAAGCGATCAAAAAATGTCATCTGCCCGAAAATGTTACCAATAAAAACGTCAACTCGTCCTGCAAAAAACAAGACCTCATATGACTCTGTGGGCCAAAATATGGATAAATTATAGCTCTCAAAATGTGGTGATGCAAAAACTATTTTTTGCAATAAAAAGCGTCTTTTAGTGTGTGACAGCTGCCAATCATAAAAATCCGCCAAAAAAACGCTATAAAAGTAAATCAAACCCCCCTTCATCACCCCCTTAGTTAGGGAAAAATAATAAAATGTAAAAAAATGTATTTATTTCCATTTTCCCATTAGTGCTAGGGTTAGGGCTAGGGTTAGGGCTAGGGCTAGGGTTAGGGCTAGGGTTAGGGCTAGGGTTAGGGCTAGGGCTAGGGCTAGGGCTAGGGTTAGGGCTAGGGTTAGGGCTAGGGCTAGGGCTAGGGCTAGGGTTAGGGCTAGGGTTAGGGTTAGGGTTGGGGTTAGGGTTTCAGTTATAATTGGGGGTTTCCACTGTTTAGGCACATCAGGGGCTCTCCAAACGCGACATGGCGTCCGATCTCAATTCCAGCCAATTCTGCTTTGAAAAAGTAAAACAGGGCTCCTTCCCTTCCGAGTTCTCCTGTGTGCCCAAACAGTGGTTCCCCCCAACATATGGGGTATCAGCGTTCTCAGGACAAGTTGGACAACAACTTTTAGGGTCCAATTTGTCCTGTTACCCTTGGGAAAATAAAAACATAGGGGATAAAATATCATTTTCGTGGAAAAAAAAATATTTTTTATTTTCACGGCTCTGCGTTATAAACTGTAGTGAAACACTTGTTGGTTCAAAGCTCTCACAACACATCTAGATAAGTTCCTTTGGGGGTCTAGTTTCCAATATGGGGTCACTTGTGGGGGGTTTCTACTGTTTAGGTACATCAGGGGCTCTGCAAATGCAACATGACGCCTGCAGACCAATCCATCTAAGTCTGCATTTCAAATGGCGCTCCTTCCCTTTCGAGCTCTGCCGTGCACCCAAACAGTGGTTCCCCCCAACATATGGGGTATCAGCGTTCTCAGGACAAGTTGGACAACAACTTTTGGGGTCCAATTTGTCCTGTTACCCTTGGGAAAATAAAAACATAGGGGATAAAATATCATTTTCGTGGAAAAAAAAATATTTTTTATTTTCACGGCTCTGCGTTATAAACTGTAGTGAAACACTTGTTGGTTCAAAGCTCTCACAACACATCTAGATAAGTTCCTTGGGGGGTCTAGTTTCCAATATGGGGTCACTTGTGGGGGGTTTCTACTGTTTAGGTACATCAGGGGCTCTGCAAATGCAACATGACACCTGCAGTCCATTCCATCTAAGTCTGCATTTCAAACGGTGCTCCTTCCCTTCCGAGCTCTGCCATGCACTCAAACGGTGGTTCCCCCCAACATGTGGGGTATCAGCGTACTCAGGACAAATTGGACAATAACATTTGTGGTCCAATTTCTCCTGTTACCCTTGGGGAAAAAAAATTGCGGGCTAAAACATCATTTTGTGGAAAGAAAAAAAGATTTTTTAATTTTCACAATGCTACATTCTAAACTTTAGTGAAACAATTGGGGGTTAAAAGTGCTCACCACACATCTAGATAAGTTCCTTAGGGGGTCTTCTTTCCTAAATGGGGTCACTTGTGGGGGGTTTCAACTGTTAAGGCACGTCAGGGGCTCTCCAAATGCGACATGGCGTCCGATCTCAATTCCAGCCAATTTTGCATTGAAAAGTCAAATGGCACTCCTTCCCTTCCGAGCTCTGCCATGCGCTCAAACAGTGGTTTATCCCCATATATGAAGTATCGACGTACTCAGGACAAATTGCACAACAACTTTTGGGGTCCAATTTATCCTTTTACCCTTGGGAAAATAAAAAATTTGGGGCAAAAAGATCATTTTTTGTGAAAATTAATAAAAAAAATTTTTTTACGGCTCTACATTATAAACTTCTGTGAAGCACTTGGAGGTTCAAAGTGCTCACCACACATCTAGATTAGTTCCTTAGGGGGTCTACTTTCCAAAATGGTGTCACCTGTGGGGGTTTCCACTGTTTAGGCACATCAGGGGCTCTCCAATCGTGACATGGGCTCCGATCTCAATTCCAGCAAATCTTGCATTGAAAAGTCAAATAGCGCTCCTTCCCTTCCGAGCTCTGCCATGTGCCCAAACAGTGGTTTACCCCCACATATGGGGTATCGGCGTACTCAGGACAAATTGTACAACGACTTTTGTGGTCCAATTTCTCCTGTTACCCTTGGTAAAATGAAACAAATTGGACCTGAAGTAAAAATTTTGTGAAAAAAAAGTTAAATGTTCAATTTTTTTAAACATTCAAAAAATTCCTGTGAAGCACCTGAAGGGTTAATAAACTTTTTGAATGTGGTTTTGAGTACCTTGAGGGGTGCAGTTTTTAGAATGGTGTCACTTTTGGGCATTTTCTGTCATATAGACCCCTCAAAGTCACTTCAAGTGTGAGGTGGTCCGTAAAAAAATGGTTTTGCAAATTTTGTTGCAAAAATGAGAAATCGCTGGTCAACTTTTAACCCTTATAACGTCCTAACAAAAAAAAATTATGTTTCCAAAATTGTGCTGATGTAAAGCAGACATGTGGGAAATGTTGTTTATTAACTATATTATGTGATATAACTCTCTAATTTAAGGGCATAAAAACTAAGAGTTTGAAAATTGCTAAATTTTCATAATTTCCGACAAATTTTTGTTTTTTTCACAAATAAATGCAAGTCATATCGAAGAAGTTTTACCACTATCATGAAGTACAATATGTCACGAGAAAACAGTGTCAGAATCACCAGGATCCGTTGAAGCGTTTCAGAGTTATAACCTCATAAAGTGACAATGGTCAGAATTGTAAAAATTGGCCCTGTCACTTAGGTGAAAACAGGCTTTGGGGTGAAGGGGTTAAACAACATCCAATTGATCAGCGCAAAGTCATCTGTCAAAAATGTTCAACTACCTTAAGCAGAGGGCAGAATCTGAAAAGTCTCAATACAAGTTGCATGCATAGACATTTAACCACCATGGATTTGCAAGCTTGGACTAACTACCAAACGTCCCTTAAGGTTGTAGCACCCTCGGCCAATGAAGCTAGTCATCAACGCAACATCCCTTCCGGCAGTGTAGGGCCACCATTTTCCGCACCACCTGCAGTATCTGTGCAGGTTTCTTTGCCAGGCCAAAGCAGTCAGGGTCAGGGAATCACCAGTTTCGTAGTAGGAAACACTGCATCTAGGGCACCGGCGGCAACAATACCATCTCCCACCGTCTCTCAGTCTGCCATGTCCACCGGCACCCCCGCTAGTTCCACGATCTCCAGCTCTCCAGTCCAGCTCACCCTACATGAGATTATGGTTAGAAAAAGGAAGTACTTAGCCTCGCATCCGCGTACACAGGGTTTGAACGCCCACATAGCTAGACTAATCTCGTTAGAGATGATGCCCTACCGGTTAGTTGAAAGCGAAGCTTTCAAAGCCCTGATGGACTACGCTGTACCACGCTATGAGCTACCCAGTCGACACTTTTTTTCCAGAAAAGCCATCCCAGCCCTCCACCAGCATGTTAAAGAGCGCATCGTCCATGCACTCAGGCAATCTGTGAGCACAAAGGTGCACCTGACAACAGATGCATGGACCAGTAGGCACGGCCAGGGACGTTACGTGTCCATCACGGCACACTGGGTGAATGTTGTGGATGCAGGGTCCACAGGGGACAGCAAGTTTGGGACAGTTCTGCCTAGCCCACGGTCTAGGAAACAGTTGGCTGTAGCCGTTCGCACCCCCTCCTCCTCGTCCTCCTGCAGAAGCGAGAGCTCGTCCACAGACCGCAGTCGCACAACTACTCCATCCGCAGCTGCCACTGTTGCACACCAGGTCTCCCATTATGGGGCAGCTACTGGCAAACGTCAGCAGGCTGTATTGGCTATGAAGTGTTTGGGCGACAACAGACACACCGCGGAAGTTCTGTCCGAGTTCTTGCAGAAAGAAACGCAGTCGTGGCTGGGCACTGTAGATCTTGAGACAGGCAAGGTAGTGAGTGATAACGGAAGGAATTTCATGGCTGCCATCTCCCTTTCCCAACTGAAATACATTCCTTGCCTGGCTCACACCTTAAACCTGGTGGTGCAGTGCTTCCTGAAAAGTTATCCGGGGTTATCCGACCTGCTCCTCAAAGTGCGTGGACTTTGCTCACATATCCGCCGTTCGCCCGTACACTCCAGCCGTATGCAGACCTATCAGCATTCTTTGAACCTTCCCCAGCATCGCCTAATCATAGACGTTGCAACAAGGTGGAACTCAACACTGCACATGCTTCAGAGACTGTGCGAACAGAGGCGGGCTGTTATGTTTTTGTGGGAGGATACACATACACGGGCAGGCAGTAGGATGGCAGACATGGAGTTGTCAGGTGTGCAGTGGTCGAAGATTCAAGACATGTGTCGAGTCCTTCAGTGTTTTGAGGAATGCACACGGCTGGTTAGTGCAGACAATGCCATAATAAGCATGAGCATCCCCCTAATGCGTCTGCTGATGCAAAGTTTGACGCACATAAAGGATCAGGCGTCTGCAGCTGAGGAAGAGGAAAGCCTTGATGACAGTCAGCCATTGTCTGGCCAGGGCAGTGTACAGGACGAGGTAGCGGGCGAATAGGAGGAGGAGGACGAGGAGGATGATGGGGATGATTATATTTTTAATGAGAAAGCTTTTCCGGGGCCACTGGAAATTGTTGGCGCGGCAAGGCCGGGTTCTGGTTTTTTGAGGGACACAAGTGACGTGGATTTGCCTGAAACTGCCCCTCAACCAAGCACAACCGCAGATTTGAGAACTGGAACTTTGGCCCACATGGCGGATTATGCCTTACGTATCCTCAAAAGGGACACATGCATTACTAAAATGATGAACGATGACGATTACTGGTTGGCCTGCCTCCTTGGTCCTCGCTATAAAGGCAAATTGCAAAATATAATGCCACATGAGAACTTGGAACTAATATTAGCATCCAAACAATCAACTCTTGTTGACCGTTTGCTTCTGGCATTCCCTGCACACAGCGCCCGTGATCGTTCTCACACGAGCTGCAGGGGCCAGCAGACCAGAGGTGTTAGAGGGGCAGAAATCAGAAGTGGCGTTGGCCAGAGGGGTTTTCTGACCAGGTTGTGGAGTGATTTTGCTATGACCGCAGACAGGACAGGTACTGCAGCATCAATTCAAAGTGACAGGAGACAACATTTGTCCAGTATGGTTGCAAACTATTTTTCATCCCTTATCGACGTTCTCCCTCAACCGTCATTCCCATTTGATTACTGGGCATCCAAATTAGACACCTGGCCAGAATTGGCAGAATATGCATTGCAGGAGCTTGCTTGCCCGGCAGCTAGTGTCCTATCAGAAAGAGTATTCAGTGCTGCAGGTTCAATACTAACAGAAAAAAGGACTCGTCTGGCTACCCAAAATGTAGATGATCTAACCTTCATTAAAATGAACCACAACTGGATTTCGAAATCTTTTGGCCCACCTTGCCCGGCTGACACCTAGCTTTCCTATGAAAAGGTCTTGCCTGTGGACTATTCTGAATGACTTTTCCAATCTTGTAATTTTCTGCACCTGATTGTCCAGCATACGACATGTTTACACCTCACTAAATGGCCAAACTCCCCACACGGGGCCGTGGTATCGCCACTTGGCGCCAGCACCCGTGAGAGTGCTGTTTGTCTGAAGAGGTGGGTGTGCCCGCTTTTGGTCGACGGCACTGCCACTGGGTCCCTCATAGTACAATAAAGTGTCTCTGGCGGTGGTGGTGCGCACCCAACGTCAGACACACCGTTGTAATATGAGGGGCCCTGGGCCTGTACCGCCGGCCACAAGACAGTTCCCCCCCCCAGCTCAAACAGTGCTCTACCACTTGCAAAATTATCTCTCACAGCTCCACCAATGTTTAGTCTATGCGCTGACATCCTTCAATGCCTGGCACTGACAATACCATTGTATTGACATTTTTGTTATGTTAGGCCTTCGAAGCCTGTCTGCGGTCCCTCCTTCCACTAGGCCTCCACTGACCATTGTACTGCTGCCCGTGTACCCCTGGAACCAATTTTAAATTGCCAACAGCCCTATTTTTTTATGTTAGGCCTTCGAAGCCTGTCTGCGGTCCCTCCTTCCACTAGGCCTCCACTGACCATTGTACTGCTGCCCTTGTACCACTGGAACCAATTTTAAATTGCCAACAGCCCTATTTTTTTATGTTAGGCCTTCGAAGCCTGTCTGCGGTCCCTCCTTCCACTAGGCCTCCACTGACCATTGTACTGCTGCCCGTGTACCCCTGGAACCAATTTTAAATTGCCAACATCCCTATTTTGTTATGTTAGGCCTTCGAAGCCTGTCTGCGGTCCCTCCTTCCACTAAGCCTCCACTGACCACACCACTGCTGCCCGTGTACCCCTGGAACCAATTTAAAATTGCCTACAGCCATCTGTTATTATGTTAGGCCTTCGATGCCTGTCTGCGGTCCCTCCTTCCACTAGGCCTCCACTGACCACACCACTGCTGCCCGTGTACCCCTGGAACCAATTTAAAATTGCCTACAGCCAGCCCAATTTTTTTATTTTAGGCCTTCGATGCCTGTTTGCGGTCACTCCTTCCACTAGGCCTCCACTGACCACACCACTGCTGCCCGTGTACCCACGGAACCAATTTAAAATTGCCTACAGCCATGTGTTATTATGTTAGGCCTTCGATGCCTGTCTGTGGTCACTCCTTCCACTAGGCCTCCACTGACCACACCACTGCTGCCCGTGTACCCCTGGAACCAATTTAAAATTGCCTACAGCCAGCCCAATTTTTTTATTTTAGGCCTTCGATGCCTGTGTGCGGTCCGTTCTGTCTACTACTACTACACTGACCAGGCCACTGCTGCCCGTGTTCCCCTGGAACCAATTTAAAATTGCCAACAGCCATGTGTTATTATGTTAGGCCTTCGATGCCTGTCTGCGGTCACTCCTTCCACTAGGCCTCCACTGACCACACCACTGCTGCCCGTGTACCCCTGGAACCAATTTAAAATTGCCTACAGCCATCTGTTATTATGTTAGGCCTTCGATGCCTGTCTGCAGTCCCTCCTTCCACTAGGCCTCCACTGACCACACCACTGCTGCCCGTGTACCCCTGGAACCAATTTAAAATTGCCTACAGCCAGCCCAATTTTTTTATTTTAGGCCTTCGATGCCTGTCTGCGGTCCGTTCTTTCTACTACTACTACACTGACCAGGCCACTGCTGCCCGTGTTCCCCTGGAACCAATTTAAAATTGCCTACAGCCATGTGTTATTATGTTAGGCCTTCGATGCCTGTTTGCGGTCACTCCTTCCACTAGGCCTCCACTGACCACACCACTGCTGCCGTGTACCCACGGAACCAATTTAAAATTGCCTACAGCCATGTGTTATTATGTTAGGCCTTCGATGCCTGTCTGCGGTCACTCCTTCCACTAGGCCTCCACTGACCACACCACTGCTGCCCGTGTACCCCTGGAACCAATTTAAAATTGCCTACAGCCAGCCCAATTTTTTTATTTTAGGCCTTCGATGCCTGTTTGCGGTCACTCCTTCCACTAGGCCTCCACTGACCACACCACTGCTGCCCGTGTACCCACGGAACCAATTTAAAATTGCCTACAGCCATGTGTTATTATGTTAGGCCTTCGATGCCTGTCTGCGGTCACTCCTTCCACTAGGCCTCAACTGACCACACCACTGCTGCCCGTGTACCCCTGGAACCAATTTAAAATTGCCTACAGCCAGCCCAATTTTTTTATTTTAGGCCTTCGATGCCTGTCTGCGGTCCGTTCTTTCTACTACTACTACACTGACCAGGCCACTGCTGCCCGTGTTCCCCTGGAACCAATTTAAAATTGCCAACAGCCATGTGTTATTATGTTAGGCCTTCGATGCCTGTCTGCGGTCACTCCTTCCACTAGGCCTCCACTGACCACACCACTGCTGCCCGTGTACCTCTGGAACCAATTTAAAATTGCCTACAGCCATCTGTTATTATGTTAGGCCTTCGAAGCGTGTCTGCGGTCCTTCCTTCCAATAGTTCTCCACTGACCAGACCAATGCTGGCCGTGTACCCCTGGAACCCAGCTGAAAGTGCATGTAGCCTCCTTTTTTTCTTTGTTTTATATTTAGAAAGCCCAGATGAACTACGCTGTGCAACGGTTCAAGCTACCCAGTCGACATTTCTTTTGCGAGAAAAGCCATCCCAGCCCTCCACCGGCATGAAAAAGTCTGCATTGTCATAGCACTCAGGCAATCAAACAGTAGAAAGGTGCACCTGACAAGAGACGCATGGACCAGTAGGCATGTCCACAAAAAGTTACGTGTCCATTACGGCGCACTGGGTTAATGTGTTGGATGCATGGTCCACAGGGGACAGCCTACAAAGTCTGTCTGCAGTCCCTAATTCCAATTTTCCTCCGCTGACCACACCACTGCTGCCCGTGTACCCCTGGAACCAATTTTACAGTGTCTACAGCCTAATTTTGTTATGTTAGGCCTACTACGCCTGTCTGCGGTCCCTCCTTCCAATACTCGTCCACTGACCACACCACTGCTGCCCGTGGACCCCTGGAACCTATTTTTAATTGCATAGAGCATCCTTTTTTTAATAGTAAGCGTACAAAGTCTGTCTGCTGTCCACTATTGAAATTGTCCTCCACGTATCCTCAAAAGGGACACACGCATTACTAAAATGATGAACGATGACGATTACTGGTTGGCCTGCCTCCTTGGTCCTCGCTATAAAGGCAAATTGCAAAATATAATGCCACATGAGAACTTGGAACTAATATTAGCAACCAAACAATCAACTCTTGTTGACCGTTTGCTTCTGGCATTCCCTGCACACAGCGCCCGTGATCGTTCTCACACGAGCTGCAGGGGCCAGCAGACCAGAGGTGTTAGAGGGGCAGAAATCAGAAGTGGCGTTGGCCAGAGGGGTTTTCTGACCAGGTTGTGGAGTGATTTTGCTATGACCGCAGACAGGACAGGTACTGCAGCATCAATTCAAAGTGACAGGAGACAACATTTGTCCAGTGTGGTTGCAAACTATTTTTCATCCCTTATCGACGTTCTCCCTCAACCGTCATTCCCATTTGATTACTGGGCATCCAAATTAGACACCTGGCCAGAATTGGCAGAATATGCATTGCAGGAGCTTGCTTGCCCGGCAGCTAGTGTCCTATCAGAAAGAGTATTCAGTGCTGCAGGTTCAATACTAACAGAAAAAAGGACTCATCTGGCTACCCAAAATGTAGATGATCTAACCTTCATTAAAATGAACCACAACTGGATTTCGAAATCTTTTGGCCCACCTTGCCCGGCTGACACCTAGCTTTCCTATGAAAAGGTCTTGCCTGTGGACTATTCTGAATGACTTTTCCAATCTTGTAATTTTCTGCACCTGATTGTCCAGCATACGACATGTTTACACCTCACTAAATGGCCAAACTCCCCACACGGGGCCGTGGTATCGCCACTTGGCGCCAGCACCCGTGAGAGTGCTGTTTGTCTGAAGAGGTGGGTGTGCCCGCTTTTGGTCGACGGCACTGCCACTGGGTCCCTCATAGTACAATAAAGTGTCTCTGGCGGTGGTGGTGCGCACCCAACGTCAGACACACCGTTGTAATATGAGGGGCCCTGGGCCTGTACCGCCGGCCACAAGACAGTTCCCCCCCCAGCTCAAACAGTGCTCTACCACTTGCAAAATTATCTCTCACAGCTCCACCAATGTTTAGTCTATGCGCTGACATCCTTCAATGCCTGGCACTGACAATACCATTGTATTGACATTTTTGTTATGTTAGGCCTTCGAAGCCTGTCTGCGGTCCCTCCTTCCACTAGGCCTCCACTGACCATTGTACTGCTGCCCGTGTACCCCTGGAACCAATTTTAAATTGCCAACAGCCCTATTTTTTTATGTTAGGCCTTCGAAGCCTGTCTGCGGTCCCTCCTTCCACTAGGCCTCCACTGACCATTGTACTGCTGCCCTTGTACCACTGGAACCAATTTTAAATTGCCAACAGCCCTATTTTTTTATGTTAGGCCTTCGAAGCCTGTCTGTGGTCCCTCCTTCCACTAGGCCTCCACTGACCATTGTACTGCTGCCCGTGTACCCCTGGAACCAATTTTAAATTGCCAACAGCCCTATTTTGTTATGTTAGGCCTTCGAAGCCTGTCTGCGGTCCCTCCTTCCACTAAGCCTCCACTGACCACACCACTGCTGCCCGTGTACCCCTGGAACCAATTTAAAATTGCCTACAGCCATCTGTTATTATGTTAGGCCTTCGATGCCTGTCTGCGGTCCCTCCTTCCACTAGGCCTCCACTGACCACACCACTGCTGCCCGTGTACCCCTGGAACCAATTTAAAATTGCCTACAGCCAGCCCAATTTTTTTATTTTAGGCCTTCGATGCCTGTTTGCGGTCACTCCTTCCACTAGGCCTCCACTGACCACACCACTGCTGCCCGTGTACCCACGGAACCAATTTAAAATTGCCTACAGCCATGTGTTATTATGTTAGGCCGTCGATGCCTGTCTGTGGTCACTCCT
The DNA here is from genome assembly GCF_032444005.1 of Ranitomeya imitator. Lineage (NCBI taxonomy): Eukaryota > Metazoa > Chordata > Amphibia > Anura > Dendrobatidae > Ranitomeya > Ranitomeya imitator. The sequence continues at coordinate 63,691,790 of NC_091288.1, forward strand.
TCCACTAGGCCTCCACTGACCACACCACTGCTGCCCGTGTACCCCTGGAACCAATTTAAAATTGTCTACAGCCAGCCCAATTTTTTTATTTTAGGCCTTCGATGCCTGTGTGCGGTCCGTTCTGTCTACTACTACTACACTGACCAGGCCACTGCTGCCCGTGTTCCCCTGGAACCAATTTAAAATTGCCAACAGCCATGTGTTATTATGTTAGGCCTTCGATGCCTGTCTGCGGTCACTCCTTCCACTAGGCCTCCACTGACCACACCACTGCTGCCCGTGTACCCCTGGAACCAATTTAAAATTGCCTACAGCCATCTGTTATTATGTTAGGCCTTCGATGCCTGTCTGCAGTCCCTCCTTCCACTAGGCCTCCACTGACCACACCACTGCTGCCCGTGTACCCCTGGAACCAATTTAAAATTGCCTACAGCCAGCCCAATTTTTTATTTTAGGCCTTCGATGCCTGTCTGCGGTCCGTTCTTTCTACTACTACTACACTGACCAGGCCACTGCTGCCCGTGTTCCCCTGGAACCAATTTAAAATTGCCTACAGCCATGTGTTATTATGTTAGGCCTTCGATGCCTGTTTGCGGTCACTCCTTCCACTAGGCCTTCACTGACCACACCACTGCTGCCGTGTACCCACGGAACCAATTTAAAATTGCCTACAGCCATGTGTTATTATGTTAGGCCTTCGATGCCTGTCTGCGGTCACTCCTTCCACTAGGCCTCCACTGACCACACCACTGCTGCCCGTGTACCCCTGGAACCAATTTAAAATTGCCTACAGCCAGCCCAATTTTTTTATTTTAGGCCTTCGATGCCTGTTTGCGGTCACTCCTTCCACTAGGCCTCCACTGACCACACCACTGCTGCCCGTGTACCCACGGAACCAATTTAAAATTGCCTACAGCCATGTGTTATTATGTTAGGCCTTCGATGCCTGTCTGCGGTCACTCCTTCCACTAGGCCTCAACTGACCACACCACTGCTGCCCGTGTACCCCTGGAACCAATTTAAAATTGCCTACAGCCAGCCCAATTTTTTTTATTTTAGGCCTTCGATGCCTGTCTGCGGTCCGTTCTTTCTACTACTACTACACTGACCAGGCCACTGCTGCCCGTGTTCCCGTGGAACCAATTTAAAATTGCCAACAGCCATGTGTTATTATGTTAGGCCTTCGATGCCTGTCTGCGGTCACTCCTTCCACTAGGCCTCCACTGACCACACCACTGCTGCCCGTGTACCTCTGGAACCAATTTAAAATTGCCTACAGCCATCTGTTATTATGTTAGGCCTTCGAAGCGTGTCTGCGGTCCTTCCTTCCAATAGTTCTCCACTGACCAGACCAATGCTGGCCGTGTACCCCTGGAACCCAGCTGAAAGTGCATGTAGCCTCCTTTTTTTCTTTGTTTTATATTTAGAAAGCCCAGATGAACTACGCTGTGCAACGGTTCAAGCTACCCAGTCGACATTTCTTTTGCGAGAAAAGCCATCCCAGCCCTCCACCGGCATGAAAAAGTCTGCATTGTCATAGCACTCAGGCAATCAAACAGTAGAAAGGTGCACCTGACAAGAGACGCATGGACCAGTAGGCATGTCCACAAAAAGTTACGTGTCCATTACGGCGCACTGGGTTAATGTGTTGGATGCATGGTCCACAGGGGACAGCCTACAAAGTCTGTCTGCAGTCCCTAATTCCAATTTTCCTCCGCTGACCACACCACTGCTGCCCGTGTACCCCTGGAACCAATTTTACAGTGTCTACAGCCTAATTTTGTTATGTTAGGCCTACTACGCCTGTCTGCGGTCCCTCCTTCCAATACTCGTCCACTGACCACACCACTGCTGCCCGTGGACCCCTGGAACCTATTTTTAATTGCATAGAGCATCCTTTTTTTAATAGTAAGCGTACAAAGTCTGTCTGCGGTCCACTATTGAAATTGTCCTCCACTGCCCAGAGCACTGCTGCTTGTGTACCCCTGTAACTTTTTTAAGCTGCAGTGAGCCACATTTTTGGTTTAAGTCCTACTACCTGTGTCTGTCTGCGCCACTCAATTCAGCTGTGTTCCTTTGAAAATAGCTGAGCGTCAATAGTCTTGTTTTCAGCCTCTAGGAATTTTAAAACTGCATTGGGGGTACAACTTTGGTAGGGCCTACTAACGGTGTCTGCCTCCCCAAGGTGTGCCCCAGGTTTCCTCTCCATTGCTTCGGTCTTCCGACTCTCGTTTAGTAGTTGTAGAAAACTACACTGCATTAGGCCTACAAATTGGGTATGGGGTGTAGAGAGATGGTGTGTTCCACTCCAAGGTGTTCCCCAGGTTTCGTCCACATTGCTTCGGTCTTCCGACTCTCGTTTAGTAGTTGTAGAAAACTACACTGCATTAGGCCTACAAATTGGGTATGGGGTGTAGAGAGATGGTGTGTTCCACTCCAAGGTGTTCCCCAGGTTTCTTCTCCATTACTTCGATCTTCATGCTCTCGTTTAGTAGTTGTTGGAAACTACGCTGCATTAGGCCTACAAATTGGGTATGGGGTGTAGAGAGATGGTGTGTTCCACTCCAAGGTGTTCCCCAGGTTTCCTCCCCAATGCTTCGATCTTCATGCTCTCGTTTAGTAGTTGTTGGAAACTACACTGCATTAGGCCTACAAATTGGGTATGGGGTGTAGAGAGATGGTGTGTTCCACTCCAAGGTGTTCCCCAGGTTTCCTCTACATTGCTTCGGTCTTCCGACTCTCGTTTAGTAGTTGTAGAAAACTACACTGCATTAGGCCTACAAATTGGGTATGGGGTGTAGAGAGATGGTGTGTTCCACTCCAAGGTGTTCCCCAGGTTTCGTCCACATTGCTTCGGTCTTCCGGCTCTCGTTTAGTAGTTGTAGAAAACTACACTGCATTAGGCCTACAAATTGGGTATGGGGTGTAGAGAGATGGTGTGTTCCACTCCAAGGTGTTCCCCAGGTTTCCTCTCCATTGCTTCGATCTTCATGCTCTCGTTTAGTAGTTGTTGGAAACTACACTGCATTAGGCCTACAAATTGGGTATGGGGTGTAGAGAGATGGTGTGTTCCACTCCAAGGTGTTCTCCAGGTTGCCTTTCCTGAGTTTCGATCTTCCGGCTCTCGTTTAGTAGTTGTTGGAAACTACACTGCATTAGGCCTACAAATTGGGTATGGGGTGTAGAGAGATGGTGTGTTCCACTCCAAGGTGTTCCCCAGGTTTCCTCGCCATTGCTGCGATCTTAATGCTCTCGTTTAGTAGTTGTTGGAAACTACACTGTATTAGGCCTACAAATTGGGTATGGGGTGTAGAGAGACGGTGTGTTACACTCCAAGGTGTTCCCCCGGTTTCCTCTCCATTGCTTCAATCTTCATGCTCTCGTTTAGTAGTTGTTGGAAACTATGCTGCATTAGGCCTAGAAATTGGGTATGGGGTGTAGAGAGATGGTGTGTTCCACTCCAAGGTGTTCTCCAGGTTGCCTTTCCTGAGCTTCGATCTTCCGTCTCTCGTTTAGTAGTTGTTGGAAACTACACTGCATTAGGCCTACAAATTGGGTATGGGGTGTAGAGAGATGATGTGTTCCACTCCAAGGTGTTCCCCAGGTTTCATCGCCATTGCTGCGATCTTAATGCTCTCGTTTAGTAGTTGTTGGAAACTACACTGCATTAGGCCTACAAATTGGGTATGGGGTGTAGAGAGACGGTGTGTTACACTCCAAGTTGTTCCCCAGGTTTCCTCTCCATTGCTTCGATCTTCTGGCTCTCGTTTAGTAGTTGTTGGAAACTACACTGCATTAGGCCTACAAATTGGGTATGGGGTGTAGAGAGATGGTGTGTTCCACTCCAAGGTGTTCCCCTGGTTTCGTCCACATTGCTTCGGTCTTCCGACTCTCGTTTAGTAGTTGTAGAAAACTACACTGCATTAGGCCTACAAATTGGGTATGGGGTGTAGAGAGATGGTGTGTTCCACTCCAAGGTGTTCCCCAGGTTTCCTCTCCATTGCTTCGATCTTCATGCTCTCGTTTAGTAGTTGTTGGAAACTACACTGCATTAGGCCTACAAATTGGGTATGGGGTGTAGAGAGATGGTGTGTTCCACTCCAAGGTGTTCTCCAGGTTGCCTTTCCTGAGCTTCGATCTTCCGGCTCTCGTTTAGTAGTTGATGGAAACTACGCTGCATTAGGCCTACAAATTGGGTATGGGGTGTAGAGAGATGGTGTGTTCCACTCCAAGGTGTTCTCCAGGTTTCCTCGCCAATGCTTCGATCTTCATGCTTCAGGTGGGGGGAGGAATACTAGTTGGTGACGTCACTGGCACAGGGCCTCTCATAGTACGCAAAAGTGTTGCTGTCGGTGGGAGGCGCCCCCGCCGTGCAAACACACCGCTGTACTTTGAGGGGCCCTGTGCCAGTGCCAATGCCAACGAGTGGGCCCCCCCTGCTTGCTCAGGATCACAGCACTTGCAAAGTTGAAATACTTACCTCTCCCTGCTCCACTGCCGTGACGTGGTCCAGATTTACTGGGCCCACTAATTACTTGAACCAGCCCTACCCCCCACAACTTTAGCCAAATGACCCCCAATTTCAAATGCCTTCCAATTATTATAAGGTAAATTACGATTGACAAGCTTCTGTAACAAGAATGGATGTTTTTGCCATTAAAATGGGCAGTGTAGGTGTTTTCCTTGCCTCCACTCACTGCCGACTATGCTCCCCCATTGACTTGCATTGGGTTTCGTGTTTCGGGCGATACCCGACTTTTCGCCATAATCGGCCGATTCCACTCGACTCGACTTCTAAGATAGTCGGGTTTCGCGAAACACGGCTCGACTCTAAAAAGGTCAAGGTCGCTCAACCCTATTGTACAGGCCTTATGTGTGTGTGTGTGTGTGGGGGGGGGCAGTTGCTGTTTGTATTGGTTTTAACTGTTTTTAATTGTGCTTCCAATAAAGTTGTTCCTTTTTGATATGCATTATTGGGGGTGTGCGAATATGTTTCAGTGGCTCCTTTTTCTGTTTGTTCTGATATTATCTTAGCCACTTTGGTTCGCACCCCCATCATTCTCATATGAATATTTGATATTAGAGTGCGCCAGCTTTCTTCTTATGATTTTGGGGCACAGCTTTCTATGTCACATCTATGGGGCAATAATGAACGGTGCAGAGCATTCTATATGGGGCATAGCTTTCTATGGCACATCTATGGGGCAATAATGAACGGTGCAGAGCATTATATATGGCACAGCTTTCTATGGAGCATCTATGGGGCCATAATGAATGGTGCAGAGCATTCTATATGGCACAGCTATATATGGATCATCTTTGGGGTAATAATCAACGGTATGGAGCATTATATATGGCACAGCTTTATATGGAGCATTTTATGGGCAATAATGAACGGTATGGAGCATCTATTTTTATTTTTGAAATTCACCGGTAGCTGCTGCATTTCCTACCCTAGGCTTATACGCGAGTCAATAAGTTTTCCCAGTTTTTTGTGGCAAAATTAAGGGGGTCGGCTTATATTCGGGTCGGCTTATACTCGAGTATATACGGTACTTAAATTATGTTTTTTTTATATTCTTTTTAAATGTAGCCTTATATACAAGTTTTAATACAGGAAAAATGTTTCTTAACATTTTTTTGTAAAATGCAATTTCTCGTCGATTTGAAATGTTTCATTGTCACTCCTTAAAGTGTACTAAACTTGTGACATCATTTTTCTCTGCAGCGATCAGGGAGTCAGAAATGCTTCCAGGGGTCTTCCCCATCCTGTTCTCCTTCCATTCAGCATGCTTTCCATCCATTTGAAAATTTTCATTGCCCCCCTGACCTCTTTGTAGGGACTGCTCAGATTTCACATTCACTCCCATTATAGAAAAATATTTAGAATTGAGAGTCCTCAGTGGTTGATACCTTTTAATGGCTAACTGAAAAGATGGTAACAAATTGCAAGCTTTCGAAACTACACAGGTCTCCTCATCAGGCAAAGACTAAGAAATTCTGAAGAATCACATATTTATGTACAACATAGCACAGAAAAAAAAACATGGATAAGAAAGGTGACATGAAGCAAAATTACCATGAGTGATAAATAGAGTTGAGCGACCTTGACCTTTTTAGAGTCGAGCCGGGTTTTGCGAAACCCGACTATGTCCAAAGTCGGGTCGAGTGAAATCGGCCGATTATGACGTAAAGTCGGGATCGACCGAAACACGAAACCCAATGCAAGTCAATGGGGCAGCATAGTCGGCAGTGAGTGGGGGCCAGGAAAACACCTAGAGTGCCCATTTTAATGTCAAAACCATCCATTCTTCTTAATGAAGCTTGTCAAGCGTAATTTACCTTATAATAATTGGAAGGCATTTGAAATTGGGGGTCATTTGGCTAAAGTTGTGGGGGGTAGGGCTGGTTCAAGTAATTAGTGGGCCCAGGAAATCTGGACCACGTCACGGCAGTGGAGCAGGGAGAGGTAAGTATTTCAACTTTGCAAGTGCTGTGAACCTGAGCAAGCAGGGGGGGCCCACTCGTTGGCATTGGCACTGGCACAGGGCCCCTCAAAGTACCGCGGTGTGTTTGCACGGCGGGGGCGCCTCCCACCGGCAGCAACACTTTTGCGTACTATGAGAGGCCCTGTGCCAGTGACGTCGCCAACTAGTATTCCTCCCCCCACCTGATGAAGGAACCTGCACTTTCATCTGCACCTTCCTCTTTGTCCCCGTGTAAGGTGGTATGGTATGCGGGAAGAGCAACCTGACTTTCAGCAGGGTCACAATGTTGTTGTGTAGCGTGCACGGGGAATGTTGCGTTATGGGTCAATGTACCAGCAGACTCATCTATCACTGGCTGGGCAATGGGCATGATGAAGTGGAAACACAGATATAGGCCCAAAGAAGAAAGTGGGCTAAATGCAGTTCAAAATTGGTAACACAGGAATAACCAGGGGGCATTGCAGTGGAGGACAACTGGAATGAGAGGCTGACACAGAGAGTAGGGCCAAATCAGTAAGTAGTCGAAATGCAGTTCAAAATTGGCAACCGTAGTAAACAGGCGGCACAGCTTTGTTCAGTGGAGGAGAACAGCAAGGAGTGGCAGACACCGATAGTAGGCCCCAAACCAACTAGTACGCCAAATGCAGTTGTTCCATTTAACCACAATTTAATGAGAGCCTGAAGATAGAAGCTCAGGAAAGGCAACCTGGGGAACACCTTGGAGTGTAACACACCATCTCTCTCCACCCCATACCCATTTTGTATGGCCTAATGCAGTGTACTTTTCTACAACTACTAAACGAGAGTCGGAAGACCGAAGCAATGGCAAGGAAACCTGGGGAACACCTTAGAGTGTAACACACCCTCTCTCTACACCCCATACCCAATTTGAAGGTCTAATGCAGTGTAGTTTCCAAGAACTACTAAACGAGAGCCGGAAGATCGAAGCTCAGGAAAGGCAACCTGGGGAACACCTTGGAGTGTAACACACCCTCTCGCTACACCCCATACCCAATTTGAAGGCCTAATGCAGCGTAGTTTCCAACAACTACTAAACGAGAGCCGGAAGATCGAAGCTCAGGAAAGGCAACCTGGGGAACACCTTGGAGTGTAACAAACCCTCTCTCTACACCCCATACCCAATTTGTAGGCCTAATGCAGCGTAGTTTCTGACAACTACTAAACGAGAGCATGAAGATCGAAGCTCAGGAAAGGCAACCTGGGGAACACCTTGGAGTGTAACACACCCTCTCTCTACACCCCATACCCAATTTGTAGGCCTAATGCAGCGTAGTTTCCGACAACTACTAAACGAGAGCCGGAATATCGAAGCTCAGGAAAGGCAACCTGGGGAACACCTTGGAGTGTAACACACCCTCTCTCTACACCCCATACCCAATTTGAAGGCCTAATGCAGTGTAGTTTCCAAGAACTACTAAACGAGAGCCGGAAGATCGAAGCTCAGGAAAGGCAACCTGGGGAACACCTTGGAGTGGAACACACCATCTCTCTACACCCCATACCCAATTTGAAGGCCTAATGCAGCGTAGTTTCCAACAACTACTAAACGAGAGCCGGTAGATCGAAGCTCAGGAAAGGCAACCTGGGGAACACCTTGGAGTGTAACACAACGTCTCTCTACACCACGGAAGGGATGATTCTTAGGAAGGAAGGCTGTTGGAAATAAGCATTGCGCGTCCGAGGGTGATTAGATTCTTATTAGGTATATACTCACCCTCGGACGCGCCCTGCTTCTTTATTTGGAATGAATGTTTATTTGCAATGTGGTGTTGACTTTCTCTATTATTTTGGTAATTAATGATTTTATTATTTTCATTATTTTGCATCTTCTCGGCAATAATATAAAGAAGACGCGACAGGACAACACTCGGTGGATGCCATATGTGCGTTTTCAATTTAAAAAAACTTTCAGTTAACTACTTGCAGGAGAAAGTAATTGTAGCTGGTGGCCATTTTTAGTACTGTACCAGATTTTAGTTGTGTGTTTGTTTTTAATGTTAAAATGTCTGCATTTGATATCTCACCAGTATTTTCTTTTTTATAAGCAAAATACTTATTTTTATATTTTCTGATGTTGGTTCCAGGGGTACACGGGCAGCAGTGACCTGGTCAGTGTAGTAGTAGTTGAAAGAATGGACCGCAGACAGGCATCGAAGGCCTAAAATAAAAAAATTGGGCTGGCTGTAGGCAATTTTAAATTGGTTCCAGGGGTACACGGGCAGCAGTGGTGTGGTCAGTGGAGGCCTAGTGGAAGGAGTGACCGCAGACAGGCATCGAAGGCCTAAAATAATAACACATGGCTGTAGGCAATTTTAAATTGGTTCCAGGGGTACACGGGCAGCAGTGACCTGGTCAGTGTAGTAGTAGTTGAAAGAATGGACCGCAGACAGGCATCGAAGGCCTAAAATAAAAAAATTGGGCTGGCTGTAGGCAATTTTAAATTGGTTCCAGGGGTACACGGACAGCAGTGGTGTGGTCAGTGGAGGCCTAGTGGAAGGAGTGACCGCAGACAGGCATCGAAGGCCTAAAATAATAACACATGGCTGTAGGCAATTTTAAATTGGTTCCAGGGGTACACGGACAGCAGTGGTGTGGTCAGTGGAGGCCTAGTGGAAGGAGTGACCGCAGACAGGCATCGAAGGCCTAAAATAATAACACATGGCTGTAGGCAATTTTAAATTGGTTCCAGGGGTAGACGGGCAGCAGTGACCTGGTCAGTGTAGTAGTAGTTGAAAGAATGGACCGCAGACAGGCATCGAAGGCCTAAAATAAAAAAATTGGGCTGGCTGTAGGCAATTTTAAATTGGTTCCAGGGGTACACGGGCAGCAGTGACCTGGTCAGTGTAGTAGTAGTTGAAAGAATGGACCGCAGACAGGCATCGAAGGCCTAAAATAAAAAAATTGGGCTGGCTGTAGGCAATTTTAAATTGGTTCCAGGGGTACACGGGCAGCAGTGGTGTGGTCAGTGGAGGCCTAGTGGAAGGAGTGACCGCAGACAGGCATCGAAGGCCTAAAATAATAACACATGGCTGTAGGCAATTTTAAATTGGTTCCAGGGGTACACGGGCAGCAGTGACCTGGTCAGTGTAGTAGTAGTTGAAAGAATGGACCGCAGACAGGCATCGAAGGCCTAAAATAAAAAAATTGGGCTGGCTGTAGGCAATTTTAAATTTGTTCCAGGGGTACACGGACAGCAGTGGTGTGGTCAGTGGAGGCCTAGTGGAAGGAGTGACCGCAGACAGGCATCGAAGGCCTAAAATAATAACACATGGCTGTAGGCAATTTTAAATTGGTTCCAGGGGTACACGGACAGCAGTGGTGTGGTCAGTGGAGGCCTAGTGGAAGGAGTGACCGCAGACAGGCATCGAAGGCCTAAAATAATAACACATGGCTGTAGGCAATTTTAAATTGGTTCCAGGGGTACACGGACAGCAGTGGTGTGGTCAGTGGAGGCCTAGTGGAAGGAGTGACCGCAGACAGGCATCGAAGGCCTAAAATAATAACACATGGCTGTAGGCAATTTTAAATTGGTTCCAGGGGTAGACGGGCAGCAGTGACCTGGTCAGTGTAGTAGTAGTTGAAAGAATGGACCGCAGACAGGCATCGAAGGCCTAAAATAAAAAAATTGGGCTGGCTGTAGGCAATTTTAAATTGGTTCCAGGGGTACACGGGCAGCAGTGACCTGGTCAGTGTAGTAGTAGTTGAAAGAATGGACCGCAGACAGGCATCGAAGGCCTAAAATAAAAAAATTGGGCTGGCTGTAGGCAATTTTAAATTGGTTCCAGGGGTACACGGGCAGCAGTGGTGTGGTCAGTGGAGGCCTAGTGGAAGGAGTGACCGCAGACAGGCATCGAAGGCCTAAAATAATAACACATGGCTGTAGGCAATTTTAAATTGGTTCCAGGGGTACACGGGCAGCAGTGACCTGGTCAGTGTAGTAGTAGTTGAAAGAATGGACCGCAGACAGGCATCGAAGGCCTAAAATAAAAAAATTGGGCTGGCTGTAGGCAATTTTAAATTGGTTCCAGGGGTACACGGACAGCAGTGGTGTGGTCAGTGGAGGCCTAGTGGAAGGAGTGACCGCAGACAGGCATCGAAGGCCTAAAATAATAACACATGGCTGTAGGCAATTTTAAATTGGTTCCAGGGGTACACGGACAGCAGTGGTGTGGTCAGTGGAGGCCTAGTGGAAGGAGTGACCGCAGACAGGCATCGAAGGCCTAAAATAATAACACATGGCTGTAGGCAATTTTAAATTGGTTCCAGGGGTACACGGACAGCAGTGGTGTGGTCAGTGGAGGCCTAGTGGAAGGAGTGACCGCAGACAGGCATCGAAGGCCTAAAATAATAACACATGGCTGTAGGCAATTTTAAATTGGTTCCAGGGGTAGACGGGCAGCAGTGACCTGGTCAGTGTAGTAGTAGTTGAAAGAATGGACCGCAGACAGGCATCGAAGGCCTAAAATAAAAAAATTGGGCTGGCTGTAGGCAATTTTAAATTGGTTCCAGGGGTACACGGGCAGCAGTGACCTGGTCAGTGTAGTAGTAGTTGAAAGAATGGACCGCAGACAGGCATCGAAGGCCTAAAATAAAAAAATTGGGCTGGCTGTAGGCAATTTTAAATTGGTTCCAGGGGTACACGGGCAGCAGTGGTGTGGTCAGTGGAGGCCTAGTGGAAGGAGTGACCGCAGACAGGCATCGAAGGCCTAAAATAATAACACATGGCTGTAGGCAATTTTAAATTGGTTCCAGGGGTACACGGGCAGCAGTGACCTGGTCAGTGTAGTAGTAGTTGAAAGAATGGACCGCAGACAGGCATCGAAGGCCTAAAATAAAAAAATTGGGCTGGCTGTAGGCAATTTTAAATTGGTTCCAGGGGTACACGGACAGCAGTGGTGTGGTCAGTGGAGGCCTAGTGGAAGGAGTGACCGCAGACAGGCATCGAAGGCCTAAAATAATAACACATGGCTGTAGGCAATTTTAAATTGGTTCCAGGGGTACACAGACAGCAGTGGTGTGGTCAGTGGAGGCCTAGTGGAAGGAGTGACCGCAGACAGGCATCGAAGGCCTAAAATAATAACACATGGCTGTAGGCAATTTTAAATTGGTTCCAGGGGTACACGGACAGCAGTGGTGTGGTCAGTGGAGGCCTAGTGGAAGGAGTGACCGCAGACAGGCATCGAAGGCCTAAAATAATAACACATGGCTGTAGGCAATTTTAAATTGGTTCCAGGGGTAGACGGGCAGCAGTGACCTGGTCAGTGTAGTAGTAGTTGAAAGAATGGACCGCAGACAGGCATCGAAGGCCTAAAATAAAAAAATTGGGCTGGCTGTAGGCAATTTTAAATTGGTTCCAGGGGTACACGGGCAGCAGTGACCTGGTCAGTGTAGTAGTAGTTGAAAGAATGGACCGCAGACAGGCATCGAAGGCCTAAAATAAAAAAATTGGGCTGGCTGTAGGCAATTTTAAATTGGTTCCAGGGGTACACGGGCAGCAGTGGTGTGGTCAGTGGAGGCCTAGTGGAAGGAGTGACCGCAGACAGGCATCGAAGGCCTAAAATAATAACACATGGCTGTAGGCAATTTTAAATTGGTTCCAGGGGTACACGGGCAGCAGTGACCTGGTCAGTGTAGTAGTAGTTGAAAGAATGGACCGCAGACAGGCATCGAAGGCCTAAAATAAAAAAATTGGGCTGGCTGTAGGCAATTTTAAATTGGTTCCAGGGGTACACGGACAGCAGTGGTGTGGTCAGTGGAGGCCTAGTGGAAGGAGTGACCGCAGACAGGCATCGAAGGCCTAAAATAATAACACATGGCTGTAGGCAATTTTAAATTGGTTCCAGGGGTACACGGACAGCAGTGGTGTGGTCAGTGGAGGCCTAGTGGAAGGAGTGACCGCAGACAGGCATCGAAGGCCTAAAATAATAACACATGGCTGTAGGCAATTTTAAATTGGTTCCAGGGGTACACGGACAGCAGTGGTGTGGTCAGTGGAGGCCTAGTGGAAGGAGTGACCGCAGACAGGCATCGAAGGCCTAAAATAATAACACATGGCTGTAGGCAATTTTAAATTGGTTCCAGGGGTAGACGGGCAGCAGTGACCTGGTCAGTGTAGTAGTAGTTGAAAGAATGGACCGCAGACAGGCATCGAAGGCCTAAAATAAAAAAATTGGGCTGGCTGTAGGCAATTTTAAATTGGTTCCAGGGGTACACGGGCAGCAGTGACCTGGTCAGTGTAGTAGTAGTTGAAAGAATGGACCGCAGACAGGCATCGAAGGCCTAAAATAAAAAAATTGGGCTGGCTGTAGGCAATTTTAAATTGGTTCCAGGGGTACACGGGCAGCAGTGGTGTGGTCAGTGGAGGCCTAGTGGAAGGAGTGACCGCAGACAGGCATCGAAGGCCTAAAATAGTAACACATGGCTGTAGGCAATTTTAAATTGGTTCCAGGGGTACACGGGCAGCAGTGACCTGGTCAGTGTAGTAGTAGTTGAAAGAATGGACCGCAGACAGGCATCGAAGGCCTAAAATAAAAAAATTGGGCTGGCTGTAGGCAATTTTAAATTTGTTCCAGGGGTACACGGACAGCAGTGGTGTGGTCAGTGGAGGCCTAGTGGAAGGAGTGACCGCAGACAGGCATCGAAGGCCTAAAATAATAACACATGGCTGTAGGCAATTTTAAATTGGTTCCAGGGGTACACGGACAGCAGTGGTGTGGTCAGTGGAGGCCTAGTGGAAGGAGTGACCGCAGACAGGCATCGAAGGCCTAAAATAATAACACATGGCTGTAGGCAATTTTAAATTGGTTCCAGGGGTACACGGACAGCAGTGGTGTGGTCAGTGGAGGCCTAGTGGAAGGAGTGACCGCAGACAGGCATCGAAGGCCTAAAATAATAACACATGGCTGTAGGCAATTTTAAATTGGTTCCAGGGGTAGACGGGCAGCAGTGACCTGGTCAGTGTAGTAGTAGTTGAAAGAATGGACCGCAGACAGGCATCGAAGGCCTAAAATAAAAAAATTGGGCTGGCTGTAGGCAATTTTAAATTGGTTCCAGGGGTACACGGGCAGCAGTGACCTGGTCAGTGTAGTAGTAGTTGAAAGAATGGACCGCAGACAGGCATCGAAGGCCTAAAATAAAAAAATTGGGCTGGCTGTAGGCAATTTTAAATTGGTTCCAGGGGTACACGGGCAGCAGTGGTGTGGTCAGTGGAGGCCTAGTGGAAGGAGTGACCGCAGACAGGCATCGAAGGCCTAAAATAATAACACATGGCTGTAGGCAATTTTAAATTGGTTCCAGGGGTACACGGGCAGCAGTGACCTGGTCAGTGTAGTAGTAGTTGAAAGAATGGACCGCAGACAGGCATCGAAGGCCTAAAATAAAAAAATTGGGCTGGCTGTAGGCAATTTTAAATTGGTTCCAGGGGTACACGGACAGCAGTGGTGTGGTCAGTGGAGGCCTAGTGGAAGGAGTGACCGCAGACAGGCATCGAAGGCCTAAAATAATAACACATGGCTGTAGGCAATTTTAAATTGGTTCCAGGGGTACACAGACAGCAGTGGTGTGGTCAGTGGAGGCCTAGTGGAAGGAGTGACCGCAGACAGGCATCGAAGGCCTAAAATAATAACACATGGCTGTAGGCAATTTTAAATTGGTTCCAGGGGTACACGGACAGCAGTGGTGTGGTCAGTGGAGGCCTAGTGGAAGGAGTGACCGCAGACAGGCATCGAAGGCCTAAAATAATAACACATGGCTGTAGGCAATTTTAAATTGGTTCCAGGGGTAGACGGGCAGCAGTGACCTGGTCAGTGTAGTAGTAGTTGAAAGAATGGACCGCAGACAGGCATCGAAGGCCTAAAATAAAAAAATTGGGCTGGCTGTAGGCAATTTTAAATTGGTTCCAGGGGTACACGGGCAGCAGTGACCTGGTCAGTGTAGTAGTAGTTGAAAGAATGGACCGCAGACAGGCATCGAAGGCCTAAAATAAAAAAATTGGGCTGGCTGTAGGCAATTTTAAATTGGTTCCAGGGGTACACGGGCAGCAGTGGTGTGGTCAGTGGAGGCCTAGTGGAAGGAGTGACCGCAGACAGGCATCGAAGGCCTAAAATAATAACACATGGCTGTAGGCAATTTTAAATTGGTTCCAGGGGTACACGGGCAGCAGTGACCTGGTCAGTGTAGTAGTAGTTGAAAGAATGGACCGCAGACAGGCATCGAAGGCCTAAAATAAAAAAATTGGGCTGGCTGTAGGCAATTTTAAATTGGTTCCAGGGGTACACGGACAGCAGTGGTGTGGTCAGTGGAGGCCTAGTGGAAGGAGTGACCGCAGACAGGCATCGAAGGCCTAAAATAATAACACATGGCTGTAGGCAATTTTAAATTGGTTCCAGGGGTACACGGACAGCAGTGGTGTGGTCAGTGGAGGCCTAGTGGAAGGAGTGACCGCAGACAGGCATCGAAGGCCTAAAATAATAACACATGGCTGTAGGCAATTTTAAATTGGTTCCAGGGGTACACGGACAGCAGTGGTGTGGTCAGTGGAGGCCTAGTGGAAGGAGTGACCGCAGACAGGCATCGAAGGCCTAAAATAATAACACATGGCTGTAGGCAATTTTAAATTGGTTCCAGGGGTAGACGGGCAGCAGTGACCTGGTCAGTGTAGTAGTAGTTGAAAGAATGGACCGCAGACAGGCATCGAAGGCCTAAAATAAAAAAATTGGGCTGGCTGTAGGCAATTTTAAATTGGTTCCAGGGGTACACGGGCAGCAGTGACCTGGTCAGTGTAGTAGTAGTTGAAAGAATGGACCGCAGACAGGCATCGAAGGCCTAAAATAAAAAAATTGGGCTGGCTGTAGGCAATTTTAAATTGGTTCCAGGGGTACACGGGCAGCAGTGGTGTGGTCAGTGGAGGCCTAGTGGAAGGAGTGACCGCAGACAGGCATCGAAGGCCTAAAATAATAACACATGGCTGTAGGCAATTTTAAATTGGTTCCAGGGGTACACGGGCAGCAGTGACCTGGTCAGTGTAGTAGTAGTTGAAAGAATGGACCGCAGACAGGCATCGAAGGCCTAAAATAAAAAAATTGGGCTGGCTGTAGGCAATTTTAAATTGGTTCCAGGGGTACACGGACAGCAGTGGTGTGGTCAGTGGAGGCCTAGTGGAAGGAGTGACCGCAGACAGGCATCGAAGGCCTAAAATAATAACACATGGCTGTAGGCAATTTTAAATTGGTTCCAGGGGTACACGGACAGCAGTGGTGTGGTCAGTGGAGGCCTAGTGGAAGGAGTGACCGCAGACAGGCATCGAAGGCCTAAAATAATAACACATGGCTGTAGGCAATTTTAAATTGGTTCCAGGGGTACACGGACAGCAGTGGTGTGGTCAGTGGAGGCCTAGTGGAAGGAGTGACCGCAGACAGGCATCGAAGGCCTAAAATAATAACACATGGCTGTAGGCAATTTTAAATTGGTTCCAGGGGTAGACGGGCAGCAGTGACCTGGTCAGTGTAGTAGTAGTTGAAAGAATGGACCGCAGACAGGCATCGAAGGCCTAAAATAAAAAAATTGGGCTGGCTGTAGGCAATTTTAAATTGGTTCCAGGGGTACACGGGCAGCAGTGACCTGGTCAGTGTAGTAGTAGTTGAAAGAATGGACCGCAGACAGGCATCGAAGGCCTAAAATAAAAAAATTGGGCTGGCTGTAGGCAATTTTAAATTGGTTCCAGGGGTACACGGGCAGCAGTGGTCTGGTCAGTGGAAGTCTAGTGGAAGGAGTGACCGCAGACAGGCTTCCAAGGCCTAACATAACAAACTTGGGCTGGCTGTAGGCACTTTTAAATTGGTTCCAGGGGTACACGGGCAGCAGTGACCTGGTCAGTGTAGTTGTAGTTGAAAGAATGGACCGCAGACAGGCATCGAAGGCCTAAAATAAAAAAATTGGGCTGGCTGTAGGCAATTTTAAATTGGTTCCAGGGGTACACGGGCAGCAGTGGTGTGGTCAGTGGAGGCCTAGTGGAAGGAGTGACCGCAGACAGGCATCGAAGGCCTAAAATAATAACACATGGCTGTAGGCAATTTTAAATTGGTTCCAGGGGTACACGGGCAGCAGTGACCTGGTCAGTGTAGTAGTAGTTGAAAGAATGGACCGCAGACAGGCATCGAAGGCCTAAAATAAAAAAATTGGGCTGGCTGTAGGCACTTTTAAATTGGTTCCAGGGGTACACGGGCAGCAGTGGTCTGGTCAGTGGAAGTCTAGTGGAAGGAGTGACCGCAGACAGGCTTCGAAGGCCTAACATAACAAAATTGGGCTGGCTGTAGGCACTTTAAATTGGTTCCAGGGGTACATGGGCAGCAGTGTATGGTCAGTGGAAGTCTAGTGGAAGGAGTGACGGCAGACAGTCTTCGAAGGCCTAACATAACAAAATTGGGCTGACTGTAGGCACTTTTAAATTGGTTCCAGGGTAACACGGCCAGCAGTGGCCTGGTCAGTGTAGTAGTTGTAGAAAGAAGGGACCGCAGACAGGCTTCGAAGGCCTAACATAACTAAAATGTCAAAACAATGGTATTGTCAGTGCCAGGCATTGAAGGATGTCAGCGCCTAGACTACACATTGGTGAAGCTGTGAGAGATAATTTTGCTAGTGGTAGAGCACTGTTTGAGCTGGGGGGGGAACTGTCTTGTGGCCGGCGTTACAGGCACAGGGCCCCTCATATTACAACGGTGTGTCTGACGTTGGGTGCGCACCACCACCGCCAGAGACACTTTATTGTACTATGAGGGACCCAGTGGCAGTGCCGTCGACCAAAAGCGGCCACACCCACCTCTTCAGACAAACAGCACTCTCAAGGGTCCAAGCGCAAAGTGGCGATAGCACGGCTCCGTGTGGGGAGTTTGGCCATTTCGTGAGGTGGAAACATGTCGTATGCTGGACAATCAGGTGAAGAAAATTACGAGATTGGAAAAGTCATTCAGAATAGTCCACAGGCAAGACCTTTTCATAGGAAAGCTAGGTGTCAGCCGGGCAGGGTGGGGCAAAAGATTTTGAAATCCAGTTGTGGTTCATTTTAATGAAGGTTAGATCATCTACATTTTGGGTAGCCAGACGAGTCCTTTTTTCTGTTAGTATTGAACCTGCAGCACTGAATACTCTTTCTGATAGGACACTAGCTGCCGGGCAAGCAAGCTCCTGCAATGCATATTCTGCCAATTCTGGCCAGGTGTCTAATTTGGATGCCCAGTAATCAAATGGGAATGACGGTTGAGGGAGAACGTCGATAAGGGATGAAAAATAGTTTGTAACCATACTGGACAAATGTTGTCTCCTGTCACTTTGAATTGATGCTGCAGTACCTGTCCTGTCTGCGGTCATAGAAAAATCACTCCACAACCTGGTCAGAAAACCCCTCTGGCCAACGCCACTTCTGATTTCTGCCCCTCTAACACCTCTGGTCTGCTGGCCCCTGGAGCTCGTGTGAGAACGATCACGGGCGCTGTGTGCAGGGAATGCCAGAAGCAAACGGTCAACAAGAGTTGATTGTTTTGTTGCTAATATTAGTTCCAAGTTCTCATGTGGCATAATATTTTGCAATTTGCCTTTATAGCGAGGATCAAGGAGGCAGGCCAACCAGTAATCGTCATCGTTCATCATTTTTGTAATGCGTGTGTCCCTTTTGAGGATACGCAAGGCATAATCCGCCATGTGGGCCAAAGTTCCCGTTGTCAAATCTGCGGTTGTGCTTGGTTGAGGGGCAGTTGCAGGCAAATCTACGTCACTTGTGTCCCTCAAAAAACCAGAACCCGGCCTTGCCACGCCACCAATTTCCCGTGCCCCCGGGAAAGCTTCCTCATTAAAAATATACTCATCCCCATCATCCTCCTCATCCTCCACCTCCTCTTCGCCCGGTACCTCGTCATGTACACTGCCCTGACCAGACAATCGCTGACTGTCATCAAGGCTTTCCTCTTCCTCTGGTGCAGACGCCTGATCCTTTATGTGCGTCAAACTTTGCATCAGCAGACGCATTAGGGGGATGCTCATGCTTATTATGGCGTTGTCTGCACTAACCAGCCGTGTGCATTCCTCAAAACACTGAAGGACTTGACACATGTCTTGAATCTTCGACCACTGCACACCTGACAACTCCATGTCTGCCATCCTACTGCCTGCCCGTGTATGTGTATCCTCCCACAAAAACATAACAGCCCGCCTCTGTTCGCACAGTCTCTGAAGCATGTGCAGTGTTGAGTTCCACCTTGTTGCAACGTCTATGATTAGGCGATGCTGGGGAAGGTTCAAAGAACGCTGATAGGTCTGCATACGGCTGGAGTGTACAGGCGAACGGCGGATATGTGCGCAAAGTCCACGCACTTTGAGGAGCAGGTCGGATAACCCCGGATAACTTTTCAGGAAGCACTGCACCACCAGGTTTAAGGTGTGAGCCAGGCAAGGAATGTGTTTCAGTTGGGAAAGGGAGATGGCAGCCATGAAATTCCTTCCGTTATCACTCACTACCTTGCCTGCCTCAAGATCTACAGTGCCCAGCCACGACTGCGTTTCTTGCTGCAAGAACTCGGACAGAACTTCCGCGGTGTGTCTATTGTCGCCCAAACACTTCATAGCCAATACAGCCTGCTGACGTATGCCAGTAGCTGCCCCATAATGGGAGACCTGGTGTGCAACAGTGGCAGGTGCGGATGGAGTGTTTGTGCGACTGCGGTCTGTGGACGAGCTCTTGCTTCTGCAGGAGGACGAGGAGGAGGAGGAGGAGGAGGAGGGGGTGCGAACGGCTACAGACAACTGTTTACTAGACCGTGGGCTAGGCAGAACTGTCCCAAACTTGCTGTCCCCTGTGGACCCTGAATCCACCACATTTACCCAGTGTGCCGTGATGGACACGTAACGTCCCTGGCCATGCCTACTGGTCCATGCATCTGTTGTCAGGTGCACCTTTGTGCTCACAGATTGCCTGAGTGCATGGACGATGCGCTCTTTAACATGCTGGTGGAGGGCTGGGATGGCTTTTCTGGAAAAAAAGTGTCGACTGGGTAGCTCGTAGCGTGGTACAGCGTAGTCCATCAGGTCTTTGAAAGCTTCGCTTTCAACTAACCGGTAGGGCATCATCTCTAACGAGATTAGTCTAGCTATGTGGGCGTTCAAACCCTGTGTACGCGGATGCGAGGCTAAGTATTTCCTTTTTATAACCATAGTCTCATGTAGGGTGAGCTGGACTGGAGAGCTGGAGATCGTGGAACTAGCGGGGGTGCCGGTGGACATGGCAGACTGAGAGACGGTGGGAGATGGTATTGTTGCCGCCGGTGCCCTAGATGCAGTGTTTCCTACTACGAAACTGGTGATTCCCTGACCCTGACTGCTTTGGCCTGGCAAAGATACCTGCACAGATACAGCAGGTGGTGCGCTAAATGGTGGTCCTACACTGCCGGAAGGGATGTTGCGTTGATGACTAGCTTCATTGGCCGAGGGTGCAACAACCTTAAGGGACGTTTGGTAGTTAGTCCAAGCTTTCAAATGCATGGTGGTTAAATGTCTATGCATGCAACTAGTATTGAGACTTTTCAGATTCTGACCTCTGCTTAAGGAAGTAGAACATTTTTGACAGATGACTTTGCGCTGATCAATTGGATGTTGTTTAAAAAAATGCCAGACTGCACTCTTTCTAGCATCGGATACCTTTTCAGGCATTGCAGACTGAGCTTTAACCGGATGGCCACGCTGTCCTCCACCAGGTTTTGGCTTTGCCACGCGTTTTGGGCAAGATACGGGCCCGGCAGATGGAACCTGTGGCGATGTTGATGCCTGCTGCGGCCCCTCCTCCTCCTCTGCTTCAGAACTGCTGCCGCCTGCACCCTGTTCCCCCAATGGCTGCCAATCGGGGTCAAGAACTGGGTCATCTAATAACTCTTCTTGTACCTCCTGCGCAACTTCGTCTGTGTCACCGTGTCGTTCGGTGGTATAGCGTTCGTGATGGGGCAACATAGTCTCATCAGGGTCTGATTCTTGATCAGCACCCTGCGAGGGCAATGTTGTGGTCTGAGTCAAAGGACCAGCATAGTAGTCTGGCTGTGGCTGTGCGTCAGTGCACTCCATGTCAGATTCAATTTGTAATGGGCATGGACTGTTAACTGCTTCACTTTCTAAGCCAGGGACGGTATGTGTAAAGAGCTCCATGGAGTAACCCGTTGTGTCGCCTGCTGCATTCTTCTCTGTTGTTGTTTTTGCTGAAGAGGACAAGGAAGTGACTTGTCCCTGACCGTGAACATCCACTAACGACGCGCTGCTTTTACTTTTATCAGTTTCACGAGATGAGGCAAAAGAGCTAGAGGCTGAGTCAGCAAGATAAGCCAAAACTTGCTCTTGCTGCTCCGGCTTTAAAAGCGGTTTTCCTAATCCCAGAAAAGGGAGCGTTCGAGGCCTTGTGTAGCCGGACGACGAACCTGGCTCCACAGCTCCAGACTTAGGTGCAATATTTTTTCCCCCACGACCACCTGATGCTCCACCACTACCACTACCCTCATTACCAGCTGACAATGAACGCCCCCGGCCACGACCTCTTCCACTAGACTTCCTCATTGTTTTAAAAACGTAACCAAACTAACGTTATTTGTTGCAGTCACACAACTTACACGGTGAGCTATAACTTCAGTATGATTTAGCTACCCCTTTACAGGTTGGTGAGACCACAGCGAAAATCAGGCCCAATGCTACACACTCTTTTTTTGGTGGCTGCAAATTAGAGAGATGCCCCACACGCAGGACTGTCACTGAAGCACAAATGTTAATATTAATGTCACACTATTATTTTTTTTTTATTTTTATTTTTTTCAGGAACACTTTAGAAACCCCCCCAAAAAAAAAAAAAAGATTTTTGCAGGGAGAATTTAGAAAACAAATGTAACAAACTATATGCTTTCTATGGGCCACTGAGTGAGAGATGACGCACACAGGAATCAGGAGTGGCACACAAGCCCAGAGGCCAATATTTTTCTACCAATGATTGATGGAGTTATTTTCTCTGGTAGATTTTGGAACCCAAATCAAGGAAAAAAAATGTAGGCTTTCTATGGACCACAATTGGAGAGAGAGAGAGAGAGAGAGAGAGATGGCACACCCAGGAGTCAAGACTGGCACACAAGCAGAAAGGCCAATATTAATCTCCCACTGTTTTTTTTGTTTTTTGTTTTTTGTTTTTTTTTTCAGGGAGACTTTAGAAAAAAAAATAATAAAAAAAATATGATTTTATCAGGAAGAATTTAGAAACCAAATAAAATAAAATGATTTTTTCAGGGAGAATTTATAAAACAAATAAAAACAAAAATAGGCGTTCTATGGCCCACTGACTGAGAGATGACGCACACAGGAGTCAGGAGTGGCACACAAACCCAGAGGCCAATATTTTTCTACCAATGATTGATGTAGTTATTTTCTCTGGTAGATTTTAGAACCCAAATCAAGGAAAAAAAATATAGGCTTTCTATGGACCACAATTGGAGAGAGAGAGAGAGAGAGAGAGAGAGAGAGAGAGAGAGAGAGAGATGGCACACCCAGGAGTCAAGACTGGCACACAAGCAGAAAGGCCAATATTAATCTCCCACTGTTTTTTTTGGTTGTTTTTTTTTTTTTTTTTTCAGGGAGACTTTAGAAAAAAAAATAATAAAAAAAATATGATTTTATCAGGAAGAATTTAGAAACCAAATAAAATAAAATGATTTTTTCAGGGAGAATTTATAAAACAAATAAAACCAAAAATAGGCGTTCTATGGCCCACTGACTGAGAGATGACGCACCCAGGAGTCAAGACTGGCACACAAGCAGAAAGGCCAATATTAATCTCCCACTGTTTTTTTTTTTTTTTTTCAGGGAGACTTTAGAAAAAAAAATAATAAAAAAAATGTCATTTTATCAGGAAGAATTTAGAAACCAAATAAAATAAAATGATTTTTTCAGGGAGAATTTAGAAAACAAATAAAACCAAAAATAGGCGTTCTATGGCCCACTGACTGAGAGATGACGCACCCAGGAGTCAAGACTGGCACACAAGCAGAAAGGCCAATATTAATCTCCCACTGTTTTTTTTTTTTTTTTTCAGGGAGACTTTAGAAAAAAAAATAATAAAAAAAATGTGATTTTATCAGGAAGAATTTAGAAACCAAATAAAATAAAATGATTTTTTCAGGGAGAATTTAGAAAACAAATAAAACCAAAAATAGGCGTTCTATGGCCCACTGACTGAGAGATGACGCACCCAGGAGTCAAGACTGGCACACAAGCAGAAAGGCCAATATTAATCTCCCACTGTTTTTTTTTTTTTTTTCAGGGAGACTTTAGAAAAAAAAATAATAAAAAAAATGTGATTTTATCAGGAAGAATTTAGAAACCAAATAAAATAAAATGATTTTTTCAGGGAGAATTTATAAAACAAATAAAACCAAAAATAGGCGTTCTATGGCCCACTGACTGAGAGATGACGCACCCAGGAGTCAAGACTGGCACACAAGCAGAAAGGCCAATATTAATCTCCCACTGTTTTTTTTTTTTTTTTTCAGGGAGACTTTAGAAAAAAAAATAATAAAAAAAATATGATTTTATCAGGAAGAATTTAGAAACCAAATAAAATAAAATGATTTTTTCAGGGAGAATTTATAAAACAAATAAAAACAAAAATAGGCGTTCTATGGCCCACTGACTGAGAGATGACGCACACAGGAGTCAGGAGTGGCACACAAACCCAGAGGCCAATATTTTTCTACCAATGATTGATGTAGTTATTTTCTCTGGTAGATTTTAGAACCCAAATCAAGGAAAAAAAATATAGGCTTTCTATGGACCACAATTGGAGAGAGAGAGAGAGAGAGAGAGAGAGAGAGATGGCACACCCAGGAGTCAAGACTGGCACACAAGCAGAAAGGCCAATATTAATCTCCCACTGTTTTTTTTTTTTTTTTCAGGGAGACTTTAGAAAAAAAAATAATAAAAAAAAAAAGATTTTATCAGGAAGAATTTAGAAACCAAATAAAATAAAATGATTTTTTCAGGGAGAATTTATAAAACAAATAAAACCAAAAATAGGCGTTCTATGGCCCACTGACTGAGAGAGAGAGAGAGAGAGAGAGATGGAACGCTTAGTACTGGCACACAAGCCCAAAGGGCAATATTAATCTCCCTTTTTTTTTCCAGGGAGAATTTCTAAAACCCAAAAAAAAAATAAAATAGGCTTTCTATGGCCCACTATTTGTGAGAGAGATGGGACGCTCAGGACTGGCACAGATGGCACGCTCAGGACTGGCACAGAAGCCCAGAGGCCAATATTAATCTCCCTTTTTTTCTGGGAGAATTTATAAAACCAAAAAAATATTTAAATAGGCTTTCTATGGCCCACTATTTGTGAGAGAGATGGCACGCTCAGGACTGGCACAGATGGCACGCTCACAACTGGCACACAAGCCCAGAGGCCAATATTAATCTCCCTTTTTTCAGGGAAAATTTATAAAACAAAAAAAAAAAAAAATAGGCTTTCTATGGCCCACTATTTGTGAGAGAGATGGCACGCTCAGGGCTGGCACAGATGGCACGCTCAGGACTGGCACACAAGCCCAGAGGCCAATATTAATCTCCCTTTTTTTCAGGGAGAAATTATAAAACCCCCAAAAAAAATAAAATAGGCTTTCTATGGCCCACTATTTGTGAGAGAGATGGGACGCTCAGGACTGGCACAGATGGCACGCTCAGGACTGGCACAGAAGCCCAGAGGCCAATATTAATCTCCCTTTTTTTCTGGGAGAATTTATAAAACCAAAAAAAAATTTAAATAGGCTTTCTATGGCCCACTATTTGTGAGAGAGATGGCACGCTCAGGACTGGCACAGATGGCACGCTCACAACTGGCACACAAGCCCAGAGGCCAATATTAATCTCCCTTTTTTCAGGGAAAATTTATAAAACAAAAAAAAAAATTAAATAGGCTTTCTATGGCCCACTATTTGTGAGAGAGATGGCACGCTCAGGGCTGGCACAGATGGCACGCTCAGGACTGGCACACAAGCCCAGAGGCCAATATTAATCTCCCTTTTTTTCAGGGAGAATTTATAAAACCAAAAAAAAAAATAAATAGGCTTTCTATGGCCCACTATTTGTGAGAGAGATGGCACGCTCAGGGCTGGCACAGATGGCACGCTCAGGACTGGCACACAAGCCCAGAGGCCAATATTAATCTCCCTTTTTTTCAGGGAGAATTTATAAAACCCCAAAAAAAATAAAATAGGCTTTCTATGGCCCACTATTTGTGAGAGAGATGGCACACTCAGGACTGGCACACAAGCCCAAAGGCCAATATTAATCTCCCACTGTATTTTTATCAGGGAGAATTTATACACCCCACAAAAAAAAATACAGAAAAATGAAAAGGCTTTCTATGGCCCACTATGTGAGAGAGATGGCACACACAGGGATGGCACTCTAGCAGAAATGCCAAATTGCCAATCTTAATCTCCCACCAAAAAAAAAAAAAAAAAAAAAACAGGGAATGTCCTACAATTACTATCTCCCTGCCTGCAGTAATCTCAGCCAGGTATGGCAGGCAGCTACTATCTCCCTGCCTGCAGTAATCTCAGCCAGGTATGGCAGGCAGCAATAAGGAGTGGACTGATGCACAAATGAAATAAAAAGTGTGGACAAACAAAAAAGATAGCTGTGCAGAAAGGAAGGAACAAGAGGATTTGTGCTTTGAAAAAAGCAGTTGGTTTGCACAGCGGCGTACACACAGCAATGCAGCTATCAGGGAGCCTTCTAGGGCAGCCCAATGAGCTACAGCGCTGAGGGGAAAAAAAAAAAAAAAAAAACTTCCACTGTCCCTGCACACCGAGGGTGGTGTTGGACAGTGCAAATCGCTGCAGCACAAGCGGTTTTGTGGTTAATGGACCCTGCCTAACGCTATCCCTGCTTCTGACAAAGCGGCAGCAACCTCTCCCTAAGCTCAGATCAGCAGCAGTAAGATGGCGGTCGGCGGGAACGCCTCTTTATAGCCCCTGTGACGTCGCAGACAGCAAGCCAATCACTGCAATGCCCTTCTCTAAGATGGTGGGGACCAGGACCTATGTCATCACGCTGCCCACACTCTGCGTTTACCTTCATTGGCTGAGAAATGGCGCTTTTCGCGTCATTGAAACGCGACTTTGGCGCGAAAGTCGCGTACCGCATGGCCGACCCCGCACAGGGGTCGGATCGGGTTTCATGAAACCCCGACTTAGCCAAAAGTCGGCGACTTTTGAAAATGTTCGACCCGTTTCGCTCAACCCTAGTGATAAACAGTTATGTCCATAAATATTGGACCAGTTCTTAGATAAGTAATGTTTTATTGTCCTCTGATTGGGGTCTGGTTCTGTTGTGATGACCCCACATGGTCTGAGGGTCAAGTTCCTTAGTTCCTTAGTTGATGTAAAAAGACATAAATCCATTCATTCCTCTGCTAAGACTGTCAAAGGTCGTCATCAACTTATATTCCCACACTCTTCTGTCTCTCTTAGATTTGAAGCTACCTTTTAATACAAGTAATTTCATGTCCATAATGTTATGATTTGGGAGGCAAAACTGTATTGCCACAGGTAGATCCATTCTTTTTTCTCTTATTGTGTGGCGGTGAGAATTCATTCTTATTCAAAACTTTTGCCCTGTCTCCCCCACATACAGACCCCCAGGTGGACATTTAGTACAAATAATCAGGTACACCACTTTAGATGTGATGCAGCTGAAGGTACCTGGTATCTTGTAGTCCTGCTGTGAATTGGGGATCTTTATCTTGTCTGTGGTCATTATAAATGGACAGGTTTTACATTTTTTCTGATTGCAAGGAAAGGTTCCTGCAGCTGTTGGAGAGGACAGGGAGCTCTTGACAATGATGCTTCTTAGATTTGGGGGCTGCCAAAAACACAGTAGTGGAGGGTCTGGAAAAATGGATTGTAAGCCGGCATCTTTTTGTAGTAAAGGTTGTAATTTCCATGCAGCTCCCCTTAGCACCTCCAGATTTGGATTGTAGGTAACTACTAGAGATACCCGGTTATTTTCTGCTTTAGCTTTGTAATTTAGCAGATGATTCCAGATCTGATTTCAGATCTGAAATGTCCGCACTGGACCTGATCGGCCTTTACCTGCGCTTGCCTTTCCTGGCACCAAGGGAGTGATTCTGAAAATGCTCCAGGTACAGTTCGCATGTAATGTGGTCCTTTTTTTTTTTTTTTTTATACTCTTTGTACATTCAGGAGGCCATAATGGCACAACGTAAATAAAATACGTAGATTAGGACTGCCCCATTATGAGAATGCCGTGAAGTGGTGGGGTAGCTCAAAGAATTGATCAATTGCTTGCTAAATGTCTCATATTTGAAATACAGTTAGAATTTATGTGCAATTGCACTTCAGTTATTGCGTTCTGACCATAAGCAGTGCTGGCTTCTTCCCTTTTTTTGCTTTGCATTGGTATGTGGCTGACCACCACTGTTGCCGCGCACGCTGGGTTATGTGCGCCATTCTTTCTGTGTTCACTGTGATTGATAGGCTGCTGTGCACACACACAGCAGGCCTGCCCTGCCTCAGGCTCCAGTTAATTGTGCACCTGTGTCTCAGCCTGTCTCACCCTTCATCTTTGGTGCGGATTTGGCAGTGTGGAAGCCAGATCTGAAATGTCCGCACTGGACCTGATCGGCCTTTACCTGTGCTTGCCTTTCCTGGCACCAAGGGAGTGATTCCGAAAATGCTCCAGGTACAGTTCGCATGTAATGTGGTCCTTTTTTTTTTTTTTTTTTTTTTATACTCTTTGTACATTCAGGAGGCCATAATGGCACAACGTAAATAAAATACGTAGATTAGGACTGCCCCATTATGAGAATGCCGTGAAGTGGTGGGGTAGCTCAAAGAATTGATCAATTGCTTGCTAAATGTCTCATATTTGAAATACAGTTAGAATTTATGTACAATTGCACTTCAGTTATTGCGTTCTGACCATAAGCAGTGCTGGCTTCTTCCCTTTTTTTGCTTTGCATTGGTATGTGGCTGACCACCACTGTTGCCGCGCACGCTGGGTTATGTGCGCCATTCTTTCTGTGTTCACTGTGATTGATAGGCTGCTGTGCACTCAGGCTCCAGTTAATTGTGCACCTGTGTCTCAGCCTGTCTCACCCTTCATCTTTGGTGCGGGGTAGCTCAAAGAATTGATCAATTGTTTGCTAAATGTCTCATATTTGAAATACAGTTAGAATTTATGTGCAATTGCACTTCAGTTATTGCGTTCTGACCATAAGCACTGCTGGCTTCTTCTCTTTTTTTGCTTAACTACTAGAGATACCCGGTTATTTTCTGCTTTAGCTTTGTAGTGTAGCAGGTGATTCCTTGATATTCTAGTTGCTCTTGTAATCTGGTTTTCAATTGTTCTTGGATGGTAGCCCTGATTCAAAAAGGTCTTTCTGAGGCGACCAAGGTGTTCATCCCTATCTATTGGGTTGGAACATATACGATTGTATCTGATGGCTTGGCTGTAGACAATAGAGTTTTTATGTGTTTTGGATGGAAACTGTCCCATTTAAGATATGTTGGAAGGTCGATTGGCTTCTGATACAGGGATGTCTCTATTTTATTGTTCTGCAGCTTAATGATGGTGTCCAAAAAGTTAATTTCAGTGCTGGAGTAGATGAGTGTTAAGTTGATGGTGGGATGAAATTGATTAAACTGTTCATGGAACGTCTTTAGCTGTGGTTCAGACTCCATCCAGATGATTAAAATATCGTCAATGTAGTGGTAGTATGCCAGAGGCCTGATGGGGCATGAGGACAAAAAGTCACTTTCAAGCTTGGCCATGAAAAGATTTGCATACTGTGGGGCCATTTTACTTCCCATAGCTGTGCCCGTCTCCTGTAGATAGATCTTCTTGCCAAATTCAAAATAATTGTGGGTGAGGAAGAATTTTTAGAATTTTTACCACAGAATCACAATGTTTTTTTTCTATGCTATGTTGTGCATAAATATGTTATTCTTCAGAATTTCTTTTAGTCTTTGCCCGATGAAGAGACCTGTGTAGTCTCGAAAGCTTACAATTTGTTTCCATCTTTTCAGTTAGCCATTAAAAGGTATCAACCACTGAGAACTCTCAATTCTAGAGGTTTTCTGCAGAATAGAAAGGGAGGGTCTTTGAATATTATTTTTAACCAGTCAACTTTGTGTAGTATATGATGAAGTTATTTGACAGTTTTTCTGAGCACTTCAGGCTGTGGGATGTAAGTTACCAAAGATACACGATAATTTCCTCTTTTTATTCATATTGAAGTAGTTGACTGGTGGTAGCCTTGGTTTAAAATTGTCTTTTTAAAATGAGTTAAGTGTTCATCCCTTTCTATTGGGCTGAAACATATTATATCTGAGGGCCTGAATATAGACAATTACATTTTTAACATGTTTTAATTGAAAGCTGTCCCATCTGAGGTATGTGGCCGGTCAACTGGTTTCTGATATATGGATGTCTGGATTGAACCATTTTGAATTTTTAAGGTGGTATCAAGATTTCTGTATTTGAATGGTCCAATGTCAAGTTTATGGTTAGATGAACTTTATTGAATCTTTCATAGAATATTACGCTCTTTGCTTGGAAATAGGCCAAGGGTTTGATGGCGCAGGATGATAAAAAATCATTCTCCAGTTTAGTCATGAAACTTGGCATACTGGTGTGCAATTTTGCTGCCCATAGCAGTTCCATTTGGTTGTAGCCATAGCTTCTCACCGAAACATAAAAAGTTATGCATTAGGATAAATCTGTTAAGTTTTAATACAGACTCAGAAGGGATCCCATTAGCTTCCAGAAACATTTGGCAGATAAGTCGGTCTACATAATGGACGTTAGAATATATTGATTCCACATCCATGTTCACTAAGACGGCACCCTTGGGAGGGGACCTATTGTAGAAAGCTGTTTCAAAAGGTCCGTGGTATCCTGTAAATAGCTGGCTGCTTTTCTTACCAGTGGTTTAAGAATATTCTCTACCCATCCTGAGATTTTTTCAGTGAGTGTTCCCACCCCTGGGATGATTGTGCTCTCTGGGTTGCCTGGCTTATGCATTTTGGGATGAGCTTGATTACTCAAAGGCTCAAAAGCAGGTACAAGTTTTGTACATGTGGAAATACAGTTGTGCAATGTGCACACATTATACTGAGATGATTATTACTTTGATCAACCAAGCATAATGTGACTGTAGATGAAGGAAGCAGATTGGCTCACTTATTTAGAGTGGAAAATCACATTGCCCACCTATAGCACTCAAAGCCCAATATTAAAAAATACTAGTGACCAGCCGATGACAAGGGAATGTGTAATTAGAAAATTATCTACTGTTTACATCTAGTATTTACATTAAATGTAATTTTGCACATTTTTATATCTAATATCACAATCTACTGTATATAAAAAATGAGAAATCTTGCTATTTTTTTTTTCTAGCCACTTGGACTTTTTTTAGGTTCCAAATTTTCTAAAAAGGAAATGAAAAAAAATTAGGAAAGTCAATTGGAATTGACAACCGAATCATGCTCTCTAAAGCAGGGATTAGCCCAGCCCCTGAAACTGAAATCACTCAAGATGCTTCGTTTCAGGGTGGGGACAGAGGCTGTGGCAGTGACCACAGCTTCTAAGATCAGAAGAAGTCTTGTTTGAGTATCCCAGCATGAACTGGGGATTCTAAAACATAGAGTCATTAAAAAGAAAGTAGGTAATACAAGAAAAAAGTTTAGAAAAAGTAAAGAGTAAATTATATGGAAATTTTAATTAATCTATAATGGAAAAAAAATAAGATTACTATATTAATTAGATATTTAGGATTAAATCAATGTTAGTTTCAGACCACCCCTTTAGGCTATTTGTGGGAGTTAGGCCAAGAGACATTTTTTCAATATTAACTATAGATAAGACCATTCATGACAGTCAAAAGCCTTGGTAGTGTCTAGGGATAGCACAACTCTGTCACCTATGTTGACCGTTATGGGTATCCAATTTATCTAAAATCACTGACATTAACCCCGATGTCTCCTATGTGATTTCCTTTTCTCCAGCGCCAAACAGATTCCTGGGATTCACAGTGATTGGGCTGGCGATTCTGGTTTCCCAACCACCAGGCCTTTAATTCCTCTTTACACAGCGAGCACCTACAATGCAGCATTCACTGCAGATTGCTGAGCACCGATGCACTGCTATGTATACTACAAGCGTTCGGATGATTGCAGATTCATGTCCTCTAGTGGGACTATTGAATACAGTAAGAATAAAAAAAGGTTTTCAACCCCTTCATCCCAAAGCCTGTTTTCATTTTCCTGACCAGGCCAATTTTTTCAATTTTGGCACTTTATGTGGTAATAACTCTGGAAACCTTCTGCTGATCCTAGTGATTCTATTTTCTCATGACGTATGGTGCTTCATAATAGTGGTAACATTTGTTCTATACGACTTGCGTTTATATGTGAAAATATTGTAAATTTGGCAAAAGGTTTGAAAATTTGCCAATTTTTCTTTTCTACTCCCTTAAACCAGAGAGTTATGTCACAGAAAATAGTTCCTAAATAACATTTTTCACATGTCTACTTCACATGACCAGCGAGTTCTAATTTTTCCCCCAAAAATGTACAAAACCATTTTTTTAGAGACCACGTCACATTTGAAGTGATTTTGAGGGGTCTATATGACAGAAAATACTCAAATTACACCATTATAAGGCCATGTGCACACGCTGTGGATTTTGCTGTGGATCCGCAGCGTTTCCGCAGCGGTTTCCCATGCGTTTACAGTACCATGTAAACCTATGGGAAACGCAATCCGCAGTACACATGCTGTGGAACAAAACGCGTGGAAACGCAGTGGTTTTTTTTTCCGCAGCATGTCAATTCTTTGTGCGGATTCCGCAGTGGTTTTAGACCTGCTTCATAATAGAAAACCGCAGGTGTAAAACTGCAGTAGAAACCACACAAAAACCGAGGTTAATACGCAGTAAATCCGCGATAAATCCACAGGAAAAACACACTGTTTTTGCCCTGCGGATTTATCAAATCTGCTGCGGAAAAATCCGCAGTGGACCTTTCTACGTGTGCACATACCCTAAAACTGCACCCCTCAAGGTGCTCAAAACTAAACCACATTCAAAAAGTTTATTAACCCTTCAGGTGCTTCACGGGAACTAAAGGAATGTGGAAGGAACAAACTGTTTACTTTTTTGCACAAAAATCATACTTTTGACCCAACTTTTTTTTATTTTCACAAGAATAACAGGAGAATTGCACCCCGAAATTTGTTGTGCAGTTTCTCATGAGTACACCGATACCTCATATGTGGGGGAAAGCCTCTGTTTAAGCTAACAATGGGCTTGAAAGGGCAGGAGCACTGTTTGACTTTTTGAAAGCAAAACTGTCTGGAACTGAGAACAGACACCATGTTGCCTTTGGTGAACCCCTGAGGTCCCTAAGAAGTAGAAATCCCTATTATGGACCCTATTTTATAAACTAGACCCCTCAAGGAACTTTTCTAGATGTGAATGGATGTGTGATGGTAATGGATGTATGTACGTGTGTGTATGTGTGTGTCTGTCTGTGTGGTTGAGCCTACAATGTATGGGCTCTTGGTGTTGTATAAGGCCGGCGTTGTATAAGGCCGGCATCACACTAGCGAGTTTTACGGACGTATGAGAGGTGCAGAAAATACGGATTGCACACGGTACAATGATTCTCCATGGCCCAGCTCCTATCTGCCGTATTTTACTGATCCGTATTATACGGTCTTCTATGGCCATAGAAAATATATATATATGTCAGTGAGACACTGAAAAGTTCACAGGCTCGAGTTTATATGAGGACATCCAGCAGAGGGCGCATGACTGCGACTCGAGGTAACTACAGGTCATTCCCCTGCATTCCATTCATTCCCCGGGTTTTTACAGCCACGAGCACCGCTACATTAGCAGAGCTCCTGGGTGTAAAATGATTTAACCCCTTCAGATGTATTTACAGTGTGGGACAAGACTGAACGACGGAAGGTATGGAATATTGTTGTTTGTTTTTTAACTTTGTTCTAGGTGACAAGGGTCTTCAGGTGGATTAAGAGTATAATAAAATATTAAAACACCCTGTGTATTTATTTCATTAAAATACTTTGTAATAATGTGTGTGTGTTTTATTAACCATTTCGTACTATTGGATTAATAATGGATAGGTGTCATAATTGACGCCTCTCCATTATTAATCTGGCTTAATGTCACCTTACAATAGCAAGGTGACATTAACTCCTCATTACCCCATATCCCACCACTACACGGGAATGGGAAGAGAGAGGCTAAGTGCCAGAATAGGCGCATCTTCCAGATGTGCCTTTTCTGGGGTGGCTGGGGGCAGATGTTTTTAGCCAGGGGCAGGGGGCAATAACCATGGACCCCCTCCAGGCTATTAATATCTGCCCTCAGTCACTGGCTTTCCCATTCTGGCGGAGAAAATTGTGCAGGAGCCCACGCCAATTTTTTCCGCGATTTAAGCCTTTAATTTAATAGCTAGAGCCCCCAAATTTTACACCAATACACTTCTTACATTACTAAAGTGGAATATGTAATAAAAGAAGGGATATGAGATGGTTTACTGTATGTAAACCATGTCTCATATGATGTCGGGTTTGAGAAGGAGATAGGAAAAGCCGGCAATTGAATTACCGGCTTTTCTGCTACCTAGCGCTGTATGAAATGTTAATATATATTCATATATGTGTCTCACTGACATATACAGTACAGACCAAAAGTTTGGACACACCTTCTCATTTAAAGATTTTTCTGTATTTTCATGACTATGAAAATTGTAAATTCACACTGAAGGCATCAGAACTATGAATTAACACATGTGGAATTATATACTTAACAAAAAAGTGTGAAACAACTGAAATTATGTCTTATATTCTAGGTTCTTCAAAGTAGCCACCTTTTGCTTTGATGACTGCTTTGCACACTCTTGGCATTCTCTTGATGAGCTTCAAGAGGTAGTCACTGGGAATGGTCTTCCAACAATCTTGAAGGAGTTCCCAGAGATGCTTAGCACTTGTTGGCCCTTTTGCCTTCACTCTGCAGTCCAGCTCACCCCAAACCATCTCGATTGGGTTCAGGTCTGGTGACTGTGGAAGCCAGGTCATCTGACGTAGCACCTCATCACTCTCCTTCTTGGTCAAATAGCCCTTACACAGCCTGGAGGTGTGTTTGAGGTCATTGTCCTGTTAAAAAATAAATGATGGTCCAACTAAACGCAAATCGGATGGAATAGCATGTCGCTGCAAGATGCTGTGGTGGTCATGCTGGTTCAGTATGCCTTCAATTTTGAATAAATCCCCAACAGTGTCACCAGCCAAGCACCCCCACACCATCACACCTCCTCCTCCCTGCTTCATGGTGGGAACCAGGCATATAGAGTCCATACGTTCACCTTTTCTGCGTCGCATAAAGACACAGTGGTTGGAACCAAAGCTCTAATATTTGGACTCATGAGACCAAAGCACAGATTTCCACTGGTCTAACGTCCATTCCTTGTGTTCTTTAGCCCAAACAAGTCTCTTCTGCTTGTTGCCTGTCCTTAGCAGTGGTTTCCTAGCAGCTATTTTACCATGAAGGCTTGCTGCACAAAGTCTCCTCTTAACAGTTGTTGTACAGATGTGTCTGCTGCTAGAACTCTGTGTGGCATTGACCTGGTCTCTAATCTGAGCTGCTGTTAACCTGCGATTTCTGAGGCTGGTGACTTGGATAAACTTATCCTCAGAAGCAGAGGCGACTCTTGGTCTTCCTTTCCTCGGGCAGTCCTCATGTGAGCCAGTTTCTTTGTATCGCTTGATGGTTTTTGCAACTGCACTTGGGGACACTTTCAAAGTTTTCTCAATTTTTCGCATTGACTGACCTTCATTTCTTAAAGTAATGATGGCCACTATTTTTTCTTTACTTAGCTGCTTTTTTCTTGCAATAATGCAAATTCTAACAGTCTATTCAGTAGAACTATCATCTGTGTATCCACCAGACTTCTGCTCACCACAACTGATGGTCCCAACCCCATTTATAAGGCAAGAATTCCCACTTATTAAACCTGACAGGGCACACCTGTGAAGTGAAAACCATTCCCAGTGACTACCTCTTGAAGCTCATCAAGAGAATGCCAAGAATGCGCAAAGCAGTCATCAAAGCAAAAGGTGGCTACTTTGAAGAACCTAGAATATAAGACATATTTTCAGTTGTTTCACACTTTTTTGTTAAGTATATAATTCCACATGTGTTAATTCATAGTTTTGATGCCTTAGGTGTGAATTTACAATTTTCATAGTCATGAAAATGCAGAAAAATCTTTAAATGAGAAGGTGTGTCCAAACTTTAGGTCTGTACTGTATATATAGACAGTATATATGTTTTAACGAATATTTGAGACCATGGATCCATTGTATGTCCGTTTTGCAAACCTGCGAGAAAATCTCGCAGTACGGATGCCATACGGATAACATATGGAGGATGACATGCGCAAAATACGCTGACACACCCTGCCTATGGATGACTTACGGATCACTATTTTGGGAACATTTCCGCTTATTACGGCTGTAAAAAACAGACCGTATTTTCATACACTGAGTGTGACGCCGGCCTATATGTGAAGATATACATGTGCATGTATGTGCTCTGTATACATGTGTATATGTGTGTGTACGTGCTCTGTATATATATATATATATATATATATATATATTGTCTAAGGGTTTTTCCGTCTGTCTGTCTTTCTGTCTGTCTGTCTGTCTGTCTGTCCTGGAAATCCCGCGTCTCTGATTGGTCGAGGCCTGGCGGCCTCGACCAATCAGAGACCCGCACAGCATCGATGTAGAAATCCCACGTCTCTGATTGGTCGAGGCCGCCAGGCTTCGACCAATCAGCAACGGGCACAGCGACGATGATGTCATAAAGGACGTAGACATCCCGCATCTCTGATTGGTCGAGGCCACCAGGCCTCGACCAATCAGCAACGGGCACAGCGACGATGCTGATTGGTCGAGGCCGCCTCGACGATGATGTCATAAAGGTTGTAGACATCTCACGTTTCTGATTCAGCGACGGGCACAGTATCGACGTAGATGTCATAATGGTTGCCATGGCGACGATGATGTCATAAAGGTTGCCTCGACCAATCAGCGACGGGCACAGTCTGCCGCGAATTCTGGAATCATCATTGTCCATATACTACGGGGACATGCATATTCTAGAATACCCGATGCGTTAGAATCGGGCCACAATCTAGTATATATATATATATATATATATATATATATACATGCGTGTGTATCAGAGATCGTGTATGTAGCATCCACATTTATAAATACCAGCAGCGCAGAGAGTTAATAGGTGTAAACATGTCAGCAATCGCCTAACGAAGCAACAAAATACTGCTCATTTATGGGGTGTTTGGACTTTTTGTGGTGGAATAAAGATCACTGTTCTCAGCAGTGCATCTCTTGTTGTAAACTGCAGATGTGCTTCTGATAACATGATGCTGTATGGGGACAGACTGATCTATTAGTGATTGTTGTGTGCCCATCATTGTTCCTGAGCTGCTGTAAAAAGGCAGGTAAACAAGCACCAAACGAGTTGAATATTGTTGATAGCGCTTATTGAACAGCCTGAACTCAGCGTATGTAAATGCAACTTTAATGTTTCTGCGTGACTGTGCAATATGTTTAACATTTGAGGCTCAATTTAAACATTTGCCTAGGGCCCCACATTGTCTAAAAACCTGCCTTGAGCAGCTTGATTGGACCCGTCGAAGCACACACTGTGCGAAACGGCCGTTGTCCAGACTCCATGCCCGCACCCTCCTGTACACCTGATGTCCTAATGGATGTATTTATATATTCTTTCCAATAAAGAGCACGATTTTACAGCTACAAAAGAGTGAGAGCCGCACATACTTTTCTTCTTCTGCTTAGCTTGTAGTAACTGCCTGATTTATCACAGGAGATAGTGTTTCTGCTGGTCACCAGCCCTTTGAGCTCATCATAAATCAGGTCAATAACATCGAAGCTCAGTGGCCACTGGAGCTTGTTCCGCAAATTTGGCATGGACATTAGATTTTGCATCCATAATAATAGTATTTTGTGTTGAACTTTACTGTAAATTGTTCTGCTTAGTAGCTTCCATTGAAGCCTCACTAACACAAAGAACAGAGCAATGTAAATGATCTTTCTGATAGATACATTGATTTTTTGTCTTAAGCACACAGTTCTCAGATATAGACTATAGTAACATACCTTGTCATGCCATAGAACCTCGGTAGTACTTACCTTGGAGGAAACTGGCTGTTACTTGTTTTTCCAAGAAGGATAAGATGAAAATATTCCCTTCCAGCTTCTGTCACAAAATTCAGTACTTGCTTCTAGCGGAGTCTGAGTACAGATAACAAGGTGTGAAAGACAGAATGTGGTGAGCCAAGGGTGAGGCGCCGGATGTTGCAAGGGGGCCAGCTGGGACTTGTAGTTCCACAGGAAGTAGATTTTAATGCCACAGTAGCTGCGTTGTTGAACCCCTAAACACTTACCTCGTGTCCACAACAATTGTCAATGGAAGAAGATGGCACTTATGAAGATGGTATAAGACCCTACCTCGGCGCTCTTCTGTAGATATGATGTCTGGGTGCAGATGTTGGAGCGCCCGTGAAGTTTGTGCAATCTCAAGCAGCCAGACACACGTGTGAACTTGTAAATACAACACCTTACTGATGGAGAACACTATGTGCAGTCTCTCACTTAAAGGCAAAGTGATGATAATTTACAGTATATGTTACACTGCATATTGTGCGTATGAAGAAGTCTTCTCCTTATGAAACAAGCAAGTTTAGGGCCTCTCAGGGCGGCTGGAGCACGGTTCTCTTCACTTGCTATTGGAGGAAATGTTATGCACAGTCAAGGTAATGTTACACTGATGGAGGGACCGCCGTGTATTGCCCCCCACTATTAGGAAAAATAGTATGTGGGAAAGAACTTGTTCAGCTTTTTCTTTCCTGACCGTTGAGGCTCCACTCCTTTCATTCTAATTACTAGTAGAACCAATGAGGTTGCGAATATGGATGAGTGTTCACTGAATGCTCTGGTTGGCGCTTGTTGCTCAAACTGAGCAACTCCCAATACTCACATGCTCGTTTTACTGAGTATAATGGGAGTCAATGGGAAAGTCAAGCTTTTTTCTGTCAGACTACAAAGAGGTCTGGGGGCAGTAAAAATGTTTAAATGGATGGGAGAAGTGCTGAATGCCGTAACTTCTTTTTGTGAAGTGATACATTTCCCTGTCTGTTTGATTTATCACAGGATGAGTGTTTCTGCTGGTCACCAGCCCTGTGAGCTCATCATAAATCAGGTCAATGACATGGAAGCTCAGTAGCCACTTGAGCTTGTGCTGCAAATTTGGCGTGGACATTAGATTTTGCAGCCATATTAATAGTATTTTGTGTTGAACTTTTCTGTAAATTGTTCTGCTTAATAGCTGCAATTGCAGACTCACTAACATAAAGAACAGAACAATGTAAATGATCATTTTGATAGATATATTGATTTTTTGTCTTAAGCATATGTGGCACCCCAGGAGTCCGGTTGCCACAATGGCATTGCCTTCCTCACGGAGGATGGGGGGTGATGTCATGCCTGGAGGGAAGAAGGGATCCACTTAGCAAGTAACACAAACATACAACACCTTCCTAACTCCAGACCAGAGGGGGGGCTCTAAACCCAGTTTCAGGGTAGCTTCCCTATAAGTTCTGGTCTGGAGGTGGGGTTAGAGAGTTCAGTGTGAGACAATGAAGGGAGAGGAAGCGTGTGAGGAGAGAGACTGGGAGTAGAACTGTGACTGAGCTCTTCCCAGGATTAAGCGCACAAGAAACCGAACACTGGAGTCCATGGTTGCATGGGTACTAAAGGCCAGCAACTAGAACCAGAGTGCAGAGATTGCAGGTCTCCTGGCCTATCTAACACCTGGAGGCACCACAGTAGGTCAGGAGTCTGGGGCTGCCAGTGAGAAGACAGTGCTATCAACCATATGGGTTATGAGAAACAGACACTAAGAGGAGCTTGTGTAAAGCTTCAGGCAGCAAGGGACAGAGAGCACATCACAAAAGGAAGGCTTCCGAACTCACCTGACTAGGTGGATCCCAAGATGCTCCCAGGCTGCCTGGACCCCATCAACACCTGTAACCTGTGCCCAGGAATGCACCTGCAATTTCTCCAGTAAAAGGTAAAGGAAACTGCAATAACTGTGTCCTCCAATTATTTACTGCACTCTCAGTCTTGCACCCCACCATCTATCATCCCTTACCAATTGCACCTGTAGCCGCGGGGACTAAGCTCTACCTGTGGGGAGCTATACCAACTCTGCTGCAACACGATCCGCCCCAGTGGTCCCCTTTAAACAACGTCGGCAATCCCTGGCCGAGTACCACAGGAGGCGTCATGAACATTTCTCCATAGACTTTATTTTCCACTACACTTCATCCCCTTTAATTGGACGCCCAGGACCACGGACCGGGTCACGCTGCCATGACCTTCCCCCTTTAACCCCTTCACGACATGCCCCGTACTAGTACGGCGCATGTCGTGTCTCCCCCTTTGATGTGGGCTCTGGCGCTGAGCCCACATCAATGTCGCGACAAGTCAGCTGTTATGTACAGCTGACATGTGCGTGCAATAGCGGCATGTGGAATTGCGATCCACCTGCTGCTATTAACCAGTTAAATGCCGCTGTCAAACGCTGGCATTTAACTACCACTTCCGGCCGCGCTGCCGGAAATGAGCGCATCGCCGACCCCCGTCACATAATCGGGGGTCAGCGATGCATCAGGATAGTAACCATAGAGGTCCTTGAGACCTCTATGGTTACTGATAGCCGGCCTGTTGTGAGTGCCACCCTGTGGTCGGCGCTCATAGCAAGCCTGCAATTCAGCTACATAGCAGTGATCTGATGATAGCTGCTATGCAGCTGAGCCGATCGAGTTGTGCCAGATTTTAGCCTCCCATGGAAGCTATTGAAGCATGGCAAAAGTAAAAAAAAATGTTTTCAAAAATATGAAAAAAAAATAAAAATATTAAAGTTTAAATCACCCCCCTTTCACCTCATCCAAAATAAAACAATAAAAAAAATCAAACCTACACATAATTGGTATCTCCGCGTTCAAAAGCGCCCAATCTATCAATAAAAAAAGCATTAACCTGATAGCTAAACAGCGTAGCGAGAAAAAAAAATTGAAAAGCCAGAGTTACGTTTTTTTGGTTGCCGTGACATTGCATTAAATAGCAATAATGGGTGATCAAAAGAACATATCTGCACAAAAGTGGTATCATTCAAAACGTCAGCTAGGCCACAAAAAATAAGCCCTCACCCGAACCCAGACCACAAAAAATGGAGACGCTACGGGTATCGGAAAATGGCGCAATTTTTTTTTTTTAGCAAAGTTTTGATTTTTTTTTTCAACATTTAGATAAAAGAAAACCTAGACATGTTAGGTGTCTATGAACTCGTAATGACCTAGAGAATCACAGTGGCTGGTCAGGTTTAGCATTTAGTGAATCTAGCAAAAGAGCCAAACAAAAAAGTGTGGGATTGCACTTTTATTGCAATTTCACCACACTTTGAATTTTTTTCCCCGTTTTCTAGTACAAGACATGGTAAAACCAATGGTGTTGTTCAAAAGTACAACTCGTCCAGCAAAAAATAAGCCCTCACATGGCCATATTGATGGAAATATAAAAAAGTTATGGCTCTGTGAAGGAAGGGAGCAAAAAACAAAAACGCAAAAACAAAAAAGGGCTGCGGCATGAAGGGGTTAAGTACCCCATGGTCCTAGCGGGCGCTTCACAAGCAGTCCTCAGATATATAATTATCTGAGACAGAGCAAATTGTATAAAAACTAAGGGTCAAGCACAAAATGAATGGGGATTATATGAAAAAGTGCAACATACAACAACAAAAAGGAAGTAGAATAAAACATTTTTTTTATTAAAGATAGTAATAAAA
This sequence comes from Ranitomeya imitator, assembly GCF_032444005.1. Classification (NCBI taxonomy): domain Eukaryota; kingdom Metazoa; phylum Chordata; class Amphibia; order Anura; family Dendrobatidae; genus Ranitomeya; species Ranitomeya imitator. Next base: position 63,732,371 of record NC_091288.1, read on the forward strand.
GTATATTGTTAATAATAACAGCTGAATCAGGTAGTGGAGCACGTTACAAAATTAATACACTGAACCTCAGGTAGGCTCGTTAAAAAAAATAATACTGCAATAATGCCAAAAGGAAAATCCCATTAAAAATTAATGATAGCTCAGTTATAAGTGTCATAATAGCACCTTGATAGTATAACATATGTCAATTAAAGAATATATATAAACAGTGATAACATATCAAAGTGTTAATGTGTAAAAAAAATAATTACAAAGATATATAAATGTGTTAGCCTATATAAATAACTGATAAAGTGCTAAAGTGCACGAGACAAATATATGACAAAAGTTATAGGCACAATGTGCTAATAAGAAATATAAGGTCGGGGGCGGAAGAAGACAAGCGTGGAAACCCACATAGGGGACCTGCCAGCACGTTTCTTATAGGTATAAAACTGCCCTTTGACACTTGCTGATGCACTTCAATTATGCACCTTATGTTTCTTATTAAGGTGCTATTACCTCACTTATACAGATGCATCTCACAAAATTAGAATATCATCAAAAAGTTAATTTATTTCAGTTCTTCAATATAAAAAGTGAAACTCATATATTATAGAGTCATTACAAACTGAGTGATCTATTTTAAGTGTTTATTTCTGTTAATGTTGATGATTATGGCTTACAGCCAATGAAAATTCAAACGTCATTATGTCAGTTAATTAGAATGCTTTATAACACCAGCTTGAAAAAATCATTTTAAAATCCGAAATGTTGGCCTACTGAAATGTATATTCAGTAAATGCACTCAAATTCAATACTTGGTCGGGGCTTCTTTGGCATTAATTACTGCATCAATGCGGCATGGCATGAGGTGATCAGCCTGTGGCACTGCTGAGATGTTAGGCCATGTTCACACGTTGCGGATTTTACCGCGGATCCGCAACGTTTTTGACGCTGTGGATCTCCTGCAGTTTCCCATGCAGTTTACAGTACCATGTAAACCTATGGAAAACCAAATCCGCTGTGCACATGCTGCGGAAAAAAACGCACGGAAACGCAGCGTTGATTTTTCACAGCATGTCAATTCTTTATGCAGATCTGCAGCGTTTCTACACCCATTGACTTGCATTGAGTCGGGCACATCCGCAGCAAAACCCCAGATGTAAAACAGATCTGCGGTTTAGCTGTGGATGAAACGGAGGAGGGAGTGTGTGGGCGGAATGTTGGCAGTGACTGTGTGCGTGTGCGTTTATGTGTATGCGGGGTCTGTGGGCTGTCAGTGGGTCTGCGGGGCTGTTGGGGGCCTGTGCGGGGCTGTCAGGGATTTGCCGGGGCTGCCAGGGGTCTGTGCGAGGCTGCCGGGGGTCTGCTGGGGCTGCCGGGGGTCTGCTGGGGCTGCCGGGGGTCTGTGCCGGGCTGTCGGGGGTCTGTGCAGGGCTGTCGGGGGTCTGCCAGGGCTGTCAGGGGGGTCTGTGCGGGGCTGTTGGGGGGTTTGCTAGGGCTGTTGGGGAGTCTGCCGGGGCTGTCGGGGGTCTGGGGCTGTCGGGGGCTATGCCTGCTACAGTGACAGTGATTGACACATTAACCAATGATGGGACAGTAGTAGTCCCATCATCCGGCCAATGTGTTGAATGTAAAAAAAGAAACACATACAGTACATACAACATATAGCAAGTACATACAACATACCACATATGACATACTGCACATACAACAGAACATACAACATATAACATACAACATATGGCATACATAGCATACAACATATAACAAGAACATACAACAGTACATACTACATATGACATTCAGCACATACAACATACAACAGTACATACAACATGCAACAGTACATGCAACAGTACATACAACATACAACATATGACGTACAGTACATACAACATAGAACAGTGCATACAACATTACATACAACATACAACAGTACATACAACAGTATATACAACATACCACATATGACATACAGTGCATACAACAGTATATTCAACACATGACATACAGTGCATACAGTACATACAACATATAACAAGAACATACAACAGTAAATACAACATATGACATACAGCACATACCACATACAACAGTACATACAACATATACAAGTACATACAACAGTACATACAACATACAACAGTACATACAACATATGACATACAGCACATACAACATATGACATACAGCACATACAACATACAAAAGTGCATACAACAGTACATACAATATATGACATACAGTACATACAACCTACAACAGTACATACAACATATAACATACAACAGCACATGCAACATACAACATATGACATACAGTACATACAGCAGTACATACAACATACAACAGTACATACAACATACAGTACATACAGTACATACAGCATATACATATAGACATACAGTACATACATATAGACATACAGTACATACAACATACATACAACAGTACCTACATTACATACAACATACAACATTACATACAACATACAACAGTACATACAACATACAACATTACATACAGCATATGCCATACAGTACATACAACAGTACATACAACATATGACATACAACATTACATACAACATACAACAGTACATACAACATTTGACATGCAGTACGTACAACAGTACATACAACATACAACATTACATACAACAGTACATACAACATATAACATACAGTACATACAACAGTACATACAACATATGACATACAACAGTAAATACAACATACAACAGTACATACAACATACAACATTAAATACAACATACAACAGTACATACAACATATGACATACAGAACATACAACAGTACATACAACATATCACATACAACAGTACATACAACATACAACAGTACATACAACATATGACATACAGTACATACAACAGTACATACAACATATGACATACAACAGTGCATACAACATACAACAGTACATACAACATATGACATACAGTACATACAACAATACATACAACATGACATACAGTACATACAACATGCAACAGTACATACAGCAGTACATACAACATTCAACAGTACATACAACAGTACATACAACATACAACATATGACATACAGTACATACATTACATACAACAGTACATACAACAGTACATACAACAGTACAAATAATATATGACATACAGTACATACAACATACAACAGTACATACAACATACAACAGTACATACAACATACAACATACAACAGTACATGCAACATGCAACATATGACATACAGTACATACAACAGTATATACAACATACAACAGTACATACAACATACAGTACATACAGCATATACATATAGACATACAGTACATACATATAGACATACAGTACATACAACATAGAGTACATACTCACCATCACCTTGATCCCTGAAGCCATTGCTCACCTGTAAAAAATATTAAAATAATAAACAAACAATATACTCCCTGTGTCCACAAATATCCAATTAATACAAGTGTCCCATGACGATCTCCCTTGAAGAGCAGCCACATCAGGAGCTCCGGAAATACAATGAAAGAAGGTATCCTTCTGCAATGTATCCCTCTGCTGCTGTGAGAAATAGTCCCTATACTCACTTGTGGCACTGCTGTGTGGGAAAATTCCCACACAGCTTTGCCATAAAGTGAGACCCTGAACTCAGGTAACCTCTTCAGTGATGCACTGCAGGAGCCATTTTCTCCTGTCAGTGTGTCACTGGAGGCCCTATAGAGCAGTGACATCACCCGATGTCACTGTTCTATAGGGGAGATCGTCGTGGGACACTAATTATTAATTGGACTACGGCGGAAAGTGAGTATACGGTTGGTTTATTATTTTTAACTTATTGCAGGCGATCGAGTATGTTAAGTATGGTGAAATTAAGAATATTAAAATACTTTTTTCTGGCTGTGTCTTTTTTTTTATTTAACTCTTTCACTACTATAGGATTAGTAATGGATAGGCGTCTTATTGACGCCTCTCCATTACTAACCAGGCTAAATGTCACCTTACAATACAAAGGTGACATTAACCCCTTATTACCCCATATCCCACCACTACAAGGGAGTGGGAAGAGAGGGGCTAAGTGCCGGAATTGGTGCATCTTACAGATGCACCATTTCTGGGTTGGCTGCGGGCTGGTATTTGTAGCCAGGGGGGCCAATATCCATGGTTCCTTCCTAGGCTATGAAAATCAGCCCACAGCTGTCTGCGTAGCATTTCTGGTTACAAAATATAGGGGGACCCCACATCATTTTTTTGGTGGGGTCCCCCTATTTTAATAGCCAGTAAAGGCTATGCAGACAGCTGTGGGCTGTTATTCATAGCCTAAGAGGGGGTCATGGATATTACCCCCTTCCCAGGATACAAATATTGGCCCCCGGCTGTCGGCTTTCCCCCTCTGACGCAGAAAATTGCACGGAGTCCACGCCATTTTTTTCCCTTTTTTTTAAATAAACATGTTCATTAATCAACATTGGCCTTGCTTTTATATATCTATGGATATATCTATGGATAAATCTATATATCTATAGATGGATATCTATCGATATATCTATAGATATAACTATGGATATATCTCTCTATAGATATATTTATAGATAGATATATCTATAGATACATAGATATAACTATACATGTATCTATCTGGCTACTTTCACACATCAGATTTTTGCCGTTAGGCACAATCCGGCAAGTTTGGAAAAAAACAGATCTGTTTTTTTTCCGCATGATCCGTTTTTTTCTCATAGAGTTGTATTAACGCCGGATTGTGCCTGATGGCCACACGTTTCATCCGTTTTTTGCCGGATCCGTCAAAAAAAGCTGTTTCCGGTGGATGGAGAAAACGTACAGAGGAACGTTTTTTCTGTCCGGCGAAAAAATGCCCAGCGACTGATCCGGTGAAAAACGTATGAAACTGAGATGTGAAATGATGAATCTGGCCTCCAAATACTGTTTTTCATGCATTTTGCCATTCAAACCATGCACATTTTCCGTTCTCTCGCTCTCTAAAAAAAAAACGGATCAGTTGCATCAGTTTTTCACTATTTGCAACGGATCTGTTTTTTCAAAAATTCGCCGGATCCTGCCTGACATAAGAAAACTGATGTGTGAAAGTAGCCTAAGGCCTCTTTCACACTTCAGTTATTTGGCGTCAGTCTAAAACCGCCATTTTCCTCAAATAACGGATCCGTCATTTTTTTTGACGGATCCGTTATTTTCCCATAGACTTGCATTAGTGACGGATTGTGACGGGTGGTCGTCCGTTCCATTCGCCATGCGACGGATCCGTCGAAATTTGACGGACGTTTTCTGAAAATAGACGGACATTGTAACGTTTTTTGTCAACGCCGAAATGGCGGATCGCGACGGATCCGTCGCGTCCGCCATTCCATAGAATGGGCGCCTATGGGCGACGGATCCGCCGCAACTGTTTTTTCGGCGGATCCGTCGCCCCAATCCGTTTTTTCAATTGCGCATGCTCCAAAAAGTAGATACTTCTCCCAGACAACCCCCAAGTAACTGATCCGTCAAAAAAACGGATCCGTTAGAACCGTTTTCGCAACAATTGTGACGGATCCGTCAATCCGTCACTATGTCGGTAGTGACTGACGCCAAATAACTGAAGTGTGAAAGAGGCCTAACTATCCATATATCTATCTACAGCTATCCATAGATAATCTATAGATAGATACATCGATCTATCTATTCATCTATCTATCTATCTATCTATCTATCTATCTATCTATCTATCTATCTATCTATCTATCTATCATATCTATTTATCTATCTATCTATCTATTTATCTATCTATCTGTGTGTAATGGAGTGTGGGTTGGACAAATGTAAAAGAAGAGGTGGGACAAGAAATCACATCACAATATTTTTTTTTGCTCAATAATACATCTTTATTTAGCTTTCAAAAATGCATAAAAAACACATAAAAAATGCATCAAAAACGCGCAAAAAAAGCATAAACGCGCCTGCGTTTTCTGCCAAAAGCTGCGGATTTAGTGCAGAAAAATACGCAGGCAAATCGGCAATATGTGCACATACCCTTATGGAAGTCCAGGTTGCTTTGATAGCAGCATTCAGCTCAACTGCATTGTGGGGTCTGGTGTCTCTCATCTTCCTCTTTACAGTACCCCACTACAGTTTTTATAAAATCCACTTACTGCATCATGCATATTACATGAGACAGGGATTGGATTATAACCAATTTGGGTTATGTAATCCATGCTTTACACTACACCTCTTCTCTCCGACGTCAGTGCTATGGTAGATGACGTTGGATTAGCTTCATTGTCTCTTCAGTCTGCGTTTCTATATTTCTATATATTAATGCAGACTGATGAGATGGAGCTAATCCACCTCGTACTTACCTGCTCGTGTGTCAGAACTAGTGCACTCAGGATGCAGAAAACACCGCATCCTGAGTACACTAGTGCTGACACCTGGGGAGGTGAGCATTGCTGACCCCTGACCTTTTTTTGCTGTATTAATATATATTTTTGGAGGATTTTCAGTCTTCTTTGTGTTTTTGCCACCTCATAGCTCCATGACAGACACAAGAAGCAAAGCTGCAGAGTAAAGCAAATAAAGAATAAGATTGTGTGTCATGGAGCTATCAGGTGGCAAAAACACAGTGTGCGTACACGGCAACATGTGTGTTGACGGCGCACAGTGTGTGTTGCCGGCGACAAAAGAGACAAAGATCAAGCAGTGATTGGGGAAAAACAACACAAATTTTTTTTTTTTCTAAATTAACTTTTACAAACCGATGAGGGGGAAATGTTATGGACCTGGAGGTGTGCAGCTGGGAGGATTGGCTACAGGTGGACGATGAAGGAGTTCCAGGGGAAGGGGTAACTAAACTTGTGGGGTCTAGATGGTCAAGGATGGAAGTAGACCCATTAGGAGTGGAAGCATGGGATGGGAGAGACACATTTGAAATGAGAGAAAAATTGGACAACAAAGACACATTGGGAGGTGTGGGTGGAGGTAGCACGACACTTCTGCTGCCATGAGTCCTTTTGGCATTCTGTCCAGTTTTATGTGGCAGCTTCTTTTTTTTGTGTCTCCTTGGGAGGGTAGGAGTGGTGGGATCAGCAGGTCATTCACAATGTCATCCCAGCCTGGTAGTGGTAGTGGACAGCCGTGCAGGATCTTTAGGCGGCCTAGTGCTGGTGGCGATGGTCAGTCGTGCAGGAGCAGAACTTGGCATGGTGGTGGTGGTGGAGTAGCTTTGAGCAGCACCCAGCATGGTGGTAGTGGTGTGCGTCAGGACTGAGCATGGTGGTGGCCGTACAGTGGTATTCAGCAGAACTCTGTATTGATGTTAAGTCTGCTGCTTAGCCTGAACATAAGCAGCATTGCAGGCCTGCATCACGTTGAGCTGGAGTTCAGACATAAGGTGTTCCAACATGCCCTGCTTTATCTTATTAAAAAATGGTGTGCTGTTCTCTGGAGGTCGGCTTCCAGACAGTTAAGGCGTTGGCTGACATCCTGGAAAAGTGTGTTAATATGGATCAGACCACTTTCCAGTCTATCTCCCAGCGCTTTCAAGCCATTCTGGAAGATCGAGCTCAAGTGAATAAACTCGGGCATGAGTGACCTGTCCGAGGCCTTCTGCCACTGGCGGGAAGAGCCCCCCAAAAAAGAGGCAGAGGACTGGGATAGGGGAACACCTGAATGACCAGCTGCCTGTTCTCCAGCCTGTGATGCCGGCCCACTTGCTGCTACGCTGGTGACTGGTCTGTGGCTGTTCAATGAGGGACCGCTCCAGAGGACGATATAGGTTTGAGGGTGCTGCTCCAGGTTCTGAGAAAAGAAAAGTAAAACATTACACCCAAAAAAATAACAATTGTAAAAGCACCAACTCCTGTGGAATAGAAATACTCAGATTAGGGAATACAACACAATGGAATACAACACAAAAAGGCTTACGTTCTCTGAGCAAGGACAGGCCTCAGGTAATCCAGCAGCTGGTGGTACTTGTATTTCCCTATCCTTGCTGCAGTACCCCTGCAAACTTGGATCTCCTGTCTCAGGTCCTTGTTGAAGCGATCCTTCATCTTACGCCAATGGGTTTTGACTTTGTTCACTGTGAACAGGGAAAAAAAATTGTTAAACTATGCACTTTAGGCTGGGATCACACAACCGTGTGTGATGTGAGAAACTGGTAGATTTCAATTGGCTCACTTAGCATCACATGAGCAGAGCAAGCTGCTCCATAATTGATTATTTTTCAAGTATGAGTTCACACCAGTCAGATGCGAGTGTCCTGCAGGTGTGTCAGTTTATAGCTCGTCCAATCTGCTTGGGACTCATCGTCACTGTATTGAGATGACGTGGCTAATTTTCAATTGGCTCACTTGACATAACATGAGACAAGCAAGCTGCTTCCTGATTGGTTATATTTCAAGTATGTGTTCACATCAGTCAGATGCGATTGTCCTGTAGTCGTGTGTTAGGTGTCGAGTTCCCGCCGCTACACAAGGGGAGTCTCGAACCATGTCTGCTGTGGTCTCCCATTCTCCTCCAGTCACAGTGGAACCTGCTCAGCAGAGACGTCTGTCCCAGTGTCTGGCTCAGTCTGATACTGTTTTAATGGTTACTGCTGCCTTTCCAGGCTCTGCCTTTTTAGCCAGCACTGGTCAGCGGCGAACAGGCTTTTCTGGGACTAAGTCCTGCTTTTCACGCACTGAGCATGCCCACGGGAGGACCTCTCATTGGAAGTTGGGGGTCACATGCTCAGGTCCTATAGCAGCTCCCATTGGTCCACCAGGAAGGTCCTGAAAGAGCTGCAACTATAAAAGGTTTGCATGGCCGCACGGCCGTGCGCTTATGTCAAATATGTTTGGCTTATGCCAGTGGATACTATACCACTCTATTCATATGTGGTGTGAGGCTGTAGCTTTGGGACTGTACACTCAGGCAGGCAGCTAGCGTCAGTGGGGGCAATTAGCCTTGGCTTAGCATCTAGTTCCTTCATGTGTGCGGTTAGATGAGAAGAGTCCCAGTGCAAGCATAACCCTTAGGGTAATAGTTTTGTGTACAGCGCGACTCTGTGAGTCAACAGAGATCGCTTCCAGTCCACACTGGGTGAAGCTTATCCCACGTGTGAGCTCAGAGGTTATCCGCCGTTACTTTGCAGCAGATATCTCTGCACGGTGGACCCCGGGCTGCGAACGCACCTTGTAGCTACCTATCTATACTCGGTGTGTTCCGCTAGCCCTAACGGCGTGTCAGCATCTGGCTCATCCAATCTGCTTGGGACTCATGATCTCTGTATTGAGATGATGTGGCAGATTTTAATTGGCTCACTTAGCATCACATAAGCTGAGCAAGTTGCTCCATGATTGGTTATTTTTCAAGTATATGTTCATATCAGTTAGATGTGTGTCCTGTTGGTGTATCAGCATCTAGCCCAGTGTTCCCCAACTCCAGTCCTCAAGAGCCACCAAAATGTCATGTTTTCAGGATTTCCTTAGTATGACCCAGGTGATGGAATTGTTTCCCGTCTAAATGATGGAATTCTCACCTGGGCAATACTAAGGAAATCCTGAAACATGACCCGTTGGTGGCTCTTGAGGACCGAAGTTGGGGAACACTGACTAGCCCATCCAATCTGCTTGGGACTCATCGTCTGTGAATTGTGATGATGTGGCAGATGTCAATTGGCTCACTTAACATCACATGAGCAGAGCAAGCTGCTCAATGATTGGTTATTTTTCAAGTATGAGTTCACATCAGTAAGATGCGAGTGTCCTGCAGGCATGTCAGTATCTAGCTCATCCAATCTGCTTAGGACTCATCATCTTGGTATTGAGATGACGTGGCAGATTTCAATTGGCTCACTTAACATCATATGAGCGGAGCAAGCTGCTCCATGATTGGTTATTTTTCAGGAGAGTTCACATCAGTCAGATGCGAGGGTCCTGGAGGCTTCTCAGTATCTAGCTCGTCCAACCTGCTAATAACTAGTCAGTGTATACACTAAGATGATATAGAAGATTGATTGGTTCAAGAGAGGCCTGGATGTCTTCCTGGAGCAGAACAATATTGTATCATACAATTATTAGGTTCTGTAGAAGGACGTAGATCTGGGGATTTATTATGATGGAATATAGGCTGAACTGGATGGACAAATGTCTTTTTTCGGCCTTACTAACTATGTTACTATGTTACTATGTTGTAATTGGTTCAATTAGTCACATGATGAGAGCAAGCTGCTGTTGTTTTTCAAATATGAGTTCCCATCCAATGAGCAATAGAACAGAAAAGTGATTTATTTAAAATTTGATCTATTTGTGGAGTAAGCTTTGTTGGAAAACATAATTTAACTAACTCAATATATACTATTAAAAAGCAATAGTATTCATCTCTATATAGCTGTGTGCTATTAATATATGTAATATATTTATAAGCTTAGTAATAGTTGTTAATAAATGACATTATTACTCCCTCTTAGGTTATATGCCATTATTATAGAAAGTACTAGAAAATTTACACGCTTAATTAAATAATAAGGTTCAAGTTATTTTAGAAAACAGATTGAGTAATGTTATGTATTATACATCTTGAGAGCGTTTCAGATATACGGTAAGTATTGTAGAAAGTTAAACAGCTATTCTTCCCAATTCCTCTCAGATATAATTAGTCAGACACCATTAAAGTTATGTATAAAGAAAACAGAACCATAATAAAGTGTACATAACATTATTTTTTACATGTATACATTTTTTAGATGTTATACACAAAGTGCTCTATCTATTAGAGATAGCTTACCAAGAGTTTCGCAATTGTAATATTTCCTTAAATAACTTATATGTAGCTTATTTATAGATTATATGTAGCTTATATATAGCTTAACCATAGACTACATGTAGCTGACACATAGCCTACATATACATCTTCAAGATGTTAAACACATAGTGACCCATATATTGAAAGAGGCTCAAATAGGATTCAGCAGTAAAAAATATTTCCTTAAATAGTTTAAAATTATACTGAGAATAGTGGGAGGAAATGATTTAAACCATTGTTACAAGTTTATTTTAATTAGAAAATGAGAGAGAATTATTCATGATATCTGCCAAACTCAAAATCAGCTTGTTCAATCTTAATCAAATAATAAATTGTTGTTTAGTCATGTCCTCAAAGCAGAAGCAGCTACACAAGACAAACATAATAGTGCACTTTTAAAAACAAAAAAGTTAAAATCATATACCCATATGTTATAAATTTTCTATCATTTTAGTTATAAACTCCTTAGGATCTGGAATTAAAGCAAAGTGTTGAACGAAAACCTTCATTCAAGCCAGTTGGGCTCATGGTGGGAAGGCAATGTATCAATCTAGCTTCTTCTTTTAATAATAGTTAGTCAAGGTTCCCTTTTCTCTGTTTAGTATATATTTTCAAATATCCCCAAAACATAATGCCAGAGGGCCCAAACTGTGATGAAAATGCATATAACGTATCATAGCCATTTCTGTTATGAACAGGTGATTCAGAACCACAATGGACCTAGTGGTTAAGAGCACACAAGTGACCTGATAGTTACTAACATAGGACGAGCTCTGAGACGTGGGAACTCTGCTGACCGCAATCCCTAATCCTATCAAACCACACTAGAGGTAGCCATGGAGCGCTCCTGACCAGACCTAGGCGCCTCGGGCACAGCCTAAGAAACTAGCTAGCCCTGAAGATAGAAAAATAAGCCTACCTTGCCTCAGAGAAATTCCCCAAAGGAAAAGGCAGCCCCCCACATATAATGACTGTGAGTTAAGATGAAAATACAAACACAGAGATGAAATAAATTTTAGCAAAGTGAGGCCCGACTTACTGAATAGACCGAGGATAGAAAAGATAGCTTTGCGGTCAGCACAAAAACCTACAAACAACCACGCAGAGGGGGCAAAAAGACCCTCCGCACCGACTAACGGTACGGAGGTGCTCCCTCTGCGTCTCAGAGCTTCCAGCAAGCAAGAAAAAACAATATAGCAAGCTGGACAGAAAATATAGCAAACAAAAGTAACACAAGCAAAACTTAGCTTATGCAGGGCAGACAGGCCACAAGAACGATCCAGGAGAGAGCAAGACCAATACTGGAACATTGCCTGGAGGCCAGGAACAAGGAACTAGGTGGAGTTAAATAGAGCAGCACCTAACGACTTAACCTCGTCACCTGAGGAAGGAAACTCAGAAGCCGCAGCCCCACTCACATCCACCAGAGGAAGCTCATAGACAGAACCAGCCGAAGTACCACTCATGACCACAGGAGGGAGCTTGACCACAGAATTCACAACACATTTCTATTAGACCCAATGTGTTGCAAAATCCATCTTCTAAACTGTTTGCTTGTTTTGCCAACATATAGAAGGAAACAGGGGCTTCTGGCAGCATAACCAATACCTGAGGATGTACACTTTATAAAGTCTCTCATGTCCTAATTTTTCCCTGACTGTTTGGGATTATTAAACTTTTTAGTTGTTAAAATAATATTGCACGCTGTTACGCTGGGGGGGGGGGCAAGAGACAAGAGTGGACCCACTGGACCATAATACCGAACCTCCCTCGAGCGAGCGACCCAGATAGACCAACCCCTGTACAGGGATAGTTAGGGAGCAAGCTCGAAGGTAACTAGTACTACGGATGCCAGGACCAGGGATCGGCTACAGAGGAGAGGAAAGGGAGTTATGAAGGAGAGGACACAGGGAGACGTGGGGAAGAACCTCGGAAAAGGTAGCAGCAGGATAAGGAGCTCCTAGGATTAGTAGACAAGGAACACAGAGCAGGAAGGCAGGGAACCAGGACTAGACTTTGGTGGACTAGAACTACCTTGGAGAATTATGTCAGCCAGGAGATTGTACCCAGAGGATTAAGAGTTCAACTTTACCCCACCTTTGAACTAAAAGACGAAAAATTAATAAAACGATGGTCCAGTGCTGCCACAACTTGCTCTCTTGAATTTTTGAAAATAATTATTGACAGTACTATTCAGGCAATATCTGAGATAGAAAAAGAGTTAGAAAAGTTGGAGGAGACCATGAAAAAAGAAATCAAAAAAGAACTATTGGAAGTATGGTCGAAAGACCTTAATAATGACTTGGAAAAATGGGAAAATGAGATATGCCAGAGGAAAATCAAAAAGTATCAAAGAGATGTGAAAGATTACGAGGAAAATATGATCTATAGATGGCAATGGAAAAAGTACAATACAGATACCAACAGACAATGACAATCGTCATTTAGTTCCATGTCATCTACATCAGAGACGAGTGGCGCTGGCAATGATCGGGGGGCCAAAATGACCACCAGATTTGGGGGACGTAAATATACTTACAAAGGACAGACTGATATCTTCCCTAGGACACCTAGACATAGGGAAGACAACTTTAAGGTAATTAATTTATCTAACCATTCCCTTACAGAGATCCAAGACAGAGTGTTGGCAAAGGGATTGACATTTTCCCCCTCTCGATATCTTGATCCTTTTACAGTGATTAAGGACCTTCATCTTTTTTCGAGGAAAATGATCCTGAGAAGAATGCACTATAGAGTAGAACTGGATGATCTTTTTCCATCTACACAAGAGAGAGAAGCACTAGCCAATTTAGAAGCCCTGCCTGAGGAAAATGACTCCACATCGGTAAGCCAAAAATTTCCGACATCCCTATTGGGTAAATCAAAAAAATTTCCACCTCTCAGTCTCTGTCCTGCAGTTGAGGTCTTTACTAAATTGGTCACAACTGAGATTGAAGAACTAAGCCAGCAAGGTTATGGCAGTTCCAACTGCAGCAGAGAAGAGAGAGAGGCTATCAGGACCCTATCAAAGCTTACTGATGTGGTGTTTAAGCCCTCAGACAAGGGTGGAAATATAGTCATTTGGCCGAATGCCATGTATGAGAGGCAGGCAATGAAGTTGTTAAACGATAAAGATTGCTATCGAAAATTGTCTAGTAATCCTGTGCATTCCTTTCAGGATCAATTGGTCAAGATTTTGGAGGATGCTTTCTCAAAAGGAATAATCCCCAAAAAATTTGTTGATGTCATTAGGGAAATGCACCCTCGATTGCCGACTCTGTATTTGATTCCAAAAACCCACAAAAGTCTCATCGACCCGCCCGGTAGACGAATAATCTCCGGCAATGGAGGATTATGTGAGATGGTCACTAAGATCATTGACCATTACTTAAAACCCCTGGTAAGTGAGTTACCTTCTTATATTCAGGATACAAATTCAGCATTGCGTAGAATTGAGGGTGTACAATTGAATGATACAGCAGTAATGGTGACAGCGGACGTCGAAGCGCTGTACACCTCAATTCGGCATGAAGATGGTCTCCGAGCGGTGCGGTGGTTTTTGATTTTGAGTAATATGGACAGGGATATGGTGTATCTCTTGATGCAGTTGTTGGAATATTCGTTGACACATAATATTTTTGTGTTTAAGAACAATACATACCTACAAATACAGGGAACGGCCATGGGGGCCAGCTGTGCCCCATCATATGCCAATTTGTTCCTTGGAGCCTGGGAACGTGAGATATTTGTCAGTGAACCAATGCCTCAATCCAGCCTGGTCACAGGCTGGATGAGGTATATTGATGACATTTGGTTCATTTGGGAGGGCTCCAGGGACAATTTGGATATTTTTATGAACAGCCTTAACAACAACTGTGTCAATTTAAAACTTACCTTTACAGTGGGTAGAAAGGTTGAATTCTTGGATCTTAGCATTGGGGCGGATCAAGATGGATATTTCTACACTAATCTATACAGAAAACCAACTGCTACAAATTCCTTCTTATACGCAACATCATCCCATCTGCAAGCCACCATTAAGGGCATTCCGGTGGGCCAGTTTCTTAGGGCCAAAAGGATATGTTCCAAACCAGAGGACTTCCTAGAACAATCAAAGGATCTCGCTGAGCGATTCCAAGAAAGGGGATATAGTAAAAGGAATATTAGGAAGGGATATATGAGGGCATCTCAATGTGCCAGATCAGATTTATTGTATGGGAGATCTAATCATAATACCAACAAAAATAGTGATCCTGATGAAATTAGGATGATTACAACTTATCATAACAAATGGCATAAATTTAGAGAAGTTATCAACAAACATTGGAATGTTCTCTTCACTGATCCAATTCTAAAAAAAGTGTTACCGAAAAAACCCCAAATAACAGCAAGAAGATCCAAGAATTTGGCTGACACTTTGGTACACAGTTTTTACAATCCAAGTCCCAGATCCATCAATGAAAGTAATGCTGGCTTCTATCCCTGTGGTATATGCAAGGCATGTGCCAATACAGTCAAAACTAAGACCTTTACAAATTTTGATGGCACCAAAAAATATAACATCAGAAAATACATCACATGTTCAACCTGAGGGGTCATATATCATGCCACCTGCCCCTGTGGAAAAATTTACATCGGCCTAACCACCCGTGAACTCAAAATACGTATAAGGGAGCATTGTAGAGATATAGAAAGAGCTAAAATCACGGAAGATGAAATGGTCCTCAAAACCTTGCCCAGACATTTCAAAAAATATCATGCCTGCAGTGCCCAGGGGTTGAAGGTAAGGGGAATAGACTCAGTTACAATGGGTATACGGGGTGGTAACATAAGTCAAATGTTATCACAAATTGAGAGCCGATGGATCTACAGATTGGGCACTATGGCCCCGCAGGGGTTAAACGAAAGTCTAGGTTTTGGGGCCTTCTTATAATTATATCAGAAAACTATACTGTCATAATTTAGTATTTGCTCTGGTACAGTTTTATGGGTTTAAGTGGGTATTCATGTATGTTTTATGTCAATATTTTGTTTGGGTTTGTTCGATTTTAACCTTATTCATTTATTTATATCCATATATTTAGCCACCAGTTCATAACTAGATTCACCGCTCATTGATGTAACAACTTTCGATTCGTGGATAAAGTCATGGCTGCTTTCAAGAATGAAGTGTCATCAAGTCCATTAAAGAGTTGGGATTCATGAACACGGACTCGTGACTCTGTGGTTATCAACATGGTTCTTCTTTGCACTTGAGTCATCTCAGCACTTAGCACTTTATTTATTACAATAATTGAGATAGTATATGACTGATGTTGCACTATATCATCCAATTGTACACACGTATTGTAGCACATTATTTATACATGTTAATATAAATATACATATTGTTTGCTTATAAGTATGTTAGATATTTAATAGTATATTAAGTTGACTCACTGAACACATATTTGGTATATAATGTTGTTATTTTAGTTACTAATCATGTGGGGCGGCAGGTAGTGCGCACGCGTCGTGATATTCCGGCCGGACCCTCTCGCCGGCGGCACGGGTTGCGGCTTCCGTCTTCTTCCAAAAAATTTTTTTGGGCCAAGGCGTGAGTTGGGCCATCGCCGCGGGTGCGTGGATCTGTGGCTTGGATCCCATGGGCTCGTGCGCCATTTCAACCTGTCAGCCCAATGATTTTAGTTTTGGTATCTTATACATTGAAACACCGTCACGGTATCCTATTAGTAAGACGGGCCCCTTTTTGTTTTGGGTCTGTTGCACCTTATAGTTGGCAACGGACAGAGGTCCAGTTTTAATTTATATAGTACCATGTTGGAATATTTAAGGGTTGGTTGCCCGGGTTATGATCCCAGCTTGAATCATTTGAAATCTTGATTATTTAGTAATGTGTTCCAACATCATGGAATTTATTTTGTCTCCGGTATTTAGCACTTGGTATAATATATCTTTTTTTGCACAATTGCACTTTCATGCTTAATGGTTGCTCAGCAACGTATTTCCGTGTTATAAGCGGGTTATTCAATTTTTTGAATTGTATAAATACTTACCGGTTTATGTCCAAATTATGGATGGAGGGTACGGTGCTGAGCTGTAAAATTAGCAATATACGTGGCATGGAACCTTGGTTACTATGACAATGCGCCTTGGAAATTAACATAGAGTCCTCTCTGCGTTTGGAGCTGTGTACTCCCCTTTTGACAGGTTGCTAGGCAACGTATTTAAATGTGGGAACAAGGTAATCTCACTCTTGGTATTGCGTAATAGGTACAACACATTCAGCCATTTAGTAACGAATAAGATCTTTAAAATTGGCACATTAAATTCGCTGCTGCCCAGCAATATATTTTCACACTATAGGTGGGTTATTTAAACTATATAAACCACTTTGTGTCTAAATTACGGAAGGTAGGCACGACGTTGAGCTGTAAAATCAGTAGTATGCGCGGTATATAAGCTTGGTTACTATGACAACATGTCTTTGAAATTAACATGGAGCCCTCCCTATTTCCGGAGCTGCGTACTCCCATGCAATAGGCAACGTATCTAAGCGTGAGAAAAAGTCATCTTATTTTGTATTATATATTTAATTATACCTCTTCACTCCAACAACGGAGGTGTGCGCATTTTTGATACGTTAATCGGGGGATAGGTTTTGATATCCACCGTGGGATGACCCGGGATAGTATGTCAAGGTATCGGCCGCGTATACCGGAAGTTGAGGCGGATTTCCAACACGCGAATTGTAATTGGATGACGGTAGAACAGCAGTGATTGGCTGGCGGCTGGCTTAAATAGACCCACCTTCTCCCTCCTAAGTACACGCCCCCGGAAGAAGATAATATCAAAACGCGCGTAGGGGTTCCTGGTTTCACATGTGTTTGGCAAGGTAAATATGCCCGGATAGTTATAATATCATACCATCACTTCTTAGCCTTATGATGCACACGGTTAACATATAGAAGCCTTATCCTTAAGTTGTAAGGGAAAAATCATTTGCTAATTAGGCTCATTAGTGAGAACTACTTTATATTTAAACCGTGGTGCATGTATTATCATATTTGGTCAATATATGCATGTGCCCACTGTGCATGGATATTATTGTAGGTAGTTTTTCATCAATTTAGGTACATGGCTATTAATGCATGCATATTGGCACTCTGATAATTTAGGAATGCAGCAGATGTAACTATCTGGGGGATATATTTAGATTCTGCCTATTGGTAAATTTTCATCAAATCTATTCATGTATGTAATATATGTAGATATATAGAATTTTTTGTTAATACATCTAAATTATTAATCAAGCACATGTGACCAGTTGTTTTTTGGTTCGGAGGTATTTACACATTATGTATTTATGGATGTTAAAGAAATGAAATAATTTTAATTATGGATGAAAAAATAAACTTTATATATTTGAACTAAACATTCTTTGGCCTACACAGTGTTTTTTTGGGGGGCCTTTTGTTATATCAGTTTTGCGAATGTGTTCTTCTAAAGATTTATAAGGACTAATATGTATAAAAAAAAGGAGTAAGAGAAGAGATGGATCTGGGTGCAGAGCCAAACACAGAGGAACTCTGTAAAGTTTAACTTAACAATCAGGCGCCTTCACAAAGGAAGCGCGGCCTGAAATACTAAGTGGCTGTTTGCTATTGGCCCAGCAATGCTGCCGGGTCAGGTCGTAGCCAGAAATTAAGTGGAGGAGTGTGCGCACGCCCGGCCCTAAGGAGAAGATGGGAGGAGACCGAGTGCGTGACAGGCAGCAGAGGGGAGGCGCACCGACGAGCACACAGAGACATGCGTTGGGACCCAGACCAGGAAGGAGCCGGGAGTTACGTGGAAGCGCCGGCCAAAGAGGAGGGAGAAGCGGTGACCACGGCGCTGACAGGGGTAAGTATAGATGCAACACACGCCTTACATTGACCACATTTGCACCAACCCACTGTCTTATTTCTAAGACTAACACAGCCCAATTCATTATTAGATAGGAAGTGGCTAGGTACCAGCATTTTCTTTAAGTTAGGACCTCTTCGGTATGTGATGGTGACATGTTGTGAAATTTTCTCACTTAAATCTCTATCCTCTCTCAAGAGATATCAACAACAAATTGTATGGAGCAATTTCACCTGTTACCCTTATGAAAATGCAAAATATGGAACTAAAAATATTTATTTTGGGAAAAATGTGATTTTTTTTTTATTTCCACAGCTCTACATTATAAACTTTTGTGAAGCACATGTGGGTTCACAGTGCTCAATACACATCTAGATAAGTTCCATAAGATAAGGGGTCTAGTTTCCAAAATGCTGTCACTTGTGTGGGGTTTCCACTGTTTAGGCACATCAGGGGCTCACCATACGTGACATGGCATCCGCTAATAATTCCAGCATATTTTAAATTCAAAAAGTCAAATGGCACTCCTTCCCTTCTAAGCCCTGCACCCAAACAGTTGTTTTCTTCCACATATTGGGTACCTGTGCAGTCAGGAGTGTAGTGCAGCGGTAGCACCCTATGCCCTATGCCGTGATGAGGCACTGACCCAGCAAAGTTCAAAACAAACGTCTCGTTAATGTCCAACTCACAGCATTCCACAGTACACGATATCCTCTGGATCACAGCTGGGAAACATATCCTCTGGATTGCAGCCAATAAACACTCCAGTCCACCTCCATGACATGTTCCCATGGGCGACTGCACTGCTGTGTATGCTGTGGGTGCCAGGCCCTTCAGCTGCCTTGGCTGTTTGGCTCTGCTTGCCTGTGTTGCCTTACACAGGTGGAGCTCTGCAGAGCTTCTCGCTCTGCACTCCTGCAAACACAAGACTGACACTGAACCTGACACACCCAAACCCTTTACTGCAGGGCTTTTTACAAGCAAGCCTTCAGCCAAAGGAATGAAATGGACTGCACCACTACCATCCTGTAGTCCATTTCAAAACACAAAAGCCCAGCAGGGTTTCTTAAATCTGCCCTGTACAAATAGCTTGCAAAAGACTTATACTCACTTTTATTCTACATTGCTATCACAGCTACGCCTGTGACTGCAATGCACTTCCATAGCCTCAATATGCCTCTGGGCACATGCTGGGGGGAACAAACAGTGACCCCTACATGTGACATCCGTCACTGCCTCACATATCCCCCTCTCTGTTTAAACCTGTGTGGTTGAACACTTGTCACACAACATGGGAGCATGACAGGGCATCCACATGTTCCTGTGACAGCCCCGCCTGACACTGTACTGAGAAACCTAAGTACGGACCGGAACCATTGGTTGATGCAAGCATCCCCCCTCTTCGTTTCTCCTCCTTACTTTGTTACCCTACCAACCACCTCCCCGTTCTCCGTTGCAGATGACACGCCCCTGACTGACAGTAAACTTAGGCCAGTTTCGAGTGGCCTCGACCCAGTTTACTTGAGGTTCACTAACCCCTCAGCTCATCCCATAACTTATGTACCTGCCTTCTGGCCCTTGGTACCATTTCCTCCAGTCCCTTACCTATGCCTTGGTGACTACATCCCATCAAAGCGCCGAGGTCCGCTCCAGCAACTTCGGGCATACATCGTACCATGTCGCATCCAAACCTGAGCCTCCCGATGCTGCTGTCCAGCGAAAGCTCTATTAATTTTACCCTGACCCCCGGCCACATCCTTGGCTGGTGCCAGAGGGTTCCTCATGTGTACATCCCTAGTTGCCTCCGTGACCACACACTCCCGGTTCCTCCAGGCTTTCTTTTTATTCATGCATCTCTGCTTAGGTCTCATCATCTGCGTATTGAGATGGTAGATTTCAATTGGCTCACTTAGCATCACATGAGCAGAGCAAGCTGCTCCATAATTGATTATTTTTCAAGTATGAGTTCACACCAGTCAGATGTAGTGTCCTGCAGGTGTGTCAGTTTATACTTCGTCCAATCTGCTTGGGACTCATCGTCACTGTATTGAGATGACGTGGCCAATTTTTAATTGGCTCACTTGCCATAACATGAGAGGAGCAAGCTGCTCCCTGATTGGCAATATTTCAAGTATGTGTTCACATCAGTCAGATGCGACTGTCCTGTTGGTGTGTCATCATCTGGCTCATCCAATCTGCTTAGGACTCATCATCTGCGTATTGAGATGAAAATTTCAATTGTCTCACTTAGCATCATATAAGCGGAGCAAGCTACTCCATGATTGGTTATTTTTCAAGTGTATGTTCACATCAGTTAGATGTGTGTCCTGTAGGCGTATCAGCATCTAGCCCATCCAATCTGCTTGGGACTCATCGTCTCTGAATTGTGATGACGTGGCAGATGTCAATTGGCTCACTTAGCATTGCATAAGCGGAGCAAGCTGCTCCAAGTGAGGAGGTTTCACAACATGCCACCATCACATACCGAAGAGGTCCTAACTTAAAAAACATGCTAGTACCTAGCCACTTCCCATCTAATAATGAATAGGGCTGTGATTGGCTTAGAAATAAGACAGTGGGTTGTTACAAATGCGTCCTCTGTAAGGTGCGCAATTTTATTTTAACAACTAAACAGTTTAATAATCCCAAACAGTCTGGGAAGATTTATGACATAAGAGACTTTATAAATTGTACATCATCAGTAGTGATGAGCGAGTATACTCGTTGCTCGGGTGATCTCCGAGTATTTGGAAGTGCTCAGAGATTTAGTTTTCGTCACCTCAGCTGAATGATTTACGGCTGCTAGACAGGCTGAATACATGTGGGAATTCCCTAGCAACCAGGCAACCCCCACATGTACTTAGCCTGGCTAGTAGCTGTAAATCATTCAGCTGAGGTGACAAAAACTAAATCTCCGAACACTTAGAAATACTCGGAGTTCACCCAAGAGTGCTCTTGAAAACCCGAGCAACGAGTATATTTACTCATCACTAGGGTTGAGCGACCTTGACCTTTTTAGAGTCGAGCCGTGTTTCGCGAAACCCGACTATCTTAGAAGTCGAGTCGAGTGGAATCGGCCGATTATCGCGAAAAGTCGGGTATCGCCCGAAACACGAAACCCAATGCAAGTCAATGGGGGAGCATAGTCGGCAGTGAGTGGAGGCCAGGAAAACACCTACACTGCCCATTTTAATGGCAAAAACATCCATTCTTGTTAAAGAAGCTTGTCAATCGTAATTTACCTTATAATAATTGGAAGGCATTTGAAATTGGGGGTCATTTGGCTAAAGTTGTGGGGGGTAGGGCTGGTTCAAGTAATTAGTGGGCCCAGTAAATCTGGACCACGTCACGGCAGTGGAGCAGGGAGAGGTAAGTATTTAAACTTTGCAAGTGCTGTGATCCTGAGCAAGCAGGGGGGGCCCACTCGTTGGCATTGGCACTGGCACAGGGCCCCTCAAAGTACAGCGGTGTGTTTGCACGGCGGGGGCGCCTCCCACCGGCAGCAACACTTTTGCGTACTATGAGAGGCCCTGTGCCAGTGACATCGCCAACTAGTATTCCTCCCCCCACCTGATGAAGGAACCTGCACTTTCATCTGCACCTTCCTCTTTGTCCCCGTGTAAGGTGGTATGGTATGCGGGAAGAGGAACCTGACTTTCAGCAGGGTCACAATCTTGCTGTGTAGCGTGCACAGGGAATTTTGCGTTATGGGTCAATGTACCAGCAGACTCATCTATCACTGGCTGGGCAATGGGCAGGATGAGGAGGAAACACAGATATAGGCCCAAAGAATAAAGTTGGCTAAATGCAGTTCAAAATTGGTAACACAGGACTAACCAGGGGGCATTGCAGTGGAGGACAACTGGAATGAGAGGCTGACACAGAGAGTAGGCCCAAATCAGTAAGTAGTCGAAATGCAGTTCAAAATTGGCAACCGTAGTAAACAGGCGGCACAGCTTTGTTCAGTGGAGGAGAACAGCAAGGAGTGGCAGACACCGATAGTAGGCCCCAAACCAACTAGTACGCCAAATGCAGTTGTTCCATTTAACCACAATTTAATGAGAGCCTGAAGATAGAAGCTCAGGAAAGGCAACCTGGAGAACACCTTGGAGTGGAACACACCATCTCTCTACACCCCATACCCAATTTGTAGGCCTAATGCAGCGTAGTTTCCAACAACTACTAAACGAGAGCATGAAGATTGAAGCTCAGGAAAGGCAACCTGGAGAACACCTTGGAGTGGAACACACCATCTCTCTACACCCTATACCCAATTTGTAGGCCTAATGCAGCGTAGTTTCCAACAACTACTAAACGAGAGCATGAAGATCGAAGCAATGGAGAGGAAACCTGGGGAACACCTTGGAGTGGAACACACCATCTCTCTACACCCCATACCCAATTTGTAGGCCTAATGCAGCGTAGTTTTCAACAACTACTAAACGAGAGCCAGAAGATCGAAGCAATGGAGAGGAAACCTGGGGAACACCTTGGAGTGGAACACACCATCTCTCTACACCCCATACCCAATTTGTAGGCCTAATGCAGTGTAGTTTTCTACAACTACTAAACGAGAGTCGGAAGACCGAAGCAATGTGGACGAAACCTGGGGAACACCTTGGAGTGGAACACACCATCTCTCTACACCCCATACCCAATTTGTAGGCCTAATGCAGTGTAGTTTCCAACAACTACTAAATGAGAGCCAGAAGATCGAAGCTCAGGAAAGGCAACCTGGAGAACACCTTGGAGTGGAACACACCATCTCTCTACACCCCATACCCAATTTGTAGGCCTAATGCAGTGTAGTGTCCAACAACTACTAAACGAGAGCCAGAAGATCGAAGCTCAGGAAAGGCAACCTGGAGAACACCTTGGAGTGGAACACACCATCTCTCTACACCCCATACCCAATTTGTAGGCCTAATGCAGCGTAGTTTCCAACAACTACTAAACGAGAGCATGAAGATTGAAGCTCAGGAAATGCAACCTGGAGAACACCTTGGAGTGGAACACACCATCTCTCTACACCCCATACCCAATTTGTAGGCCTAATGCAGTGTAGTTTCCAACAACTACTAAACGAGAGCCAGAAGAAAGAAGCTCAGGAAAGGCAACCTGGAGAACACCTTGGAGTGGAACACACCATCTCTCTACACCCCATACCCAATTTGTAGGCCTAATGCAGCGTAGTTTCCAACAACTACTAAACGAGAGCATGAAGATTGAAGCTCAGGAAAGGCAACCTGGAGAACACCTTGGAGTGGAACACACCATCTCTCTACACCCCATACCCAATTTGTAGGCCTAATGCAGTGTAGTTTTCTACAACTACTAAATGAGAGTCGGAAAACCGAAGCAATGTGGACGAAACCTGGGGAACACCTTGGAGTGGAACACACCATCTCTCTACACCCCATACCCAATTTGTAGGCCTAATGCAGTGTAGTTTCCAACAACTACTAAACGAGAGCCAGAAGATCGAAGCTCAGGAAAGGCAACCTGGAGAACACCTTGGAGTGGAACACACCATCTCTCTACACCCCATACCCAATTTGTAGGCCTAATGCAGTGTAGTTTCCAACAACTACTAAACGAGAGCCAGAAGATCGAAGCTCAGGAAAGGCAACCTGGAGAACACCTTGGAGTGGAACACACCATCTCTCTACACCCCATACCCAATTTGTAGGCCTAATGCAGTGTAGTTTCCAACAACTACTAAACGAGAGCCAGAAGATCGAAGCAATGGAGAGGAAACCTGGGGAACACCTTGGAGTGGAACACACCATCTCTCTACACCCCATACCCAATTTGTAGGCCTAATGCAGTGTAGTTTCCAACAACTACTAAATGAGAGCCAGAAGATCGAAGCTCAGGAAAGGCAACCTGGAGAACACCTTGGAGTGGAACACACCATCTCTCTACACCCCATACCCAATTTGTAGGCCTAATGCAGTGTAGTTTCCAACAACTACTAAACGAGAGCCAGAAGATCGAAGCTCAGGAAAGGCAACCTGGAGAACACCTTGGAGTGGAACACACCATCTCTCTACACCCCATACCCAATTTGTAGGCCTAATGCAGCGTAGTTTCCAACAACTACTAAACGAGAGCATGAAGATTGAAGCTCAGGAAATGCAACCTGGAGAACACCTTGGAGTGGAACACACCATCTCTCTACACCCCATACCCAATTTGTAGGCCTAATGCAGTGTAGTTTCCAACAACTACTAAACGAGAGCCAGAAGAAAGAAGCTCAGGAAAGGCAACCTGGAGAACACCTTGGAGTGGAACACACCATCTCTCTACACCCCATACCCAATTTGTAGGCCTAATGCAGCGTAGTTTCCAACAACTACTAAACGAGAGCATGAAGATTGAAGCTCAGGAAAGGCAACCTGGAGAACACCTTGGAGTGGAACACACCATCTCTCTACACCCCATACCCAATTTGTAGGCCTAATGCAGTGTAGTTTTCTACAACTACTAAATGAGAGTCGGAAAACCGAAGCAATGTGGACGAAACCTGGGGAACACCTTGGAGTGGAACACACCATCTCTCTACACCCCATACCCAATTTGTAGGCCTAATGCAGTGTAGTTTTCTACAACTACTAAACGAGAGTCGGAAGACCGAAGCAATGTGGACGAAACCTGGGGAACACCTTGGAGTGGATCACACCATCTCTCTACACCCCATACCCAATTTGTAGGCCTAATGCAGTGTAGTTTCCAACAACTACTAAACGAGAGCCAGAAGATCGAAGCTCAGGAAAGGCAACCTGGAGAACACCTTGGAGTGGAACACACCATCTCTCTACACCCCATACCCAATTTGTAGGCCTAATGCAGTGTAGTTTCCAACAACTACTAAACGAGAGCCAGAAGATCGAAGCTCAGGAAAGGCAACCTGGAGAACACCTTGGAGTGGAACACACCATCTCTCTACACCCCATACCCAATTTGTAGGCCTTATGCAGTGTAGTTTCCAACAACTACTAAACGAGAGCCAGAAGATCGAAGCAATGGAGAGGAAACCTGGGGAACACCTTGGAGTGGAACACACCATCTCTCTACACCCCATACCCAATTTGTAGGCCTAATGCAGCGTAGTTTCCAACAACTACTAAACGAGAGCATGAAGATCGAAGCAATGGAGAGGAAACCTGGGGAACACCTTGGAGTGGAACACACCATCTCTCTACACCCCATACCCAATTTGTAGGCCTAATGCAGTGTAGTTTCCAACAACTACTAAACGAGAGCCAGAAGATCGAAGCTCAGGAAAGGCAACCTGGAGAACACCTTGGAGTGGAACACACCATCTCTCTACACCCCATACCCAATTTGTAGGCCTAATGCAGTGTAGTTTCCAACAACTACTAAACGAGAGCATGAAGATCGAAGCTCAGGAAAGGCAACCTGGAGAACACCTTGGAGTGGAACACACCATCTCTCTACACCCCATACCCAATTTGTAGGCCTAATGCAGCGTAGTTTCCAACAACTACTAAACGAGAGCCAGAAGATCGAAGCAATGGAGAGGAAACCGGTGGAAGACCTTGGAGTGGAACACACCATCTCTCTACACCCCATACCCAATTTGTAGGCCTAATGCAGCGTAGTTTCCAACAACTACTAAACGAGAGCCAGAAGATCGAAGCAATGGAGAGGAAACCTGGGGAACACCTTGGAGTGGAACACACCATCTCTCTACACCCCATACCCAATTTGTAGGCCTAATGCAGCGTAGTTTCCAACAACTACTAAACGAGAGCATGAAGATTGAAGCAATGGAGAGGAAACCTGGGGAACACCTTGGGGAGGCAGACACCGTTAGTAGGCCCTACCAAAGTTGTACACCCAATGCAGTTTTAAAATTCCTAGAGGCTGAAAACAAGACTATTGACGCTCAGCTTTTTTCAAAGGAACACAGCTGAATTGAGTGGCGCAGACAGACACAGGTAGTAGGAC
The DNA here is from genome assembly GCF_032444005.1 of Ranitomeya imitator. Lineage (NCBI taxonomy): Eukaryota > Metazoa > Chordata > Amphibia > Anura > Dendrobatidae > Ranitomeya > Ranitomeya imitator. The sequence continues at coordinate 63,759,042 of NC_091288.1, forward strand.
TCAAACCAAAAATGTGGCTCACTGCAGCAGAAAAAAGTTACAGGGGTACACAAGCTGCAGTGCTCTGGGCAGTGGAGGACAAGTTCAATAGTGAACCGCAGACAGACTTTGTACGCCTACTATTAAAAAAAGGATGCTCTATGCAATTATAAATAGGTTCTAGGGGTACACGGGCAGCAGTGGTGTGGTCAGTGGAGGCCTAGTGGAAGGAGTGACCGCAGACAGGCATCGAAGGCCTAAAATAATAACACATGGCTGTAGGCAATTTTAAATTGGTTCCAGGGGTACACGGGCAGCAGTGTCCTGGTCAGTGTAGTAGTAGTAGAAAGAACGGACCGCAGACAGGCATCGAAGGCCTAAAATAAAAAAATTGGGCTGGCTGTAGGCAATTTTAAATTGGTTCCAGGGGTACACGGGCAGCAGTGGTGTGGTCAGTGGAGGCATATTGTAAGGAGTGACCGCAGACAGGCATCGAAGGCCTAAAATAATAACACATGGCTGTAGGCAATTTTAAATTGGTTCCAGGGGTACACGGGCAGCAGTGGTGTGGTCAGTGGAGGCCTAGTGGAAGTAGTGACCGCAGACAGGCATCGAAGGCCTAAAATAAAAAAATTGGGCTGGCTGTAGGCAATTTTAAATTGGTTCCAGGGGTACACGGGCAGCAGTGGTGTGGTCAGTGGAGGCCTAGTGGAAGGAGTGACCGCAGACAGGCATCGAAGGCCTAAAATAATAACACATAGCTGTAGGCAATTTTAAATTGGTTCCAGGGGTACACGGGCAGCAGTGGCCTGGTCAGTGTAGTAGTAGTAGAAAGAACGGACCGCAGACAGGCATCGAAGGCCTAAAATAAAAAAATTGGGCTGGCTGTAGGCAATTTTAAATTGGTTCCAGGGGTACACGGGCAGCAGTGGTGTGGTCAGTGGAGGCATATTGTAAGGAGTGACCGCAGACAGGCATCGAAGGCCTAAAATAATAACACATGGCTGTAGGCAATTTTAAATTGGTTCCAGGGGTACACGGGCAGCAGTGGTGTGGTCAGTGGAGGCCTAGAGGAAGTAGTGACCGCAGACAGGCATCGAAGGCCTAAAATAAAAAAATTGGGCTGGCTGTAGGCAATTTTAAATTGGTTCCAGGGGTACACGGGCAGCAGTGGTGTGGTCAGTGGAGGCCTAGTGGAAGGAGTGACCGCAGACAGGCTTCGAAGGCCTAAAATAACGAAAATGTCAATACAATGGTATTGTCAGTGCCAGGCATTGAAGGATTTCAGCGCATAGACTAAACATTGGTGGAGCTGTGAGAGATAATTTTGCAAGTGGTAGAGCACTGTTTGAGCTGGGGGGGGGGGAGGAACTGTCTTGTGGCCGGCGGTACAGGCCCAGGGCCCCTCATATTACAACGGTGTGTCTGACGTTGGGTGCGCACCACCACCGCCAGAGACACTTTATTGTACTAGGAGGGACCCAGTGGCAGTGCCGTCGACCAAAAGCGGGCTCACCCACCTCTTCAGACAAACTGCACTCTCACGGGTGCTGTCGCCAAGTGTCGATACCACGGCCCCGTGTGGGGAGTTTGGCCATTTAGTGAGGTGTAAACATGTCGTATGCTGGACAATCAGGTGCTGCAAATTACGAGATTGGAAAAGGCATTCAGAATAGTCCACAGGCAAGACCTTTTCATAGGAAAGCTAGGTGTCAGCCGGGCAAGGTGGGGCAAAAGATTTCGAAATCCAGTTGTGGTTCATTTTAATGAAGGTTAGATCATCTACATTTTGGGTAGCCAGACGAGTCCTTTTTTCTGTTAGTATTGAACCTGCAGCACTGAATACTCTTTCTGATAGGACACTAGCTGCCGGGCAAGCAAGCTCCTGCAATGCATATTCTGCCAATTCTGGCCAGGTGTCTAATTTTGATGCCCAGTAATCAAATGGGAATGACGGTTGAGGGAGAACATCGATAAGGGATGAAAAATAGTTTGTAACCATACTGGACAAATGTTGTCTCCTGTCACTTTGAATTGATGCTGCAGTACCTGTCCTGTCTGCGGTCATAGCAAAATCACTCCACAACCTGGTCAGAAAACCCCTCTGGCCAACGCCACTTCTGATTTCTGCCCCTCTAACTCCTCTGGTCTGCTGGCCCCTGCAGCTCGTGTGAGAACGATCACGGGCGCTGTGTGCAGGGAATGCCAGAAGCAAACGGTCAACAAGAGTTGATTGTTTGGTTGCTAATATTAGTTCCAAGTTCTCATGTGGCATTATATTTTGCAATTTGCCTTTATAGCGAGGATCAAGGAGGCAGGCCAACCAGTAATCGTCATCGTTCATCATTTTAGTTATGCGTGTGTCCCTTTTGAGGATACGTAAGGCATAATCCGCCATGTGGGCCAAAGTTCCAGTTCTCAAATCTGCGGTTGTGCTTGGTTGAGGGGCAGTTTCAGGCAAATCCACGTCACTTGTGTCCCTCCAAAAACCAGAACCCGGCCTTGCCGCGCCACCAATTTCCAGTGGCCCCGGAAAAGCTTCCTCATTAAAAATATAATCATCCCCATCATTCTCCTCGTCCTCCTCCTCCTCTTCGCCCGCTAACTCGTCCTGTACACTGCCCTGGCCAGACAATGGCTGACTGTCATCAAGGCTTTCCTCTTCCTCAGCTGCAGACGCCTGATCCTTTATGTGCGTCAAACTTTGCATCAGCAGACGCATTAGGGGGATGCTCATGCTTATTATGGCGTTGTCTGCACTAACCAGCCGTGTGCATTCCTCAAAACACTGAAGGACTTGACACATGTCTAGAATCTTCGACCACTGCACACCTGACAACTCCATGTCTGCCATCCTACTGCCTGCCCGTGTATGTGTATCCTCCCACAAAAACATAACAGCCCGCCTCTGTTCGCACAGTCTCTGAAGCATGTGCAGTGTTGAGTTCCACCTTGTTGCAACGTCTATGATTAGGCGATGCTGGGGAAGGTTCAAAGAACGCTGATAGGTCTGCATACGGCTGGAGTGTAAGGGCGAACGGCGGATATGTGATCAAAGTCCACGCACTTTGAGGAGCAGGTCGGATAACCCCGGATAACTTTTCAGGAAGCACTGCACCACCAGGTTAAAGGTGTGAGCCAGGCAAGGAATGTGTTTCAGTTGGGAAAGGGAGATGGCAGCCATGAAATTCCTTCCGTTATCACTCACTACCTTGCCTGCCTCAAGATCTACAGTGCCCAGCCACGACTGCGTTTCTTTCTGCAAGAACTCGGACAGAACTTCCGCGGTGTGTCTGTTGTCGCCCAAACACTTCATAGCCAATACAGCCTGCTGACGTTTGCCAGTAGCTGCCCCATAATGGGAGACCTGGTGTGCAACAGTGGCAGCTGCGGATGGAGTGGTTGTGCGACTGCGGTCTGTGGACGAGCTCTCGCTTCTGCAGGAGGATGAAGAGGAGGAGGAGGGGGTGCGAACGGCTACAGCCAACTGTTTCCTAGACCGTGGGCTAGGCAGAACTGTCCCAAACTTGCTGTCCCCTGTGGACCCTGCATCCAGAACATTCACCCAGTGTGCCGTGATGGACACGTAACGTCCCTGGCCATGCCTACTGGTCCATGCATCTGTTGTCAGGTGCACCTTTGTGCTCACAGATTGCCTGAGTGCATGGACGATGCGCTCTTTAACATGCTGGTGGAGGGCTGGGATGGCTTTTCTGGAAAAAAGTGTCGACTGGGTAGCTCGTAGCGTGGTACAGCGTAGTCCATCAGGGCTTTGAAAGCTTCGCTTTCAACTAACCGGTAGGGCATCATCTCTAACGAGATTAGTCTAGCTATGTGGGCGTTCAAACCCTGTGTACGCGGATGCGAGGCTAAGTACTTCCTTTTTCTAACCATAGTCTCATGTAGGGTGAGCTGGACTGGAGAGCTGGAGATCGTGGAACTAGCGAGGGTGCCGGTGGACATGGCAGACTTAGAGACGGTGGGAGATGGTATTGTTGCCACCAGTGCCCTAGATGCAGTGTTTCCTACTACGAAACTGGTGATTCCCTGACCCTGACTGCTTTGGCCTGGCAAAGAAACCTGCACAGATACTGCAGGTGGTGCGGAAAATGGTGGCCCTACACTGCCGGAAGGGATGTTGCGTTGCTGACTAGCTTCATTGGCCGAGGGTGCTACAACCTTAGGGGACGTTTGGTAGTTAGTCCAGGCTTGCAAATGCATGGTGGTTAAATGTCTATGCATGCAACTTGTATTGAGACTTTTCAGATTCTGTCCTCTGCTTAAGGTAGTTGAACATTTTTGACAGATGACTTTGCGCTGATCAATTGGATGTTGTTTAAAAAAATGCCAGACTGCACTCTTTCTAGCATCGGATACCTTTTCAGGCATTGCAGACTGAGCTTTAACCGGATGGCCACGCTGTCCTCCAACAGGTTTTGGCTTTGCCACGCGTTTTGGGCAAGATACGGGCCCGGCAGATGGAACCTGTTGCGATGTTGATGCCTGCTGCGGCCCCTCCTCCTCCGCTTCAGAACTGCTGCCGCCTGCACCCTGTTCCCCCAATGGCTGCCAATCGGGGTCAAGAACTGGGTCATCTATTACCTCTTCTTGTAGCTCGTGTGCAACTTCGTCTGTGTCACCGTGTCGGTCGGTGGTATAGCGTTCGTGATGGGGCAACATAGTCTCATCAGGGTCTGATTCTTGATCATTACCCTGCGAGGGCAATGTTGTGGTCTGAGTCAAAGGACCAGCATAGTAGTCTGGCTGTGGCTGTGCATCAGTGCACTCCATGTCAGATTCAACTTGTAATGGGCATGGACTGTTAACTGCTTCACTTTCTAAGCCAGGGACGGTATGTGTAAAGAGCTCCATGGAGTAACCCATTGTGTCGCCTGCTGCATTCTTCTCTGTTGTTGTTTTTGCTGAAGAGGACAAGGAAGCGATTTGTCCCTGACCGTGAACATCCACTAACGACGCGCTGCTTTGACATTTACCAGTTTCACGAGAGGAGGCAAAAGAGCTAGAGGCTGAGTCAGCAAGATAAGCCAAAACTTGCTCTTGCTGCTCCGGCTTTAAAAGCGGTTTTCCTACTCCCAGAAAAGGGAGCGTTCGAGGCCTTGTGTAGCCAGACGACGAACCTGGCTCCACAGCTCCAGACTTAGGTGCAATATTTTTTTTCCCACGACCAGCTGATGCTCCACCACTACCACTACCCTCATTACCAGCTGACAATGAACGCCCCCGGCTACGACCTCTTCCACCAGACTTCCTCATTGTTTTAAAAACGTAACCAAACTAACGGTATTTGTTGCTGTCACACAACTTACACGGTGAGCTATAACTTCAGTATGATTTAGCTACCACTTTACAGGTGAGTGAGACCACAACGAAAATCAGGCACAATGTTACACACTCTGTTGTTGGTGGCAACAAATGAGAGAGATGCCACACACGCAGGACTGTCACTGAAGCACAAATGTAAATAATAATCTCCCACTGATTTGATCTTTTTTTTTTTTTTCAGGGAGACGTTAGGAAAAAAAAATAATAGAATAAAATGATTTTTTCAGGAAGAATTTAGAAACCAATTAAAATAAAATGATTTTTTCAGGGAGAATTTAGAAAACAAATAAAACAAAAAAAGGCTTTCTATGGCCCACTGAGTGAGAGATGACGCACACAGGAGTCAGGAGTGGCACACAAGCCCAGAGGCCAATATTTATCTCCCACTGATTGATGTAGTGATTTTTTCAGGTAGATTTTGGAACCCAAATCAAGCTAAAAAAATAATAGGCTTTCTATGGCCCACAATTGGAGAGAGAGAGAGAGATGGCACACCCAGGAGTCAAGACTGGCACACAAGCAGAAAGGGCAATATTAATCTCCCACTGATTTGATTTTTTTTTTTTTTCAGGGAGGCTTTAGGAAAAAAAAATAATAGAATAAAATGATTTTTTCAGGAAGAATTTAGAAACCAAATAAAATAAAATGATTTTTTCAGGGAGAATTTAGAAAACAAATAAAACAAAAAAAGGCTTTCTATGGCCCACTGAGTGAGAGATGACGCACACAGGAGTCAGGAGTGGCACACAAGCCCAGAGGCCAATATTTATCTCCCACTGATTGATGTAGTGATTTTTTCAGGTAGATTTTGGAACTCAAATCAAGCTAAAAAAATAATAGGCTTTCTATGGCCCACAATTGGAGAGAGAGAGAGAGATGGCACACCCAGGAGTCAAGACTGGCACACAAGCAGAAAGGGCAATATTAATCTCCCACTGATTTGATTTTTTTTTTTTTCAGGGAGACTTTAGGAAAAAAAAATAATAGAATAAAATGATTTTTTCAGGAAGAATTTAGAAACCAAATAAAATAAAATGATTTTTTCAGGGAGAATCTAGAAAACAAATAAAACAAAAAAAGGCTTTCTATGGCCCACTGAGTGAGAGATGACGCACACAGGAGTCAGGAGTGGCACACAAGCCCAGAGGCCAATATTTATCTCCCACTGATTGATGCAGTGATTTTTTCAGGTAGATTTTGGAACCCAAATCAAGCTAAAAAAATAATAGGCTTTCTATGGCCCACAATTGGAGAGAGAGAGAGAGATGGCACACCCAGGAGTCAAGACTGGCACACAAGCAGAAAGGGCAATATTAATCTCCCACTGATTTTTTTTTTTTTTTTTTTCAGGGAGACTTTAGGAAAAAAAAATAATAGAATAAAATGATTTTTTCAGGAAGAATTTAGAAACCAAATAAAATAAAATGATTTTTTCAGGGAGAATTTAGAAAACAAATAAAAGAAAAAATAGGCTTTCTATGGCCCACGGAGTGAGAGATGACGCACACAGGAGTCAGGAGTGGCACACAAGCCCAGAGGCCAATATTGTTCTCCCAATGATTGATGTAGTGATTTTTTCAGGTAGATTTTGGAACCCAAATCAAGCTAAAAAAATAATAGGCTTTCTATGGCCCACAATTGGAGAGAGAGAGATGGCACACCCAGGAGTCAAGACTGGCACACAAGCAGAAAGGGCAATATTAATCTCCCACTGATTTTATTTATTTATTTTTTTTCAGGGAGACTTTAGAAAAAAAAAATAATAAAAAAAAAATTGATTTTTTCAGGAAGAATTTAGAAACCAAATAAAATAAAAATGTTTTTTTCAGGGAGAATTTATAAAACAAATAAAACAAAAAATAGGCTTTCTATGGCCCACTGAGTGAGAGATGACACACACAGGAGTCAGGAGTGGCACACAAGCCCAGAGGCCAATATTTATCTCCCACTGATTGATTTATTGATTTTTTCAGGTAGATTTTGGAACCCAAATCAAGCTAAAAAAATAATAGGCTTTCTATGGCCCACAACTGGAGAGAGAGAGAGAGATGGCACACCCAGGAGTCAAGACTGGCACACAAGCAGAAAGGGCAATATTAATCTCCCACTGATTTTATTTATTTATTTTTTTTCCAGGGAGACTTTAGAAAAAAAAAATAATAAAAAAAAATTGATTTTTTCAGGAAGAATTTAGAAACCAAATAAAACAAAAATGATTTTTTCAGGGAGAATTTATAAAACAAATAAAACAAAAAATAGGCTTTCTATGGCCCACTGAGTGAGAGATGACACACACAGGAGTCAGGAGTGGCACACAAGCCCAAAGGCCAATATTTATCTCCCACTGATTGATTTATTGATTTTTTCAGGTAGAATTTAGAACCCAAATCAACCAAAAAAATAAATAGGCTTTCTATGGCCCACTATTTGTGAGAGAGATGGCACGCTCAGGACTGGCACACAAGCCCAGAGGCCAATATTAATCTCCCACTTTTTATTTTTTTTCAGGGAAAATTTATAAACCCAATAAAAAAAATAATAAATAGGCTTTCTATGGCCCACTATCTGAGAGAGAGAGATGGCACGCTTAGGACTGGCACACAAGCCCAAAGGCCAATATTAATCTCCCTTTTTTTTTCAGGGAGAATTTATAAAACCAAAAAAAAATAAATAAATAGGCTTTCTATGGCCCACTATTTGTGAGAGAGATGGCACGCTCAGGACTGGCACACAAGCCCAGAGGCCAATATTAATCTCCCACTTTTTTTTTTTTGTTCAAGGGAAAATTTATAAACCCAATAAAAAAAATAATAAATAGGCTTTCTATGGCCCACTATCTGAGAGAGAGAGATGGCACGCTTAGGACTGGCACACAAGCCCAAAGGCCAATATTAATCTCCCTTTTTTTTTTCAGGGAGAATTTATAAAACAAAAAAAAAATAAATAAATAGGCTTTCTATGGCCCACTATTTGTGAGAGAGATGGCACGCTCAGGACTGGCACACAAGCCCAGAGGCCAATATTAATCTCCCACTTTTTTTTTTTTGTTCCAGTGAAAATTTATAAACCCAATAAAAAAAATAATAAATAGGCTTTCTATGGCCCACTATCTGAGAGAGAGAGATGGCACGCTTAGGACTGGCACACAAGCCCAAAGGCCAATATTAATCTCCCTTTTTTTTTTCAGGGAGAATTTATAAAACCAAAAAAAAATAGGCTTTCTATGGCCCACTATTTGTGAGAGAGATGGCACGCTCAGGACTGGCACACAAGCCCAGAGGCCAATATTAATCTCCCACTTTTTTTTTTTTTGTTCCAGTGAAAATTTATAAACCCAATAAAAAAAATAATAAATAGGCTTTCTATGGCCCACTATCTGAGAGAGAGAGATGGCACGCTTAGGACTGGCACACAAGCCCAAAGGCCAATATTAATCTCCCTTTTTTTTTTCAGGGAGAATTTATAAAACAAAAAAATAAAAAATAAATAGGCTTTCTATGGCCCACTATTTGTGAGAGAGATGGCACGCTCAGTACTGGCACACAAGCCCAGAGGCCAATATTAATCTCCCACTTTTTATTTTTTTTCAGGGAAAATTTATAAACCCAATAAAAAAAATAATAAATAGGCTTTCTATGGCCCACTATCTGAGAGAGAGAGATGGCACGCTTAGGACTGGCACACAAGCCCAAAGGCCAATATTAATCTCCCTTTTTTTTTTCAGGGAGAATTTATAAAACCAAAAAAAATAAATAAATAGGCTTTCTATGGCCCACTATTTGTGAGAGAGATGGCACGCTCAGGACTGGCACACAAGCCCAGAGGCCAATATTAATCTCCCACTTTTTATTTTTTTTCAGGGAAAATTTATAAACCCAATAAAAAAAATAATAAATAGGCTTTCTATGGCCCACTATCTGAGAGAGAGAGATGGCACGCTTAGGACTGGCACACAAGCCCAAAGGCCAATATTAATCTCCCTTTTTTTTTCAGGGAGAATTTATAAAACCAAAAAAAAAAAAATAAATAGGCTTTCTATGGCCCACTATTTGTGAGAGAGATGGCACGCTCAGGACTGGCACACAAGCCCAGAGGCCAATATTAATCTCCCACTTTTTTTTTTTGTTCCAGGGAAAATTTATAAACCCAATAAAAAAAATAATAAATAGGCTTTCTATGGCCCACTATCTGAGAGAGAGAGATGGCACGCTTAGGACTGGCACACAAGCCCAAAGGCCAATATTAATCTCCCTTTTTTTTTCAGGGAGAATTTATAAAACCAAAAAAAAATAAATAAATAGGCTTTCTATGGCCCACTATTTGTGAGAGAGATGGCACGCTCAGGACTGGCACACAAGCCCAGAGGCCAATATTAATCTCCCACTTTTTTTTTTTTGTTCCAGGGAAAATTTATAAACCCAATAAAAAAAATAATAAATAGGCTTTCTATGGCCCACTATCTGAGAGAGAGAGATGGCACGCTTAGGACTGGCACACAAGCCCAAAGGCCAATATTAATCTCCCTTTTTTTTTCAGGGAGAATTTATAAAACCAAAAAAAAAAAATAAATAGGCTTTCTATGGCCCACTATTTGTGAGAGAGATGGCACACTCAGGACTGGCACACAAGCCCAAAGGCCAATTTTAATCTCCCACTGATTGATTTATTGATTTTTTCAGGTAAAATTTAGAACCCAAATAAAGCAAAAAAAAAAAAAATAGGCTTTCTAAGGCCCACTGAGTGAGTGATGATGCACACAGGAGTCAGGAGTGGCACACAAGCCCTGAGGCCAATATTTTTCTCCCACTGATTGATGTAGTGATTTTTTCAGGTAGATTTTAGAACCCAAATCAAGCAAAAAAATAAATAGGCTTTCTATGGCCCACTGACTGAGAGATGGCACACACAGGAGTCAAGAGTGGCACACAAGCCCTGAGGCCAATATTTTTCTCCCACTGATTGATGTAGTGATTTTTTCAGGTAGATTTTATAACCCAAATCAAGCAAAAAAATAAATAGGCTTTCTATGGCCCACTGAGTGAGAGATGGCACACACAGGGATGGCACTCTAGCAGAAATGTCAATCTTAATCTCCCACAAAAAAAAAAAAAAACAGGGAGTGTCCAACAATTACTATCTCCCTGCAGTAATCTCAGCCAGGTATGGCAGGCAGCAATAAGGAGTGGACTGATGCACAAATTAAATAAAAAGTGTGGACAAACAAAAAAGATAGCTGTGCAGAAAGGAAGGAACAAGAGGATTTGTGCTTTGAAAAAAGCAGTTGGTTTGCACAGCGGCGTACACACAGCAATGCAGCTATCAGGGAGCCTTCTAGGGCAGCCCAATGAGCTACAGCGCTGAGGGGAAAAAAAAAAAATGTAGCTTCCACTGTCCCTGCACACCGAAGGTGGTGTTGGGCAGTGGAAATCGCTACAGCACAAGCGGTTTGGTGGTTAATGGACCCTGCCTAACGCTATCCCTGCTTCTGACGAAGCGGCAGCAACCTCTCCCTAAGCTCAGATCAGCAGCAGTAACATGGCGGTCGGCGGGAACGCCCCTTTATAGCCCCTTTGACGCCGCAGACAGCAAGCCAATCACTGCAATGCCCTTCTCTAAGATGGTGGGGACCAGGACCTATGTCATCACGCTGCCCACACTCTGCGTTTACCTTCATTGGCTGAGAAATGGCGCTTTTCGCGTCATTGAAACGCGACTTTGGCGCGAAAGTCGCGTACCGCATGGCCGACCCCGCACAGTGGTCGGATCGGGTTTCATGAAACCCGACTTTGCCAAAAGTCGGCGACTTTTGAAAATGAACGACCCGTTTCGCTCAACCCTACTCATCACTAGTCATCAGGAATTGTTTATGCTGCTAGATATCCATGTTCACTTCTATATGTGGGCAAAACAAGCTAACAATTCAGAAGACAGATTTTGCAACACAAAATGGCTATGAAACGCCAATATCACAGCATATGCATTTAAATCACAGTTTGGACCCTCTGGCATTATGTTTTTTGGGTATTAAAAAATATATACTAAAACAGAGAAAAGGGAACCATGACCTACTATTAGAGTTGAGCGACCTTGACCTTTTTAGAGTCGAGCCGGGTTTCGCGAAACCCGACTATCTCAAAAGTCGGGTCGAGTGAAATCGGCCGATTATGACGTAAAGTCGGGATCGACCGAAACACAAAACCCAATGCAAGTCAATGGGGCAGCATAGTCGGCAGTGAGTGGGGGCCAGGAAAACACCTAGAGTGCCCATTTTAATGTCAAAACCATCCATTCTTCTTAATGAAGCTTGTCAAGCGTAATTTACCTTATAATAATTGGAAGGCATTTGAAATTGGGGGTCATTTGGCTAAAGTTGTGGTGGGTAGGGCTGGTTCAAGTAATTAGTGGGCCCAGGAAATCTGGACCACGTCACGGCAGTGGAGCAGGGAGAGGTATGTATTTCAACTTTGCAAGTGCTGTGAACCTGAGCAAGCAGGGGGGGCCCACTCGTTGGCATTGGCACTGGCACAGGGCCCCTCAAAGTACAGCGGTGTGTTTGCACGGCGGGGGCGCCTCCCACCGGCAGCAACACTTTTGCGTACTATGAGAGGCCCTGTGCCAGTGACGTCGCCAACTAGTATTCCTCCCCCCACCTGATGAAGGAACCTGCACTTTCATCTGCACCTTCCTCTTTGTCCCCGTGTAAGGTGGTATGGTATGCGGGAAGAGCAACCTGACTTTCAGCAGGGTCACAATGTTGTTGTGTAGCGTGCACGGGGAATGTTGCGTTATGGGTCAATGTACCAGCAGACTCATCTATCACTGGCTGGGCAATGGGCAGGATGAGGAGGAAACACAGATATAGGCCCAAATAATAAAGTGGGCTAAATGCAGTTCAAAATTGGTAACACAGGAATAACCAGGGGGCATTGCAGTGGAGGACAACTGGAATGAGAGGCTGACACAGAGAGTAGGCCCAAATCAGTAAGTAGTCGAAATGCAGTTCAAAATTGGCAACCGTAGTAAACAGGCGGCACAGCTTTGTTCAGTGGAGGAGAACAGCAAGGAGTGGCAGACACCGATAGTAGGCCCCAACCCAACTAGTAGGCCAAATGCAGTCTAACATTAACAACTACTTAACGAGCGCCTGAAAACGGAATTTCAGGACAGGAAACCAGGAGAACAGCAAGGAGCGGCAGACACTTTTAGTAGGCCCCAAACCAACTAGTACGCCAAATGCAGTTGTTCCATTTAACCACAATTTAACGAGAGCCTGAAGATAGAAGCTCAGGAAAGGCAACCTGGAGAACACCTTGGAGTGGAACACACCATCTCTCTCCACCCCATACCCATTTTGTAGGCCTAATGCTGTGTAGTTTTCTACAACTACTAAACGAGAGTCGGAAGACCGAAGCAATGGCAAGGCAACCTGGGGAACACCTTGGAGTGTAACACACCATCTCTCTCCACCCGATACCCATTTTGTAGGCCTAATGCAGTGTAGTTTTCTACAACTACTAAACGAGAGTCGGAAGATCGAAGCAATGGCGAGGAAACCTGGAGAACACCTTGGAGTGTAACACACCATCTCTCTCCACCCCATACCCATTTTGTAGGCCTAATGCAGTGTAGTTTTCTACAACTACTAAACGAGAGTCGGAAGATCGAAGCAATGGCGAGGAAACCTGGAGAACACCTTGGAGTGGAACACACCATCTCTCTCCACCCCATACCCATTTTGTAGGCCTAATGCTGTGTAGTTTTCTACAACTACTAAACGAGAGTCGGAAGACCGAAGCAATGGCAAGGCAACCTGGGGAACACCTTGGAGTGTAACACACCATCTCTCTCCACCCGATACCCATTTTGTAGGCCTAATGCAGTGTAGTTTTCTACAACTACTAAACGAGAGTCGGAAGACCGAAGCAATGGCAAGGCAACCTGGGGAACACCTTGGAGTGTAACACACCATCTCTCTCCACCCGATACCCATTTTGTAGGCCTAATGCAGTGTAGTTTTCTACAACTACTAAACGAGAGTCGGAAGATCGAAGCAATGGCGAGGAAACCTGGAGAACACCTTGGAGTGGAACACACCATCTCTCTACACCCCATACCCAATTTGTAGGCCTAATGCAGTGTAGTTTCCAAGAACTACTAAACGAGAGCCGGAAGATCGAAGCTCAGGAAAGGCAACCTGGAGAACACCTTGGAGTGGAACACACCATCTCTCTACACCCCATACCCAATTTGTAGGCCTAATGCAGTGTAGTTTCCAACAACTACTAAACGAGAGCCAGAAGATCGAAGCTCAGGAAAGGCAACCTGGAGAACACCTTGGAGTGGAACACACCATCTCTCTACACCCCATACCCAATTTGTAGGCCTAATGCAGTGTAGTTTCCAACAACTACTAAACGAGAGCCGGAAGATCGAAGCTCAGGAAAGGCAACCTGGAGAACACCTTGGAGTTGAACACACCATCTCTCTACACCCCATACCCAATTTGTAGGCCTAATGCAGCCTACTTTCCGACAACTACTCAACGAGAGCATGAAGATCGAAGCTCAGGAAAGGCAACCTGGGGAACACCTTGGAGTGTAACACACCCTCTCTTTACACCACGGAAGGGCTGATTCTTAGGAAGGAAGGCTGTCGGAAAGAAGCAGGGCGCGTCCGAGGGTGATTATATTCTTATTAGGTATATACTCACCCTCGGACGCGCCCTGCTTCTTTATTTGTAATGAATGTTTATTTGCAATGTGGTTTTGACTTACTCTATTTTTTTGGTAAATAATGATTTTATTATTTTCATTGTTTTGCATATTCTTGGCAATAATATAAAGAAGACGCGACAGGACAACACTCGGTGGATGCCATATCTGTGTTTTAAATTGAAAAAAACTTTCAGTTAACTACATGCAGGAGAAAGTTATTGTAGCTGGTGACCATTTTTAGTACTGTACCAGATTTTTGTTGTATGTGTTTGTTTTTAATGTTAAAATGTCTGCATTTGATATCTCTCCAGTATTTTCTTTTTTATAAGCAAAATACTTATTTTTATATTTTCTGATGTTGGTTCAAGGGGTACACGGGCAGCAGTAGACAGGTCAGTGGAGGCCTAGTGGAAGGAGTGACCGCAGACAGGCTTCGAAGGCCTAACATAAGAAAAATGTCAATACAATGGTATTGACAGTGGCAGGCATTGAAGGATGTCAGCGCATAGACTAAACATTGTTGGAGCTTTGAGAGAAAATTTTGCAAGTGGTAGAGCACTGTTTGACCTGGGGGGGGGGACTGTCTTGTGGCCGGCGGTACAGGCCCAGGGCCCCTCATATTACAACGGTGTGTCTGACGTTGGGTGCGCACCACCACCGCCAGACACTTTATTGTACTATGAGGGACCTAGTGGCAGTGCCGTCGACCAAAAGCGGGCACACCCACCTCTTCAGACAAACAGTACTCTCACGGGTGCTGGCGCCAAGTGGCGATACCACGGCCCCGTGTGGGGACTTTGGCCATTTAGGGAGGTGTTAACATGTCGGATGCTGGACAATCAGGTGCTGCAAATTACGAGATTGGAAAAGTCGTTCAGAATAGTCCACAGGCAAGACCTTTACATAGGAAAGCTAGGTGTCAGCCGGGCAAGGTGGGGCAAAAGATTTCGAAATCCAGTTGTGGTTCATTTTAATGAAGGTTAGATCATCTACATTTTGGGTAGCCAGACGAGTCCTTTTTTCTGTTAGTATTGAACCTGCAGCACTGAATACTCTTTCTGATAGGACACTAGCTGCCGGGCAAGCAAGCTCCTGCAATGCATATTCTGCCAATTCTGGCCAGGTGTCTAATTTTGATGCCCAGTAATCAAATGGGAATGACGGTTGAGGGAGAACGTCGATAAGGGATGAAAAATAGTTAGTAAACATACTGGACAAATGTTGTCTCCTGTCACTTTGAATTGATGCTGCAGTACCTGTCCTGTCTGCGGTCATAGCAAAATCACTCCACAACCTGGTCAGAAAACCCCTCTGGCCAACGACACTTCTGATTTCTGCCCCTCTAACACCTCTGGTCTGCTGGCCCCTGCAGCTCGTGTTAGAACGATCACGGGCGCTGTGTGCAGGGAATGCAAGAAGCAAACGGTCAACAAGAGTTGATTGTTTGGTTGCTAATATTAGTTCCAAGTTCTCATGTGGCATTATATTTTGCAATTTGCCTTTATAGCGAGGATCAAGGAGGCAGGCCAACCAGTAATCGTCATCGTTCATCATTTTTGTTATGCGTGTGTCCCTTTTGAGGATACGTAAGGCATAATCCGCCATGTGGGCCAAAGTTCCAGTTCTCAAATCTGTGGTTGTGCTTGGTTGAGGGGCAGTTTCAGGCAAATCCACGTCACTTGTGTCCCTCCAAAAACCAGAACCCGGCCTTGCCGCGCCAACAATTTCCACTGGCCCCGGAAAAGCTTCCTCATTAAAAATATAATCATCCCCATCATCCTCCTCGTCCTCCTCCTCCTCTTCGCCCGCTACCTCGTCCTGTACACTGCCCTGGCCAGACAATGGCTGACTGTCATCAAGGCTTTCCTCTTCCTCAGCTGCAGACGCCTGATCCTTTATGTGCGTCAAACTTTGCATCAGCAGACGCATTAGGGGGATGCTCATGCTTATTATGGCGTTGTCTGCACTAACCAGCCGTGTGCATTCCTCAAAACACTGAAGGACTTGACACATGTCTTGAATCTTCGACCACTGCACACCTGACAACTCCATGTCTGCCATCCTACTGCCTGCCCGTGTATGTGTATCCTCCCACAAAAACATAACAGCCCGCCTCTGTTCACACAGTCTCTGAAGCATGTGCAGTGTTGAGTTCCACCTTGTTGCAACGTCTATGATTAGGCGATGCTGGGGAAGGTTCAAAGAACGCTGATAGGTCTGCATATGGCTGGAGTGTACGGGCGAACGGCGGATATGTGAGCAAAGTCCACGCACTTTGAGGAGCAGGTCGGATAACCCCGGATAACTTTTCAGGAAGCACTGCACCACCAGGTTTAAGGTGTGAGCCAGGCAAGGAATGTGTTTCAGTTGGGAAATGGAGATGGCAGCCATGAAATTCCTTCCGTTATCACTCACTACCTTGCCTGCCTCAAGATCTACAGTGCCCAGCCACGACTGCGTTTCTTTCTGCAAGAACTCGGACAGAACTTCAGCGGTGTGTCTGTTGTCGCCCAAACACTTCATAGCCAATACAGCCTGCTGACGTTTGCCAGTAGCTGCCCCATAATAGGAGACCTGGTGTGCAACAGTGGCAGCTGCGGATGGAGTGGTTGTGCGACTGCGGTCTGTGGACGAGGTCTCGCTTCTGCAGGAGGACGAGGAGGAGGAGGAGGGGGTGCGAATGGCTACAGCCAACTGTTTCCTAGACCGTGGGCTAGGCAGAACTGTCCCAAACTTGCTGTCCCCTGTGGACCCTGCATCCACCACATTTACCCAGTGTGCCGTGATGGACAAGTAACGTCCCTGGCCATGCCTACTGGTCCATGTATCTGTTGTCAGGTGCACCTTTGTGCTCACAGATTGCCTGAGTGCATGGACGATGCGCTCTTTAACATGCTGGTGGAGGGCTGGGATGGCTTTTCTGGAAAAAAAGTGTCGACTGGGTAGCTCGTAGCGTGGTACAGCGTAGTCCATCAGGGCTTTGAAAGCTTCGCTTTCAACTAACCGGTAGGGCATCATCTCTAACGAGATTAGTCTAGCTATGTGGGCGTTCAAACCCTGTGTACGCGGATGCGAGGCTAAGTACTTCCTTTTTCTAACCATAGTCTCATGTAGGGTGAGCTGGACTGGAGAGCTGGAGATCGTGGAACTAGCGGGGGTGCCGGTGGACATGGCAGACTGAGAGACGGTGGGAGATGGTATTGTTGCCGCCGGTGCCCTAGATGCAGTGTTTCCTACTACGAAACTGGTGATTCCCTGACCCTGACTTCTTTGGCCTGGCAAAGAAACCTGCACAGATACTGCAGGTGGTGCAGAAAATGGTGGCCCTACACTGCCGGAAGGGATGTTGCGTTGATGACTAGCTTCATTGGCCGAGGGTGCTACAACCTTAAGGGACGTTTGGTAGTTAGTCCAAGCTTGCAAATGCATGGTGGTTAAATGTCTATGCATGCAACTTGTATTGAGACTTTTCAGATTCTGCCCTCTGCTTAAGGTAGTTGAACATTTTTGACAGATGACTTTGCGCTGATCAATTGGATGTTGTTTAAAAAAATGCCAGACTGCACTCTTTCTAGCATCGGATACCTTTTCAGGCATTGCAGACTGAGCTTTAACCGGATGGCCACGCTGTCCTCCAACAGGTTTTGACTTTGCCACGCGTTTTGGGCAAGATACGGGCCCGGCAGATGGAACCTGTTGCGATGTTGATGCCTGCTGCGGCCCCTCCTCCTCCGCTTCAGAACTGCTGCCGCCTGCACCCTGTTCCCCCAATGGCTGCCAATCGGGGTCAAGAACTGGGTCATCTATTACCTCTTCTTGTAGCTCGTGTGCAACTTCGTCTGTGTCACCTTGTCGGTCGGTGGTATAGCGTTCGTGATGGGGCAACATAGTCTCATCAGGGTCTGATTCTTGATCAGCACCCTGCGAGGGCAATGTTGTGGTCTGAGTCAAAGGACCAGCATAGTAGTCTGGCTGTGGCTGTGCATCAGTGCACTCCATGTCAGATTCAACTTGTAATGGGCATGGACTGTTAACTGCTTCACTTTCTAAGCCAGGGACGGTATGTGTAAAGAGCTCCATGGAGTAACCCGTTGTGTCGCCTGCTGCATTCTTCTCTGTTGTTGTTTTTGCTGAAGAGGACAAGGAAGCGACTTGTCCCTGACCGTGAACATCCACTAACGACGCGCTGCTTTTACTTTTACCAGTTTCACGAGAGGAGGCAAAAGAGCTAGAGGCTGAGTCAGCAAGATAAGCCAAAACTTGCTCTTGCTGCTCCGGCTTTAAAAGCGGTTTTCCTACTCCCAGAAAAGGGAGCGTTCGAGGCCTTGTGTAGCCAGACGACGTACCTGGCTCCACAGCTCCAGACTTAGGTGCAATATTTTTTTTCCCACGACCACCTGATGCTCCACCACTACCACTACCCTCATTACCAGCTGACAATGAACGCCCCCGGCCACGACCTCTTCCACCAGACTTCCTCATTGTTTTAAAAACGTTACCAAACTAACGGTATTTGTTGCAGTCACACAACTTACACGGTGAGCTATAACTTCAGTATGATTTAACTACCCCTTTACAGGTGGGTGAGACCACAACGAAAATCAGGCACAATGTTACACACTCTGTTGTTGGTGGCAACAAATGAGAGAGATGCCACACACGCAGGACTGTTACTGAAGTGCAAATGTAAATATTAATCTCCCACTGATTTGTGTTGTTTTTTTTTAAAAAGGAGACTTTAGGAAAAAAAAAAAAATGATTTTTTAAGGAAGAATTTATAAACCAAATAAAATGAAATGATTTTTTCAGGGAGAATTTAGAAAACAAATAAAACATAAAATAGCCTTTCTAGGGCCCAGTGAGTGAGAGAGGACGCACACAGGAGTCAGGAGTGGCACACAAGCCCAGAGGCCAATATTTATCTCCCACTGATTGATTTAGTGATTTTTTCAGGTAGATTTTGGAACCCAAATCAAGCAAAAAAATTAATAGGCTTTCTATGGCCCACAATTGGAGAGAGAGAGATGGCACACCCAGGAGTCAAGACTGGCACACAAGCAGAAAGGGCAATATTAATCTCCCACTGATTTGTTTTTTTTTTTTTTTTTCAGGGAGACTTTAGAAAAAAAAAATACAAAAAAAATGATTTTTTTCAGGAATAATTTAGAAACCAAATAAAATAAAATGATTTTTTCAGGGAGAATTTAGAAAACAAATAAAACAAAAAATAGGCTTTCTAGGGCCCACTGAGTGAGAGAGGACGCACACAGGAGTCAGGAGTGGCACACAAGCCCAGAGGCCAATATTTATCTCCCACTGATTGATTTAGTGATTTTTTCAGGTAGATTTTGGAACCCAAATCAAGCAAAATAATTAATAGGCTTTCTATGGCCCACAATTGGAGAGAGAGAGATGGCACACCCAGGAGTCAAGACTGGCACACAAGCAGAAAGGGCAATATTAATCTCCCACTGATTTGATTTTTTTTTTTTTCAGGGAGACTTTAGAAAAAAAAAATACAAAAAAAATGATTTTTTTTCAGGAATAATTTAGAAACCGAATAAAATAAAATGATTTTTTCAGGGAGAATTTAGAAAACAAATAAAACAAAAAATAGGCTTTCTAGGGCCCACTGAGTGAGAGAGGACGCACACAGGAGTCAGGAGCGGCACACAAGCCCAGAGGCCAATATTTATCTCCCACTGATTGATTAAGTGATTTTTTCAGGTAGATTTTGGAACCCAAATCAAGCAAAAAAATTAATAGGCTTTCTATGGCCCACAATTGGAGAGAGAGAGATGGCACACCCAGGAGTCAAGACTGGCACACAAGCAGAAAGGGCAATATTAATCTCCCACTGATTTGTTTTTTTTTTTTTTTTTCAGGGAGACTTTAGAAAAAAAAAATACAAAAAAAATGATTTTTTTCAGGAATAATTTAGAAACCAAATAAAATAAAATGATTTTTTCAGGGAGAATTTAGAAAACAAATAAAACAAAAAATAGGCTTTCTAGGGCCCACTGAGTGAGAGAGGACGCACACAGGAGTCAGGAGTGGCACACAAGCCCAGAGGCCAATATTTATCTCCCACTGATTGATTTAGTGATTTTTTCAGGTAGATTTTGGAACCCAAATCAAGCAAAAAAATCAATAGGCTTTCTATGGCCCACAATTGGAGAGAGAGAGATGGCACACCCAGGAGTCAAGACTGGCACACAAGCAGAAAGGGCAATATTAATCTCCCACTGATTTGTTTTTTTTGTTTTTTTTCAGGGAGACTTTAGAAAAAAAAAATACAAAAAAAATGATTTTTTTCAGGAATAATTTAGAAACCAAATAAAATAAAATGATTTTTTCAGGGAGAATTTAGAAAACAAATAAAACAAAAAATAGGCTTTCTAGGGCCCACTGAGTGAGAGAGGACGCACACAGGAGTCAGGAGTGGCACACAAGCCCAGAGGCCAATATTTATCTCCCACTGATTGATTTATTGATTTTTTCAGGTAGAATTTAGAACCCAAATCAACCAAAAAAATAAATAGGCTTTCTATGGCCCACTATTTGTGAGAGAGATGGCACGCTCAGGACTGGCACACAAGCCCAGAGGCCAATATTAATCTCCCACTTTTTTTTTTTTTTTCCAGGGAAAATTTATAAACCCAATAAAAAAAATAATAAATAGGCTTTCTATGGCCCACTATCTGAGAGAGAGAGATGGCACGCTTAGGACTGGCACACAAGCCCAAAGGCCAATATTAATCTCCCACTGATTGATTTATTGATTTTTTCAGGTAGATTTTGGAACCCAAATCAAGCAAAAAAATAAATAGGCTTTCTATGGCCCACTGAGAGATGGCACACACATGAGTAAGGAGTGGCACACAAGCCCTGAGGCCAATATTTTTCTCCCATTGATTGATGTAGTGATTTTTTCAGGTAGATTTTAGAACCCAAATCAAGCAAAAAAATAAATAGGCTTTCTATGGCCCACTGAGTGAGAGATGACACAGACAGGGATGGCACTCTAGCAGAAATGCCAATCTTAATCTCCCACAAAAAAAAAAAGGAACTGTCCTTCAAATACTATCTTCTCTTGTATTAACTGCTTTACATAGTTTTGTATCATCTGCAAATATCGATATTTTACTGTGTAAACCTTCTACCAGATCATTAATGAATATGTTGAAGAGAACAGGTCCCAACACTGACCCCTGCGGTACCCCACTGGTCACAGCGACCCAGTTAGAGACTATACCATTTATAACCACCCTCTGCTTTCTATCACTAAGCCAGTTACTAACCCATTTACACACATTTTCCCCCAGACCAAGCATTCTCATTCTGTGTACCAACCTCTTGTGCGGCACGGTATCAAACGCTTTGGAAAAATCGAGATATACCACGTCCAATGACTCACCGTGGTCCAGCCTATAGCTTACCTCTTCATAAAAACTGATTAGATTGGTTTGACAGGAGCGATTTCTCATAAACCCATGCTGATATGGAGTTAAACAGTTATTCTCATTGAGATAATCCAGAATAACATCCCTCAGAAACCCTTCAAATATTTTACCAACAATAGAGGTTAGACTTACTTGCCTATAATTTCCAGGTTCACTTTTAGAGCCCTTTTTGAATATTGGCACCACATTTGCTATGCGCCAGTCCTGCGGAACAGATCCTGTCGCTATAGAGTCCCTAAAAATAAGAAATAATGGTTTATCTATTACATTACTTAGTTCCCTTAGTACTCGTGGGTGTATGCCATCCGGACCCGGAGATTTATCTATTTTAATCTTATTTAGCCGATTTCGCACCTCTTCTTGGGTTAGATTGGTGACCCTTAATATAGGGTTTTCATTGTTTCTTGGGATTTCACCTAGCATTTCATTTTCCACCGTGAATACCGTGGAGAAGAAGGTGTTTAATATGTTAGCTTTTTCCTCGTCATCTACAACCATTCTTTCCTCACTATTTTTTAAGGGGCCTACATTTTCAGTTTTTATTCTTTTACTATTGATATAGTTGAAGAACAGTTTGGGATTAGTTTTACTCTCCTTAGCAATGTGCTTCTCTGTTTCCTTTTTGGCAGCTTTAATTAGTTTTTTAGATAAAGTATTTTTCTCCCTATAGTTTTTTAGAGCTTCAATGGTGCCATCCTGCTTTAGTAGTGCAAATGCTTTCTTTTTACTGTTAATTGCCTGTCTTACTTCTTTGTTTAGCCACATTGGGTTTTTCCTATTTCTAGTCCTTTTATTCCCACAAGGTATAAACCGCTTACACTGCCTATTTAGGATGTTCTTAAACATTTCCCATTTATTATCTGTATTCTTATTTCTGAGGATATTGTCCCAGTCTACCAGATTAAGGGCATCTCTAAGCTGGTCAAACTTTGCCTTCCTAAAGTTCAGTGTTTTTGTGACTCCCTGACAAGTCCCCCTAGTGAAAGACAGGTGAAACTGTACAATATTGTGGTCGCTATTTCCTAGATGCCCAACCACCTGCAGATTTGTTAATCTGTCAGGTCTATTAGATAGTATTAGGTCTAAAAGTGCTGCTCCTCTGGTTGGATTCTGCACCAATTGTGAAAGATAATTTTTCTTGGTTATTAGCAGAAACCTGTTGCCTTTATGGGTTTCACAGGTTTCTGTTTCCCAGTTAATATCCGGGTAGTTAAAGTCCCCCATAACCAGGACCTCATTATGGGTTGCAGCTTCATCTATCTGCTTTAGAAGTAGACTTTCCATGGTTTCTGTTATATTTGGGGGTTTGTAACAGACCCCAATGAGAATTTTGTTACCATTTTTCCCTCCATGAATTTCGACCCATATGGACTCGACATCCTCATTTCCTTCGCTAATATCCTCCCTTAAAGTGGACTTTAGACAAGACTTTACATAGAGACAAACCCCTCCTCCTCTCCGATTTTTACGATCCTTTCTAAACAGACTGTAACCCTGTAAGTTAACTGCCCAGTCATAGCTTTCATCTAACCATGTCTCGGTTATTCCCACTATGTCAAAGTTACCTGTAGATATTTCTGCTTCTAGTTCTTCCATCTTGTTTGTCAGGCTTCTGGCGTTTGCGAGCATGCAGTTTAGAGGATTTTGTTTTGTTCCAATCTCCTCGCTGTGGATTGCTTTAGAAATGTTCTTACCTCCCATCTGAGTATGTTTTCCTGGGTCTTCTTTGTTCAAGTCTAATGTTTTTCTTCCCGTCCCCTCTTCTTCTAGTTTAACGCCCTCCTGATGAGTGTAGCGAGTCTTCTGGCGAATGTGTGTTTCCCAGGTTTGTTGAGGTGTAGTCCATCTCTGGCGAGGAGTCCATCGTACCAGTAATTCACACCGTGGTCCAGGAATCCGAATCCTTGTTGTCTGCACCATCGTCTTAGCCAGTTGTTTGCATCAAGGATCCTGTTCCATCTCCTGGTGCCATGCCCGTCTACTGGAAGGATAGAAGAAAAAACTACCTGTGCATCCAGTTCCTTTACTTTCTTCCCCAACTCTTCAAAGTCTAATTGTAATGACCGCGGGGTCAGTATTGGGACCTGTTCTCTTCAACATATTCATTAATGATCTGGTAGAAGGTTTACACAGTAAAATATCGATATTTGCAGATGATACAAAACTATGTAAAGCAGTTAATACAAGAGAAGATAGTATTCTGCTACAGATGGATCTGGATAAGTTGGAAACTTGGGCTGAAAGGTGGCAGATGAGGTTTAACAATGATAAATGTAAGGTTATACACATGGGAAGAAGGAATCAATATCACCATTACACACTGAATGGGAAACCACTGGGTAAATCTGACAGGGAGAAGGACTTGGGGATCCTAGTTAATGATAAACTTACCTGGAGCAGCCAGTGCCAGGCAGCAGCTGCCAAGGCAAACAGGATCATGGGGTGCATTAAAAGAGGTCTGGATACACATGATGAGAGCATTATACTGCCTCTGTACAAATCCCTAGTTAGACCGCACATGGAGTACTGTGTCCAGTTTTGGGCACCGGTGCTCATGAAGTAACATAGTAACATAGTAACATAGTAACATAGTTAGTAAGGCCGAAAAAAGACATTTGTCCATCCAGTTCAGCCTATATTCCATCATAATAAATACCCAGATCTACGTCCTTCTACAGAACCTAATAATTGTATGATACAATATTGTTCTGCTCCAGGAAGACATCCAGGCCTCTCTTGAACCCCTCGACTGAGTTCGCCATCACCACCTCCTCAGGCAAGCAATTCCAGATTCTCACTGCCCTAACAGTAAAGAATCCTCTTCTATGTTGGTGGAAAAACCTTCTCTCCTCCAGACGCAAAGAATGCCCCCTTGTGCCCGTCACCTTCCTTGGTATAAACAGATAATCAGCGAGATATTTGTATTGTCCCCTTATATACTTATACATGGTTATTTGATCGCCCCTCAGTCGTCTTTTTTCTAGACTAAATAATCCTAATTTCGCTAATCTATCTGGGTATTGTAGTTCTCCCATCCCCTTTATTAATTTTGTTGCCCTCCTTTGTACTCTCTCTAGTTCCATTATATCCTTCCTGAGCACCGGTGCCCAAAACTGGACACAGTACTCCATGTGCGGTCTAACTAGGGATTTGTACAGAGGCAGTATAATGCTCTCATCATGTGTATCCAGACCTCTTTTAATGCACCCCATGATCCTGTTTGCCTTGGCAGCTGCTGCCTGGCACTGGCTGCTCCAGGTAAGTTTATCATTAACTAGGATCCCCAAGTCCTTCTCCCTGTCAGATTTACCCAGTGGTTTCCCGTTCAGTGTGTAATGGTGATATTGATTCCCTCTTCCCATGTGTATAACCTTACATTTATCATTGTTAAACGTCATCTGCCACCTTTCAGCCCAAGTTTCCAGCTTATCCAGATCCATCTGTAGCAGAATACTATCTTCTCTTGTATTAACTGCTTTACATAGTTTTGTATCATCTGCAAATATCGATATTTTACTGTGTAAACCTTCTACCAGATCATTAATGAATATGTTGAAGAGAACAGGTCCCAATACCGACCCCTGCGGTACCCCACTGGTCACAGCGACCCAGTTAGAGACTATACCATTTATAACCACCCTCTGCTTTCTATCACTAAGCCAGTTACTAACCCATTTACACACATTTTCCCCCAGACCAAGCATTCTCATTTTGTGTACCAACCTCTTGTGCGGCACGGTATCAAACGCTTTGGAAAAATCGAGATATACCACGTCCAATGACTCACCGTGGTCCAGCCTATAGCTTACCTCTTCATAAAAACTGATTAGATTGGTTTGACAGGAGCGATTTCTCATAAACCCATGCTGATATGGAGTTAAACAGTTATTCTCATTGAGATAATCCAGAATAACATCCCTCAGAAACCCTTCAAATATTTTACCAACAATAGAGGTTAGACTTACTGGCCTATAATTTCCAGGTTCACTTTTAGAGCCCTTTTTGAATATTGGCACCACATTTGCTATGCGCCAGTCCTGCGGAACAGCCCTGTCGCTATAGAGTCACTAAAAATAAGAAATAATGGTTTATCTATTACATTACTTAGTTCTCTTAGTACTCGTGGGTGTATGCCATCCGGACCCGGAGATTTATCTATTTTAATCTTATTTAGCCGGTTTCGCACCTCTTCTTGGGTTAGATTGGTGACCCTTAATATAGGGTTTTCATTGTTTCTTGGGATTTCACCTAGCATTTCATTTTCCACCGTGAATACCGTGGAGAAGAAGGTGTTTAATATGTTAGCTTTTTCCTCGTCATCTACAACCATTCTTTCCTCACTATTTTTTAAGGGGCCTACATTTTCAGTTTTTATTCTTTTACTATTGATATAGTTGAAGAACAGTTTGGGATTAGTTTTACTCTCCTTAGCAATGTGCTTCTCTGTTTCCTTTTTGGCAGCTTTAATTAGTTTTTTAGATAAAGTATTTTTCTCCCTATAGTTTTTTAGAGCTTCAATGGTGCCATCCTGCTTTAGTAGTGCAAATGCTTTCTTTTTACTGTTAATTGCCTGTCTTACTTCTTTGTTTAGCCACATTGGGTTTTTCCTATTTCTAGTCCTTTTATTCCCACAAGGTATAAACCGCTTACACTGCCTATTTAGGATGTTCTTAAACATTTCCCATTTATTATCTGTATTCTTATTTCTGAGGATATTGTCCCAGTCTACCAGATTAAGGGCATCTCTAAGCTGGTCAAACTTTGCCTTCCTAAAGTTCAATGTTTTTGTGACTCCCTGACAAGTCCCCCTAGTGAAAGACAGGTGAAACTGCACAATATTGTGGTCGCTATTTCCTAAATGCCCAACCACCTGCAGATTTGTTATTCTGTCAGGTCTATTAGATAGTATTAGGTCTAAAAGTGCTGCTCCTCTGGTTGGATTCTGCACCAATTGTGAAAGATAATTTTTCTTGGTTATTAGCAGAAACCTGTTGCCTTTATGGGTTTCACAGGTTTCTGTTTCCCAGTTAATATCCGGGTAGTTAAAGTCCCCCATAACCAGGACCTCATTATGGGTTGCAGCTTCATCTATCTGCTTTAGAAGTAGACTTTCCATGGTTTCTGTTATATTTGGGGGTTTGTAACAGACCCCAATGAGAATTTTGTTACCATTTTTCCCTCCATGAATTTCAACCCATATGGACTCGACATCCTCATTCCCTTCGCTAATATCCTCCCATTATATATCCTATATCCATTATATAAACTAGAAGAAGAGGGGACGGGAAGAAAAACATTAGACTCGAACAAAGACGACCCAGGAAAACATACTCAGAAGGGAGGTAAGAACATTCCTAAAACAATCCACAGTGAGGAGATTGGAACAAAACAAAATCCTCTAAACTGCATGCTCGCAAACGCCAGAAGCCTGACAAACAAGATGGAAGAACTAGAAGCAGAAATATCTACAGGTAACTTTGACATAGTGGGAATAACCGAGACATGGTTAGATGAAAGCTATGACTGGGCAGTTAACTTACAGGGTTACAGTCTGTTTAGAAAGGATCGTAAAAATCGGAGAGGAGGAGGGGTTTGTCTCTATGTAAAGTCTTGTCTAAAGTCCACTTTAAGGGAGGATATTAGCGAAGGGAATGAGGATGTCGAGTCCATATGGGTTGAAATTCATGGAGGGAAAAATGGTAACAAAATTCTCATTGGGGTCTGTTACAAACCCCCAAATATAACAGAAAGCATGGAAAGTCTACTTCTAAAGCAGATAGATGAAGCTGCAACCCATAATGAGGTCCTGGTTATGGGGGACTTTAACTACCCGGATATTAACTGGGAAACAGAAACCTGTGAAACCCATAAAGGCAACAGGTTTCTGCTAATAACCAAGAAAAATTATCTTTCACAATTGGTGCAGAATCCAACCAGAGGAGCAGCACTTTTAGACCTAATACTATCTAATAGACCTGACAGAATAACAAATCTGCAGGTGGTTGGGCATTTAGGAAATAGCGACCACAATATTGTGCAGTTTCACCTGTCTTTCACTAGGGGGACTTGTCAGGGAGTCACAAAAACATTGAACTTTAGGAAGGCAAAGTTTGAACAGCTTAGAGATGCCCTTAATCTGGTAGACTGGGACAATATCCTCAGAAATGAGAATACAGATAATAAATGGGAAATGTTTAAGAACATCCTAAATAGGCAGTGTAAGCGGTTTATACCTTGTGGGAATAAAAGGACTAGAAATAGGAAAAACCCAATGTGGCTAAACAAAGAAGTAAGACAGGCAATTAACAGTAAAAAGAAAGCATTTGCACTACTAAAGCAGGATGGCACCATTGAAGCTCTAAAAAACTATAGGGAGAAAAATACTTTATCTAAAAAACTAATTAAAGCTGCCAAAAAGGAAACAGAGAAGCACATTGCTAAGGAGAGTAAAACTAATCCCAAACTGTTCTTCAACTATATCAATAGTAAAAGAATAAAAACTGAAAATGTAGGCCCCTTAAAAAATAGTGAGGAAAGAATGGTTGTAGATGACGAGGAAAAAGCTAACATATTAAACACCTTCTTCTCCACGGTATTCACGGTGGAAAATGAAATGCTAGGTGAAATCCCAAGAAACAATGAAAACCCTATATTAAGGGTCACCAATCTAACCCAAGAAGAGGTGCGAAACCGGCTAAATAAGATTAAAATAGATAAATCTCCGGGTCCGGATGGCATACACCCACGAGTAGAGTTGAGCGACCTTGACCTTTTTAGAGTCGAGCCGGGTTTTGCGAAACCCGACTATGTCCAAAGTCGGGTCGAGTGAAATCGGCCGATTATGACGTAAAGTCGGGATCGACCGAAACACGAAACCCAATGCAAGTCAATGGGGCAGCATAGTCGGCAGTGAGTGGGGGCCAGGAAAACACCTAGAGTGGCCATTTTAATGTCAAAACCATCCATTCTTCTTAATGAAGCTTGTCAAGCGTAATTTACCTTATAATAATTGGAAGGCATTTGAAATTGGGGGTCATTTGGCTAAAGTTGTGGGGGGTAGGGCTGGTTCAAGTAATTAGTGGGCCCAGGAAATCTGGACCACGTCACGGCAGTGGAGCAGGGAGAGGTAAGTATTTCAACTTTGCAAGTGCTGTGAACCTGAGCAAGCAGGGGGGGCCCACTCGTTGGCATTGGCACTGGCACAGGGCCCCTCAAAGTACAGCGGTGTGTTTGCACGGCGGGGGCGCCTCCCACCGGCAGCAACACTTTTGCGTACTATGAGAGGCCCTGTGCCAGTGACGTCGCCAACTAGTATTCCTCCCCCCACCTGATGAAGGAACCTGCACTTTCATCTGCACCTTCCTCTTTGTCCCCGTGTAAGGTGGTATGGTATGCGGGAAGAGCAACCTGACTTTCAGCAGGGTCACAATGTTGTTGTGTAGCGTGCACGGGGAATGTTGCGTTATGGGTCAATGTACCAGCAGACTCATCTATCACTGGCTGGGCAATGGGCACGATGAAGTGGAAACACAGATATAGGCCCAAAGAAGAAAGTGGGCTAAATGCAGTTCAAAATTGGTAACACAGGAATAACCAGGGGGCATTGCAGTGGAGGACAACTGGAATGAGAGGCTGACACAGAGAGTAGGGCCAAATCAGTAAGTAGTCGAAATGCAGTTCAAAATTGGCAACCGTAGTAAACAGGCGGCACAGCTTTGTTCAGTGGAGGAGAACAGCAAGGAGTGGCAGACACCGATAGTAGGCCCCAAACCAACTAGTACGCCAAATGCAGTTGTTCCATTTAACCACAATTTAATGAGAGCCTGAAGATAGAAGCTCAGGAAAGGCAACCTGGGGAACACCTTGGAGTGTAACACACCATCTCTCTCCACCCCATACCCATTTTGTATGGCCTAATGCAGTGTACTTTTCTACAACTACTAAACGAGAGTCGGAAGACCGAAGCAATGGCAAGGAAACCTGGGGAACACCTTAGAGTGTAACACACCCTCTCTCTACACCCCATACCCAATTTGAAGGCCTAATGCAGTGTAGTTTCCAAGAACTACTAAACGAGAGCCGGAAGATCGAAGCTCAGGAAAGGCAACCTGGGGAACACCTTGGAGTGTAACACACCCTCTCGCTACACCCCATACCCAATTTGAAGGCCTAATGCAGCGTAGTTTCCAACAACTACTAAACGAGAGCCGGAAGATCGAAGCTCAGGAAAGGCAACCTGGGGAACACCTTGGAGTGTAACAAACCCTCTCTCTACACCCCATACCCAATTTGTAGGCCTAATGCAGCGTAGTTTCCGACAACTACTAAACGAGAGCATGAAGATCGAAGCTCAGGAAAGGCAACCTGGGGAACACCTTGGAGTGTAACACACCCTCTCTCTACACCCCATACCCAATTTGTAGGCCTAATGCAGCGTAGTTTCCGACAACTACTAAACGAGAGCCGGAATATCGAAGCTCAGGAAAGGCAACCTGGGGAACACCTTGGAGTGTAACACACCCTCTCTCTACGCCCCATACCCAATTTGTAGGCCTAATGCAGCGTAGTTTCCGACAACTACTAAACGAGAGCCGGAATATCGAAGCTCAGGAAAGGCAACCTGGGGAACACCTTGGAGTGTAACACACCCTCTCTCTACACCCCATACCCAATTTGAAGGCCTAATGCAGTGTAGTTTCCAAGAACTACTAAACGAGAGCCGGAAGATCGAAGCTCAGGAAAGGCAACCTGGGGAACACCTTGGAGTGTAACACACCCTCTCGCTACACCCCATACCCAATTTGAAGGCCTAATGCAGCGTAGTTTCCAACAACTACTAAACGAGAGCCGGAAGATCGAAGCTCAGGAAAGGCAACCTGGGGAACACCTTGGAGTGGAACACACCATCTCTCTACACCCCATACCCAATTTGAAGGCCTAATGCAGAGTAGTTTCCAAGAACTACTAAACGAGAGCCGGAAGATCGAAGCTCAGGAAAGGCAACCTGGGGAACACCTTGGAGTGTAACACAACGTCTCTCTACACGACGGAAGGGCTGATTCTTAGGAAGGAAGGCTGTTGGAAATAAGCATTGCGCGTCCGAGGGTGATTATATTCTTATTAGGTATATACTCACCCTCGGACGCGCCCTGCTTCTTTATTTGGAATGAATGTTTATTTGCAATGTGGTGTTGACTTTCTCTATTATTTTGGTAATTAATGATTTTATTATTTTCATTATTTTGCATCTTCTCGGCAATAATATAAAGAAGACGCGACAGGACAACACTCGGTGGATGCCATATGTGTGTTTTCAATTTAAAAAAACTTTCAGTTAACTACTTGCAGGAGAAAGTAATTGTAGCTGGTGGCCATTTTTAGTACTGTACCAGATTAGAGTTGTGTGTTTGTTTTTAATGTTAAAATGTCTGCATTTGATATCTCACCAGTATTTTCTTTTTTATAAGCAAAATACTTATTTTTATATTTTCTGATGTTGGTTCCAGGGGTACACGGCCAGCAGTGCCCTGGTCAGTGTAGTAGTAGTTGAAAGAATGGACCGCAGACAGGCATCGAAGGCCTAAAATAATAACACATGGCTGTAGGCAATTTTAAATTGGTTCCAGGGGTACACGGACAGCAGTGGTGTGGTCAGTGGAGGCCTAGTGGAAGGAGTGACCGCAGACAGGCATCGAAGGCCTAAAATAATAACACATGGCTGTAGGCAATTTTAAATTGGTTCCAGGGGTACACGGGCAGCAGTGACCTGGTCAGTGTAGTAGTAGTTGAAAGAATGGACCGCAGACAGGCATCGAAGGCCTAAAATAAAAAAATTGGGCTGGCTGTAGGCAATTTTAAATTGGTTCCAGGGGTACACGGGCAGCAGTGGTGTGGTCAGTGGAGGCCTAGTGGAAGGAGTGACCGCAGACAGGCATCGAAGGCCTAAAATAATAACACATGGCTGTAGGCAATTTTAAATTGGTTCCAGGGGTACACGGACAGCAGTGGTGTGGTCAGTGGAGGCCTAGTGGAAGGAGTGACCGCAGACAGGCATCGAAGGCCTAAAATAATAACACATGGCTGTAGGCAATTTTAAATTGGTTCCAGGGGTACACGGGCAGCAGTGACCTGGTCAGTGTAGTAGTAGTTGAAAGAATGGACCGCAGACAGGCATCGAAGGCCTAAAATAAAAAAATTGGGCTGGCTGTAGGCACTTTTAAATTGGTTCCAGGGGTACACGGGCAGCAGTGGTCTGGTCAGTGGAAGTCTAGTGGAAGGAGTGACCGCAGACAGGCTTCCAAGGCCTAACATAACAAACTTGGGCTGGCTGTAGGCACTTTTAAATTGGTTCCAGGGGTACACGGGCAGCAGTGGTCTGGTCAGTGGAAGTCTAGTGGAAGGAGTGACCGCAGACAGGCTTCGAAGGCCTAACATAACAAAATTGGGCTGGCTGTAGGCACTTTAAATTGGTTCCAGGGGTACATGGGCAGCAGTGTATGGTCAGTGGAAGTCTAGTGGAAGGAGTGACGGCAGACAGTCTTCGAAGGCCTAACATAACAAAATTGGGCTGACTGTAGGCACTTTTAAATTGGTTCCAGGGTAACACGGCCAGCAGTGGCCTGGTCAGTGTAGTAGTTGTAGAAAGAAGGGACCGCAGACAGGCTTCGAAGGCCTAACATAACAAAAATGTCAAAACAATGGTATTGTCAGTGCCAGGCATTGAAGGATGTCAGCGGCTAGACTACACATTGGTGAAGCTGTGAGAGATAATTTTGCTAGTGGTAGAGCACTGTTTGAGCTGGGGGGGGGAACTGTCTTGTGGCCGGCGGTACAGGCACAGGGCCCCTCATATTACAACGGTGTGTCTGACGTTGGGTGCGCACCACCACCGCCAGAGACACTTTATTGTACTATGAGGGACCCAGTGGCAGTGCCGTCGACCAAAAGCGGCCACACCCACCTCTTCAGACAAACAGCACTCTCAAGGGTCCAAGCGCAAAGTGGCGATAGCACGGCCCCGTGTGGGGAGTTTGGCCATTTCGTGAGGTGGAAACATGTCGTATGCTGGACAATCAGGTGAAGAAAATTACGAGATTGGAAAAGTCATTCAGAATAGTCCACAGGCAAGACCTTTTCATAGGAAAGCTAGGTGTCAGCCGGGCAGGGTGGGGCAAAAGATTTTGAAATCCAGTTGTGGTTCATTTTAATGAAGGTTAGATCATCTACATTTTGGGTAGCCAGACGAGTCCTTTTTTCTGTTAGTATTGAACCTGCAGCACTGAATACTCTTTCTGATAGGACACTAGCTGCCGGGCAAGCAAGCTCCTGCAATGCATATTCTGCCAATTCTGGCCAGGTGTCTAATTTGGATGCCCAGTAATCAAATGGGAATGACGGTTGAGGGAGAACGTCGATAAGGGATGAAAAATAGTTTGTAACCATACTGGACAAATGTTGTCTCCTGTCACTTTGAATTGATGCTGCAGTACCTGTCCTGTCTGCGGTCATAGAAAAATCACTCCACAACCTGGTCAGAAAACCCCTCTGTCCAACGCCACTTCTGATTTCTGCCCCTCTAACACCTCTGGTCTGCTGGCCCCTGGAGCTCGTGTGAGAACGATCACGGGCGCTGTGTGCAGGGAATGCCAGAAGCAAACGGTCAACAAGAGTTGATTGTTTTGTTGCTAATATTAGTTCCAAGTTCTCATGTGGCATAATATTTTGCAATTTGCCTTTATAGCGAGGATCAAGGAGGCAGGCCAACCAGTAATCGTCATCGTTCATCATTTTTGTAATGCGTGTGTCCCTTTTGAGGATACGCAAGGCATAATCCGCCATGTGGGCCAAAGTTCCCGTTGTCAAATCTGCGGTTGTGCTTGGTTGAGGGGCAGTTGCAGGCAAATCTACGTCACTTGTGTCCCTCAAAAAACCAGAACCCGGCCTTGCCACGCCACCAATTTCCCGTGCCCCCGGGAAAGCTTCCTCATTAAAAATATACTCATCCCCATCATCCTCCTCATCCTCCACCTCCTCTTCGCCCGGTACCTCGTCATGTACACTGCCCTGACCAGACAATCGCTGACTGTCATCAAGGCTTTCCTCTTCCTCTGGTGCAGACGCCTGATCCTTTATGTGCGTCAAACTTTGCATCAGCAGACGCATTAGGGGGATGCTCATGCTTATTATGGCGTTGTCTGCACTAACCAGCCGTGTGCATTCCTCAAAACACTGAAGGACTTGACACATGTCTTGAATCTTCGACCACTGCACACCTGACAACTCCATGTCTGCCATCCTACTGCCTGCCCGTGTATGTGTATCCTCCCACAAAAACATAACAGCCCGCCTCTGTTCGCACAGTCTCTGAAGCATGTGCAGTGTTGAGTTCCACCTTGTTGCAACGTCTATGATTAGGCGATGCTGGGGAAGGTTCAAAGAACGCTGATAGGTCTGCATACGGCTGGAGTGTACAGGCGAACGGCGGATATGTGCGCAAAGTCCACGCACTTTGAGGAGCAGGTCGGATAACCCCGGATAACTTTTCAGGAAGCACTGCACCACCAGGTTTAAGGTGTGAGCCAGGCAAGGAATGTGTTTCAGTTGGGAAAGGGAGATGGCAGCCATGAAATTCCTTCCGTTATCACTCACTACCTTGCCTGCCTCAAGATCTACAGTGCCCAGCCACGACTGCGTTTCTTGCTGCAAGAACTCGGACAGAACTTCCGCGGTGTGTCTATTGTCGCCCAAACACTTCATAGCCAATACAGCCTGCTGACGTATGCCAGTAGCTGCCCCATAATGGGAGACCTGGTGTGCAACAGTGGCAGGTGCGGATGGAGTGTTTGTGCGACTGCGGTCTGTGGACGAGCTCTTGCTTCTGCAGGAGGACGAGGAGGAGGAGGAGGAGGGGGTGCGAACGGCTACAGACAACTGTTTACTAGACCGTGGGCTAGGCAGAACTGTCCCAAACTTGCTGTCCCCTGTGGACCCTGAATCCACCACATTTACCCAGTGTGCCGTGATGGACACGTAACGTCCCTGGCCATGCCTACTGGTCCATGCATCTGTTGTCAGGTGCACCTTTGTGCTCACAGATTGCCTGAGTGCATGGACGATGCGCTCTTTAACATGCTGGTGGAGGGCTGGGATGGCTTTTCTGGAAAAAAAGTGTCGACTGGGTAGCTCGTAGCGTGGTACAGCGTAGTCCATCAGGTCTTTGAAAGCTTCGCTTTCAACTAACCGGTAGGGCATCATCTCTAACGAGATTAGTCTAGCTATGTGGGCGTTCAAACCCTGTGTACGCGGATGCGAGGCTAAGTATTTCCTTTTTCTAACCATAGTCTCATGTAGGGTGAGCTGGACTGGAGAGCTGGAGATCGTGGAACTAGCGGGGGTGCCGGTGGACATGGCAGACTGAGAGACGGTGGGAGATGGTATTGTTGCCGCCGGTGCCCTAGATGCAGTGTTTCCTACTACGAAACTGGTGATTCCCTGACCCTGACTGCTTTGGCCTGGCAAAGATACCTGCACAGATACAGCAGGTGGTGCGCTAAATGGTGGTCCTACACTGCCGGAAGGGATGTTGCGTTGATGACTAGCTTCATTGGCCGAGGGTGCAACAACCTTAAGGGACGTTTGGTAGTTAGTCCAAGCTTTCAAATGCATGGTGGTTAAATGTCTATGCATGCAACTAGTATTGAGACTTTTCAGATTCTGACCTCTGCTTAAGGAAGTAGAACATTTTTGACAGATGACTTTGCGCTGATCAATTGGATGTTGTTTAAAAAAATGCCAGACTGCACTCTTTCTAGCATCGGATACCTTTTCAGGCATTGCAGACTGAGCTTTAACCGGATGGCCACGCTGTCCTCCACCAGGTTTTGGCTTTGCCACGCGTTTTGGGCAAGATACGGGCCCGGCAGATGGAACCTGTGGCGATGTTGATGCCTGCTGCGGCCCCTCCTCCTCCTCTGCTTCAGAACTGCTGCCGCCTGCACCCTGTTCCCCCAATGGCTGCCAATCGGGGTCAAGAACTGGGTCATCTAATAACTCTTCTTGTACCTCCTGCGCAACTTCGTCTGTGTCACCGTGTCGTTCGGTGGTATAGCGTTCGTGATGGGGCAACATAGTCTCATCAGGGTCTGATTCTTGATCAGCACCCTGCGAGGGCAATGTTGTGGTCTGAGTCAAAGGACCAGCATAGTAGTCTGGCTGTGGCTGTGCGTCAGTGCACTCCATGTCAGATTCAATTTGTAATGGGCATGGACTGTTAACTGCTTCACTTTCTAAGCCAGGGACGGTATGTGTAAAGAGCTCCATGGAGTAACCCGTTGTGTCGCCTGCTGCATTCTTCTCTGTTGTTGTTTTTGCTGAAGAGGACAAGGAAGTGACTTGTCCCTGACCGTGAACATCCACTAACGACGCGCTGCTTTTACTTTTACCAGTTTCACGAGATGAGGCAAAAGAGCTAGAGGCTGAGTCAGCAAGATAAGCCAAAACTTGCTCTTGCTGCTCCGGCTTTAAAAGCGGTTTTCCTAATCCCAGAAAAGGGAGCGTTCGAGGCCTTGTGTAGCCGGACGACGAACCTGGCTCCACAGCTCCAGACTTAGGTGCAATATTTTTTCCCCCACGACCACCTGATGCTCCACCACTACCACTACCCTCATTACCAGCTGACAATGAACGCCCCCGGCCACGACCTCTTCCACTAGACTTCCTCATTGTTTTAAAAACGTAACCAAACTAACGTTATTTGTTGCAGTCACACAACTTACACGGTGAGCTATAACTTCAGTATGATTTAGCTACCCCTTTACAGGTTGGTGAGACCACAGCGAAAATCAGGCCCAATGTTACACACTCTTTTTTTGGTGGCTGCAAATTAGAGAGATGCCCCACACCCAGGACTGTCACTGAAGCACAAATGTTAATATTAATGTCACACTATTATTTTTTTTTTATTTTTATTTTTTTCAGGAACACTTTAGAAACCCCCCAAAAAAAAAAAAATAGATTTTTGCAGGGAGAATTTAGAAAACAAATGTAACAAACTATATGCTTTCTATGGGCCACTGAGTGAGAGATGACGCACACAGGAATCAGGAGTGGCACACAAGCCCAGAGGCCAATATTTTTCTACCAATGATTGATGGAGTTATTTTCTCTGGTAGATTTTGGAACCCAAATCAAGGAAAAAAAATGTAGGCTTTCTATGGACCACAATTGGAGAGAGAGAGAGAGAGAGAGATGGCACACCCAGGAGTCAAGACTGGCACACAAGCAGAAAGGCCAATATTAATCTCCCACTGTTTTTTTTTTTTTTTTTTTTTTTTTTTTTTTTTTTCAGGGAGACTTTAGAAAAAAAAATAATAAAAAAAATATGATTTTATCAGGAAGAATTTAGAAACCAAATAAAATAAAATGATTTTTTCAGGGAGAATTTATAAAACAAATAAAACCAAAAATAGGCGTTCTATGGCCCACTGACTGAGAGATGACGCACCCAGGAGTCAAGACTGGCACACAAGCAGAAAGGCCAATATTAATCTCCCACTGTTTTTTTTGGTTGTTTTTTTTTTTTTTTTTTCAGGGAGACTTTAGAAAAAAAAATAATAAAAAAAATATGATTTTATCAGGAAGAATTTAGAAACCAAATAAAATAAAATGATTTTTTCAGGGAGAATTTATAAAACAAATAAAACCAAAAATAGGCGTTCTATGGCCCACTGACTGAGAGATGACGCACCCAGGAGTCAAGACTGGCACACAAGCAGAAAGGCCAATATTAATCTCCCACTGTTTTTTTTGGTTGTTTTTTTTTTTTTTTTTTCAGGGAGACTTTAGAAAAAAAAATAATAAAAAAAATATGATTTTATCAGGAAGAATTTAGAAACCAAATAAAATAAAATGATTTTTTCAGGGAGAATTTATAAAACAAATAAAACCAAAAATAGGCGTTCTATGGCCCACTGACTGAGAGATGACGCACCCAGGAGTCAAGACTGGCACACAAGCAGAAAGGCCAATATTAATCTCCCACTGTTTTTTTTTTTTTTTTTCAGGGAGACTTTAGAAAAAAAAATAATAAAAAAAATATGATTTTATCAGGAAGAATTTAGAAACCAAATAAAATAAAATGATTTTTTCAGGGAGAATTTAGAAAACAAATAAAACCAAAAATAGGCGTTCTATGGCCCACTGACTGAGAGATGACGCACACAGGAGTCAGGAGTGGCACACAAACCCAGAGGCCAATATTTTTCTACCAATGATTGATGTAGTTATTTTCTCTGGTAGATTTTAGAACCCAAATCAAGGAAAAAAAATATAGGCTTTCTATGGACCACAATTGGAGAGAGAGAGAGAGAGAGAGAGAGAGAGAGAGAGATGGCACACCCAGGAGTCAAGACTGGCACACAAGCAGAAAGGCCAATATTAATCTC
The DNA here is from genome assembly GCF_032444005.1 of Ranitomeya imitator. NCBI lineage: Eukaryota > Metazoa > Chordata > Amphibia > Anura > Dendrobatidae > Ranitomeya > Ranitomeya imitator. The sequence continues at coordinate 63,796,983 of NC_091288.1, forward strand.
CCACTGTTTTTTTGGTTGTTTTTTTTTTTTTTTTTTCAGGGAGACTTTAGAAATAAAAATAATAAAAAAAATATGATTTTATCAGGAAGAATTTAGAAACCAAATAAAATAAAATGATTTTTTCAGGGAGAATTTAGAAAACAAATAAAACCAAAAATATGCGTTCTATGGCCCACTGACTGAGAGAGAGAGAGAGATGGAACGCTTAGTACTGGCACACAAGCCCAAAGGGCAATATTAATCTCCCTTTTTTTTTCCAGGGAGAATTTCTGAAACCCAAAAAAAAAATAAAATAGGCTTTCTATGGCCCACTATTTGTGAGAGAGATGGGACGCTCAGGACTGGCACAGATGGCACGCTCAGGACTGGCACAGAAGCCCAGAGGCCAATATTAATCTCCCTTTTTTTCTGGGAGAATTTATAAAACCAAAAAAATATTTAAATAGGCTTTCTATGGCCCACTATTTGTGAGAGAGATGGCACGCTCAGGACTGGCACAGATGGCACGCTCACAACTGGCACACAAGCCCAGAGGCCAATATTAATCTCCCTTTTTTCAGGGAGAATTTCTAAAACCCAAAAAAAAAATAAAATAGGCTTTCTATGGCCCACTATTTGTGAGAGAGATGGGACGCTCAGGACTGGCACAGATGGCACGCTCAGGACTGGCACAGAAGCCCAGAGGCCAATATTAATCTCCCTTTTTTTCTGGGAGAATTTATAAAACCAAAAAAATATTTAAATAGGCTTTCTATGGCCCACTATTTGTGAGAGAGATGGCACGCTCAGGACTGGCACAGATGGCACGCTCACAACTGGCACACAAGCCCAGAGGCCAATATTAATCTCCCTTTTTTCAGGGAAAATTGATAAAACAAAAAAAAAAATTAAATAGGCTTTCTATGGCCCACTATTTGTGAGAGAGATGGCACGCTCAGGGCTGGCTGGCACAGATGGCACGCTCAGGACTGGCACACAAGCCCAGAGGCCAATATTAATCTCCCTTTTTTTCTGGGAGAATTTATAAAACCAAAAAAATATTTAAATAGGCTTTCTATGGCCCACTATTTGTGAGAGAGATGGCACGCTCAGGACTGGCACAGATGGCACGCTCACAACTGGCACACAAGCCCAGAGGCCAATATTAATCTCCCTTTTTTCAGGGAAAATTGATAAAACAAAAAAAAAAATTAAATAGGCTTTCTATGGCCCACTATTTGTGAGAGAGATGGCACGCTCAGGGCTGGCTGGCACAGATGGCACGCTCAGGACTGGCACACAAGCCCAGAGGCCAATATTAATCTCCCTTTTTTTCTGGGAGAATTTATAAAACCAAAAAAATATTTAAATAGGCTTTCTATGGCCCACTATTTGTGAGAGAGATGGCACGCTCAGGACTGGCACAGATGGCACGCTCACAACTGGCACACAAGCCCAGAGGCCAATATTAATCTCCCTTTTTTCAGGGAAAATTTATAAAACAAAAAAAAAAATTAAATAGGCTTTCTATGGCCCACTATTTGTGAGAGAGATGGCACGCTCAGGGCTGGCACAGATGGCACGCTCAGGACTGGCACACAAGCCCAGAGGCCAATATTAATCTCCCTTTTTTTCAGGGAGAATTTATAAAACCAAAAAAAAAAATAAATAGGCTTTCTATGGCCCACTATTTGTGAGAGAGATGGCACACTCAGGACTGGCACACAAGCCCAAAGGCCAATATTAATCTCCCACTGTATTTTTATCAGGGAGAATTTATACACCCCACAAAAAAAAATACAGAAAAATGAAAAGGCTTTCTATGGCCCACTATGTGAGAGAGATGGCACACACAGGGATGGCACTCTAGCAGAAATGCCAAATTGCCAATCTTAATCTCCCACCAAAAAAAAAAAAAAAAAAAAAACAGGGAATGTCCTACAATTACTATCTCCCTGCCTGCAGTAATCTCAGCCAGGTATGGCAGGCAGCTACTATCTCCCTGCCTGCAGTAATCTCAGCCAGGTATGGCAGGCAGCAATAAGGAGTGGACTGATGCACAAATGAAATAAAAAGTGTGGACAAACAAAAAAGATAGCTGTGCAGAAAGGAAGGAACAAGAGGATTTGTGCTTTGAAAAAAGCAGTTGGTTTGCACAGCGGCGTACACACAGCAATGCAGCTATCAGGGAGCCTTCTAGGGCAGCCCAATGAGCTACAGCGCTGAGGGGAAAAAAAAAAAAAAAAAAACTTCCACTGTCCCTGCACACCGAGGGTGGTGTTGGACAGTGCAAATCGCTGCAGCACAAGCGGTTTTGTGGTTAATGGACCCTGCCTAACGCTATCCCTGCTTCTGACAAAGCGGCAGCAACCTCTCCCTAAGCTCAGATCAGCAGCAGTAAGATGGCGGTCGGCGGGAACGCCTCTTTATAGCCCCTGTGACGTCGCAGACAGCAAGCCAATCACTGCAATGCCCTTCTCTAAGATGGTGGGGACCAGGACCTATGTCATCACGCTGCCCACACTCTGCGTTTACCTTCATTGGCTGAGAAATGGCGCTTTTCGCGTCATTGAAACGCGACTTTGGCGCGAAAGTCGCGTACCGCATGGCCGACCCCGCACAGGGGTCGGATCGGGTTTCATGAAACCCCGACTTAGCCAAAAGTCGGCGACTTTTGAAAATGTTCGACCCGTTTCGCTCAACCCTACCCACGAGTACTAAGAGAACTAAGTAATGTAATAGATAAACCATTATTTCTTATTTTTAGTGACTCTATAGCGACAGGGTCTGTTCCGCAGGACTGGCGCATAGCAAATGTGGTGCCAATATTCAAAAAGGGCTCTAAAAGTGAACCTGGAAATTATAGGCCAGTAAGTCTAACCTCTATTGTTGGTAAAATATTTGAAGGGTTTCTGAGGGATGTTATTCTGGATTATCTCAATGAGAATAACTGTTTAACTCCATATCAGCATGGGTTTATGAGAAATCGCTCCTGTCAAACCAATCTAATCAGTTTTTATGAAGAGGTAAGCTATAGACTGGACCATGGTGAGTCATTGGACGTGGTATATCTCGATTTTTCCAAAGCGTTTGATACCGTGCCGCACAAGAGGTTGGTACACAAAATGAGAATGCTTGGTCTGGGGGAAAATGTGTGTAAATGGGTTAGTAACTGGCTTAGTGATAGAAAGCAGAGGGTGGTTATAAATGGTATAGTCTCTAACTGGGTCGCTGTGACCAGTGGGGTACCGCAGGGGTCAGTATTGGGACCTGTTCTCTTCAACATATTCATTAATGATCTGGTAGAAGGTTTACACAGTAAAATATCGATATTTGCAGATGATACAAAACTATGTAAATCAGTTAATACAAGAGAAGATAGTATTCTGCTACAGATGGATCTGGATAAGTTGGAAACTTGGGCTGAAAGGTGGCAGATGACGTTTAACAATGATAAATGTAAGGTTATACACATGGGAAGAGGGAATCAATATCACCATTACACACTGAACGGGAAACCACTGGTTAAATCTGACAGGGAGAAGGACTTGGGGATCCTAGTTAATGATAAACTTACCTGGAGCAGCCAGTGCCAGGCAGCAGCTGCCAAGGCAAACAGGATCATGGGGTGCATTAAAAGAGGTCTGGATACACATGATGAGAGCATTATACTGCCTCTGTACAAATCCCTAGTTAGACCGCACATGGAGTACTGTGTCCAGTTTTGGGCACCGGTGCTCAGGAAGGATATAATGGAACTAGAGAGAGTACAAAGGAGGGCAACAAAATTAATAAAGGGGATGGGAGAACTACAATACCCAGATAGATTAGCGAAATTAGGATTATTTAGTCTAGAAAAAAGACGACTGAGGGGCGATCTAATAACCATGTATAAGTATATAAGGGGACAATACAAATATCTCGCTGAGGATCTGTTTATACCAAGGAAGGTGACGGGCACAAGGGGGCATTCTTTGCGTCTGGAGGAGAGAAGGTTTTTCCACCAACATAGAAGAGGATTCTTTACTGTTAGGGCAGTGAGAATCTGGAATTGCTTGCCTGAGGAGGTGGTGATGGCGAACTCAGTCGAGGGGTTCAAGAGAGGCCTGGATGTCTTCCTGGAGCAGAACAATATTGTATCATACAATTATTAGGTTCTGTAGAAGGACGTAGATCTGGGTATTTATTATGATGGAATATAGGCTGAACTGGATGGACAAATGTCTTTTTTCGGCCTTACTAACTATGTTACTATGTTACTATGTTACTATGAAGGATATAATGGAACTAGAGAGAGTACAAAGGAGGGCAACAAAATTAATAAAGGGGATGGGAGAACTACAATACCCAGATAGATTAGCGAAATTAGGATTATTTAGTCTAGAAAAAAGACGACTGAGGGGCGATCTAATAACCATGTATAAGTATATAAGGGGACAATACAAATATCTCGCTGAGGATCTGTTTATACCAAGGAAGGTGACGGGCACAAGGGGGCATTCTTTGCGTCTGGAGGAGAGAAGGTTTTTCCACCAACATAGAAGAGGATTCTTTACTGTTAGGGCAGTGAGAATCTGGAATTGCTTGCCTGAGGAGGTGGTGATGGCGAACTCAGTCGAGGGGTTCAAGAGAGGCCTGGATGTCTTCCTGGAGCAGAACAATATTGTATCATACAATTATTAGGTTCTGTAGAAGGACGTAGATCTGGGGATTTATTATGATGGAATATAGGCTGAACTGGATGGACAAATGTCTTTTTTCGGCCTTACTAACTATGTTACTATGTTACTATGTTACTATGTTACTATCTCCCTGCAGTAATCTCAGCCAGGTATGGCAGGCAGCAATAAGGAGTGGACTGATGCACAAATTAAATAAAAAGTGTGGACAAACAAACAAGATAGCTGTGCAGAAAGGAAGGAACAAGAGGATTTGTGCTTTGAAAAAAGCAGTTGGTTTGCACAGCGGCGTACACACAGCAATGCAGCTATCAGGGAGCCTTCTAGGGCAGCCCAATGAGCTACAGCGCTGAGGGGAAAAAAAAAAAAAAATGTAGCTTCCACTGTCCCTGCACACCGAAGGTGGTGTTGGGCAGTGGAAATCGCTACAGCACAAGCGGTTTGGTGGTTAATGGACCCTGCCTAACGCTATCCCTGCTTCTGACGAAGCGGCAGCAACCTCTCCCTAGGCTCAGATCAGCAGCAGTAACATGACGGTCGGCCGGAACGCCCCTTTATAGCCCCTGTGACGCCGCGGACAGCAAGCCAATCACTGCAATGCCCTTCTCTAAGATGGTGGGGACCAGGACCTATGTCATCACGCTGCCCACACTCTGCGTTTACCTTCATTGGCTGAGAAATGGTGCTTTTCGCGTCATTGAAACGCGACTTTGACGCGAAAGTCGCGTACCGCATGGCCGACCCCGCACAGGGGTCGGATCGGGTTTCATGAAACCCGACTTTGTCAAAAGTCGGCGACTTTTGAAAATGTTCGACCCGTTTCGCTCAACCCTACCTACTATTATTAAAAGAAGAAGCTAGATGGATACATTGCCTTCGCACCATGAGCCCAGCCAGCTTGAATGAAGGTTTTTCCTTCAGCGCTTTTCTTTAATTCCAGATCTCACTACATTAATATCTGTATTCGCTTTGTAGTTTAAAGCTAGAATGATCTCAAATTTATGATAACATATGGGTATATGATTTGATCTTTTTTGTTTTTAAAAGTGCACTATTATATTTGTCTTGTGTAGCTGCTTCTGCTTTGAGGACCTGACTAAAAAACTATTTATTATTTGATTAAGATTGAACAAGCTGATTTCTCAGTTTGGCAGACATCATGAATAATTCTCTCTTGTTTTTTTTAACTTAAAATAGGCTAATGACTGTGATTTAAATAATTTCCTCCCACTATACTCAGTATAATTTTAAAATATTTAAGGAAATATTTCTACTGCTGAATCCTATATGAACCTCTTTCAATATATGGAGCACTATGTGTTTAACATCTTGAAAGACGTATATGTAGGTTATGTGTAAGCTACATGTAGTCTATGGTTAAGCTATATATAAGCTACAGTGAGTACGGAAAGTATTTGTACCCCTTTAAATTTTTCACTCTTTGTTTCATAGCAGCTGTAAGGAAAACACACACGAGAGAGAGCTGGGGATAAGGATTTCCCCCTGCTGGCAACAATTTGTGACAGCGCTTACACAGTCGCAGCTCTCTGGCGATCCCATTACCCTCAGGTCAGTCAGGGAACTGCATCTAGGATAAGTAGTCACCAGAGAGGCCGCCCTATCACGTACTGGTTATCGGGGCACTCTGCAACGAGGGTGGTATAAATATCTTCAGTCCCTGGCCGGGAATATACAGGGTGTGCCATTTATATGGATACAGCTAAATATAATGGGAATGGTTGGTGATATCAACTTCCTGTTTGAGGCACATTAGTATATGGGAGAGGGAAAACCTTTCAAGATGGGTGGTGACCACGTTGGCCATTTTCAAGTCGGCCATTTTGTATCCAACGTTATTTTTTCAATGGGAAGAGTGTCATGTGACACTTTAAACTTATTGAGAATTTCACAAGAAAACCATTATGTGCTTGGCTTTAATGTAACTTTATTATTTCATGAGTCATTTACAAGTTTATGACCACTCATAAAATGTGTTCAAAGTGCGGCCCATTGTGTTGGATTGTCAATGCAACCCTCTTCTCCCACTCTTGGCACACTGATAGCAACACCGCAGAAGAAATGCTAGCACAGGCTTCCAGTATCCGTTGCTTCAGATGCTGCATATCTCATATCTTGACAGCATTGAAAATTGCCTTCAGATGACCCCAAAGATAAAAGTCTAAGGGGGGGGCAAATCAGGAGACCTTGGCACCATTCAACTGGCCCACGACGACCAATCCACTTTCCAGGAAACTTCATGTAGGAATGCTCGGACCTGACACCCAAGATGGTGCACCACCACTTTATGGGTGAGAAGTTCGAGTATTCCTACATGAAAAATTTCCTGGAAAGTGGATTGGTCGTCATGGGCCAGTTGAATGGCCAACAAGGTCTCCCAATCTGCTTCCTAGACTTTTATCTTTGGGCTCATCTGAAGACATTTGTCTATGCTGTGAATATACAAGATATGCAACATCTGAAACAATGGATAATGGAAGCCTGTGCTAGCATTTCTTCTCCAGTGCTGCTATCAGTTTGTCAAGAGTGGACGAAGAGGGTTGCAATGACAATCCAACACAATGGGCAGCACTTTGAACACATTTTATAAGTGGTCATAAACTTGTAAATAACTCATGAAATAATAAAGTTACGTTAAAACCAAGCACATCATTGCTTTTCTTGTGAAATTCTCAAAAGGTTTGATGTGTCAAATGACCCTCTTCATTTTGAAAAAAAAAAAGTTGGATCCAAAATGGCCAACTTCAAAATGGCCGCCATGGTCACCACCCATCTTGAAAAGTTTCCCCCTCCCATACACTAATGTGCCATAAACAGGAAGTTGATGTCACCAACCATAGCCATTTTATCCATATAAATGAACCACCCTGTATATATAAACCTCCGATATATCACTGCCAGGATCCCTCAATAACACAAGAATGGTATGCTGCCACCAGTTCCTCGTTAGATATAAGCCTGGTCTATTAACAAGCTTATATCGGGTCAGAAACCAACCCTAGTTAGCGTATAAGTACTAGCCGAACTTATGGACGTGGGAAATCGGGTTTCGAGATAAAAAAGCAGCCCAAAATTAATTGATATTTTATTTGCCAAAAGGCACACTAGAAACTACAAATATATACAGGATATTATACAGATAATACAGCCAGAAGTTCATATAAAAATTAGGGTACGGGTTGGGAATAGCAGTTAGCGTATGTGTCACATTACTGGTCCGTATATCTTGTTGATGGAGGGGAAGCTCTCTCTTCTGTCTCTTACTTCATCCTTTGGACTTACTCAGTGGTCCTCCGCAGCCAACCACACAGACGGACATACACTAGACCTTGTCTTCACCCTTCTCTGCTCTCTATCTAACTTCACCACCTCCCCTCTTTCTCTATCCGACCACCATCTGCTCACCTTCTCATCCCTGTCCTCCTCACCGGTCACCCATGTACAGAAACATGCGCACCCCAGCAGAAACCTCATACACCTAGACATCCACACACTCTCTGACTCTATCCTACCACTGGCATCCATATCCTCACTCCACGACACAGACAGTGCTGCTGCTCTCTACAATGCCACTTTTGCATCAGCTATTGACACGGTTGCCCCTCTCGTCCATGGCAGAGTGCAACGTATCAATAGACAACCTTGGCACAATAACACCACTAAAAAGCTCCAGCAAGTGTCTAGGGTTGCAGAACGGCATTGGAAGAAAACACACTCGCAAGATGACTTCACTGCATTCAAACAGGCAACACTCGCTTTTAAATCTGCTCTCACCTCTGCTAAACAGCCCTACTTCACAACCCTCATATCGTCCCTATCCTAGAACCCCAAACAGCTATTCAAAACCTTTAACTCCCTCCTCTGCCCCCACTGCCCCCTCCAACGTCCCTCATCTCTGCTGAGGACTTTGCCACACACTTTAAAAATAAGATCGACCAGACAAGGCAAGTCTTCATTGTTCAACCACCACAACCCCTTTGCATACCAGACCAATGCCCAAACCCCCTAACCTCCCTAGCAAACATCACTGAAGGGGGCTTAATTGTTTCCTCTCCAAATCGCACCTCACCACCTGGGCGCTCGACCCCATCCCATCCCCCCTCCTCCCCAGCCTCACCACCACACTTATCCCATCCCTAACCCACCTCTTCAACCTATCACTAACTTCTGGCACCTTCCCTTCTGCTTTCAAACATGCCACAATCATGCCTATCCTTAAAAAGCCAATCCTCGATCCAACTGCTATGTCCAGCTATCGCCCAATATCGCTGCTCCCATTCACTTCCAAACTCCTGGAGCAGCATGTCTGTTGTGAATTCTGTGGCAGAGCTCCCTCCTGTGGTCACAAGTGGTAATTCGGCTGATTCTCTCTGGGAGCTTCCGTTTGTGGAGGAAACTGGTACTGCTGCTTCTGAGTTTCCTCCCTCAGGTGATCTGGTGAGGTCGTTAGGTGCTTCTCTACTTAACCCCACCTAATGCTTTGATTCATGCTTCCTGTCAATGTTCCAGTGTTGGACTTGTGTTTCTCTGGATCATTCCTGTGGCCTGCTGCTCTGCATAGCTAAGTGCTTCTTTGCTATTTGTTGCTATTTTTTCTGTCCAGCTTGTCCATTTTGTTTTGCTGGAAGCTCTGGGATGCAAAGGGTGTACCTCCGTGCCGTTAGTTCGGTACGGAGGGTCTTTTTGCCCCTTTGCGTGGTTTTCTTTAGGGTTTTGTGTAGACCGCAAAGTTATCTTTCCTATCCTCGTTCTGTCTAGAATATCGGGCCTCACTTTGCTGAATCTATTTCATCCCTACGTTTGTCTTTTCATCTTACTCACAGTCATTATATGTGGGGGGCTGCCTTTTCCTTTGGGGTATTTCTCTGAGGCAAGGTAGGCTTATTTTTTCTATCTTCAGGCTAGTTAGTTTCTCAGGCTGTGCCGAGTTGCATAGGGAGCGTTAGGCGCAATCCACGGCTGCCTCTAGTTGTGTTTGGAGAGGATCAGGGATTGCGGTCTGCAGAGTTCCCACATCTCAGAGCTCGTTCTATTATTTTGGGTTATTGTCAGATCACTGTATGTGCTCTGACCTCCATGTCCATTGTGATACTGAATTGCCTATCATAACACATGTCCACTCTGAACTTTCCTCCCACCTCTCATCTAACTTGCTCTTTGACAATCTTAAATCTGGTTTCCGCCCCCATCACTCAACTGAGACAGCCCTGACCAAAATCACTTACAACCTACTTACCGCCAAAGCTAACAACCAATACTCTATACTCCTCCTTCTAGACCTGCCCTCTGCTTTCGACACAGTTGACCACTGCCTCCTACTACAGATCCTCTCCTCCATTGGCATCAAAGACTACGCCCTATCCTGGATCTCCTCGTACCTTTCCAACCGCACATTCAGCGTCTCCCACTCCCACACTACCTCCTCATCCCACCCTCTCTCTGTTGGAGTCCCCCAACGCTCTGTTCTAAGACCCCTACTCTTCTCAATCTATACACTTGGCCTGGGACAACTCATAAAGTCCCATGGACTCCAGTACCACCCCTATGCTGATGACACTCAGATCTACCACTCTGGCCCAGACGTCACCGCTCTGCTGTCCAGAATCCCAGAGTGTCTATCAGCCATATCCTCCTTCTTCTCTTCTCACTTCCTCAAACTCAATATGGACAAATCTGAACTCATCATCTTTCCTCCATCCCATAGATGTTTCTTACCTGACCTATCTATTGCAATCAACAACATCATGCTTTCCCCTGTACCGGAAGTCCGTTGCCTCGGAGTAACCTTTGACTCTGCCCTGTCCTTCAAACCACACATCCAAGCTCTGTCCACCTCTTGTCGCCTCCAGCTCAATAATATCTCCATCCATCCTTTACTCAGCCGTCAATCTACTAAAATGCTTGTGCATGCTCTCATCTCCTGCCTTGACTACTGCAACATCCTTTTCTGCGGCCTCCCTGCTAACACCCTTGCACCTCTCCAGTCCATCCTTAACTCTGCTGCCCAACTAATTCATCTCTCTCCTTGCTACTCCTCCACTTCCCCCCTCTGCAAATCTCTTCACTGGCTCCCATTCCCTCAGCATAACTAGTTCAAATTACTAATACTGACCTACAATGCCATCCATAATCTGTCTCCTCCATATATCTCTGAACTAATCTCCCGATATCTTCCCTCACGTAATCTCTGGTCCTCCCAAGACCTTCTTCTCTTCTCCACACTTATTCGCTCCTCATCCACCGCCTCCAAGACTTCTCCAGAATATACCCCATCCTCTGGAATTCTCTGCCCCAACACGTCCGACTATCAACCACATTTGGATCCTTCAGACGTAACCTGAAAACACATCTCTTCAGGAAAGCCTACAGCCTGCACTGACCCCGCTGCCTCCTCATCACTACCGGAGATACTGCCTCACCAACACCGGAGCTCCAGCAACCCTCAACCTATTGTCTCCTTCCCCATAATCCCGTAGAATGTAACCCTGCAAGGGCAGGGTCCTCGCCCCTCTGTATCAGTCTGTCATTGTTAGTTTGTTTACTGTAAGTGATATCTGTAATTTGTATGTAACCCATTCTCATGTACAGCACCATGGAATCAATGGTGCTATATAAATAAATAATAATAATAATATCCACAGGCACCTTCTTAGTTCCTGGTCCATCTCCACATGTGACATGACGTGGCTTCTATGGCAGGATAAGGACGGGGCTAAACATGTGTAGCTAGCTTTAAACACTTAGTGCACCCCCTCCCATATTTGCCACCGCCCCTCTGGGTTGGGCTGAATTCTCCTCCCTTGACCACCTAGCTGACCACACAGCAAGGGCTTCCAGTAGCTTCTTTTTGTGAGGTAAAACATTTCTGTGTCTGCTTGATTTATCACAGGAGCCAGTGTTTCTGCTGTCTATCAGAGCTGTGAGCTCATCGTAAATCATATTAGTGACATAAAAGTTCAGTGGGCACCGGATCTTGTACCTCAATTTTGGGACTGTAGCCATTTTAATAGTTTCATGTGTTGGAATTTTCTAGAATAGAATTTATTCTGCTTAATAGCTGCAATTGAAGACTCATTTTCTTACCACTTTGCATCATTTTAACTAATAGAGCACAATGCAATGGAAATTATCTTTCTGGTGTATTTATATTAATTATTTTATCTTAGGCATACATACCCTAGTTATAGACCATATTCCTTGATGTAATAGAACTTCACTTGAACTTATACTTATCTTGAACAAGAGTTGTTGGCACTTGTTTTTCCAAGCCGAATCAGATGGAAAAAAACCCTCAGTTTTGCGGTGTCACAAAATGTAGTACTTGCTTGCATTTGAGTCTGAGAACAGATAAAAGGAAGGCAGAATATTAAAGAAGCAGAGATGTAACTTTATGGGTACACCTGCAGACAAGGTAACTAGGTGCAGCTGTAAGAACATAAGCAAATGCAAAACATGTTTGACAAGTCATCTGAGGCAACAGTTTGCCTGGGAGGAAAACTTCAACAAGATAAAACAGAAACCAGAGAGAAAGCAGGGCCTGGAGACTTGCAGGAGCCTGCCATATTGCAGATGATAACAGGAAAAACTCAGGAATACCAAGACAAGATAAGCACTTGGAAGTTAACTGCTTCACTCTCAGGCAATTTTTACTTTTTTCGCTTTAGTCCTCTCCCCCTTTTTCCAAGAGCCTTAACTTTTTAATTTTTCCCGTCAATTTTAGGGCTTGTACTTTTGAATGACGCTATTGATTTTACCATATGGTGTACAGGAAAATGGGAAATGCTGTGAATTTGCAAAAAACATGCAATTCCACAATGTTTTTGTTTATTTACCATGTTCACTATATGGTAAAATTGACCTGGTAATATTATTTCAGAGGGTTGAACGAGTATGCAGATACAAACAAGTTCTTTTTTATTTAAGTGGTGAAAAAAGTTCAGAAATTTATTTGAGAAATTTTTTTGCGTTTGTTGCCATTTTCAGAGTGTAGCGTTTTCATTTTTTGAGATCTTGAACTGTGTGATGGCTTATTTTTTTGCGTCCTATGCTGACGTTTTTATTGATATCATTTTGGAGTAGATATGATGTTTTGATTGCCTCTTATTGCATTTTATTGCAATGTTGCAGTAACCAAAAATAACATAATACTGGTATTTTGATTTATTTTTCTCATTATCCCATTTACTGATCAATTTAATTTGCTTTATATTCTCATAGATCAGATATTGCTGAATGTAGCAATACCAAGTATGTGTTTTTATTGTTTTATTTTTAATCGGGCAAAAAGGGGGGATTTGACCTTTTTTTGCTTTTTTAATATTTTTTTAATTGTTTAAAAACTTTTTACTTTATGTAATAATCCCCTTAGGAGACTAGAAGTAGGGATCATCCGATCTCCTGTTTTATACAGTTGTGCTCAAAAGTTTACGTGCCCCAGCACAATTTTTGCTTTCTTGTCCTGTTTTCAGAGAATATGAATGATAACACCAAAACTTTTTCTCCACTAATGGTTAGTGGTTCAGTGAAGCCATTGATTGTCAAGCTATTGTGTTTTCTATTTTTAAATCATAATGACAAGCCAAACATCCAAATTACCCTGATCAAAAGTTCACATACCCTGGTAATTTTGGCCAGAAAACATGCACAGAAGTTACACAAAGGGGTTTGAATGGCTACTAAAGGTAACACCCTCACCTGTGACCTGTTTGCTTGTAATCAGTGTGTGTGCATAAAAGCTGAGTGAGTTTCTGAGATCCAGACAGACTCTTCCATCTTTCATCCAGCTACTGATGTTCCTGGATTTGCAGTCATGAGGAAAGCAAAAGAATGTCAATGGATCTACGGGAAAAGGTAGTTGAACTGTATAAATCAGGAAGGGGATACAAAAAGATATCCAAGGAATTGATAATGCCAGTCAGCAGCGTTCAAACTGTAATTAACAAATAGAAAATCAGAGGCTCTATAAAAACAAAACCACTGTCAGGTAGATCAACAAAAATGTCATCCACAACTGCCAGGAAAATTGTTTCGAGATGCAAAGAAAAACGCACAAGTAACATCAGCTGAAATACAGGACACTTTGAAAACTAGCGGTGTGGCTGTTTCAAGATTTACAATAAGGAAGCACTTGAAGAAAAATGGGCTGCATGGTCGAGTCGCCAGAAGAAAGCCATTACTGTGCAAAAGCCACAAAGTATCTCTCCTACAATACGCAAAACAGAACAGAGACAAGCCTCAAAACTTCTAGAACAAGGTAATTTGGACTGATGAGACAAAAATTGAACTTTTTGGCCACAACCATAAACGTTACTTTTGGAGAGAGGTCAACAAGGCCTAGGATGAAAGGAACACCATTCCTACTGTAAAGCACGTAGGTGGATCGCTGATGTTTTGAGGATATGTGAGCTACAAGGCACAGGAAACTTGGTCAAAGTTCAGGAAATACTGGAGGTAAATTTGCACTCATCAGCTCGGAAGCTGAGTATGGGATGTACTTGGATGTTCATACATGACAACGATCCAAAACACAAGGCCAAGTCGACCTGTCATTGGCTACAGCAGAACAAAGTGAAGGTTCTGGAGTGGCCATCTCAGTCTCCTGACCTCAGTATCATTGAGCCACTTTTGGAGAGATCTCAAGCACACAGTTCATGATACACAGTCCAGGAATTTACAGGAACTGAAGGCTTTTTGCCAAGAAGAGTGGGCAGCTTTACCATCTGAGAAAATAATCAATATCATCCACAACTACCACAAAAGACTTCAAGCTGTCAGTGATGTTAGAAGGGGCAATACACAGTATTAAAACATGGGGTATGTGAACTTTTGATTAGGGTCATTTGGATGTTTTGGGTTGTCATTATGATTTAAAAAGAGAAAACACAATAGTTTGACAATAAATGTCTTCACCCAACCAATAACCATGAGTGGAGAAAAAGTTTTGGAGTTATCATTCATATTTGCTTAAAAAAGGCCAAGGAAGTAAAACTTCTGCTGAGGTATGTAAACCCCAAGCTGTCATGACAACCCATCGGTGCCCCTTGATGACGTGACAGGGGTGCCGATGGGTAGGGGTTGTGATGCAATTCTGGCCGACAAGTGTTAAATGCATTTACTAAGAAGAAACTCTGTGTGCACTGCTATAGACCGGTGAAGAGACTAGGTACCCAAACCATAAAGTGCAATATGAAAAAAGTCTCGCACTCAACTTTAGTATATTTCGTAGATTTATTACTAGAGGTAGCACTGGAAACGTTTCACTCGTCTGCGGTGGACTCCGCGTCTGAGAGGACTATCCAAGCACCCCAGCGGCTTCACAACAGCCCGGGTCTCTTATTTGGCCGTACTAGGTGATAACCTCCATCCATCTACACGTAATTCTAAGTAACATTCCACTAGCAACTGCATCCTCCTCTCATCTACTACTATAATTTTCCCTTAAGGGGTCATCTCCTGCACCGTATTCAGGTTTGCATCCTAAATAAAAGGACTCTTTGCCACAAACTAGTTGGCACAAGCACGAGACTGATGAAAGCCCACTGTGGGGCTGAAACATTTCCAGTGCTACCTCTAGTAATAAATCTACGAAATATACTAAAGTTGAGTGCGAGACTTTTTTCATATTAAATGCATTTACTTACATAACTGCTGAAATACATCCATGGCTGTCAGAGGCACTTGATGGCTAATTAAGTCAGCCATCAAGTGAAGGGAAAGATGCGGGCTCAATGCTGCAGCCCACATCAAGCTTAAAGAGGTTAAAGGAATTTTACCATGAACAAAGTACATTTTAATTAATAAATCTTTGAATAATAATACGATTTACAATTTTATGTGTTTAAAAAACAATGTTCCTGTGCTGTGATCTTGTGAATGTGCCCCTACTACATAAAGTCGTTTTTCCGGTGTTCAACCAATGCAAAGTTGCTCCAGTGCATGATTGGAGCATATCACAGCTCTTGGCCAGTGGGAGTAGCATAAATTAAAATACTGACCATACAGCAGTGGCTTACAGATGCGTATTTTTGTGAATTATTACATTATCCTATCAGGAATGAGTGTTTCTGTTGATCACTCTGTGTGACAGCAGACTTTTCTGAATTTTCACAGAGCACACATGCACGCTGTCAGGATTCTCCGGTACTGACGGCAAGAGTGGGCAATCAAGTGACCACACATATTTTATTTGTATACCTCCTGCCACATTCCAACTAGACATATGCGGCCCATCTTAATATAAATAAATTGAGTGTGGCCAAGCATGTCTAGTAAGCACTTGACCACATTTATGCAAATTCCATACTTGCGATCTCATACGCACCTGCTCTCCCTGCTTTCTCCAGAGAATTCTGACAGAGTGGTGAATGCATGTTGTGAGGATTCAGAAGTCTGCAGTTACACAGAGTGACTGCAGACTTTCATCCTAAACCTGGACACCCCTTTTATATTTGGGGGATATATTGAAGTGAATTTTGTTCAAGGACTTCTTTAACGAAAGCTTACTGGATTTAATGGTTGTACTTGTTGTTAATGGATTTGTTTCTTTATAGTTAGTGTTGTTAACTGGTCACAAGATGTCACTATTGTTTAAGCATGGTTGAAAGACTGTGATATGCTTACAAGTTGTCAGAGGAGGGATTAATGTGAGACACAGGAAGAGGGAGTGCGGCCATCTTAAGCAGAGTCTGCAGCAATGAGGAATTGGAGATGATGTTCTGGATAGGGATCTGATAACATCCTCTCGTGAGAGCACTCCACTGAGTTAACAGCAGTAGCAGATTGGAGCTGAACTTGTCTGTGATCAGAACCTATCTCGATGCGAGGATATTCCTGCCAGGAAAGCTGTTAAGGAACAGAAGAGGTCATGATCTGAAGTAAGAGGTGCTTCTCACTGTTGAAGAGTTAAGCCACAAGCACCCTCGGCATTGCTCACCTGTTGGAGGAGCTCCGCATCTGCCTGTGTGTACTGATTGTTTTGTTCTGAGCAGACCCGGCGGTAAGAACACTAAAGCCCACTGCGATGCCGCAGTAAGTAACTGTGCACGCATCACGCTATATTTTGGCCCCTGAAGAACAAGGCTGGAATAATGCCAATAGTTAGGTATATTGCGTGTTCAGACCACACTACCTGCTGGAATCAGCAGCCAGAACTTCCAGATTTGTTGCTACGTTTTCTTTTAGCTCAGTAAGTAAGGATTCTATACTACACTTTGGTGCTGACACAGCACGCAACGAACCCCAGACAAGACTTGTGCTTCCTCTTTTTTTCCTGGAGGGAGAGTTTCTGTAGAACATTCTAATATGGAGCAGTGGCACAGCTCCAATAGACTTTGTCAATGGCAACTTTGCTGATATGTATATATATATGGTTAATTTTGGAGTATTCTCAATATAATTGACGTCGGACTATTCCTCTAAGTTCCATGAAATTATACTGAGGTAGGAGGGGAATATTTGGTTGAGAAATAGAAATACATATTTGGAAGATTGTAAGCACTGTGTTGAATCGCATGCGAGCAAATGCATTGCACTCATTTAATTAATCCAGTTTTCCAGGGTGTAACCAGGTAACGAGTGGCCAGTTCAGACAGGCACATCAACAGGTAAATATACTTAAAGAATACAGTAGATACAGTTCTCTTGGGTGCCGAGCTGTTCAGCACAGGAAATACAGCCTTCTGGAAAAGTGCAGTGTGTCCGTAAAGTCATGGTGCTCTTTTATAGTTTACATTTTGGCACCCTTTCTCTGGCCCAATCATATCAGACTTGTTCATGAGAAGAGATAACAAGAACCAATCAAACAACACAAACTCAATTAAGCTGTTGCTGAGCCCCCAGTCAGATTAACCCCTGATAAATTGAACTCTGATTAATACATTGCCAGGTCTATGACATCATGCAACCACAAGCTTATGCCAGCAGTGTGGTTTTCCATGCCAGTCGAGATGTGTAATGTACAGAGGAAAGTTCAGTGTGTTCTGTGGCTCGCTAAGTTTGAATCCGTGACCAAAGTGCTATGTGAATATTGGTGCGTTTATAACGAAGCGCCACCACATAGGAATAACATTGTTCAGTGGGATAAGCACTTGAAGGAAACCATCTGCAGTTTGGTGGAGAAACCCCATTCTGGTAGGCCATCAGTCAGCGATGAGTCTGTAGAGGCTATACGGGATAGCTACCTAAGGAGCCCTTAAAAATTTGTGCTTGCGTATGCTCGACAATTATACCTATGCAAGACTACAGTTCATAAGGTGTTAAAGAAACATCTCTGTTTTACTGGGTACAAATTGCGGCTGTTGCACACTATCAAACTGGTGGATAGACCCAAACGATGCCCGTTTGCTACAGATATGCTTCATTAGATCGACAATGATGCAAGATTTTTGAAGAAGATTGTGTTTAGCAAGGAGGCGACCTTCCATATCTGTGGACATGTTTATCGCCATAACGTCTGAATATGGGCTGCTGAACATCCTCATGCCTATGTTGAGTACAAATGTAACACACCTAAAGTGAACATGTGGTGTGGCCTGATGCATGATAATGTGATAGATATGAAACTGGGAGAGTTTTTTTATTTGGAGCAGATTTTTCATTTCTATCGATTTTTGTTGCTTTCCAGTGACTTGTCAAAAGTGCACCATGACTTTACGGACATACTGTATTTGTAGGATGTGTTTTCTTTGTGTGTTTATCAAAGCTGCGTAGAAATATCTTCATTACTCAGTAAATTAGTTGCGGAGATTGGACTGTGTGGAAATTGTTTCTTTTCTCGCTAGTGACTTCACACTACACTGTATCTTGAAGAACACTTTCGGTGCATGATATACAACTTGGTGTAGTCAGCAGGATACAGTGATCGTTGTGGACCGGAAAACTGCAGGAAACAGTTCCTCAAAGCTGGCTCAGGGCCCCTTTCAAGGTTTCCCAGTCCTGCAGGGTCAGCTTGACCCAGCGCAGCCTAGCCAACTAGACCAGATAGGAGATCAGCCTGGATTTATGCCAAAGATGTCCAGCCAAGGAAGACTCCAACAGTGGAGTGGAATGGCCGGGTGATCATGGATCTGATGGGGGTGGACTGCCAGACCTTGACTCCAGGACAACAAGAGCTTCTCGAAGAAACTTTCTGGAAATTTAAGGAGGCCTTCTCAAGACATGATAAAGACATTGGGTGTGCTACCGCTATTAAACATGAAATCCCTACCAGCGATGCTGCACCAATCCAAGAGAGGTATAGGCAAATCCCACTGAAGATGTACCAAGAGGTGAAAGATATGGTGTCCAACATGTTGGAAAATCAGGTTATTTAAGAGAGCTAGAGTCCTTGGGCTACTCCAGTGGTCTTGGTGCAGAAGAAAGATGGGTCCCTCCAGTTCTGTGTGGATTACCAGAAGCTGAATGTCCAGACTTTCCACTATGCCTATCCTCTTCCACAAATTGAAGAGTCTTTATCTGCTCTGACTCATGTGAAATTCTTCTCAATTCTTGACCTGATCAGAGGATACTGGCAGGTACCGGTGGCTGAGAAAGACAAGGTGAATCCCATGGGATTCTACGAGTTCATCAGGATTCCATTCTGCTTGTCCAATGCCCCAGGAACATTCCAACTGTTGATGGAGCTTTGTTTGGTGATCTCAACTTTGAATCGATGTTGATATATTTGGACGATATGATGGTATTTGTGGCCACCTTTAAAGATCACTTGCAGAAGTTGTGACAAGTCCTGAAGCAGTTGCGAGATCACAGGCTCAAGATCCCAGGAAGTATCAACTGTTTTAACACCGGATAAAATACTTGTGACATGTGATCACTCCAGAGGGGGAGCAGCCAGCTACCAGCAAGCTGGACATTGTCCAAAAATAGCCTCGGCCAAATACCCTTTTTTAGGTCTGGCAGGATACTATTGAAGGTTTATACCTAAGTTTGCCCATTTGGCTGGCCCACTAATTGAGCTACTGAGGGGCATGAAAGGGGAGCCCAAAAATTGACCCAACAAGTGGGGACCGCAGCAGCAAGAAGCCTTTGAAGCTTTGAAAAGGGCAATGACCAGTGTCTGATCTTGGCATATGCACGATCCGATGCCCCCTTCTTGCTGTACACAGATGGGAGCTTACATGGACTGGGGGATGTGCTCAGATGTTCAAGATGGATGCAAGAGAGTGATTGCTTATGGCATCCGGTCTTTGAGAGAGTCAGAGCGCAACCCCAACAACTATAGCTCCTTTAAGTTCAAACTTTTGGCATTAGTATGGGCATGACCAAAAAGATTGTGGAGTATCTGACAGGTGCTGAAGTGACTGTAATGATAGACAACCACTAGCCCACCTAGAAAATGTACCAATATTGCAACCATTTCCGATCGGGATGAGAGAAAGGCAATGCTGATGCACTCTCCTGAATTCTGATTGGATCGCCAATTCAGCATGTTGACAAGGAGCTAGAAGGCACTGAAACCCCGAATCTCAGTAGATTACCTGCATTCCAAAACCTGACACATTCAAGTGGGCTGGCTTCAGGGATTCCGGTAGTGTTGGGCAAGACCTTGGCTGAGTGGGGAAAAGTTCAAGAAGATTGTCTGAACCTACGGAGAGTGAAAGAGTGTGTCTGGATCAATGTCTGACCAGGGTCGGAGGAATAGGCCCATCTCACCCCAGAGGGTCAGAAGCTATTGAGACAGTGCGATAAGATGAGTGTTACTCAAGGACTGCTGTGTCGAGCTGTTTACCGTCATTGAGGAACAGTGGACGATTCTGAGAGATGCTATTTATAATACTGCTCTGGAGCATCTTGGATCAGTAGCCAGAAATAATTAAGATTGGTTCGATGAAAATGATGAGGAAATAAAGGCACTCTTAGAAGAGAAACATCAGCAGTACAAGGTGTATCAAAATGACCCCACGTCGTTAGCTAAGAAAGATGCCTTTACCAACATAAAAAGAAAATTACAGACAAGCTACACGAGATGCAGGATAACTGGTTTAGCAAGAAGGCTGATGAAATTCAGGGCTATGCAGATACCCATGACTAGAAACGCTTCTATGATGAGCTCTAAGCTGTATTTGGACCCCAGTCATCAAGCTCTTCATTTCTGCTTAATGCAGATGGAACTAAGCTGCTTTCAGAAAAGAAACAAATTCTGGAATGGTGGGCTGAGCACATTAATAATATTCTTAATCGCTGTCAATATCAATGATGACGCTATTGCTCGCTTGCCCCAGGTAGAAATCAACAAGGACTTTGATGTTCTTCCAAGTGGAGATGAAGTCAGGAAAGAAGTAAAACAACTTTCTTGTTGAAAAACACCCGTAAATGATGCTATACCTGCTGAGGTAAATACAGCTGGTGGCCATACTCTGATGCAAATGGTAACCAAACTATTCCAGTATATGTGGAAAAAGGAACAGGTTCCGCAACTTCTGAAAGATGCCAGCTTAATTCACATATACAAGAGGAAAAGTAATGGCCAATCTTGTGACAACCATCAAGGCATCTGCCTTCTGTCAACTGCAGGAAAGATATTAGCTCATCTCTTGCTCAACTGCCTTTTACATCACCTTGAGCAAGGCCTATTACCTGAAAGCCAGTGTGGTTTCTGTGCTAGACGTGGAACAGTAGATATGATCTTTGCAGCACACAACCTTTATGTAACTTTTGTTTATTTGACCAAGGCTTTCGACACAGTCAGTAGAGATGGCCTGTGGAAGATCATGGCAAAATTCGGCTGCCCAAGCAAGTTCATCTCAATCATCTGGCAGTTTCATGATGGCATGATGGTGAAGGTTCTGAATGATGGAGATGAATCTGAGGCTTTCCCAGTAACAAACGGAGTAAAACAAGGCTGGATGCTTGCTCCAACCCTGTTCAGTATGCTATTCTCTGCCATGCTAAGTGACGCCTTTAACAACTGTGACATGGTAATTCTGGAACAAACTGGGCTCTGCAGCGTTTACACTCTCCTGCTGAAAGTCCAAGCCAGGTGGGCAGGATATGTGGTCAGAATGCCTGACAGCCAACTACCGAAAAAACTGCTGTACGAAGAACTGTGCCAAGGAAAGCAAGCAGTTGGGGGGCAGAAAAAGCGCTATAAAAACCGCCTTAAAGTGTCTCTCAAAAACCAGGAAGTCAACACCAATGAATGGGAAGAGCTTGCCCTGGATAGTCCAGGTTGGCAGGGCATTATCACCTCAGGAGCAAGCGCAGCTGAAGATAGGAAAATCGTTAACACAAAAAGAAAGCCTGCTGTCCACAGACACAAGTAGAATCTGGTGTACTGACTACATCTGCTTCCTTATGTCAAGTATGTGGGCGAACCTTCAGGGCCCGGATTGGACTCATCAGCAACCTCCGGACCCATAACTACTAATTCTTTTCTAACCCTGAAGTCATCATCATCTTTGACTACGAAGGACGAACATCATCACAATCACTTACCATCGTAATTGCAGTACCGACAGCAGATAGTCATTCCAATGTCACTGGAGCCTGCAGCTGCCCGGGATGCCCATGAGAGAGACACCCATTTTGGAAGCCACAAGACATGTACAAATGGCTCAAGCCCGAACAACGGGCTCCAGTTCAGACCATTCAAACGTCTGCACCCTTAGAGATCCTGATGATTGACTATGTACAGATTGGGTACTCTGACATGGGACACTCGTACTGTCTGGTCATGACAGACCATATCACAAAATACGTGGTGGCCATATCCACCAGTGATCAGACAGCAAAGTCAGCCCCTGAGGCAGTCTGCAAATACTTTATGCAAGTGTTCAGGTGTCCACAGAGAATTCATTCAGACCAGGGAGAATGCTTCCAGGGCACCCTGATGACTGAGCTGTATCAGCTTTATGATGTAATTCGTTCCCTCATGACCCCATACCACCCCCAAAGGATCGGGGCATTCAAATGGTTTAACTGCACTCTTCTCCACATGCTGAGAACTTTGGAGGACAGTGAAAAGGCTCGCTGGCCAGAATATCTACCCAAGTTTATGCGGGCCTATAACAACAGGGTACACAGCACTACTGGCTACTCCCCGCATATGCTCATGTTCGGGAGGGCAGGCTGGGAAATCAAAGATCTCCAAATGCCTGATCCAGTGAGCCCACCACTGAGAAATGAAACCATGTCGGCCCAAGAGCATGGCTGGCCACTGAGGGCTGTGCACAAGGTTGTGGGTTAGTGTCTGAGACAAGTGCTACACCCCAGTTCAAGGCCCGTGCAGAAAGACGAGTATGTTCGGGTGATTGGATGATTCTTAAGGCCAAGAGGCCATTTGGAAAGTTGGATGTGCGGTGGGAAGCAATCCCATATGTGGTAAAAAAAATGGGTAGTCACGAACATCCCTGTCTTTGAGGTAAAGCTGGTAGGAACTGGGGGTCCCTCTCAGAACCTTCACCATAACATGCTGAAACGCTGTACCTTCAAGGAGCCTCTTCCCAAAAGGGAGGCACCTACACCTACCTAGAGTAGCAAAACCTCCAGTGGTTGACAGAAGGTGGGTGGGTCCAGTTCCGGTACCAGCAGAGCATTCGGATGTTGCTGGGCTCTCTCCAGAAGAGGAAGTTGTGCACATGGCAACTCCTTCTCCAAAGGATGAACTGACCATGTCTGATCCTATGACTCTGTGTAGATCAGCCAGATCTAATGCTGGTGTACCTCCACGGGAGTTGGAAGTTTCACCCCCAGCAGTTCGCCCCCAGCATTTCGCCCCCAGCAGTTCGCCCCCAGCAGTTCGCCCCAGGTACACTTCGCCCCCGAACATTTCGCCCCCAGCATTTCGCCCCCAGGATGTTTCGCCCCCGCACATTTCGCCCTCAGCAGTTCGCCCCCAGATGTTTCGCCCCCGGATGTTTTGCCCCCGTATGTTTCGCCCCCAGCAGTTCGCCCCCAGATGTTTCGCCCCCGGATGTTTCGCCCCCAGCAGTTCGCCCCCGGATGTTTCGCCCCCAGCAGTTCGCCCCCGGATGTTTCGCCCCCAGCAGTTCGCCCCCGGATGTTTCGCCCCCAGCAGTTCGCCCCCGGATGTTTCGCACCAGCAGTTCGCCCCCGGATGTTTCACCCCCGGATATTTCGCACCCAGCAGTTCGCCCCTGGATGTTTCGCCCCCAGTAGTTCGCCCCTGGATGTTTCAACTCCAGATGCTTCGTCCCCAAGCAGTTCGCCCCCGGATGTTTCCCCCCAGCAGTTCGCCCCCCGGATGTTTTGCCTCCAGCAGTTCGCCCCCAGATGTTTCGCCCCCAGCAGTTCGCCCCCGGATGTTTCGCCCCCAGCAGTTCGCCCCCGGATGTTTCGCACCAGCAGTTCGCCCCCGGATGTTTCACCCCCGGATATTTCGCACCCAGCAGTTCGCCCCTGGATGTTTCGCCCCCAGTAGTTCGCCCCTGGATGTTTCAACTCCAGATGCTTCGTCCCCAAGCAGTTCGCCCCCGGATGTTTCCCCCCAGCAGTTCGCCCCCCGGATGTTTTGCCTCCAGCAGTTCACCCCCAGATGTTTCGCCCCCAGCAGTTCGCCCCCGGATGTTTCGCCCCCAGCAGTTCGCCCCTGGATGTTTTGCACCAGCAGTTCGCCCCCGGATGTTTCACCCCCGGATATTTCGCACCCAGCAGTTCGCCCCTGGATGTTTCGCCCCCAGTAGTTCGCCCCTGGATGTTTCAACTCCAGATGCTTCGTCCCCAAGCAGTTCGCCCCCGGATGTTTCCCCCCAGCAGTTCGCCCCCCGGATGTTTTGCCTCCAGCAGTTCACCCCCAGATGTTTCGCCCCCAGCAGTTCGCCCCCGGATGTTTCGCCCCCAGCAGTTCGCCCCTGGATGTTTTGCACCAGCAGTTCGCCCCCGGATGTTTCACCCCCGGATATTTCGCACCCAGCAGTTCGTCCCTGGATGTTTCGCCCCCAGTAGTTCGCCCCTGGATGTTTCAACTCCAGATGCTTCGTCCCCAAGCAGTTCGCCCCAGATGTTTCCCCCCAGCAGTTCGCCCCCCGGATGTTTTGCCTCCAGCAGTTCGCCCCCAGATGTTTCGCCCCCAGCAGTTCGCCCACGGATGTTTCACCCCCAGATGTTTTGCCCCCAGCAGTTCATCCCTGGATGTTTTGCCTCTAGCAATTTGCTCCTGGATCTTTCGCATCCGGGAAAGAACTGCCTGAACTGAACATTGGCAGGTTTGCTTATCACTAATAATACACCATATGAGTCTAAGATATATAATTCTGATCAAATTAGTTTTTTTATTTTAAAACTTTGTTTTCTAGATGAGTCATTTTACAAACAGACAGGAAAATAGTAGGATTTCATTGGTTACTAAGGAGGTCGTGCCCCCTTGGTAGCAGAACGGATCCTGGCTCCCTATGATACATTCAGGGCTGCTTGTTCACAGCCCTATGCAAAGCTCCCTTTCACCCTCCGCTCATTTGCTCTTTCCTCTTGCCTGTTTAAAGCCATTACAGGATGGAACACACAGGGGGGCTTTGCAGAGGGCAGTAAACCAGCAGCCCTTTATACATCATAGGGAATATATTGTTAGTTGCATGCTCCTGTGCAGCCACACCCTCTAGAATCCATCCACAAGTACTGCTACTAAGGAGAAACAACCTCCTTAGCAACCACTGAAATCCTGCAGCACATGGAGCTTTAACTTGGATGAGACTTTTCACACAGAATTGAAGCTGCTGGAAGGTCTCCTTTGGAAATGAATATCATGGGCACAGGTACTATAACATAACATATTTTTTGTAGAGTTATGCTTTAACTGTATGTATAAAAACTGTTTAAACACGAAACATAAAAAGGTATAGAGGGGAAGGATTAGAGAAAAAGAGAAAATACAAATTACAGGTTATAATGCTTGAATTATTTTACAGCTAAGAACACTGCTCTCAAAACATACAATATGTGACCATGAACTAAAATTCAAAGCTGTAGGCAATGCCTCTCAGATAATCCATCAAGCTTCTATTACTGAAATCTTGCACGATACGTTTAACCCTTGCTGAAATTGCTGCATACTTTTTGTTTCTTGCAGCAATGGGATTTCCTGCTATTATCTGAATAATTTCAAAACTATGGAGCTCTTGCTGATGTTTCAGACAGTTAATGAACCGGTATATATTTTGGAAAAGAGTACCACATGTTTCTCGAAAGCTACGGTGCCATCCTTCGACATCATTATTTGTTCGCTGTTGATCATTCAATGTTCGCTCATACACATTCCAGAATTGAATTGGAAACAAAGGTGCTTGACGTCCTCTGCGATTCATTCGACCGATATAGCTGTCTTCAAAATAGTTAGCAATAGGTATTGCTTCTTGTGGAAAGTCAGGATCTTCCACCAACTCTTCAAATGATTGCACAACATTCTGTGGTGGTAGAAAGGCCAGGGCAGGTATCATGCGTATCCAACGGGCAAATTCATGGTCACCTTGGTATTGCATCTTGAGTCCTTCATTTTGAACTTTACGCCAAACCGACTGTGATAAGTGGAAAAAGCAACCAGTCTTCACAAGGTTGGGGAACTCACTTTCAAATGCCTGTATTGCAGCTAGTTCAAAATCCAACATCAGGTTGTCTGGCTGCAGTTCAGGCTGCAAGTTCTTCAGCTCTTGCAGCAACCTCTGGTATGTAGAACGCCTCTTGTCTGTCAGCAAGGTGTACACTAGCGGAACAACAAGGCCGCTGTGGACTCCATGGATTGTGTAAAGTTGCTTAAACAAGGCTGGTGTAGTGAAAAACATGCCATCAGCAAACCACTCTTTACTTTGTGCCAGTAGATGGAGATTGTCTCTTGTTCCAAA
Source organism: Ranitomeya imitator (assembly GCF_032444005.1). Taxonomy (NCBI): domain Eukaryota; kingdom Metazoa; phylum Chordata; class Amphibia; order Anura; family Dendrobatidae; genus Ranitomeya; species Ranitomeya imitator. Next base: position 63,823,447 of record NC_091288.1, read on the forward strand.
TATCAACATACGGCTGTGTCCATTTCCTAATTTAAAATGAAAGTATTAGTAAAGGAAATAACAGAAAAAGTGTAACAAGCAGCAGACAGAGAATTTTGGGATAAATTCACAAAAAAAATATCCTAATCAGAAGCCTCTGTTCATATCTCACATTAAAAACTCACATTTTGCTCCAGATTTTCGGATTTCATAATAAAAAAACTGAAGCAAAATCTAGTGTGAAGGGGCCAACCAATAGTTTTTTACAACATATATTGTCCCAGTGGAAAATGATATATTTTTGTTTAAAATTAAAATTACTTCCAAACTTGAAATAGGTCACATTTTTAGGGTACCTTTAGACCCTTCAACTAGACGGCCGTTCAGCACGGCCGATCGCCGCCATGCTGAACAGCTGTCTAGTTGACAGCCGCATCCAGACGCGGCGTGCGGCTAGACGTCTGAATGAACGACTGGGAGGGCCGCCTGCCTGAATGAGGTGTTCCATTCAAGCGGATGGGCGCGCTAGTCGTCGGGTGGGCAGGGCGGACGTTCGTGACTATGCTGTCTCATTGAGAGGATTGTGCAGGATGCAAAAAACGCCAGTAAAATCACCAGTGTGCTTTTGGCCTAAGGCATAACTGAATGGTTCATTAGGCTGGGGTCATATGCAGCATTAATGTGTAAATCTCATCCACATGCTGATGAAAAAATTTTGTTTACAAAAATAACATGCAGTGCAGCATGTCAATGTATGCTGCCATTATACAAAGAAAATTCCAGCCAGTTAGATAAGAGGCTGAAATCCTACACTAAAACCTGCACCTAAATCCATAGAGTTAAGTGAAGATTTTGATACAGAATTAGGGTACCACAATACTGGCCACAATTGCAGGCACAAATAGATTCCTGTGGGATCTGCAGTTGCTACCGCAATTACAGCCGCTGCGGAGATGCCGCTCCGCAATCCCCTTCCATCAGTGGGCACGAGGCCTCAGGCTTTATCCAGACAAGCTGGATTTACAGGCGTATTCCGTGCTGTGTTTCCTGAAAGAAACCCGCCCTTTCATGTCTATGGTGCGGGTTACGGGCAGATTCCAGCTGGGGCCAGAAAACGCCCCACCGGCGGATCCCGTGCTTAACTTGCCCATTCAAGGGAATGGGCAAGAGGGAAACCTCCTGAAAAATGCCTGCAAACCACTGGAAAAACGCTCGGTTTAGGCAATAGCAAGGCATGGCCACGCCCATAGCAGAGCTTGGCCACGTCCCCTATTTGCAGAAGCGTTTTGCCAAAGCGCTTAAAAAGTGCTTGCAAGCAGCAGGCAAAATGCCTCTGCAAATCATGGCGTATCTCTCACCTGAGCTCCGGAGTTCAGCCCGACCTGTCCACGGATCTGCAGGACTGAACTACGAGAGCCGAGGAATCAGCCGGCGATGGCAGTTCAGCCCGTGCATGCCCCAGACAGGCGAGGCTGAACTCCGGGGCAGCATCCAGGACAGGTATGGCCAGTACAATGCTGCATATTTGGAATTAGTGCTGGCCGATCCGATCACTGAAGATCGTAATTTATTATGATTAACAGGCTGATCGTTATTTTAAATTATGATCCGATTTGTAGCCAGATCATGATGATGATCAGAATTAGAAATCGGAGTCCTCCGTAATCTGAAAACACTGTCCGGACATACATGCCCGATCAGTGTGCGTATATATATATATATATATATATATATATATATATATATATATATATATATATATATTTATATAGCTCTGGAGAATTAATCTTTTGGTATGATCAGCCCGATCTGATCCTATCTTTCCAGTGATCGGCCAACACTAGTTAGAATCAGTAGGCCTCACTACATTATATTACCCTCAAAGTTTCCCTTGAAGGCAAAAATCACATAGTATTTTATATCAGCACCTTACAGTCTAGCATTTTTCACATTTGTGCAAAATAAACTTTGCAATAATTATGCATAATGGAATTGTTTTAATACAATGTTAAATGGTTAAGTAGCTTACCAGAGTCATGCAGGAGGAACTGCTGCTGGACACCATCAATACTGATCTCCTGGAACTCCAGGGGGATAACAAGTTGATCAAGGGTTTGAGGTAACCTTGGGATATTGCCAAGTTGCCTTGCTAATCGTATTGTCCTCTTCAGTGATGATTTCCTTGGGAGAAGTGCTGCAACATTAGAATGGGCTGCTGAAACAACGTCTGTGAGAATCTGTTGTGGTGTCTCCTGTGTTGTCCTTGCCCTGGTGACTGCCTCATTAACAAGTCGGATTGCTTCAGGTCTTGCAGCTTGTGCTGCGTGACTGTGAAGATTGACTACTTTCACAACTTCGCCAGATTCTTCATTGGTCCAAACACGTCCCTTGCAAGTCGACCGTTTTTCACATACCCAGATGGAATGGACATCATCAGCGGTTCGTTTGGAAAATAAGTAAATGTGATTCTCATGGACCAACTTCCTCCTTCCACGTTTGGACAGAACTGAATTCATAGTTGTAGAAAGTGAATTGCTGTGGAAGCTGACTGATTTTTTGTGGCAGTACACTTCTCTCTTTGTGGAGATTTCAGACACTGCTATATTCTGATGTACAGGTGGAATAAAAGCTAGTCTAATGTAACTTGCAGGACATGTGACCTGCTACTTGTTACATCTGCAACAAAACTTGCAACAAAGCAGGTCAGTGCTGGGTCAGGTAAAAGTTCAAAATTGTTTAGATTTTAGGCCTCTTGCACACTGTAATTTTAGAGTGGTTTCACACTTGTGTTTGTGGCCGCCAGAGGTCAATCCGCTCTGGATCTGACATCCAGCTGACCCCAGGGCAATGCTGGCGGAATGCTGGCATTCCGCTCGCATTGCCCATAGAAGTGAACGGCTCGGTTCCGCGATCTGCAGCCGCCCGTTCGCTTTCATAATGCCGCATTCCGCTATCAGTGTCAGAATAAAAAGAAGAGCTTTTTCTTCTTTTCGTTCCACTGCAGGTTAGCGGAATGCAGCATCACAGAAGCGAACGGGCAGCCTGTAGTGCATATGTAGCGGAAGTGTAAAAGCACCCTTATGCTGCCACTGTTTTACAACTCCAAAGCACGTGCTTTACTGGCATTTTTCAGAGCGCTTTTGTGAGCGCTCTCGGTAATGACCCATAAGATACAGGCTATTGATGAATGCTAAGTGCTCAAAAATAGCTCCTGTAATAAAATAAAAAGAGGTGGCCGAAACAACACCTCGCTTTTCCAGCCATTGACATTCCTAATAGGAATATACTCACCCTCGGACGCGCCCTGCTTCTTTCCGGCAGCCTTCCTTCCTTCGAATCAGCCCTTCCAGGACCTTCGGTGACGTCGCGGCTTGTGATTGGTCGCGCGAGCGGTCACATGGGCGGCCTCGCGACCAACGACAAGCCGCGACGTCACCACGACGTCACCACGACGTCACCGCCAGGTCCTGGAAGCGCTGATTCGAAAGAAGGAAGGTTCCGGTTAGTACCAGGGCGCGTCAGAGGGTAAGTATTGCGATATTTTTTATTTTAATTCTTTATTTTACATTAAATATGGATTCTGATACCGATTTCCGATATTGCAAACATATCGGGAATCGGGATCGGAATTCCGATACCACATTCAGAAGATCGCCGACTTCATGGCGGACCCCACACAGGGGTCGGGTCGGGTTTCATGAAACCCGACTTTGCCAAAAGTCGGCGACTTCTGAAAGTGGCCGACCTGTTTCGCTCAACCCTAGTCATGGCAAAACGCCCACGAGCATTGCCACGACCAATCAGCGACGGTCACAGGCTGCCAGAAAAATGGCCGCTGCTTCACTGCCCTGCACTCACCGCTGACCGCTCACACAGGGTTAATGCCAGCGTTAATGGATCGCGGTGTACCGCACTCCGTTAATGCTGCTATTAACCCTGTGTAACCAACTTTTCACTATTGATCGCAGCATCAATAGTGAAAAGATGTAATGTTAAAAATAAAAAAAAATTTAAAAAAGTTATTCTCACCCCCTCCGATGTCGCGCTGTCCTCCGCGCCTCTCTCCAGTGCACGCTGTGCCTTCCGGTCCGAACGATGCTATGCGTCCAGGACCTGCGATGATGTCACGGTCATGTGACCGCAACATCATCGCAGGTCCTATGCTCAGACCGGAAGCCACTGCCAGCACTGCAGAGAGGCGCGAGGACTTCAGGGCCCGTGGCTGAGGTGAGTATATCTTTATTATTTTTTTTTTTTAACACGAATATAGTGCCCACATTCCTAGACTACGTGGGCAGTGCAATATACTACGTGACAAGTGCAATATACTATGTCGGCTGGCCAATATACTACATGTGTTGTGCAATTTACTACGTGGACTGTGCAATTTACATGCGCTGTCCAAAATACTACTTCGGCTGTCCAATATACTACATGGCCTGTGCAATGTACTACGTGGACTGTCCAATATACTACATAACCTGTGCAATATACCACGTGGCTGCACCTTCTAGAATACCCAATACGTTAGAATCGGGCCACCATCTAGTATATTCAAAATTGGCAATCTTCTTAGCGATTTTCCAGTGCTTAGCACTCGGGAAAGTGGCTACTGTGAAAGAGGTCTTAGGGCTAAAACACAAGGCCAAAATTCCCTGCCTAATTTGGGGCCAAAACATCTGGGGGGCAAAAAGCTGGGGATGAAACATCCGGGGGCAAACTGCTGGGCGCGAAACATCCAGGTGCGAAACATCCAGGGGCAAAACATCCGGGGGTGAACTGCTGGGGGCGAAACATCCGGGGGCGAACTGCTGGGGGCGAAACATCCGGGGGCGAAACATCCGGGGGCGAACTGCTGGGGGCGAAACATCCGGGGGCGAACTGCTGGGGGCGAAACATCCGGGGGCGAAACATCCAGGGGCGAACTGCTGGGGGCGAAATGTGCGGGGGCGAACTGCTGGGGCGAAACATCCGGGGGCGAAACATCCGGGGGCGAACTGCTGGGGGCGAAATGTGCGGGGGCGAACTGCTGGGGGCGAAACATCCGGGGGCGAAACATCCGGGGGCGAAACATCTGGGGGCGAACTGCTGGGGGCGAAATGTGCGGGGACGAAATGTGCGGGGGCAAAACATCCTGGGGGCGAAATGCTGGGGGCGAAATGTTCGGGGGCGAAGTGTACCTTGGGGGCGAACTGCTGGGGGCGAACTGCTGGGGGCGAAATGCTGGGGGCGAACTGCTGGGGGCGAAACTGCCTAAAACCGTACCTCCACAGTGCTATGCGCAAGACAAATTTGTATGGGGAGGGTTGCTGAGGATGTCAACCTCTAGTGGGGTGGCATGTGAGATATGTGCCGGCTCACTAGAGCCTTATAATTGAGTATACCTGTACTCACACCAGAATAATCTCTGTACTTGCTGTAAATGGATTTGTTTCTTTATAAGTAATATTGTTAACTTGTCTCAAGATGTCACCGTTGTTTATGCATGATTGAAAAACTGTGATATGATTATAAGATGTCAGAGGAGGGATTATAATGTGATTAATGTGAGACATAGGAAGATGAAGTGCGGCCATCTTAAGCAGAGTCTGCAGCAATGAGTAGTGGGAGAGGATGTGCTGGAGAAGGATCTGATAACATCCTCTCGTGAAAGCACCCCACTGACTTAAAAGCAGCAGCAGATTAGAGCCGAACTTGTCCATGATCAGAACCTGTCCGGATGTGAGGAAATTCCTACCAGGAAAGCTGCTAAGTAACAGAAGAGGCGGGGATCTGAAGTGAGAGGTGCTACACTCTGTTGAAGAGTTAAACTACAAGCACCCTCGGTATTGCTCACCTGTTGGAGGTGCTCCACATCCGCCTGCGTGCACTGATTGTTTTGTTCGGAGCAGATACCCAAAATTAAAGACCAAGAAAGGAGAATAAATTGATACACTTCCTAAATTAAGATAGCCCATAAAAAGGGGAAGTACAAGACCAAAAGTAAAACTAAGCAAAGTTTATTCATAATTAATTAAAATCAATAATCCTCAATATAAATAGGGAGATCGAACAAGGCAGGGTGAACTCCAAACAACCCACAAAGAGTAATAGTAACAACCACAAAAAATTATGTAAAACCAGAACACATGAGCTGCGCGCACAGTGCACAAGCCCGTAGAGACATGTTCACACCACCAAAAGACTTAAAAACACAAAAAAGCACAGTAAAACCAAAAAACACGCTGTCGCAAAAAAATCACAGTGAACAGCAAGCGCTAGTAAAAAGATGGACAAAACAGGGTATTTGGTTGATACGTTTTTTGCAAAAAATGTATATTAAACCGCTCTACGTCAAGGTATACCCGTATCAGAGCAGTCCTAACTAATGTATGTAATCCCTATCTGATGTATTTAAAACCTGGTCATATGTACAATACCTGTATGAGCAGGATTCAGAAAAGGAATGTCCATGTGAACACGCTGGACAGAACAGCTCCTGTGCGCACAGCTCAAAAAAAGAGGGGTGGAGGCCTCCCCAGTCTTGTGGACACAAGAAAACAATTATGTAAAACCAGAACACATGAGCAGCGCGCACAGTGAACAAGCCCGTAGAGACATGTTCACACCACCAAGAGACTTGAAAACACAAAAAAGCACAGTAAAACCAAAAATGCTCTGTTGCAAAAAAGGTTTTAAATACATCATATAGGGATTACATACATTAGTTAGGACTGCTCTGATATGGGTATACCTTGACGTTTGGTAGAGCGGCTTAATATACATTTTTTGCAAAAAACATATCAACCAAATACCCTGTTTTTTCCATCTTTTTATTAGCACTAGCTGTTCACTGTGATTTTTTTGCAACAGAGTGCTTTTGGTTTTACTGTGCTTTTTTGTGTTTTCATACCACAAAAAAATTGTAGGGACCAGTAAATCTCAAATGAATACAAATGTCCAGTGGTGTAGATGTATATAGGTATAACAGCAGGCTATGGGATATTAGGATAATTCAACTTCCAAAAGTGACAGTGTGCAAACTAAAGTGCAAGTGCATAACGAGTAAAAATGTCCAAATATCAAGATCTGAGGAGAAATATCCCATAAAAACTGAGCGTGATCAGTGCCATATTGCAAGGGCCAAATGCTAAATAAGTGGCAACACCACGTTGTTTTTACCCGCAGTATGAAGATTGTAGGGAGAGAGAGACTCCGATGCGCGTTTCGCTTGTCGCTTCTTCCTGGGGGATGGTAGCAGACCCGGCGGTGGTCAACTTTCGTAGCAAGTGAGCATTTCCGATACATACAGGTGATCAGATCATCTCCTGTATGTAACAGAGGCGATCAATATATTGCAGCTTCGAGACAATTGAAGCATGCAAAAAGTAAAAAAAAAAATGTTTTTAAAAATACTAAAATATAAAAAAATATATAAAAGTTCAAATCACCCCCCTTTCAACCCATTCAAAATAAAATGAAGAAAAAAAAAAATCAGACATACACATATTTGGTATTGTCAAATTCAGAATCGCCTGATCTATCAATATAAAAAAAGAATTAACCAGATCGGTAAACGACTTAACGAGAAACAAATTCAAAACGCCAGAATTACATTTTTTGGTCAACGCTACATTGCAATAAAATGTAATAACAGGTGATCAAAAGATCATATCTACACCAACATAGCATCAATAAAAAAGTCAGCTCTGCACACAAAAAATAGGCCCTCACCCAACTCCAAATCATGTAAAATGGAGACACTACAGGTTTCGGAAAATGGCGCCATTTTTTTTTACTATAGTTTTGATTTTTTTTTCACTACTTAAATAAAAAAGAACCTTGACATGGTGTCTATGAACTTGTAATGACCTGGAAAATCATACTGGCAAGTCAGTTTTAGCATTTAGTAAACATGGTAAAAAAATAGTGTGGAATTGCACTTTTTTTTGCAATTTCATAGCACTTGGTATTTTTTTCCCGTTTTCCAGTACACGATATGTTAAAACCAATTGTGTTGTTCAAAAATACAACTTGTACTGCAAAAAACAAGCCCTCACATGGCCATTTTGACTGGAAAATAAAAAAGTTATACTCTGGGAATAAAAGGAGCAAAAAATGAAAACTCAAAAATGAAAATACCTCCGGTCGTTTAGGGGTTCGCACTGCGCTGTATGCTAAATCCTCGACATCTGCACACTAGGCCGGGACTCCTGCCAAGCTTCTTCACGCTAAATCAGGAGTTCTGACCGAGACATCTCTGTGCATGCATGTAGTAAGGTTGCAGGAACATTATGATATTACTGTACAATGTGTGCCACAACCTTATGACTCATGTTCCAGGCCAGGACTTTCAAACACGACTAGATTCAAAATGTCAATGTGCATATACTTGAACATCCTGAACTTTGTCCCAACCCAGCGTGTGATGGCAGTAAAGACAGGTGCCAAGGACTGTATGGTAGACAGTGAGCAGCATAGGTGAGCTATGAGTTGAGTATTAGTTGTATTTTAACCTACATCTTCTATTAGTTATGCCATAGGGGCTCTCCAGAAACACGAGCATAATATGAGACATTCAATTTCAGGAGAATAATTTTGTTTCCAATTTAATTTCCCAGTAAAATCTGCACAATCTGGCGAATTTACATGTTGACATATCGGCCTTTTTCTACAACTTACATGATCGTTATCACTAGAATCTTTTCTGTTTTTTTCCATTTGGGAATCAGTCTATGTTCACATCACATCACTGAAAAAGAAAAATTGTAGCCATATTTGCAATACCATGTCCAGAGACAAATACACAAACAGAATGCAGCAGGTCCTCATGATAAAGTCAGCACAGGTGCAAAATACTAATAAAACAAACACAGGCTACTTTCACACATCAGGTTTTTACCGTCAGGCACAATCCGGTGAATTTTGAAAAAAACGTATCCGGCAAAAGTTGCCACCGGATCCGTTTTTTTCTCATAGACTTGTATTAGCGCCGGATTGCAACGGAAGTCCACACGTTTCATTTGTTTTTTGCCAGATCTGTCGAAAATTAGTTTTCCGGCGGCCGGAGAAAACATACAGAGGAACGTTTTTTCTGCCCGGCGAAAAAACGCACAGTGATGGTTCCAGCGAGAAACGGATGAAACGTGAGGTGAAATGATGAATCCGGCAACCGATTCCGGTTTTTCATGCATTTTTCCATTCAAATCATGCATTTCCCATCTCTCTCTCTTTCAAACAGGAAGTCCAAACTCTATCCCCGGATTTTTGTTGTTTTTTTTAAGCAGATCCAGCAAAAAAATGGATCCGTCTCATCAGTTTTTCACAATTTTTGCCTCATCCGTGTTTTTCAGAATTGGCCAGATTGTGCCTGACGGCAAAAAACTGATGTGCGAAAGTCGCCTTACTTTTTGATTTTGATGTGGATCCGCAGCGTTTTTGAAAGCACGGAATTGCATCAAATCCACAGTGTGGTACACAAGCAGTGTTAGCCAATGTGAAATTGACATTTGGTGTGCACATGCTGTGGAATAAAATGCGCAGAATCGCAGCTTTTTTTTGCAGCTTGTCAATTCTTTTTGTGGATCTGTTTCTGCACCCATTGACTTCCATTGTGTCAGGCCAATCCGCAGCAAAACCGCAGGCTTAAAAAAGATTGGCAGATGTGCTTGTGAGAAACTCTGCAGATCGGGAGGGGGAAGAGTGTGTGGGTGGAGTGTGGGAGGATACTGTGTGTGGGTGGAGAATGTGTGTGCGGAGAGGGAGTGCGAGGCTGTGCGGGTGTTTGTGTGTATCTGTGTGTGTATGCGGGGCTTTATGTGTGTGCGCATGTGGGTCTGTGTGTAGGCAGGCATCGTCCGATGGGACTACTAGTCCCATCTGGCTATGCCTGCTACAGTGACAGGAAGCCGGATGATGGGACAGTAATAGTCCCATTATCTGGCTTCTGTGTTCGTGTAAAAAAAAACAAATACACATACAGTATATACATATACACATACAGTACATACAGTACATACTCACCATACAGCTAATCCGAAAGCCCTCAATCACCTGTAAAAAAAAAAAATTAAAACTAATAAACCAACAGTATACTCCCTGATCCGATGTAATCCATTTAATAATGAGTGTCCCACGATAATCCCCTTTGGAGAGCTGTCACATTGGCAGATGCGACCGCTCTCCAGGGGCTCTGGGATACAATGACGGAAGATTTCCTTCTCACTGTATCCCTCTGCTGCTGTGAGTACAGTATAGTTCATACTGTCACTTGCGGCACCACTGCGTGGGAAAATTCTCATGCAGCAGTGCTGTAAAGTGAAAGGCCATTGAACACTCAGTGATAACACTGCAGGAGCCACTGTCTCCTGTCAGTGTGTCACTGGAGGCCTATAGAGCTGTCACATCTCCTGATGTGACAGCTCTATAGGGGAGTTTGTTGTGGGACACTCATTATTAAATGGACTGTGACAAACTAGGGAGTATTTCTGTTGGTTTATAATTTTTTTCTTTTTTTCCAGGAGATCAAGGGCGTCACATGGATTGGCAGAAAAATAAAGATGGCCAAACTGTGTGGTATTTTATTTCATTAAATGCTTTATTCTGCATGTGTTACAGATGCGCCATTTCTGGGGCGGTTGAGTGCTGGTGTTTGTAGCCGGGGGGCCTATATCCATGGTCCCTTCCTAGGCTATGAATATCAGCCCGCAGCTGTCTGCATAGCCTTTTCTGGCTATTAATTATAGGGGAATGTCATTTTTTGGGGGGTCCCCCTTTTTTAATAGCCAGTAAAGGCTAAATATACAGCTGCGGGCTGATATTCATAGCCTAGGAAGATCCATGGGTATTAATCCCTTCCCAGGCTATAAACATCAGCCCCTAGTCGCTGGCTTTCCCTATCTGGTGCAGAAAATTGTGCGGGAGACCACGCCATTTTTTTTTATAAATTAAACAGATATTGCATTTAAGGTCGGAGTCACACTTGTGAGAAACTCGCACGAGTCTCTCACATCAAAACCCGGCACTGCCGCCGGAATTTGGGATTGGAGTGTATTTCTATGCAGCTGAATTCTCCGGTCCCGAGTGCCGGTGGCAGTGCCAGGTATTGAGGTACGAGACTCATGCGAGTTTCTCGCAAGTGTGACCCCGGCCTAATGCAGATTTTGTGTGTGTGTGTGTCTTTATTTAACTCTTTATGTACCATTTTATTATGTTTATTACTAAACATCGGGCTTGGTATTATCTATCTATAGATATATCTATCTATAGATCTAAAATCAGAAAAAAACAGGCAGAACTCCAAAAATCAAAATGAAAGACCGTGGCTTTACTGATCCATTAGCAGCAACGTTTCCGAAGATTTCTCTGCCTTTCTCTGCCGAAATGTTGCTGCTAACGGATCAGTAAAGACACGGTTTTTCATTTTGATTTTTGGAGTGCTGCCTGTTTTTTTCTGATTTTTTACTTTGGAGGTTTAGACATCACCTTTAGGCTATATTCACACTTTGCGGTTTTTACCGCGGAACCGCCGCGATTTTGATGCTGCGGGTCCGCAGCAGTTTCCATAGCGTTTACAGTAACATGTAAACCCTATGGAAACCGCAAACCGCTGTGCACATGCTGCGGGAAAAACCGCGCGGGAAAGCAGCGGTTTACAACCCGCAGCATGTCACTTCTTTGTGCAGAATCGCTGCGATTCTGCACCCATAGGAATACATTGAACTGCTTACTTCCCGCATGGGGCTGTGCCCACGTTGCGGGAAGTAAGCGGATAATGTGCGGTTCCTACCCGGGGTGGAGGAGAGGAGACTCTCCTCCAGGCCCTGGGAACCATATTTGGGGTTAAAAAATAAAAAAATCATGTTATACTCACCCTCTGAAGTCTTCAGCGCTGCACGCGGCCGTCCGGTCAGAGTTGCTGTGCGACCAGGACCTGCGGTGACGTCGCGGTCACATGACCGTGACATCACGAAGGGTCCTTCTCGCACAGCATCTTTGGAACTGGACCGCCGGGTGCAGCGTCGAGGAGATCGGGACGTCAGAGGGTGAGTATAACCAATTTTTATTATTTTTAACATTACTATTGATACTGCATATTGCTGCATATGCAGCATCAATAGTATAGGCGGAAACCCGCAGCGGAAAACGCGGAACAAACCGTGATAAATCTGCAGGGAGAACCGCAGTTGTTTTGCCCTGCAGATTTATCAAATCCGCTGCGGGAGAACCCGCAGAAGGACAACGCAAAGTGTGAACATAGCCTTACAGGTTTTATTTTTGGTTTTTTTTTGGTCCCCTGATGTTCCTAAACATTGGAAACCCCCCACAAGTGATGGCATTTTGGAAACTAGACCCCTAAAGGAATGTATTTAGATGTGTGGTGAGCACCTTGAACCCCCATGTGCTTAACGCACAGGAGCATCTCACAAAATTAGAATATCACAAAAAACTTCATTTATTTCAGTTCTTCAATACAAAAAGTGAAACACATATATTAGTCATTACAAACAGATTGTTGTATTTCAAGTATTTATTTCTGTTAATGTTGATTATTATGGGCTACAGCCAATGAAAACCCCAAAACCCAAAAATCATTATCTCAGGTAAATTACAATACTTTATAACACCAACTTGAAATAACGATTTTAAAATCTGAAATTTTGGCCTACTGAAATGTATGTTCACTAAATACAGTCAATACTTGGTCGGAGCTCCTTTTACATCAATTACTATATCAATGCAGCGTGGCATGGAGGCCATCAGTCTGTGTCACTGCTGAGGTGTTATGGAAGCCCAGGTTGCTTTGAAAGCAGCCTTCAGCTCATCTGCATTGTTGGGTCTGGTATCTCTCATCTTCCTCTTAACAATACCCCATAGATTTTCAATGGGGTTAAAGTCAGACAAGTTTGCTGGCCAATCAAGCAGAGTGATACTGTTATTTTTAAACCAGGTATTGGTACTTTTGGCAGTGTGGACAGGTGCCACTGCCAAGTCCTGCTGGAGAATTACATTTCCATCTCTGAAAAGCTTGTCGGCAGAGGGAAGCATGAAGCGCTCTAAAATTTCCTGGTTTACAGCTGCGCCGATTTTAGTCATGATAAAACAAAGTGGACCTACACCAGTAGATGACATGCTTCCCCAAACCATCACTAATATTTTTCAATGCCTTTCCCACTTATTGGTGTAATTTTGGGACAGGTATGAATCAGAGTTTTTAACGCTTTTTTAACAATACAGAAAGACTTTGGTGCTATAATTCTGCAGGTAAAAATGCAACAGCGTTTTATTTTCATGCCTTTTTTTCAGAACAAGCCTACAGAAAAAATTCACCAAAACTGCAGTTTAGCAGAGCCTTCAGACCACAGAGGGCAGAGATTTCATGGAATCACATCCACTTTGCTTTGAAATTTGGACCGTGTTCATATGTAGCATAAATGCTGCATACTTTCTGCTGCTTTTTTTTTTTTTTGCACAAAAATTCTGCTGTTTTTAACTATCCAAGCAAAGTGGATGTGATTTCATGAAAGCTGTGCCTGCTCTTAGAATTCAACAAACAGTATTTTGCACTATTAAAAAGTAATTATTTATCTATATGCTTGTCTATTCACCTATTTTTACAGGTGTTTTTCCTTTCCCTTTCCTTGCCTTTCCCATTCCTTTTCTTCCCCTCCTACCAATTAAATGTTTAATGTTTTTGGATTTGTTTCCACTTTTCTCGTTTCTTTCGTAAATAAGAATCCTATTCTACACCTAGATTCCGACACAGCACAGAACAGACCCCAGACCAAACTTGAACTCCCTTTTGTTCAAGGACAGAGTGTTTCTGTGGAACATTATAGTACGGGGCAGTTTTTCAACTTCGACAGATTTTGTTCACAGCTAATTCACTGATACAGATGATTAATTTTGGAGTATTTTCAATATAATTGAGCACAAACTATTCCTCTGAGTTCATTGAGGTCACATTGTGGCAAAAGAGGGATATTTGGTTGAGAAATAGAAGTAAATGTTTTAAAGATTGTAAACTGCTGTGCTAAACCGCAGGCTACCACATACATTACACTCATATAATTGATCCAGTTTCCAAGCATTTTTCTTCAAAGTCAGCAAAATTTTGTCACAGATCGGTAAATCATTACATTTTCACTAATGCTTTTGTTATTACTTTGGCTAGGATAGTGGTGCTGTATGATGAGCAGGGGGACATGTGTGATGAGGGGAGGGGGTGTGGAAAGGTTAGAAGAGCGGTGCACTCTTTTTTTTCTCCACTTAACTTTATGTGTGTTGATTCCAGCAGCCAATCAGGGCTCAGATACCATCCACAACATCATGACACAAGGGCTTCTGTGATTGGCTGCCGAATTCACATGTTCCTGACTATATAAAAAGCGGACATCCTGTTTTGCTAGCGCCATTTTCTCAATGTCACAAAGCAGAGAAGCCGCTCCTGATAGTGCTGCAAGTGAACTTATCAGCTAGATTGGATCCTGTTTTCTGGGAAATTGATCTTCCAGCATCTAACTAGATTGAGCAAATACTGTGTTGCAGTCTCAGGAGGCCCCATTTGCCAACCCACATCATTTGTGATAAAACTGTATTTTAGTGACAAATCAGAAGGCCAAATTTCCACTTAAAAATCGTTATGCCTAATATATGCCTAATATTGGGGTGCAGCCAGGAGGCCCAATTTCCTAGTCTAAATCATTTATGATAAAACTGTGTTTCAGTGAGAAATCAGAATGCCAGATTTCCACTTAATAATAGTTAGGCCTAATATTGAGTTGCAGCTAGGAGGCCCAATTTGATCATTCATATTGATTGGGATAAACCTGTTTCAGTGAGTAATCAAAAGGCCAAATTTCCACTTAAAAATCATTAGGTCTAATATTGGGATGCAGCTAGGAGGCCCAATTTGCTAATTCAAATTGTTTGTGATAAAACTGTGTTTGAGTGAGAAATCAGAAGACCATATTTCCTCTTAAAAATCATTTGGCATAACAGTGTTATTCAGCCACACTATCTTAGAAAAAAAAATGTGATTGTTCATTTAGTGACAGGTGACTGACATGTGTGGGCCTAGGGTTGTGAAAAAGCAGGTTAAAAGAGGGAGGGTACATAAAATATGAGTGGGGAATAAGCAAGGTCATGGTAAAAGGGGGATTAAACCTGGTATTCGACTTGTTAGTAGGTTAGGTGTTAATATTAATGAAAGCTCCACTGAACTAAAACTGTCTCGTCCTATCAAAAGACTACTGACCACATCTGTTGCAGGATGGGCTACTCCACTTGCTCCTGATGAGACTCAGATACGAGAGGAGCATGTGGACTGCACTGTGGTGTCAGGGCAGGAAGAGGAGGAGGGTGACTTTCAGGGTGAGGAGTGTGAGAACAGAAAGGATGATGAGGTAGTAGATCTCACTTGGTGTGAACCCAGAGGTACGCAGGTAAGCAGCTCAGCAGAGGAAGTGGAGGAGGAGGAAGACGAGGAGGTTATGTTACAGCTTCCCACACAGACACAAAATAATGCAATTACGACCAGCACTGCATCCTCAGCCCCAACTCTGGATGTGGCCAGCACCAGCCATGAGTGTGCAATTCTCAGGGGCAACAAGGTCTGCCTAGTCTGGGCCTTTTTTGAGACCACAAAGGATGATCCCACTCACATGCCTTGCATGGCTCACATCCTTAACCTGATGGTACAGCAATTTCTCCACCACTATCCTGGCCTGGATGCGCTGCTGCAGAAAGAATGGTCACTGTGTGCTTATTTTTGATGATTGCACTGGTTTGCACAGGTAATTGATTTGCATCGCTGCAGAGTTCTTTCGACCTACTGATTAGCCGTTTAATTTGCTATGTTGCTAAGATGAAATTCCACTCTGCACATGTTGCAGCGACTGTGACAGCAGCGGCGAGCTCTGGTGCAGTATGTCCTTTTGCATAGCCTGGGCCAACGTAATAACGTAAAATGGATGTGGTGCACAGATGAAGGGCCTCAGCACCTTTCTGCACAGATTTGAAATGGCAACTAATATGGGTAGCACTTACAATGCCGTCATCAGCATCACTATTCCGGTAATCTACATGCTGGAGCACAATTTGAATAGTCTGCATGGGGAGGCGGTGGTCCCAGAGGAAGAGGTGGAAGCATAGGAGGATGCAGAAGGGATAACAATGTCTCAAATTTCTAGACTGTCATCGTACAGGCAGGTGCCATGGGAGGGTGGCTTACAGCAATCGACAGTAGCTCATGGTACCAGACAAACTGTTAGTGAATGTCCAGGAGTCGAGGAACAAATTGAGGAGTGGGTCAATTGATGCCACTTTTTATGGTGTCTACGGTCTACTCCTAATTTTAGCTGTTTGGGAAGCTTTATGTCACCTCTTAGGGTGTTGTGTATACAGTGGGTACGGAAAGTAGCCAGACCCCTTTAAATTTTTCGCTCTTTGTTTCATTGCAGCCATTTGTAAATTCAAAAAAGTTCATTTTTTTCTCTTTAATGTACACTCCGCACCCCATCTTGACTAAAAAAAAACAGAAATGTAGTAATTTTTGGTTGTCACTGTAGTGCACGACACTGGGGACATTGAGCAGTGGAGATAAGCAGTATTATTTTTTTTCTACATGTTTTGTTTATTATGTTGTCTAGTCTCTCAAGACCACAAAGCATAATAAGGAAAGCGGAAAATTGAATAACCTGGTAAAATCTGTACAATTCGGCAAATTTGAATCTCAAGTAATCAAGGAAGTCCAGCTTCATGGACTTAAAATCTTCATTTTTATGGGTGAGCACATAAAACATTATATAATCCAAGCATTAGTCCATGTTTGGAAATACGACACATTTTTGGCGCACAATGCACCTTTACTCATGGTTATTCGAAATCATGGTGATATCGAAAATGCCCTTAAATAGTTTGCCTTTCAGGTAAACAGACCGGTAACAGTCAGATGTTTTATTGATAATTTCATTTCACTTTTTCAATCAAGCTGATCTATTACCACCATGTCTTGATGAAGGAATATAGTCAAGAATAAAAATAAAAATATTTGTTATGTTTAAAACCATGGCAATAACAAAAACAAGAAAATGTGACAGGACAGGAAAAATTTAATGAATTTTATTGAATACAAATATATAAAAACATATAATAAAATCATATAATAAAATTCCAAATTACAGACACACAAATAACAAATTGGTGGGTGAGCTACTGTAGGAACCACATTGACATGAAAATTCAGTTATGGGGTGACACACAAAGGTATATATAAAGTGGGGGAAATAAGTATTTGATCCCTTGCTTATTTTGTCAGTGCCCACTGACAATGGCATGAACAGTCTAAAATTTTAAGGGTAGGTTAATTTTAACATTGAGAGACAGAATATCAAAAATAAAATCCAGAAAATCACATTGTATAAATTATATACATTTATTTGCATTTTGCAGTGAGAAATAAATATTTGATCCCCTACCAACCATTAAGAGTTCTGGCTTCTACAGACCAGTTAGACTCTCTTAATCAGCTCATTACCTCCATTAAAGACAGCTGTCTTACATAGTCACCTTTATAAAAGACTCCTGTCCACAGACTCAATTAATCAGTCAGACTCCAACTTCTATAACATGGGCAAGATAAAAGAGCTTTATAAGGATGTCCGGGACAAGATCATAGACTTGCACAAAGCTGGAATGGGCTCCAAAACCATAAGTAAGATGCTGGGTGAGAAGGAGACAACTGTTCGTGCAATAGTAAGAAAATGGAAGAAATTCAAAATGACTGTCAATCAACATCGATCTCGGGCACCAAGCAAAATCTCACTTCGTGGGGTATCCTTGATCATGAGGAAGGTGAGAGATCAGCCTAAAACTACATGGGGTGTACGTGTTATTGATCTCAAGACAACTGGGACCACAGTCACCAAGAAAACCATTGGTAACACATTACGTTGTAAAGGTTTAATTTCCTGCAGTGTCCGCAAGGTACCCCTGCTCAAGAAGGCACATGTGCAGGCCCTTCTGAAGTTTGCCAATGAACATCTGGATGATTCTGTGAGCGATTGGGAGAAGTTGCTGTAGTCACATGAGACAAAAATTGAGGTCTTTGTCATTAACTCAACTCGCCGTGTTTGGAGGAAGAGAAATGCTGCCTATGACCTAAAGAACACCATCCCCACTGTCAAGCATGGAGGTGGAAACATGTTATGGGGGTGTTTCTCTGCTAAGGGCACAGGACTACTTCACCGCATCAATGGGAGAATGGATGGGGCCAAGTACCATAAAATCCTGAGTGACAACCTCCTTCCCTCCACCAGGACATTACAAATGGATCGTGACAGGGTCTTCCAACAAGACAATGACCCACAACATACAGCCAAGGCAACAAAGGAATGGCTCAAAAAGAAGAACATTAAGGTCATGGAGTGGCCTTGCTAGTCTCCAGACCATAAAGCTATAGAAAATTATGGAGGGAGTTGAAGCTCCGAGTTGCGAAGCGACAACCTCAAAATCTTAATGATTTAGAGATGATCTGCAAAGAATAGTAGACCAAAATTCCTCCTGACGTCAGCAAACCTTACCATCAGCTACAAAAAGCATCTGACTGCTGTGCTTGCCAACAAGGGTTTCATCACGAGATATTAAGTCTTGTTTGACAGAGGGATCAAAAACTTATTTCTCAGTGTAAAATGCAAATAAATTTATATAATTTATACAATGTGATTTTCTGAATTTTATTTTTGATATTCTATCTATCAATGTTAAAATTAACCTACCCTTAAAATTATAGGCTGTTCATGTCTTTGTCAGTGGGCAAAGTTAGAAAATCAGCAGGGGATCAAATTTATGTTTCCGTCACTGTATATATGGTTAATTTAATGATTAGTTAAAGTATATATCATAAAGGCAGTCACCCAGCAACTATGACCATATGTAAATGGACATAGATGAATTATATATAATATCGCCTACATGTACACACTGTATAAGAAAATACATCAAATGTATAATATATAGTACAATATACTGTAGCATAGTATAAAATAGAGTATAATGACGCATTTCATAGTTGATTTGTCAGGTGGGTGTGTTATCAGGTCTCCATGTTAATGTTTGCAAGCAAAGACACAGTAGTGTTTCATATGAACATTCATTCTGACAGAATCAACCTCTTCTCCAAGTATATCTCGGAATCTGTAATGATAAGGTAAATTCAGCAACATCATGGAAATGTTGAAAATACTTTACATGATATGTGTACTTGGTAAACGTCATACTATGTTATGCTGTAAATCATTACAAAAAGAATCTTTATAAATTTACCCTGTGTACAGAGCAGATGGCGGGGTTTTAAGGGGGAGGGTGGTTCCTAAGTATAATTGTGTCCATTACAAGTTGCTAAATTCTCTTCCTTAACATGACATTTCTAATTTTACATTTTTTTTGCATACACCATCCTTAATAAGTGGGCTCACTGGAGAATGATGTGCCAAAGTGTTTAAGAAATGCATGCCGCTCAATGAATTAGGTGCATTTATTAATTGGAGAGCGCCTCCATTAGAAATGTACTCTGGTAATGGACTGCAGTACATTTCTGGAGTGAGTTACATGGCTAAAGAGGCTAAGTCAAAAAATAATTTGGACACTGAAAGTGTGTATAAATTTATCTCATTATTATTTTTGAATAATAATAAAAATAGGGTTTAAAAACGGAAAACACCATAGTGTTGCATAGGATAAATAGTACAATTACAGAAGATTAAATTATACTCCAAACTGCTACTGACCACCAGCTAACATACTGTGTGCACTGGCACAAGATTAGAGACGCTTGGATTTTTATAAAGCTGCAAAATTTGTATCTATCACCTGGCCATATAGTGGACAAGCCATAACCCTAACAGACTAATATATATATATATATATATATATAGAGAGAGAGAGAGAGAGAGAGAGAGAGAGATAGATATATATGTGAATAGGTATAGGAATAGTCCCGCAATAGTCAAGGAATTCTGCCCTTAATATGACAGTAACCACACTGTTGGCAGAAGAATGAATACTTAAAGAGTGTATTCGCACTGATAAATACTTATTTTTAGTAGAGAAATGCCCAATAAATATTGTAGCCAATGGTGGCATAGTATAATGGTAATAGCAGGTAGGGGATTGAAAAACACCATAAATATTACACCAATTCTGCATATACAGTTTTGCACAGTAAAGCGCCTAAAGGCATTCATTCTTAAAGATATTTAGTCTAAAAAATATTACCGGCCACAAGACATTACTAAACTGTCTATTACCGTATGAGGTATGCATTGTCCCAGCAATAGAGATCCTGGTGTCTGTCTTGGTATTCTGCCGATGTAGGCAGTCGGATGATGCGCAAAACTTTTTTTTTTTTTTAACTTTTTGCACGCTTCAATAGTCTCCATGGGAGACTATAAGCTGCAGTTTTCCAATTGGCTCTGCTACATACAGGCGATGATCAGATTGGCTGTGTGTAGCAGAATTGCTCACATGCAATAAGCGCTGACCACTGGGTGGTGCTCATAGCAATCCGGCAGTGACAACCATATAGGTCTGCTGGAGACCTCTGGTTGTCATGCTGACACATCAATGACCCTCAATCACATGACGGGGTCCCTGATGGGTAGGATTTCCAGCACACTTGCTGGAAGTGCGCGTTAAATCCCGCTGTCAGAGATTGAGAGCGGGATTTAACAGATTAAAAGCCACTGGTGGATCTCAATTCCTCCCTCGGGTGATAGAGGCACATGTCTGATGTTCAAAACAACTGACATGTACCGGGAAAGATGTGGGCTCAGCGATGGAGCCTACATCAAAGCAGGAGACACGACATGCGCAGTAATTGTGCGGCTCATGTTGTGAAGGGCTAAAGGCATAGTTATCCAGGACTTTTGCATTTTTTATTCTCTTGGGACTAAGAATTTGCAGGTTGGCTTTTTATATTAAAGGGAACCTGTCACCCCGAAAATCGCGGGTGAGGTAAGCCCACCGGCATCAGGGGCTTATCTACAGCATTCTGTAATGCTGTAGATAAGCCCCCGATGTTACCTGAAAGATGAGAAAAAGACATTAGATTATACTCACCCAGGGGCGGTCCCGCTGCTGGTCAGGTCAGATGGGTGTCTCTGGTCCGCTGCGGCGCCTCCCATCTTCTTTCCATGACGTCCCCTTCTGATCTTCAGCCACGGCTCCGGCGCAGGCGTACTTTGTCTGCCCTGTTGAGGGCAGAGCAAAGTACTGCAGTGCACAGGCGCCGGGCCTCTCTGACCTTTTCGGCGCCTGCGCACTGCAG
The DNA here is from genome assembly GCF_032444005.1 of Ranitomeya imitator. NCBI lineage: Eukaryota > Metazoa > Chordata > Amphibia > Anura > Dendrobatidae > Ranitomeya > Ranitomeya imitator. The sequence goes on from NC_091288.1 coordinate 63,844,730, forward strand.
TACTTTGTTGTGCCCTCAACAGGGCAGAAAAAGTACGCCTGCGCCGGAGCCGTGGCTGAAGATCAGAAGAGGACGTCATGGAAAGAAGATGGGAGGCACCGCAGCGGACCAGAGACACCCATCTGACCTGACCAGCAGCGGGACCGCCCCTGGGTAAGTATAATCTAACGTCTTTTTCTCCTCTTTCAGGTAACATCGGGGGCTTATCTACAGCATTACAGAATGCTGTAGATAAGCCCCTGATGCCGGTGGGCTTACGTCACCTGCGATTTTCGGGGTGACAGGTTCCCTTTAAAAGACTATCTTATGTTTTAAAATGGTTAAAATTGCAAAGTGCTTGTAAAAACAAGCTTATTTAACTTTTCATATAAAAAAACCAACTATTCTCAAGAACAAAGCGATTCATAATTTTGTAGTTTACAGCTTATTTCCTAGGTTACTGGACACCTATCCAATGGCTGATTTCCTAGATAGAGGACGCTCTTGTAAGCTGTTTGCTTTTCAGCTAATAAATACTGTTCTGAAGCTGGATGGATCACTGGATCTGGCCAGCTTTATTTCCCTTTGCCTCTGCTAACAACATCAAAGAGAACACAGTTCGGCCCAGCAGCTCATAACATGCCGCTAGTCAAAACGGTCAATCATCAGGAGCACGCCATTCCCTTGCTAGCAGGAAAAAAAATGGCAGGGTAGCAGTGCCCCCCTGCAAAAAAACATGAGACGTAATAGCAATCTATGAAATATAATGACCAAAATAAGGCTACAAAATCATGTATATATATTGTACCTTTTATTAATACGCATTATAAACTGCTCTGCTCTTTTCACATCTTTTTCTTTTAATTGCTGAAACATATAACTTGACTGAGTGAATCCAATCATTTCTGGAATAGTCAGTTGAACTTTGGCAGGTATATCAGTGATACTATAAGAGAAAAGAGATATAATTTATCTGGCAAAGTACAAAAAATGCATATTTTAATCAACAGTGGAAAATAATAACAATACTGAGAACAAAATATGTTTTTCCATTTGGTAACAAAGAACTTTATTCAGGCTTACTCACCATGGAATACTTCCCTATCTATTTAGCTCCCTGCTTCACTCAGTAAATGCTGACAATGCATACTTACTCAGAGCAGATGCCGACAAATTCTGCCTTAATTTGTATTATTTTAGTTTTACATCTCTTGGATTCTGCTTCAAAATTCTCTATAATGTACAGTAAAAAAGGTGAAAACCCCAACCATGTATAGCAGAAAAATGCCAACGGCGACTCCGGTTTCCCATCACACTCCAAAGACATACTGATAGGGAATTTAGATTGTGAGCCCCATCGGAGACAGCGATGATAATGTGTGCAAACTGTAAAGCGCTGTGGAATATGTTAGCGCTATATAAAAATAAAGATTATTATTATTATATTATTATGAAAATGTGTAGGGTTTTATCATCGTTTTTTCCTTCCTGCAATGCATTGCTTTAAATATGTTGAAATTCCATAGCAAAATACAAATTTAGTCACTTATTTCCACGAAAATCTGCATAGAAAATGATCTGTGGGGTCTAATTTCAGTCTGTCTCTTTTCTGTTTATGACACTGGGCTCCATGAGCACAAGGTACCATAGTGTGTCCATTGTCACAGAATCTTTAGCTTTTCAAAGGAAAGTTGAACGAAAATTCTTCTCAAGTCCTTAGATGTAAAACAGTTAGAGCAAATTAACAATGTGATTTGAAACAATTTTAAAATAAATAAAATAATTATGGAATTAAAAAATACTACATCTGAAGGGATCAGTATTTTGGTAGACCTATAAAAAGTGATTTATTTATTTTTTTTTACAAACTTTTTGCATGCATAGAAAAGTGGACATCAAAAACTTACCGTTGCTTGTCTTTTAGTGGAATGGCTTCATATAAATTTTGGTACCGACAAAGCATATCATCTGTTGAGTTATCAACTTGCTGGAACAATGTATCCCAGACCTGTAAATATTTAAAAAAAAACTTTTAGTAATAAAAAACGTTACTGATGTCTTTAACATGGATGAGATGTCCACAAACCTTTGTGGGTCCAAAACTTTGACAACATAATAAGCGCCCAATACAGCAGGTTTTTAAGCCTACGGCACAGGTCAACCCACCTTAGATCTATTGACATGCCACTTAAGTCTATTTCTTATTATGTTATTCACAAATTACCTATTAGATGTTACTTATACAAGGTTTAGCCTGTGCTATGATGCCAAAAATTGCAATTTAAAGTGGCACTGCACATGAAGTACAGGTCCTTCTCAAAAAATTAGCATATAGTGTTAAATTTCATTATTTACCATAATGTAATGATTACAATTAAACTTTCATATATTATAGATTCATTATCCACCAACTGAAATTTGTCAGGTCTTTTATTGTTTTAATACTGATGATTTTGGCATACAACTCCTGATAACCCAAAAAACCTGTCTCAATAAATTAGCATATCAAGAAAAGGTTCTCTAAACGACCTATTACCCTAATCTTCTGAATCAACTAATTAACTCTAAACACATGCAAAAGATACCTGAGGCTTTTATAAACTCCCTGCCTGGTTCATTACTCAAAACCCCCATCATGGGTAAGACTAGCGACCTGACAGATGTCAAGAAGGCCATCATTGACACCCTCAAGCAAGAGGGTAAGACCCAGAAAGAAATTTCTCAACAAATAGGCTGTTCCCAGAGTGCTGTATCAAGGCACCTCAATGGTAAGTCTGTTGGAAGGAAACAATGTGGCAGAAAACGCTGTACAACGAGAAGAGGAGACCGGACCCTGAGGAAGATTGTGGAGAAGGACCGATTCCAGACCTTGGGGAACCTGAGGAAGCAGTGGACTGAGTCTGGTGTGGAAACATCCAGAGCCACCGTGCACAGGCGTGTGCAGGAAATGGGCTACAGGTGCCGCATTCCCCAGGTAAAGCCACTTTTGAACCATAAACAGCGGCAGAGGCGCCTGACCTGGGCTACAGAGAAGCAGCACTGGACTGTTGCTAAGTGGTCCCAAGTACTTTTTTCTGATGAAAGCAAATTTTGCATGTCATTCGGAAATCAAGGTGCCAGAGTCTGGAGGAAGACTGGGGAGAAGGAAATGCCAAAATGCCTGAAGTCCAGTGTCAAGTACCCACAGTCAGTGATGGTGTGGGGTGCCATGTCAGCTGCTGGTGTTGGTCCACTGTGTTTCATCAAGGGCAGGGTCAATGCAGCTAGCTATCAGGAGATTTTGGAGCACTTCATGCTTCCATCGGCTGAAATGCTTTATGGAGATGAAGATTTCATTTTTCAGCACGACCTGGCACCTGCTCACAGTGCCAAAACCACTGGTAAATGGTTTACTGACCATGGTATTACTGTGCTCAATTGGCCTGCCAACTCTCCTGACCTGAACCCCATAGAGAATCTGTGGGATATTGTGAAGAGAAAGTTGAGAGACGCAAGACCCAACACTCTGGATGAGCTTAAGGCCGCTATTGAAGCATCCTGGGCCTCCATAACATCTCAGCAGTGTCACAGGCTGATTGCCTCCATGCCACGCCGCATTGAAGCAGTCATTTCTGCCAAAGGATTCCCGACCAAGTATTGAGTGCATAACTGAACATTATTATTTGATGGTTTTTTTGTTTGTTATTAAAAAACACTTTTATTTGATTGGATGGGTGAAATATGCTAATTTATTGAGACAGGTTTTTTGGGTTATCAGGAGTTGTATGCCAAAATCATCAGTATTAAAACAATAAAAGACCTGACAAATTTCAGTTGGTGGATAATGAATCTATAATATATGAAAGTTTAATTGTAATCATTACATTATGGTAAATAATGAAATTTAACACTATATGCTAATTTTTTGAGAAGGACCTGTATATGGATAGATGGCAGACCCATTGTATAATTTTTTCGGATGGTAAACTGATCGTATCTATAATATAACGCTGGGAGCGTCACTCTGTCCGAAGCCTTTATAGACTGCGCAGGCACAAGCGCCGGCGCAGTCTGGGCCTCACAGAGTGACGCTCCCGGGAGAACGCGGTATGCGTTCACACTGAACGCACACCGCGATCTCCAACAGAGAAGCAGGGACCGCCAGGAGGGTGAGTATCGGCTATATTCACCTGTCCTGCGTTCCACCGCTGAGCGCCGCCATCTTCCCGGTCTTCAGCCTGTGACCTTCAGTTCAGAGGGCGCGATGACGCGATTAAAGTGGTGGAACGCAGGACAGGTGAATATAGTAAGTGCTGGGGGGCCTGAGCTGGCGGCGATACCGGCTCCTGACCCCCACAGCGCGCCGTGTCCCCGCCTGCTCAGGCCCCGGGATGGGTGCAGCACATGACAGGATGGGGACGCAGGATGGGTGCAGCACATACCAGGATGGGGACGCAGGATGGGTGCAGCACATGACAGGATGGGGACGCAGGATAGGGACGCAGGATGGGTGCAGCACATGACAGGATGGGGACGCAGGATGGGTGCAGCACATGACAGGATGGGGACGCAGGATGGGTGCAGCACATGACAGGATGGGGACGCAGGATGGGTGCAGCACATACCAGGATGGGGACGCAGGATGGGTGCAGCACATGACAGTATGGGGGCGCAGGATGGGTGCAGCACATGACAGGATGGGGACGCAGGATGGGTGCAGCACATGACAGGATGGGGACGCAGGATGGGTGCAGCACATGACAGGATGGGGCGCAGGATGGGTGCAGCACATGACAGGATGGGGACGCAGGATGGGTGCAGCACATGACAGGATGGGGACGCAGGATGGGGACGCAGGATGGGTGCAGCACATACCAGGATGGGGACGCAGGATGGGTGCAGCACATGACAGGATGGGGGCGCAGGATGGGTGCAGCACATGACAGGATGGGAACGCAGGATGGGTGCAGCACATGACAGGATTGGGATGCAGGATGGATGCAGCACATGACAGGATGGGGACGCAGGATGGGTGCAGCACATGACAGGATGGGGACGCAGGATGGGTGCAGCACATGACAGGATGGGGACGCAGGATGGAGCAGCACATGACAGGATGGGGACGCAGGATGGGTGCAGCACATGACAGGATGGGGACGCAGGATGGGTGCAGCACATGACAGGATGGACACGCAGGATGGAGCAGCACATGACAGGATGGAGACCATATACCAATATAAATGCTCGCCACCCGGGCGTAGAACGGGTTCAATAGCTAGTTCAAATATAAGCAAATTATTCCCCACCTAAATCACTGTAGGAACAAAGGCCCATCACAGTCACAACATAAGAGGTTGTTACACACTATTTTAGAGAAAGAATAAGGGTATGTGTACACGTTCAGGATTTCTTACAGAAATTTCCTTACAAAAACCAGATATTTCTGCCAGAAATCCGCATGCGTTTTTTTGCGTTTTTTGCGTGGTTTTTTTGCGTTTTTTCCTAATGCATTAAATAGCTGGAAAAACGCGAAAAATCCGCAAAATTAATGAATATGCTGTTTTTTTTACCGCAATGTGTTTTTTTTCGCACAAAACAAAACGCATCATGTGCACAAAAATTGCAGAATGCATTCTAAATGATAGGATGCATATGCATGCGTTTTTATCGCGGAAAAAAGCAAAAAAAAACGCAAAAAAATCCTGAACGTGTGCACATACCCTTACAGTATTTTAACTATGAAAATTGTGTCTTCAGAGAGAAAGAGGACTAAAACTCTAGTGCTCCCTATTGGATGCAGCAATCCTAAAAGTCAATGTCAACCCTTTAACGAGCCTTGTTACATGACTTAGGATAAAAGCCAAACCAGAATCTCAATTTGCAGACACTGTGTTACAGGGTCTGGTTTGGCTGAGTGAGAGGCGTCTGACCGATATCCAAGAAGTATCATTTCTCCATGCGGAGATTGACATGCTAAGTATTTTAACTAAATATCCTGACGAGGCAGTAAGTGATAACAGCAAATTTATATTTGACATGGTGATTAACTCGCTACTTTACCTGCGAAAATTGCTGTAACTTCTAAAAAAGATGGTCTATCGTACTGAAATTTGCACTGTACACCCATTGGTTCATGAGAAACTGATGTTTCAAAGCAGGTGTTGAAAATGTCCACCGTTCGCATCCAAGCATGCCTGCCTGCGCCGTTACATATTGTTGAATTTATTCAGTATGATGTCTGGGTTCATAGCCTGAATTTCTTGCTGCTTGCTCTCTCAGAGTGTCTGTAATGTTCATGCTTGTTACTATACAGTCAACCATTCAAATAGCCCCAAAGGAAAAAAATACAGTGGTGTTAAATCAGGGGATTTTGGTGACCAAAGTTCCTTGGAGATTATTCTTTCATCAAACAAGGCTTCAACACACGATTTGGACGGTAGATTTCAACTTCCAAACTTCTTTAGAACCTCACTTTGGCACCTCTTTAAAGACTCAGCTTTCCAATAAATTTTCACAATGAAAACACGCACCGCCAAACTGTATCTGTACAATGTTAACAAATTAAGAAGGAATTTGGCAAGAGTGATGTGCAAATACCACACATAGACTTACTGCATTTCTTTCTTCATGTCAGTAATTTGTCTCGTAGTGCAGGCGATCGGTGGCGCGACTAGATGGCGAGACCACTTGGGGTGAGGATGTTTCTCGTTGCTGTAGCTGAGGTTCATTTCACTCTCACTTCTCGTTACCCAAAGTTTGTTGAAGTCTATGTGTCAGAACGGTCAACTGATTATTTTAGAAATTACAGCAATTTTTTCTGGTAATGTAAGGAGTGAATTACCCTGTACTATAAGAGTCTCACTGATTGTAGAAAAACAGCGATCTAGCACTGCTTCCATACACATTATGTGCATTAAAAGGCAATGAAAAAATTGTCAAGATTGTCAAGATACAGTAGCTAATAACCTGTCTTGATAATGCTTGCAAGGAAAAAGTCTATTTCACATTGTAGGTAGAAAAATAGGGAGTTCACCACTGCACATTAAAATATGCTTTATTTGAGGTTTCAAACAGAGTTTGTGGAGACAAAGTAGCTGACAATCGTTTTGCATGTATGGCTTGCTTCTTCTGAGTCACACGCAAAATGGTTGACAGCCACTTTGTCGCCACAAACTCTGTTTGAAACCACAAATAAAGTTAATTTTAAAGAACAATGAAAAGTGCTTTATTTTTATACCTACAATAAAAGTATATATTCTCCCTACATTGGTAAGGATTAGTGATAAGAGAATTTATACGATTTTATTTGAATTCTACTCGAATATACAGAAATCAGCAATTTTGAGAATACGGCTTACTATAAATTTGCTTTGCATGGATTTAACTAAATGACGGCTGTTTGCCTGTATGTAAACAGGTTGTTAAATTATCTTCGATCGGTTGTTATTTAATACTGCAAGTCGGTTGGTGTAAACCCATCTTAAGCTACCTCTGGCATCACTGCATTCAGGTCGTCTGACAAATTCTTGCATTCAAACTCAGCGATTGGTTCAAAAGCATGTACAGCCAAGCATCCTCTTGTCTTCAATACCCGAATTGTTTCGTCGAGAAATTTGTCTAATTTGAACCAATGAGCTGCAACTGCAACATGTACCAGGTCCACAGAATCATTCTTAACAGGCAATTTCTCAGCCGGAGAGACCCTACAGACAGGGGATAGAAGATTGTGAGTGTCACTTAGGCCATCTAATCATCTTATTATATCAGCAGAATTTAGAAATTCAGTTTCGTACTCACATATATGACACATTTTTTGCCAAGGTCATTTGTTTAGCCACACTTATTTGGGATTCACTGATGTCTAGTCCCAGGACCTGTTTGAAATGGGAAGCTAGAGGTAAAGTGTAACGTCCGGTTCCACAGGCAACATCCACCGCCATCTCAAGGGGTCGTCCATTTATCTTTAAAGAAGGGTAGAGTACATTACATAAAGTCAAATGTTTATTACACTGACATAGAGTGGGTGAAATAGCTATTGAACACGTCACCAATTTCCTAAGTAAATATATATCTGAAGGTGCTAATGACATAAAATTCTCACCAGATGTTGGCCACTCCCAGCCTAAAGAAAGCAGCCCACAGCCAACCCAGAAAAAGCTCATCTATTAGATGCACCAATTCTGGCACTTTGCCCTGCTCTTCTCACTTGCCCTGTGGGGGTGGCAAGTAGGGTTCAAATTTGTGGGGTTGATGTCACCTTTGTATTTTCAGGTGATATCAAGCCCAGCAGTTAGCAATAGAGAGGTGTCTATCAGAATCCTATCCACTACTAATCCCATTTTCTTATTGTCAGTAAAGAAAAACACCCAGAATAAAATCATTTATTTGAAATAAAAATACACATTTTTTACAAATATATTTAAAAAAAAAACAATTATACTCACCTTACACACATTCCATTGAAGCCCTGGCCCCCTGTAAAAAAAACCCCCAGAAAATGTTAAACAACAAAAATACTGTGATAAATTTCTTACGGTGAACTGTGGTGAACTCACTGAGTTAATTGCTGCAGCGTGAGAATTTTTCTCACGGTGTTAGCGGTGATGTCACTGCAGTTCATCAGTCCTGCTCACACTGAAGTGAGCTGTCAACACAGCCTCAGTGACCTGTGGTAACCTCGATGACATAGCTGCTAGTCACTGATGCTGAGCTTGCAGCAGCTCATTCTCCTGTGGTTTTCAGCCTGGATGATCACATCTTGGCACCATTCTAGTTGAAAACCAATTTTCGCAGACATGGGACAGTAAGTCAGACAGGTGAGGGATATTGTTGTTTTTTATTTTTCTTCAAAAGACCATGGCTTCAATGGAATGGGCATTAGGTGAGTATTTTTGATGTCTTTTACAGGGGACCAGGGCTTTAATGGAATGGGCTTAAAGTGAGTATAAGGCCATGTTCACACTATGCGGTTTTTACTGCGGAACCGCAGCGATTTTGCCGCTGCGGGTCCGCAGCTGTTTTCCATGCAGGGTACAGTACAATGTTACCCTATGGAAAACAGAAACCGCAGTGCACATGATGCGGAAAAACCCGAAAAAAACCGCGCAGAATTGCTGCGGAAAAAAAGAAGGACGATGTCACTTCTTTGTGCAGAATCGCAGCGATTCTGCACACATAGAAATGCATTGATCCGCTTACTTCCCGCATGGGGCTGTGCCCACCATGCGGGAAGTAATGCGGATAATGTGCGGGTTATACCCGGGGTGGAGGAGAGGAGACTCTCCTCCAGGCCTCGGGAACCATATTTGTATTAAAAAAAAGAATTTAAAATAAAAAATCATGATATACTCTCCTCTAAGTCTCAGCGCTGCACGCGGCCGTCCGGTCTCAGGTTTGCTATGCGATCAGGACCTTCGGTGACGTCGCGGTCACATGACCGTGACGTCACCGAAGGTCCTGGTCGCACAGCATCTTTGGAACCGGACCGCCGCCTGCAGCGCTGAGGAGATCGGGACGTCAGAGGGTGAGTATATCATCATGATTTTATTATTTTTAACACTACTATTGATGCTGCATATTGCTGCATATGCAGCATCAATAGTAGGGGTAAATCCCGCAGCGGAACCCGCAGCGGAACCCGCAGGACAAACCGCGATAAATCTGCAGGGATAACCGCAGCGGGTTTGCCCTGCAGATTTATCAAATCCGCTGCGGGAGAACCCGCAGGATAAAAAGGAACGTGTGAATGTGGCCTAAAGGTGTTTGTTATTTTTAAATACATTTGCAAAATGGTTTTTATTTTTATTTCAAATAAAGGACTTTATTCTGTATCTTTTTTTACTGAAAATACAACTATGGGGTTAGTAATGGATAGGCATCTTATAGACATCTCTCCATTACTAACTCATAAGCTTGATGTCACCGGAAAATACAAAAGTGACATCAACCGCACAAATGTAACCCCATTTTACACTGCCACTGGGCAAGTAGGAAAAACCTGGGCAAAGTGCCAGAATTGCTATTTTAGAATGGGGGGGGGGGGGGCAATATCCATGGCCCCTTACCAGCGTGAGAATATCAGCCCCCAGCTGCCTGCTTTAGCTTGGCTGGTAATCAAAAATGGAGGGGACCCCGCACTGTTTTTTAAATTATTTAAATAATTCTAAAAACGGTGCAGGGACCCCTCTATTCTTGGTAATCAGCCATGATAACGCTGACAGCTGAGGGTTGCAGCCCCCAGCTGTCAGTTTTGCCATGCCGGTTATCAAAAATAGAAAGACCCCATGTCTTTTTTTTCATTATATAATTATTGCGCAGGTGCCACCCTATGAGTACACTCATCAGCCGACATCTGAAAGCATGGGAACAGCATCTTTTTGACCTGTGGTAATGATCTTAATGGGGTCCTGGTTCGGGTACTGTTTTGGTACCTGAACCAAACTTTTTTTTAACTGTTCGGCCAAATCCGCAGGACCTGAACATCCAGGGGTTCACCCGTCACTACCCTCAACTTAATGTTTGGTTGCACACCCTTTGGAATAAATAACTGCAATCAATCACATCCTAGAACCATCAACAAGTTTCTTACACCTCTCACCTGGAATTTTGGACCATTCTTCTTTTGCAAACTGTTCCAGGTCTCTCACATTTGAGCGATGCCTTCTCGCAACAACAATCTTAAGATCTCTCCACATGTGTTCAATGGGATACAGATCTTGAATCATTGCTGGCCACTTCAGATCTCTCCAGCACTTTGTTTCCATCCATTCCTGGGTGCTTCTTGAAGTATGTTTGGGGTCATTGCTGTGCTGGAATACCTATGACCAAGGACTCAAACCCAGCTTTCTGACACTGGACACTACATTGCGACCCAAAAACCTTTGGTAATCTTCAGATTTCATGATGCCTTGCAATCAGTCAAGGCACAGAGTGAGAGAGGTAGGAAAACAGCCCTTAAACATTTTCAAATGTCCACCATATTTGATTGTAGGTGCTCTTTTCTTTGCAGGCCTCATTCCATTTGAGGAAACAGGAAAATGATGTGCTTTACCAAAAAGCTCTATCTTGTTCTCATCTATCCACAAGACATGGTTTACACATATACATTTTGGCAAACTGAAGTCTAGCTTTCAATGATTCTGTGTCAGCAGTGGGGTCCTCCTGGTTCTCCTGCCATATTGTTTCATTTCATTAAAACATCAACAGATAGTTTGAGGTAGCACTGATGCACCCTGAGCCTGCAAAACAGCATGCATTTCTTTGGAACTTGATTGGGGCTGCTTCATCTGGACTATCCTGCATTGCAACTTTTCATCAACTTTTCTCTGCCATCCACTTTCAAGGAGATTAGCTACAGTGCCACAGGTTGTAAACTTCTTGATTATGTTGCGCTCCATACACAAATGAATATCACGATCTAAGGAGATGGACTTGTAACCTTTAAATTGTTGATATTTTTCAGCAATTTTGGTTTTCAAGTCCTCAGATGGTTCTCTTCTCCTCTTTCTGTTCTCCATTCTCAGTATGGCACACACAGACACACAATTCAAAGATTAAGTCAACTTCTCCCATTTTTATCTGGTTTAAGGTGTGATTTTCATATTGCCCACACATGTTACTTACCATAGATGAGTTTGAATGAGCATCACATGCTAGAAACAAAGTTGTTTACCCACAATCTTGGAAAGGTGCCAGCAATTTTTTCATGAAAAAAGGGGGTGTGAGGGAGAGAAATAGTCAGCTCACCATGTGTGCAGTTCAGTTGATGCAGCTGGTTGTCTCACTTGGATTAGCCCAGGATTCGGCTTGGAAACAACCCAAGGAGGGAGGATTCCATTGAGACCACGATGAAAAGGTAAGTAAAATCCACAATTTATTAGTCAGATTAAAAGTAGAAAGTGTTCACATCATCCAGTGGCTGAGCCAAACCAATGCATTTCAGCTGATGAAAGCCTTACTCATGGTTACAATGTGTAAGCTAAAGCAATGGATATACAGCTCTGGCAAAAATTAAGAGACCACTGTAAACTATTTTTGAGTAAAATGTAAATTGTTCATTTATTCTATAAACTTCTGACAACATGTCTCAATACATTTTGGTTTTTTTTCTGAAAAGGAGAAATGGTCAAAATTAAAAAAAAAAACCCAGTGCGTTCAGTCCTCAAATTAGGCAAAGAAAACAAGTTCATAATCATTTAGAAACAACAATACTAATGTTTTATTTCAGCAAGAGTTCAGAAATCAATATTTTGTGGAATAACCATGACTTTTAATCACAGCTTTCATGCGTCTTGGCATGCTTTCCACCAGTCTTTCACACTGCTTCTGGCATAAAAATGTAAATAGTTCTTCGTTTGATGGCTTGTGACTATCCATCATCCTCTTGCTTACATTCCAGAGGTTTTCAATGGGAATTAGGTCTGGAGATTGGGCTGCTCATGGCAGGGTTTTGATGTGGTGGTGTTTTAATTTCTGCCAGAGATGTATATAAAACATGTGAAGACACATGATGAGAAAGATCCAATAAAAATGTAGAATGTAAATGAGTATAAGCAAACACCTGTAGAGACTCATTTACATGCTACATTGTTATTGGATCTTTCTCAGCATATGTCAACACATGTTTTATATATACAGGTCCTTCTCAAAAAATTAGCATATAGTGTTAAATTTCATTATTTACCATAATGTAATGATTACAATTAAACTTTCATATATTATAGATTCATTATCCACCAACTGAAATTTGTCAGGTCTTTTATTGTTTTAATACTGATGATTTTGGCATACAACTCCTGATAACCCAAAAAACCTGTCTCAATAAATTAGCATATTTCACCCATCCAATCAAATAAAAGTGTTTTTTGATAACAAACAAAAAAAACAACAAATAATAATGTTCAGTTATGCACTCAATACTTGGTCGGGAATCCTTTGGCAGAAATGACTGCTTCAATGCGGCGTGGCATGGAGGCAATCAGCCTGTGACACTGCTGAGATGTTATGGAGGCCCAGGATGCTTCAATAGCAGCCTTAAGCTCATCCAGAGTGTTGGGTCTTGCGTCTCTCAACTTTCTCTTCACAATATCCCACAGATTCTCTATGGGGTTCAGGTCAGGAGAGTTGGCAGGCCAATTGAGCACAGTAATACCATGGTCAGTAAACCATTTACCAGTGGTTTTGGCACTGTGAGCAGGTGCCAGGTCGTGCTGAAAAATGAAATCTTCATCTCCATAAAGCATTTCAGCCGATGGAAGCATGAAGTGCTCCAAAATCTCCTGATAGCTAGCTGCATTGACCCTGCCCTTGATGAAACACAGTGGACCAACACCAGCAGCTGACAAGGCACCCCACACCATCACTGACTGTGGGTACTTGACACTGGACTTCAGGCATTTTGGCATTTCCTTCTCCCCAGTCTTCCTCCAGACTCTGGCACCTTGATTTCCGAATGACATGCAAAATTTGCTTTCATCAGAAAAAAGTACTTGGGACCACTTAGCAACAGTCCAGTGCTGCTTCTCTGTAGCTCAAAAGTGGCTTTACCTGGGGAATGCGGCACCTGTAGCCCATTTCCTGCACACGCCTGTGCACGGTGGCTCTGGATGTTTCCACACCAGACTCAGTCCACTGCTTCCTCAGGTTCCCCAAGGTCTGGAATCGGTCCTTCTCCACAATCTTCCTCAGGGTCCAGTCTCCTCTTCTCGTTGTACAGCGTTTTCTGCCACATTGTTTCCTTCCAACAGACTTACCATTGAGGTGCCTTGATACAGCACTCTGGGAACAGCCTATTTGTTGAGAAATTTCTTTCTGGGTCTTACCCTCTTGCTTGAGGGTGTCAATGATGGCCTTCTTGACATCTGTCAGGTCGCTAGTCTTATCCATGATGGGGGTTTTGAGTAATGAACCAGGCAGGGAGTTTATAAAAGCCTCAGGTATCTTTTGCATGTGTTTAGAGTTAATTAGTTGATTCAGAAGATTAGGGTAATAGGTCGTTTAGAGAACCTTTTCTTGATATGCTAATTTATTGAGACAGGTTTTTTGGGTTATCAGGAGTTGTATGCCAAAATCATCAGTATTAAAACAATAAAAGACCTGACAAATTTCAGTTGGTGGATAATGAATCTATAATATATGAAAGTTTAATTGTAATCATTACATTATGGTAAATAATGAAATTTAACACTATATGCTAATTTTTTGAGAAGGACCTGTATATCCATTGCTTTATCTTACACATTGCAACCATGAGTAAGGCTTTTATTAGCTGAAACACATTGGTTTGGCTCAGCCACTGGATGATGTGAACATTTTCTACTTTAAATCTGACTAATAAATCTTGGCTTTTACTAACCTTTCCATCACGGTCTCGCTGGAATCCTCTCTCCTTGCATTGAACAATTTTTTTCAGGCCCAATTTTGGAGTTTTGTGTGAAATGATGATCAATTTGCTTTTTTCTCTGTTTTCGTGATGTTCCAATACACATAAAAACGGTTGAGAGGTGTAAGAAGCTTATTAATGGTTACAGGAAGTGATTGATTACAGTCATTTATTCCAAAGGGTGTGCAACCAAACATTAAGTTGAGGATTCCAACAATTTTGTCCTGACCATTTTAGGGGTTTTGTGTGAAATTACCATATTTTGTGGATTATAAGACACACAAATTTTGTGAAGAAAATAGGAGAAAAATGTTGCATGTTATAATTCGCTTTTGTGGTAGCTTCCCTTGGGGCAGTGGTGGTGTAACAGGGTTTCAGGTGGCAAAGTCAATGCTAGCAGCGGAAGGGGATGCTGCGGGCTCTAGGCTGGTACAATGAAATGTTCAGTGGTGTGGAGGCTGTCATTTTGTGACAGCATGGAAACCCGCACCTTCCATACTTTCTAATGCTGTGGACTCCAGAAAAATGTTCGCAATGTGCAGTTGAGATCTCAGGAGCTGAGATCTCGGGAGATGAGATATCGGCACCAATTTGCGCATTCGCAGACTGCGGCGGTCATTTTCACGAAGCCATCCGCATAGAAGAGTATGGAAAGTGCATGGCTCTGGGCTTTCACAAAATGTTGGCGAAGCCATCACACTGCAAAACACCTCGTCATAGCAGCGTGGGGCCTGCAGCCATTACTTGACGCCTGTCTCCACCAGAAGCTTTTGGCAGCAGTGACCCTGTGACCCCGCTCCCCAGCAGCAGATAGGCTCCACCACAGCTGCAATTTGGATTATAAAACAAACCCCCATTTTCTACCCAAATTTGGGGGAAAACAAGTGTGTTTTATAATCCGAAAAATATGGTATGTGTTATCATCTGGTGGTTTAGGAACAACATGAGACAAGCTCTGAAGGAGGTGGTATCTGTACTGACCGCAAACCCTGAACCTAGCAGCGCAACAAAAAATAGCCGTGGGGGGTACCTGACGCTCCCTAGACCCCTCGGCACAGCCTAAGATCTAACTTCCCCTAAAGATGGAAACAGGAAACCTATCTTGCCTCAGAGAAAATCCCCAAAGGAAAGATAGCCCCCCACAAATATTGACGGTGAGAGGAGGGGAAAATAACATACGCAGAAATGAAATCAGATTTTAGCATAGGAGGCCAGTCTAGCTTGATAGATAGGACAGGAAAGGATACTGTGCGGTCAGTATAAAAACTACAAAACAATCCACACAGAGTTTACAAAATCTCCACACCTGACTAAAGGTGTGGAGGGTAAATCTGCTTCCCAGAGCTTCCAGCTAACAGAAAAAATCCATACTGACAAGCTGGACAAATATAGAATGCACAGAACAATAAGTCCACAACATGTGGACTGAAATGAGCAAAGCCAGAACTTATCTTTGCAGAACTGGTCAGGAAACCAGGAGAATCCAAGCAGAGATGTGAATCCAGCCAGGAAACATTGACAAGTGGCACAGGCTGAAGAAAGAGCCAGACTTAAATAGCGGACGATAAGTGGAGGCAGCTGATGACAGCTAACTCCAAGGAGCAGCCATACCACTAGAAACCACAAGAGGGAGCCCAAGAGCAGAACTCACAAAAGTGCCACTTACAACCACTGGAGGAAGCCCAAGAGCGGAATTCACAACAGGTATGTCTAACCTTCAGGTGCTTCACAAGAACTAAAGCAATGTGGAATGAAAAAATGAACATTTTACTTTTTCCACAAAAAAATACTTTAGAACCAAAACTTTTTTTCACAAGGGTATCAGGAGGAAAAAATGGACTACAAAATTTGTTGTGCAATTTCTCTTGAATACACCTATACCTCGTATGTTGGGGAAAGCCACTGTTTTGGCGCATGGCAGGGCATAGAAGGGTGGGAGCACCGCTTGACTTTTTGAACCCAAAATTGGCTGGAATCAATGGCAGGCGCCATGTCGCGTTTGGAGACCCCCTGATGTACCTAAATAGTGGAAACCATCCAATTCTAACTCCAACCCTAACACAGCCCTAACCTCAACCCTAACCCCAGCATGTCACTAACCCTAATTTCAACCCTAACTAAACCCTAACCACAACCATAACATCACAACCCTAACTCCAACACAATCATACCCCCAACACAACCTTAACCCTAGTGCAACCCTAACCCTAGCTCTAACCCTAGCACCAACCTTAGCCCAAACCTAACCCTATCTCTACCCTCAACCCTAGCCCAACCCTAACCCTAGCTATAACCCCAAATATAACCCCAACCATAACCCTAACCCTAGCCCAACCCCAACCCTAGTTATAACCCCAACTATTACCCAACCATAACCCTAACACTAGCTCCAACCCTAACCCTAGCTACAGCTCTGGCAAAAATTAAGAGACCACTGCAAAATGTTCAGTTTGTCTGATTTTTCTCCTTATAGGTATTTTTTGAGTAAAATGTAAATTGTTAATTTATTCTATAAACTTCTGACAACATGTCTCCGAATTTCCAAGCAATAAATTTTATATTTTTTTCTGAAAAGGCAAAATGGTCAAATAAAAAAAAAACACAGTGCTTTCAAACCCCACTTATGTTCTTCAGGGTCTTGGCTAACCCCGGAAGCTGAGATCCATGAGATTTTCTGAAGCTGGGGGGTGCTATAACTTTATTTCTCAGCCCCGTTAAAAGGCGGCTCTGAGAAATAAGTCCCCTTACTGCTACCATTAAAAGGCATATTGGCGGTCGTTAAAGGGTTCATACACCCAGACCAGGTGAGTTTTGTACCAGGAATGGAAGCACGAGATGACACATTGAAAACAATTACACATGCTCAAAAATCCCTCTAATTATTCTATAGCGTGATGCTGAAAAGGCTTTTGATAGTATTTCATGGTCTTCTCTCTTTCAAACCTTGAGCCACATCAGTTTGGATCCTTTATTTACCTCAAAAATCTAAGCCCAAAGAGCCACCTTTTCCTTGTGCAGCGTTACTGCTGCACAAGGTGGCACTTTCAGATACAAACGTCTGGGGGGGGACAGGTTCCCTTTAATTTCAGTTGTAGTGTCAGCGTGGCGGTCGCAGGACACATTGCCGGATACACAGCTGGGGATCAGCTGACGTTACTGAAACCCAATAACACTGGGTCATGTGTTTTGACTGTGCAGATGGCACTTCTGAGCAGCAACTGGCGGTGTTGGAGCCCAGGGATTGCAGTTCAGGTGGTAGAAACATGAACGCAACAGGAGACCTGGATACTGTAGCCAACCAATTTTTTAATCTGGAAGAGGAGTTGCAAATTCCTGCAAGATCCAGGCCTTGTTCATTTTCAGAAAAGTAAGCCGGTCAACGTTATCGGAGGATAGTTGCATGCAACAGTCTGTTAGTACACCACCTGCGGCACTAAAGACGCGTTCGGATAATACACTAGCAGCAGGGCAAGCCAGCACCTCCAATTCATACTGGCTAAGCTCTGGATATGTATCCAGCTTAGAGACCCAAAACTTGAAGGGGGAAGAGCCATCTGGGAGTACACTGAGAGGGCATCTGATGGAACACCATCTGATGGAAACGTTGCCTCCTGCTGGCTGGAGCCGTCTGTGATGGTGTAGACATTTGTGGCGGGCACACAAAAGTTTGCCACAGTTGGGCCATACCTGGTCTTGCCTTGTGCTGAGGCACTGCTTCTGCTCCCTGTTTGTGCTGACCTTCCTCCGCTGCCTCGACGCACTGAGCTGCTTTGTAAAGCACTAGCAGCACTGCTCTCAGTTGGACAGGAGAAAATGATGGAATGCACCAGTGTGTCTATGTACTCCCGCATTTTACGCTCCCGGTTCAACGGTGTTATGAGGGTTTGTAAGTTGTCCCGGTAGAGCGGATCTAGGAGGGTGTATGTTAGGGCTAGCGGAACGCACCGAGTAAAGATAGATGTTTTATTGAAATTTATGTGTTCGCAGCCCGGGGTCTACCGTGCAGGAGAACCTGCTGCTAGCAAACGGCGGAACTATATGGCGGTATGAACTAACTCTGTTATTTCACAGAGTAGCCATGAAAGCAAAGCACTGCGCCCTGTTAGACTTCACAGAGGCACAGGCTAACTACCCAACTGAGAGCAGTCAATGGTCATGCATGAACACAAAACTCCTCGCCAGAGGTGCCAGCATTCTAGGGCCTTATTTCAGCCAGGTCCCTGAATACATACACACACAATCTCCTCGCCGGAGGTGCCAGCATTCTAGGGCCTTATTTCAGCCGGGTCCCTGAATACAAACTTTCATGACCACACCGGCGCAAAGTACATAACATAGAAAGATACTAGCGTATGGCCGTGCGGCCATTCGAGCCTTAAATAGTTGCAGCACATACAGGACCTTCCTAGAAGGACCAATGAGTGGCTGCCACAGAGCCTGAGCACCTACAGGACCTTCCTGAAGGACCAATGGCTTTAGCTGCAGTATCTGAACATGTGACCCTCGATCTCCACTGAGAGATCTTACTCTGGGCATGCTCAGAACAAGAAATGCAGGACTTAGTCCCAGAAGCGCCTGCTCGCCGCTGCCCAGCACTGACTTCAATGGCAGAAGCTGGAAAAGCAGCAGTAACTCTTTGTACAGAGTCAGACTGAGCGAGACGCTGAGACTGACGTCTCCGCTGAGCAGGCTTCACTGCGGCAGGAGAAGAATGGGAGACCGCAGCGGAGATGGCCTGAAATTCCCCCTGTTCAGAGGCGGGAACTCGACCCCTAACATTACCCCTTTCCTAGGTCCCCGCTCCTTGGGCCTCGCTTTGTTCGAAGGCAGCAATGAGCTGTGGAGCCCAAATGTGCTCAGCAGGCTCCCAGGACCTATCCTCAAGACCGTAACCCTTCCAGTCCACCAAATAAAATTTTTTGCCACGTGCCACCTTGCACCCCAAAATAGCGTTCACCTTGTAATCGTCTGTAGACTAAACCGATGTCCCTGCAGATGACTCAGAAAACCGGGACATGTATATGGGCTTAAGGATGGACACATGAAAGGTGTTGGTGATACCTAGGCATGGAGGAAGGGCTAGACGGTAGACCACAGGATTAACCTGTTCGAGGACCTTGAAGGGACCCAAGTAGCGAGGTGCAAACTTAGTGGACTCAACACGCAGCCTGATGTTACGGGTGGAGAGTCACACTAAGTCGCCAGGAGCAAAGGTCGGGGCAGGGTGCTGATGTGCATCGGCGGAGGACCTCATTCTCTCCTTGGAGGCCCGGATGGCAACCTGAGTGTGGTCCCAAATGTCCCGTGCCTCCACTGCCCAGTCTGCCACTCTGGAGTCAGCAGAGGACACGGGCATAGGCACAGGAACCCGTGGATGATGGCCCTAATTAAGGAGGAAAGGAATCTGACCGGTGGAGTCGGCTACAGCATTGTTAAGGGCAAACTCTGCCCATGGTAACAAGGATGCCCAGTCATCCTGCCTGGCAGAAACAAAATGTCGTAAATATGTGACCAGAGTCTGATTGGCCCTCTCAACCAACCCATTCGTCTCGGGATGATAAGCCGAGGAGAGATTCAACTCAATACTGAGTAGACGACATAGCTCTCTCCAGAATCGAGACGCAAACTGGAGACCCCGGTCACTGACAATCTTGTCCGGCATACCGTGGAAGCGAAACATATGCTTGATGAACAGTGCTGCCAGAGCCCGTGCAGAAGGTAGACGTGGAAAAGGCACCAAATGAACCATTTTGGAAAAATGGTCGGTGATCACCCAGATTATGGTGCAGCTACAAGACTTGGGTAAGCCCACCGCAAAGTCCATCCCGACCATCTCCCAGGGCCTGTCCGCCACCGGCAGGGGGTCAAGCAACCCAGCTGGCCATTGCTGAAGAGACTTGTTCTTGGTGCAAGAGACACACACCCAAACATAGTCTGCGACATCACGAGCCATATGCGGCCACCAGTATGTCCTCGCCAGTAACTCAGATGTCCTTTTGGAACCAAAATGTCCACCCACCCTGGACGAGTAAGCCCAAGAGAGAACCTCCAGTCGCAAACTGGATGGTACAAAAGTCTTGCCCTTAGGCACAGACTCTAGCGAAACCAGGGCCACAGTTCTCAGGCTCTCGGTGGGGACAATAAGCCGAGGCTCCTCTTCCTCCTCCACAGATGATACAACGGAGCGAGAGAGAGCATCAGCATGAATGTTCTTTTCCCCAGAAAGAAAATGGAGGGTAAAATGAAAGTGGGAGAAGAACAAGGACCATCTGGCCTGGCGAGAATTTAACCGCTGGGCTGTCTGCAGGTATAGCAAATTTTTGTGATCTGTGAAGACTTGGAAGGGAAAATGAGCTCCCTCCAAGAGATGTCTCCACTCCGAGAAAGCCAACTTCATAGCTAGCAACTCCCTGTCCACGATGGAATAATTCCTCTCTGCTGGTGAGAAGGTCTTAGAGAAGAAGAAGCAAGGATGCTTCTGACCTTGAGCATCCTTTTGGAAAAGGACTGCTCCAGCACCAACAGATGAGGCATCCACCTCCATTATAAATGGCTTATCTACATCGGGGTGATGTAGGATGGGAGCGCTAGCGAAATGTGACTTAATGGAGTTATAGGCCTTGGAGACCTCCTCAGACCACAATTTGGGATTTGCTCCCTTCTTGGTGAGGGCAACCAAGGGAGCTACCAAAGTTGAGAAGTGTGGAATGAACTGGCGATAATAGATAATGAACCCCATAAAGCACTGCACCGCTTTAAGAGAATGGGGTTCCTGCCAGTCCATCACAGCCTGTAGTTTGGCAGGATCCATAGCCAATCCCTGGGTGGAGATGATGTAGCCCAGGAAAGGTAAGGACTCCTGCTCGAACACACACTTCTCCAACTTGGCATAGAGGGAGTTTGCCCGTAGGAGGTCAAAGACTTTGCAAACATCTATCCGGAGGGAGTCAATATCTGGAGAGTAGATGAGAATATCATCCAGATAGACTACGACCGAGGTGGAGAGCATATCCCGGAAGATGTCATTCACAAAGTCTTGGAAAACGTCTGGGGCATTACAGAGCCCGAAGGGCATCACCAGATATTCATAATGCCCATCCCTGGTGTTAAAAGCCATCTTCCATTCATCCCCCTCACGGATGCGAATCAGGTTGTAAGCACCCCGCAGATCTAATTTAGTAAATACCCTTGCTCACCGAAGCCTATCAAAAAGCTCAGATATCAGGGGCAAAGGATACTTATTCTTAACGGTGATGGCGTTAAGACCCCTATAATCTATGCATGGACGTAGTTCCCCATTCCTCTTCTGCACGAAAAAGAACCCTGCCCCAGCAGGTGACACTGACTTCCTGATGAACCCTCTGGCCAGATTCTCTTGAATGTACTGAGACATTGCCTCCGTCTCCGGGAGAGATAACGGATAGACTCGACCCCGGGAAAGCTAGCACCAGGCAAGAGATCAATAGGACAGTCATAGGGGCGATGGGGCGGAAGGGTCTCCACTGCCTTTTTGGAGAACACGTCCGCATAGGACCAATATTGCTTGGGGAGAGAGGATAGATCTGCGGGTACCTCTGTAGTAGCAACCTGAACGCACTCCCTCTGACACCTACCCCCACAAGATTCACCCCATCCCAGAATTCTGCCTGAGGACCACTCGATATGAGGAGAGTGGTACCGTAGCCAAGGTATTCCTAACAGGACCTCATCAATTCCCTCAGGAATGACGAGCAGAGATATAATCTCCTGATGGGATGGCGACATGGACAGAGTAAAAGGGATGGTCTGGTGTGTTATCTGTGAGGGCAGTGTCGACCCATTCACCACTCGTACCATTACTGGTTGAGCTAGCATAACCAGGGGTATTGCGTGACGTTGGGCGAAGGCAGAAGACATAAAATTGCCCTCCGCCCCAGAATCCACGCAAAGCTCTACTGAGTGGGAGGATGAGCCTATAGTAATTGTCCCCTTAAAGGACAATTTGGAGGCAAACGTCGCCGTGTCTAGTGTACCTCCACCTACTACCACTAGATGCTGACGTTTCTTCGACCGCTGGGGACATCTGGTGGCAAGATGTCCTGACTGCTGGCAAACATGACAGACCTTGAGTGCACAAGCAGTCCGGGACTTAGATCCCGCTCGTGACATTTCCATGGCCTCATGTGACTCAGGGACCAGGACCGGAGACTCCAGAGGTTTGGTGAAGGTGGGAGCCAGCCGAAACCTCTGCCTACACTGGGCTCGCTGTAACCTCCGCTCGTTAAAACGGAGGTCAATACGAGTGGAGACAGCTATTAACTCCTCCAGTGTGGCAGGAATCTCCCTAGTGGCCAGAGCGTTATTCACGTGATCAGCCAGCCCCCTCCAAAATATGAGGATAAGGGCTTTATCTGACCACTCCAGCTCAGATGCTAAGGTATGGAAGTGGACGGCAAAATGGCTAACCAAGGACAAACCCAGAGTTAATGCCAGCAGTTGGAGCGCCGTGTCATGGGTGACTCTAGGTCCTAAGAAGACCTGTGTTAGAGTGCTCAGGAACAGCGGAGCACTCTGCACCACATGATCGCCACGCTTACATAGCGGCGTAGCCCATTCCAATGCCCTGTCTGACAAGAGAGATACAATAAATCTCACCTTTGCCCGCTCTGTGGGAAAACGTGCAGCCAGGAGCTCGAGGTAAATAGAGCACTGACTCACGAATCCCCTACAAGATTTACTATCTCCAGAAAATTTTTCTGGCAGCGGGAGGCGAGATAATGTCGGAACAGGGGTGGCAGTGGACAAGGTTGCTGCAGCCACACTAGCAGCCTGTACAGCAACTGCGGTAACATCCACAGCTGAGGTTGTGCTCTCGAGAGCCGCCAACCTACCCTCCAGCTGCTGGATATACCGCAAGGAATGCTGAATGTCCGCCATTTACTATCCAGACCCTGGCGCTAGTATTCTGTTAGGGCTAGCGGAACACACCGAGTAAAGATAGATGTTTTATTGAAATTGATGCGTTCGCAGCCCGGGGTCCACCTGCTGCTAGCAAACGGCGGAACTATATGGCGGTATGAACTAACTCTGTTATTTCACAGAGTAGCCGTGAAAGCAAAGCACTGCGCCCTGTTAGACTTCACAGAGGCACAGGCTAACTACCCAACTGAGAGCAGTCAGTGGCCATGCATGCACGCAAAACTCCTCACCGGAGGTGCCAGCATTCTAGGGGCTTATTTCAGCCAGGTACCTGAATACATACACACACAATCTCCTCGCCGGAGGTGCCAGCATTCTAGGGCCTTATTTCAGCTGGGTCCCTGAACACAAACTTACATGACCACACTGGCGCAAAGTACATAACATAGAAAGATACTAGCGCATGGCCGTGCGGCCAAGCGAGCCTTAAATAGTGGCAGCACGTACAGGACCTTCCTAGAAGGACCAATGAGAGGCTGCCACAGAGCCTGAGCACCTACAGGACCTTCCTGAAGGACCAATGGCTTTAGCTGCAGTATCTGAACATGTGACCCTCGATCTCCACTGAGAGATCTTACTCTGGGCATGCTCAGAACGAGAAAAGCAGGACTTAATCCCAGATGCGTCTGCTCGCCGCTGCCCAGCACTGACTTCAATGGCAGAAGCAGGAAAAGCAGCAGTAACTTTTTGTACAGAGTCTGACTGAGCGAGACGCTGGGACTGACGTTTCCGCTGAGCAGGCTCCACTGAGGCAGGAGAAGAATGGGAGACTGCAGCGGAGATGGCCCGAGATTCCCCCTGTGCAGAGGCGAGAACTCGACCCCTAACAGTGTACACTCAATAATCAGCCGTGTTGAGAATGTGGGCGATGCGGCGGTCGTTTCTCAGGCACTGCAGCATGAAATCAACCATGTGCTGCAGACTGCCAAAAGCCCAAGAAACGCTGTCCCCTGCTTGAGGAGTGATCTCTGCCTGCTCTGCATCACCCCACCCTTGCTCTACACACTGACTACTTGAGAATTGTGTAACTCCCTCATCTGGACTGATGTCTTCCTCCTCCATTGACTCCTCCTCATCCTCCTCACAAAGAGTCCCCTGCCTAGGCCTTTGTGAGGAACCACGTCGTGCTGACTGTCCAGAAGCAGATGGAATTGGTGACTCCTCATCCTCCACCACTTCCACAACATCATCGCTTAGCGCTTGCACTGTTCTTTCAAGCAGGCAGATAAGGGGGACAGTCACGGTGACTAGTGCTTCATCTGCACTCGCCATCCGCGTGGAATCATCGAAGGCACACAAAACCTGGCAGACGTCCTTCATAGTGGCCCACTCAGTGGTTGTGAAGTCTGAACGGAGCGCAGTGCGACTTCTTTGCGCCTGATGCAGCTGGTACTCCAACAACCGCTCCAACATATGTAACGTGGAATTCCACCTGGTGGGTAGGTCACATATGATGCGATGTTCCGGAAGGCGGAATCGGCGCTGCAGAGCTGCAATGCGCGATCTTGCCATGCTGGAATGCCACAAGTGAGCACACTCTATTTGAAAAATCCATTGTTTAAAATGTAAACCATGCAAACTATTAAAAACCAAAAAACAACTTTCATTTCATAAAGGAACTATCGATTGGAGAATCGAGAATTTTATATCCTGTGACACAAAAGGGGTTATTTATTCAATCAGATGCCCCTGTGATAAAATTTACATAGGAAGAACCAAGCGGGCCCTTCAAATTAGGATAAATGAACATATTAGGAATATTAATACAAAATTTGAAGGTCACCCGCTTTCCAAACATTTCCTGATCCATCATAAGGGGTTAATTCATGGTACTGTTATTACTGGCCTGAAAGTGGTACAGAAGTGCTGGAGAGGAGGCGATTTCATCCAACAAATGTCTAGGGAAGAGACTAAAATGATTTTTGAATTTGATACGCTAATTCCGAAGGGTCTAAATAGTGAAATTGAACTTTTTGCCTTCAACTCCTAATAGGGTCATGTGACCGCTGTGGGCTATATAGGTATACATCACCTGTATGGGACCACCCCTGATGAAGGAGCCCGTTGTCTCCGAAACGCGTAGGATTTGGTTCCATTAGCTTTCCTTAGCCTGTCACGTGAACATTCACGTGACCGTGACGTCACGAAAGGTCCTGCATCTGCAGAGTACCCAGTGGCATAGCCCAGCAGCGCTGATATACTTTTTACTACGCTCAAGCACAGGATTGTCTGCCGCCGGCCGGGGCAGTGCCTGCAGCTCGTAACTTTGAAGGCAACACGAGGTATTCACTTTACTCCATCCCCCTCTGGTAACCTAGCTGGACGGAATTACCAAGACTGCATGTTATCACGGCAGCCTTACTGAGCAAGCTTTCAAGCGACACATGGTATCCATTGGAATTCACCCCTCCTGGGCAACGTGAGTGGATTCGTCACGGAAGACTGCACCTTATATTGACAGCCCCACCAGGTATACATCTTACTTTTTACAGCGTTTTTAAATGTTTTTTATGATATATTTTTTTAACCATCTACGTTGGCTGGAGTACTCATTTTAGATATTTGTAACTCCCACTTTTTTTTTTTTTTTTTGGGGGGGATTTCATTTATTCAATTTATTTATATGGTCACTTCTGGTGGTCTTTATTCGAGACCCTTAGGGCGTAATATCCTGATTCTAGCGCAGATAGTTTTCTTTTTCTTTTATCACATTTATTGATTTTTTTACGGTTGGGTGGTACCGTTCTACTATCAGCTGCAGGTTTCAGAGAGGTGTGAGCACTACTGGTTTTGTTTTATAGATTGTCCTTACGTACCTTTAATACATGTGCCGTTCTCTTACCAAAACGTCCTTCTATCTACGGATGACTGGACACTTTGGGTCTTTTTGTTATACACAGAACCTTTTGCACAAATTATTTATATGATTGTATCAAACCTTTTGTGTCCTCTTATATATACAGTACAGACCAAAAGTTTGGACACACCTTCTCATGTAAAGATTTTTCTGTATTTTCATGACTATGAAAATTGTAAATTCACACTGAAGGCATCAAAACTTTGAACTAACACATGTGGAATGATATACTTAACAAAAAATTGTGAAACAACTGAAAATATGTCTTAGATTCTAGGTTCTCATAAGTAGCCACTTTTTGCTTTGATGACTGCTTTGCACATTCTTGGCATTGTCTTGATGAGCTTCAAGAGGTAGTCACCGGTAGGGTTGAGCGACCTTTACTTTTATAGGATCGGGTCGGGTTTCACGAAACCCGACTTTTGAAAAAGTCGGGTCGAGTGAAATCGGCCGATCCTATAAAAAAGTCGGGGTCGGGGTCGGACGAAACCCGAAACCCAATGCAGTGCATTGGGTTTCCATGGTTCCCAGGGTCTGAAGGAGCGGAAACTCTCCTTCAGGCCCTGTGATCCATATTTTAGTGTAAAATAAAGAATTAAAATAAAAAATATCGCAATACTTACCCTCTGACGCGCCCTGGTACTAACCGGGAACCTTCCTTCCTTAGAATCCGCCTTCCAGGACCTTGCGTGACGTCGCGGTGACGTCGCGGCTTGTGATTGGCCGCGCGGCCGCCCATGTGACCGCTCGCGTGGCCAATCACAAGCCGCGACGTCACCCGCGACGTCACCGAAGGTCCTGGAAGGGCTGATTCTTAGGAAGGAAGGCTGCCGGAAAGAAGCAGGGCGCGTCCGAGGGTGAGTATATACCTAATAGGAATAGGAATGGGGTTGAGACCATCAGTTGTGTTGAGCAGAAGTCTGGTGGATACACAGCTGATAGTCCTACTGAATACTGTTAGCTGTTTTTTTTAAGTAAAGAAAAACAAGTGGCCATCATTACTTTAAGAAATGAAGGTCAGTCAGTCAGAAAAATTGGGAAAACTTTGAAAGTGTCCCCAAGTGCAGTTGCAAAAACCATCAAGCGCTACAAAGAAACTGGCTCACATGAGGACCGCCCCAGGAAAGGAAGACCAAGAGCCACTTCTGCTTCTGAGGATAAGTTTATCCGAGTCACCAGCCTCAGAAATCGCAGGTTAACAGCAGCTCAGATTAGAGACCAGGTCAATGCCACACAGAGTTCTAGCAGCAGACACATCTCGACAACAACTGTTAAGAGGAGACTTTGTGCAGCAGGCATTCATGGTAAAATAGCTGCTAGGAATCCACTGCTATGGACAGGGAACAAGCAGTAGAGACTTGTTTGGGCTAAAGAACACAAGGAATGGACATTAGATCAGTGGAAATCTGTGCTTTGGTCAGATGAGTCCAAATTTGAGATCTTTGGTTCCAACCACCGTGTCTTTGTGTGACACAGAAAAGGTGAACGGATGGACTCTAATGCCTGGTTCCCACCGTGAACCATGGAGGAGGAGGTGTGATGGTGTGGGGGTGCTTTGCTTGTGACACTGTTGGGGATTTATTCAAAATTGAAGGCATACCAGCATGGCTACCACAGCATCTTGCAGCGACATGCTATTCCATCCGGTTTGCGTTTAGTTGGATCATCATTTATTTTTCAACAGGACAATGACCTCAAACACACCTCCAGGCTGTGTAAGGGCTATTTGACCAAGAAGGAGAGTGATGGGGTGCTATGCCAGATGACCTGGCCTCCACAGTCACCAGACCTGGACCCAATGGAGATGGTTTGGGGTGAGCTGGACCGCAGAGTGAAGGCAAAAGGGCCAACAAGTGCTAAGCATCTCTGGGAATTCCTTCAAGATTGTTGGAAGACCATTTTTGGTGACTACCTCTTGAAGCTCATCAAGAGAATGCCAAGAGTGTGCAAAGCAGTCATCAAAGCAAAAGGTGGCTACTTTGAAGAACCTAGAATATAAGACATATTTTCAGTTGTTTCACACTTTTTTGTTAAGTATATAATTCCACATGTGTTAATTCATAGTTTTGATGCCTTCAGTGTGAATTTACAATTTTCATAGTCATGAAAATACAGAAAAATCTTTAAATGAGAAGGTGTGTCCAAACTTTTGGTCTGTACTGTACATATAATAACGCCCTGCAATATAATATTTTACAATATCTATAATAATGAATTGTGTAGATTGTTATCTATATATTATACCTGGTTTTATTCCCCCGTAGACCTGCTTGGTGTGTGGTACTCTATTCTTATGTAAATGAATTTTGTCTGATATATAATAAAATATTGTATCTTGAAAGTACTCCCTACCTCTTTGGTTAAAATACAATAGGGGTAATATTGTGATAGTGTATCTGGAGTTGAATCATATTTAACTTTGAGAATTTGTGGTATCTAATGCAGGACAATGCCAGACCTCATGTGGCTGGAGTGTGTCCGCAGTTCCTGCAAGATGAAGGCATTGAAGTTATGGACTGGCCCGCCCATTCCCCAGACCTGAATCCGATTGAACACATCTGGTACATCATGTCTCGCACCATCCACCAACGTCACGTTGCACCACCGACTGTCCAGGAGTTGGTGGATGCTTTAGTCCAGGTTTGGGAGGAGATCCCTAGGAGACCATCCGCCTCCTCATCAGGAGCATGCCCAGGCGTTGTAGGTAGATCATACAGGCACGTGTAGGCTGCACACTGCTGAGCATCATTTCCTTGTCTTGAGGCATTTCCACTGAAGTTGAATCAGCATGTAACTTCATTATCCAGTTTGATTTTGAGCATCATTCCAACTCCAGACCTCCGTGGGATATTAGTTGTGATTTACATTGATCATTTTTAGGCTTTATTGTTCTCAACACATTCCACTATGTAATGAATAAAGATATACAACTGGAATATTTCATTCAGTGATATCTAGGATGTGGGATTTTAGTGTTCCCTTTATTTTTTTGAGCAGTGTGCGTACATCTCATTTTATGACATTTTCCCCTGGGGGGAGTGACATTTGTTTTGGTTTCAAATTAGTAATGGGCATCATAAAAACACCCTTGCACAAAAATTGGACTGGCTGTAGCAGCACAGAACATATTAACCCTGGTGATCTAGTGGTTGGGAATGATGAGGATGAGGATAAGGAGGCGGATAACACCAAACAGACCAAATCTGGAAGCGTATACTCATGTGTGGTTGTGAAAAGGTGCATGAGAATACACCTCGACAAAAAAGACAATGTATTAGAGGTTATGATTCACTGTTTTTACTTGGTGGTGTACAGAAGTCTTGCCCAATCCAGCTCTTGTTTATTTTTATGAGTCAGCCTGTCAGCATTTTCAGTTGACAAGTGGATGCGCTTATCTGTTATAATTCCACCAGTGGCACTAAAAACACCCTGTGACAGAACGCTAGCAGCAGGTGAGGCCAGGACCTCCAAGGTATAGAGAGCCAGTTCATGCCACATGTCCAGCTTGGATACCTAATAATTAAAAGGCACAGAGGAATCCCAGAGGACGTTTGTGCGATCTGCAAGGTACTCCTTCAGCATCTTCCCAAACATTGCACTTCTTGCGACAGCACCCCTTGCCTCTGTGGCGTCACGATGGGAGAGTCTGAGAAAACTGTCCCAGAACGTTGTCATTGTTCCCCTGCCTAAGCTGGATTGTACTTCTGACTCTCTCGCTTGGACTCCTTGGTTGTTCAACAAATGCTGCCAGCATTCTCTCATGGGAATTTTTTAATTAATTCTGCTACAAGGACCCTCTGGTAATGCAACATTTTTGTACACCTGTCTGCCTCTGGCAGAAGAGATTGAAAGTTCTCCTTGTAGCGTGGGTCTAGAAGTGTCACCAACTAGTAATGAGTGTCCCTGAAAATTGTAATAATGCGAGGGTCACGGGAAACGCAGCTCAACATAAAGTCAGCCATGCATGCCAGACTGCTAACAGGTAAGACTTATGTGCCTCACCAACAGGATGTCTGACCATGCTGTCTTCCTCCTCATCCTCCTCCTCCCTGTCCTCAGGCCATCCCCACTGAACAGACGGTATGACAGCTGTGCTTGTAGTACCATCTATAGCGTATGAAAGTAGCTCTTTTTCTTCCTTCTCCTCATTGTCTACCAATCCACATTGGGACGACATGAGGCTGGGCTGAGTGTAATCACCCTGTATGGTTCCTTGCTCCATGTCCTCGTGCTCTGCCTGTGATGCATCCTCTTTAATTGTGAGCAGAGAGGTTTTCAGAATGCAGAGAAGCGGGATGGTAATGCTAATTATGGCATAATTGCCACTCACCATCTTAGTGCAGTTCTCAAAGTTTTGGAGGATGGTACATATGTCTGACATCAATGTCCTCTCCTGAGGTTTTATGTGTGGAGTCTGAACTGAATATCGACAGAATTGTTGATGCTGGAAGTCAACAACTGCCCTCTTCTGCTCACAAATCCTTTCTAACATATGCAATGCAGAGTTCTAATGCGTGGGAACATCACACACCAATCGGTGAGCTGGAAGCTACAAATGCTGCTGAAGCAAGGCAAGGGCGGCTGAAGCTGTAGCTGACTTTCTAAAATGGGCAGACAGATGGCGTACTTCCACTAACAGATCCGGCAGCTCCGGGTAGCTTTTTAGGAAAAGTTGAACTACAAGGTTAAGCACATGGGCCAGTCAAGGTACGTTTGTGAGCTTACCTTTCCTCAGAGCCGCCAGCAGGTTCCGGCCATTGTCACACACAACCATGCCTAGCTGTAGGTTCAGCGGTGTCATCCAAATATCAGACTGATCTTTCAGCACTGTGCACAACTCTTAAGCATTGTGCGGTTTGTCACCTAAGCAGATTAGCTTTAGCACAGCCTGTTGCCGCTTGGCTGAGGCAGTGCTGCAGTGCTTCGAGCTCCTGACTGATGTGTTCATTTCAGAGATGGAGGCTGAAGAGGAGGAGGAGGAGGTGCAGGAGCTGTAGACCATGGGGGCAACCCTGCTTGATATAGGGCCAGCAATCCTCAGCATGGGGAGGATGTGTTACATCCCAAGGTCCGACTGTGTCCCGACTTCCTCTATGTTAACCCAGTGTGCTGTCAGTGAGATGTACCATCCCTGCCCACAAGCTCTTGTCCACGTGTCCGTGGTTATGTGGACTTTCCCAGTAACAGCATTGTTTAGGGCACGGGTAATGTTGTGGGACGCATGCTGGTGTAATGCCGGTATGGCACACCGTGAGAAATAGTGGCGACTTGGGACCGAGTGCATTGGGATGGCCTCCGCTATCAGGTTGCAAAAAGCTTCTATCTCAACGAGCCTAAAAGTTAACATTTCTAGTGGAAGCAGACAAGAAATGTGATAATTTAGTACTGTGGCCTGTGGGGTGTTGGCTGGGCATTTGTGCTTGTGTTCCAATGACTGGGGTATAGACAATTGAAGGCTGTGCTGGGACAAAGACATGGACTGGCTTGATGATGGTGCTGCTTGACTGTGAGCAACAAAATGTGCAGGACCAGAGATATCTTCACATGCACGGTGGACTGGGGATTGGCTTCTACGCAAAACAGTGGTGTCACCTGCAGATAGTGTTCCTGGAGCCTAGAGTTCGGCCCACAAAGTTGGGTACTTTGCTGCCATGTGCCTGATCATGCTGGTGGTGGTCAGGCTCATAGTTTTGCTACCTCTGCTGATGCGGGCATGGCAGGTGCTGCAAATGGTCTTTTTGGGTTTATCGGCAGAGTCTTTAAAAAATAACCAGACTCGGGAAGATCTAACAGTTGGAAAGGCAACTTCTCTCATGTTGGGGTTACGGGAAACGGATGCACGCTTTTTGTCTGCGACAACCACACTGCTTCTTCCTGCCTGTTGGGGTGATGTGCCTCCTTCCCCATGTATGCTGCTGTCCTCACTCTGCATGTCCTCCTGCCAGGTTGGGTCAGTCACTAGGTCATCCTCCGCCTCATCTTCCACACCCGCACCCTGCTCCTCCTCGTTACTTTCTGGCAATTGTGTCTCAACATTGTCCACCTCTTGTGACATTTTCCCACCATCGCCTTCATGTGACCTTGGCTGTTCAAATCATTGGGCATCGCTACATGCGATCTCATCTGGCCCCACTTCAAGTTGACCGGCCGAGAGTCCGGAATCTTGAAATGGAAAACTGACCAGCTCTTCGGAGTGTCCAAGTGTGGGATCCGTTGTCTCAGGGCACTCGGCATAGTGGGAGGAAGGAGGATCAGGGTGAGTAATATCCGGTCCACACTCACGGCTACTCAGACTTGACCATTCGGAAGACATGGTGGTGGTGGTGGCTAAGTGACTGGAAGCATTATCCGCTATCCAACCAACAACCATTTCACACTGCTCTGGCTTCAATAGTGGTCTGCTGCGATCCCCTAGAAACTGCGATCCCCTAGAAAGGTCGAGCGCAAAGATGTGGGTCTTTCTTGTGGCCCACTCTCAGCTTGGCCACGGCCTCGTCCTCTGCATGCACCATCAGCATCACATCCACTTCCCCATCCCTTGCCCCTTGCTGTGCCCATTTTAATTGGACTACTGAAATATTTGAAAAGCTCAATACAAATGGATTTATTTGGAGAAAAATTATATGTGATCAGTATGCCTGCAAATCTAAGATTTTTCCACCAGAGATACACCTGGCATCTGACAGAGATAACAGACTGGATACATTTTTGGATGTTTTTTGGTTATTTTGGAAAACAAAAAATACTGAGCAGAACAAGGCTAGCAGACAGAACTATGCAACGTATGCCTGCAAATGCATGGGTTTTGATACCACTGATACACCAGACATCAGCCAGAGATAAAAGACTGATCAAAATGCGGCCATGAATTTTTGGGCATACCAAAATTGTATCAATAAGTTGGTTATGCGTGTAGAAAAGCCGCGGAGACACCATCACGTGTTTCTCAACGCAAGCAATAAATAGCCAGGTCTTTCACAGGGAAGGAACAACCACGGGAAGGGCAGCATCCAAAAAGGAAAACCACCTATGCCAAAACATGGCATCCATCCACAGACAGCTGTTTCGGGGCATTTGCCCCTCATCAGTGTGGAGTAGGAAACTGGCTATGAGGAGCAGTGCCTAGGAAAAGGACTATAAACATAAGGATGAATGACCTCGGGGAGATCAAAACATCCAACACCACGGAGACACCATCACGTGTTTCTCAACGCAGTGATCCAGAACACTGCTCCCATCCTTTATGGGAAATATGCAAATGCATGTAGAAAAGCCACGGAGACACCATCACTCTCTGTGGTGTTGGATGTTTTGATCTCCACGAGGTCATTCATCCTTATGTTTATAATAAGTTGGTTATGACACCAAAAAAAAATTAGAGTACTAAAATTTTAAAATATTTAGCGCAATGATATGTGATGCCTTTAGCGTACAACTCACAGTGATAAATATAAGAACTGTAGCTAAATATTTTTGGGCCAGCTAAAGATTTTATGGGCAGCAAAATGTTGTCCAAAAATGTTGGAAGACACTACAAAATGTTAGATAGTACCAAAAAAAGGGACAGATTTATTTTTTGCACTCACTTCTGATACCTGGGACAAAAAAAAAGAAAATTTTAATTTCTTAGATTGCACCCTCTCCTATTGCAATGACCTGGCTGTAGTCTGCAGCGTCACCAAGCAAATACATGTAGAAAAAACGGGGCTATGGATTGCTTTAGAAAGAGTAGGCATAAGCTGCAAAAAAAATTGCCACAGATAACTGCAGCTAGATAGATATTAAATTATTAAATAAGCAGCAGCAGACAGTAATGGAGCTTTTTTAGGTATGCTGTGAGACCTATATACTCTCATACAGAGTCTGCAGGCCTTGCACTGATGTGGATATGTGCATATAGACTCCCCTGCCTACCTAGCACTGCAATCTCTGTACCCCCAAATTAGCCCTAAAAAGGACTTTTGGTTCCTCAGGATTTGTGGACTAAACACTAGCAGACCCACACTAACTCTTAAAAGCACGATTCTGACCCTATGTCAGCAGCAGCTCTCCCTACACTAGCTAAGTCCAGAGCAGAACGGCGCCAGGTCTCTTATACACCTGATGATGCTGTGCGGCCAGCCAATCACTGCAAGACCACAACAAAGATGGCTGCGGTGTTACAGTGTCTGGCAGACAATCCCTGCATGTTGATTGGGTCTCTAAAGTCCACCAAAAATGCAGGGTGGCGACCCGAGCTCCCGCCCAATAATCCCCGAAATACTTGTTGCTCGCCGAGTACACCGAGCATAGTGATACTTGGGCAAGTACCGAGTAGTGGCGAGCACATTCGCTCATCACTAGTGATGAGCGATTAGTAAAATATTCGGATTCAGGAAAATCAGCACAAATAATTTCTAACATCCGTGTATGTTATGATGCCTGCATGCCTTTCTGGCTGACATATGGTGTCTGGGAATTATGTTATCAGACTATTGCGCCGGTTTTGCGGATTTATAAGAAGACCTACCAAATCAAACCTAACTTTTTAAAGGGAAAAATGCTAAGAATCATTTTTCCTTCATAGTTGCATGCATATAACGCAAGAAAAAAAAATATTCCTCCCCTTTAGCATATGTTCATACGGAGCATTGGCTTTAGTTTTTCCTTCTACATTTGGGAGGTCCCTCCCTCATTCAAAATTGTTAGTTAGATAATGGAATACATATTCCCCATCACTTTACAGTGCCAGCTAAAACATGACCATTTGAATTTTGGCCTTCGCCCACCACCGCAACGTCCACCGCCATGTCATTATGTGGCCCTCGCTTGACATTTTCAGAGGGCCAGCAGATGGCGTGAAACCTAAGTTTGGAAATGGCCCTCAGTAGGGTTGAGCGAAACGGGTCGGCCAGATTCAGAAGTTGCTGACTTTTGGCAAAGTCGGGTTTCATGAAACCCGACCCGACCCCTGTGTGGGGTCGGCCATGAGGTCGGCGATCTTCTGAACTGGAATCGGAATTCCGATACCGATTCCCAATATGTTTAAGATATCGGGAATCGGTATCGGAATTCAGATTTAAGTGTAAAATAAAGAATAAAAATAAAAAATAATCCTTTCGATGACATCGCGGCTTGTGATTGGTCGCGTGAGCGGTCACATGGGCGTCACGTGACCAATCACAAGCCGCGACATCATCGAAAGGTCCTTCAAGCGCTGATTCTTAGGAAGGAAGGCTGCGGGTTAGAACCAGGGTGCGTCCGAGGGTGAGTATATTCCTAATAGGTATATAGCAATAATTTTTTATTTTTATTCTTTATTTTACACATTAATATGGATCGCATGGCCTGAAGGAGAGTTCCTCTCCTTCAGACCCTGGGAACCATTAGAAACCCAATGCACTGCATTGGGTTTCGTGTTTCGGCCGACCCCGACTTTTCTATAGGATCGGCCGATTTCACTCGACCCGACTTTTGAAAAAGTCGGGTTTCATGAAACCCGACCCAATCCTATAAAAACAAAAGTCGCTCAACCCTAGCCCTCAGGTGTCCTGGATCTTACATTTGGGAGGGCTCTCACTCCTACATTTGGGAAGTCCATCCATCATTGAAAATTATTAGCTAGATAGTGTAATACATATTCCCAAAAACTTTACAATGCCAGCTGAAATATGCCCATTTGAATTTTGAGCTTTGCCCACCACTACCACCATGTCCACTGCCATGTCATTATGCAACCTTTACTTGACATTTTCAGAGGGCTAGCAGATGCCTTGAAATCTGAGTTTGGTAAGGGCCCTCAGGTGGCCTTGCATCATACATTTGGAGGGCTCTCACTCCTACATTTGAGAGGTCTCTCCCTAGTTAAAAAAATTGTTAGCTAGATAGTGGAATACATATTCTTCATCATTCTACAATGCCCACTAAAACATGCCCATTTGAATTTTGGGCTTCGCCGGCCACTACCACCACGTCCACCGCCATGTCATTATGCGTCCCTCGCATCACATTTTCAGAGGGAAAGCAGGTGCTATAAAACCTGAGTTTTGTGAACTCCACAGTTCATTTTGGCCACCTGATCCCAATGGAGCCAATGTCATAGCATGTGAAGCCGCTGGACGGTGAATATAATACAGGAGTTGCGGTAGCTATATGCTCAATGTCAGTAAATTGGATTCTACCAGACACCAAAAGCATTAGAATTAAATTCTGAATACAGTGTATGCAAGCGAGGGCCTGTATTCTGGTCATGATTAGGGTTGAGCGAAACGGGTCGAACATTTTCAAAAGTCGCCGACTTTTGGCTAAGTCGGGGTTTCATGAAACCCGATCCGACCCCTGTGCGGGGTCGGCCATGCGGTACGCGACTTTCGCGCCAAAGTCGCGTTTCAATGACGCGAAAAGCGCCATTTCTCAGCCAATGAAGGTAAACGCAGAGTGTGGGCAGCGTGATGACATAGGTCCTGGTCCCCACCATCTTAGAGAAGGGCATTGCAGTGATTGGCTTGCTGTCTGCGACGTCACAGGGGCTATAAAGAGGCGTTCCCGCCGACCGCCATCTTACTGCTGCTGATCTGAGCTTAGGGAGAGGTTGCTGCCGCTTTGTCAGAAGCAGGGATAGCGTTAGGCAGGGTCCATTAACCACAAAACCGCTTGTGCTGCAGCGATTTGCACTGTCCAACACCACCCTCGGTGTGCAGGGACAGTGGAAGTTTTTTTTTTTTTTTTTTTCCCCTCAGCGCTGTAGCTCATTGGGCTGCCCTAGAAGGCTCCCTGATAGCTGCATTGCTGTGTGTACGCCGCTGTGCAAACCAACTGCTTTTTTCAAAGCACAAATCCTCTTGTTCCTTCCTTTCTGCACAGCTATCTTTTTTGTTTGTCCACACTTTTTATTTCATTTGTGCATCAGTCCACTCCTTATTGCTGTCTGCCATACCTGGCTGAGATTACTGCAGGCAGGGAGATAGTAGCTGCCTGCCATACCTGGCTGAGATTACTGCAGGCAGGGAGATAGTAATTGTAGGACATTCCCTGTTTTTTTTTTTTTTTTTTTTTTGGTGGGAGATTAAGATTGGCAATTTGGCATTTCTGCTAGAGTGCCATCCCTGTGTGTGCCATCTCTCTCACATAGTGGGCCATAGAAAGCCTTTTCATTTTTCTGTATTTTTTTTTGTGGGGTGTATAAATTCTCCCTGATAAAAATACAGTGGGAGATTAATATTGGCCTTTGGGCTTGTGTGCCAGTCCTGAGTGTGCCATCTCTCTCACAAATAGTGGGCCATAGAAAGCCTATTTTATTTTTTTTTGGGTTTTATAAATTCTCCCTGAAAAAAAGGGAGATTAATATTGGCCTCTGGGCTTGTGTGCCAGTCCTGAGCGTGCCATCTGTGCCAGCCCTGAGCGTGCCATCTCTCTCACAAATAGTGGGCCATAGAAAGCCTATTTAATTTTTTTTTTGGTTTTATAAATTCTCCCTGAAAAAAAGGGAGATTAATATTGGCCTCTGGGCTTGTGTGCCAGTTGTGAGCGTGCCATCTGTGCCAGTCCTGAGCGTGCCATCTGTGCCAGTCCTGAGCGTCCCATCTCTCTCACAAATAGTGGGCCATAGAAAGCCTATTTTTTTTTTTTTTTGGGTTTTAGAAATTCTCCCTGGAAAAAAAAAGGGAGATTAATATTGCCCTTTGGGCTTGTGTGCCAGTACTAAGCGTTCCATCTCTCTCTCTCTCTCAGTCAGTGGGCCATAGAACGCCTATTTTTGGTTTTATTTGTTTTCTAAATTCTCCCTGAAAAAATCATTTTATTTTATTTGGTTTCTAAATTCTTCCTGATAAAATCATATTTTTTTTATTATTTTTTTTTCTAAAGTCTCCCTGAAAAAAAAAAAAAAAAAAAAAAAAACAGTGGGAGATTAATATTGGCCTTTCTGCTTGTGTGCCAGTCTTGACTCCTGGGTGCGTCATCTCTCAGTCAGTGGGCCATAGAACGCCTATTTTTGGTTTTATTTGTTTTATAAATTCTCCCTGAAAAAATCATTTTATTTTATTTGGTTTCTAAATTCTTCCTGATAAAATCATATTTTTTTTATTATTTTTTTTTCTAAAGTCTCCCTGAAAAAAAAAAAAAAAAACAACCAAAAAAAACAGTGGGAGATTAATATTGGCCTTTCTGCTTGTGTGCCAGTCTTGACTCCTGGGTGTGCCATCTCTCTCTCTCTCTCTCTCTCTCTCTCTCTCCAATTGTGGTCCATAGAAAGCCTATATTTTTTTTCCTTGATTTGGGTTCCAAAATCTACCAGAGAAAATAACTACATCAATCATTGGTAGAAAAATATTGGCCTCTGGGCTTGTGTGCCACTCCTGACTCCTGTGTGCGTCATCTCTCAGTCAGTGGGCCATAGAACGCCTATTTTTGTTTTTATTTTTTTTATAAATTCTCCCTGAAAAAATCATTTTATTTTATTTGGTTTCTAAATTCTTCCTGATAAAATCATATTTTTTTTATTATTTTTTTTTCTAAAGTCTCCCTGAAAAAAAAAAAAAAAAGACAAACAAAAAAAACAGTGGGAGATTAATATTGGCCTTTCTGCTTGTGTGCCAGTCTTGACTCCTGGGTGTGCCCTCTCTCTCTCTCTCTCTCTCTCTCTCTCTCCAATTGTGGTCCATAGAAAGCCTATATTTTTTTTCCTTGATTTGGGTTCCAAAATCTACCAGAGAAAATAACTACATCAATCATTGGTAGAAAAATATTGGCCTCTGGGCTTGTGTGCCACTCCTGACTCCTGTGTGCGTCATCTCTCAGTCAGTGGGCCATAGAACGCCTATTTTTGTTTTTATTTGTTTTATAAATTCTCCCTGAAAAAATCATTTTATTTTATTTGGTTTCTAAATTCTTCCTGATAAAATCATATTTTTTTTATTATTTTTTTTTCTAAAGTCTCCCTGAAAAAAAAAAAAAAAAAACAACCAAAAAAAACAGTGGGAGATTAATATTGGCCTTTCTGCTTGTGTGCCAGTCTTGACTCCTGGGTGTGCCATCTCTCTCTCTCTCTCTCTCTCTCTCTCTCTCTCTCTCCAATTGTGGTCCATAGAAAGCCTATATTTTTTTTCCTTGATTTGGGTTCCAAAATCTACCAGAGAAAATAACTCCATCAATCATTGGTAGAAAAATATTGGCCTCTGGGCTTGTGTGCCACTCCTGATTCCTGTGTGCGTCATCTCTCAGTCAGTGGGCCATAGAACGCCTATTTTTGTTTTTATTTGTTTTATAAATTCTCCCTGAAAAAATCATTTTATTTTATTTGGTTTCTAAATTCTTCCTGATAAAATCATATTTTTTTTATTATTTTTTTTTCTAAAGTCTCCCTGAAAAAAAAAAAAAACAACCAAAAAAAACAGTGGGAGATTAATATTGGCCTTTCTGCTTGTGTGCCAGTCTTGACTCCTGGGTGTGCCCTCTCTCTCTCTCTCTCTCTCTCTCTCTCTCTCTCTCCAATTGTGGTCCATAGAAAGCCTATATTTTTTTTCCTTGATTTGGGTTCCAAAATCTACCAGAGAAAATAACTCCATCAATCATTGGTAGAAAAATATTGGCCTCTGGGCTTGTGTGCCACTCCTGATTCCTGTGTGCGTCATCTCTCACTCAGTGGCCCATAGAAAGCATATAGTTTGTTACATTTGTTTTCTAAATTCTCCCTGCAAAAAACTATTTTTTTTTTTTGGGGGGTTTCTAAAGTGTTCCTGAAAAAAATAAAAATAAAAAAAAAATAATAGTGTGACATTAATATTAACATTTGTGCTTCAGTGACAGTCCTGCGTGTGGGGCATCTCTCTAATTTGCAGCCACCAAAAAAAGAGTGTGTAACATTGGGCCTGATTTTCGCTGTGGTCTCACCAACCTGTAAAGGGGTAGCTAAATCATACTGAAGTTATAGCTCACCGTGTAAGTTGTGTGACTGCAACAAATAACGTTAGTTTGGTTACGTTTTTAAAACAATGAGGAAGTCTAGTGGAAGAGGTCGTGGCCGGGGGCGTTCATTGTCAGCTGGTAATGAGGGTAGTGGTAGTGGTGGAGCATCAGGTGGTCGTGGGGAAAAAAATATTGCACCTAAGTCTGGAGCTGTGGAGCCAGGTTCGTCGTCCGGCTACACAAGGCCTCGAACGCTCCCTTTTCTGGGATTAGGAAAACCGCTTTTAAAGCCGGAGCAGCAAGAGCAAGTTTTGGCTTATCTTGCTGACTCAGCCTCTAGCTCTTTTGCCTCCTCTCGTGAAACTGGTAAAAGTAAAAGCAGCGCGTCGTTAGTGGATGTTCACGGTCAGGGACAAGTCACTTCCTTGTCCTCTTCAGCAAAAACAACAACAGAGAAGAATGCAGCAGGCGACACAACGGGTTACTCCATGGAGCTCTTTACACATACCGTCCCTGGCTTAGAAAGTGAAGCAGTTAACAGTCCATGCCCATTACAAATTGAATCTGACATGGAGTGCACTGACGCACAGCCACAGCCAGACTACTATGCTGGTCCTTTGACTCAGACCACAACATTGCCCTCGCAGGGTGCTGATCAAGAATCAGACCCTGATGAGACTATGTTGCCCCATCACGAACGCTATACCACCGAACGACACGGTGACACAGACGAAGTTGCGCAGGAGGTACAAGAAGAGTTATTAGATGACCCAGTTCTTGACCCCGATTGGCAGCCATTGGGGGAACAGGGTGCAGGCGGCAGCAGTTCTGAAGCAGAGGAGGAGGAGGGGCCGCAGCAGGCATCAACATCGCCACAGGTTCCATCTGCCGGGCCCGTATCTTGCCCAAAACGCGTGGCAAAGCCAAAACCTGGTGGAGGACAGCGTGGCCATCCGGTTAAAGCTCAGTCTGCAATGCCTGAAAAGGTATCCGATGCTAGAAAGAGTGCAGTCTGGCATTTTTTTAAACAACATCCAATTGATCAGCGCAAAGTCATCTGTCAAAAATGTTCAACTACCTTAAGCAGAGGTCAGAATCTGAAAAGTCTCAATACTAGTTGCATGCATAGACATTTAACCACCATGCATTTGAAAGCTTGGACTAACTACCAAACGTCCCTTAAGGTTGTTGCACCCTCGGCCAATGAAGCTAGTCATCAACGCAACATCCCTTCCGGCAGTGTAGGACCACCATTTAGCGCACCACCTGCTGTATCTGTGCAGGTATCTTTGCCAGGCCAAAGCAGTCAGGGTCAGGGAATCACCAGTTTCGTAGTAGGAAACACTGCATCTAGGGCACCGGCGGCAACAATACCATCTCCCACCGTCTCTCAGTCTGCCATGTCCACCGGCACCCCCGCTAGTTCCACGATCTCCATCTCTCCAGTCCAGCTCACCCTACATGAGACTATGGTTAGAAAAAGGAAATACTTAGCCTCGCATCCGCGTACACAGGGTTTGAACGCCCACATAGCTAGACTAATCTCGTTAGAGATGATGCCCTACCGGTTAGTTGAAAGCGAAGCTTTCAAAGACCTGATGGACTACGCTGTACCACGCTACGAGCTACCCAGTCGACACTTTTTTTCCAGAAAAGCCATCCCAGCCCTCCACCAGCATGTTAAAGAGCGCATCGTCCATGCACTCAGGCAATCTGTGAGCACAAAGGTGCACCTGACAACAGATGCATGGACCAGTAGGCATGGCCAGGGACGTTACGTGTCCATCACGGCACACTGGGTAAATGTGGTGGATTCAGGGTCCACAGGGGACAGCAAGTTTGGGACAGTTCTGCCTAGCCCACGGTCTAGTAAACAGTTGTCTGTAGCCGTTCGCACCCCCTCCTCCTCCTCCTCCTCCTCGTCCTCCTGCAGAAGCAAGAGCTCGTCCACAGACCGCAGTCGCACAAACACTCCATCCGCACCTGCCACTGTTGCACACCAGGTCTCCCATTATGGGGCAGCTACTGGCATACGTCAGCAGGCTGTATTGGCTATGAAGTGTTTGGGCGACAATAGACACACCGCGGAAGTTCTGTCCGAGTTCTTGCAGCAAGAAACGCAGTCGTGGCTGG
Source organism: Ranitomeya imitator (assembly GCF_032444005.1). Lineage (NCBI taxonomy): Eukaryota > Metazoa > Chordata > Amphibia > Anura > Dendrobatidae > Ranitomeya > Ranitomeya imitator. Next base: position 63,886,900 of record NC_091288.1, read on the forward strand.
GCACTGTAGATCTTGAGGCAGGCAAGGTAGTGAGTGATAACGGAAGGAATTTCATGGCTGCCATCTCCCTTTCCCAACTGAAACACATTCCTTGCCTGGCTCACACCTTAAACCTGGTGGTGCAGTGCTTCCTGAAAAGTTATCCGGGGTTATCCGACCTGCTCCTCAAAGTGCGTGGACTTTGCGCACATATCCGCCGTTCGCCTGTACACTCCAGCCGTATGCAGACCTATCAGCGTTCTTTGAACCTTCCCCAGCATCGCCTAATCATAGACGTTGCAACAAGGTGGAACTCAACACTGCACATGCTTCAGAGACTGTGCGAACAGAGGCGGGCTGTTATGTTTTTGTGGGAGGATACACATACACGGGCAGGCAGTAGGATGGCAGACATGGAGTTGTCAGGTGTGCAGTGGTCGAAGATTCAAGACATGTGTCAAGTCCTTCAGTGTTTTGAGGAATGCACACGGCTGGTTAGTGCAGACAACGCCATAATAAGCATGAGCATCCCCCTAATGCGTCTGCTGATGCAAAGTTTGACGCACATAAAGGATCAGGCGTCTGCACCAGAGGAAGAGGAAAGCCTTGATGACAGTCAGCGATTGTCTGGTCAGGGCAGTGTACATGACGAGGTACCGGGCGAAGAGGAGGTGGAGGATGAGGAGGATGATGGGGATGAGTATATTTTTAATGAGGAAGCTTTCCCGGGGGCACGGGAAATTGGTGGCGTGGCAAGGCCGGGTTCTGGTTTTTTGAGGGACACAAGTGACGTAGATTTGCCTGCAACTGCCCCTCAACCAAGCACAACCGCAGATTTGACAACGGGAACTTTGGCCCACATGGCGGATTATGCCTTGCGTATCCTCAAAAGGGACACACGCATTACAAAAATGATGAACGATGACGATTACTGGTTGGCCTGCCTCCTTGATCCTCGCTATAAAGGCAAATTGCAAAATATTATGCCACATGAGAACTTGGAACTAATATTAGCAACAAAACAATCAACTCTTGTTGACCGTTTGCTTCTGGCATTCCCTGCACACAGCGCCCGTGATCGTTCTCACACGAGCTCCAGGGGCCAGCAGACCAGAGGTGTTAGAGGGGCAGAAATCAGAAGTGGCGTTGGCCAGAGGGGTTTTCTGACCAGGTTGTGGAGTGATTTTTCTATGACCGCAGACAGGACAGGTACTGCAGCATCAATTCAAAGTGACAGGAGACAACATTTGTCCAGTATGGTTACAAACTATTTTTCATCCCTTATCGACGTTCTCCCTCAACCGTCATTCCCATTTGATTACTGGGCATCCAAATTAGACACCTGGCCAGAATTGGCAGAATATGCATTGCAGGAGCTTGCTTGCCCGGCAGCTAGTGTCCTATCAGAAAGAGTATTCAGTGCTGCAGGTTCAATACTAACAGAAAAAAGGACTCGTCTGGCTACCCAAAATGTAGATGATCTAACCTTCATTAAAATGAACCACAACTGGATTTCAAAATCTTTTGCCCCACCCTGCCCGGCTGACACCTAGCTTTCCTATGAAAAGGTCTTGCCTGTGGACTATTCTGAATGACTTTTCCAATCTCGTAATTTTCTTCACCTGATTGTCCAGCATACGACATGTTTCCACCTCACGAAATGGCCAAACTCCCCACACGGGGCCGTGCTATCGCCACTTTGCGCTTGGACCCTTGAGAGTGCTGTTTGTCTGAAGAGGTGGGTGTGGCCGCTTTTGGTCGACGGCACTGCCACTGGGTCCCTCATAGTACAATAAAGTGTCTCTGGCGGTGGTGGTGCGCACCCAACGTCAGACACACCGTTGTAATATGAGGGGCCCTGTGCCTGTACCGCCGGCCACAAGACAGTTCCCCCCCCCAGCTCAAACAGTGCTCTACCACTAGCAAAATTATCTCTCACAGCTTCACCAATGTGTAGTCTAGGCGCTGACATCCTTCAATGCCTGGCACTGACAATACCATTGTTTTGACATTTTTGTTATGTTAGGCCTTCGAAGCCTGTCTGCGGTCCCTTCTTTCTACAACTACTACACTGACCAGGCCACTGCTGGCCGTGTTACCCTGGAACCAATTTAAAAGTGCCTACAGTCAGCCCAATTTTGTTATGTTAGGCCTTCGAAGACTGTCTGCCGTCACTCCTTCCACTAGACTTCCACTGACCATACACTGCTGCCCATGTACCCCTGGAACCAATTTAAAGTGCCTACAGCCAGCCCAATTTTGTTATGTTAGGCCTTGGAAGCCTGTCTGCGGTCACTCCTTCCACTAGACTTCCACTGACCAGACCACTGCTGCCCGTGTACCCCTGGAACCAATTTAAAAGTGCCTACAGCCAGCCCAAGTTTGTTATGTTAGGCCTTGGAAGCCTGTCTGCGGTCACTCCTTCCACTAGACTTCCACAGACCAGACCACTGCTGCCCGTGTACCCCTGGAACCAATTTAAAAGTGCCTACAGCCAGCCCAAGTTTGTTATGTTAGGCCTTGGAAGCCTGTCTGCGGTCACTCCTTCCACTAGACTTCCACTGACCAGACCACTGCTGCCCGTGTACCCCTGGAACCAATTTAAAAGTGCCTACAGCCAGCCCAAGTTTGTTATGTTAGGCCTTGGAAGCCTGTCTGCGGTCACTCCTTCCACTAGACTTCCACTGACCAGACCACTGCTGCCCGTGTACCCCTGGAACCAATTTAAAAGTGCCTACAGCCAGCCCAAGTTTGTTATGTTAGGCCTTGGAAGCCTGTCTGCGGTCACTCCTTCCACTAGACTTCCACTGACCAGACCACTGCTGCCCGTGTACCCCTGGAACCAATTTAAAAGTGCCTACAGCCAGCCCAAGTTTGTTATGTTAGGCCTTCGAAGCCTGTCTGCGGTCACTCCTTCCACTAGACTTCCACTGACCATACACTGCTGCCCATGTACCCCTGGAACAAATTTAAAAGTGCCTACAGCCAGCCCAAGTTTGTTATGTTAGGCCTTCGAAGCCTGTCTGCGTCCCGTTCTTTCAACTACAACTACACTGACCAGGCCACTGATGGCCGTGTTCCCTTGGAACCAATTTTAACTTGCCTACAGCCAGCCCTATGTTATTATGTTAGGCCTTCGAAGCCTGTCTGCGGTCACTCCTTCCACTAGACTTCCACAGACCAGACCACTGCTGCCCGTGTACCCCTGGAACCAATTTAAAAGTGCCTACAGCCAGCCCAAGTTTGTTATGTTAGGCCTTGGAAGCCTGTCTGCGGTCACTCCTTCCACTAGACTTCCACTGACCAGACCACTGCTGCCCGTGTACCCCTGGAACCAATTTAAAAGTGCCTACAGCCAGCCCAAGTTTGTTATGTTAGGCCTTGGAAGCCTGTCTGCGGTCACTCCTTCCACTAGACTTCCACTGACCATACACTGCTGCCCATGTACCCCTGGAACAAATTTAAAAGTGCCTACAGCCAGCCCAAGTTTGTTATGTTAGGCCTTCGAAGCCTGTCTGCGTCCCGTTCTTTCAACTACAACTACACTGACCAGGCCACTGATGGCCGTGTTCCCTTGGAACCAATTTTAACTTGCCTACAGCCAGCCCTATGTTATTATGTTAGGCCTTCGAAGCCTGTCTGCGTCCCGTTCTTTCAACTACAACTACACTGACCAGGCCACTGATGGCCGTGTTCCCCTGGAACCAATTTTAACTTGCCTACAGCCAGCCCAATGTTAGGCCTTTGATGCCTGTCTGCCGTCAATCCTTCCACTAGGCCTCCACTGACCTGTCTATTGCTGCCCGTGTACCCCTTGAACCAACATCATTAAATATAAAAAAAATTAATTTGATTAAAAAAAATAAGATCGTGTTGAGATCTCAAATGCAGACATTTTAACAATCAAAACAAACACACAACAAATATCTGGAACTGTACTACAAAGGTCCAACAGCTACAATTTCTTTCTCCTGCAAGAAGTTAACTGAAAGTTTTTTGGAGTTGTTAACACAGATATGGCATCCACCGAGTGTTGTCCTGTCGCGTCTCCTTTAAATTATTTCCAATAAGATGTTAAACTATTAATTTAATAAAATCAATAATTAAAAAAATAATTGAGTAAGTCAAAAGCACATTGCAAATAAACATTAATTACAAATCAAGAAGCATGGCGCGTCCGAGGGTGAGTAGATACCGAATAAGAATATAATCACCCTCGGACGCGCAATGCTTATTTACAACAGCCTTCCTTCCTAAGAATCAGCCCTTCCGTGGTGTAGAGAGAGGTTGTGTTACACTCCAAGGTGTTCCCCAGGTTGCCTTTCCTGAGCTTCGATCTTCCGGCTCTCGTTTAGTAGCTGTTGGAAACTACGCTGCATTAGGCCTACTAATTGTGTATGGGTGAAACAGTGGCGCATCTGCGGTCCCTCCTTCCACTAGGCCTCCACTGACCTGTCTACTGCGGCCCGTGTACCCCTTGAACCAACCTAATAAAATATTTAAAAAATTAATTTGATTATAAAAAATAAGATCGTGTTGAGATCTCAAATGCAGACATTTTAACAATCAAAACAAACACACAACAAATATCTGGAACTGTACTACAAAGGTCCAACAGCTACAATTTCTTTCTCCTGCAAGAAGTTAACTGAAAGTTTTTTGGAGTTGTTAACACAGATATGGCATCCACCGAGTGTTGTCCTGTCGCGTCTCCTTTAAATTATTTCCAATAAGATGTTAAACTATTAATTTAATAAAATCAATAATTAAAAAAATAATTGAGTAAGTCAAAAGCACATTGCAAATAAACATTAATTACAAATCAAGAAGCATGGCGCGTCCGAGGGTGAGTAGATACCGAATAAGAATATAATCACCCTCGGACGCGCAATGCTTATTTACAACAGCCTTCCTTCCTAAGAATCAGCCCTTCCGTGGTGTAGAGAGAGGTTGTGTTACACTCCAAGGTGTTCCCCAGGTTGCCTTTCCTGAGCTTCGATCTTCCGGCTCTCGTTTAGTAGCTGTTGGAAACTACGCTGCATTAGGCCTACTAATTGTGTATGGGTGAAACAGTGGCGCATCTGCGGTCCCTCCTTCCACTAGGCCTCCACTGACCTGTCTACTGCGGCCCGTGTACCCCTTGAACCAACCTAATAAAATATTTAAAAAATTAATTTGATTATAAAAAATAAGATCGTGTTGAGATCTCAAATGCAGACATTTTAACAATCAAAACAAACACACAACAAATATCTGGAACTGTACTACAAAGGTCCAACAGCTACAATTTCTTTCTCCTGCAAGAAGTTAACTGAAAGTTTTTTGGAGTTGTTAACACAGATATGGCATCCACCGAGTGTTGTCCTGTCGCGTCTCCTTTAAATTATTTCCAATAAGATGTTAAACTATTAATTTAATAAAATCAATAATTAAAAAAATAATTGAGTAAGTCAAAAGCACATTGCAAATAAACATTAATTACAAATCAAGAAGCATGGCGCGTCCGAGGGTGAGTAGATACCGAATAAGAATATAATCACCCTCGGACGCGCAATGCTTATTTACAACAGCCTTCCTTCCTAAGAATCAGCCCTTCCGTGGTGTAGAGAGAGGTTGTGTTACACTCCAAGGTGTTCCCCAGGTTGCCTTTCCTGAGCTTCGATCTTCCGGCTCTCGTTTAGTAGCTGTTGGAAACTACGCTGCATTAGGCCTACTAATTGTGTATGGGGTGTAGAGACAGGTTGTGTTACACTCCAAGGTTTTCACCAGGTTGCCTTTCCTGAGCTTCGATCTTCATGCTCTCGTTTAGTAGGTGTCGGAAAGTAGGCTGCATTAGGCCTACAAATTGGGTATGGGGTGGAGAGAGATGGTGTGTTACACTCCAAGGTGTTCCCCAGGTTTCCTTGCCATTGCTTCGGTCTTCCGACTCTCGTTTAGTAGTTGTAGAAAAGTACACAGCATTAGGCCTACAAAATGGGTATGGGGTGGAGAGAGATGGTGTGTTACACTCCAAGGTGTTCCCCAGGTTGCCTTTCCTGAGCTTCGATCTTCATGCTCTCGTTTAGTAGGTGTTGGAAAGTAGGCTGCATTAGGCCTACAAATTGGGTATGGGGTGGAGAGAGATGGTGTGTTACACTCCAAGGTGTTCCCCAGGTTTCCTTGCCATTGCTTCGGTCTTCCGACTCTCGTTTAGTAGTTGTAGAAAAGTACACAGCATTAGGCCTACAAAATGGGTATGGGGTGGAGAGAGATGGTGTGTTACACTCCAAGGTGTTCCCCAGGTTGCCTTTCCTGAGCTTCGATCTTCATGCTCTCGTTTAGTAGGTGTCGGAAAGTAGGCTGCATTAGGCCTAAAAAATGGGGAATGGGGTGGAGAGAGATGGTGTGTTACACTCCAAGGTGTTCCCCAGGTTTCCTTGCCATTGCTTCGGTCTTCCGACTCTCGTTTAGTAGTTGTAGAAAAGTACACAGCATTAGGCCTACAAAATGGGTATGGGGTGGAGAGAGATGGTGTGTTACACTCCAAGGTGTTCCCCAGGTTGCCTTTCCTGAGCTTCGATCTTCATGCTCTCGTTTAGTAGGTGTCGGAAAGTAGGCTGCATTAGGCCTAAAAAATGGGGAATGGGGTGGAGAGAGATGGTGTGTTACACTCCAAGGTGTTCCCCAGGTTTCCTTGCCATTGCTTCGGTCTTCCGACTCTCGTTTAGTAGTTGTAGAAAAGTACACTGCATTAGGCCTAAAAAATGGGTATGGGGTGGAGAGAGATGGTGTGTTACACTCCAAGGTGTTCCCCAGGTTGCCTTTCCTGAGCTTCGATCTTCATGCTCTCGTTTAGTAGGTGTCGGAAAGTAGGCTGCATTAGGCCTACAAATTGGGTATGGGGTGGAGAGAGATGGTGTGTTACACTCCAAGGTGTTCCCCAGGTTTCCTTGCCATTGCTTCGGTCTTCCGACTCTCGTTTAGTAGTTGTAGAAAAGTACACAGCATTAGGCCTACAAAATGGGTATGGGGTGGAGAGAGATGGTGTGTTACACTCCAAGGTGTTCCCCAGGTTGCCTTTCCTGAGCTTCTATCTTCAGGCTCTCATTAAATTGTGGTTAAATGGAACAACTGCATTTGGTGTACTAGTTGGTTTGGGGCCTACTATCGGTGTCTGCCACTCCTTGCTGTTCTCCTGGTTTCCTGTCCTGAAATACCATTTTCAGCCTCTCGTTAAGTAGTTGTTAATGTTAGACTGCATTTGGCCTACTAGTTGGGTTGGGGCCTACTATCGGTGTCTGCCACTCCTTGCTGTTCTCCTCCACTGAACAAAGCTGTGCCGCCTGTTTACTACGGTTGCCAATTTTGAACTGCATTTCGACTACTTACTGATTTGGCCCTACTCTCTGTGTCAGCCTCTCATTCCAGTTGTCCTCCACTGCAATGCCCCCTGGTTATTCCTGTGTTACCAATTTTGAACTGCATTTAGCCCACTTTCTTCTTTGGGCCTATATCTGTGTTTCCACTTCATCGTGCCCATTGCCCAGCCAGTGATAGATGAGTCTGCTGGTACATTGACCCATAACGCAACATTCCCCGTGCACGCTACACAACAACATTGTGACCCTGCTGAAAGTCAGGTTGCTCTTCCCGCATACCATACCACCTTACACGGGGACAAAGAGGAAGGTGCAGATGAAAGTGCAGGTTCCTTCATCAGGTGGGGGGAGGAATACTAGTTGGCGACGTCACTGGCACAGGGCCTCTCATAGTACGCAAAAGTGTTGCTGCCGGTGGGAGGCGCCCCCGCCGTGCAAACACACCGCTGTACTTTGAGGGGCCCTGTGCCAGTGCCAATGCCAACGAGTGGGCCCCCCCTGCTTGCACAGGTTCACAGCACTTGCAAAGTTGAAATACTTACCTCTCCCTGCTCCACTGCCGTGACGTGGTCCAGATTTCCTGGGCCCACTAATTACTTGAACCAGCCCTACCCCCCACAACTTTAGCCAAATGACCCCCAATTTCAAATGCCTTCCAATTATTATAAGGTAAATTACGCTTGACAAGCTTCATTAAGAAGAATGGATGGTTTTGACATTAAAATGGGCACTCTAGGTGTTTTCCTGGCCCCCACTCACTGCCGACTATGCTGCCCCATTGACTTGCATTGGGTTTCATGTTTCGGTCGATCCCGACTTTACGTCATAATCGGCCGATTTCACTCGACCCGACTTTGGACATAGTCGGGTTTCGCAAAACCCGGCTCGACTCTAAAAAGGTCAAGGTCGCTCAACTCTAGTCATGATATCACACCTGAATCCCATGTCAGGAACATGTGCAAGCCTCATTTTACTTGGAAGCAGCCTCCTCAAAGGAAAGAGACAGGAGTGCCATTGACCAATCTGCACAAGCCTACACACTTCTTCGGAAAACTACACAACCAGGCAGAAGAATGTATCTTTTGCATGTTATGAGCAACAATGTAGTAATTACAGGATATGTCCCAGAGATTGTCGAGGTCTGTGGAGTGTATTACTCACGTGACAGGCAGTGCTACAGAGCTCAGGTAAAGGCTTAAGTGTGGCAATGACCATGTTATAATATGTGCAAGTCCGGGGTCAAACTTGCAAGTGCTATGCGAGAAACTCACAGAAGTCTCTCGCATCAAAGCCCGGCACTGCCGCCGGCACTTGGGACCGGAGCGTTCAGCTGCCTGTATTCTGTATTCCCATGCAGCTGAACACTCCAGTCCCGAGTGACGGCGGCAGTGTCGGGTATTGATGCGAGAGACGTGTGCAAGTTTCCTTCATTGCACTCACAAGTGTGACCCCGGCCTAAGGCTGCGGCCTGAATAAGTCTGTGGAGCATACTCAAAGTTTTAAAGAACCCACTCGGCAGTTGTTATTTGTGAGGGCTGAGTAAAACTCTGACGGTCATTGAGAAGCTGGAATTCAGACACTGCCCTCTGCTGCTCTCTAAGCCTTGCCAAAATATGAAAGGTCGAATTCCAGCATGTGGGCAGGTCACAAATCATTCGGTGATGAGGCAAATTAAAGTGCTACTGCAGTGAAGCCAGACTGGCAAAAGCCTGAGATGACTGTTGGAAATGGGGGCTGACACATGGTACCTTGGCAAGCAAGTCCGGAAAGTCAGGGTATGTTTTTAAAAGACACTGTACAACCAAATTCAGCATGTGGGCTGCTATGGACCTGGTGGTTAGGAGCACCCGGAACGACCTGATGGTTAAACTCACACAGGACAAGCTCTGGGAAGTGGGAGCTCTGCTGACCGCAACCCCTAATCCTATCACACAACTAGAAATAGCCGTGGAGCGTACCTAACACGACCTAGACGCCTCTTCACAGCCTAAGAGCTAACTAGCCCTAAAGATAGAAAATAAAGCCTACCTTGCCTCAGAGAAATTCCCCAAAGGAAAAGGCAGCCCCCCACATATATTGACTGTGAGTTAAGATGAAAATCACAAACACAGAAATGAAACAGGTTTCAGCAAAGGGAGGCCAGACTTACTAAACAGACTGAGGATAGGAAAGGTAACTTTGCGGTCAGCACAAAAAACTACAAAAGACCACGCAGAGTGTGCAAAAAGACCTCCGCACCGACTCACGGTGCGGAGGTGCCACTCTGCATACCAGAGCTTCCAGCTAGCAAGACAAAATCATGATAGCCAACTGGACAAGGAAGCAATGAATAAATAATTAACTAGCAGGGACTTAGCTTCTGCTGGAGTAGACAGGTCACCAGAAAGATCCAAGAGCGAACTGAACCAGTACAAGAACATTGAAAGCTGGTATGGAGTAACGATCTGAGTGGAGTTAAATAGAACAGCCAGCCAAAGAATAAACTACGTCACCTGTGGAAGGAACCTCAGAAGCAGCAGCTCCACTCACAGCCACCAGAGGGAGTCCATGGACAGAACTCGCCGAAGTACCATTCATGACCACAGGAGGGAGTTTGAAAACAGAATTCACAACAGTGGGCCATGTATGGAATGTGTACCAGCTTGCAGGACTTTAAAGCTGACACCAAGTTATGCCCATTATCATACACAACCAGACATGGCTAGAGGTTCAGCGGGGAGAGCCACTGATCAGTCTGATATTTTATCCCTTTCAAAAGCTCTGCTGTGTTGTGAGCTTTATTACCTAAACAGATGAGCTTCAGCAGAGCATGCTGCCACTTCACCATGGCAGTGCTGTAGACCTCCAAGCTGTGGAATAATGGGGTGGCAAGTTTTGATGAGGAGGAGGAGAGACAGGAACAGGAATACAAGAAGACTGAACCCTTGTGGAAGTTGGGCCCGCTGTTCTTGGTGTGGGTAAGATGTGTAATGTCCAAGCCTCTGACTCTGTCCTAGACTCCGCCAGACTCACCCAGACTCACCCAGTGTGCTGTCAGGGAAATGTAGCATCCTTATCCACAAGAGCTTGTCCACGTATCTGTGGTTAGATGGACATTCCTGTGACTGTGTTGACCAGAGCATAGCTGATATTGTGTAAAAGATGCCTATGTAACATGAGGACGGCACCAAGAGGTTGTGGAAAGACTCAGTTCCCACAAGCAGAAATGGCAACATTTTTAGGGCTAGTAATCTGGCAATGTGTTTAGCAATATGGCCTGTGGGTGGATATTTCTGCTTCCTGTGAAACATCTGGGGCAGGGCTGAATGCTGCACTAGGACAACAAACTGAACGTGGTTGCTGACTGTTGGGTCTGTGCAATCACAGGATGTGGGCAGGAGGCATCAGCACCTGTTTCCTGGACAGCAGATTGGGAAGGCTGTAACACATAAGAAGGGGCAGTGGTTTCACCCTCAGACACAGATTTTGTACCCAGACGTTTCCCCTACCTACTAGGGTGCTTGGCTGCCATGTTCTTCTACATGCTGGTAGTGCTCAGTGCTCATCAGTGTTTCAATGTTCTTGCCTCTTCTCAGCTTAGTATGGTGGCAGATGCTGCAAATTGCAATTGTTTTTTCTGAAGAACTTTCAGAAAAAACTGCCATACAGGGGAACAACGCACCCTTGGCCTGTTATCTAGCCAAGTAGGAAGGCTTTGTCGAACAGTTGACTGAGTTCTCCCTCTGTTCAAACCACTACCTCTTCTTGCCTGTTTTCATGCTGTGGATCCATCCCTCTTTGCACTGCTATGCTCACTAGGTCTGACACTGTGCCAGGTTGGATCAGTGGCCTCGTCATTGACCACATCTTTTTCCAATTCATCAATCTTATCCTCCTTCTGAATTGTGATTTTAGGCTGACCTGATGGCAACTGTGCGTCATGATTATCCTCCATCTCTTCAGACATGAATTGACCTTCCCCAACATGGCTTTCTTCTACGCATGGGTGCTCAAATGTTTGTGCATCAGTGCACTCCACCTTCGTCTTACCCTCTTTAATGGTGCACATTGACTGGCCTGAATAATTAAAAGGGAATGTAAACAGTTCCTTGGAGTGGTCAGCGTTGGGGCTCACAAGTCTCCTGGACTCTTGACGGGGAGAGAAAGGAGGACCAGGTTGAGGATTCTGAGGCCAAGCCTCTTGGCTACTGGGACTGAACTGTGTGGACAACTTGGTGATGCTGCATGTCAACAGACTTGAGCCTTTGTCTGCCATCTGACCCACAACGTCCTTGCACTTGTCTGGGTTCAACAGTGGTGTAGTGAGCTGACTGAAATCTGACAGGAAGCTAGAACGAGATACAGTCACCTTCTGATCTGTCACACAGCCTTGGCGGGCACCACCACATCCATGTCCACATTAATTAAAGCCACACTTTCCCATATTGAATGCATTATAAAAAAAAAAACATTTCTTGGCTTTTTTTTCACTAGTACCCTCACAGAGGTGTTCTTTACAAATTCTCTCTATCTAGCAATGTGTGGGTATTTTTTTCAGATATCCGCTGTATTACACATAGTTACATAGTTATTAAGGTTGAAGGAAGACTATATGTCCATCTAGTTCAACCCATAGCCTAACCTAACATGCCCTAACATGTTGATCCAGAGGAAGGCAAAAAAAACCCAAGTGGCAAAGAGTAAGCTCCACATTTGGGAAAAAAATTCCTTCCCGACTCCACATACGGCAATCAGACTAGTTCCCTGGATCAGAGCGCTATCAAGGAATCTAGTGTATATACCCTGTAACATTATACTTTTCCAGAAAGGTATCCAGTCCCCTCTTAAATTTAAGTAATGAATCACTCATTACAACATTATACGGCAGAGAGTTCCATAGTCTCACTGCTCTTACAGTAAAGAATCCGCGTCTGTTATTATGCTTAAACCTTTTTTCCTCCAAACGCAGAGGATGCCCCCTTGTCCCTGTTTCAGGTCTATGATTAAAAAGATCATCAGAAAGGTCTTTGTACTGTCCCCTCATATATTTATACATTAAAATAAGATCACCCCTTAGTCTTCGTTTTTCCAAACTAAATAGCCCCAAGTGTAATAACCTATCTTGGTATTGCAGACCCCCCAGTCCTCTAATAACCTTGGTCGCTCTTCTCTGCACCCGCTCCAGTTCAGCTATGTCTTTCTTAAACACCGGAGACCAGAACTGTGCACAGTATTCTAAGTGTGGTCGAACTAGTGACTTGTATAGAGGTAAAATTATATTCTCCTCATGAGCATCTATGCCTCTTTTAATGCATCCCATTATTTTATTTGCCTTTGTAGCAGCTGCCTGACACTGGCCCCTGAATATGAGTTTGTCATCCACCCATACACCCAGGTCTTTTTCATTGACGGTTTTGCCCAGAGTTTTAGAATTAAGCACATAATTATACATCTTATTACTTCTACCCAAGTGCATGACCTTACATTTATCCCCATTAAAGCTCATTTGCCATTTATCAGCCCAAGCTTCTAGTTTACATAAATCATCCTGTAATATAAAATTGTCCTCCTCTGTATTGATTACCCTGCAGAGTTTAGTGTCATCTGCAAATATTGAAATTCTACTCTGAATGCCCCCTACAAGGTCATTAATAAATATGTTAAAAAGAAGAGGGCCCAATACTGACCCCTGTGGTACCCCACTGCTAACCGCTACCCAGTCCGAGTGTGCTCCATTAATAACCACCCTTTGTTTCCTATCCCTGAGCCAGCTCTCAACCCACTTGCACATATTTTCCCCTACCCCCATTATTCTCATTTTATGTATCAACCTTTTGTGTGGCACCGTATCAAAATCTTTTGAAAAGTCCATATACACTACATCCACTGGGTTCCCTTGGTCCAATCCGGAACTTACCTCTTCATAGAAACTGATCAAATTAGTCTGACATGAACGGTCCCTAGTAAACCCGTGCTGATACTGGGTCATGAGGTTATTCCTCTTCAGATACTCCAGTATAGCATCCCTTAGAATGCCCTCCAGGATTTTACCCACAGTAGAGGTTAAGCTTACTGGCCTATAATTTCCGAGTTCAGTTTTTGTTCCCTTTTTGAATATTGGCACCACATTTGCTATACGCCAGTCCTGTGGCACAGACCCTGTTATTATGGAATCTTTAAAGATTAAAAATAATGGTCTATCAATGACTGTACTTAATTCCTGCAGTACTCGAGGGTCTATCCCATCCGGGCCCGGAGATTTGTCAATTTTAGTGATTTTTAGACGCCGCCGCACTTCCTGCTGGGTTAAGCAGGTGACATTTAATTGGGAATTTTTATCACTAGACATTTTGTCTGCCATGGGATTTTCTTGTGTAAATACTGATGAAAAAAAGTCATTTAGCATATTGGCTTTTTCCTCATCCTCATCCACCATCTCACCCAGACTATTTTTAAGGGGGCCAACACTATCATTTTTTAGTTTCTTACTATTTATGTAGTGAAAGAATATTTTAGGATTATTTTTACTCTCTCTGGCAATGAGTCTCTCTGTCTCAATCTTTGCTGCCTTAATTTGCTTTTTACAGAATTTATTTAATTTTCTGTATTTATTTAATGCCTCCTCACTACCTACTTCCTTTAATTCTCTAAATGCTTTCTTTTTGTCACTTATTGCGCCCCTTACATCTCTATTCAGCCATATTGGTTTCCTCCTATTTCTAGTATGTTTATTCCCATACGGTATATACTGTGCACAGGTCCTATCCAGGATGCTAATAAACGTCTCCCATTTTCTTTGTGTATTTTTGTGTCTCAGGATATTGTCCCAGTTAATTGCACCAAGATCCTCTCTCATCCATTGGAAATTTGCCCTCCTGAAGTTTAGTGTCCTTGTAACACCTCTACTACACATCTTTTTAAAGGATACATGAAAACTTATTATTTTGTGATCGCTATTTCCCAAGTGACCCCCAACCCTTATATTTGATATGCGGTCTGTCCTGTTGGTTAATATTAGGTCTAGCAGTGCCCCCTTTCTTGTTGGGTCCTGAACCAGTTGTGAAAGGTAATTGTCTCTCATAGTTGTCAAAAACCGATTACCTTTGCTGGAACTGCAGGTTTCTATTCCCCAATCTATTTCAGGGTAGTTGTAAAAAGTTGTATTACACATGGCAACAGCAGATTCAGGAAAATTACAGTTAAATAGTCACGTTTGCATATCTTTGCAGGCTTCCCACCAATCACACAACTGCTAGATAGAGATACGCTATTTAAGCAATGGAAAATTAGTTTTTTTATATCACCTTTATGACACACACCAACAGCAGAGTAAGAAAAATGTATTTAACCAATAGAAAATTTGTATTTTTTTATATTGCTTTTTTGCACGTGCCAACAGCAGAGTAAGGAAAATTATTGTCACTGGTAAATAGTGACATTTGCGTAGTTCAGCAGGTATTGCGTCAGTCACACAACTGCTAGATAAATATTAGCTATTTCAGCAATAGGCGAGGAATATTATTTAGCAATTAGCTTTTAAAAAAGATTTTTACTATATGCTGGCACTGCCGAATATTATTTAGGTGTAAAAAAAAATTATATGCAGGTACAGAAGAATATTATGTAGCTCCAAAAATATTTGTTTAGTATATGATGGTAATAAGACATATTATTTGGCTCTAAAATGAGCTGCTTTTGTGTATTATGTTAGTGGATGAAACCCTGCTTATCTCTCCCTAATTCCACAGTGTGTTCCTACACTTTACCACACAATGCAAACTAGCAGAGATCTGCAGCATGTACTTGCAATGATAACACCCGGGTGCCTGCCTTTCCCTCATAGTAAATCTCTCCCTACGCTATGTCCACCTAACAGAGAGCTACGCTTCACTCTCAGTAGCTCTTAAAAGAGCTTTTTGTAATCACAAACTCTCTATATGATACTTTCACCCTCCCTATTCTCACACTGCGATCACACTCCGCTGTTTCCGGCTGTAATGTGCGCAAGAAGACGCCAGCAGGAATTAAATATTCCGTATGATGCTGTAAGGCCAGCTAATCACAGTAATGCCACACCAAAGATGGTGCCGGCATTACTGTGATTGGCAAGCAAGCCCAACATTCATTCGCTGCAAATAAAGTACTAAACATGGGGGGCAGGTCGCTTGAATATACTGAGGCAAATAGTAAATTGCTCGCTGAGTAACGAATAGCCCGGATAGCGTACTATTCATGTGAGCATCGAATAGTGACAAATGTATTTGCTCATCACTATTAAACACAATGTCATATTTGAACACAAGAGCATAGTTTGGTGCTTTTCTGCCTTTATCTGTACAGCTTATCCCCATTGAATATGTGCTCCATGGAAAATGCTATGTCTTGTGAGCTGTATGCTTGCCTTGAACAGCCATTAAAGGGTGATATATGTCAGCACTCGATGTCAGTGAAGCATGTTTTGAAGCCCAGGAAATGGATCTAAATGTGCAGCTTGAAACACTTAGTAGCATTGCAAACCTGGAGAGGTTTTTTAAGAGCTCACTGAGCTTGCGCTGGCTGGGGCCACTAATGTGGAGGAGGGTGGATGTGGGGAAGATCAGGACAGAGAAGTACATAGCTGGGTTACTGTTGCAAGAAGGGGTAGGGGGAAAAGTGCCAGGCGGCTCCTAGCAACCAGGAAAATGATTGCTGTGGGAAGAAGGGACATAGAAGTGCAGCAAAGGCCAGATAGATGTTGATGGTAGGGAATTCTATAATTAGGCTGACAGTC
Source organism: Ranitomeya imitator (assembly GCF_032444005.1). Taxonomy (NCBI): domain Eukaryota; kingdom Metazoa; phylum Chordata; class Amphibia; order Anura; family Dendrobatidae; genus Ranitomeya; species Ranitomeya imitator. The sequence continues at coordinate 63,902,986 of NC_091288.1, forward strand.
AGAATCATCTGCCACCGAGATCGTGAATGCCAAACGGTGTGTTGTCCTCCGGGTGCTCGGGTTCAGCATATTGCGGATCGGGTAGACAGATTGCTGGGAGTGGCTGGGAAAAACCCAGCAGCCATGGTACACATCGGTACCCATGACAAAGTTAGAGGAAGGTGTAAGGTCATTAAAAATTATTACAGGGAACTAGAAGAGAAGCTGAAGGCCTGGACCTTCAAGGTGATGTTTTCAGAAATAATGCCGGTGCCACGAGTGTCACTAGAAAGACAGCGGGAGTTTAGGGAGATAAATAAGCGGCTTAGAAATTGGGGCAAGAAGGAAGGGTTTGGGTTTATAGAGAACTGGGCCGACTTCTCTGTCGGCTCCAGATTCTACAGTAGGTACGGGTTGCATCTCAATGGGGAGGATGCAGCTGTGCTTGGGGAAAAAATTGTGAGATGGATGGATGAACTTTTAAACTAGGATCTGTGGAAGGGAGGGCAGATGTGCTAAAAAGGGTAGAGTAGATAGAGAGTATGACAGTTGGGATCATTGAGGATTTGTTGGGGTCTGGGACATACAAGGAACATAGGAAGATGAGAAGGAGTAATAAATGTGCTAATTGTATTAAATGTTTACTGGCAAATGAAAGAAGTCTTGCAAACAAAATGAATCAACTGGAGACTCTTATGTCAGCAACAGAATACGATATGGTGGGTATTACGGAGACCGGGCTGGACAAATGCCATGACTGTATGACAAGTAGATTAGGGAGACAAAAAGCGCATATAGGGTCTTATCCTCAGATTAAGTGCAGTTTTTAACAGGGAGCTGCTCACCTGATGGTATAAAGCAAGAGCATGTGTATATTGGCTGCTGCAGATCCACGGGCCACCTACGCGACCTTCTCTGAGATGTTGTGCAGGAAAGTTTGTGGATTAAATCCGCACTGCCACAATAATACAGATTCGAATGTAATGAAAAACTCTGGTGGTTTATTCAAAGCGTTTCAAGGTCTGTCTGACCTCTTCATCAGGAAAATACCACAAAGACTAACAGAACTGTTGACGTTACACTGCTTAAATACACTCAAATTTCATAAACAGGCGTGAAAAGGACCTCCTGACATGTGACATCCAATGTCAGAGCTCCTGGAGACAATAATAATTAGTTACATTAATACAAAATTATTTCAAATGGAGTACATACAGAAATTCTTTATCAGCCCAATAGATATTCTATTCATTTTCAGGTATAAGGTACCCATCTAAGGACGTAACTTCATTCTTAACCAGCCTTCTAGCTTTCTGCACCACAAATTCAATCAGGCATTTTTGCTGGTGCAGTGTATATATATGTCTGAATAAGTTCCACCATTCTCTTAGTAAAAATGAAGAATGTATATACTGCACCAGCAAAAATGCCTAATTGAATTTGTGGCGCAGATAGCTGGAAGGCTTGTTGAGAATGAAGTTGCGTCCTCAGGTGGGTTCTCTTCCCATATGTTTTTTTCCAATACAAATTTTGAAAAATGTGTTCTCTCTTCCCATTTTTTTCTTTTGTTCCTTTTAAACCTGAAAATGAATAGAATATCTATTAGGCTGATTAAGAATTTCTATATGTACTCAATTTGAAAGAATTTCATATTAATTTAACTAATTATTATTGTCTCCAGGAGCTCTGACATTGGATGTCACATGTCAGGAGGTCCTTTTCGTGCCTGGTTTTGAAATTTGAGTGTATTTAAACAGTATAACGTCAACAGTTCTGTATGTGTTTGTGGTATTTTCCTGATGAAGAGGTCATACAGACCTTGAAACGCGTTGAATAAACCACCAGAGTTTTTCAATACGTTCGAATCTGTATTATTGTTTCAGCACGGATTTAATCCACAAACTTTCCTGCACAACGTCTATGACTGTATGACAAACATAGTGGGTTACTCTGCATTTAGAAAGGACAAGAAAGTCAGAAAAGGTGGAGGATCTGTATTTTTATTAAATCTAACTTAGGACAAGTGATCAATGATGACACTGGGGGGAACTGTGACAATGTAGAGTCAATATAGGTAAATGTACATGGGGATGGCAATAATGGAAAGCTGCTAATTAGAGTTTGCAACAAGCCTTATAATATAGCTGAACAGGTAGAGGAGGGATTGATGCAGAAAATTAAAAAGGCAACAAATAATAATAGGGTCACTTTTATGGGGGATTTTAACTATAAATACATTCAATAGGACATAGAATCTTCTAGTTGTGCTAAAAGATGCAAGTTCTTATCCACAATTCAGGACAATACCTCTCTCAGCTGGTAGATGAACCGACCAGGGGAGGTAATCTCTTGGGTCTGGTTCTGTCAAATAAACCAGATACAATTTCAGATCTACAGGTCAGGGAGCATTTGAGATGCAGTTACCATAATATGGTAAGTTTCAAAGTAATTTTCAATCAAACATTCAAAAGGGGAAATGCAAAAACCTGGAACTTTAGAAGAGCTGATTTCAACAAATTAAGAGAAGAGCTTAATTGTAATTGACTGGGACCATCTCATGGTAACTGGGGATATCGACCATAAATGGGGCATATTTAAGGATGTACTACTGGAATCCGGTAGAAAACTTATACACTCTGGAAATAAAATGTCCAGGAATAAAAAGAAACCATTACTGATAAATAAGACACCACAAAGTTTACTCAGACTAAAACAAAGAGCATTCAAAATCCTGAAGGCTGAGAATACAGAAATAGCATTTCAGCAGTATAAAGATCTAAGTAATGCAAAAAATAAATCAAGCTAGCAAAGTTATTCACAGAGGGACAAATTGCCAAAATAAAAAAAATCCCAAATTCTTTTATAAATACATAAATGCAAAAAAGAAAAAAAAAGATGGTATAGTCCTGTTAAAAGACTATAATAAGATAATAATAGAGGACAATGAAAAAGCTGAGATTTTAAACAGGCACTTTTCATCCGTGTTCACCAATGAACTAACTGATATAATTAGTTTAACACAAGAAAAAAGTACGCCTGCGTCTGAGCAAATTAAACATTGACAAATCCCCTGGCCCAGATGGCATTCATCCACAGATACTGAGGGAATTGAGCTCAGTAATTAACAGATCACTGTATCTTATGTTATTAGACTCACTTGTAACAGGGGTGGTGCCACGGGATTGTAGGATGGCCGATGTGGTACTGATAAGGACTTGGGTATTCTGGTTACAAGTAAGATGATCAGCAGTACTTAATGTCAAGCAGCTGCCACAAAAAGCAAACTGTGGTCAGTACAAAGAACTGGCGCATGACTTATACCTTCCAAGGACCATACTAAGGACCATGATGGGTGGATGAAAGGTGATTCCGACATCTAAATAGGAAAGGGCTCTTTACAGTTGGAGCAGTCAGAATGTGGAATGCCCTACCACAAAAGGTACTAATGGCAGACATTCTAAAAGCTTTAAAAAAAGGGCTGGATGATTTCAATATACATATCATTGTGGGTTTTAGTTAAATTAGTGACAAAAAAACCAATTGCTGGAGAAAGGTTAAAGTTGATGGACCCAGTTCTTTTTTCAACCTATGTAACTATGTAACACCTTTTCTGGGGATGCTTTTCTTTGCAGCAAGTACTTTACTTGGAAATGACTGCTCTTGCACAATTATAAGAGCATCAATGAAGGCAGAGCTTTGTTCTTCTTCTGACAAGCCTCTAAGGCTGCTTTCACACATCAGTTTTTTGCCATCAGTCACAATCCGTCAAATGTTGAAAAAACTGGATTCATCACAGATTGTGAAAAATTGATGCGACAGATCCATTTTTTTCACCGGATCCGACTAGCTGATCCAGCTATTTGGATCTTAAAAAAATCAGAACATGCTCAGTTAAAAAAACGGAATCGATCGCCAGATTCCTTCATTTGACAGATCTGGCGCCATAGGCTCCCATTCTAGCAAACGACGAATGGCGACGGATTCATCGCTGTCCATTTTTTCGACGGACACAAAAAATGTTACTATGTCCATTTCTCCAGCCGCTGGATAAACAATTTTCGGCGGATCCAGTGAACGACGGATGAAACGTAAGGCCATCCATCGTAATCCATCGCTAATACAGACAATGAGAAATAAACTGATCTGGCAGCAGCAATCGCCAGATCTGTTTTTTTTCAAAATTCGCCGGAATGAGACTGACGGCAAAAGACTGATGCGTGAAAGGGGCCTAAAAAGCAAATTTTTTTACTACTCTCTCCTGGTATTCCAGGTATGTTCCCTGGTGACCTATGTCCCTTCAAATGACAAAGGAATTGTGCGTTGCTGTTAAAAGATTTAAATTTTAGAAAATATTTCAGTTATAAAATTAATTAAATGTTTTGTGACACTGAGTCACTTCTCATGGACAAGCTGTGAGGTGTGGACGTCAAGGAGTCCAAGGTCAAAAGCCTGAAGAGTATATCAAAGACAAAGGGATAAGACAAATGAATAGTCAGAGGCAAAGGCCAGGGTCACATAACTAAGGTTAGAGTGTTTGAAAGGCAAAATGGTAATACAAACAAGTACTCAAAAGACAAATCCAAGGTCCAGTAACGAAGAGCAGAAGAACAGAATACAGAGCACAGAGCAAACACACCACTGAGTAGGGCTACAACTGGAAAAGGTCTGACCACTGCCAGACAGCTAAATAGCCAGTCAATCACTCTGAACAGGTGACACCTGGAGGAAACCCCACAAGCCCAGCCAGATTGAGCAGCTGGGCTGTCATTCACAATACTGTCACCCCAGAATGCTCTTCTTCCTATAGGGTGGATGAGCTGTCACTCACAGTGTTCTTAGGCTTTTCTAATTATAAAAAGTCTATCAAATTTGGTGTCATCCAGAGGTGCATTGGAAGTTATCATTGTAATGGATATATTTTTGGATGGCCTCAAAATGTACATTAGGCATTTTATTGCAGTATAAAAGAATAGACATTTTCAGTGGAAACTTATTTTTTTTTTTTTTTTTTTAGTAAGGTCAATATTCAGCAACTCCCAATATTGTTTCATTTCAGCAGGGTATGTGGGCATTCATAAGGCACTTGCAAAAATAGAATTGGGATTCACCTAAATAAATTTCTGGAATTAGAGGCTAGTTTGATTAACAATTACTGGGATCAGCTCATCATAAAAAATAATTCTAAAATTTCAGTTTCTTCCAAGTGGTTGTCTGTACATGGACTCCAATGGATGCAGTAAACTCTGGTATTTGGGAAGTGAGACTCACTAGTTGACCCTGGGAAGGTTTTTTCTTTACAATAGCCTGGAGGTGGGAATTAGTATAAAATGGAACCTGTCTAATCTTAAAGCAGCATGATATGAAGCAGAAGGAACTGAGCAGATTGCTATATAATTTTGTGGGAAAATATTCATTATAAAATGTGCATTATATATTTAAACCTCTGCTCTTTCTGGGATTTTTGGTCCAGAGGGCGGTTTTACAAGTGACTGACAACTTTATGTGTACAAAGGGCATACAGAGATGTCTGTCAATCACTGATAGGACCGCACACTGGACCGAAAATCCCAGAAAGAGCTGAGGTTTAAATAATTAAAACAGAGGTTATGCTGAATCTTTTCTCGCAAAACTATAAAGCAATATATGCTGACCCTTGCTCTATAACATGATGGCTGCAGATTGCACTGGATTTTCATGGTGACAGATTCAATTTAATGAAAAGGAATGACGTCTTCAAAGGGATTGAACAGGGTTAGAAAGACATGGCTATTTTCATCCACAATCAGTGAGTTACCTATCACTCTCACCCCCATTTGCTTTAATAGAACATTGCCATGCAGTGCCAACTCGTGTGTATGTGTGCCACTGTTCCTAGAAAAAAGCATTTTTTTCTAAGGTCTCATTCAGACGTCAATTTTTTTGATGTGAGAGAAAAATGGAACAAGTTTCTTCAGTGTTTGTCATCTGAGTTCTATTAAACTTTGGTCCCAGTTTCATCAGTTGAGAAAAAAAAATACTCCACCTTCTCCTATCAGTCAGTGAAAAACTGATGAAATATCAATGAATCCTATTTCTGTATAACTCTTGTAATAGAGGCACACACTACTGAAAAGGAGAATGGAAGAATCCACCAGTTAATACAGTCATATATTTCCAGAAGAAGTAAAACTGGCAATGGTATAAAGCAGAGTTCAAAGAAAAGATGCTCCCGTATTGTTATTCTATGTAGAATACAAGTATTTAGTAAAACAGTTGTTTGATGAATGGTCTGAAATGTATAAAGAGGATTGAAATGCTTAATTCAATAGCTTAACTTCATATTATACTTACTTTTTCTTTCAAGTAGGATAAAACCATATTGACAATTTCATTTGAGACTGGGATCATATACTTTTGATAAATCAATGAAAATGCCATGTTCTTGTACAAGTTGACTGCCATGATAATCTGTGCTTGATTTTGTTGCTGCTAATTCTGGTGAAAAAAATCTGTCAAATGAGGTGTAACATTTATTGCAGTTGATAATGTTGACCATTTCACAATATTTTTCTTTCTGTGTAAAAATAGAATATGGTAAATAACAAAAAGTACCGTACATAGGGTTCAAAGAGCATGAGATAACAAAGAATCAGCGTGTATGCAAAACATACAATAAGTGCCAAAAATGAAAATTTTAAGTTTATTGCTGAAATGTGAGTGAACCATGGGAAGAAATAAGGATGTCAGTTGTCCCAACAAACATACTTAGGCTATGTTCACATACTGCGCATTGCTGCTCTCTGCAGTAAATTCACAAGTGGAGATGAGCAAATTTGTTCGTATTTGGTTCCGAATACGATCGGCATCGAATATTGTTTCTGCAATATTCTTCAAACACAGCCGAATGTCATTAGAGTAAATGGGAGTAGAAATTGCCGAATATTTTCGAAACTGATCATCAAACATACATTCGGCACAAATAGTGTTCAAATATGGCACAAATACGTCAAAATCAGATTTGGGGACAAAAAATCAACAAAGTTGCTCCTCTCTATTCACATGTATTCACAGTGCCTTTAACTATTTTACAACAACACACATATACTGTAGGTACGTCATAGGTAGTTTACTCCCCTTTGATACGAGCTCCGGCACTGAGCCCACACTTTTCCTGGCATTTGATCAACTGTCATGTGCCTTTAACATCCAAGGGATGAATCGCGCTACACTCGACAGCAGTGTGTAACTCAAGCATGCTAGAAGGGCATCATAAAACCTGACCATCAGTGCCCCTGTTATGTGATCATGGGGTGCTGATGTGTTGGTTTGACAGCAGGAGGTTCAGCAGGAGGTGATGATTTTTTTGCTACACATATCTGGGCTTAAGCCCTGCTATGTGCAGCACAAGCAATCGGAAGATAGCAGCTTCAGGTCTCCCAAGGGAACTATTGAAACAAGTAAAAAGTTAAAAGAAAGTTTCAAAAAATATTAAAAAACAAAAAAAAATAAGAAGTTCAAATCACACCCCTTTTACCCCATTCAAAATAAAACAATAGCTAAATAAAAATTAGACGTTTGGCATCACTATGTTCAGGAAATTCAAAAATACAAAAATAGGAAACAAAATCCTATATGATGGAAGAGTAATAGGGGTGACACAAATAACATGAGACTATCAGATGTGTTTCAAATTCAAGTGTGTTCTTAGACTTGGTTTAGGCCACTTCATTCTTGTATAGTTGGTTGTGAAAGTATTTGCCCCCTTTGGCTTTCTACCTATTTTGTTACATTATAACTTGTGTTTAAATATTTTTGTAATTCAATTTATGCGTGATGCATCCGCAATAAATAGTCTAAGTTTGTGAAGTGAGAGACATATAGGCATACATTCAATTTTTGGGATCAAATAACTAAAAATTGGCATGTAGATATGTATTCATCCCCTTTGCGATGAAGCCCCTAAAAATTTCTTGTGCAAGCAATTACCTTCATAAGTCACATGCTTAGTGAAAATAAGTTCACCTGAGTGCAATCTAAGTGTCACTATTCGTTATTTGCTTCACAATACAAAGAAACAGAATGTTCACAGTTGTATGCATCTTCTTTACATGAACTGATGCAAACCCTCAAAATAAACAATGAAATTCCAGGTTATGAGGTAGCAAAACACAAAAAATGCCAAGGAGAGGAGGGTGAATACTTTTGCAAGCCAATGTATATGTAAGCATTTGACTGAATGCAATGCATAGGCAAACACAAAGCGGAAGTAACCAGTTAAACTATTTATTTCCCTGATATGGCAGAAATTATGGTAAATATTTCAACAGCATGTAATGCCAAACAGGATGATTACAGCATGAAATATGCAATAACAAATGTACAAAGAATCCTCAGGCTCACTGTAGCTGCAATGGCAGTCTCTGGTTATACATTCTTATAACTTCTGACAAAGGGGATAATGCCGGTACTAGAGAAAGTCACTGTATTAACGCTTCTTCTAACACAGTGGGTCTCCAGTTCTTCCTGCTAGGCTGCAAGTCCTCCTGACAAAATCTAACAAAGCTCGCTGGGCTACCTTTGCTTCAATAGGTCCCTCCCCTGTCTTTTGTACTAGACCAATAGTTCATTACTGCAGGTGTTCAGCCCCGAGCAGTGTCTATTCTCAGATCTTCAGATCTTGACCGATGGACTAGGTCTCTTGTAACCGGTGAGATGAAGGCAAGGTCTCTGTTCTTGAAGGGCATAATCTTGACTACAGGTCTTGACTGATGCATGTTGGGTTTTCGGAACTTGACCGGCGTCGTCTGGAATCTGGAACTTGCTTGGTGTAGATCGGGCCTTGATCATTGTTGTGTGGATTCCTCAGCTTCTTCCTGGATACACGTTTTGCCCATTCCTTTACTTTGCGCCAAATCTTCTTCCGCTTTGGCACACTGGCCTTTTATATTGAGGAACTGGCTGGGTGCTCCTTTAAAACTCTTCCTCTTTGAAGTTCTACCTCTTCTGGTTGGCTCCAGAGGGTCTCGCAGCTTCTTACATTCTTCCTCCATTTTTCTTGCCAATTCTCAGGTGGGGAGAATCCCAAAATGCCTTGAGTTTACCTAAGGATAGCCCAATTTCTGTCAAAAGTTGTGCACACTCCTGGGTTTTCTGCTCAATCTTTTCCCAAATGAATTCATCCTGTGCGCACTGATTTTGGGAATGCCAGTGTTGGCGCGTTCTGTTCTCCACGGTTCCTCTTGTAAGGCTGTCTCCTGAACCTCTGGAGTTTCAATCGCTTGGTTATACTGATCATCCTCTGACCCATCCTTCAGCCCTTCTGAAGGCGATGCGGCCATCTCTTCTAGCCTCACAGGCACAGCAGCCTAGTCTTCCTTATCACTGATAGCTCTTCCCTGGGTAGTATCATGCGGTTTCTCTAGGTGCCTCATACCTGCAACCTCCTCGACTTCAGAAGACCATGAATGGATCATATTATGATGCAGTACTCAAATTAGAGTCTCTTCATTTTCACCAGGCCAAACTTTGTAGACTGAGTTATTAGGGTGGACTCTCCTTACCACTCGATGGGGTACTGCCTCCCAGCGGTAGTCTAGTTTGTTCTTGGGCCATTTGGCCCATACCAGCCCACAGTTTCCAAGCCGGAGCAGCTATACTTGTGTTGGTGACCTTTCCGAATGCTCCTCTTTTTGGATCTTCTGCTCATCAGCCACCTTAACTATTTCCTGGATAACACTGGTCTGCAAAAAAAAAAAAATTTTCTGGCATGGACTTTAAGAACAGTTTTAGACTAATTTGAATTCAAATCTGATCTTATAATTTCTCTATCACATCACGTTTTTGCGCTATAAGTATATAGCCCATTTTCATGAATTCCATGATAAATATAAGTAGTCTATGAAAAGTGCCGGTTTACACGGTTCACTAACGTAAATTTAGTTTTCATTTAGTCTCCCAATAAATGTGAGAATAGCTTTGTTTTCTTTGAACATGCATAATTCCCATTTGTGATGATAACACCCTTGTTTTCTGTGCTACTGGGACAGTAGAGCTACAGCAGAGCATTGGGTGAAAACTGAATGGCCTCAGCGACAGAGTTTGGCATCTGGCGATAACAATGTCACCCATGATCCTCTAGTGGATAGGAAGGACATTGTCTTTCCTCCCTTACACATAAAACTTGGATTGATGAAGCAGTTCGTCAAAACTCTCAATCACAGTGGAGAATGCTTTAACTATATATGTTCAACGTTTCCTGGTCTTAGTGAAGAGAAGAAAAAGGCTGGAATATTTGATGGACCTCAAATAAGAACACTCATGAGAGACGCAAATTTTATCACATCAATGAATGAGACAGAAGAAAGAGCTTGGAATGTATTTTGTAATGTGGTGCAAAATTTTCTAGGGAATAAGAAAGCAGATAACTATGAAGAGATTAATAGAAAACCAATCCACTGGTACATAAAGAGATATCTCCAGAGGGCAAATTGCCACATTGATAGACCTATATAAATATCTCAAGACACTCCAAACACCATAAATCCTACACAGAACCAAAGGAGTACATGTCCCAAGCAGTTTAAACTATTTCAATATTTTATTAATATATACACAATCAAAAGATCAGTATAAAACAGACCTGAAAAGAACAACATCAACTCATGTGGGGGAGGCACCACCACTGCAATAACAGAATGAATCAGTGAGCAAACCTAACAAGAGTGTAGTCCATATCTACTAATACCTATTACAACATATAGAGCCCATTTAATAGGACCGGATATAAGTGGATGTACCAAAGCCTCCATATACATAATAGGCAAAAAATTGCTCCATCTCCGCTATTCAATTAAGCATGGTACACAAAAAGTAAAGGGCTCCTTTAAAGGACGCTCAACTTACCCATAGTAATATCTTTTAGTGTGCGCACACACCAGGGGCTGCTGGATCTCATCCTGGTACCTAATGGCAGTCAGGGTACTTCTGGTAAGCACATGAAGGGTTGTGTGGCCCTCCGAAGAAATGCCTCCCCATACCATTACTAACCCACTGCCAAGCCAGTCATGCTAGAGGATGTAGCAGACAGCAGAATATTCTCCATGGTGTCTCCAGGCTCTGTCATGTTTGTCAAATGTACTCAGTATGAACCTGCTCTCATCCGTGAAAAATGTAATGACCAGAGGATAAGCAGGTTGCGAAGTCAGGAGTTAGACAGAGGTTGGTACACAGGAACAACAATATAGTTTGGAGGATAAACAGCAGATGGAAAGAAAGCTTGACTATAGGCTGGGAGCTCAATAAACTCGCAAGGAAGGTAGTGCAATGCCAGGTTGTTGTGTGAATATAGAAATGGATATTTTGAGTCCATGCTGAAATATAAAGAATGCATTCAAACCATGACAGTGCAGCATTGCTTGTCATATATTTACAGATAGACAATGCTCATAGTGACACAATCTTGAGAACTGTTTAATTATTGTCTAAAAGCTTTTACCTCACAAATAGTTCTATGTTTCTATGTTATATAATCCTTGATAGCTTTTGAATTGTGTGGGTTTATTGCTCATTGTCTGATGTTTGCTTGGTATCTCTGATTCATCTTACCCCAAAAGCTGGCCACTAGATGGCAAGGCTGAACCAGAGTTACAGAGTGTAAATCACTATATAAGGCCAGATAAACATGACTACGACAGGAGCAGAAAGTTGGATACCTATACTTATACGTGTACGGTGTTGTGATACCTGCATGAGTGGGGATGCCCATGCAGTGTTGTGAATTTTCCAGGGGTTCTCTGTCTTGGTGTTACTTCTCTGATATTCCAGGAGGATGATGTTTGAAAGCTCCTTGAAGATAATATGTGTATATGTACTTAATCTTTACATGTTTTTAATCTTTATATATACTTAACCTGTATGTACTTAAACTTTGAATGTTAAAATATACAAAAGTGTCCGCAATCATACTATTCCTTTAATTTTGTGCTTTGAAACAAAACTGTGTTATATCACAAGTAGTAGCCTTCACTGTATCCAAACCTTAGGGTACCGTCACACAGTGACATTTTGATCGCTACGACGGTACGATTCGTGACGTTCCAGCGATATCCTTACGATCTCGCTGTGTCTGACACGCTCCTGCGATCAGGGACCCCGCTGAGAATCGTACGTCGTAGCAGATCGTTTGAAACTTTCTTTCATCGCTGGATCTCCCGCTGACATCGCTGAATCAGCGTGTGTGACGCCGATTCAGCGATGTCTTCACTGGTAACCAGGTAAACATCGGGTTACTAAGCGCAGGGCCGCGCTTAGTAACCCGATGTTTACCCTGGTTACCAGCGTAAATGTAAAAAAACCAAACATTACATACTTACCTTCCGCTGTCTGTCCCCGGCGCTGTGCTTCTCTGCACTCCTCCTGCATCCTGTGTCAGCGCCAGCCAGCCGGAAAGCACAGCGGTGACGTCACCGCTCTGCTTTCCGGCCGCTGTGCTCACAGTCAGTGCAGGAAAGCAGAGCGCCGGGGACAGACAGCAGAAGGTAAGTATGTAGTGTTTGTTTTTTTAACTTTTGCGATGGTAACCAGGGTAAACATCGGGTTGCTAAGTGCGGCCCTGCGCTTAGTAACCCGATGTTTACCCTGGTTACCAGGGGACTTCGGGATCGTTGGTCGCTGGAGAGCTGTCTGTGTGACAGCTCTCCAACGACCAAACAGTGACGCTGCAGCGATCAACATCGCTGTCGTATCACTGCAGCGTCGTTTCAGTGTGACGGTACCCTTAGAGTTAATAACTTGGCAATACACAGGTTTAAAGCGAACCTGTCACCTGTTTTGGCCGCAATTAGATGCGGCCATTGCCTTTCAGGGCTTATCTACAGCATTCTATAATGCTGTAGATAAGCCCCCAATCCGACCTGCAAGATAAGAAAAATACGTTTTATTATTCTCACCTGAGGGGCAGTCCTGTGCACTCCAGTCCAAAGTGCTTCTTCATCGCTCCCCGGCATTGCGCTCCTGCACAGGTGTACTGACCTGTTGAGGGCAGAGTAAAGTACTGCAGTGTGCAGGCGCTGGCCCTCTCTGACCTTTCCCAGCACCTGCGCATTGCAGTACTTTGCTCTGCCCCCAACAGGGCAGATAAGTACGCCTGGGAAAGAGCACGATGCTTGGGAGTGAGGAAGCTGGAGGGGTGCATAACAAGAAGATGGAAGTGCCAGACCCAGACCTTCGACACCCATCGGATTGGACCGCACAGGACCACTCCCGGGTGAGTATAAAAAAAAGTATTTTTCTTATCTTGCAGGTTGGATCTGGGGCTTACAGTATATACAGCAATATATAATGCTGTATATAAGCCCTGAAAGGCAGTGACCACATCTTATAGCAGCCAAAACTGCTGTAAAGTTCCCTTTAAGTAGAGTGTTCAATCAGGAACAACACAGGTACTAGTATATGGGTTTGCAAGGAACTGGCCAGCGAGGAAAGAGCTGCTGCCTAGTGCACAAGAGCTGCTGGGTTCAAGTCCTGACAGAAGTCCCCTCCTTCTAGGATGGCCTCTGAACATCTCAGGCACTGGCTTCTCTAGATGTCTCTGATGAAAGGCTCTTGTAAGCTTGGTGCATTGATGGTGCCCTCTGGCTGTCTTGAACTATCTTCTGATCTGTAACCCCTCCATTGCACCAAATATTGTCTATAATCTACTCTTCTTCACCATGGATTTTTTCTGGTGGAGGAGTTGACTGAGTTCTTCCCAAAAACGAAAACGGGTTCTCACTGACTAGTTTGAGCAAGGATACATGGAACACAGGGTGAATTTTCAGACTGTTAGGAAGTTTTAAATGGAAAGCAACTGGGTTAATTTGGGCAGAAATTTGAAAAGATCCTATGAATTTTTGACCTAATTTAGAAGATGGTACATTCGTTTTGAGATTTTTTGTAGATAGCCAAGCCTTGTACCCACCTGAGGGCTAGGAGGGGCTTTGCTGTTTATTTGCTGTTTCCTTTGTTATCTTCTTGGGCCTTTTGTAACATCTCAATTAATTCTTCCTGAGCTTTCTGCAACTCTGTAAAGGTACCGTCACACTCAGCGACGCTGCAGCGATATAGAAAACGATCCAACCTAAACTAGATCGCTGAAGCGTCGCTGTTTAGGTCGCTGTAGAGACGTCAAACACAGCAACTCTAGAACGATGCAGGAGCGATCCAGTGACGTAATGGCGACTCACTTCTCGTTCTTGCTGGTTGTTAGCTCCATGTCAAACAGCCGGAGTGTACCGATCCGACACACATCTAGGGGCATTGCAGAGTAGCCAGATAGGCGTGTTTCTCCACAGGGAGACACCCAGGATGTGACGTCCCGGCGTCCCGGAATATAAACCGCGACTCTACAGCGATTCAGTCTTTCCATATTTTTGAGAGCTGCATCTTCACGTTTTGCCTTTCCAGCGTCCTGACCGATAAGACCCTCCGCCAGCTACGATCCTCTTTTCCCGGGAGCGTTCTGTCCGGAACACCATACTCAGTATACTGCAGGCGTCTTCATCGGTTCTTTTCTTGCTCATCAACAGTATGAAATATCTTTGAGTTGTTGTTTGTTTCTTCTGTGTATAGTTATGGCTATGCAGCAATGCTTATCTATGTACTAGGTAAAATGATGTATAAAACATCTCTGGCAGCCATCTTGGGCATCTGGCAAGCGGACGCACAAGATGGAGGCACTTTAGGATGCGGTTAGGGAACTCTTTTGCGCTGGCTGCCATTTTGTGCGCACACTATATGGAAAGGTAAACCAACTCTTTTGTGTCTGCCTTGGCTTGGCTGGCCCTGGCCTGCTCCGCTAGTTAATTAAATCAGCACACAACATAACAGTAATATAGAACATTTATTTTTAACAACTATAAAATAAAATGAACAAAAAATTCAAAACCTCCCACGGCGGTGGGCCAACAGATGTCGCAGCGTGTGTCCCTGCAGCTCTGTCGCAGCCTCCAGCAGGCGCGCTGAAGTTTTCTCCAGGTGCTTCTGCCTGGACAGCAGCTCTTTCACGGTGGGCGTTTCTGTGGATAGAAGAGGTCGGAGAACGGATGGTGATTACGCTGCAAATACGGCATGTGTGAACATACCCTGAGATTTACTACACACTCAATTTGGTCCTGTCACAGAGGGCGAGAACGTTTTTTTTCTCGCTGTCAAATGTGACATCCCACCGATAACCCCTCCCACTGTCTGTATACTTACGGAGAAGGGACGCCAGTTGCTCATCCCCGGAAGAGCTGCTGATCTCCTAACCCCTTGCTTGTGCCGCACTGACTAAGGAAGCAAATACATATCTGGTTAACAATTGAACACGCTGTGGGGAACCGCTCGCAGTTTTGGTCACTTACCAATTGATCCACTGCTCGCTTCTGGGGAGAACACTGCTGACCCGGGGGAAGAAAGCGAGTGGCGGAAGGGAGGTGTTGAGGATGGTGGAGGGGTGCTACTGCGCCTGGTCCTAACTGTATATGTAATGTATACAATATTTCAGCTCCCCTCTAATGTCCCATATGCAGTAATAAAATCGCAATGAATGATGGTTAACATACGTGATGGCCCGGGCTGTGGGCTGCCGCTGGTGGCGGATGAAGGGCCAGTGCTGGCAGGTGATGACTCCTGTTGCCGGCGCCGTCTCTCTACACAAAAATTAAAGAACCGCAATGTTTAGACAACAAAAGTACAGGGCTCCAGACTAAAAAAAAATACCTAGGCGCCATTGGCGGCAAAAGTTAGGAGCCAAATGAAATTTTGAGTCGCCAAATGTACGTACATATATAGAAAATAGAGATCACTCTTCCCAGTGATGCTATACTCTGCATTGTCTGGGGGCTCTGGTGTTCAATGCTCTGCGTGGCCTGGGACACGTATTATTGCATCACTAGGAAGCACCTCCCGGCAGCGCGTGTCTCCTGATTCCCCCCTCCTGGCAGCGCGCACAGGGTTGCCAACCTCCTCCTAAATGATTTCTGGACAATCTAGCTAAAAATTGCGGACATCCCAAAATTTTATATGTTTGTGGAGATTCTGGAACCCCTGACCTGACCATTTTTCACGGACACCGCTTTTTCCTCTCGGACAGTACGGACATGAGGAAAAAGTGGCATGTTTTTCGGGGAATTCCAGGAAGCGGATGCCGAATCGCCTCTCCATGAGGTGACCAATGCGGCGCAGCAACTCCTGCTTGTGGAGGTTCCTGTGGGCTGGTGCAGTCTCCAGGCCCTCGTAATCCCAGGCATACATTTTGCAAACGAAAAACTTCAGCTCTGTCTGCACCAGAGGAGCAGAACGCTGTCTCGCCGCCATTTTACCTGGAAAGACGCTGAACGGCACTGCCTAACCACGCCCAGAGGAGGTCCTTGACTCAGGCGTGATACCGCGCAATCCGCATCGCTATAGCGTCGCGGTTGTGGCACCGGCTCCTGAAATCACTCTTTGGCGTTCCCGGTTTCAAGCCGCAGCGCTCATCGTCCTGGTTTCAGCGTTTCAGTGTACAGTGATTTTAGGGTACGTTCACACATTGCAACTCAGCTGCATACTGTACGTCTGTATCTGTGCAGCTTATATGCTGCATAAATTGACATGCTGCTTATGAAAAATACGCATCTGCGTAAAGATACACAGCGTATTTTCGTATGCAGTGTGTGAACTACTGTTATTAGCAAACAAAGGGTGTCTATGGGGAACGGCAGTTGCGTCAACGCTTCTTATTAGCCCTGCGTATTTAACGGATGTATAATATGCGGCAAATACGCGATGTGTAAACGCTACCTTACAGTATTGGATGTCTTGTGTCAGTTTAGCAAATCATAAGTGCTAATTCTTTTTTTTGCTTTTTCAGGCTGCCATGTCTATTACAGATGTACCTGTGATTGTAGCGGCTGCGTTGTTGGTTGAAGCTCACCGCCAGCAGGAGGCTCATGCGCGGAACACTCATACTAAGCAACAGCGCCGCATGTGGACCAGACAGTGGCTGCAGAAGAGGAATCAATTGTCCCATATGGGCCTAATAAGGGAACTGCTGGAGAACAACCCGCATGATTTCAGGAACTGCCTGCGAATGTCAGAGGATTCCTTTAATGTGCTACTTGCTGCTGTGGAACCTTTTATCAGGCGGCAAAATACCAGGATGCGAGCTGCTGTCCCTGTGGATGAGGGACTGGCTGTCACGCTGCGGTTCCTGGCGACTAGCAGGTCTATGCAAGACTTGCATTACTGCGCAGCTATTTCCCGATCCCTGCTCAGCGTCATCATCCCAGAGACATGTAATGCAATCGTCTCAGCTTTACACCGCACTTACATGCCTTTCCCGGAGACCCAGGATGATTGGAAATAGATTTCTCATGGATTTCAGCAGCAATGGCAGTTCCCTAATTGCGGTGGGGCCTTGGATGGGAAACATGTCCGCATCACCCAACCACCACACTCCGGCTCATTTTTCTACAATTACAAGGGTTATTTCAGCGTTATTCTGATGGCCCTCGTTAATGCAAACTATGAATTTATAAGTGTGGATGTAGGGATCAACGGGAGAGTATCCGATGGTGGAGTTTTGGAGCACACTGATTTTGGGGACCGCTTGAAAGAACACAAACTGGCCTTGACGCCCAACAGCGACACTACTGAAAACATGAACTTTGTGTTTGTCGGAGATGAGGTGTTCCCACTGCATCCCAACCTTCTGAAGCCCTTCTCCCAGAAAACTCTGACACCAGAGCGACACATTTTTAAATACAGACTTTCCACAGCTCGATGCGTTGTGGAGAATGCTTTTGGTATTATGGCAAACCGATTTTGGGTTTTCCACAATGCACTCAACATGAAACTCTCGTCTATTGACTCTGTGGTGCTTGCCTGTTGCGTCCTGCACAACTTTCTACGCCGCCGTGATGCCAGTGCATACAGCCCTCCACAATATGTTGACTCTGTTGACCCTGCAAACGGAGATGTAACCAAGGGCAAATGGCGTCTCGACGAGCAAAGGGTTTCAGGCTTGGAAAGTCTTGGATCCGGAAGGAACTCTGATGATGCGACGATTTGCAGGGAGAAGTACTGTGACTTTTTCAATGGGCCAGGGGCTGTCCCATGGCTGCATCTCCAGCAGTAGCGCAACTGTTGCCATTAGTGTTGAGCGATACCGTCCGATACTTGAAAGTATCGGTATCGGATAGTATCGGCCGATACCCGAAAAATATCGGATATCGCCGATACCGATATCCGATACCAATACAAGTCAATGGGACATCAAGTATCGGAATGTATCCTCATGGATCCCAGGGTCTGAAGGAGAGGAAACTCTCCTTCAGGCCCTGGGATCCATATTAAAGTGTAAAATAAAGAATTAAAATAAAAAATATTGTTATATTCACCTCTCCGGCGGCCCCTGGACATCAGCGGGAGGATCCGGCGTCCGGCACGGCTTCTTTCTTCAAAATGCGCGCCTTTAGGACCTGTGGAATGACGTCCCGGCTTCTGATTGGTCGCGTGCCGCCCATGTGACCGCCACGCGACCAATCAGAAGCCGCGACGTCATTCCTCAGGTCCTAAAAGGCGCTCATTCTAGGACTTTAGCTGAGGAATGACGTCGCGGCTTCTGATTGGTCGCGTGGCGGTCACATGGGCGGCACGCGACCAATCAGAAGCCGGGACGTCATACCACAGGTCCTAAAGGCGCGCATTTTGAAGAAAGAAGCCGTGCCGGACGCCGGATCCTCCCGCTGATGTCCAGGGGCCGCCGGAGAGGTGAATATAACAATATTTTTTATTTTAATTCTTTATTTTACACTTCCGATACCGATACCCGATATCACAAAAATATCGGATCTCGGTATCGGAATTCCGATACCACAAGTATCGGCCGATACCCGATACTTGCGGTATCGGAATGCTCAACACTAGTTGCCATCCATTTCCTTGTACCATGTATTATGGAATACATTTTTTTGGTTGATGTGCTCTCGTGTACCATTTTGTTGATCACCCATGCAATTCCTTTTTCTGTCTCAATGTCTACATAAGTATATCTATGCACATACTCTAGTTCTGTAGTAAATATATGAATCCTGGGAGTCCGCAGCATCCTCTGCCCTAGCGCTTTCCTGATTTTCATATATATATGTATATATAATACATTCACTTATACATTATGTGACTATGTAAACAATAAATCTAAAGAAAAGAGACCATGTGAAGTTTATAAAGTTTATTGACATATTACACCAGTAACAAGTGAAAATTTTGGCCCACAAAACTACCAGTAAATGAAGGCCAAAAAAAAAAACAGCAGTGTGAACGCATGAAGTGCTTAGGAAACAGAAGTCTCTATCGTTTTCAGTCCAAGAACACTACAGATGTTGATAGTAGGTGTCCATCTCTCTGTAGTGGTGTGTGGCCGTAGAAGGTCCTTGCGAAAAGTCACCAAAAGAAGGGGGTGGAAGTGGTGTCCGGAACTGCAAATGATGTGGGGCCGGTCTGCGGACAGGAGTGCTGTGCATGGGCTCTTGCTGGTGTCCCCAATAAAACTGGCCACTGGGCTGACGGTCGCTGCTGGTCAACGTTGTTGTCTCAGTCAGTTTAGCAAAGAAGAAAAAAAGCCAGCTCACCAAGTAGCCACCGCAGGAGCACGGAACCCAACGCTGATCCACGCGGTCATCTCATGAAGAAAAGAAAAAATCGTTCCAGCTCCAAATAGTAAAATCCAAATTCCAACTTTATTAAGCTTGGGTTATTATGTTGCTGGCCAGTGCCAGGAGATCCACAGGTGTGCCCGCAGCCGTCTTTCTTTTGCGAGATAGGCGCTGTGGACGTGTCTGCTCCTCAACACAGGGGCTTATGGAGGACTGATGGGTCTCGTTATCGTTGCCTTCCGGTGTTTGAAGCTGTTCAGGAGGCACCTGCGAGTACAGGAAAAAAAAAGTCAATAACATACAAACACATCAGCCCTAGAGAGCCCCCACCTCCCCAACACCTCTATGCCCATCCGTGGGAAGCTATGAGGAACAGTTATCTAGGTAGAAAACCACAGGGGTTACAGAGCTGGGCTGAACTACTTTTGCCGGCTATACTGTACGAATGTGCGGAAGACACAAAATTTAAATTTATTTTTGACTTTTGAAATAAGACAGCATTTAAAGGTAGGGAAGGACTGTTTGGACATACTTATCTGAACAGGAAGTGGCAACTGTTATTATCTGGTGGATTAAACATTAAAAACGTGAATTATTATTATTGCAAACCGTGCAGTATCATAAACATACAAGACACAGGGCATGCTACAAGCAGGGAAGCTAGGGGGTACTTACATGCTCGTCAGGAGACTCAGGCAGGATCTCTTCAGCAGATGGTGCACAAAGGCTTGTCACGGTCTGGGACGGGCGAGGGATTTCCTGGTCCCGAGTGAATGCCAGCAGGTCATAGTACCACAACTTGGGCACATAGACGTCGTCAGTTCCGGCCCCAGACTTCACGGACTTTTCCACCTTGTTCACTTCTTTTTTGTAGACTGTGCGGAGAGCCTGGATCTTCTTCTGCACAATGCTTTCATCCACCGTCTCAGTGGGATGATGCTGCTTGTAGAGGGCCACCAGTTTCTCATACGCAGCTTTCTTCTTGTAGCGGTTGCTGTAATCAGCAGACTTGATCTTTCACAAGCAAGTCAGGGAGCGGTACATGACGATGAGTGCCTGAACAAACTCCTGGTCATTGGCAGACATCTGAAAGAAAGAAATAGTTAAGTTACAACAAGCAAGAAAGCGAACGCTCAAAATGGCTGCCAGCCAGTGCAAAAGCGTATTTGTTTACCTTTCCATAAAGCGAAAGCTCAAAATGGCTGCCAGCCAGCGCAAAAGTGTATTTGTTTACCTTTCCATAAAGCGAACGCTCAAAACGGCTCGTGAAGGGAAGAGTCATGTTAAACAATGTAAAAGGCTTATGAAGTTGTGTAGAATGCCAGAAGGGGGGAGTTTACAGCCCCTGGAGTGGAAGATTGTCTAGAAAAAAAAAGGTATCCTAGAAGATAATGGATTGTTGTCTACTGCTAGGGCATGAGAAAAAGTCTCTGAAAGTCTATATAGAGAAAATTGGGTAGAAGAGAAAAGGAATAAAAAGAAAAGAGTTTTGAGTTGTGTATTACAAAAATATATCCTGTGAGGGGCCACCACCGTATAATGGTGGCCCAGAGCCATGTGCTTAATCTGATGGCAGCCATTTTGTGGATGGGCCGTGTGCTTTTTCCTATTGTTAGCAGCCATTTTGTGGATGACAAATGTGTTAATGCTGGCAGCCGCCATTTTTGTGGATGACAAATGTAATTCTGATAGCAGCCATTTTGTAGATGGCAAATGTGCTATTTCTAATGGTAGCCATTTTGTGGATGGAAAATGTGCGATTTCTAGTGGTAGCCATTTTGTGGATGGTAAATTTGTTAATGCTGGTAGCAGCCATTTTGTGGATGGCTAATGTGTTCATGCTGGCAGCAGCCATTTTGTGGATGGCAAATGTAATTCTGACGGTGGCCATTTTGTGGATGGAAAAAGTGTTAATTCTAATGGTGGCTATTTTGTGGATGGCAAATGTAATTTTGGCGGTGGCCATTTTGTTGGTGAACATCTTAAGGCTACACGCCACATCACCAAATCCTTGTTACTCAGTAATGACCACTATTGGCCAATACTACAGCACAAAAGCGTATTTGTTTACAAACTTGCAAGCTCAAACAGATCTCTGCAGAGATGTAGTAGTATACATCACTCTACAATATATTTAACATAAAGCGAAAGCTCAAAATGGCTGCCAGCCAGCACAAAAGCGTATTTGTGTACCTTTCCATAAAGCGAATGCTCAAAATGGCTGCCAGCCAGCGCAAAAGCGTATTTGTTTACAAACTTGCAAGCTCAAACAGATCTCTGCAGAGATGTAGTATACATCACTCTACAATACACATAAATTAGCATTGCTGCATGGCAGATGAAACAAACAGCGCAAAGATATTACTAACCGTTGATAAGCTGAAAGAGATAGAGGACGAAGACGTCGGGAGTATGCAGAGTTCTGGAGTTCCAAACAGGATGCTCACGTGAGGCTCGGAGTTGGCGGAGGACGCACAAGTGATTGCAAAGGAGTAGAGTCGCGGTTTATATTTCGGAACGCAGCTACAGATGATCCAGCTGTGGCATATCAGCATTCACAGGGAGACGGCATCACAGCCACTCATTTCCGCCCAGCTAACAACCATTGTTCCTGCTGCAAGTTCCCTTCCAGGCTGTCGCGGCTGAGGGCGTCTCCTTTTATAATGTAACACGCGTACCTGGCTAGAAGGAGACGCTGCGACGCCACCTATGCTCGTTGCTGGCGTCGTTGCTTTTGATGTCAAACATGACGATACACGCCGACCTGGCGACGAAATAAAGTTCTGGACTTCTAGCTCCGACCAGCGATGGCACAGCGGGATTCAGATCGCTGCTGCGTGTCAAAAACAACGAGATCGCTATCCAGGACGCTGCAACGTCACGGATTGTTGTCGTTCTCTTTGCAAAGTCGCTGAGTGTGACGGTACCTTAAGTCTATCCATATCAGCAGGAACTTAAGTAGTAAATGGATGATTAGGAATAAATACTGGATGCACGCCATAGTTTGCAAAACATGGACTTTAGGATGTAGAACTGTGTTTGGAGTTATTATAGGCAAATTCTGCTGTTGGTAAACAGGCCAACCAGTCATTCTGCTGGTAAGAAATAAAACTGCATGGGTAGTGTTCGAGAGCTTGGTTAAATCTTTCAGACTGGCCGTTGGATTGTGGGTGGAAGGCAGTAGACAAATTGAAAGTAACTCCTAAAGCTGTACAGAAGTTTTTCCAAAATCTTGATGCAAACTGAATGCCTCTATCAGAAATTACATTGTCAGGAATTCCATGCAGCCTAAATATCTCTTTGACTTTCAATTCTGCAGTTTTTTTAACAGTAGGAATCTCTTTAGTTGGAATATAATGGGCCAACTTTGTGCGTCGATCTACCACAACAAGGATAACAGTCATTTCTTTAGAGGGAGGTAGATACATGACAAATTCCATTCTGATTCATCCCTAAGGCTTGGATGGAACTGGAAGAGGTTGAAGGAGTCCTAGAGGAGAAGATTGTGGTGTCTTGTTCCATGCACATGTGAAACAGGAGAAAACATATTTTCTCACATACTTACAACAATTAGGCTACCAAAAAGAATGAAGCAGTAATTCTTGCATTTTCATGACTTCAGGGTGTCCTACAAGTTTAGAATCATGGACAAGTTGCAGACTTCAAGTCGAGCAGATCATGGGACATATGTTTGGTGGTTTTGCATCCAAAACCCCTCCTTAAAAGAAAGATCGACATCTTTAGAAGGGCGGTTAAGAAAGAAAGTCAGTTTTGAATCCATCTTTAATCTGTGTTAAAAATTCTTTGTTGTCCAGTATTCCCCCAAAAGTCTTTGGATTTAGAATGGTACTGTCCGTGTTAAACCTCTCCTGAGGTTCAGTAAATATTATGTACAGAGCGTGAACCTTGCCGTTTCTTGAAACAAGCTGATGAGAAATTATAAAATTAAACCTGGAGAAAAATAAGACCAGATGTGCTTGTCTGGCAGACAAACTTTTAAGTTTTTGTGGTGAGTAAGGACAGTCACCGAATGATTGACCCCTTCCAAAAGATATCTACATTAGGAGTAGGCGACTTTAATAGCTAAAAGTTCTTTATTTCCAATGTCATAGATCTTTTCTGCATATGACATGGAGTAAGAAAGGAATGCACAGAGATGAAACTGCATCTTGCCTCCAACTCGCCTTGACAAAACAACTCCCACCGCAAAGTCTGTGGCGTCTACTTTGACAAAAAATGGCAGTTCAGGCTTTGGATGGACTAGTAAAGGTGTGGAAGTAAAAAGAGTCTTTAGTTTATCAAAAGTCACCTGTGCTTCTGGAGACCAGGGAAACACTTTGGCTTTCTTTTTGAGTGAAGAAATTAGTAAAATTATTTTTGAAAAGTTTTTAATGAATCATCTGTAGAAATTTGCAAATCCTATAAAGCGATGGACATCTTTTAGATTTTTTGGGGTAGGCCAGTCAACTACCGCTCTGATTTTGCTGGGATCCATTCTCAGACCTTCTGGGGAGATGACATATCCCAGAAATTGAGTCCTGGTTTGTTCAAATTCACATTTTTTTTTGTTTGATATAGAGATGATTCTCTTGCAGATACTCCAGGAGTAACTGGACATGCCTGTAATGCTCCTCCAAAGTTTCTGAAAATATAAGAATGTCATCGAGATAAACAACAACTATTTGATTAAAAAAAATATAAAAAAATATCAATAATGAAGTGCTGAAGGGTGACAAGGGTATTGCTAAGGCCGAAAGGCATAAACAGGTATTCAAAATGTCTATATCTAGTTATAAAGGCAGTTTTCCACTCATCTTATGAACAAATTCGGATGAGATTATAAACCCCTTTTAGATTGAGTTTAATAAAAATCTTGGCAGAACGCAGTCTGTCCAGCAACTCAGAAATTAAGGGGAGTGAGTAGCGATTTTTAATGGTAATCTTATTTATTTCCCTGTAATCAATAAATGGCCGCAGAGTTGACGCCTTCTTTTCTACAAAATACAAGAGTGTTCCAGCTGTCAAAGAAGAAAGTTGAATGAAGCCTTTCTCTAAATTTTCATCAAGGTATTCCTTATTACTTTCAATTCTTGTTCAGAAAGATTGTAAATTCACCCAAATGGAATGGATTGTCCAAGAAGAAATTTAATGGGACAGTCTGAAGAACCATGAGGAGGCAGTTGATTGGCTTTCTTCTTACTGCAGACCTCACTGAACTGGTACTAAGGTGGTAGATTATCGTAATTCTGATGAGAAATCTTGGATACTTCAATTTGTTTGAGAACAGATAAATTAGCGTGGCAATTGTTCTTATAGTACTCAGAGGGAAAAGTAATGGTCATCGATGCCCAGTTGATAGATGGGTTATGGACTGAAAACTAGGGCTTTCCTAGAATAACTGGAAATTTTGGAGAGGAAATAAGATGAAAACAAACCGCTTCATGAGGATTTGGTTCAATACAGATTTCAAGTTTCTGCTTCAAGGTGACCCATTTCCTCAGCTCCGCTAACTCAGAGTCGGACTGATATAGGTGCATCCACTTGTATTGGGGGTGGTCCAGAATTTGGGTAGGCCTGGATTTCTCTCTGAAATTCTGGATGGCTACTAGGCCACTGCAAACTGTTTGAAATGTCACAAATTTCCAAATTTCCAAACACCCAACTGACTGTGGGCCATTATGCAGAGCTGTTCCCACATTCTATTACATGGGCATCAAAGGTCTGCTCCAAAGATTCACAGAATCCAGAGGAGGAAAGCATCTGAACCGATGCCTAAAATGTTTTCATGTTGGATCCGAGAAAGACAAAGTAGTGTCAGAGCAGAATCCAGACCTTTGTCACTATATGTTAACCACAAAGGGTGGAGATGATCCTGATGAGACTCACATGCCAGAGGTGCACACGGACTGTACTGTGATGTCAGGGCAGGAAGATGGGTAGGGCGACTCTCAGGATGAGGAGTGTGAGAACAGAGAGGATGACAATGAGGTTGTAGATCCCACTTGATATGAACTCAGAGGTATGCAACTGAGTAGCAGAGGAGATGGAGGAGGAAGAGGAAGACAAGGAGTTTACATTGCGGCTTCCCACGCAGACATTAAGTAGTGCAACCACGACAAGCACTGCATCCTCTGTCCCAACTCTGGCTGTGTTCTGCACCAGTTGCCATTGTGTAGTTTGCAAAGTCCTGCCTAGATTGGGCTTTTTTGAGACTGCAAAGGATGACCCACTGGCAGTCCCATCAATCACATCAGCTGCTTCTTCCTCCTCCATCATCATGTCAAGTGTTCTCACGATGGTCTTCAGCCGCAGAAACTCCACTTGTTTACCCTTTACTAGGGTTGAGTGACTTTTACTTTTTTAGGATCGAGTCGGGTTTCGCAAAACCCGACTATCTCAAAAGTCGAGTCAAGTGAAATCGGCCGATCATCGCGAAAAGTCGGGGATCGACCGAAACACGAACCCCAATGCAAGTCAATGGGGAAGCATAGTCGGCAGTGAGTGGAGACCAGGAAAACACCTACAGTGCCCATTTTAATGGCAAAAACATCCATTCTTGTTACTGGAGCTTGTCAATCTTAATTTACCTTATAATAATAGTTAAGCTTTGGAAATTGGGGGTCATTTGGCTAAAGTTGTGGGGGGGTATGACTGGTTCAAGTATTTAGTGGGTCCAGAAAACGTGGACCACGTCACGGCAGTGGAGCAGGGAGAGGTAAGTATTTCAACTTTGCAAGTGCTGTGATCCTGTGCAAGCAGGGGGGCCCACTTGTTGGCATTGGCACTGGCACAGGGCCCCTCAAAGTACGACGGTGTGTTTGCACGGCGGGGGCGCCTCCCACCGGCAGCGACACTTTTGCGTACTATGAGGGGCGCTGTGCCAGTGACTTCGCCAATGAGTATTCCCCCCACCTGATGAAGGAACCTGCACTTTCATCTGCACCTTCCTCTTTGTCCCCGTGTAAAGTGGTATAGTATGCGGGAATGGGAACCTGACTTTAAGCAGGGTCAGATTCTGGCTATGTAGCATGCAAGTGGAATGTAGTGGTCTGGGTCAATGTACCAGCAGACTCATCTAGCACTGGCTGAGCAATGGGCAGGATGAGGAGGAAACACAGATATAGGCCCAAATAATAAAGTAGGTTAAATGCAGTTCAAAATTGGTAACAGGACTAACCAGGTGGCATTGCTTTGTTCAGTGGAGGACAACTGTAATGAGAGGCTGACAGAGTGAGTAGGCCCAAATCAGTAAATAGGCTACATGCAGTTCAAAATTGGTAACAGTAGTAAACAGGCGGCACTGCTTTGTTCAGTGGAGGAGAACAGCAAGGAGTGGCAGACACCGTTAGTAGGCCCCAACCAAACTAGTAGGCCAAATGCAGTGTAATATTAAAACTACTTAACGAAAGCCTGAAGATTGAAGCTCGGGAAATTAAACCAGGAGAACACCTAGGAGTGGCAGACACCGTTAGTAGGCCCCAACCAAACTAGTAGGCCAAATGCAGTGTAATCTAAAAACTACTTAATGAAAGCCTGAAGATAGAAGCTCTGGAAAGGAAACCAGGAGAACACCTAAGAGCGGCAGACACCGTTAGTAGACCCCAACCAAACTAGTAGGCCAAATGCAGTGTAATATTAAAACAACTTAATGAAAGCCTGAAGATAGAAGCTCAGGAAAGGAAACCAGGAGAACACCTTGGAGCGGCAGACACCGTTAGTAGGCCCCAACCAAACTAGTAGGCCACATGCTTTATATTATTAAAACTACTTAATGAAAGCCTGAAGATAGAAGCTCAGTTAAGGAAAACAGGAGAACACCTAGGAGCGGCAGACACCATTAGTAGGCCCCAACCAAACTAGTAGGCCACATGCTTTATATTATTAAAACTACTTAATGAAAGCCTGAAGATAGAAGCTCAGTAAAGGAAACCAGGAGAACACCTAGGAGCGGCAGACACCGTTAGTAGGCTCCAACAAAACTAGTAGGCCACATGCTTTATGTTATTAAAACTACTTAATGAAAGCCTGAAGATAGAAGCTCAGTAAAGGAAACCAGGAGAACACCTAGGAGCGGCATACACCATTAGTAGGCCCCAACAAAACTAGTAGGGCAAATGCACTGTAATATTAAAACTACTTAATGAAAGCCTGAAGATTGAAGCTAAGGCAAGTAAACCAGGAGAACACCTTGGAGCGGCAGACACCGTTAGTAGGCCCCAACCAAACTAGTAGGCCAAATGCAGTGTAATATTAAAACTACTTAATGAAAGCCTGAAGATAGAAGCTCAGGAAAGAAAACCAGGAGAAAACCTTGGAGCGGCAGACACCGTTAGTAGGCCCCAACTAAACTAGTAGGCCACATGCTTTATATTATTAAAACTACTTAATGAAAGCCTGAAGATAGAAGCTCAGTAAAGGAAAACAGGAGAACACCTAGGAGCGGCAGACACCATTAGTAGGCCCCAACCAAACTAGTAGGCCACATGCTTTATATTATTAAAACTACTTAATGAAAGCCTGAAGATCGAAGTTCAGTAAAGGAAACCAGGAGAACACCTAGGAGCGGCAGACACCGTTAGTAGGCTCCAACAAAACTAGTAGGCCACATGCTTTATGTTATTAAAACTACTTAATGAAAGCCTGAAGATAGAAGCTCAGTAAAGGAAACCAGGAGAACACCTAGGAGCGGCAGACACCTTTAGTAGACCCCAACAAAACTAGTAGGGCAAATGCACTGTAATATTAAAACTACTTAATGAAAGCCTGAAGATTGAAGCTAAGGCAAGTAAACCAGGAGAACACCTTGGAGCGGCAGACACCGTTAGTAGGCCCCAACCAAACTAGTAGGCCAAATGCAGTGTAATCTAAAAACTACTTAATGAATGCCTGAAGATAGAAGCTCTGGAAAGGAAACCAGTAGAACACCTTGGAGCGGCAGACACCGTTAGTAGGCCCCAACCAAACTAGTAGGCCAAATGCAGTGTAATATTAAAACTACTTAATGAAAGCCTGAAGATAGAAGCTCAGGAAAGAAAACCAGGAGAAAACCTTGGAGCGGCAGACACCGTTAGTAGACCCCAAACAAACTAGTAGGCCACATGCTTTATATTATCAAAACTACTTAATGAAAGCCTGAACATAGAAGCTCTGGAAAGGAAACCAGGAGAACACCTAGGAGAGACAGACACCGTTAGTAGGCCCCGACCAAACTAGTAGGCCACATGCTTTATATTATTAAAACTACTTAATGAAAGCCTGAAGATAGAAGCTCAGTAAAGGAAACCAGGAGAACATCTAGGAGTGGCAGACACCGTTAGCAGGCCCCAACAAAACTAGTAGGGCAAACGCAGTGTAATATTAAAACTACTTAATGAAAGCCTGAAGATTGAAGCTAAGGCAAGTAAACCAGGAGAACACCTTGGAGCGGCACACACCGTTAGTAGGCCCCAACCAAACTAGTAGGCCAAATGCAGTGTAATATAAAAACTACTTAATGAAAGCCTGAAGATAGAAGCTCTGGAAAGGAAACCAGGAGAACACCTTGGAGTGGCAGACACCGTTAGTAGGCCCCAACCAAACTGGTAGGTCAAATGCTTTATATTATTAAAACTACTTAATGAAAGCCTGAAGATAGAAGCTCAGTAAAGGAAACCAGGAGAACACCTAGGAGCGGCAGACAGCGTTGGTAGGCCCCAACCAAACTAGTAGGCCAAATGCAGTGTAATATTAAAAATAAAGCCTGAAGATAGAAGCTCAGGAAAGGAAACCAGGAGAACACCTAGGAGTGGCAGACACCGTTAGTAGGCCCCAACAAAACTAGTAGGGCAAATGCAGTGTAATATTAAAACTACTTAATGAAAGCCTGAAGATTGAAGCTAAGGCAAGTAAACCAGGAGAACACCTTGGAGCGGCAGACACCGTTAGTAGGCCCCAACCAAATTAGTAGGCCAAATGCAGTTCAATATTAAAACTACTTAACGAAAGCCTGAAGATTGAAGCTAAGGCAAAAAAACAGGAGAACACCTAGAAGCGGCAGACACCGTTAGTAGGCCCCAACCAAAGTAGTAGGCCAATTGCAGTTCAATATTAAAAGTACTTAACGAAAGCCTGAAGATTGAAGCTCGGGAAAGTAAACCAGGAGAACACCTAGGAGCGGCAGACACCGTTAGTAGGCCCCAACCAAAGTAGTAGGCCAAATGCAGTTCAATATTAAAACTACTTAACGAAAGCCTGAAGATTGAAGCTCGGGAAAGTAAACGAGGAGAACGTCTAGGAGCGGCAGACACCATTACTAGGCCCCAATCAAAGTAGTAGGCCAAATGCAATTCAATATTAAACCTACTTAACGAAAGCCTGAAGATTGAAGCTCAGGAAAGTAAACCAGGAGAACACCTTGGAGCGGCAGACACCGTTAGTAGGCCCCAACCAAACTAGTAGGCCAAATGCAGTTTAATATTTTAAAACACATAGGACGAAAGCCTGAAGATTGAAGCTAATGAAAAAAAAACAGGAGAACACCAAGGAGCCGCAGACACCGTTAGTAGGCCCCAACCAAACTGGTAGTCCCAATGCAGTTTTCAAATTCCAATAGGCTGAAAACCTGACAATTGAAGCTCAGCTTTTTTAAGAAGAGGACAGCTGTATTGAGTGGCGCAGACAAACACAGGTAGTAGGCCTTAAACCAAAAAGTTGGCTCAAAGCAGTTTAAAAAAGGTTACAGGGGTACACGGGCAGCATTGGTATGGTCAGCGGAGGACCGTAGACAGACTTACTAGGCCTAAAATAAAAAAAGTAGGCTCTATGCACTTTTAAATAGGTTCCAGGGGTACACAGGCAGCATTGGTGTGGTCAGGGGAGGACAATTGGAAGGAGTGTCTGACACAGTTAGTATGCCAAAATCATAAATTGAGGTTTATGTCTGGCGAAAATTTTTTTTAACAAATAAACAGGTGGCATACCTAGGTACAGGGGTGGGCTCCTCTGCTGACTTGCAGACAGTGGTATTTGGCACAAAGTATTAACTGGTGTAAATGTAGGACAGCGCCCCTGAATTTTTTTACTAGCATCATATATGTCAACAAATTGGTATTGGCAGTGCCATTGAAGGATTTAACCGCACAGACTAAACAGTGGTGGAGCAGTGAGAGATAATTTTGCAAGTGGTAGAGCACTGTTTGAGCTTGGGGGAAGGAACACTCTCTCGTGGCCGGCGGTACTGGCCCAGGGCCCCTCATGTTACAACAGTGTGTCTGACGTTGGGTGCGCACCACCACTGCCAGAGACACTTCATTGTACTATGAGGGACCCTATGCCAGTGCCGTCGCCCAAAAGTGGGCACACCCACCTCTTCAGACAAACTGCACTCTCACGGGTGCTTGCGCCAAGAGGTGACCACGGCCCCGTGGGGGGAGTCAGCCCATTTAGGGAGTTGTAAAAATGTCTTATGCTGGACATACAGCAGCTGCAAATGGAGAAATTGGAACAGTCAGTAAGACCAGTCCAAAAGCAAGACCTTTTTACAGGAAAGCTAGGTGTCAGCCTGGAAAGGTGGGGCAAAATAATTAGAAATCCATGATTGGTTCATTTTAATGAAGGTTAGATCATCAACATTTTGGGTAGCCAGACGACTCCTTTTTTCGGTCAGTATTGAACCAGCAGCACTGAATACTCTTTCTGATAGCACACTAGCTGCTGGGCAAGCAAGCTCCTGCAATGCATATTCTGCCAATTCAGGCCAGGTGTCTATTTTGGATGCCCAGTAATCAAATGGGAATGACGGGTGAGGGAGAACATCGATAAGGGAGGAAAAATAGTTAGTAACCATACTGGACAAATGTTGTCTCCTGTCACTTTAAATTGATGCTGCAGTACCTGTCCTGTCTGCGGTGATGGCGAAATCACTCCACAACCTGGTCAGAAAACCCCTCTGTCCAACGCCAATTCTGATTTGTGCACCTCTAACACCTCTGCCATGTTGCCCCCTGCAGCTTGTGTCAGAACCATCACAGCCGCTGTGTGCTGGGAATGCCTGAATCAAACGGTCTACAAAAGTTGCTTGTTTGGTTGCCAATAGGGTTGAGCGACCTTGACCTTTTTAGAGTCGAGCCGTGTTTCGCGAAACCCGACTATCTTAGAAGTCGAGTCGAGTGGAATCGGCCGATTATCGCGAAAAGTCGGGTATCGCCCGAAACACGAAACCCAATGCAAGTCAATTGGGGGAGCATAGTCGGCAGTGAGTGGAGGCCAGGAAAACACCTACACTGCCCATTTTAATGGCAAAAACATCCATTCTTGTTAAAGAAGCTTGTCAATCGTAATTTACCTTATAATAATTGGAAGGCATTTGAAATTGGGGGTCATTTGGCTAAAGTTGTGGGGGGTAGGGCTGGTTCAAGTAATTAGTGGGCCCAGTAAATCTGGACCACGTCACGGCAGTGGAGCAGGGAGAGGTAAGTATTTCAACTTTGCAAGTGCTGTGATCCTGAGCAAGCAGGGGGGGCCCACTCGTTGGCATTGGCACTGGCACAGGGCCCCTCAAAGTACAGCGGTGTGTTTGCATGGCGGGGGCGCCTCCCACCGGCAGCAACACTTTTGCGTACTATGAGAGGCCCTGTGCCAGTGACGTCGCCAACTAGTATTCCTCCCCCCACCTGATGAAGGAACCTGCACTTTCATCTGCACCTTCCTCTTTGTCCCCGTGTAAGGTGGTATGGTATGCGGGAAGAGGAACCTGACTTTCAGCAGGGTCACAATCTTGCTGTGTAGCGTGCACGGGGAATTTTGCATTATGGGTCAATGTACCAGCAGACTCATCTATCACTGGCTGGGCAATGGGCAGGATGAGGAGGAAACACAGATATAGGCCCAAAGAATAAAGTGGGCTAAATGCAGTTCAAAATTGGTAACACAGGACTAACCAGGGGGCATTGCAGTGGAGGACAGCTGGAATGAGAGGCTGACACAGAGAGTAGGCCCAAATCAGTAAGTAGTCGAAATGCAGTTCAAAATTGGCAACCGTAGTAAACAGGCGGCACAGCTTTGTTCAGTGGAGGAGAACAGCAAGGAGTGGCAGACACCGATAGTAGGCCCCAACCCAACTAGTAGGCCAAATGCAGTCTAACATTAACAACTACTTAACGAGCGCCTGAAAATGGAATTTCTGGACAGGAAACCAGGAGAACAGGAAGGAGTGGCAGACACCGATAGTAGGCCCCAAACCAACTAGTACGCCAAATGCAGTTGTTCCGTTTAACCACAATTTAATGAGAGCCTGAAGATAGAAGTTCAGGAAAGGCAACCTGGAGAACACCTTGGAGTGTAACACACCATCTCTCTACACCCCATACCCAATTTGTAGGCCTAATGCAGCGTAGTTTCCAACAACTACTAAACGAGAGCCGGAAGATCGAAGCTCAGGAAAGGCAACCTGGAGAACACCTTGGAGTGGAACACACCATCTCTCTACACCCCATACCCAATTTGTAGGCCTAATGCAGTGTAGTTTCCAAGAACTACTAAACGAGAGCATGAAGATCGAAGCATTGGCGAGGAAACCTGGGGAACACCTTGGAGTGGAACACACCATCTCTCTACACCCCATACCCAATTTGTAGGCCTAATGCAGCGTAGTTTCAAACAACTACTAAACGAGAGCCGGAAGATCGAAGCTCAGGAAAGGCAACCTGGAGAACACCTTGGAGTGGAACACACCATCTCTCTACACCCCATACCCAATTTGTAGGCCTAATGCAGTGTAGTTTCCAACAACTACTAAACGAGAGCATTAAGATCGAAGCAATGGCGAGGAAACCTGGGGAACACCTTGGAGTGGAACACACCATCTCTCTACACCCCATACCCAATTTGTAGGCCTAATGCAGCGTAGTTTCAAACAACTACTAAACGAGAGCCGGAAGATCGAAGCTCAGGAAAGGCAACCTGGAGAACACCTTGGAGTGGAACACACCATCTCTCTACACCCCATACCCAATTTGTAGGCCTAATGCAGTGTAGTTTCCAACAACTACTAAACGAGAGCATTAAGATCGAAGCAATGGCGAGGAAACCTTAGGCACACCTTGGGGAGGCACACACCGTTAGTAGGCCCTACCAAAGTTGTACCCCCAATGCAGTTTTAAAATTCCTAGAGGCTGAAAACAAGACTATTGACGCTCAGCTTTTTTCAAAGGAACACAGCTGAATTGAGTGGCGCAGACAGACACAGGTAATAGGACTTAACCCAAAAATGTGGCTCACTGCAGCTTAATAAAGTTACAGGGGTACACAAGCAGCAGTGCTCTGGGCAGTGGAGGACAATTTCAATAGTGGACCGCAGACAGACTTTGTACGCCTACTATTAAAAAAAGGATGCTCTATGCAATTAAAAATAGGTTCCAGGGGTCCACGGGCAGCAGTGGTGTGGTCAGTGGACGAGTATTGGAAGGAGGGACCGCAGACAGGCGTAGTAGGCCTAACATAACAAAATTAGGCTGTAGACACTGTAAAATTGGTTCCAGGGGTACACGGGCAGCAGTGGTGTGGTCAGCGGAGGAAAATTGGAATTAGGGACTGCAGACAGACTTTGTAGGCTGTCCCCTGTGGACCATGCATCCAACACATTAACCCAGTGCGCCGTAATGGACACGTAACTTTTTGTGGACATGCCTACTGGTCCATGCGTCTCTTGTCAGGTGCACCTTTCTACTGTTTGATTGCCTGAGTGCTATGACAATGCAGACTTTTTCATGCCGGTGGAGGGCTGGGATGGCTTTTCTCGCAAAAGAAATGTCGACTGGGTAGCTTGAACCGTTGCACAGCGTAGTTCATCTGGGCTTTCTAAATATAAAACAAAGAAAAAAAGGAGGCTACATGCACTTTCAGCTGGGTTCCAGGGGTACACGGCCAGCATTGGTCTGGTCAGTGGAGAACTATTGGAAGGAGTGACCGCAAACAGGCATCGAAGCCCTAACATAATAACACATTGCTGTTGGCAATTTTAAATTGGTTCCAGGGGAACACGGGCAGCAGTGGTGTGGTCAGTGGAGGCCTAGTGGAAGGAGTGACCGCAGACAGGCATCGAAGGCCTAAAATAATAACACATGGCTGTAGGCAATTTTAAATTGGTTCCAGGGGTACACGGGCAGCAGTGGTGTGGTCAGTGGAGGCCTAGTGGAAGGAGTGACCGCAGACAGGCATCGAAGGCCTAAAACAAAAAAATTGGGCTGGCTGTAGGCAATTTTAAATTGGTTCCAGGGGTACACGGGCAGCAGTGGTGTGGTCAGTGGAGGCATAGTGGAAGGAGTGACCGCAGACAGGCTTCGAAGGCCTAACATAACAAAAATGTCAATACAATGGTATTGTCAGTGGCAGGCATTGAAGGATGTCAGCGCATAGACTAAACATTGGTGGAGCTGTGAGATAATTTTGCAAGTGGTAGAGCACTGTTTGAGCTGGGGGGGAACTGTCTTGTGGCCGGCGGTACAGGCCCAGGGCCCCTCATATTACAACGGTGTGTCTGACGTTGGGTGCGCACCACCACCGCCAGAGACACTTTATTGTACTAGGAGGGACTCAGTGGCAGTGCCGTCGACCAAAAGCGGGCACACCCACCTCTTCAGACAAACAGCACTCTCACGGGTGCTGTCGCCAAGTGTCGATACCACGGCCCCGTGTGGGGAGTTTGGCCATTTAGTGAGGTGTAAACATGTCGTATGCTGGACAATCAGGTGCAGAAAATTACGAGATTGGAAAAGGCATTCAGAATAGTCCACAGGCAAGACCTTTTCATAGGAAAGCTAGGTGTCAGCCGGGCAAGGTGGGGCAAAAGATTTCGAAATCCAGTTGTGGTTCATTTTAATGAAGGTTAGATCATCTACATTTTGGGTAGCCAGACGAGTCCTTTTTTCTGTTAGTATTGAACCAGCAGCACTGAATACTCTTTCTGATAGGACACTAGCTGCCGGGCAAGCAAGCTCCTGCAATGCATATTCTGCCAATTCTGGCCAGGTGTCTAATTTTGATGCCCAGTAATCAAATGGGAATGACGGTTGAGGGAGAACATCGATAAGGGATGAAAAATAGTTTGTAACCATACTGGACAAATGTTGTCTCCTGTCACTTTGAATTGATGCTGCAGTACCTGTCCTGTCTGCGGTCATAGCAAAATCACTCCACAACCTGGTCAGAAAACCCCTCTGGCCAACGCCACTTCTGATTTCTGCCCCTCTAACACCTCTGGTTTGCTGGCCCCTGCAGCTCGTGTGAGAACGATCACGGGCGCTGTGTGCAGGGAATGCCAGAAGCAAACGGTCAACAAGAGTTGATTGTTTGGTTGCTAATATTAGTTCCAAGTTCTCATGTGGCATTATATTTTGCAATTTGCCTTTATAGCGAGGATCAAGGAGGCAGGCCAACCAGTAATCGTCATCGTTCATCATTTTAGTTATGCGTGTGTCCCTTTTGAGGATACGTAAGGCATAATCCGCCATGTGGGCCAAAGTTCCAGTTCTCAAATCTGCGG
The DNA here is from genome assembly GCF_032444005.1 of Ranitomeya imitator. Classification (NCBI taxonomy): domain Eukaryota; kingdom Metazoa; phylum Chordata; class Amphibia; order Anura; family Dendrobatidae; genus Ranitomeya; species Ranitomeya imitator. The sequence continues at coordinate 63,939,118 of NC_091288.1, forward strand.
TTGTGCTTGGTTGAGGGGCAGTTTCAGGCAAATCCACGTCACTTGTGTCCCTCCAAAAACCAGAACCCGGCCTTGCCGCGCCACCAATTTCCAGTGGCCCCGGAAAAGCTTCCTCATTAAAAATATAATCATCCCCATCATCCTCCTCATCCTCCTCCTCCTCTTCGCCCGCTAACTCGTCCTGTACACTGCCCTGGCAAGACAATGGCTGACTGTCATCAAGGCTTTCCTCTTCCTCAGCTGCAGACGCCTGATCCTTTATGTGCGTCAAACTTTGCATCAGCAGACGCATTAGGGGGATGCTCATGCTTATTATGGCGTTGTCTGCACTAACCAGCCGTGTGCATTCCTCAAAACACTGAAGGACTTGACACATGTCTTGAATCTTCGACCACTGCACACCTGACAACTCCATGTCTGCCATCCTACTGCCTGCCCGTGTATGTGTATCCTCCCGCAAAAACATAACAGCCCGCCTCTGTTCGCACAGTCTCTGAAGCATGTGCAGTGTTGAGTTCCACCTTGTTGCAACGTCTATGATTAGGCGATGCTGGGGAAGGTTCAAAGAACGCTGATAGGTCTGCATACGGCTGGAGTGTAAGGGCGAACGGCGGATATGTGATCAAAGTCCACGCACTTTGAGGAGCAGGTCGGATAACCCCGGATAACTTTTCAGGAAGCACTGCACCACCAGGTTTAAGGTGTGAGCCAGGCAAGGAATGTGTTTCAGTTGGGAAAGGGAGATGGCAGCCATGAAATTCCTTCCGTTATCACTCACTACCTTGCCTGCCTCAAGATCTACAGTGCCCAGCCACGACTGCGTTTCTTTCTGCAAGAACTCGGACAGAACTTCCGCGGTGTGTCTGTTGTCGCCCAAACACTTCATAGCCAATACAGCCTGCTGACGTTTGCCAGTAGCTGCCCCATAATGGGAGACCTGGTGTGCAACAGTGGCAGCTGCGGATGGAGTGGTTGTGCGACTGCGGTCTGTGGACGAGCTCTCGCTTCTGCAGGAGGACGAAGAGGAGGAGGAGGGGGTGCGAACGGCTACAGCCAACTGTTTCCTAGACCGTGGGCTAGGCAGAACTGTACCAAACTTGCTGTCCCCTGTGGACCCTGCATCCACAACATTCACCCAGTGTGCCGTGATGGACACGTAACGTCCCTGGCCATGCCTACTGGTCCATGCATCTGTTGTCAGGTGCACCTTTGTGCTCACAGATTGCCTGAGTGCATGGACGATGCGCTCTTTAACATGCTGGTGGAGGGCTGGGATGGCTTTTCTGGAAAAAAAGTGTCGACTGGGTAGCTCGTAGCGTGGTACAGCGTAGTCCATCAGGGCTTTGAAAGCTTCGCTTTCAACTAACCGGTAGGGCATCATCTCTAACGAGATTAGTCTAGCTATGTGGGCGTTCAAACCCTGTGTACGCGGATGCGAGGCTAAGTACTTCCTTTTTCTAACCATAGTCTCATGTAGGGTGAGCTGGACTGGAGAGCTGGAGATCGTGGAACTAGCGGGGGTGCCGGTGGACATGGCAGACTGAGAGACGGTGGGAGATGGTATTGTTGCCGCCGGTGCCCTAGATGCAGTGTTTCCTACTACGAAACTGGTGATTCCCTGACCCTGACTGCTTTGGCCTGGCAAAGAAACCTGCACAGATACTGCAGGTGGTGCGGAAAATGGTGGCCCTACACTGCCAGAAGGGATGTTGCGTTGCTGACTAGCTTCATTGGCCGAGGGTGCTACAACCTTAAGGGACGTTTGGTAGTTAGTCCAGGCTTGCAAATGCATGGTGGTTAAATGTCTATGCATGCAACTTGTATTGAGACTTTTCAGATTCTGTCCTCTGCTTAAGGTAGTTGAACATTTTTGACAGATGACTTTGCGCTGATCAATTGGATGTTGTTTAAAAAAATGCCAGACTGCACTCTTTCTAGCATCGGATACCTTTTCAGGCATTGCAGACTGAGCTTTAACCGGATGGCCACGCTGTCCTCCAACAGGTTTTGGCTTTGCCACGCGTTTTGGGCAAGATACGGGCCCGGCAGATGGAACCTGTTGCGATGTTGATGCCTGCTGCGGCCCCTCCTCCTCCGCTTCAGAACTGCTGCCGCCTGCACCCTGTTCCCCCAATGGCTGCCAATCGGGGTCAAGAACTGGGTCATCTATTACCTCTTCTTGTAGCTCGTGTGCAACTTCGTCTGTGTCACCGTGTTGGTCGGTGGTATAGCGTTCGTGATGGGGCAACATAGTCTCATCAGGGTCTGATTCTTGATCATTACCCTGCGAGGGCAATGTTGTGGTCTGAGTCAAAGGACCAGCACAGTAGTCTGGCTGTGGCTGTGCATCAGTGCACTCCATGTCAGATTCAACTTGTAATGGGCATGGACTGTTAACTGCTTCACTTTCTAAGCCAGGGACGGTATGTGTAAAGAGCTCCATGGAGTAACCCGTTGTGTCGCCTGCTGCATTCTTCTCTGTTGTTGTTTTTGCTGAAGAGGACAAGGAAGCGACTTGTCCCTGACCGTGAACATCCACTAACGACGCGCTGCTTTGACATTTACCAGTTTCACGAGAGGAGGCAAAAGAGCTAGAGGCTGAGTCAGAAAGATAAGCCAAAACTTGCTCTTGCTGCTCCGGCTTTAAAAGCGGTTTTCCTACTCCCAGAAAAGGGAGCGTTCGAGGCCTTGTGTAGCCAGACGACGAATCTGGCTCCACAGCTCCAGACTTAGGTGCAATATTTTTTTTCCCACGACCAGCTGATGCTCCACCACTACCACTACCCTCATTACCAGCTGACAATGAACGCCCCCGGCCACGACCTCTTCCACCAGACTTCCTCATTGTTTTAAAAACGTAAACAAACTAACGGTATTTGTTGCTGTCACACAACTTACACGGTGAGCTATAACTTCAGTATGATTTAGCTACCCCTTTACAGGTGAGTGAGACCACAACGAAAATCAGGCACAATGTTACACACTCTGTTGTTGGTGGCAACAAATGAGAGAGATGCCACACACGCAGGACTGTCACTGAAGCACAAATGTAAATATTAATCTCCCACTGATTTGTTTTTTTTTTTTTTTCAGGGAGACTTTAGGAAAAAAAAAATAATAGAATAAAATGATTTTTTCCAGAAGAATTTAGAAACCAAATAAAATAAAATGATTTTTTCAGGGAGAATTTAGACTTTAGGAAAAAAAAATAATAGAATAAAATGATTTTTTCAGGAAGAATTTAGAAACCAAATAAAATAAAATGATTTTTTCAGGGAGAATTTAGAAAACAAATAAAACAAAAAAAGGCTTTCTATGGCCCACTGAGTGAGAGATGACGCACACAGGAGTCAGGAGTGGCACACAAGTCCAGAGGCCAATATTTATCTCCCACTGATTGATGTAGTGATTTTTTCAGGTAGATTTTGGAACCCAAATCAAGCTAAAAAAATAATAGGCTTTCTATGGCCCACAATTGGAGAGAGAGAGAGATGGCACACCCAGGAGTCAAGACTGGCACACAAGCAGAAAGGGCAATATTAATCTCCCACTGATTTTTTTTTTTTTTTTTTCAGGGAGACTTTAGGGAAAAAAAATAATAGAATAAAATGATTTTTTCCGGAAGAATTTAGAAACCAAATAAAATAAAATGATTTTTTCAGGGAGAATTTAGAAAACAAATACAACAAAAAAAGGCTTTCTATGGCCCACTGAGTGAGAGATGACGCACACAGGAGTCAGGAGTGGCACACAAGCCCAGAGGCCAATATTTATCTCCCACTGATTGATGTAGTGATTTTTTCAGGTAGATTTTGGAACCCAAATCAAGCTAAAAAAATAATAGGCTTTCTATGGCCCACAATTGGAGAGAGAGAGAGAGATGGCACACCCAGGAGTCAAGACTGACACACAAGCAGAAAGGGCAATATTAATCTCCCACTGATTTGTTTTTGTTTTTTTCTTCAGGGAGACTTTAGGAAAAAAAAATAATAGAATAAAATGATTTTTTCAGGAAGAATTTAGAAACCAAATAAAATAAAATGATTTTTTCAGGGAGAATTTAGAAAACAAATAAAACAAAAAAAGGCTTTCTATGGCCCACTGAGTGAGAGATGACGCACACAGGAGTCAGGAGTGGCACACAAGCCCAGAGGCCAATATTTATCTCCCACTGATTGATGTAGTGATTTTTTCAGGTAGATTTTGGAACCCAAATCAAGGTAAAAAAATAATAGGCTTTCTATGGCCCACAATTGGAGAGAGAGAGAGAGAGAGATGGCACACCCAGGAGTCAAGACTGGCACATAAGCAGAAAGGGCAATATTAATCTCCCACTGATTTGTTTTTTGTTTTTTTTCAGGGAGACTTTAGGAAAAAAAAAATAGAATAAAATGATTTTTTCAGGAAGAATTTAGAAACCAAATAAAATAAAATGATTTTTTCAGGGAGAATTTAGAAAACAAATAAAACAAAAAAAGGCTTTCTATGGCCCACTGAGTGAGAGATGACGCACACAGGAGTCAGGAGTGGCACACAAGCCCAGAGGCCAATATTTATCTTCCACTGATTGATGTAGTGATTTTTTCAGGTAGATTTTGGAACCCAAATCAAGGTAAAAAAATAATAGGCTTTCTATGGCCCACAATTGGAGAGAGAGAGAGAGAGAGAGATGGCACACCCAGGAGTCAAGACTGGCACACAAGCAGAAAGGGCAATATTAATCTCCCACTGATTTGTTTTTGTTTTTTTTTCAGGGAGACTTTAGGAAAAAAAAAATAGAATAAAATGATTTTTTCAGGAAGAATTTAGAAACCAAATAAAATAAAATGATTTTTTCAGAGAGAATTTAGAAAACAAATAAAACAAAAAAAGGCTTTCTATGGCCCACTGAGTGAGAGATGACGCACACAGGAGTCAGGAGTGGCACACAAGCCCAGAGGCCAATATTTATCTCCCACTGATTGATTTATTGATTTTTTCAGGTAGAATTTAGAACCCAAATCAACCAAAAAAATAAATAGGCTTTCTATGGCCCACTGACTGAGAGATGGCACACACAGGAGTCAAGAGTGGCACACAAGCCCTGAAGCCAATATTTTTCTCCCACTGATTGATGTAGTGATTTTTTCAGGTAGATTTTATAACCCAAATCAAGCAAAAAAATAAATATTTTTTTTCCCACGACCAGCTGATGCTCCACCACTACCACTACCCTCATTACCAGCTGACAATGAATGCCCCCGGCCACGACCTCTTCCACCAGACTTCCTCATTGTTTTAAAAACGTAAACAAACTAACGGTATTTGTTGCTGTCACACAACTTACACGGTGAGCTATAACTTCAGTATGATTTAGCTACCCCTTTACAGGTGAGTGAGACCACAACGAAAATCAGGCACAATGTTACACACTCTGTTGTTGGTGGCAACAAATGAGAGAGATGCCACACACGCAGGACTGTCACTGAAGCACAAATGTAAATATTAATCTCCCACTGATTTTTTTTTTTTTTTTTTTCAGGGAGACTTTAGGAAAAAAAAAATAATAGAATAAAATGATTTTTTCCAGAAGAATTTAGAAACCAAATAAAATAAAATGATTTTTTCAGGGAGAATTTAGAAAACAAATAAAACAAAAAAAGGCTTTCTATGGCCCACTGAGTGAGAGATGACGCACACAGGAGTCAGGAGTGGCACACAAGCCCAGAGGCCAATATTTATCTCCCACTGATTGATGTAGTGATTTTTTCAGGTAGATTTTGGAACCCAAATCAAGCTAAAAAAATAATAGGCTTTCTATGGCCCACAATTGGAGAGAGAGAGAGAGATGGCACACCCAGGAGTCAAGACTGGCACACAAGCAGAAAGGGCAATATTAATCTCCCACTGATTTGTTTTTTGTTTTTTTCAGGGAGACTTTAGGAAAAAAAAATAGAATAAAATGATTTTTTCAGGAAGAATTTAGAAACCAAATAAAATAAAATGATTTTTTCAGGGAGAATTTAGAAAACAAATAAAACAAAAAAAGGCTTTCTATGGCCCACTGAGTGAGAGATGACGCACACAGGAGTCAGGAGTGGCACACAAGCCCAGAGGCCAATATTTATCTCCCACTGATTGATTTATTGATTTTTTCAGGTAGAATTTGGAACCCAAATCAAGCTAAAAAAATAATAGGCTTTCTATGGCCCACAATTGGAGAGAGAGAGAGAGATGGCACACCCAGGAGTCAAGACTGGCACACAAGCAGAAAGGGCAATATTAATCTCCCACTGATTTGTTTTTTTTGTTTTTTTCAGGGAGACTTTAAAAAAAAAAATAATAGAATAAAATGATTTTTTCAGGAAGAATTTAGAAACCAAATAAAATAAAATGATTTTTTCAGGGAGAATTTAGAAAACAAATAAAACAAAAAAAGGCTTTCTATGGCCCACTGAGTGAGAGATGACGCACACAGGAGTCAGGAGTGGCACACAAGTCCAGAGGCCAATATTTATCTCCCACTGATTGATGTAGTGATTTTTTCAGGTAGATTTTGGAACCCAAATCAAGCTAAAAAAATAATAGGCTTTCTATGGCCCACAATTGGAGAGAGAGAGAGAGAGATGGCACACCCAGGAGTCAAGACTGGCACACAAGCAGAAAGGGCAATATTAATCTCCCACTGATTTTTTTTTTTTTTTTTTCAGGGAGACTTTAGGGAAAAAAAATAATAGAATAAAATGATTTTTTCCGGAAGAATTTAGAAACCAAATAAAATAAAATGATTTTTTCAGGGAGAATTTAGAAAACAAATACAACAAAAAAAGGCTTTCTATGGCCCACTGAGTGAGAGATGACGCACACAGGAGTCAGGAGTGGCACACAAGCCCAGAGGCCAATATTTATCTCCCACTGATTGATGTAGTGATTTTTTCAGGTAGATTTTGGAACCCAAATCAAGCTAAAAAAATAATAGGCTTTCTATGGCCCACAATTGGAGAGAGAGAGAGAGATGGCACACCCAGGAGTCAAGACTGACACACAAGCAGAAAGGGCAATATTAATCTCCCACTGATTTGTTTTTGTTTTTTTCTTCAGGGAGACTTTAGGAAAAAAAAATAATAGAATAAAATGATTTTTTCAGGAAGAATTTAGAAACCAAATAAAATAAAATGATTTTTTCAGGGAGAATTTAGAAAACAAATAAAACAAAAAAAGGCTTTCTATGGCCCACTGAGTGAGAGATGACGCACACAGGAGTCAGGAGTGGCACACAAGCCCAGAGGCCAATATTTATCTCCCACTGATTGATGTAGTGATTTTTTCAGGTAGATTTTGGAACCCAAATCAAGGTAAAAAAATAATAGGCTTTCTATGGCCCACAATTGGAGAGAGAGAGAGAGAGAGAGAGAGAGAGAGAGATGGCACACCCAGGAGTCAAGACTGGCACATAAGCAGAAAGGGCAATATTAATCTCCCACTGATTTGTTTTTTGTTTTTTTTCAGGGAGACTTTAGGAAAAAAAAAATAGAATAAAATGATTTTTTCAGGAAGAATTTAGAAACCAAATAAAATAAAATGATTTTTTCAGGGAGAATTTAGAAAACAAATAAAACAAAAAAAGGCTTTCTATGGCCCACTGAGTGAGAGATGACGCACACAGGAGTCAGGAGTGGCACACAAGCCCAGAGGCCAATATTTATCTTCCACTGATTGATGTAGTGATTTTTTCAGGTAGATTTTGGAACCCAAATCAAGGTAAAAAAATAATAGGCTTTCTATGGCCCACAATTGGAGAGAGAGAGAGAGAGAGAGAGAGATGGCACACCCAGGAGTCAAGACTGGCACACAAGCAGAAAGGGCAATATTAATCTCCCACTGATTTGTTTTTGTTTTTTTTTCAGGGAGACTTTAGGAAAAAAAAATAGAATAAAATGATTTTTTCAGGAAGAATTTAGAAACCAAATAAAATAAAATGATTTTTTCAGGGAGAATTTAGAAAACAAATAAAACAAAAAAAGGCTTTCTATGGCCCACTGAGTGAGAGATGACGCACACAGGAGTCAGGAGTGGCACACAAGCCCAGAGGCCAATATTTATCTCCCACTGATTGATTTATTGATTTTTTCAGGTAGAATTTAGAACCCAAATCAACCAAAAAAATAAATAGGCTTTCTATGGCCCACTGACTGAGAGATGGCACACACAGGAGTCAAGAGTGGCACACAAGCCCTGAAGCCAATATTTTTCTCCCACTGATTGATGTAGTGATTTTTTCAGGTAGATTTTATAACCCAAATCAAGCAAAAAAATAAATATTTTTTTTCCCACGACCAGCTGATGCTCCACCACTACCACTACCCTCATTACCAGCTGACAATGAACGCCCCCGGCCACGACCTCTTCCACCAGACTTCCTCATTGTTTTAAAAACGTAAACAAACTAACGGTATTTGTTGCTGTCACACAACTTACACGGTGAGCTATAACTTCAGTATGATTTAGCTACCCCTTTACAGGTGAGTGAGACCACAACGAAAATCAGGCACAATGTTACACACTCTGTTGTTGGTGGCAACAAATGAGAGAGATGCCACACACGCAGGACTGTCACTGAAGCACAAATGTAAATATTAATCTCCCACTGATTTGTTTTTTTTTTTTTTTCAGGGAGACTTTAGGAAAAAAAAAATAATAGAATAAAATGATTTTTTCCAGAAGAATTTAGAAACCAAATAAAATAAAATGATTTTTTCAGGGAGAATTTAGAAAACAAATAAAACAAAAAAAGGCTTTCTATGGCCCACTGAGTGAGAGATGACGCACACAGGAGTCAGGAGTGGCACACAAGCCCAGAGGCCAATATTTATCTCCCACTGATTGATGTAGTGATTTTTTCAGGTAGATTTTGGAACCCAAATCAAGCTAAAAAAATAATAGGCTTTCTATGGCCCACAATTGGAGAGAGAGAGAGAGAGATGGCACACCCAGGAGTCAAGACTGGCACACAAGCAGAAAGGGCAATATTAATCTCCCACTGATTTGTTTTTTGTTTTTTTCAGGGAGACTTTAAGAAAAAAAAATAGAATAAAATGATTTTTTCAGGAAGAATTTAGAAACCAAATAAAATAAAATGATTTTTTCAGGGAGAATTTAGAAAACAAATAAAACAAAAAAAGGCTTTCTATGGCCCACTGAGTGAGAGATGACGCACACAGGAGTCAGGAGTGGCACACAAGCCCAGAGGCCAATATTTATCTCCCACTGATTGATTTATTGATTTTTTCAGGTAGAATTTGGAACCCAAATCAAGCTAAAAAAATAATAGGCTTTCTATGGCCCACAATTGGAGAGAGAGAGAGAGATGGCACACCCAGGAGTCAAGACTGGCACACAAGCAGAAAGGGCAATATTAATCTCCCACTGATTTGTTTTTTGTTTTTTTTTCAGGGAGACTTTAGGAAAAAAAAAAATAGAATAAAATGATTTTTTCAGGAAGAATTTAGAAACCAAATAAAATAAAATGATTTTTTCAGGGAGAATTTAGAAAACAAATAAAACAAAAAAGGCTTTCTATGGCCCACTGAGTGAGAGATGACGCACACAGGAGTCAGGAGTGGCATACAAGCCCAGAGGCCAATATTTATCTCCCACTGATTGATGTAGTGATTTTTTCAGGTAGATTTTGGAACCCAAATCAAGCTAAAAAAATAATAGGCTTTCTATGGCCCACAATTGGAGAGAGAGAGAGAGAGAGATGGCACACCCAGGGGTCAAGACTGGCACACAAGCAGAAAGGGCAATATTAATCTCCCACTGATTTTTTTTTTTTTTTTTTTTCAGGAAGAATTTAGAAACCAAATAAAATAAAATTATTTTTTCAGGGAGAATTTAGAAAACAAATAAAACAAAAAAAGGCTTTCTATGGCCCACTGAGTGAGAGATGACGCACACAGGAGTCAGGAGTGGCACACAAGCCCAGAGGCCAATATTTATCTCCCACTGATTGATTTATTGATTTTTTCAGGTAGAATTTAGAACCCAAATCAACCAAAAAAATAAATAGGCTTTCTATGGCCCACTGACTGAGAGATGGCACACACAGGAGTCAAGAGTGGCACACAAGCCCTGAGGCCAATATTTTTCTCCCACTGATTGATGTAGTAATTTTTTCAGGTAGATTTTATAACCCAAATCAAGCAAAAAAATAAATAGGCTTTCTATGGCCCACTGAGTGAGAGATGGCACACACAGGGATGGCACTCTAGCAGAAATGTAAATCTTAATCTCCCACAAAAGAAAAAAAAAAAAAAAAAACAGGGAGTGTCCAACAATTACTATCTCCCTGCAGTAATCTCAGCCAGGTATGGCAGGCAGCAATAAGGAGTGGACTGATGCACAAATTAAATAAAAAGTGTGGACAAACAAAAAAGATAGCTGTGCAGAAAGGAAGGAACAAGAGGATTTGTGCTTTGAAAAAAGCAGTTGGTTTGCACAGCGGCGTACACACAGCAATGCAGCTATCAGGGAGCCTTCTAGGGCAGCCCAATGAGCTACAGCGCTGAGGGAAATAAAAAAAAATGTAGCTTCCACTGTCCCTGCACACCGAAGGTGGTGTTGGGCAGTGGAAATCGCTACAGCACAAGCGGTTTGGTGGTTAATGGACCCTGCCTAACGCTATCCCTGCTTCTGACGAAGCGGCAGCAACCTCTCCCTAAGCTCAGACCAGTAACATGGCGGTCGGCGGGAACGCCCCTTTATAGCCCCTGTGACGCCGCAGACAGCAAGCCAATCACTGCAATGCCCTTCTCTAAGATGGTGGGGACCAGGACCTATGTCATCACGCTGCCCACACTCTGCGTTTACCTTCATTGGCTGAGAAATGGCGCTTTTCGCGTCATTGAAACGCGACTTTGCATGGCCGACCCCGCACAGGGGTCGGATCGGGTTTCATGAAACCCGACTTTGCCAAAATGCCTTTGCCAAAAGTCGGCGACTTTTGAAAATGAACGACCCGTTTCGCTCAACCCTAGTTGCCAATATTTGCTCAAGGTTCTCATGTGGCATGATATTTTGCAATTTCCCTTTATAGCGTGGATCCAGGAGACAGGCCAACCAGTAATCGTCATCGATCATAATTTTTATAATGCAGGGGTCCCTTTTTAGGATACGCAAGGCATAATCCGCCATGTGGGCCAATGTTCCAGGTGTCAATTCACTGCTTGTGCTGGGTTGAGGAGCACTTTCTGGCAAATCAACGTCACTTGTCTCCCACAAAAACCCTGAACCTGACCTTGCAACTCCACCAGATTCTATTGCCCCCTGAGAAGCTTCCTCATCCAAAAAATATTCATCCCCCTCATCCTCCTCGTCCTCGTCCTCTTCGCCCGCCACCTCGTCCAGTAGACTTCCCTGACCAGACAATGGCTGACTGTCATCAAGGTTTCCCTCGTCCTCGGCTGCAGACGCCTACTCCTTTATGTGCGTCAAACTTTGCATCAGCAGATGCATTAGGCGGATGCTCATGCTTATGATAGCGTCGTCTGCACTAACCAGGCGTGTGCATTCCTCAAAATACTGAAGGACTTGACACAGGTCTTGTAGCTTCAACCACTACACACCTGACAACACCATGTCTGCAATCCAACTGCCTGCCCATGTATGTGTATCCTCCCACAAATACATAACAGCATGCGTCTGTCACACAGCCTCTGAAACATGTGCAGTGTGGAGTTCCACCTTGTTGCAACGTCGATTATTAGGCGGTGCTGGGGAAGCTTCAAAGATCGCTGATGCTTCTGCATACGGCTGGAGTGTACGGGCGAACGGCGGATGTGCGAGCAAAGTCTGCGCACCTTCAGGAGCATGTCGGGTAACCCTGGATAACTTTTCAGGAAGCACTGCACCACCAGGTTCAAGGTGTGAGCCAGGCAAGGAATGTGTTTCAGTTGTGAAAGGGCTATGGCAGCCATAAAATTCCTTCGGTTATCACTGACTACCTTGCCTGCCTCAAGATGTACAGTGCCCAGCCATGACTGAGTTTCTTGCTGCAAGAACTCGGACAGAAATTCCGCGGTGTGTCTGTTGTCGCCCAAACACTTCATTTCCAACATTTCCTGCTGACGCTTGCCACTAGCTGTTCCATAATGGGACACCTCGTGTGCAACAGTGGCAGCTGCGGATGGAGTGCTCGTGCGACTGCGGTCTGTGGACGAGCTCTCGCTTCTGCAGGAGGATGAGGAGGAGGAGGAAGGGGGGCGAATGCCTACAGCCAACTGTTTCCTAGACTGTGTGCTAGGCAGAACTGTCTCAATATGGCTGGCCCCTGTGGACCCCGCATCCACCACAATAACCCAGTGTGCCGTGATGGACACGTAACGTCCCTGGCCATGCCTACTGGTCCATGCATCTGTTGTGAGGTGCACCTTTCTACTGATAGATTGCCTGAGTGCATGGACAATGTGGTCTTTTACATTCTGGTGGAGGGCTGGGATGGCTTTTCTCACAAAGAAGTGTTGACTGAGTAGGTCGTAGCGTTGTACTGCGTAGTCCATCAGGGCTTTGAAAGCTTCGCTTTCAACTAACCGGTAGGGCATCATCTCTAACGAGATCAGTCTAGCAATGTGGGCGTTCAAACCCTGTGTACGCGGATGAGAGGATGAGTACTTCCTTTTCCTAACGAGAGTCTCTTGTAGGGTGAGCTGGACTGGAGAGCTGCATATGGTGGAACTAGCGGGGGTGATGGTGGACATGGCAGACTGAGAGAGGGTTGGTGATGGTTTTCTTGCAGTTGGCCTACATACAGTGTTTCCTACCACGAACCTGGTGATTCCCTGACTGCTTTGGCCTTGCGACGAAACCTCCACATTTGCTGCAGGTGGTGTCGTAAACGGTGGGCTTACAGTGAGGGAAGGAATATAGAGTTGCTGACTAGCTTCATTGTGAGAGAGTGCAACAACATTACGGGACGTTTGGAAGTTAGTCCAGGCTTGCAATTTCATGGTGGTTAAATGTCTACGCATGCAACTTGTATTTAGATTTTTCACATTCTGACCTCTGCTGAAGGTCCTTGAGCATTTCTTACAGATGACTTTGCACTGATCATTTGGATCTTGGTTAAAAAATTGCCAGACTGCACTCTTCCTATTATCGAATTCCTTTTCAGGCATTGCACACTGAGCTTTAACCGGATGGCCACGCTGTCCTACAACTGTTTTTAGTTTTGACACACATTTTTGGCCAGATACGGGCCTGCCAGATGAAAGCTGTTGCGATGTTGATGCCTGCTGCGGCTCCTCCTCCTCCGCTTCAGAGCTACTGCCGGTGGCACCCTGTTCCCCCAATGGCTGCCAATCGGGGTCAACAACTGGGTCATCTATCACCTCCTCTTCTATGTCCTGTGCTCTTTCCTCTGTGTCACCGTGTAAGCCGGTGCTATAGCGTTCGGGACGGGGCACCATAGTCTCATCAGGGTCAGATTCTGGCTCAGTACACTGCGAGGGCAATGTTGTGATCTGAGTCAATGGAACAGCATAATAATCTAGCTATGGCTGTGCATCTGTGCACTCCATGTCCGATTCATCTTGTAATGGGCATGGCCTGTTAACAATTTCCCTTTCTAACCCAGGCACGGTATATGTAAAGAGCTCCATGGAGTAACCTGTTGTGTTGCCTGACGCATCCTTCTCTGTTGTTCTGGGTGAAGGACACAAGGAAGCGACTTGTTTCTGACCAGGAGCATCCACTGACGATGCACTGCTTTTAAATCTTGCACTTTCCAAAGAGGAGGCAAAAGAGCTAGAGGCAGAGTCAGCAAGGAAAGCCAAAACTTGTTCCTGCTGCTCTGGCTTTAAAAGCGGTTTTCCTACTCCCAGAAAAGGGAGCATTCGAGGCTTTGTGTAGCCAGACGATGACGCTGGCTCAACAACTCGAGACTTAGGTGCTATATTGCTTTTCCCATGACCACCTGATGCTCGACCACCACTACCATCATTACCAGCTGGCAATGACCGCCCACGGCCACGATCTCTTCCACCAGACTTCCTCATTCTTGGAAAAATGTAACCAAACTAACAAACGTTATATGGTACTGTAGAACCAGTAAGAAGGTGTACATAAACTTGTTGCGAGTTTAAATCTCCCTTTATAGGTGTGTGAGACAGCTGGGAAAATCTGGCCCACTATATTACACTACACAGTTTGAGTGGCAGAAAGTGGATGACAGATGCCACAAACAGGACTGACGCAGATGCACTCAGTGGCAATATAAATCTCCCTTTTTTATGTGTGGGAGGATGCAGGAAAAAATCAGGCCCACAGTATTACACTACACAGTTTGAGTGGCAGAAAGTGGATGACAGATGCCACAAACAGGACTGACGCAGATACACTCAGTGGCAATATAAATCTCCCTTTTTTATGTGTGGGAGAATGCAGGAAAAAATTAGGCCCACTGTATTACACTACACAGTTTGAGTGGCAGAAAGTGGATGACAGATGCCACAAACAGGACTGACGCAGATGCACTCAGTGGCAATATAAATCTCCCTTTTTTATGTGTGGGAGACAGCAGGAAAAAATCAGGCCCACTGTATTAAACTACACAGTTTGAGTGGCAGAAAGTGGATGACAGATGCCACAAACAGGACTGACGCAGATGCACTCAGTGGCAATATAAATCTCCCTTTTTTATGTGTGGGAGAATTCAGGAAAAAATCAGGCCCACTGTATTACACTACATAGTTTGAGTGGCAGAAAGTGGTTGGCAGGTATATCAAAAAATACAAGGGCTGTAGTAGAATTTCAATTTCCCTACAATGATCAAAGGACAAGTAGGGCAGCAATAAAAAGGACTGCTGCACACAAGAGTGTGGACAAAGAAACAAGAGAACTGTGCAGAAAAGAAGGAGCAACAGGATTTTTGCTTTGAAAAAAGCAGTTGGTTTGCACAGCGGCGTACAAACAGCAATGCAGCTATCAGGGAGCCTTATAAGCTACAGAGCTAATGCACAGAAATCTAGCCTCCACTGTCCCTGCAAAGAAAAGGTGGTGTTGGACAGTGGAAATCGCTACAGCACAAGCGGTTTGGGGGTTAATATTCCCTTCCTCTCCCTATGCTCAACCTCTTCCAACCTCTCCCTATGCTCAGATCGGCAGAAGTGAGATGGCGGTCGGTGTGCACGCCCCTTTATAGCCCCTGTGACTCCACAGAAAGCTAGCCAATCACTGTCATGCCCTTCTCTAAGATGGTAGGGACCGAGACCTATGTCATCACGCTGCCCACACTCTGCGTCCACCTTCATTGGCTGAGAAATGGCGCTGAACGCGTAATATGAAACGTGTCTTTGGCGCGAAGATCACCGACCGCGTGGACCGATCCGTTACGCTCAACCCTATCCTTTACATTTGGGGTGAGTGAGAGCCCGTCAACTGTTTTGGAAGTGGACATGACTACTGTTTTTGTGTCACCTAGCACAATACATCTTTCTCAATCCACCATAACATCTCCGCCTGCACCTCACTCACAGTCCAGTTGTTTGTACTGTTCTACGTACTACACCCATTCTCAGGACATCGGCCAGCCCTCGGTTCCACAATTGTGGTCACATAAAAGAATGTTTCCTCCTACACATGGCAAAACTAAGAGCTTGAACTCCACTATCTCCAATCTATTCACCACGGAAATGCTGCCTTTCCACATTTCAGACAGTTGATGGCCATCACAGTGCCTCAGTACCAGTTGCCCAGTTGCTATTACTTTCCTAAGAAAGCTGTGTCTGCACTACACCAGCATGCTGCAGACAACATCATCCACTCTCTGAAAAAATCTATGTCTGCCAGGGCGCATTTCATCACTGACACCTAGGCGATCAAACATGGACAGGGGCTCTACAGTTCATTGACTGGGCATTGGGTTGATGATGGTTGTGATGGCATGCGGTTAAACGGCTGCTCCACAAGTCTTTGAATCCAAAAGGCTTGAAGGGCAAACCTCTGTATCTAACACTTCCTCCACTGATTCTAGCTCCACCACCTCCTCTAGGGCCTCTAGCTGAGTCCTCAACCTCTCCCTTAATCAGACACGCTTTCCAAAAGTGCACAGAGAATCTCCATCATCTTCGCACTGCATGGCCATGGCTCACTGCAATCAAGCAGTGTTAAAAATTAATGTGTTGGAGATCACAGTCATAAAACTCAAGAGTTGTGGACAGCTTTCCAAGCTGAGTTAAAGCAATGGCTTTCTCCACTTAAACCTGGAGCCAGCAAAGGCTTTTTTCTTTTAGTATCTGTTGTTTTGACACGTGAGGACTGGTATTTGCTTCCATGAATATCTTGAGGACATGAACCACTACGACTACCTTCAGTGCCCCTGAGGATAACACTACTATCAACATCTGGCCATTCTGGCTGAAGCGTTATGTCGGAAGCTTCTTGTTTTGGACTATTCTTTTTACCCCCACTATGTTGCTAGCCGACTAATATTATGACCGGTTGGGCACAATAATCGGTGGGCACTATTGTGTCCCTATGTGGGTGGTGGTTAATGTTTCCGTGCTACATATATAGATACAGATACGATGGGGCCAACAATAGAATAAATATGTAGATTAGTCATGTCCTCGTTTGTATTCCAGATAAGCAATGCTGTCTTCAAGGTTTATTATACTTTGTTTTTTTTGGTGTTCATATTTATATATGTATATTTTCTTGGGGCCGTTATCTATGTATTTCGGGACACATTCCGCTCCGTTCTATTTTTATGTTTTATATATACATCTTTATATCTTTATATAATTCGGATTTTCACTTATTTTTTGAGCGGATGTGCTCCCTTAGATACATTTGTAGTGCGTTGACAGATAACGGCTGTTTTTGTGGGTCTACATTGTTTGATATGCTATGTTTATCGTCTTATGAGCTGTGTGGCATTATAAGGTTTAATCTAGTGCCACACTGATATACTGTGACATTATCTTGATTTTTATTATATCTGTGCCACTGGATGCATCCATCTATATTTTGACGACCGCACTATTGTGCCCGTACATTACCTGTACTACTGTGACGATATGGTATTTTTCTAGCGCTTGTCCATCTTCAGTAAGATGGCTGCACTGTAATTTGTATTGTGGACCTCAATAATATGGCTGTTTAGTATCTTCTGCGCATGTCTTACTTGCTCTTGTCTACATTGTGCCCATAGTGTTTCATTCCTAATCTCTGCGCATGACCGCCTCCAACAAGATGGCTGCGCCGTAACTTCTTGATATGGACTTCAATAATATGGCGGCACGGTTCCAACTGTGCATGCCCAATCGGTGCTTTCTTGTATTACGTTCTTAGCGCCTCATTTCCGGTGCTGTGCAGCTCGGTGTCGGGTCACCTGTGACACATGGGGCCTGTGTGTTCTCAGGTGTTGACGACCATGTGTGCTAGGCACTGGTGATTGGATGACACATGTGGGACGTAATTGATTCCGGCCCCATCCACCTGTGAGTATGCATATAATGGACCCAGCAGTACATCCACATACCCATTGAGAAAGGCATTCGCTGAAACGCGCGTCGGGGGGACGGGGGTGGTGTGCCTATACATCCTACTTCACTATTCTACACGTTTGACTGGTATGTATATCATATTTATGGCTGTTCTTACTGCTTATACTTGTTTGGAGCTTCTGCCCATATATGCAGACATATGAACTGTCCTTTACTTACAGTTAGGTCCATATATATTTGGACACAGACAACATTTTTCTAATTTTGGTTATAAACATTACCACAATGAATTTTAAACAAAATAATTCAGATGCAGTTGAAGTTCAGACTTTCAGCTTTCATTTGAGGGTATCCACATTAAAATTGGATGAAGGGTTTAGGAGTTTTAGCTCCTTAACATGTGCCACCCTGTTTTTAAAAGGGACCAAAAGTAATTGGACAGATTCAATAATTTTAAATAAAATGTTCATTTTTAGTACTTGGTTGAAAACCCTTTGTTGGCAATGACTACCTGAAGTCTTGAACTCAAGGACATCACCAGACACTGTTTCCTCCTTTTTGATGCTCTGCTAGGCCTTCACTGCGGTGGTTTTCAGTTGCTGTTTGTTTGTGGGCCTTTCTGTCTGAAGTTTAGTCTTTAACAAGTGAAATGCATGCTCAATTGGGTTGAGATCAGGTGACTGACTTGACCATTCAAGAATATTCCACTTCTTTGCTTTAATAAACTCCTGGGTTGCTTTGGCTTTATGTTTTGGGTCATTGTCCATCTGTAGTATGAAACGACGACCAATCAGTCTTGCTGCATTTGGCTGGATCTGAGCACACAGTATGTCTCTGAATACCTCAGAATTCATTCGGCTGCTTCTGTCCTGTGTCACATCATCAATAAACACTAGTGACCCAGTGCCACTGGCAGCCATGCATGCCCAAGCCATCACACTGCCTCCACCGTGTTTTACAGATGATGTCGTATGCTTTAGATCATGAGCTGTACCACGACTTCACCATACTTTTCTCTTTCTATCATTCTGGTAGAGGTTGATCTTGGTTTCATCTGTCCAAAGAATGTTCTTCCAGAACTGTGCTGGCTTATTTAGATGTTTTTTAGCAAAGTCCAGTCTAGCCTTTTTATTCTTGATGCTTATGAGTGGCTTGCACCGTGCAGTGAACCCTCTGTATTTACTTTCATGCAGTCTTCTCTTTATGGTAGATTTGGATATTGATACGCCGACCTCCTGGAGAGTGTTGTTCACTTGGTTGGCTGTTGCGAAGGGGTTTCTCTTCACCATGGAGATTATTCTGCGATCATCCACCATTGTTGTCTTCCATGGGCGCCTAGATCTTTTTTGCATTGATGAGTTCACCAGTGCTTTCTTTCTTTCTCAGGATGTACCAAACTGTAGATTTTGCCACTCCTAATATTGCAGCAATTTCTCGGAAGGGTTTCTTCTGTTTTCGCAGCTTAAGGATGGCTTGTTTCACCCGCATGGAGAGCTCCTTTGACCGCATGTTTACTTCACAGCAGAACCTTCCAAATGCAAGCACTACACCTCAAATCATCTCCAGGCATTTTATCTGCTTAATTGAAAATGACATAACAAAGGGATTGCCCACACCTGTCCATGAAATAGCCTTGGAGTCAATTGTCCAATTACTTTTGGTCCCTTTCAAAACAGGGTGGCCCATGTTAAGGAGCTGAAACTCCTAAACCCTTCATCCATTTTTAATGTGGATACCCTCAAATGAAAGCTGAAAGTCTGAACTTTAACTCCATCTGAATTGTTTTGTTTAAAATTCATTGTGGTAATGTCTGTAAACAAAATTAGAAAAATGTTGTCTCTGTCCAAATATATATGGACCTAACTGTATATCTGTGATTTGTATGCATTGTGCAGGGTCATTCTATATACCTAGTTATGTGATGATAGGCTATCCTCCCCTGTCCTATTTTTGTGCGTGCTGTGGGTAGCACGGTGATTGTTCCTTACTGTTGTTAATATACCTGATATTAATCTAAATAAAGTTTTCTATGTTTTGTATACATTGGACTTTTGACTGTGGTTCTTTCTTTTGGGTTATGTCTATTCATGCAGTTTGTCCTGTATGGTCCTAGTTTAGTCCCGCTACTTTTCATAATGATTTATATCATACTTAGATGGTAACTATGTGGGGGACTGTTCAGTATTCCACTATATCCTTTTCACTGCAATCAAGCAGTGTTGAAATTAATGTGTTGGAGATCGCAGTCACACAACTCAAGAGTTGTGGACAGCTTTCCAAGCTGAGTTAAAGCAATGGCTTTCTTCACTTAAACCTGGAGCCAGCAAAGGCTGTGTGCGATATTGGTGCAAATCTGGTGGCGGCCCTACACCAGGGCAACTTCACACATGTGCCTTGCATGGCTTACGGTCTCAACCTGGTGGTACAGCAATTTATCTGCCACTATCCTGGCCTGGATGCGCTGCTGCAGAAAGCACGGTCGCTCTGTGCTCACTTTCGACGATTGCACAAAATGATTCCCTCTCTGTTGTCCGTGGTTAACAGGAGGGGACGGAGGAAGCAACCTTGAGTGTTACCAACACACCATCCCAGTTCTAGACGTCCAACATCGGGAATGTCAAGGTGTCACTGCAAAAACATTAGCAGCCTCAGCAGCCATGTAAGTGGCACAAATCAATTTCTGTGAGTCGTTTCACACATTTTTTAGACCAGTCCGTGCACCAGCTGAACAGAGCACAAGTCTGACATGTTGTGAATGACTGGAGAGAATGGTGCAGAAGTATTTGGAGCTCAATATCTATGCCATCAAAAGGGTTTAGACCCTTTTGTATTTTAGTCTTCAAAAATGGAAGAGTGGCCTGAGTTCGCCTTTCACGCCTTGGAGGTTTTATGATACCAGCAGTCAGTGTTCTCGCAGAACGTGTCTTCAGCACTGCTGTTGGTGTCCTGACTGATAAGCAAATCTGTCTGTCCTCTGAAAGTGTAGACTTTCATAAAAACGTGGACACTCCAAGTTGGGTCCCCATCTGGTGGGTTGCCTGTAATGGAAGGTGTGTCAGAGGCCTATTATGCTATTTATACTCTTTGGAAATTGATGCCAATTTAGTGGTGTGCGACAATAAATTTTTTGAAATGTGGAGACTCCTAGTTGGGTCCCCATCTGGTGGGTTCCCTGTGTAAGTAGGGCTCCCAATAAGGCAGTCCTGCACTTACTTTCAGTCAACTACCTGTGTTACTTTCCTTACATTTTTTACTAATAGTACTGGTGCACCACCACATTATGGGTGTCAGGTCCAAGCATCCCTACATGAACAGTTTCCTGGAAAGTGGATTGGTTGTCGTGGGCCAGTTGAATGGCCACCAAGGTCTCCCGATCTGCCCCCTTAGACTTTTATCTTTTGGGTCATCTGAATGCAATTGTCGATGCTGTGAAGACATGAGATGTGCAGCATCTGAAACAACGGATACTTGAAGCCTGTGCTAGCATTTCTTCTGCAGTATTGCTATCAGTGTGTCAAGAGTGGGACAAGAGGGTTGCATTGACAATCCAATACAATGGGCAGCACTTTGAACAAATTTTATAAGTGGTCATAAACGTGTAAATAACTCATGAAAGAATAAAGTTACATTAAAACAAAGCACACCATTGTTTTTCTTGTGAAATTCTCAATAAGTTTGATGTGTCACATGACCCTCTTCCCATAGAAAAAAATAAAGTAGGATCAAAAATGGCCGACTTCAAAATGGCCGCCATGGTCACCACCCATCTTGAAAAGTTTCCCCCCTCCCATATACTAACATGCCACAAACAGGAAGTTGATATCACCAACCATTACCATTTTATTTAGGTGTATCCATATAAATGGCCCACCCTGTATGTATGTATGTGTATATATATGTATATATTTATTGGAGTATATATATATATATATATACTTCCTTCTCACCCCCAATAGGGGTGGTCTTTGTTGTCCTTTCTCATTCTTGGGTCCTCTACCAGAGTCCTGGGAGTTGGAGGGTTCTGTGCAGGATCTTAGTTATTCCCAGCATTGCGCTTTTCTAAACAGAGAGCTCAGATGTTGCTCCTGGGATCTGTTGCAGCCATTCTTCCAACTTAGGGGTTAAGGGTATGTGCACACGTCAGCATTTCTTGCAGAAATTTTTCTGACAAAAAACGGACATTTCTGCCAGAAATCCGCTTGCGTTTTTTTCGCGTTTCGCGTTTCACCTGACTGCGACATCATCGAAGGTCCTTCGCTCACTACATTCTCAGGAACGGAGGCGGACGCTTGCAGCGGTGACAGCCAGGGTACTTCGAAGGGGTGAGTATAGCCATATTTTTTATTTTTATTCTTTATTTTTTACATTAATATGGATCCCAGGGCCTGAAGGAGAATTTCCTCTCCTCCAGACCCTGGGAACCATACGCACCGCACACTCCGATACCGATTTCCGATATCACAAAAATATCGGAACTCGGTATCGGAATTCCGATACAGCAAGTATCGGCCGATACCTGATACTTGCAGTATCGGAATGCTCAACACTAGTTGTCAGTTGCCTTGAGACAAAGGAATGTCCAGTAAAAACAGGTTTTGCCAGGATGGGTGGAAATAGACAAAGAACCATAGCAAGTGGGTGGGAAAAATAGAATAGACTGACCACATCATTCAACCCACACCTGTGACTGGACATGCCCCTCTTGGCCTGGATGTAAAACCCCAGAGCGAATCACATGCTCTCGCTTACTCTCTTTTGGCCACCATGACAAACAGATCTGGCTGAGTATCCACTTACCCCCTGGTCTCCTATAACCCCTTGCTAAACCCCCTAGCCTCAAATATATAGGGAAAGTTAGTCAATTTGGGAGGCTTGATATTGGATGTGTGTGTTTTAGTAACCTGGGGGTATATTATTAGGTAATTGTGAGTTTCACTGTGTGATATTGTTTTGCTATTACTGTATTAGTGTTGTAGTACCAATATATGTGTATACATATATATTTATTGTCGCCACTTGGGTATAAATATATATGTATTGTAGGGATTTCACTCACTCAGCTGCGACGGCTGACACTCAGGAGACGTGTTCCTTTAAAGTTCACTGGGTTTATTGCTTCATAAACCATGTGGCAAACAACAGAAAACAAATAGCCTTTGGCTCAGGTAAAGAAAAACAAGTGTCCAGTTCATCCGGCTCAGTCCTGAAGCCGTAACACACTCAGGAGGGTTTCACCTCCACACATACCTACCTGTGTTAAGCATTAGGCTTTCTTTTATATGTCTAACCACACCCAGAACCCATCACATGACCAGACATGTGGTTGTGACATCACCCCAGGTCCTGAAACACATATAGGTAGCCATGGTTACATCACAGCAACAAGCCATCTATAAGACACATATCTCCCATCGATTAGACATCCTTTAGCCATGCTACATACCTCCCCCCTCTGCCTAAAGCCGTGGGGCTTGGCACTTTCTCCCACTAGACAAGGGATTCTTGACAGGGCATCAGCATTACCGTGCAGCTTTCCGGCCCTATGTTCCACATGGAAACAGAAGTCCTGCAGGGCTAAGAACCAACGGGTGACCCTAGCATTTCTACCCTTCGTTTCCCTCATCCACCTAAGTGGGGCATGGTCGGATATCAGTCTAAATTTACGCCCCAGCAAATAGTACTGTAATGTGTCGACTGCCCATTTTATGGCCAAGCACTCCTTTTCAACGACTGAGTAGTTCTTTTCAGACGAGGACAGCTTCCTACTCAGATAGAGAACAGGATGCTCCTCTCCATGTAGTTCTTGGGAAAGGACTGCTCCCACCCCAACATCTGAGGCATCTGTCTGAAGAATAAACTCTTTCTTGAAGTTTGGGGCCATCAGAACGGGTTGCTTACATAAAGCCTCTTTCATTTCTTGGAAGGCTGAATCTGTTTCTTCGGACCACTTAACCATTACTGATTTTGTCCCTTTTAGCAGGTCAGTCAGAGACGCCGCCATTGTGGCGAAGTTTGGGATGAACCTTCTGTAATATCCCACGCTTCCCAGGAAGGCTTTAACTTGCTTCTTGGAAACTGGTTTTGGCCATGTTTGAATTGCCTCCACTTTACTGATTTGGGGTTTTATTTCTCCATGACCCACTATGTATCCAAGGTACTTAGCTTCTTCTTTACCCAATGCACACTTCTTCGGGTTTATTGTAAATCCGGCCTCTCTTATAGCATCAAACACCGCTTGGACTTTCTCCAGATGACTCTCCCAGTCCGGGCTAAAGATGACGATATCATCTAGGTACGCAGCAGCGTATGCCTTGTGGGGTGCAAGGACTCTATCCATAGCCCTTTGGAAGGTGGCCGGAGCTCCCTGTAGGCCAAATGGCATCCGGACATACTGGAAGCATCCATCTGGTGTAGAAAACGCCGTCTTCTCCTTGGCTTCCTGTGCCATGGGGATCTGCCAATACCCCTTCGTCAAATCCAAGGTGGTTATGTACCTGGCGGGCCCAAGCCTTTCGATGAGCTCATCAACTCGGGGCATGGGATATGCGTCGAACTTGGAGACCCATTCAACTTCCTATAGTCGTTGCAAAATCTCCACTCCCCATCAGGTTTTGGGACCAGGACAATTGGGCTCGACCAACCGCTCTTGGATTCCTCAATGACTCCAAGCTTCAACATACGCTCCACTTCCTTGGAGACTATTTCTCGACGGGCCTCAGGAATTCTATAGGGCTTCACGTTCACGCGCACATGGGGCTCTGTCAGGACCTCATGCTCTATGACCTTCGTGTACCCAGGCAACTCGGAAAACAGGTCCCTGTTTTTCTGGAGTAACTCCCGGCATTGCTGTTTCTGGGACTCCGATAGCGTCTCCGCTATAGTAACCGCTCCAACCTCATCTTCTGGGTTGCTTAACAACGATGGAGTTACTGTCGGCTCTCTATCTTGCCACGGCTTGATAAGGTTGACATGGTATACTTGGAATGGTTTCCGTCTTCCTGGTTGGTGAATTTTATAGTTTACTTCACCAAGTTTCTCGACAACCTCATATGGCCCTTGCCATTTGGCCAAGAACTTGCTTTCCACTGTCGGAACTAACACAAGAACTCGGTCTCCCGGATTGAATTGCCTCACTCTTGCAGACCGGTTGTAGGCCCTGGCCTGAGCTTCTTGTGCTTGGAGAAGGTGTTCTTTCACGATAGGCATCACCTTTGCAATCCTCTGCTGCATCAGGGCCACATGCTCAATGACGCTTCTGTGGGGCGTGACTTCGGCTTCCCAGGTTTCCTTGGCTATATCCAGGAGTCCTCGTGGATGTCGGCCATACAGAAGCTCAAACGGTGAGAAACCTGTGGAGGCCTGTGGAACTTCACGAATGGAAAACATCAAATAGGGTAAGAGACAATCCCAGTCTCTACTGTCTTTCTCTATAGCTTTTCTCAGCATGCTCTTCAGTGTCTTGTTAAATCTCTCAACAAGGCCATCTGACTGGGGATGGTACACCGAGGTCCTCAACTGGGAGATTTTCAGGGCTTTGCATAGTTCCCTCATCACCTTGCTCATGAAAGGTGTCCCCTGGTCAGTCAGGATCTCCTTCGGCAGACCTGTCCGGGAAAAGACATGGACCAACTCGCGAGCTATACTCTTTGAAGAAGAATTTCTCAAGGGAATTGCCTCAGGATAGCGTGTGGCGTAGTCCAGGATGACTAATATATACTGATGGCCCCGGGCTGATTTAACTAAGGGACCGACCAAGTCCATGGCAATTCTCTCGAATGGCACCTCAATAATGGGCAGTGGCACAAGGGGGTTCCGGAAATGAGGAGTGGGAGCAGTTAGCTGACATGTAGGGCAGGACCTGCAATAGTTCACTATTTCCCGGTGGCACCCAGGCCAATAGAACCTCTGCACAACCCGTTCCTGCATTTTTTCCACCCCTAGGTGTCCACCCAAGATGTGTGAATGGGCCATGTCCAACACCTTCCGTCTATATGGACCCGGCACTACCAACTGCTCTACCAACTCCTCCCTTATTTTCGTGACCCGGTACAACAACTCCCTGCTCATTAGAAAATGGGGAAATCTTGTGTCAGCCCCCGGCTCCTGTACCACCCCGTCAATAACTGTGACATTATTAAAGGCTTCCCTCAGAGTGGGGTCCCTATGTTGGGCAGTCCCAAAATTTTCACCGGATACCTCTAACTCCAGAATGTCAGATGCAGGGGACACTTCCTCCTCATCTCCAGCCAGGACACAAAAAGGAAATCTGTCTGACTCTGGGTGTGGCACCACCCTTCCCGGGTTCACTGGTTCCCTACTCTTGCTAGGGAGCTCAGAACCTTTCCCCCACAAATCCCAAAACAAACAGAAATCCCGGCCAATAATTATAGGGTGCAACAAGTCCTGAACGACGCCGACTATGTGGGACTCCGTGCCACATGTCGTTTCAATGTTCACACTGGCCACAGGGTAGTCCTTTGCATCACCATGTATGCACCGCACTCCGACCTTCTTTCCCGGGAGCAGGTGGAGAGGAAAAGTGGCCCTCACCAGGGTCACTAGGCTCCCCGAGTCTAACAGTGCCGTTACTGCTTGACCGTTCACCTTCACGGGACATGCTTGAGGTCCCTCGTTGGGCGGAGAGTTCACACTGCAAGCTGGATACGCATAGTATGAACAACGGCGTCCCATGCTGCAGTCCATCTGCTCAGTGGTTTGGGAACAATGGGCAGCTATATGTCCTGGCTTGTGGCACCTCCAACAAATAATATCACCCGTGGGGACCTTGGGCACCACCTCCCCCGCCCTTTGTGACCTTGGACGCACCACCCCTTTTTGGGACTCAGCTGCCTTCTGGGATCCCCAGTACGGCATGGGCTGCCTCCCGAAGGAGCCTTCCAACCCTTGGTACCTCTCAACCAGTCCGATCAGCTCGTCGGCATTCTGGGGATCACCCTGGGCAACCCAAGACTGTATAGGCCTCGGGAGGGAATGGACAAACCGATCCATCATCACCCGTTCTACCATCTGTGCAGGCGCAGAGGACTCTGGCTGCAGCCATTTCTGGACCAGGTGCAACAGATCAAACATTTGGGAACGAGGTGGTTTGTCCCGGTGATAGCCCCAGGAGTGAACTCGCTGTGCCCTGACAGTCAGTGTCACCCCCAAACGTGCGAGAATCTCGGCTTTCAATTTGTGATACTCTTTGGCATCCTGCAAGGTCAAATCATAGTACGCCTTCTGGGGTTCTCCCGTCAGGTATGGCGCAAGTACCTCTGCCCACTGCTCTGGCGGAAGTTTTTCCCTCTCAGCGACCCTCTCAAACACCGTCAGGAAGGCCTCAACATCATCCCCGGGAGTCATTTTCTGCAATGCGCGTCTTACTGTTTTCCGGACGTGGGTGTCATCAGCCAAACCTGGGGTTGGGGCGCTCGCCTTGCCCTGGATGGCGGTTGCCAGAAGCTGCATCTGCTGCTGATGCTCCTGCTGGCTCTGCTGCATCTGCTGCCATTGCTCCTGCTGGCTCTGCTGCATCTGCTGCTGGCTCTGTTGTAACTGCTGCCGTTGCTCCTGCTGGCTTTGTTGCATCTGCTGCCGTTGCTCCTGCTGGCTCTGTTGTATCTGCTGCATCAACAGCCTGTTGGTCTCTTGCTGCCTTTTCTCCTGCTGTGACTGCATCTGGACCAATTTTTTCAGCAGGTCCTCCATTTTCTCCGGCAATGCTTGCTGGCTTGCAACAGCCTTGACCCAGGACATTCAAAATAAACTCACGTCTCCGCTGGGAACGCTGCTCGCACGTCTACCACCAATTGTAGGGATTTCACTCACTCAGCTGCGACGGCTGACACTCAGGAGACGTGTTCCTTTAAAGTTCACTGGGTTTATTGCTTCATAAACCATGTGGCAAACAACAGAAAACAAATAGCCTTTGGTTCAGGTAAAGAAAAACAAGTGTCCAGTTCATCCGGCTCAGTCCTGAAGCCGTAACACACTCAGGAGGGTTTCACCTCCACACATACCTACCTGTGTTAAGCATTAGGCTTTCTTTTATATGTCTAACCACACCCAGAACCCATCACATGACCAGACATGTGGTTGTGACATCACCACAGGTCCTGAAACACATATAGGTAGCCATGGTTACATCACAGCAACAAGCCATCTATAAGACACATATCTCCCATCGATTAGACATCCTTTAGCCACGCTACAGTATGTAATAGATTGTTGACTTATATGTGTGTGTAATAAATATCCTTTATTGATACACTGTTTTTGTCTCAGTTAGTATATAGTATAACTTAGGATCAGATAACTTTAAGGCATCACTAATATTGTACATTAATTATTATTAAAGGAAGTTCAACGTTTAATAATTAATATCGGAACAAAATAAAGGTGTCGGTGTTCCCCTTTTTAATCCCTTCATGACCCGGGGTAATTTCAATTTCATTTTTGGTTTTCGCTCCCCTCCTTCCCAGAGCCATAACTTTTGTATTTTTATGTCAATATGGCCATATGAGGGCTTATTTTTTGTGGAAAAAGTTGTACTTTTGAACGACATCATTGGTTTTGGCATGTCATCTATTAGAAAACAGGAAAAAAATTCCAAGTGCGGTGAAATTGCAAAAAAAGTGCAATCCCACACTGTTTTTTTGTTTGGCTTTTTTGCTAGGTTCACTAAATGCTAAAACTGACCTGCCATTATGATTCTTGAGGTCATTATGAATTCATAGACACCAAGCATGTCTAGGTTCTCTTTTATCTAAGTGGTGAAAAAAATTGCCCAATTTTCCGATACCTGTAGCGTCTCCATTTTTCGTGATCTGGGGTTGGGTGAGGGCTTATTATGTGTGCGCCGGATCAGGTCGGAGGGACGAGAGTAGAAAAGATTCTGTGCGTTCATAGCATTGATAGTTCAAACTGGTGATACAGCTTTGAAACGCAGCTATACATGGGACAAAATCTGTTTCAGAGAACCTATTGCTTTGTTCTTTTTTTTCAGTGCTTTTTGGATTGGATATGGAGTGTTGTTGCGTGAACTAAGACAGGTGGAGAAGCATGGACAGATAACGGGTCGTACAAGGTGGACTGTTTTGTTATAATGTATGATCTTGAAGTTTGGAAGGATAACACAGTTTTGTTTAAAACTTGATGCAGTATACAACTAAGAACAGTGGAACCAAAGTTTGATGTTTATTTATCCTAAAGTTATTAACATTTTTCCTTTTTTTGCAAATTAATCTTTGAGAGTTTGGGGTGATCTATACCAAGGCATTGTTCCAAAGAGGCACAGTCGTTGTTCTCAAAAGAAAGTCCAGCTGGTCTGGGAAAGACGTTCCAGAAGTAAAAGTACCTTTTTCAAGCAGCGCATAAGGAGGAAAACACTGACCAAGATGGCTCCAGTAAGTGTGAGTATGGATTTATCTACCCTGAGAAGCTTAGCAAAACACAGTACATTTAGTCCAGTACCCTCTACTATATCCAAATCTACAGAATTGCTCTGGTCTGCTCTATTGAAGCAAGCATGTGATCATGATAGCATGTATATAGACAGATGTTCGGTCTTGAATAAATCAAACAAACTACTGCGTATGCTAGCAAAACTGATATGTGTTTATGAGAAATCACTGTATAAGGGTATGTTCACACGTTCAGGATTTCCATCCTTTTTTTTTCCTGACTGTTTTTTTAAAAAACTGCAGCTCTTGGCAGAAAACGCAGGTCCTTTTTTTGGTCCTTTTTTGGTCCGTTTTTGATGCGTTTTTTGATGCGTTTTTTGATGCGTTTTTTTGATGCAGTTTTCTAGCCAGAGTCTGTGTGTTTTCTAGGAATTTTTTTAGGGTTAAAATGGCTGAAAATACCCTAACCCTACCCCTAACCCTAACCCTACCCCTAACCCTAACCCTACCCCTAACCCTACCCCTAACCCTAACCCTACCCCTAACCCTACCCCTAACCCTACCCCTAACCCTAACCCTACCCCTAACCCTAACCCTACCCCTAACCCTAACCCTACCCCTAACCCTACCCCTAACCCTACCCCTACCCCTATTCTAACCTTAGTGAAAAAAAAAAAAAAAAAAATTCTTTATTTTTTTTATTGTCCCTACCTATGGGGGTGACAAAGGGGGGGGGGTGTCATTTACTATTTTTTTATTTTGATCACTGAGATAGGTTATATCTCAGTGATCAAAATGCACTTTGGAACGAATCTGCCGGCCGGCAGATTCGGCGGGCGCACTGCGCATGCGCCCGCCATATCTGCCGGCCGGCAGATTCGGCGGGCGCACTGCGCATGCGCCCGCCATTTTGCAAGATGGCGGCGCCCAGGGAGAAGACGGCCGGACGGACACCGGGACGCCGGGTGAGTATAAGGGGGGGAGATTAGGGCACGGGGGGGGCATCAGAGCACTGGGGGGGGGCATCGGAGCACTGGGGGGGGGCATCGGAGCACGGGGGGGCGGGATCGGAGCACGGGGGGGGCAGCCACACTCCGCCCACGCACTTCCGCCCGCTCCCCGCACTTCCTGCTGCAGCGGTTCTGCACATCAAACCGCAGTAAAACCCGCAGATATATTTTTGATCTGCGGGTTTTACTGCGGTTTGGACCTCACAATGGAGGTCTATGGGTGCAGAACCGCTGCGGCTCCGGAAAAAGAATTGACATGCTCCTTCTTTTTTCCGGGAGCTATTCAGCGCGGCTTTTTTTTTACAATTTCCGGACCATGTGCACAGTGTGTCCTGTTTTCCATAGGGTACAGTGTACTGTACCCTGCATGGAAAACAGCCGCGGAACCGCAGCGGCAAAACCGCCGCGGTTCCGCGGTAAAAAACGCACTGTGTGAACATGGCCTAAGACAGATTCCACAAATTTCCACTGCCAGTGTTGTGTCACTAATTTGCAGAGTTTGTACCTTACAAACACAACTGGCAGACAATGGTCAATGTAATATTGATGGAGATAAGCAGATTTACCTGCTTGAATCACTACTGCTGGAGATGAAAAATCATTGTGTTGCTATTGATGCACAGTTGACTCTGGGGCCGAGTTCAAAGATTTAGGGCTGAGATCAAAGCTTTTAAGGACAAGGCAGCAGCTAGAGATGCCATAGTTAATCAGCTGAGTGTGGAACTTGATACTAGATCCCAACTGATTACAAGTTAGCAAAATATCATCAATGATTTTTCAAACATGATACCGGCCTTCTCTTTTTATTCTGAGAACAAGGCCAGATTCCCTTCTAATTGTGCCATGTGCAGGGCAAAAAGGGGGAGTAGTGGAAATGGTGATGATCATATATTTCAAAGTTTGATCCAATCAATAAACATATAAGAAAATCCAAGTGGAAAATTGTGCATTGTTAGTAATGGAACAGTTTAAAAGATCCAGACAGAAGGAAGTATGTTCTGATAGGTGCTCTAAATCAAGCATGGCATGTGTTAGATGTTATGCTTGTGCTGGCTTGGTTCATATTGCCAGGTACTGCAAATTGTCTGGTGCAAAAAGAGAGAGGAAATATTTCTCTGTTAAATGCTATAAATTTGGTCACTTTGGACATATTTCAAGGAATTGCAATTGTGAAGAGTCTAGCAATATTGACATGATTAATAGGCATTTTCGCAGTCAGAATAATATTTTCTCTAAGTCTCATGTGCCTTACCATGTGCAGACTGCTCAAAATGGCCGATTACAGCCAGGGAGAAAAGGATGTGTTTCCACCCTAGTTAGGCCTTGATTTAAACTCAGTACATCAAAGGGCATTTTCTAACAGGCCTGTACTGTTTCTTTATGTATATGATTGTTCTGTCTTATTAGCTTATTTAACTTTTCCTCTGTTTGCTAGGTTTGTTCTCTCGCAATTTAAATATATTGTTAGACCTGGGAGGTTTAGACAGGTGGCAGAAAATTTTATCTGAGGTTTAATGTGAATGCAATTTATAACAGGAGTTTTTAGTATTATGCTGGTTGTTTTTTGTGTTTTCTATCAGAAACCCTGTGACGTGAATAAAGTTTTACTTTTATTTTTAGCTCCAGTTTTTCAATAGGATTCATAAAGATAAGAGTAGCACAGATCACAGGATAATAGAGCCACATCCACAGATGTGCTGATTTTGCTGTATGGACTAAGATAGGCAAAGAGGTATAGACAGGTATATATTGTGCACCTAGGCCTTGAAGTTCAAGTGGATTATGGCTGCCTATACATCTTAATCAGAGGTATGTGTCATTAGGGAGAACAGAACTAAGGGATGGGCGGTTTCATGATGTAGAAGAAAGCCTTTCCTTCCTCATGAGACTGGCAATGGGCCCCTGAGACGTTCCTCCTGAAATCCTGGAGTAGTTCAAGCCAACTATACACAATGAGCCCTTGTCTCTGTGAAGTCGATTTAAAGCTGTGTACTAGAAAATAAGTAGCTGTGAGGGTTGTATGTTACCCTTGTGAACTGTGAAAAACTGGAAGGGATCTCTGTATAGGAAACAGAAGCTATTGACTAGGAATGGACTAAAGAAAAATTGCATTTACTTTGTGGTGTCCAGGAGAGTCCAGGCATCAGTTATGCTATATGAACTTTCTGGGCACTTCAGGAAAGGTTAACAGGGGGACATCACCCTGAAGGAACAGCCTAAAGAATGGGTGAGTTTGGTGGGACAGGGAAGCATAAAATAAGGGATGTCATCCAGTGCCAGGATGTTGATTAACGGCATCGGGAGAACTCCCAGGAGCCTATTGTTCCCTTAATCTAATTTTAGGTATTGATGTAGAAGAACACATCACTACAGAGAGAAGATTTGACCTTTGCTCAGATACACATATGAGGCTCCATTAGATCCTTGTTGTGCTTAGCACTGAGCTGAAACATCTGCTGTCCAATTTCAGCCATGAGGAAGAGACTGTAATAAAGCCCCAAAACTACCTCTTCCTGTCATTGTCTTCCTGGTCATAGTGATGTATATTGGACTGCTTCTGATTTGCCGGAGGACCAATAGACTGGCCGCCCAACTGCACAGAAGTCAAGCTGAGCGTCATGAACTCAGCCGGACACAGGGGTTAGGGACATATGACAAATCCAGTCCCTTATGCCAGATCTAATATACATTATGTATAAATAATGACTGTATATAAATAATGAAGAAAGCATTCTATTTTATGTTAATTTCTGGGTCATCCTCTCTGTTCTCACATTCCTCACCCTTAGAGTCACCCTCCTTCTCTTCCTGCCCTGACACCACAGTGATGAAGGTCTAGGTTCTGCTCAGACCCTACTTCATCTGGCCCTGGATACAACATGAAAAAATGTTGGGCATCGGTACAGATACTTTCCTCTTTCTGTGAATTTTCCTCTTTCTGTGAATCTTCGGAGCAGATCTCTGATGCCCATGGAATAGAATGTGTGAGCAGCTCTGCAGAATGGCCCATCTGATCTGTGATCTCCACAGTCAGTTGGGCATTTGGAAATTCATGACGTGGCGGGAAAAAGGGTGATTGAGGTGCCACCTCTGAGGACTGTACTGTGTGTGACATTAAAGTGGAGGAAGAGGAAGAGTAGTAGAGGCCACTTGATGCAGTGCTTGTCATCCACTGAAGTACATGCTTTTTCTGGCCCTCATCTACAAGGCATACCACTGTGCAGCTACCAAAGATAGGGAGTGGATTAATCTTGTCTTGTCAGTGGTCTTTGGATAGGATGAGACGGTGTTTGTTCAGTCGAGCTTTACATTAACATTAGCAACTAACCCATGTACATATAAAACACCAAGCCTATTTCCCCTTCCACCACTACCTCGATTTTCATAATCATGTTGTATTTAGCTTTCTAAATACTTATAACTTCTGCTTCACAACCTTAGGCCCACAGCTGTCAGTCATATGTCACTAAATGAACAATCACTATTTATTTTCTTAGATAGTGTGCCTGAACAATATTGTTGTACCTAACAATTTTTAAGTGGAAATCTGGCCTTCTTATTTCTCACTGAAGCATAGTTTTATTACAAAATATTTGGATTAGCTAAGTGGGCTTCCTGGCTGCACCCCAATATTAGACCCAATGATTTTTAAGTGGAAATCTGGTCTTCTGGTTTGTCACTGAAAGACAGTTTTATCACAAACAATTTGGATTAGCCAATTGGGCCTTGTGGTTGCATCCCAGTATCCCAATATTAGGCTTAGCAATTTTTAAGTGGAAATCTGACCTTCTGATTTCTCACTGAAACACAGTTTTATCACAAACCATTTGGAGTAGCTAATTTGGCCTCCTGGCTTCACTATATAAACTGGGTCCTGGCTAGCACTCATTGTCAGAGTTAGCTTTTGCTGCATGCCTGGAGGGTGTTGGTGGTTGTTATTAGAGAAGGCGTTTGGTGGATTTACCTGTGACTGTTGCTAGGTTTTGAGTGTGCGATAATCCTCCTCCTTCTTTTGTTTAATCCCATCCTCCACTCCCCGCTGTATACCTGTTGTTTTTGTGAGTATATTTGTATGTTTGGTATTTTTCATTATCCCTGTTCATATTACCTTGCTATTATGGTTGGTGTATTACAGTACACTATTACTCCCTTCTGCCCTGGGTGGGGGTAGGGTACAGACTGAGGTCAGATTCAGGAGCTAAGAGACAGTTTTGACCATCAGAAGTAACTCAGGGAACAGGGCAAGCTAGGGTGCCCCTAGCGATAAGGACATGTAAGGAGCCCTTGGTCCCGAGACACCGACAACAGAGTTGTGACAAACTGTTTCACTCAGCAGCAGTAGACAGGGTAATTGGAATACCACAAAATGTTGTATTGCCCTTGTCATCACACATATCCAGCAGCTAAAAAAATAAAAATTCTTCAGGTTTTGGAAAATAGCAACACAGTTAATGTTTTCTTCACAAATTTCAAATTTTTTTCCGCCAATAAATTGTTAAAAAAAAATTGGAAAAGTTTGTTATGGGCCTAATTGTACTGATGAGGAGAATCATATTGCCAGGTCATTTTTACTACACAGTGTATACTGAAAATACAAATCCCCAAGCAGTGTCAGAATTGCGGGTCTTTTTCATAATTTCGCTGCACTTGAATTTTTTTTCTTGTTTTCCAGTACACTATTATTTTTATTATTACTATTTATTATTTTAGCACCATTTATTCCATTGCACTTTACATGTGGGGAGGGGTGTACATAATAAAAAACAAGTACAGTAATCTTAAACAATACAATCACGACTGGTACAGGAGGAGAGAGGACCCTGCCCACAAGGGCTCACAATCTACAAGGGATGGGTGAGGATACAGTAGGTGAGGGTAGAACTGTTCGTGCAGTGGTTCGGTCGATCGGTGGTTAATGCAGGTTGTAGGCTTGTAGAATAATGGAGTCCTTCAAAAGTTCAACCTGTACCACAAAAAAACAACCCCTCATATGCCTATGAGGACAGTAAAATAAAAAAAAGTTATGGCTTTTGGAAGAAGAGGGAGGGAAAAACAAAAATAAAAAATGGAAATTGACCATGTCCAGAATGGTTTAGTATGATTAGACAAAATGCTGCTCTGAATATTTGGATTTAGCAGGTCTCATCCTTAATGTTTACAAGCAAGGACACAGTAGTACTTCATATACATGTTCAGACAGTCAGAATCGGCTTTTTCTCCAAGTATCTCTCGGAATCTGTAACAATGAGATATATTCTGCATTATAGAAATGTGAAAATGTTTTAGATAATTATTTATTTGGAATGTAAAATTCTGCAATTGACTGATATTCCTCAAGTAGGAGGAGGGTAAGTATATAAGTATCCAGCACAAACGGCAACATTCCGCTCTTATTAACTTCATGCTAAACCTTTGCTAAGTCTTTATGCTAGTTACTGCTTTTATAGTAGTAATGACTCTTTACTGCCATTATAGTTCTGGTTTTATAATACTCGTTGAGTACCACTGAAGTGCACCTTAATTGGGTGGTCCAAAGGCAAAAGTTAAATTTATCTAAATCCCTATCTAATTGCTGCCATATGCTAAGGTTTTTTCTTTCCCTACCATTCCCTAAAAACAACTTAACTGTTAATCTATTTTTTCACTTCCTGTCTGATTATGATTCATTTGAGAGCCCCCAGTGTATCCTGGTATGCTCAAAATAAGTGTCATAGGAGCAGGGGGCAGAGGCTGCAGTCACTATCACAACCTCTGCCCTCTCCCTGAAACAAAGCATCATAATTGTTGCTCGTTTTAACGGCAGGGCTAGTCTCTACTCTGTTCCTGCGCTGTGCATTGTGCGATATGCAGAGTGACAGTGCCCACTTTCTGGTTGGCTCAGATCTGCAGTAATAAGCCGGCAATACAGCGGTAGAGACCATGGACATCACCTGGCAATGTTGATCTCCTGCGTATTATAACACTGCTGTGTTGCGGACTCATCACTGCACATCTGAGCTGACAAGAAAGCGGGCACTGTCGCTGTGCACATTGCACAAAGCAGGCACAGAGCAGGAACAAGCCCCACCTGTGAAATGAGCATCACTGATGATGCTTTGCTTCAGGAAGAGGGCAGAAGCTGTGACAGTCTCTGTCATTTGCTCTGATAACGGTTCATTTGAGTATCCAAGGAGGGCTCTCAAACTAATCATCAACAGACAGGAAGTAAAAAAATAGATTAACAGGTGGTGTAGTTATGGATTGGTAAAGCATGTATATTAGAAAATAACTACCACTTTAGCACTTCACGGCACTGAAAGAAAGTACATGAATCTGTAAAAGTCTGTCACAGCTAAATACAAGTCTGCTAAGATTAAATTCAAAAGTACACCTCTATTATCATGTCAGTGTATGAGCGTAGGAAAGTATATTCCTTTTTACTTATCTGTATTATCCACATGATATAGTTAAAGGGATTGTTTACTACTTTTTAACAAGGGAACAATAAACCCATGGTGCTTAAAAGATAAAAAAATAAATCAGACACATTTACCACACCAGTGCCTCTCCTTTGTTTTGATCCTGGCTTCTGCTTTCATTGGAGGGGCATGACATAATGGCCACAGATAATTATTGGCCACTGATTGGCTGCAGTCTTGACATTCCATACAACAGGGTTTCTTCTATCTCGGACAGAATGTATATTCTCCAATTGAGAGGCTAATCATGGGTATTAGGCTCTTTAGGCGAGATGGGTCCTCAACGACCAAGGCCTGGGTATGCACTCAGACCATGGGCATTGGGCAGCAGGCAGTTGAGACATGTAGGAAACAGGGAGCAGAGAAATGCAAGACTGCACACTGACAGGAATCCCAAAACAGGAGGCAGAAGTCCTGGAGACCACAGACAGGTGGAATAAGTCCTGGAAGACCAGAAGCAGGTAGCTGAGGTCTTAGAAGCTACAAATAGACAGAAGACATTGTGGAAGCTGTAGGCAGAAACATAGCACAGGTCTTGGAAGACCAGCAACAAGCAGCAGAGATCCTAAAAGACTCCAATGGACAGGTGATATCCTGGAAGTTGGAAGCAAACACGTAGCAGAGGTCCTGTAAAACAAAAAACAGGTAGCAGGGGCCCTGGAATTTGCAGGCAAACAGAAGATGTCCTGGAAGCTGCAGGCAGACATCTAGCAGAGGTTTGGAAGACCAGGAATGGGTAGCAGAGGTTCAGGAAGACACGAGCAGACAGACATCCTGGAAACTGCAGATGGACACGTACTATAGCAGAGGTCCTGAAAGACTGGGAACAGGTAGCAGAGATCCTGGAATACTGGGAACAGGTATCAGAGGTCCAGGAAGACCGGGAACATGTAGCTGAGATCGTGGAATCTGTAAATGGACAGCAAGCATCCTGGAAGCCACAAACGGTCATGTATCAGAGGTCGTGGAAGACCGGGAACAGGTAGCAGAGGCCCTGGAAGTCTCTGGCGGACAGGAGACATCCTGGAAGCTGCAGGCGGATACATAGCAGAGGTCTTGGAAGACCAGGAAAGGGTGGCTGAGGTCATGGCAGTCGCAGGTGGACAGAAGATGCCCTGAAAGTCACAGGTGGACATGTAGCAGACGTCCTGGAAGACCGGAAATGGGTAGCAGAGATCATGAAAGCCGCAGGCAGACAGGAGACATCTTGGAAGCTACAGGCAGACATGTAGCAGAGGTCATGGAAGACTGTAAAGGGATAACAGAGGTTCTGAAAGCTTCCGGCAGACAGGAGATGTCATGAATGCAGCAGGAGCACAGGAGACCGGGAACAGGGTAGCAGAAGTCCTGGAGTTCGCAAAGGGACAGGAGACATCTTGGAACCCACGGGCAGAAACGTGGCAGATATCCTGGAAGACTGGGAATGGGTAGAAGTGGTTCTGGAAGTCATAGGCAGAAAGAAAATGTCCTGGCAACCACAGGTGGGCACATAACAGAGGTTCTGGAAAACCATGAACACGTTGAAGACAGAACTCCAGAGCAGCTGATCACATGGGATCATGCCAGGAAATCTGCAAAGCCCGAAATACAGTACAATGGTGTTCAGCTGGGGTTGGGGGAGCAAAGCCCGTATCCAGAACAGGTGCAAAACAATTGGGGTGCAGTGTTGGTCCAGCAAGTGAGATTTTTTTATGTTTAATTTATTGTTTAAGCACCAAGGATCCATTGAGCTCATTGCCAAATAGTCAATAAACTCTTTAGTATTTATAGACCCAGAAAATGATTGTGTTATTATATTGAACATTCGTATGATTTCACATGAGTTTCCTCTTCAGGACAGTTAACAATCTATTTTACCCTATGGCAATCTTCCCAGATAAAAACTAGAAATCCACAAAATGGCATAAATATTACAGATAACCATGAAAATGCCATGACACACCTTTTTTCAGTTTGTATTAGAATTTTTTCTGCTCTTCTCATATCTTTTTCTTTCAACTGCTCACACAAATAAATGGCCTGGATGAATCCAATTATTTCTGGAATAGATAGCTGAATTTTGGCAGGTATATCTGTAATACTAGAAGAGAAGAATATATGTTTGTGAGATAGTTTATATAGTGTACTGCAACAAAAGTAATATTTTAATCAACATTATAAAATAATTAATTACTATTCTAAGAATAAAACTTGCTTTTGTAACAAACCACTCTATCCAGTGTTTAACACCAAGGGATGTCTTCCCATGTTCTCAGCTCCCTGCTTCAGGATACATTCACACATTCATGTGCGTGTTACCATCCAAGAGAAACTTTTTGTTTCTCAGGTGTCATCCCAGTTGCATCCATTTTTCTTATCTTTTCTCATCCTTTTTTTCACTGTGCAAGTAGACAAAAAAAATTTATGAATTGACTCTTGGCAATGGATCAATTAAAATGGATAAAACTAGGATGGTACTCTGAGGATATGTTCGCATGTTGCATTTTTGCTGCTTTTTATGCAAATTTAAAGCTGCTTTTTACAATACCAGCAAAAACTGAGATTTCAGAAATCTCATGTATGCACATTGTTTTTTTCCTGACAATTGGAAAACTGCTGTGTTTTTTGAAACTGCAGCGTGCCAATTCTTTCAGCGCTTTGCAGCATTTTTGCCTTGTTTTTTCAAGCATAGAAGTCAATGAGTAAGCGCAACAAAGCAGCAAAAAAGCAGAAAGTCACGTTTTTAGTGGAAAAGGCAGGTACAGCAGGATATGAAACACATTTATTTTTGTGATTTTTCTCAAGTTTATACCAAAATGTCTTGGGCTCCTAACCTGACAATGGCAGATTGGATTATTACGGTTTAATTAAACTACTGATATGTCCTAAAGTAAACAATTGCCTGAGAAATTCAATGGCCGACCAATGTGTAAAAGTAATCAGTGCCCAACCAACTCTGACCTGACCTGAGTGAAATTGATCAATGCCTGACCAACACAATTGCCCTGACCAATGTGGAAAGTAAACAGTGTGGTGCTCTGTTTTCCCTGGTCATTGCACCGTGCTTTGTGAGCGCAAGGTATCATAACCACTACTACAATGTATTGTATTCAACAGTTGAAAGTTGAATTAAGATTTTCATTCTTTAATTAAATAAACTATATGATTTGAAACAATTTTAAAATAAATATAACACTTAAAAAATATATAATTCTAAGGAGATCAACATTGTGGAAGACCTTTAAAAAAAGTGGTCTTTCACAAACTTTTGTCCATGAATAGAAAAGTGGACAACCAACAAGTAAAAACTTACTGTTCCTTGTCGTTTAGTGGAATAGCCTCATACAAATGTTGGTACCGACAAAACATGTCCTTTGTCGATTTGTCAACATACTGGAACAATGTATCCCACACCTGCAAAAAAATTCAAAAACTATTAATAGAAAAAAATAGTGGAGATTTTAACATGTTTGGACTGGCCACAATCTTTAAATGTGCCTCAGTTTTGATCAAATAATCAACCCCAAATATTGCAGAATGCAGATCCTTATTAAATATACAATACAGAACAATGGATGGAGAAAATCACAATCCATTTGAATTTATTTCTTCCTAGCTGAAGAGCCCGGCGTTGCCTGGGCATAGTAAATATCTGTGGTTAGTTATAGCACCTCACTTCTCTTATTTTCCCATCACGCCTCTCATTTTCCCAATCACATCTTTCATTTTCCCCCTCACATCTCTCATTTTCTCCCTCACATCTCTCATTTTCCCCCTCACTCCTCTCATTCCCCCCTAACACTTGTCATTTCAACCTCACATCTGTCATTTTCTGATCACTCCACTATTTTTCCTCACTCCTCTCATTTTGCACTCACACCTTTTCATTTTCACCTCACACCTCTCATTTTCACCTCATCACCTCAGTATATACATGTTTGTCATCTCCCTTATATATAGTATACATCTGTATGTCATCTCCTGTATATAGTATATACCTGTATGTCATCTCCCCTGTATATAGTATATACCTGCTGTGTGTCATCTCCCCTATATATAGTATATACCTGAATGTCATCTCCTTCTATATATAGTATATACCTGTATGTCATCTCCTCCTGTATATAGTATATACCTGTGTGTCATCTCCCCTGTATATAGTATATATCTGTGTGTCATCTCCTCCTGTATATAGTATATACCTGCATGTCATCTTCTATATATAGCATATACCTGTATGTCATCTCCTCCTGTATATAGTATATACCTGTGTGTCATCTCCCCTGTATATAGTATATATCTGTGTGTCATCTCCTCCTGCATATAGTATATACCTGCATGTCATCATCTATATATAGCATATACCTGTATGTCATCTCCTCCTGTATATAGTATATACCTGTATGTCATCTCCTCCTGTATATATGTACATATATGTCATCTCCTCCTCTATATAGTATATACCTGTGTGTCATCTCTCCTGTATATAGTATATACTGTATCTGTGTGTCATCTCCCCTGTATATAGTATATACCTGTGTGTCATCTCCTCCTGTATTAGACCTCGTTCACACGTTATTTGCTCAGTATTTTTACCTCAGTATTTGTAAGCTAAATTGGCAGCCTGATAAATCCCCAGCCAACAGGAAGCCCTCCCCCTGGCAGTATATATTAGCTCACACATACACATAATAGACAGGTCATGTGACTGACAGCTTCCGTATTTCCTATATGGTACAATTGTTGTAGTTTGTCTGCTTATTAATCAGATTTTTATTTTTGAAGGATAATACCAGACTTGTGTGTGTTTTAGGGCGAGTTTCGTTTGTCAAGTTGTGTGTGTTGAGTTTTGTGTGGCAACATGCATGTAGCAACTTTTTGTGTGTCAAGTTGCATTTGACAGGTTAGTGTAGCAAGTTGTGTGCAGCAAGTTTTGCGCATGGCGAGTTTTGCACGTTGCGAGTATTATGTGTGGTGCCTTTTGAGTATGTGCAAGTTTTGTGTGAGGCAACTTTTGCATGTGTTGCAACTTTTGTGCATGTGGCGAGTTTTTCATGAGGAGAATTTTGCACTTGTGGCGAGTTTTGCGTGAGCCTAGTTTTTGCATGTGGCGAGTTCTGCGCGTGGCGAGTTTTGAGTGGCGACTTTTGTGTTTCGACTTTTATGTGGCGAGGTTGGTGTATTTGTGGTGAAATGTGTGCTGAGGGTAATATGTGTTCAAGCACGTGGTAGTGTGTGGCGCATTTTGTGTGTGTTCATATCCCCGTGTGTGGTGAGTATCCCATGTCGGGGCCCCACCTTAGCAACTGTACGGTATATACTCTTTGGCACCATCGCTCTCATTCTTTAAGTCCCCCTTGTTCACATCTGGCAGCTGTCAATTTGCCTCCTACACTTTTCCTTTCATGTTTTCCCATTATGTAGATAGGGGCAAAATTGTTTGGTGAATTGGAAAGTGCGGGGTTAAAATTTCACCTCACAACATAGCCTATGACGCTCTCTGGGTCCAGACGTGTGACTGTGCAAAATTTTGTGGCTGTAGCTGCGACGCCTCCAACACTTTTCCTTTCACTTTTTCCCCATTATGTAGATAGGGGCAAAATTGTTTGGTGAATTGGAACGCGCGGGGTTAAAATTTCACCTCACAACGTAGCCTATGACGCTCTCAGGGTCCAGACGTGTGACTGTGCAAAATTTTGTGGCTGTAGCTGCGACGCCTCCAACACTTTTCTTTTCACTTTTTCCCCATTATGTAGATAGGGGCAAAATTGTTTGGTGAATTGGAAAGCGCGGGGTTAATATTTCACCTCACAACGTAGTCTATGACGCTCTCAGGGTCCAGACGTGTGACTGTGCAAAATTTTGTTTCTGTAGCTGCGACGCCTCCAACACTTTTCCTTTCACTTTTTTCCCCATTATGTAGATAGGGGCAAAATTGTTTGGTGAATTGGAATGCGCGGGGTTAAAATTTTGCCTCACAACATAGCCTATGACGCTCTCGGGGTCCAGACGTGTGACTGTGCAAAATTTTGTGGCTGTAGCTGCGACGGTGCAGATGCCAATCCCGGACATACACACATACACACACACACACACATTCAGCTTTATATAGTAGATTAGATAATTCTCAAATGATCTATTAGATCTTACTGATAAAAGGTTTAGCCTATGTTATGATAGTAAAAATTGCAATTTACATTGTAAGCTCATGTGTTCTATGTAGATAGAATGGATCTTCAGCACAATTTCTTCTGGTTGGTCCAAGAAACTCCAAGTTAACACTGATGAATTCAAATATGAGCAAACTATTGTCCAATTAGATCACTGCTAGAAGAAAGACCTATCTCAACATCACAGATGGTTAAAGAAGCACTCCACCTACCAAAGTTTTTATCC
The DNA here is from genome assembly GCF_032444005.1 of Ranitomeya imitator. Classification (NCBI taxonomy): domain Eukaryota; kingdom Metazoa; phylum Chordata; class Amphibia; order Anura; family Dendrobatidae; genus Ranitomeya; species Ranitomeya imitator. The sequence goes on from NC_091288.1 coordinate 63,981,843, forward strand.
TCTTTATATATTGCAGTCATCATATTATCTACAGTAGCAATGTGTAGTTACAATTGCTCATTTTTGTCTTTCTACCCAGTAAATTCCTCTCATTTCTCTGCTTTATGGAAAAACAGGAAGTCTCTTGCCCTTGCATTTATCATTCCCCTCTTTAACTCCTGACCAAGCTCCTCCCTCCTGTCAGGGACATTTGCAGTGATGACTTATGCAGGCAAAATTGACCTCCTGTTTCTACATAAAGCTTAGAAGGATTGAGCTAGTCTGCTTATAATCACGTGTTGTCATAGACCTAATGGAACACAGAAGGATTAGCTGGGTAGAAAGGCAAAATGGGAATTGTAAGTACACAGTGTTATATAATATGATGGCTGCAATATATCAAGAGGATAGCAATTTTGATGAGAGTGCTTCTTTAAGCAGTATTTTATATAGATAATTGTGGGAAGTACTGGTTCTCTGGAGTATGGAGTCTTAAACTAAAAGTTCTATGGGGAAACCATTGCAAAGAAGCTCTCGTGCAGAATCAAAGAGACTATTGGATATTGAAAGTACCACCTAAGAGAAGTGACTACCCAATAAGTGACTGTCTGACCCTTAAAACAATTTTAGGAACATGACTTGGGATAAATGCCAAGCCAGAAACTGATCTACAGGCAGTCTGTTTGGAGGTGCTTACTCATCATAAGTGTAGAGCACGTTGGCTGGCTAAGTGCTATGTGATTGAGACAATGTGGGGAAAATACCGATTACCTTTAACATAAGCCTAACAGCTGATCCACAGGTAGCATGTATCAGTCCCTGGCTGTATGAGCCTAGCCAGGTATGTTTGAGAAAAACATAGTTTAAAAGCTGTTAAAGGCTAGTCATATTGAAGGATCTGTGGCGGCTTCTCCCCTCACTCTACCCTGGATTGACAGGTCTCTGCCTATTCACGCATATAGCCAGTGACCTGCCAGAGAAGCCAATTGGGACCTGTTGGCCTCTATAGCATGTTATTCTCAAAAACCCTACAGCATTCTGAGTCAAACATACCTGATTGTGTTCATACAACCAGTGCTTTACATACACATGCTGCCCTTAGATCGAGCAGAATGTATCATCTGCCAGAATCCCTTTATAGAAATTAGCTGAGTATGGAGGCTTATAGGCAATGCTGTATGGGAGAAAATTAGGTCTGTTAAAAACAAAAGAGACTATTGGATACCATTCATAAATCATAACAAACAGCAGTGAATGATACACAGCAGTAGTATACTCTAATGTACAAAATGGAAGGAGCATGGATTCTACATACATTATGTCCAATTTAAATCAATAAGTTACCTCTGCCATCACTACATTCAGGTCATGTGACAAATTGTTATACTCAAACTCAGGCACTGGTTCATAAGAATGGGCAGCCAAGCATCCTCCCGGCTTCAATACTCGCATTGTCTCATCGAGAAACTTGTCTATTGTGAACCAATGAGCAGCTACACCAGCATGTACCAGGTCCACAGAAGCATCCTTCACAGGTAGCTTCTCAGCCGGAGCCACCCTACAGAGAGGACAGACGATTGCCAATGTGTCTTATAATTCTAATGATCCCATATCAACAAAATTAGGAAATCCTGTTTAGTACTCACATGTACGACACATTTTTTGCCAAGGTCATGTCTTTTGCAACACTTAGTTGGGATTCACTGATGTCTAGTCCAAGGACCTTCGTGAAGTGAGGAGCTAGAGATAAAGTGTAACGTCCAGTCCCACAGCCAACATCCAGCGCCATTTCTAGGGGCTGCCCATTTGTCTTTATAAAGGATAAAGTACAATTAGTAAAGTTAAAATTCATTCCATATACATTATGTGTACTAAACAAAATGACATACAGTGGGGAAAAAAGTGGTCTACCTATGATGTCAATTGCAGGCCTCTCTCATCTTTTTAAGTGGGAGAACTTGCACAATTGGTGGCTGACTACATACTTTTTTTCCCCATTGTACATGCTAGTCATCTAGAACAGTCATGTGTTGATTGTAACAATTTACATGAACTTTACTGAAGAACATTACTACAGATTTCTTTGTTTACACGCATTATTACCCTCTTAAGGATGGGGCAATTTTTTGTTTTTGCTCTTTTATTCTTTCCTCCCCTTCTTTCAAGACTCATAACTTTTTTTATTTTTTTGTCCACATAAACAAGTGAGGGCTTGTTTTTTGTAGAATGAGTTGTACTTTCGAATGACACCATCCATTTTATCATGGGTTTTCCTGGAAAGCGGTAAAAGAAATCCAAGTGTGGTAAAAATTGTTTATAGTGTTTATTTTACGACAATAATGACATTGCAATATGATTCTTCAGGTCAGTACAATTATAGAGATACCAAACATACATAGTTTTTCAAAACTTGTAAAAATAGAGAATTTTGCTTCTGATGCCATTTACCGTGAACTTTTTCAATTTTCGGTACATGGAGCTGTGTGAGGGTTTGTTTTTTGCGCCCTGAGCGAATGTTTTATTGATATAATTTTAGGGTAAATACAATGTTGTCAATGCCTCTTATAACATTTTTCTGTGTTGTTGCAGTGGCCGAAAAACTACAATCTGGAGGTTTCACAATTTACTGATCAGATTAATTTACATTTTGATAGAGTGGGCTTTCATAAACATAGCAATATCAAATATGCATTTTTTTACAAAAAAATCTTTATTCATTTTTAATGGAGAAAATAAAGGTGATTTGAACTTTTTTATTTTTGTGATTTTTTTTTCATATTTATATCCACCTGATGAGGTTTTTATTGTTTTATAAAATCTTGTATTTGCTATACGTAGCCAATAAAATATCATCTGATTAAACATCAGAGATACTTTTTTCTTTAGCTGTTTAACCATCTTATTCCAAATTTGATTAAGGATCCTATTAAGGAAGCGCCCTGAAACATCCTTATTCATAACATCCATGTGTAGGAATTTTTTTTCTGGGAGAGGAAAATCATCTCCATGCTATTACAGGCGTGAAGCATACCAGTGGAAGGATCGCCCTTGTTTGAAAACTTTTCCCAGTGCTGTGCCTACTCGCACAACCATATCGGGTGAGCAAGATTCAAGTTGTACTTTTCTCACCAAGTAAGATTCACTCAGCTATTACGCATAGATATCGCTCTCCCTCTCTTTCCCCTCATCTTATCTTTCCCAGGATCTCGTTCACATATCATGTGTACATGAGTGCAAAGCCAAAATCATCAACAGTACATAAAGAGAAGATCAGAGCCATTGAGAGTACATAAATACAGCACCACAAACTACTAAAAATTAGAATATCACCAAAAAGGTAATCTATTTCAGTTCTTCAATACAAAAAGTGAAACTCATATATTATATAGAGTCATTACAAACAGAGTGATCTATTTCAAGTACTGTATTTACTTCTTTTTATGTTGATGATTATGGCTTATAGCCAATGAAAACCCAAAAGTCATTATCTCAATAAATTAGAATAATTAACAAAAAAACACTTGCAAAGGCTTCCAAAGCATTTAAAAAGACCCCTTAGTCTGTTTCAGTAGGCTCCACAATGGGGAAGACTACTGACTTGACAGATGTCCAGAAGGCAGCCATTGGCACACTCCACAAGGAGGATAAGTCACACGGACGTATCCAGGACATGGGCTACAAGTGTCGCATTCCCTGTGTCAAGCCACTCATGACCAATAGACAATGCCAAAAGTATCTCACCTGGGCCAAGGAGAAAAAGAACTGGACTGTTGCTCAGTGGTTCAAGGTGTTCGCTACAGATGAAAGTAAATTTTGCATTTCATTTGGAAATCAAGGTCCCAGAGTCTGGAGGAAGAGTGGAGAGGCCACAATCCAAGCTGCTTGACGTATAGTGTGACGTTTCCACAATCGATGATGGTTTGGGGAGTCATGTAATCTGTTGGTGTAGGTCCACTGTGTTTTATCAAGACCAAAGTCAGCGCAGCCGTCTACCAGGAAATTTTAGAACGTTTCATGCTTCCCTCTGCCAACAAGCATTTTGGAGATGGTAATTTCATTCTCCAGCAGGACTTGGCACCTGTCCACACTGCCAAAAGTACCAATACCTGATTTAAAAACAACAGTATCACTGTGTTTGATTGGCCAGCAAACTCACCTGACTGTAAATCCATTGATAATCTATGGGGTATTGTCAAGAGGAAGATGAGAGACACCAGACCCAACAATGCAGATGAGCTGAAGGCAGCTATCAAAGCAACCTGGGCTTCCATAACACCTCAGCAGTGACACCGGCTGATCAACTCCAAGCCACGCAGCATTGATGCTGTAATTGATGCAAAAGGAGCCCAGATCAAGTATGTAGTACATTTACTGAACATACATTTCAGTAGGCCAACATTTTGGATTTTAAAATCATTTTTCAAGCTGGTGTTACAAAGTATTCTAATTTACAGAGACAATGACTTTGGGGTTTTCATTGGCTGTAAGCCAAAATCATCAACATTAACATAAATAAACACTTGAAATAGATCACTCTGTTTGTAATGACTATATAATATATGAGTTTCACTTTTAGCATTGAAGAACTGAAATTAACTTTTTAATGATATTCTAATTTAGTGAGAAGCACTTGTAGTGGTATTATATTCCGCCACATTTTACAGACAAGATCATTGCTGTCCGTATTGTGGCTCACAATCTAAATTTCCATTCAGTTTGTCTTTTGTAGTGTGGGAGGAAAGCAGAGAACCTGGATAAAACCCACGCCAGCACAGGCAGAGCATACAAACTTCTTGCAGATGTTGTCTTTGATGGGATTTGAACCCAGGACCCCAGTGCTGCAAAGAAAGAGTTCTCTACTGGGGGTGCATAACTGTATAATTTGGTGATTTTTTGTTCATTTTTTTTTATTTGGCCATATAACAAAATATATTAATATGCACAATGTTATATGTCTCACAGACATTGTATGACTAAAGACCATATGTCTTTATTTTGATCTATTTCTATTAAAACTATCAGTATGCTTTGAGGCGATTATGGTTAATGCCTTTATATCGTAGATGATAAGAACAAGGTATAGTAGGGCCAGTTCACATTGATCGGGGAGGCACAATTGCTCATCTCAACTTCATTGAGTCTGTGTGAAATTACATAAAGAGCCACAGAGATTTCCAAAAGCCTACATCCATAGAAGATCTGTGGTTAGATCTCCAAGATGTTTAGAACAACCTCCCTGCTGAGTTCCTTCAAAATCTGTGTGCAAGTGTAGCCACCGTAGAAGAATTAATGCTGTTTTGAAAGAAAAGAGCGATCACATCAAATATTGATTTGATTTAAATTTCTCTTTTGTTCATTCACTTTTCATTTTTTTAAATTTATTAAATGAACTACTATCTCTTCTATTTGTTAAAGCATTCTTATTTAGCAGCATTTTCCTCACACCTTGCTAAAATTTTTGCACAGTAGTGTTATGTTATTTTAGGGAGAATGCAAGCATTTAGTAAAATTGACATGCCAGATTAACTAAAAGGTTTTAAATAGGATTGCAGTACTTCACTCAATGGCTTACCTTCTTATTATACTTACTTTTCCTTTCACATAAGATAAAGCCATATTGGTTATTTCATCAGAGACTGGAATCATATACTTTTGATAAATTAATGAAAATGCTGACTTCTTGAACAAGTTGACTGCCATGGTAATCTGTGCTTGCTTTGATTGCTGCTAGTTCTCATGTAAAAATCTGTTACATGTGTAGAAAAACTATTATTACAGGGTAGGAGTGGATCCGTTTCCTCCATTTCAAAATGTTTGTTAGTTTTTTTTCCCAGCAAGAACAGAGCACAAAAAGTACAAACAGTACAGAGATGTAGTAGATAACAGATTGCAAGTTCAGCAGTATCAACTCATTAGGGAGTAAGAGCTGCTACATTGACTTTCTTTAAAAGTTTTAATTAAAAGTTTGACAAAAAATACACAACAAACTATACTTTAACAAACCAATTAACTGATGATTGATATACTTTCATATCTTCAATTTACAGAATCCTTATCACATTGGTAATTTACACAATCAATACAAACATTAAAACATCAAAGAGACCAGTAACAGAACCATGTATAGGTATGTAATAAACACATCAGGTTCCATACATGTATAGAATTTTGTGAATCAAGACGCCCATGTTAAGTAGTCATGATTGAGCACTAAAATGCCTGAATGCTTGATGCTCCAGTATAGCAGGTTGGACGTTCGGACAGGCTCATCTTAACTATAAAGTATAATTGAAGTTAATGGGAAATTTGAGCATTTTTTCCAGAATACCCTCACAAGTCGTCCAATTTTCATATTAACATTGGAAGGTGAAGGAGATCGAAGAGAAAAGAGTAGAACTTCAGGAATGAAGAAAAAGACAAAAAGAGAAGAGTAGACAGAGAAAGAAATGAAAGTGTGATGTAAGGAAAAGAAAAAAAAAAGGGGGGGGGGAATGGGAGGATGGAGAGAGCTACCCCAATCCAGGCATCCATTCGAACAAAAACCCAAATGACATTCAAGTCTGAGGGTGAAGTTGCATAAGGCTACCATATACCCTCAGGAAACTTAACTAGATGTGTGGTGAGCACTTTGAACCCCCAGGAACTTCACAGAAGTGTATAATGTAGAGCCGTGAAAATAAAAAAAAAATGTCCCCAAAAATGATTTTTAGCCCCATTTTTTTTATTTTCCCAAGGGTAACATAAAAACATTGACCCCCAAAAGTTGTTTTACAATTTCTCCTGAGTATGGCGATACCCCATTTGTGAAAGAAAACCACTGTTTAGGTGCACAGCAGGGCTTGGAAGCGAAGGAGTGACATTTTGGAATGCTGACTTTGATGGTCTGCGAGCATCATGTCGCATTTGCAGAGCCCGTTATACAGTCATGGCCAAAAGTATTGACACCCCTGCAATTCTGTCAGATAATACTCATTTTCTTCCTGAAAATGATTGCAAACACAAATTATTTGGTATTCTTATCTTCATTTAATTTGTCTTAAATGAAAAAACACAAAAAATATTGTCCTAAAGCCAAATTGGATATAATTCCACACCAAACACAAAAAAAGGGGGTGGACGAAAGTATTGGCACTGTTCGAAAAATCATGTGATGCTTCTCTAATTTGTGTAATTAACAGCACCTGTAACTTACCTGTGGCACCTAACAGGTGTTGGCAATAACTAAATCACACTTGCAGCCAGTTGACATGGATTAAAGTTGACTCAACCTTTGTCCTGTGTCCTTGTGTGTACCACATTGAGCATGGAGAAAAGAAAGAAGACCAAAGAACTGTCTGAGGACTTGAGAAACCAAATTGTGAGGAAGCATGAGCAATCTCAAGGCTACAAGTCTATCTCCAAAGACCTGAATGTTCCTGTGTCTACCGTGCGCAGTGTCATCAAGTAGTTTAAAGCCCATGGCACTGTGGCTAACCTCCCTAGATGTGGACGGAAAAGAAAAATTGACAAGAGATTTCAATGCAAGATTGTGCGGATGTTGGATAAAGAACCTCGACTAACATCCAAACAAGTTCAAGCTGCCCTGCAGTCCGAGGGTACAACAGTGTCAACCCGTACTATCCGTCGGCGTCTGAATGAAAAGGGACTGTATGGTAGGAGACCCAGGAAGACCCAACTTCTTACCCCGAGACATAAAAACGCCAGGCTGGAGTTTGCCAAAACTTACCTAAAAAATCCTAAAACGTTTTGGAAGAATGTTCTCTGGTCAGATGAGACAAAAATATAGTTTTTTGGGCAAAGGCATCAACATAGAGTTTATAGGAGAAAAAAAGAGGTATTCAAAGAAAAGAACATGGTCCCTACAGTCAAACATGGCGGAGGTTCCCTGATGTTTTGGGGTTGCTTTGCTGCCTCTGTTACTGGACTGCTTGACCGTGTGCATGGCATTATAAAGTCTGAAGACTACCAACAAATTTTGCAGCATAATGTAGGGCCCAGTGTGAGAAAGCTGGGTCTCTCTCAGAGGTCCTGGGTCTTCCAGCAGGACAATGACCCAAAACACACTTCAAAAAGCACTAGAAAATGGTTTGAGAGAAAGCACTGGAGACTTCTAAGGTGGCCAGAAATGAGTACAGACCTGAATCCCATAAAACACCTGTGGAGAGATCTAAAAATGGCAGTTTGGAGAAGGCACCCTTCAAATATTAGGGACCTGGAGCAGTTTGCCAAAGAAGAATGGTCTAAAATTCCAGCAGAGCATTGTAAGAAACTAATTGATGGTTACCAGAAGCGGTTGGTTGCAGTTATTTTGGCTAAAGGTTGTGCAACCAAGTATTAGGCTGAGGGTGCCAATACTTTTGTCTGGCCCGTTTTTGGAGTTTTGTGTGAAATGATCAATGTTTTGCTTTTTGCTTCATTCTCTTTTGTGTTTTTTCATTTAAGACAAATTAAATGAAGATAATAATACCAAATAATTTGTGCTTGCAATCATTTTCAGGAAGAAAATGAGTATTATCTGACAGAATTGCAGGGAGTCAATACTTTTGACCATGACTGTATGACTAAATAGTAGAAACCTCCCACAAATGACCCTATATTGAATTGTTAGGCAGGAGTCACACTACAGTGAGATACAGCCGAGTCTCGCAGGTTAAAACCAAGCTCTAGCACCAGCACTCCGGAGTGAAGCGTGCGGCTCCATGTATTGCTATGCGGCTGCACGCTCCGCTCTGGAGTTTCGGTGCCAGAGCTTGGTTTTAACCTGCGAGACTCGGCCATATCTCGCTGTGTGTAATCCCAGCCTTATAGTGTTTTCCTGGTATGTGAATTTTAAAATATGGTTGCATATACATAAATTGCGTAGCGTGAATCAGGTTGGCATACGTAAGTTTTGTAGTGTACGTCAGGTTGGCATATGTGAGTTGTGTAGTGTACATCAGGTTGGCATACATGAGTTGTATAAGTCAGAAATTAATTTAGTAGTCCATGGATGTGTGGTACAGTCTGAAGCATTCATTTATACACAGGCCAGGTTTGTCGGGGCAGGTGTCACATTGCCAAATGGTGTCCTTGCTTATTCCCCTTTTTTTTTGCAGAGTCGGCACCTTTTTTGCGACCTTCTTTTCTTTGAGGTTTGAGGGACTTCACTGACAAAATGATGGCCTGGTATGATATGAGCATCTTCAGTTCCCGAAGTACTGAGGCCCACTCCTGCCTGCTTGCCAAATATCAGGGCCTTAGTCACTACCTCCTGGCGCTGAAGGTACAATTTTCCGGTCTGGCCTGCACATCGTGATAGCACAAAAACGTTGTACATTGCCATCTGCATGATCAGCTTCTTGTACCACACCATGGCATTTCTCATAGCACTGAACAGTTAGAAGACTTAATCAGAAAGATCAACTCCCCCATGTTCTTGTTGTACCCAGCACACAGTGTTTTGTGGACATGTGTAGAGGTACCTCATGTAGTGGTGGAGGTACTACCATCACCATGACATCCTTCTTGTCCTTATACTTGACAACCAGCATGTTGTTGCTACATTGGGCTCTGATCTCCCCTTTTCTGAGCAGCTGCCCAATTAGCATTTTGGGAAGGACGTTCTGATTTTTCCGAACAGTGCCACAAGCTGTGGTATCTCGTGCAGAGAGGGACTTGAAGAGTGGGATGCGGGTAAAAAAGTTGGTACCTTGATCCATCAGTGGGTGCACCAAATCCCACACAATTTTTCCACTCACTCCCAGGACAGTGGGGCATTCAGGGGGTTGAATCCAGGAATTCCCTTTATAAACTCTAAATCTGTGTCTGTAACCTGAGGTACTCTCGCACAGTTTGTAGATTTTAATTCTTTAACTGGTCTTCTTACTGGCACTTACTGTCGAAATATGAGCCTCACCTTGAAATGAATTAGGGACTCATCCACGCAGAAGTCCCTTTGGGGCACATACACCTCAGCAAACTTGCTGAAGTGATCAATGACCGGCCGAGCTTTGAAAAGTCGGTCAAAGTTGAGGTCATCTCAGGGAGAACATTGTGCATTATCATTGTAATGCAAAAATGTGTGGATGGCCTTAAAGGGAACCTGTCACCCCATTTTTTCAGATTGAGATAAAAATACTGTTAAATAGGGCCTGCGCTGTGCGTTACAATAGTGTATGTAGTGTACCCTGATTCCCCACCTATGCTGCGAAATACATTACCAAAGTCGCCGTTTTCGCCTGTCAATCAGGCTGGTCAGGTTGGGTGGGCGTGGTCAAATCAGGCTGGTCAGGTCGGGTGGGTGTGGTCACAGCGCTGTTTCTTCCCCAGCTTTACGTTGGTGGCGTAGTGGTGTGCGCATGTCCCAGTGCCGAATCCACTTGCACACACGTTAAGAAACAGCGCGCGATCTGCACTATTACTGTCTTCGGTGGGGGCGGCCATCTTCCTGGGGCCGCGCGTGCGCAGATGGAGTGCTCTGCTGCACGGGGCTTCAGGAAAATGGCTGCGGGATGCCGCGCGTGCGCAGAAGAGATCGCGGCGGCCATTTTCCTGAAGCCGAGTTTGCACGCGCGACCCCAGGAAGATGGCCGCCCCCACCGAAGACAGTAATAGCGCAGATCACGCGCTGTTTCTTAACGTGTGAGGAAGTGGATTCGGCACTGGGACATGCGCACACCACTACGCCACCAACGTAAAGCTGGGGAAGAAACAGCGCTGTGACCACGCCCACCCGACCTGACCAGCCTGATTTGACCACGCCCACCCGACCTGACCAGCCTGATTGACAGGCGAAAACGGCGACTTTGGTAATGTATTTCGCAGCATAGGTGGGGAATCAGGGTACACTACATACACTATTGTAACGCACAGCGCAGGCCCTATTTAACAGTATTTTTATCTCAATCTGAAAAAACGGGGTGACAGGTTCCCTTTAAAACCTTTACTGGTCATGGCAATGCAAAACATTGGAGTGTTATACAAATGTTTGCACTCCAATATTGCCAAAGTTCTGACTTCATTAACTCCATGTGAAGAAACAGGCCCCAAAAGATCAATCATTTCTACTGCGTCTACAGGCATCCTTTTAGAAAATGCTGAAGGGTGATTTTATAACAAAAACTGTTGGGCATACAAATTTGTCTCAGCCACCATGAGGTTCACAAAATTCTCAGAGGAAAGGTCTATGTCTGTGGTGTCAAATTGGATTTTTGAAAAATATAATTTAGGTAAACTAAAATTGATATTTTTATTAAAAAATAAGAAATTTCAGTTGCATTTATGAACACGGCAAGAACTGCCAAAAATTAGGGACTCAGATACATCCTGTATTAGATATAAAAGAGGGCCTCATACACATTCCTGTTCAAATTGTCATATATTGGTACTCCTAAACTCATAAAGGCTATGCATTTTTGAGGGTTATATACAAACTAAATGTACTACAGACCACTGAATACTCCATGGGTGAGCAATATAATACCAATAAGAGTATGGGCACAAGTTGAGTAAAATTTCTGCACCATTCTGCATCTCATGGCAGGAAAAACGCTGCTGCAAAAACGCATGTTTTTGGTACCATTTTGCAGCAATTTTGGTGCTTTTTTGCACTGTGTGTTTGGCTGACTAGAATGAAGTCAATGATGAAAAACGCAGGGAAAAAACGCACAGAGAACTGACATACTGCAGATCATTTTCTGCACCAAATCTGCAAGTCAAAAATACTTAACACCTGCATGACACTTTATGTTTCTCATTCACTTTGCTGTCTTCAGGTTTTGCCAGAAATCCGCACCTAAGAAATGAGACAAAAATGCACCCAATCTGCAATGTGTGCACACAGCCTAAAATATTGAACTAGTTTTTGAAGGCTTATATAGCAACAAATCTACTCAAGAATCTGTTAAACTCTATGGATGAGCAATATATTATACTGTTGTAGCTGTTTTTGTTCTGACCCAAAGTCAGATATGCTGCATCACCAGTGAGGCCGAATTAAGTGATAAGGTCCTCAAATATCGAGAGCTAGGATAAAAGCATGCACAGTTGTTTTGAGCAACTCAATTTCTGTTTATTCACCCAAGAATACTATCTCTTATAGCATTTACAAGCAATGTAACTCAATGTAACTCATGTAGCCTACCCCATTTATACCGTTAGTTTAAGTGTCCCATTTAACCTATCCACTTTCCCACTACTTTATGGACGATATTGTGTATGAAATGCTTGCTCTTTCCAGGGCCTGCATAATTTCCTTCATTATTTCTCCAGTGAAGTGGAGGTAAAATCAATGCCTCCATTAATTGTTTCACCAGCTTTTAATTTTTAATGGGCTTACCAGCTGATGTAAGAAAAGCTCTGCTTTTCTAAATAGGTCCATAACCATGTGATATTCCCCATCCATAATTTGAATCTGTTTAAATGTTAGTGATTTTACATGCAGCAGGTCTACATGCCTCAGTGAATGCCTTCAACTCTACCTCATGCGCTAACATGTGTGGAGGGAGTGGTTCAGCTCGGGTTACCATGTGAAGATACTACTGCATATCCAGTGTAGAATCGCCCATCGTGGTGGTATCTGGAGCCATCTACAAAAAGTTGAAAATTTGCATTAGTAATAGGTTTATCAATCATGAACATGTGCAGAACCCACTGTCTCCTGATTCATCAGCCCTATGCAGCCACGTTCCTGCATCATGTCAAAGTACTCTTCCTCACTTGCTAATACTGTCACCAACTCCCCCTTTTCTAAATCCACAGGCAGAAGGGTGGCTGGATTCAGAACTAGTGTTGAGCGATACCTTCCGATATCAAGAAGTATCGGTATCGGATTGGATCGGCCGATATCTAAAAAATATCGGACATCGCCGATACTGATTCCCGATACCAATGCAAGTCAATGGGACACAAATATCGGAATGTAAATAAGCCCTTTCTGTCCTTCTACATCCTGTTCCAGAGGGGGAAAGAGTGTGGGCGGTGCGTGGGCAGACACTGTGCGTGTCTGTGTGTGCGGGCGGGGTCTGTGCGGGCCTGCCGGGGATCTGTACGGGCATCTCGGGGTCTGTGCAGACTGCCGGGGGTCTGTGTGTGCCTGCCTGCACTCTGTGCGACCTGCCGGGGCTCTGTGCAGGCTTGCTGGGGCTCTGTGCGGGCTTGCTGGGGCTCTGTGCAGGCTTGCCAGGGCTCTGTGCGGGCTTGCCAGGGTTCTGTGCGGGCTGCCGGGGCTCTGTGCGGGCTTGCCGGGGCTCTGTGCGGCCTGCTGGGGCTCTGTGTGGGCTGCCGGGGGTCTGTGCAGGCATCGTCTATATGGGGTAATAAGGGGTTAATGTCACCTTGCTATTGTAAGGTGACATTAAGCCGGGTTAATAACGGAGAGGCGTCAATAAGACGCCTATCCATTATTTATCCAGTAGTAGGAAAGGGTTAATAAAACACGCACACATTAGGAAAAAAGTATTTTAATATTCTTCATTTAACCATACTTACCATACTTCAGCACCTGCAAAAAACATAAAATAATAAACCGTATACTACCTGTCCACCGTAGTCCAATTAATGAGTGTCCCACGACGATATCCCCTATAGAACAGTGACATCGGGTGATGTCACTGCTCTATAGGATCTTCAGTGACACACGGACAGGAGACAATGGCTCCTGCAGCGCATCACTGAGAGGTTACCTTAGGACAAAGTCTCACTTTATGGCAATTGCTGTGTGGGAAAATTTCTCTAGGGACAATTTTTTTACAGTGGCGGAGGAATACAGTGCAGAAGGATACCTTCCTCCCGTCATTGTATTCCTGGAGCCCCTAGAGAGAGCTCGCATCAGCTGATGCTGCCGTACTCCACGGGAGATCGTCGTGGGACACTCGTAGATTTCTGCGGACAGAGAGTATATTGGTTGTTTGTTATTTTAATCTTTTTTACAGATTACACTGGCTTCGGGGAACAAAGTGAAGTGATGGTGAGAATGTACTCTATGTTATATGTACTGTATGTCTGTATGTATGTATTGTATGTAATGTATGAATGTATTGTATGTTGTATGTATGTAGTATGTATGTTGAATGTATGTAGTATGTATGTACTGTATGTAGTATGTAGTATGTATGTTGTATGTAGTATGTATGTAGTATGAATGTAGTATGTATGTTGTATGTAGTATGCATGTAGTATGCATGTAGTATGTATGTTGTATGTATGTTGTATGTATGTAGTATGTATGTAGTATGTATGTAGTATGTTATATGCAGTATGTATGTAGTATGTATGTAGTTGTATGTAGTGTTGTTTTTTACATTCAACACATTAGCCGGATGATGGGACTACTACTGTCCCATCATTGGCTAATGTGTCAACCACTGTCACTGTTGCAGGCATCGTCCGATGGGACTTGTAGTCCCATCGGACAATGCCTGCACAGACCCCCGGCAGCCCGCACAGAGCCCTGGCAGGCACGCACAGAGCCGCGGCAGGCACGCACAGAGCCTCGGCAGGCACGCACAGAGCCCCGGTAGGCCGCACAGAAACCCGGCAGGCCACACAGAGCCCCGGCAGGCATGCACAGAGCCCCGGCAGGCATGCACAGAGCCCCGGCAGGCCGCACAGAGCCCCAGCAGGCCGCACAGAGCCCCAGTAGGCCCGCACAGAGCCCCGGCAGCCCCACAAATAGCCCCGGCAGCACGCACAGAGCCCCGGCAGGCCCGCACAGAGCCCCAGCAGGCCTGTACAGAGCCCCGGAAGGCAAGCACAGAGCCCCAGCAGGCTGCTCAGGGCCCCGGCAGGCCTGTACAGAGCCCCGGCAGGCCGCACAGAGCTCCGGCAGCCCGCACAGAGCCCCAGCAGGCACGCACAGAGCCCAGGCAGGCACGCACAGATCCCCCACAGTCATGCACAGACCACCCACGCACCGCCCAAACTCCATTATAGTGCATCATTGAACTAAGGAAACTTCCGATTCCGGTATCCGATATCGCAAAAATATTGGAACTTAGTATCGGAATTCCGATACAGCGAATGAATATCGTCCGATACCCGATATTTGCAGTATCGGAATGCTCAACACTATTCAGAACATTACATATGTTGAGGCTGACATACTCAGGAATTAGTAGAGCACATTCAAGTCTCAGCTGTCTAGTCATAGACAAGAGAGTTGGGCTGAACTTGTATGGAGCGCCCCAGACACAGGGCCACGGGCTACTCGATCCGGGGTTGTCATGGTGGCTAGACCCGGTCCGTGACCCTGCTAAGGGGCATCCAATGAAAGCTGTTGGTGCGTGGTGCAAGGTGCGAGGAATAACGAGGACACAGGGTTGCAGTCTCTTTACCTTTTACTGAAGGCTTCGGGATCCGCAATCCAGAGCACTGCTAATAGGGCTGGCTGAGTCCGGCCGGTCCGAAGGCACATCCAGAGTTCCCTTTGCAGGTGGAAATCAGTGCCTACCAACTAGCGCCTGTGTGTTGTAGTTCTTCCCTGCTGAGCATTCGGGAAAGCCCCCGCAACTGTCGTATCTGTTCTTTCTCTTTCTCTCCGTCCCCCAAGTTATTGTGTGGATAGGATGCACCCGTTTGACGGGAAGGCTCGGAGCTATTCTGGGACCCTAGAGACGCCCCTCTCCAACTTTGCCCCCTATGTCTTCTTAGGAAATGTAAGGTAGACAGCCAACCTAAAATCAACTGCCCTGCCGCTGTTCGAAGTAATGCTTGAAGTCTGTCACTTCCTCGGCGTTCCGGCCACCGGCTACGCGCCTCAGTAGGATGTTGCCGATCTCGGGGCACGACTCCTACTGGATATCTCCTTCTGCTGCGATTTTGTTTCTCACTTCTCCACAATATCCTTCGCTTCGTGTCCTTCCTTAGAATGCCGCCGCAAGGTAGTGCAGGCGCGGCTCCGTAACGTTCTGTCCTTTCTGCTAGGTACCTGCCAGGATCCCACCCCTGACAGGTCCTCCCTGGAACTCTCCCAGGCTGCGTTCTGTTCTAACTTCCTATCCAACCCCCAGTTTTACCAGTGTGAGGAGTGGCTTAATACATAGTGCCTTTTGCTCCCCCTGGTGGCCAGAGTGTGAAGTGTAATGTCTGACTGTGATACCTGGTCAGGTGAACTCCTTTAGTGCAATCAGACATAACATCACTCCCCTTAGTGGCAGAGCGACATTACTGCAACGACCAGGACCCTGGGGCGCTGCATGTACAAGTATGACATGGATGTCATGTGGGGAGTAAACTGTCAAAGGAAAAGTTACAGTGATCTCACATGCCTTTCCTAGCAGTAGTGTAGCAGCCCCTACAGCATGGACACATGTAGGAGGCCCTCTGATCACTGGGTCTAATTGTTCTGAGTAGTAAGCTATTTGTCTTTTTTTGTCACCATGTTGCTGCATCAGCAGTGCTTTAGCATAACCTCATTGTTCTGTGCAAAACTAGAAAAATGGCTGATTATTGTTTGAAATGCCTAGGACCGGGGATGACACAATGAGCAGTTTAAGAGAATGGATGGAATCACTTGCTTCCTGAGTGAGGTCAAAGGGCTCTGATGACAAACAGTCATAGAGTGGTTGCACCATTTTGGAAGCATACCTTATTCAAGGCCTACAATAGGACACCAAGCCAAGGAACGTGTGTAGCTGTCAGTCCGACCTGGGTAAAGAGAGATTTTGAACTGCTTATTTTCTCTCTTCAGTCAGGTGTCTTGTACCTTCAGCAATGCAGTAGCCAAAAAACGTCACCTTTTTGTTTGCAGAACTGTGATTTGTCACATGAGATTACGCAATCCTTTACTGCTAAGGCTACTTTCACACTGGCGTTTTTTTGCCAGACGTCGCAATGCGTCGCTTATGGCAAAAAATGCATCCTGCAAAGTTGTTTGCAGGATGCGTTTTTGCCCCATAGATTAACATTAGCGACGCATTGCGACGCTTTGCCACACGTCGCAACCGTCGTGTGACGGTTGCGCCGTGTTGTGGCGGACCGCCAGGAGCAAAAAACGTTACATGTAACGTTTTTTGCTCCTGACGGACCGCTTTTTCCGACCGCGCATGCGCGGCCGGAACTCCGCCCCCACCTCCCCGCACCTCACAATGGGGCAGCGGATGCGCCGGAGAAATGCATCCGCTGCACCCGTTGTGCAGTGCGTCAAATGCTAGCGTCGGAATCTCTGCCCGACGCATTGCGACGGGGAGATTTCAACGCTAGTGTGAAAGTAGCCTAAGACACATAACAAGGAAACTGTTTCTTCCTTGCAGGACATCTGGTCTGGGCAGCAGAACAAAAGGTCATACACGTAATGCAATAGTACAATCTGTGGATGAGGTAGTTGCCAGTGCTCCAGGATCCCTGCCATTGTGCTGAATAAACGGTAGGGGAGTTAATTCCTCCTTGTGGGAGGACTGTCCAACAGTACTGTTTCCACTTGTGAGTGAAGGCAAAAAGATACTGACATTCAGAATGTTATGGCACAGAGAAAAAATACATTTGCCAAATCAATTACTGTGAGACATTTGGAGGTCACTGGGATCTGTGACAGTAAGGTGTGTGGGTTACAAACAATTGAGGTCACAATCTCTGTAATATCATTAACAGCTCTCAAATCATGAACCATTCTTCAAGTGTCAGGGGAACCTTTGGGTCCTGTTTTCTTAATGGGATACAAGGGGGTGTTACAGGGGGAAGATTTTTGCACCAGAGTCCCTTCCTTAACATACCCTTTCATATCCCTGGTCAGGGCTATTGATTTGGCTAGGCTTAAGGGGTATTGTTTTAAAAAAGGAATGTTCCCTCTGTTAATTTAATCATGACGGAGAGGATGAGGAGCCTACCCATATCAGTTTTCCCTTTGCCCAAAAAGTGTCTAGCACCTGACTCATTTCCTTGTTTTGAGATATTCTGGTGCTACTTTCACTACTTTTGACATAGATTGTTGCAAGTTTGTACATGTGCTTATCTGAGAGGGGACTTCAGTCGCCAGTCTTTCTGCCCCCACAAATTCTACAATCTCATTAGTAATCGGTCTGGCGTTATCAAGTCTTTATGCATTACAGTTACGGCTTCCCCAGTGCCAATCAAAACTTCTGCATTTTTCTTCCAGGCATTAATATCATTGTTCAATGTAGGATAGGGTACACATTTGTCACAGTTTCCTAGTATAAAGACAAAGGAGGTGGAAAATTAGCCTACTCCGTCTCCTTTTTAGGGTTTTTGCAGTGTTTGCAGGGTCCCATTGCAAGCAATGGCATACATAGCAATCACAGGGCCCCATAGCAAAAGTTCTATTTGGGCCCCCACACCTCTAAAAAATATATATTTATATTTTTTCACTGAAATGTGTGTGTTTGTAATACATGTATATATCCATTAGCATTTGGTTCTGCTGGCTCCAGCGCAGTCAGACTTGCAGTCAAGTGATAATTAGTGTCCACTATGTCAGTGAATAGAACACTGCAGACGCGGCTGACACTCTAATTGACACATGACAGCAAGTGTGCAAAGCACCTCCTCATGGTTATGTGATAACTGCTGCAACCGGCAGAGCCCAACCATGTATATATTATATTACATTATATGTCTGGTAGCTGTATTATCTGGTATCTGCTCTACATATACCGTACATACATACACACATATACCTTACATATATATACTGTGCATACACAGACAGATACACGTACATACAGTATACCGTATATACATACACACACATACCGTACATAAATACACACATATACCTTACATATATATACTGTACATGCACATAGATACACATACATATACTGTACATGCAAACACACACACACTATACATATACACAGATACACATACATATACCGAACATACATACACACAGATACACATACATATACCATCATCCATTCACATACTGTACATACACTCACGCATATACCGTACATACACACATATACTGTACATACATATACCGTACATAAACAGATACATATACATATACCGTACATGCATACATACACATATACCGTACATACATACAGATACACATACACATACTGTACATATACACATACCGTACATACACACACATATACCATATATACATGTACACATATACCGTACATACAGTTATATACACATATAGTATACACATACCGTACACACATATACAAACACATATACTGTACATACATGCACATACTGCTTCTGAGGATAAGTTTACCTGAGTCACCAGCCTCAGAAATCGCAGGTTAACAGCAGCTCAGATTAGAGACCAGTTCAATGCCACACAGAGTTCTAGCAGCAGACACATCTCTACAACAACTGTTAAGAGGAGACATTGTGCAGCAGGCCTTCATGGTAAAATAGCTGCAAGGAAACCACTGTCAAGGACAGGCAACAAGCAGAAGAGACTTGTTTGGGCTAAAGAACACAAGGAATGGACATTAGACCAGTGGAAAGCTGTGCTTTGGTCTGATGAGTCCAAATTTGAGATCTTTGGTTCCAACCATCGTGTCTTTGTGCAACGCAGAAAAGGTGAACGGATGGACTCTACATGCCTGGTTCCCCGCCGTCAAGCATGGAGGAGGAGGTGTGATGGTGTGCGGGTGCTTTGCTGGTGACACTGTTGGGGATTTATTCAAAATTAAAGGCATACTGAACCAGCATGGCTACCACAGCATCTTGCAGCGGCATGCTATTCCATCCGGTTTGCGTTTAGTTGGACCATCATTTATTTTTCAACAGGACAATGACCCAAAACACACCTCCAGGCTGTGTAAGGGCTCTTTGACCAGGAAGGAGAGTGATTGGGTGCTACGCCAGATGACCTGGCCTCCACAGTCACCAGACCTGAACAAAATCGAGATGGTTTGGGGTGAGCTGGACCGCAGAGTGAAGGCAAAAGGGCCAACAAGTGCTAAGCATCTCTGGGAACTCCTTCAAGATTGTTGGAAGACCATTCCCGGTGACTACCTCTTGAAGCTCATCAAGAGAATGCCAAGAGTGTGCAAAGCAGTCATCAAAGCAAAAGGTGGCTACTTTGAAGAACCTAGAATATAAGATGTAATTTCAGTTGTTTCACACTTTTTTGTTAAGTATATAATTCCACATGTGTTAATTCATAGTTTTGATGTCTTCAGTGTGAATGTACAATTTTCATAGTCATGAAAATACAGAAAAATCTTTAAATGTGAAGGTGTGTCCAAACTTTTGGTCTGTACTGTACATACACAGATACACACACAGATAGAAATATACACATAGATACACACATACTGTACATACACAGATGCACATACATACATATACAAGCACATACATACGTAAACATATACTAATCTTGTATATCAGGTGACCAGATGAGCCCAGGAGGAGGATGGCCACATAGCTCAGCGGAGAAGGCTGCAGAACTCACTGTGGGGGATGGGGACACAGAGAAGACAGGACTGATATCAGCCCCATGGTGCTCATCCCCATGTCTTTTCTGTGAGATACTGCAGCCTGCTGGGAACAGAACAGTGCAGGGAGCAGAATAAACACAGCCCTGCTCTTTCTCCACTGCTGTCCCTGTTTGGTGTGTGGCCGGGGCCCTGATTACTGGTGAACACTCACCAGTCACCATTGGGGCGCGTGATGCAGGAGAACAGAAGCCAGTGAGCGCTCTCCTCAGTCTGGTGAGGAAAGCGTTCATTGGCCAGCGTCTCTCCCTGCATGACACGCCTCCTTTTGAACTCCTGCACTCCGCTTGCCGCTCTCTCCCCGGCTCTGGGTGTTGGTGCGATTACAGGAAGGAGTGAGAGGGGCCTGATGCTGCATGATACCGGGCCTGCCTGCAGGGGCCACCCTCCACCTCTGGGCCCCAGAGCAGTGGCACAGGTGGTATGTCCACCACTGGCTGGGAGCCCCTAGGGCAGCGGGGACCCTAGACAGCTGCCCAGTCTGCCTGCCCCTAATGCTGACTCTGACTATACCACAGGTCTACCCACTTCAGCTGTAACTGTCCAAAGTGTGTCTCTATACTGTCTCCTTTTTGCTGTGTCATGTCAGTCAGGAGTATAGACAGCTCTAATTGTTTCAGTGTATCCCATTCTTTCAATGATTCAGAGTACATCTCCCAAGACCACACAGAATGATCTCTCATGACCAATGCTTGATCCTTTGTCATATCTTTATCAGTCTTAATTATGTGTCCCAGTATGTCACCTGCCTTCACAGTCAAAAAACTCTCTAGGTCTGCCTAGGTACACTCATATGTCGGTTGCATTGTCTGTATTTGTCTGTGAAATGGAAAGGTTGGTTCTCAGAGTCAGGCAACAGTTTCAACATAGATAGTTGGCAAAAGGGGCTCCAGGGATAATACTCATGTGTCTGTCTTACTCTAGTCACCCTCCTTAGTCCTGATTTGGATGGTTATCCGATGGTGGAGCTGACCGGATGTTCGGTGGGGGTGACATGATGTTCAACACTTTTCTCCCTCTCAGGGCTACTGTCAGCTTCCTCCCCAAAGGTCAAATTCCTCACTTCTGTGTCAGCTTCTTCTGTCACTACATGTGATCTTGTCCGGACAGGATTCAGTGTTACACATTTAGGTTGGGTGCTCAGGTCACACAAGTATCTGTCCAGTCTGGGTTTGGCTGAACACAATGTTTACATGTCCATCTGTCTGGTCTGGATGTCTAGTTATACAGTATTGGTCTCACATTCTTCACAGCTTCTTTTCCTTTTCTGTCGTTTACTCTCTGTATAGTTATTTTGGATCACAGTGGGGGCCCTGACAGCACACAGAACAAGTTGCCCATAACTTCAACTTATTCTTCATGCAGCTCATCTTTCTATAAATGCCCTCTTAGGCCTCTTGCACACTTCCCTCTTTTGCAATCCGCCGCAATGCGTCAATTAGGGCAAAAAATGGATCCTGCAAATGTGCTCGCAGGATGCATTTTTTGCCCATAGACTTGTATCAGCGACAGATCGCGATGGATTGCCATACGACGCATCCGTCGTGCGACGGATCCGTCGTATTTCGGCGGACCGTCGTCACAAAAAAAGTAACTTTTTTTGTGCGTCGTGCCATTTTCAACCATGCATGCGTGGCCAAAACTCCGCCCCCTCCTCCCCGGACTGCAGAATGGGCAGCGGATGTGTCGAAGAACTGCATCCACTGCCCACGTCTTGCAAAGAATTCACAACGTCCATCGGTACATCTGCCCGATGCATTGCCCGTACTGATGGATATGTGAAAGAGGCCTTAGTGTGCCTCGATCTTGTCCATAGGCCACACCCTAGCACATCAGAATGAGTTGTCAAGGTGTAGCGGGAAAGCTCTCAATGCTCTCTCACCCGGTAGACCTGCAGGGTGTAACGGAATAGCTATGGCAGCTCTTTCACCCATTAGACCAGCTGACTATAATAGGAAGGCCCAGGTGTGATAGGCCTCTCACGCAGTAGACCAGCTTCATGGACAATGGGAAAGCTTATGTGGCTCTCTGACCCACTAAAAAAACCTGTTGACTAATGTAGGAAGGCCCAAGTGTAATAGGACTCTCACCTACTAGACCAGCCATGCAGTTCACTACCCCGTCTGCTGATCCACAACTAGCTGTAATCAACCACACAACCAAAAGCAGGTACAAACACACACTGATGACCAAACAATTACTTCTAAGTCTCCCTACAATAGGCAAAATATTTTATTTTCATCTTCTAAACAGTACTGTCTCTTTAAAAGCATACAATTCTCAATTCTCCTCAGTAGAGATGAGCCAACCTTGCAAGGTGCGGTTCGATTCGCTGAATGCTTAGACGTTTGCAGAACATGTTTGCCGAATGGTTCAGTGAATGTACCCGAACCCCATTAGATTCAATGGGAGGCCAAATCACATGTGTACACAACACCTTATGGGGTGACAAAAAGCTTCCCAAAGAGCAAAAATTATGGGCAGACGCCATGAAAAGTGGTATCAATTGACACACAGTAGAAATGTTCACAAGGCACAGCAGCAGTCAGCCATGGGCCATGCATGAGATATCAGGGACTGGGCACAAATGTACTGCTTTAAATTGAAGTTTCAATGAGAACCTGGTGGCTAAAGGGAACCTGTCACCCCCCTCAGGCTTTGGAACTAAAAGAGCCACCTTGTGCAGCACTAATGCTGCATTCTGACAAGGTGGCTTTTTAGTTACAAATGCCTGCACACGCTGAAATAAACACTTTTAAAATTTGCCCCCACATACCCTGAAATCATCCCGGGGCGGGACTTTCTTTCCCAATTAGATGCTGCACAGCCGTCGATCTGGAGCTGTGCGCGCCGGGCGCTGCCTCCTCTTGCTGCATTATTGTCCCGGCACCTGTTACAGGCGTCTCTCATCTTTTTAAGTGGGAGAACTTGCACAATTGGTGGCTAACTAAATACTTTTTTCCCCACTGTATATGAATAGGCTAGCGGTTGTCATCAGTGCCGTGCATAAACGTTAGTTGACTGCCACACACCCCTCAATCGTAGATGCCACTGAGCATGCAGCCGAGAGCCGCATGTGAATCTGTGCAGCCGATGCAGGTGGACATGTATCACCGTGGCTGAGAGTTCACAGTCTCCTATTATGACTACACGTGTCAGTGTTAGTCAATTGATCTGGCAAGTCTGTGTGGTTGCATAGGCTGTCACTGAGGCAACGATCTACATAATAGAATTAAGTTACTGTCTCGGCTTAATCATTGTGCACTTACAAATTCACCAGGACAAAGTCCTTGATGCGCGTTTTGCCAGTACACCAGTTTTTTCTAAGGGCAAAGTCGGTCCGATCCCAGGATATTTATCCATCCCATCATGATTGAGAGATGGGCCGGCCAATCATAACTTTGATTTATTATATTGGTATTTCAGAATTGGGCAATTCAGAGAGAACCAATTCCAGGTTATAATAATAATAATTTTTATATAGCGCTAACATATTCCACAGCGCTTTACAGACACTATCATCACTGTACCCAATGTATCAGTATGTCTTTGGAATGTGGGAGGAAACCAGAGTCCCCGGCAGAAACCCACGCAAACATACAAACTCTTTGCAGATGTTGTCCTTGGTGGGATTTGAACCCAGGACTCCAGTGCTGCAAGGCTGCAGTGCTAACCACTAAGGCACCGTGCTGCAGGTTGATTCCACATTTAGGATTTGGCACAAATAGGGGAAAGTTATAGTTCAAGGATAATTGCATCATATTGCATTATATCCTAGTTGGTTCTATATTTAAATATGTTGTGTTAACCTAATCGATCTCATTTAGTTTTATTGTTTTATCATAATAAGTACAAGTATATATGTTTGTATTATGTATACTATATTCAGGGCTTGAGGATGACAAATTAATTTTTAATTATATTATATTATGTTAGATATTTTTTTCTTATTTAACGACCTCAGGTTAGTTATTAATAATCCGCTCCAATAATTCTCAATCTATTTTATGGACATTCTACCAAGACAATTTAGTCAGATCAGTGTATCCGTAAAAGTCCATCATGTTACATGTCATATCAAGCATCAGAGATGAAATTAATCCTCATAATATATGGCACAACTATAATGATGTATTTATGTTATGCTTCATAAAGATATATCAAATAGATAGTTTTAATACAAATGGGATATTAATAATTTCCTATATCATAATGGGAGTAAGGAGCCCTATATCATCACTATGTACATGACACTGAGATCCCCAATATTAGATATTAATATGATGTTACTCAGTGCATATACCAAATTTTATTGAATCTCTCACTTGAAAAATAATGATACATTTATTTGGACTTATTGGTCATGCATGTCATTTCCTTTCTCCTATAGGATTGTTCACAAGAAGCAACCAAAATTGAAGTTCTCATTCAGACTAGAATAGGTTAACCATATTGAGTCAAAAGATCCACTCACTTTCTTTCTTTAAAAGTCGTGAATCTAGATCTCCTCCTCTGATATATAGTTTGATTTGGCAAATTGCCAATCCCTGGAGTTCTTTCCAGCATAACACAAGCCTATTTTTTAAATGTTTAGCGATAGGAGTAGGCTTAACTACCGCAGTCTTCAAACTATAAGATGCACCGGACCATAAGACGCCCCCCCCCCCCCCTCCGCAGTGGCCGCCGGGGCGGCGCATGCACAGATTCAGATCTCAGCACCGAGATCTCGTCTCAAGATCCTTAATTCTCAAAGAACTGGAGTTGTCTAGATTCTGTTCCATTATTGTCTCCTGTTCTTGTTTTTGGTTGAGCCCCTGAACCCACAACAGCCTCTGTCGTGTAAAAAAAGGTGCATTGGAGTTAGTAGTTGTTTCAAAATTTGTTCTCCTATGTCGATCAGGGGGTTGTTCAGAGTCTGATTCTGAGACATTACTGCTCTCCCCTTCAGTCCCAGAAAATTCCTGTCTGATCCACTTGTTTTTTTGTCAAATATTTCCTAATCCACTGTGCTAAATTTTTATCCCAGTTGTAGATCTGGCCTTTCAGGTAATCTGATTTGTCTCTCAGGTATTTTCTCCTCTTACATGTTTTATATTTAATTTCAATTCTAGCAATATATTGTAGGGTTTGTTTTAATCCCATTTCAAATTCTGATTTCCCTTCTGATTTTTCCATTTTGGGAGTTATATCACCTACCGTAGTTCCTTCTCCAGTTTTTCTATGATATATGTTTCATCTTCAATCAGGATGTTCATTAATTTTCTTGAACATTCCGTTAAAGTGGCCTCCCATCTTTCCTTAAGATCTGGTTTAGTAAGATCATAAGAGGGTAATATAGAGATGTGCAGTCCCCTTGAGATTAAATCCTGTTCTAGATATTTTTCCAAACTGGATTTTGTCCAGGTCGCCTCCATATGTTTAATTTGAATGTCACTGAATTTTTTTATAAAGATCATCTGTTTCCAGATTCTCTATGAGTCTTTCCCCTCTCGCTTGTGGATCTTCAGTTAAGATTGCTTTCATGTCGTTTTTTGACATGCTAATCTAGATTGCAATTGATTAGAGATTTTAGATGTAGCCATTGTAGAAATAGGTTTTGCCCAATGTCACAGAATTATCATAAGAATAAATATCTAATACCTATATTATTTGATCAATTCCTCTAGGAATGTTTCTCCAAGAAAGAGAGACAGGAAGATGTATCCAAGCAGAACACTATATATACGTTATATGGCTTAGATGTCAAATCTGACTGGATAAAACCACACATTGGTGTACACCACCATTAACCCTGCTGTTCTGTTCGGTCTGGGGAGACCTATTTTAAACTTTGGTATTTTTTGGGGTGTTCAAGATGCGGTTCTGAAACTTGTGGTTGATTGACTTAAATGAGGATGGGTCGGTCGGCCACGGGTTTCAGAGCCGCATCTTGAATATTTTAAAGAATATTGAAGTTCAAAGTCGGTCATTTTTGACCAACAGAACAGCAGGGTTAAGTCATGGAACATAAGAAAGAGGGAAAGAAGGTGAAAGGATGCACATTAAAATCTATGCTTTATTTATAATTAGGTAAAATGTATGGCGCTAGCTGATGAATATTCCCATCAGCCGCCACCTACTCTCACTTTTACCTCTGGCAACAACTGCGGGCTCACGCTGTTATATGACAGCGTGGGAAACGCAGGCTTTGACTGGCGGTAATGATCTTAACTGGCAATCAGAGCTGTCTTAGTGTTTATTGCGCTGTCACATGAGAAACAGTCAGTGTTTGGGGTTCCGAATCCAAACAGTAACACGGTCTTCCTGGTGAAGTTTGTGTTTGGGGTCCATGCCCAAACAGTAGGTGTTCGGTACGGAGATCAAACTGTACTGTTTGGGTTCACCGACCACTACCTACGATAACAATTACAGACCTTTCCATTCTTTGCAGGGAGGAAAACTTGCAACAAAATCAGCAGTGTATCAAATACTTATTGTCACCATTAAGGTCAAGGATTAAGGACAGGACTTTGACTAGGACACTCCAAAGTTTTCATTTTGTTTTTCTAAAGCTGTTAAGAGGTGGACCTGCTGGTGTGTTTTCGATCATTGTCTTGTTGCATAACCCATTTGCGTTTCAGCTTGAGGTCACGAACAGATGGTCGGACATTCTCCTTCACGCTTTTATGATAGC
Source organism: Ranitomeya imitator (assembly GCF_032444005.1). NCBI lineage: Eukaryota > Metazoa > Chordata > Amphibia > Anura > Dendrobatidae > Ranitomeya > Ranitomeya imitator. Next base: position 64,008,900 of record NC_091288.1, read on the forward strand.
CAACAGTATTCATAGTCCCATTTACAACAACAAGTCCTCCAGGTCCTGAAGCAGCAAAACATCTCCAGACCATCACACTACCACCACTATATTTTACTGTTGGTATGGTGTTCATTTTCTGAAATGCTGAGTTACTTCTACGCCAGATGAAATAGGACATACACCTTCCAAAAAGTTAAACTTTTGTCTCGTCAGACAATGGAGTAATCTCCCAAAGGCTAAGGCCAAGCTTCTCACACGCTGCTCAGAATGTTCTGGCTGGTGTGAAGAGCAGTCACATCACTGATGTTAGTGCTCTCCAAATCATCTGGAGTGTTGAGGGACACATATGGATTATCTTCTTGTCTGACAGGTGAGGAATATGGTGTTTTATTATTTTTTGTCTTTTACAGGAGACAGGGACATTGATTGATTATCTTCTCGTCGGACAGGTGAGTAAAAGAGGGTGGGGAGTTTAATTTTAAGTAAATACTTTATTCTTGATGTGTCTTTATTACAATAAGACTATGGGGTTAGTAATTGAGGCTTCTTATAGATGCCTTTCCATTATTAACCCAATGGCTTAATGTCGCCTGACAATACGAAGGGGACATCAACCCCCCAACTATCACCCCACTTGCCACCGCTACAGGGCAGGTGGGAAGAGTGAGACTACGTGCCAGAATTGGCTCATCTCAGAGATGGGGCTTTTTTGGTGCTGCTGAGAGCTGATGTTTTTAGCCTGGGTGGCAGTATCCATGGCCCCTTCCTAGGCTATTTATATCAGCCCACAGCTGTCTACATAGCCTTTGCTGGTTATTACTTATAGAGGGATCCCACCTCATTTTCTTTTTGGGTCCCCCATTTTAATAGCCAGTAAAAGCTATACATGCAGCTGTGAGCTGTCAGTGGCCATAAAACAACTGACATCAACCCCACAACTATTACCCTACTTGCCACTGCACCAGGACAAGTGGGAATAGCAAGGCAAAGTGCCAGAATTGGCTCATCTAATAGATGCGCCTTTTCTTGGGCGGCTACAGGCTGCTATTTTTAAGGCTGGGAAGTGCTAATATCCTTGGTCCCTTCCCAGTCTGAGAATACCAGCCCCCAGCTGTCTGCTTTAGCTTGGCTGGTTGTCAAAAATGGGGGGACCCCAGCCATTTTTAATTTTTTTTAAATAATTTAAAATACCCCTTTGTTTTTGATAACCAGCCAATAGAAATCTGACAGCTGGGGAATGCAGCCTGCAGTTGTCAGCTTTACCTGTCCTGGTTATCAAAAAAAAGGGGAACCCACACCATTTTATTTATTTATTGCACAGGCACCAGATGATGAGTACTCTCATCAGCTTCAGCTTATCTCACTGCTATCAGGGAGAGCAGTTGTAGGATGGTGAGAGTAGTACTCTAATCAACAGATCACTGTGATCGGCTGTAACTTTTTTACCTCCAGTCAGAGCCGCTCTGAGCAGCAGTATCGATCTTATCACTGATCAGAGCCAGTGTTTTCCCCTCTGTCATGCTGATTACAGCATGGGAAACAATGGATGTCTATATTATATATATACTTTTTATAAATGTTAGGCCAAACCCACCGGATCCGAACATCCACAGGTTCGCCCATCACCAGTTATAATCACCATCTGCCCACACTTTAAAGCTTGGTTCATTAGACACCTTAGTATTGACACCTTTCTGTGTTCTTCCAGACACCCCCCTATGGTTCTGAGTTCCTGCAGTAAGTTTAGGCAGAGGTTATGTCTTTTGTGTAGAGACAGTCATGTGGATGCAGATCTAACTACCGTAGTTATTTTCTTGATGTTATAGTTTCCCTTACACAATACTTCACTCAATAGCTTACCTTATTATCATACTTTTCCTTTCACAGAAGATAAAACCATATTAATGATTTCATCAGAAACTGAAATCATATAATTTTGTTAAATTAATGAAAGTGCTGACTTCTTGAACAAGTGGTTCTGCCATGCTATGTGCTTGTTTTTGTTGTTGCTAGTTCTGATGTAAAAATCTGCTGAGTGCAGTAAAATTATTACTTTTGCATTGTGCAAGTAGTTCCCTTTCCATCATTTCAAAAGGTTTTCATTTGATTTCTTTTTTTGTAGCAAGAGAACAGAGCACAAAATGTACAAACAGTGCAGAGATAACAGAGAGAGCGAAGTTCAACAGTTTCAACTTATTAGAGATGTTGAGCTGCTATAATGACTTTTTAAAAAAGGGTTTTATTAAAATTAATTTTAGAAAACTATAGTTTAACACAACAATCCAGTAGTGTTTGATATACTTTCATATCTTCATTTACAGAAACCTTATCATGTTTGGCACTCAGGTGAGTAAAAGCTTAGCTTTATTATTCAGATTAAAATATGATGAACACACATGGACCAAAGCGATTCCAATGTGAAACGTTTCGGACACACATGGTGTACTTAATCACAACATAAGAAATGTCACCATTTGTATCCGAAATGTGGCAGATTGGAATAGCTCTGGTCCATGTGTGTTCATCATATTTTAATTCCCTCCTTTGATACACCCATAGATATTACATCTCTACAGACATATCATCCTCCAAACCCCGTTTATTCAATCACATCAGATCTTGTGACAGACAAACCAATCCATGTCCTTACAGCACCATGTCATTTGAAGCAAGCCAACTTCCCCGTGTTTTTACAAATTTGTATGCACTCTTTACATATACAATTTTTTTTCATTGGGACATATGTATTGACTAGAGTGACTTTTACTTTTTTCGGATCGAGTCGGGTTTCTCGAAACCTGACTTTGTCAAAAGTCGGGTTGGGTGAAATCGGCCGATTATTGCAAAAAGTCGGGGGACGACTGAAACACAAAACGCGATGCAAGTCAATGGGGAATCAAAGTCGGCAGTGAGTGGAGGACAGGAAAACACCTACAGTGCCCATTTTAATGACAAAAACATCAATTCTTATTACTTAAGCTTGCCAATCTTAATTTACTTAATAATAATAGTTAGGCATTGAAAACTGGGGGTCATTTGGCTAAAGTTGTGGGGGGTAGGGCTGGCTCAAGATTTTCATGGGCCCAGGAAATGCGGAATGCGTCACGGCGGTGGAGCAGGGAGAGGTAAATATTTCAACTTTGCAAGTGCTGTGATCCTGAGCAAGCAGGGGGGGCCCACTCGTTGGCACTGGCACAGGGCCCCTCATAGTACGGCAGTGTGTTTGACGGCGGGTGGTGCCTCCCACTGGCAGAGACACATTTGCGCTCTATGAGGGGCCCTGTGCCAGTGATGTCGCCAACGACTATGCCCCCCTACCTGATGAAGGAACCTGCACTTTCATCTGCACCTTCCTCTTTGTCCCCGTGTAAGGTTGTATAGTATGCGGGAAGGGGAACCTGACTTTCAGCAGGGTCAGATTCTGGCTGTGTAGAGTGCAAGGGGAATGTAGTGGTCTGGGTCAATGTACCAGCAGACTCATCTAGCAGTGGCTGGGCAATGGGCAGGATGAGGAGGAAACACAGATATAGTCCCAAAGAATAAAGTAGGCTAAATGCTGTTCAAAATTGGTAACAGGACTAAACAGGCGGCATAGCTTTGTTCAGTGGAGGACAACTGTAATCAGTGGCAGACACAGTTAGTAGGCCCAAAAAATAAAGTAGGTTAAATGCAGTTCAAAATTGGTAACAGGACTAAACAGGCGGCATTGCTTTGTTCAGTGGAGGAAAACTGTAATGAGTGGCAGACACAGTTAGTAGGCCCAAATAATACAGTGAGCTAAATGTTTGCCAAAAAATGGTTCATAAATAAACAGGCGACATTGTTTTGCTCAGTGTCGGAAAATTGTAATGAGTAGCAAACTAAGTTAGTAGGCCCAAATAATAAAGTGGGCTAAATGTCTGCCAAAAAATTGTTCATAAATAAACAAGTGTCACTGCTAGGTACAGGGGTGGGCTCCTCTGCTGAGTAGCAGACCGTGGTAGTAGGCGCAAAGTATTAACTGGTCTAAATGGAGGCCAGGGCCCCTGTATATTTTAACTATCATCTATCATTTCAACAAATTTGTATTGGCAGTGCCATTGAAGGATTTAACAGCACAGACTACACAGTGGTGGAGCAGGGAGAGGTAAGTATTGCAAGTGATAGAGCACTGTTCGAGCTGCGGGGAAAACTCTCTCGTGGGCAACGGTACTGACACAGGGCCCCTCATATTACGACGGTGTGTCTGATGTTGGTTGTGCACCACCACCGTCAGAGACACTTCATTGTACTATGAAGGACCCTGTGCCAGTGTCGTTGCCCAAGAGTGGGCCCACCCACCTGTCCAGGCAAACGGCACTCGCACAGGTGCTTGCGCCAGGTGGTGACCACGGCCCTGTGGGGGGAGTCAGCCCATTTAAGGAGGTATAAAAATGGCCTATGGTGGACATTCAGCAGCTGCAAATGGAGGAATTGGAGAAGTCAGTAAGAGGAGGCCAAAAGCAAGACATTTTTCAGGCAAGCCACGTGTCAGCAGGGGAAGGTGGGGCAAAATAATTTGAAATCCATGATTGATTCATTTTAATGTAGGTTAGATCATCAACATTCTGGGTAGCCAGACGTGTCCTTTTTTTGGTCAGTATTGAACCAGCAGCACTGAAGACTCTTTCTGATAGCACACTAGCAGCAGGGCAAGCGAGCTCCTGTAATGCATATTCTGCCAATTCAGGCCAGGTGTCTATTTTAGATGCCCAGTAATCAAAGGGGAACTTTCTGAAGAGGAGGCGAAAGAGCTAGAGGCTGAGTCAGCAAGGAAAGCCAAAACTTTTTCCTGCTGCTCCGGCTTTAAAAGCTGTTTTCCTACTCCCAGATAAGGGAGAAAGCAACCACAACCAATATAGAATAGTCCAAGAATATCTACCAAGCAGGGATAAGATTTAAAAATGCCTTTATTGTATATAGTTGGCAAATATTAAATAGAAAATAGAAATAATAAAATGTAAACACATGTGCGCACAACAGGACAATATTTTTTATATATAAATAAAATCAATATCAACAATGGTACAGGCTGACCCTTAAAAAATAAAAAATAAATTATATTTAAATAACAGGCTCATACATCCCCCCAAGAATACATATATGAATAGCTGGAATTATATGTAACATATAGCACAAAATCCGCATATGCTCAAAATACACACCCCTTAATGCGACGTGTGCAAAATATAGAAAGGTAATAACTTATGTGTGCAATACAGCAATATAAAGTGCAAAAAGAGGGGGAAAGTTGGATATAATCAATGTAATATACTAAAATGTGTCAAGTGAGTCACAAAAAAAAAAGTGCAATGTGCAAAGATTTTAAAAGCGTGGAGACTATAAAAACCGCAAAGTGCATCAAACATGCGGGTACTGCTATTATAAGTAGTGTTAAACTGAACCACAGTGTGCAAAAAAGCCAATGAGGAAGTCAATTTTAATTGGGCAGTGTAAAGTTACACAATGCAAATATTATGTGCTAATAATAATTCTACCCTGCCACCATATAGAGCCAGATACAGATAGGTTACCAAAATACAGCTAGATTCGTCCCTGACGAAGGATAGTAATCCGAAACGCGCGTCGGGGTGCGCCTTATTGGGATTCGGCTGACCCCACTTTTACAGGTATATTAAATAATTTATACATCCCCCCTGCATTGTGCCATACTGGCTGGATTGGTATCTGGTCCCCTGTTTTCTGGGATCTAGACTGTATCTGGACCGGATAGTGGCTACATAGCTGTATTTGGTAACCTATCTGTATCTGGCTCCATATAGTGGCAGATTATAATTATTATTAGCACACAGTATCTGGGCCAGATGGTGGCAATCTAGCTGTATTTTGGTAACCTATCTGTATCTGGCTTTATATGGTGGCAGGGTAGAATTATTATTAGCACATAATATTTGCATTGTGTAACTTTACACTGCCCAATTAAAATTGACTTCCTCATTGGCTTTTTTGCACACTGTGGTTCAGTTTAACACTACTTATAATAGCAGTACCCGCATGTTTGATGCACTTTGCGGTTTTTATAGTCTCCACGCTTTTAAAATCTTTGCACATTGCACTTTTTTTTTTTTTTGTGACTTGACACATTTTAGTATATTACATTGATTATATCCAACTTTCCCCCTCTTTTTGCACTTTATATTACTGTATTGCACACATAAGTTATTACCTTGCTATATTTTGCACACGTCGCATTAAGGGGTGTGTATTTTGAGCATATGCGGATTTTGTGCTATATGTTACATATAATTCCAGCTATTCATATATGTCTTCTTGGGGGGATGTATGAGCCTGTTATTTAAATATAATTTATTTTTTATTTTTTAAGGGTCAGCCTGTACCATTGTTGATATTGATTTTATTTATATATAAAAAATATTGTCCTGTTGTGCGCACATGTGTTTACATTTTATTATTTCTATTTTCTATTTAATATTTATAATAATAAATAATAATAATCTTTATTTTTATATAGCGCTAACATATTCCGCAGCGCTTTACAGTTTTGCACACATTATCATCACTGTCCCAATTGGGGCTCACAATCTAGAATCCCTATCAGTATGTCTTTGGACAATATACAATAAACATATATACAATAAAGGCATTTTTAAATCTTATCCCTGCTTGGTAGATCTTCTTGGACTATTCTATATTGGTTGTGGTTGCTTTCTCTTGGTATGGTGGTGGTCTCCACATTTCTCTCCACAGGACGCTAGTCACTGGCATTTATATCAAGGTTTTATCTCATATTGATTCTGTTATTTTGGCATATAGTGATTGGTGTATCTGTGGCTGTAATTTAATCCCAGATAAGGGAGCCTTCGAGGCCTTGTGTAGCCAGACGATGACGCTGGCTCAACACCTCCAGCCTTAGGTGCTATTGTGCTTTTGCCACTACCACCAGATGCACCACCACCACCACCATCAGTACCAGCTGGCAACCACCGCCAACGGACTCTTCCACCAGTCCTCCTCATTTTTTGGAAAATCTAACCAAAATAACAACCGTTATATGGCACTGTAAAACAAGGTAGAAGGTGTATATAAACTTGGTGAGAATTTGAATCTCCCTTTTTTTTTTTTGGGAGACTGAACCAAAACTCAGGCCCAGTGTATATAACAACGCAATCTAAGTGGCAGAAAGTGGCTGGCTGACATACGACAAACTAACAGGACTGAAGTATATCCACCGCGTGCAAACAGCAATGCAGCTATCAGGGAGCCTTATAAGGCAGCCTAATAAGCTACAGAGCTGATGCACAAAAATATAGCCTCCACTGTCCCTGCAAAAAAAAAGGTGTTGGACAGTGGAAATTGCTACAGCACAAGCAGTTTGGGGGTTAATCTTCCCTCCCTAACTATATCCCTTCTTCTGATGAAGCTGTGGCAACCTCTCCCTATGCTACGATCGGCAGCAGTAAGATGGCGGCCGGCGTGCACGCCCCTTTATAGCCCCTGTGACGCCGCAGAAAGCAAGCCAATCACTGTCATGTCCTTCTCTAAGATGGTGGGGACCGAGACCTATGTCATCACGCTGCCCACAATCTGCGTCTTCCTTCATTGGCTGAAAAATATCGCTGAAAGCTTCATATGAAACGCGACTTTTGCGCGCAGATCGGCGACCTCATGGGTGATCCCACACTAGGATTGGGTCGGGTGTCATGAAACCCGACTTTGCCGAAAGTCAGCGATTTTTTTAATTTGTCCGATCCGTTTCGCTTAACACTAGTGTTGACCATTTGTATCTGGAGGGATAATATTCTAAGAAACTCTTAATTGCTCATGCGTGAACAGAAACACTTCCGAACAAAATGGAAACATAGCACTTTAAGAAATGACAGCACTGAGTGAATAAGTGACCCTGTTTTTGCCCTGCACCTACATCTCACATCACATGGAGAATCTCCTATCTACTTTATCTTTTCAGCAGCATAGTTATCTCTATTTACGACCGGATACAAATATGTGCAGTATCAAACTGGGAATGCATGGGAGAAACATACAGTAGGAGCATAATAAAGCCCCTCAGATATTGCTCAAATTAATATCAATCAAACAATCAGAGAAAACTTACTGGAACGCAAATACAATAATAGTATAAATTAGAGGCTACTGTAAGGGTATGTGGACACGTAGGTGGGATGTCTGCGGATCTTTCCGCAGGTAAACCGCACTGCGGATTACCTGCAGATTTACTGCGGAATTACCACGGATTTACCGGGGTTTTGTTTGGATTCCACCTGTGGTTTTACACCTGTGGATTTCTATTATGGAGCAGGTGTAAACCGCAGCGGAATCTGCACAAAGAATTGACATGCTGTGGAATGTAAACTGCTGCGTTTCCGCGCATTTTTTTCCACAGCATGTGCACTGTGGATTTTGTTTTCCATAGGTTTACATAGTACTGTAAACTCAGGGAAAACTGCTGCAGATCAGCAACGTCAAAACCGCTGCGGATCCTCAGCAAAATCCGCACCGTGTGCACATACCCTAAATGAATCCTGTCTGATTGGATGAATTAAAGATTAAATTATCCCATTCAAATGAGTACTTATGCTAAAGGATTTTAATTTCTGTATTGAATAAAGATATTGGTAGATAGGATACAGTATGGAGATAGCGGATCCTTCCCATGGTTCAGCAGTACAACCACAAGACCCTCTCTCATGGAGTTAGGCAGTCTTCCTTGTTCCAAAATTGCTTTATAGAGCTCCGACAAATCATATCAAATCAATTATATCACAGCTGATCTTATATCAGTCGCCAATTAGTTGATTTTGACTCCAGCTACGGTTTTGCCTGAAGGTAAAGATTTGAAAATTTGATAGCATCCTTTATGCCTTCCCCTGTATTTGGGGCATCCAGAGTGTCACGATCAGCTGCAGCTGCAGATGCAGCCCAGCCCATAGACGCCCCCAAGCCGACCAACCTCAGAAGGCATGGGGTGCGCGTCCCCCGGGGACACAATACGGACCCTTTAAACAGCAGAGGGGGACCTGGGCCTACCCGAACTAGGGGGAGGGCAGAAACCGGGGTTCTGTGGTAGCTGAGCATGTTGACAAAGAAAGAAACAAGTAGGACTTGATTAGACCGATACTTCAGGTATAGAGAAAGTAAAGTTTACTAAAGTAAAATCACACAGTACATAAACAAAGCATGACGATGTCAGGCTCCCGATTCCACACCTCAGAAGGGTACCACCCAGTGCAGTGGACCCCAAGGCACCAACGGATCACCGAGGCACACATAGGCGGGACATCAGGGCCCAGGCAGGACATCAGGGTACACGAGGACATCAGGGTGCAGGCAAGACATCAGGATACAAGCAGGACATCAGGACATCTGGACTCAGGAAAGACCTTAGGACATCAGGACATAGACAGGGCATCAGGACACTGGCGTGGCAGCCCAGGTCATTAGCTGGGACACTGGCGTGGCAGCCCAGGTAGTCAGGTTACATCAGGACATCAGGAATATTGGATAGACATCTGGGACACTGACGTGGCAGACCAGGTCGTCGGCTGGGACACTGGCGTGGCAGCCCAGGAAATCAGGTACATCAGGATATGAGAGACAGGGAGGACATCAGGGAACAGACTGGATATAAGGACATCAGGGTCAATGAGGTTATCAAGACACAGGCAGGACATCAGGATACAGACAGGACATCAGGATATCTGGACCCAGGGTCCAGACAGCGGTCATCAGGTTCCAGACTGCGGTCATCAGGCTCCTGGCATCGGACCTAGGAAGGAACTCAAGCGTGATGGTGCAAGCACCGCAGTACTGGACGTGAGCCAGACAGGGTTAACACCGCATGGTAGTCAGAACACAGAGTAGTAGATGCTCAGCAGAAACACGGGTTTCAAGAGACTCAAAGTCACTGGGAGTGGGACTCCAGATGCAGAGGGATTCCAGAAACATAATCACAACAGACACAGTTCAGACAGGTTCAGGTACAGGATCAAGGATTCGGGCCTGGATATACCGCCTCCAGGACAGGCGCCAGAACAGGACAAAACAGGAATCAAGGCAAGGACTTTGGTACCAAAACATAGACGGGAGAGGTGCAGGAATACAAACACACATTGCAAAGTTCAGGAGCATTGTGAGTTTAGCTCAGGCCCCGCCCATAGGGCAGGGGAACTTTATATATGAGCTGCCCCTCAGCAATTGGCTGGGGACAGCATATGAAGTACACACCCTCACCCTGATAAAAGCAGGGGAGGTGTGGCCGCGCACGCCCTAAGCACACACAGAAACCATTACAGCACCAACAGTGCAGGATCTGAGGCTCAGGGCACCTGACTGAAACTGCATGCACCAGCTGCAAATGACCTCACAACCCACGGACAGCTTCACAGCAGCAACCAGGGACCGCACATGAGGAAGGTATGCAACAGGGCAAATACCTAAACACCCATGTACGACTATGCAGCAGGGAAGGGAAGTGAGAAGGCTCCATTCAGGTAACAGCCAACAGTATCCCAGCTCAAATTAGGGGGAAAAGAGTAAAGGGTTAAAGCAAACATATGCATTGTCACGCCAAAAACCAAATACAGACAGAACAGCGTGACACAGAGCTTCTGGTGGTTCACTTCTCAAGTGCCATAAGAGTTAAAACAAAGTTTAGGGTATGTTCACATGATGTTTTTTTCAGGCAGGTTTAGAGAACAATGAACAATGAGTACGCAAGGAGCATAAGGGTGATCAAAAAAGATAACAATGCTTTATTAAGTTACACATATAAATACAATACGCAAGTATTAACAGTATAATAGTATCAATAAATACAGTGCTCAAGAATGGTTAAAACAATACATAAGTGGGCAACCCCCGGTGTGCACCGTCTATGGGGCCAGTGTGCAAGGAAACGGTTAGAGCGTACCGCTATAGGTGCATATATATATAATTGCACCAGTATATAACCAATGCCCAGTGGCGTGAGAAAAGAAGATTTTACATAGCTGCACTTACCGATGCAAGGCACCAGGACGGGGCACACCAGATGGGATCCACCTATGCGACCCCCGACGCGCGTTTCGCCCGCAGATAAGATGGCTTTATCAAGGGGAGATAACGCTGGGTGAGTATGGCAACTTTAAATAAGACCGGCCTGCCACCATGTGACCGCTCACATGCTGAGTCCCAGCCAGTGAACGCGGAGTACCCGGTGCATGCGCGTGTCCGCTGCTGAGCGCCGCGTCACAGAACGCATCATGAACCACAGGTGCGCCCGGGAAATATACACCCATGGCGCATGCGCGATGCAAATAAGACGCCGCTGAGATGAGGAACAAGGGGGCAGACACAGCGCATGCGCGCTACCGTGGTGAGCCGGCTACGGAGTATAGGACCACCCACTGATGACACCGCCAGGGAATACCGACACTAAAAGGGGAAGTGACCCAAAGGTAGGTCCAGCCCCATAAAGAAAAGTACCAAACAGATGTAAAACATAAAAGCGGCAAAAAACTGGTGATTCAGTAAATGAGGTAATGCAGTTGAAACAATGTATGCCGCAATACATCAGAAGGTTGATGGTCGGTATATGTTGAAACATGAAGCGGTGGCATCCTCAGAATGTTTGGAAAGGAGGTCCATTCCAACCAATGATGGTAAAGGAATATATAATCGATGCCAAAAACACAAATAGAATATGGCTAAAAAACACACACAGAAAATAATGAAAATTAGTGAAATTAGAAACATATATTAAAACCATAGGAGAAAGGGGAAATCCCTACATGGGGACCCACTCTAGGGGGAGATATAAAAAATGGGGGGGCAAGGGATGAACAAAAACAGAAGACACATAACCTAAAATTAGAAAAATAAAGGAGAAGGAAAGTTGTGGCCCGCACAATATTATCACATGCCAAACAGTGGCCACATTTAAAGGAGCCGAGCACCGGGCCCCTAGAGCTAAAGGGATTAACAATAGAAGGGACATAATGACTGCGGACAAGCAAGCTACTCAAGTTGGGGGATCTTTTGGTGGTCATTAGCGGGAAATCACCAAGGGCCTGGGCCAGAGAGGGCTCGGTCATCAGAACTGACCAATGTCTTCTAAGTATATCTCTCATATTGGACCATTCATGGTTGTACGTTGTAATGAACCTGATTTTATCTCCATCAGTTCTTCCCCTCCGTCCATTACCGTTGGTGTACAACAGGTCTCTACGGGGCGTCCGCCTAGCCCTCTCAAAACCCCGCCTAATGCTTCTGCGGCTACATCCGCGATCCCTGAAGCGCCCCTCAAGGTCAGCCGCCTGCGCAAGAAATCTATCATCAGTGGAACAGATCCGCCTCATTCTTAGGAACTGTCCAACCGGGACCGCCCCAATGGTGGAGGGGTTGTGTGCAGAGCCAGCATGCAATAGAGCATTGACTGCAGTCGACTTCCTGAAGACGTCAGTCTGGATCCGACGTGCACTGTCGACCTCCAGCCTGACGTCCAGAAAGTCGATATGCTGTGAATCAAAATTATATGTTAGTTTGATGTTGAAAGAGTTCTCATTGAGCTGGCCCATAAAATCCCCGAGCTGCTGCGCCGTACCCCCCACAGAAACAGGACGTCATCGATATATCTAAGCCAGCACAGCACATGGTCCGCGGCCTTCACCCCCCGGTCGCCAAAAATATATCTCTCCCATGAGCCCAGGAAGAGATTGGCGTATGAGGGGGAACAAGCCGCGCCCATGGCTGTGCCACGCTTCTGCAAGTAAAATCTGTCCTTGAAGGTGAAAAAATTATGGGTCAGGGCGAAGCACAGCAGCTCGAGGATTAACTCACACATGGGGCCGCCGAGATTGGAGGTCCCCAAGAAGAGGCGGACTGCAGCCAGACCTTGTTCATGGTCAATACACGTATATAATGTCTGCACGTCGGCGGTGACCAAGAGGACGCCAGGGTCCACAAGGACGCCGTCAACCCGAGAAAGGACGTCCGTCGTGTCCCTGACATAAGATGGTAATACCTCAACCAGGGGTTTAAGATAGTAATCGACGAATTTACAAATGGGGTCACATAACCCCTCAATGCCAGACACCATCGGACGCCCCGGTGGGCTGACGGCGTCCTTGTGGATCTTAGGAAGCAGATAAAACGTTGGTATTCTTGGGGACCTCACCGTTAGGCCCTCCAAGACCTTCCTATCAATGATCCCCTCATCAAAGGCCCTACCAAGGATAGCCTGCAGCTGAGACGAGAAGGCACACAGAGGGTTATGTGTTAATTTGGTATAGGTGGTAGTATCCCTCAACTGATGAAACGCCTCCTTCTCATATTTGTCACATGGCCAGATGACTATGTTCCCCCCTTGTCTGCTGGTTTAATAATAACATCCTTAAAGGACTGCAACTCTTTAATAGCCTGTCTCTGCTTAAATGATAGATTGTCAAAGTTATGTCTCGAGGATAAACGTCTAAAGTCCTCAGTGACCAGCCTGGTAAAAATTTCCACGGCTGGACACAGAGACAAGGGGGGAACCTAGCCGATCTGGGCATGCATGCAGGCGGGAACCTACCTTGAGGGTTACTTGATTGTTCCTCTAAAAGATCTTCTAAAGCCTGCAATGCCTCCCTCTCCACCTCAGACACAGGCCCCTGGGTTTGATGGTTTTTATGATGTAATTTTTTTAGCACAAGTTTTCGGGAAAATAAATGGAGGAGAATTCCTTTCTACCATCGGAAGATTTAAAAGTTGTGGCCCGCACGATATTATCACATGCCAAACAGTGGCCACATTTAAAGGAGCCGAGCACCGGGCCCCTAGAGCTAAAGGGATTAACAATAGAAGGTTTAGAGAACATCCACACTGAAAAATCCCTGAAAAATCGCTCAGAAAACATTCCAAAGAATTTTCCAATTCATTTATATTTAAAAGCAAATTACTGTTCATATATTCAGGTTTTTGAGCATTTCTTAACAACTTCAAGTTACAAAAATGGAAAGCAGTTAAAAGTGAGTTGACCATTCTTCAGGTATTTTCTACGCTGCATACTTTACAAAAAAAGTCAATGAGAAGGGAAAAAATGCCAAGAAGACACCTGAGCATCTACTGGAAGATTCTGTGAGTGTTTCAGCCTCAAAAAATTCTTGCACTTTAGTTGTTGCTAAGTGGTCTTCAAAAAAACAAGTGAAAATTGCTAAAAAAATCACTCCCAAAAATGCTTTATAAAATGCCAATTAAAAACATTAACAAACTGCTTCAGGAATTGTTAACAAAACAGTAGCAAAAATGCTTCAGGATTAAAGAAGTAGAAATTTTCAGAAACATTGCCACTTTTCAAAGTGTTTTATGCCAATTTTCTGGCCTAACACTTTGATGATTCATGCCATGGGCCAGACATGCCAATAGTTTCCTGATTTTGCCACCAACAACAAAAAGTGCAATCTTATCTCTATTGTACATAGTTTTTTCTGAATTTTTTTCTTTGGCTAGGTTCATATTGCGTTAGTGCAATCCGTTTAGCGCCTAGCGCTAGCAGATTGCTAGCAGATTGCGCTAATAATAATATAATAATAATAATTTTTATTTATATAGCGCCAACATATTCCGCAGCGCTTTACAAATTATAGAGGGGACTTGTACAGACAATAGACATTACAGCATAACAGAAATACAGTTCAAAACAGATAGCAGGAGGAGTGAGGGCCCTGCTCGCAAGCTTACAGACTATGAGGAAAAGGGGAGACAGGAGAGGTGGATGGTAACAATTGCTTTAGTTATTCGGACCAGCTATAGTGTAAGGCTCAGGTGTTCATGTAAAGCTGCATGAACCAGTATGTAGCAGTACAGACACAGAGGGCTAATACTGGATAAAGTGTATGAGAACATGATGCGAGGAACCTTTTTTTTTTTTTCTTATTATAAATAGGCCACACAGGGATCATTAGGTTAATGCATTGAGGCGGTAGGCCAGTCTGAACAAATGAGTTTTTAGGGTACGCTTAAAACTGTGGGGATTGGGGATTAATCGTATTAACCTAGGTAGTGCATTCCAAAGAAACGGCGCAGCACGTGTAAAGTCTTGGAGACGGGAGTGGGAGGTTCTGATTATTGAGGATGCTAACCTGAGGTCATTAGCGGAGCGGAGGGCACGGGTAGGGTGGTAGACTGATACCAGGGAGGAGATGTAGGGTGGTGCTGAGCCATGGAGTGCTTTGTGGATGAGGGTAGTAGTTTTGTACTGGATTCTGGAGTGGATGGGTAGCCAGTGTAATGACTGGCACAGGGTAGAGGCATCGGTGTAACGGTTGGTGAGGAATATGATCCTGGCTGCAGCATTCAGGACAGATTGGAGCGGGGAGAGTTTGGTAAGAGGGAGGCCGATTAGTAGAGAGTTACAATAGTCCAGACGAGAATGAATAAGTGAAACAGTCAGAGTTTTTGCAGAGTCGAAAGTAAGAAAAGGGCGAATTCTAGAAATGTTTTTGAGATGCAGGTAAGAAGAGCGAGCCAGTGATCGGATGTAGGGGGTGAATGAAAGGTCAGAATCAAGGATGACCCCAAGGCAGCGGGCATGTTGCTTTGGAGTAATGGTGGAACCGCACACGGAGATGGCAATGTCAGGCAAAGGTAGGTTAGTAGAGGGAGAGAACACGAGGAGTTCAGTTTTTGACAGGTTTAGTTTCAGATAGAGGGAGGACATGATGTTAGAGACAGCGGTAAGACAATCACTGGTGTTTTCTAAAAAGGTCGGTGTGATATCAGGAGCAGAAGTGTATAATTGGGTGTCGTCAGCATAGAGATGGTACTGGAAACCAAATCTACTGATTGTTTGTCCAATAGGGGCAGTATACAACGAGAAGAGGAGGGGGCCTAGGACTGATCCTTGAGGAACCCCAACAGTATGGGGAAGGTGAGAGGAGGAGGAACCAGCAAAACATACAGTGAAGGATCGGTCAGAGAGATAGGAGGAGAACCAGGAGAGAACGGTGTCCTTGAGGCCGATGGAGCGGAGCATAGTGAGGAGGAGCTGATGATCCACAGTGTCGAATGCTGCAGAGAGATCCAAGAGAATTAGCATGGAGTAGTGACCATTAGATTTAGCTGTTAGTAGGTCATTAGAGACTTTAGTGAGGGCAGTTTCAGTAGAGTGTAAAGAGCGGAAGCCAGATTGAAAAGGGTCGAGAAGAGAGTTATCTGAGAGATAGCGGGTAAGACGGGAGTGGACCAGGCGTTCGAGGAGTTTAGAGATGAAGGGAAGATTAGAGACAGGTCTATAATTAGCGGCACAGTTTTGATCGAGGGATGGTTTTTTAAGTAATGGATGTATGATGGCATGCTTAAATGAGGAGGGAAAAATACCGGAAGTGAGGGAAAGGTTGAATATTTTTGTTAGGTGAGAGGTGACAGCCGGGGAAAGGGACTGGAGGAGATGTGACGGAATGGGGTCACTGGTGCAAGTGGTCGGGCGAGAAGATGCAAGGAGCCTGCTTACTTCTTCTTCTGTAACTGCTTCAAAGTCAGAGAGTGAACTAGATGCAGTGGGGGAGGGAGGACAGTGCATGGTATGAAGAGATTGGGAGATGATTTCCTGTCGAATGTGGTCAATTTTTTCTTTGAAGTAATTGGCCAGATCGTCAGCACGGAGATCCGTGGTTGGGGCCTGCTCTCTTGGGTTGAGTAGGGACTAGAACGTGTCAAAGAGACGTTTAGGGTTATTGGACAGGGAGGTGATGAGGGTGTTGAAGTAGGTTTGTTTGAAGAGGTGAAGGGCAGAATTGTATGTCTTTAGCATGAACTTATAATGGATGAAATCTTCGGGTAGATTAGATTTTCTCCACAGACGTTCTGCGCACCTGGAGCACCGCTGCAGGAAACGTGTTTGCAGCGGTTGCCACGGTTGTTGCCGTCTGTGCCGAGTTGTTTTATGTATAGGAGGAGCAGCTTCATCCAGAGCACTTTGCAGGGTTTCATTGTAATGCTTCAATGCAGAATCAGGACATGAGATGGAGGAGATAGGGGCCAATGAGGACTGCAAGTTCTTCATAAGTTTCTGGGTGTTAATGGCCTGTATGTTTCTATAAGTGTGGAAAGTGGGGGTGACCTGAGCGGGATGGCAATTCTTGATAGAGAATGAAAGAAGGTTGTGGTCAAAGAGCGGGAGAGGGGAGTTTGTGAAATCATCCACTGAGCAAAGTCGGGAGAAGACCAAGTCAAGGGAGTTTCCATCTTCATATGTTGGAGAGTTAGTATGCTGCGAGAGGCCAAAAGAGGAGGATAGAGATAAAAGGTGAGAAGCAGATGGGGAGAGGGGAGAGGCAATGGGGATGTTGAAATCACCCATGATAAGGGTGGGGGTGTCACAGGAGAGAAAGTGTGGAAGCCAGGTGGCAAAGTGATCCAGGAACTGATGAGAGGGGCCGGGAGGACGATACACCACCGCTACTCGCATGGAGAAGGGGACGTAGAGTCTGACCACATGGACCTCAAAGGAAGGGAAGACAAGTGAGGGTACTTGGGGGATAACTTGGAAAGTACATTGGGGTGAAAGGAGCAGGCCAACGCCTCCACCTGCTCTGTTGTCTGATCTTGGGGTATGAGAAAAGTGTAGTCCACCATATGAAAGAGCAGCAGCAGCAGTGGTGTCTGACTGCTGGATCCAGGTTTCAGTAAGAGCCAGGAGATTAAGAGAATTAGAAAGGAAGAAGTCATGGATGAAGGAGAGTTTATTACACACAGAGCGAGAATTCCAAAGGGCACAATTGAAAGAGACAGAAGGCATGCAGGGAATATTAATAAGGTTAGAGGGGTTTCTGGGTGTAGCAATTGGGAGGTTTGACTGGCTATAACATGGAGGGCTGGGGTTTGGAGATATGTCTCAAGCTACTAGGAGAAGGAGGATCGAAAGAGTGAGCAGATGGTTAAGTGATTTGTGAGAGCGTCTCTTGTGTTGGATGGTGGGACTGAATGGATCTGTGCTGTTAAGCAATGTGAATAGAGCATGAGTGCTATACATAGGAGAGGCAAGGACAGAGGGGCCGATATGGATGGAGTGTAGAGAGTTAATGCAAGGGCGGTGAATGTCAGTGAATGCAGCAGCCAGAATATAGATTATACAAATAAATATGGTGTTTTATGGGGTTTTATGGGGTCGCGTTAAACGTCCCCGCTCTCGCAGATCTCCGATCTGCGAGAGCGGGGAACGGACCTCGGGAGCCCCGCGGACGCTGCAAGCAGCATCCGCGGCGCGCCACAAAACACCGGCACATCGCTAGCGCGTGCCATTTTCCTCCCCATTGCTGCTAATGGGCGCGCTAACGGACGCGTTGCACGGCGTTAATTTCGCCGTGCAATGCTGTCCGTTAGCGCGGTCACATTAACGCAATATGAACCAAGCCTTTGGCTAAAAGTAGTAACTCTCTATAAGCTTGAGCCCAAAGATGCTTATATGAAGGCTGGGGGTCTACTGTCAACACTTGTCCAGTTTTTTGAGTCTACACTGTTGGAAATGATAATTAATCTTTTATGATTTGCCTCTGCCCTACAACTCCTGATGCAAAAGCCCCTCTAACAGTAGCTAAATAAAGATCATAATCACAGGAGTTCTAAATACTACAAAATCCAAACAGAACTCCTCAATGTAGAAAGTACAAATCATTAAATTTTTCATACAATGAATAAACATAAATAAAAGAGATCTGAGAGAAAATGAAGGCGGTTCTGACATGTTCAATAGATGAATTTTTTTGTATTCCCTTTTCATTTATGTGCAATTATGTTGTATGATGCATACAACCATAAGCAACATGTAGCATATAATAATATATGTGTGACCCGGATGGAGAAATATAAGAATACTAGGTGTTTCCAGCCAGCTAACGCTCGGCACGCTCATTGTTATCTAATTAGCGCTGCTGGTGATTAAACTAAAGTGGGTGCCAAGTGAGATGCCAAACTCGGCTTTGGGAAAATGGCCGCCACGATCTCTAATGCGCACGCGCGGCATCCCGCGGCCATTTTCCTGAAGCCCCGTGCAGCAGAGCACTCAATCTGCGCACGCGCGGCCCCAGGAAGATGGCCGCCCCCACCGACGAAAGGGATGACAGCGCAGATCGCGCGCTGCTTGTTCACGTGCCCACAGTGGATTAGTCACTTCAACAGGCGCACACCACTACGCCACCAACGTAAAGCTGAGGAAGAACCAGCGCTGTGAACACGCCCTCCCGACCTGACCAGCCTGATTGACAGGCGAAAACGGCGACTTTGGTAAGTTATTTCTCAGCATGGGTGGGGAATCGGGGTACACTACATACACTATAGTAACACACAGCGCAGGCCCTATTTAACAGTATTTATATCTCAATCTCAAAAAACGGGGTGACAGGTTCCCTTTAACAGTTGTTGTAGAGATGTGTCTGCTGCTAGAACTCTGTGTGGCATTCACCTGGTCTCTAATCTGAGTTGCTGTTAACTTGCGATTTCTGAGGCTGGTGACTTGGATAAACTTATCCTCAGAAGCAGAGGTGACTTTGTCTCTTCCTTTCCTGGGGCGGTCCTCATGTGAGCCAGTTTCTTTGTAGCGCTTGATGGTTTTTGCTGCTGCACTTGGGGACACTTTCAAAGTTTTCCCAATTTTTGGGACTGACTGACCTTCATTTCTTAAAGTAATGATGGCCACTCATTTTTCTTTACTTAGCTGCTTTTTTCTTGCCATAATACAAATTCTAACAGTCTATTCAGTAGGACTATTAGCTGGGTATCCACCAGACTTCTGCACAACACAGCTGATGGTCCCAACACCAGTTATAAGGCTTGAAATCTCAACTTTAATTAACCTGAACAGGGCACACCTGTGAAGTGAAAACCATTCCCGGTGACTGCCTCTTGAAGCTCATCAAGAGAATGCCAAGAGTGTGTAAAGCAGTCATAAAAGCAAAAGGTGGCTACTTTGAAGAACCTAGAATATAAGACATGTTTTCAGTTGTTCACACTTTTTTGTTAAATATATAATTCCACATGGGTTAATTAATAGTTTTGATGCCTTCAGTGTGTATGTACAATTTTCATAGTCATGAAAATACAAAAAAATCTTTAAATGAGAAGGTGTGTCCAAACTTTTGGTCTGTACTGTATATACAGTGGGGAAAAAAGTATTTAGTCAGTGACCAAGTGTGCAAGTTCTCCCAATTAAAATGATGAGAGAGGCCTGCAATTGACATCATAGGTATGTGGTACACTTGGTACGGCTTTGTACCCCCTAGCTGGTGGACCTTTTAGTTTACATCACTTAATTTTTTGACCACCTCGGATGGCCTTTGCCACTTGGCCAGGAAACTTACTTTCAACAGTGGGGATCAATACCACCACCCAGTCTCCAGGACTAAACTGTCTCAGTCTCACCATCCGATTGTAGTTCCTTGTTAGGCTTCTTGTGCTTGAAGGAGGCGCTCCCTCACAATCTGCATCACCTTCACGATCCTGTCCTGCACCTGGGCTACTTGTTTAATGACACTTCGGTGGGGTGTTACCTCCACTTCCCAGGTCTCATTTGCAATGTCCAGAAGTCCCTGAGGGTGCCGCCTGTATAGCAACTCAAATGGTTAGAACCCTGAAGAGGCCTGTGACACTTCCATAATATGAAATGGTAGGTATAGTAGTAGGCATTCCCAGTCTCATCCATCCTTCTCCATGACCTTCTTAAGCATGGATTTCAAGGTCTTGTTGAACCTCTTCACCAGGCTGTCCATCTGCAAATAATACACTGACGTCCGGAGTTGAGTAATCTGGAGAGCCTTACACAACTCCCACATCATCAGATCTTGATATAAAAGGAGTTACTTGGTCTGTCAGGATCCCCTTTGGCAAGCCCGTCTGGAAGAAAATATGGACCAACTCTTGCTCTATACTCCTTGTGGAAGAGCTTCTCAGTAGTACCGCCTCTGGGTACTGTGTTGCATAGTCCATCACCGACAGGATGTATTGGTGCCCCCTGGCAGATTTAATCAAGGGCCTGACAAGGTCCATGACTGTCTGGTCAAATGAGACTTCTATTATGGGCAATGGCACCACAAGACTGCTGAAGTGGTATACGGGAGCAGTTAGCTGACAGATAAGGCAGGATTGGCAGAAATTAACAATGTCTCTGTGACACCCAGGCCAGTAGAACCTCTGAAACACCCGCTCTTGAGTTTTGTCTACTCTCAGATGCCACCCCAAGACATGAGAATGGACCAGACCTAATACCCTATGCCTATAGGGACCTGGCACCAACAACTGCTCTATCACTTCCCCTCTTTGTTTAGTGACACGATAAAGAAGCTCATCATTTAAAGTGAAATATGGAAACCTGGTGTCGGACCCCTCTCTTGAGCAACCCCATTTTTCACAGTCACATTATCAAAAGCTCTTTTCAACGTAAAATCTTGCATTTGAGCAGTTCCAAAATTCCTCCCAGAAACCCTCAACTCAGGAACCTCAGCCTCATTGGTCCTCGTCACCAGCAAGGACACATGGGACACTCTTCTGTCATCAACTACAATGTGGATTCATTATGGTGGAACTGGCTCCTTTCTGAGTCACTTGGCACCCCCGCTTTCCGTTATAAGTCCCAGAACAAATTAAAGTCCCACCCTATTCTCACTGGGTGTAGCAGATCCTTAACCATACCAATCTCATGCAACTCAGCCCCACAGTTATCTTTTGTAGTCACTCTGGCGACGGGCTTGTCCCTGGTGTCCCCGTGAATACAATGGATGCTCACGTTTTTTCTGGGGATCAACTGGTGGGGAAATGTGGCCTTTACCAGAGTCACCAAGCTCCCTGAGTCCACTAGTCCCGACACCAGTACGCCATTTATTTTCACAGTACTTGACTGTGGCCCCTCACTGGGCTGATAGTCCACACTGTAGGCGCGATAAGCATAGTACGAACAACATATAGAACCCGGAGAACAAGGAGCAAAACATGGAATTATATATAAACAATTATTTTTATTGATACAAACATTAAAAAATAATTATCAGTAATGAGTCATAGTAAAGACATTTCCAATAAATACGTGAAGGGGAAACCGCCTCCCCAAAACACCCCTCACTGTCCGTAGATAGTGGCCCAAAAAGGCAGAGTAGAGCATAGACCCTGCAGGGATATTCAGTAAGTGAACCCACGTAAACATAAATGCACTGTATGCCACAAATCGTCCATCCCTAACGTAGGCTTAACATCATGCATCATGTAGATAATCAGGGCAAATTATCAAAAGAAACAAATGGGCTTACCACAGGAGGGATGAGGAGGGAAGGGCGCAGCCAGAGAGCGACCCCCTAGGGTACGAACAACACCTCCCTAGGACATAGGACAATGGGCAGCTATGTTACCTGGACTGTGGCATCTCCAGCAGATGTTGTCTTCACCAATGGCCTTTGGCAACCCCTCAGCAACCTTTTGGGACCTCAGACTCTTCCAGTCATGGCTCTACAACCCATTTTAGATTCAGGCTCCTTCGGGCTACCACAGTATGGGGATGCAACACCGACTGGCTACCTTAGAGACTTCTTGACCACTCAGAACCTTTCTACTAGGCCAAGCAGGTCATCCACTTTCCAGGGGTCTCCCTGGGTAACCCAGGTCTGCATCGGCCTAAGAAGGGAGTGAACAAATATGTCTATGACAACCCGCTCGACCACCTGGACTGAAGTCGAACCACTTCTGTACAAGGAGCAGTAAGTCAAACATTCGGAAGAGATGGGGTTTGTCACCATAATACATCCAGTGATGAACCCTTTGTGCTCTGACTGACATAATCACTTCTTCGAGTTGCAAAATTTAAGTTTTTAATTTGGAATACTCCTGTGCATCCTGCAACATCAAATCATAATATAGTTTCTCACTCTTTGCTACCCACTGAAAAACAGTCAAAAACACTTCCACATTATCCTATGGGGTCATTTTTTTTGCATGGCTTGTCTTACCATTGTCAAGGCATATGAGTCATCATGTGGACTTGGGGGAGGGACTGCCAGCCTCCCCAAATGGCCTCTATGAGGAGTTCCATCTGCCTTGTAAGCACCTCATGTTGCTGTCACTGCTGCTGCTGTTTGAATTGCTGCACCAAGAGTTTATTTGTCTCCTGTTGCACCAGCTGCTGCTGTTGATGCTGCTGTTGCTGGACCTAGACAAGGTGCTTGATAAGCTCCTCCATGCTGTATGTCGCCATCTCTTTGCTTATGTCAACCTTTGCCAAGGACATGCGGTTTGTCCACTGCTGCTATATGTGTTCCTGGAACATTGCCAGCATTCTAAACACCACCTGTGGTTGATCGTCTCACTTAGTTTTGCACGGAGGTAGACACAGGAACACTGTCTTCTTCACTTCTTCACTGGTTTAAGATGTACATGCGGCATAAACATGATGAAGTAAAAATAAACATGGCTCTTTGGGAACAACAGGAAAACAAAACAAACTTGTATATCACAATCCATACATCTGCGGGGATCCACCAGCTCAGGGTTAGGAAAACCACATGGTACAGTTCAGCACAAATATGAGCATCTCTCTGGAGTTAGCCTCTCCAGACACACTTCTGGGCTTCACATCACTGAAGCTAATAGCCTCAGGGAAACATATCTTCCATTCAGTACCTTGCCAGTGACTTTGCACAATATATACAGCTCTGGCAAAAATTAAAAAACCATTGCAAAATTTTCAGTTTGTCTGATTTTTCTCCTTATAGGTATATTTTTGAGTAAAATGTAAATTGTTTTACTTTATAAACTACAGACAACATGTCTCCAAAGTTCCAAGCAATACATTTTGTATTTATTTTCTGAAAATGAGAAATGGTCAAAATAACAAAAAAAAGCATTGCTTGCAGACCTCAAATAATGCAAAAAAAAAAAAAAAAGATTATAATCATTTAGAAACAACAATACTAATGTTTTAATTCAGGAAGAGTTCAGAAATCAATATTTTATGGAATAACCATGATTTTTAATCACAGCTTTTATGCGTTTTGGCATGCTTTCCACCAGTCTTTCACACTGCTTTTGGGTGACCTTAAACCACTCCTGGAACAAAAATGTAAGCAGTTCTTTGATTGATGGCTTGTGATTACCCATCTTCCTCTTGATTACATTCCAGAGGTTTTCAATGGGGCTCAGGTTTGGAGATTAGACTGGCCATGACAGGGATTTGATGTGGTGGTCCTTCATCCACACCTTCATTAACCTAGCTGTGTGGCATGGCGCATTTCCTGCTGGAAAAACAAGTCCTCAGAGTTGGGGAACATTGCCTTGTACGCAGCTTGATTCATACATCCTTCGCAAAGAACAACCTGCCCAATTCCAGCCGTGCTGAAGCGTCCCCAGATCATCACCGATCTTCCACCAAATTTCACAGTGGGTGCAAGACACTGTGCCTTGTATGCCTCTCCAGGTCTCAGTCTAACCATTAGATGACAGGTGTTGATCTGGGGATGCTTCAGCAAGGCAGGAATTGGGCAGGTTAATCTATGCGAAGGACATATGAATCAAGCCGCATACAAGGGTATCCTGGAAAAACAGTTGATTCCTTCTGCTCAGGCAACGTTCCCCAACTCTGAAGATTGTTTTTTCCAGCAGGACAATGTGCCATGCCACATAGCTAGGTCAATCAAGGTGTGGATCAAGGACCAACACATCAAATCCCTGTCATGGTCAGCCCAATCTCCAAACCTCAACCCCATTGAAAACCTCTGGAATGTAACCAAGAGGAAGATGGATAGTCACAAGCCATCAAACAAAGAAGAACCGCATAAATTTTTGTACCAGGAGTGGCGTAAGGTCACTCAAAGGCAGTGTGAAAGACTGGTGGAAAGAATGCCAAAACGCATGAAAGTGTAACACCCCAGGAAGCCAGTTGTTACAGTGGTGTTGCCTTCCTTTTGGGGAGGGTGATGCCACGCCTAGAAGCGATAAGGATCCCTTTAAAATGTATCATATTCATGCAACATGTTCTGATTCCAGGCCAAAAGGGGGAGCTCTAGACCCGGTTTCAGGGGAGCTTCCCTATATATATTCTGGCTGGAAGAGGATAGTGA
Organism: Ranitomeya imitator; assembly: GCF_032444005.1. Classification (NCBI taxonomy): domain Eukaryota; kingdom Metazoa; phylum Chordata; class Amphibia; order Anura; family Dendrobatidae; genus Ranitomeya; species Ranitomeya imitator. Next base: position 64,033,949 of record NC_091288.1, read on the forward strand.
GAGGAGAGCTGGAGTCATGCAGACACGAGGTTTTGCAGCTCCTGACCGGAGTGGAGGCGTCAGACAGAGTTGAGTCTGTAGGAACATGTGAGGGGAAAAGAAGCACAGGAGAAGTGAGGAGCTAGAGGGGAGCTGCAACTGAAGTCCCTCCTCGTTGAGGCACAGAAACTGGACACCGGGAGCCTGAGGCTGTGTGGGACTGTATGCCCCACAGCAGAAACCGGAGGGGAGGAAATTTAAGTTGCCTGTCCACAACTACACCTGAAGGCACAGCAGCATATAGAGCCCAGAGTCGCCGCAACTAGGAACACCTGTAAAAAGGCTCGCGATGCCTGCCATGTGGGTACTGTCCTAGGACAGCGAGAGAGAGGACCTTGTGAGAAGCCTCAGGTGGCAAGGGACGCACACTGCAGCGCAGTAAGGAAGACTTCTAACCCCACCTGATTAAAGGGGCTCCAAATCGCTTCCAGGCTGCCCGGACCTCTCCATCACCTGTGATTTGTACCCTGGACTGTGGCTGTATACCACCAGTAAACTGTAAAGAGACTGCAAAACTTGTGTCCTCCAATTCTTTCCGGCACTACACCGTCTGTCATCTTTACCCACTACCCCGGGAGCCCTGGGGATCAAGCTTCACCTGTGGGAAGCCATACCATCCCTGCTGCAGTACTCTCATCGCTAGTGGACCCCTTTAAGCAGCATCAGTCATCCCTGACCAAATACCACAGGTGGCGTCACGAACATTTTTTATTCAAAACAGCCCATTTAAAGACCTTCCCTTTAACTTGGACTCCAAGGGCCATGGACCGGGTCACCCTTTTAATGACCACCGGACCTGTCCCGAGTACCTCAAGGTCCTAGCGGGCGCTCCAAAAGCTGTGATTAAAAATCATGGTTATTCCACAAAATATTTATTTCTGAACTCTTCCTGCATTAAAACATTAGTATTGTTGTTTCTAAATGATTATGAACTTGTTTTGTTTTTTGTTTTTTTGCATTATTTGAGGTCTGCAAGCAATGCATTTTTTTGTCATTTTGACCATTTCTCATTTTCAGAAAATAAATACAAAATGTATTGCTTGGAACTTCGGAGACATGTTGTCAGTAGTTTATAGAATAAAAGAACATAGTAACATAGTTAGTAAGGCCGAAAAAAGACATTTGTCCATCCAGTTCAGCCTATATTCCATCATAATAAATCCCCAGATCTACGTCCTTCTACATTTTACTCAAAAATACAGCCAGAGCTATTAAAACCTGAACACTTTTCGAAACTTATTTGCAATGTTGTGCTGCCTCTGACTTTTTGGACTCTTTTTATAAGGTTTGGTACATGCCAGAGGGGCTTTGCACTCTGAATTTGTTTTTCTGTGCTGCTCTCACTTTTTGCAAATATATATATATATATATATATATATATATATAGATCCATCTCCAAATATCATGCTACTTCATACTTGATGTAATTTTCAAGTTTATATATAAAGAGAGCAGTAAACAGTGCACAAAAATCAACAGGAGTTTGTTCCAATATATAACCAATTAATTGTGAGATTGTATAGTGTATTACGCAATTGAAAAATCAGAGATAGTATTATCTCATTCCAAGTTAACAATGACAGAATGACAGATGTATTACATTGAAGTACAAAATCTCCCCCTGGTGGTTTTTTTAAATAATACTAGCGTAAAAATGAGAAGGAATATACAGTAAGTGCATGTATAGCTGACATACTCTCTAAATGACAGTCTTAATAAATGCTAAGTATGATAGAAGTATAATTATTCATGAGATTAGACCATATCATGCATACATCCACTTTCATAAATGGGTACACAGCTACTGCCTAAAGTAACCATAGTGAGTATAGGTATCACAAAAGAACATGACAACATCATTGCATGTGAATAATAATTATCATCTGTCTCCCTGGTGGGAATTTCACTCTTGGGGTAGGTTCACACAGGGCGTTTTTTCTGCATTTTTTTCTGCAGCAAAACCTGATCATCTTGGCAGGAAGGAAGCAGGTTTAGGAGCGTTTTTGGTGCGTTTTTTTCATGCATTTTTTTCTCTTTGTGCATGCCAATAAAGCTGAGTGCACACAGAGAAAAAAAAACACAACTTCCTGTAGATAGAATGAATAGATCGATTGATAGAATATAGATAGAATTGATAGATTACCTGCGGTATCCTCTTCCCCGGCATTTTCCCACGGTGTAGAGGTTACCTCAGGTCAGGCTGTGAGGGAGCGCAGGCTCGGTGACGTCACCGCTAGTTACTGAGCCTGCGCCCGCTCCGTCTCATTTATTCCCCAGTACTTACAGCCAGGATCGGTCGCATTAGCAGCGCTCCCGGTTGTAATCTTTACCTCCCCCAGATACTGCGTGGGACACTCGTTATATTGGACTACGGCAGATCAGGGAGTATACTTTGGCTTTTTTATTTTATTTTTATTACAGAAGATCGATGGCTTTAGAATGGCAGAACAATAAAAAGATAATCAAAACTGTGTGGTGTTTTATTTTATTAAAATACTTTTTTTCTGCAGGTGTGTGTTAGTTTAACCCTTTAATTACTATTGGATTAGTAATGGATAGGTGTCATATTGACGCCTCTACATTACTAAGTCGGCTTAATGTCACCTTACAATATCAACTCTCCTTCCTCTTCTGCTGTAGCGTCTTGGTACTGCTGGTACTCTGACACTAGGTTGTTCATGTTGCTCTTGGCCTTGGTGAATTCCACCTTACAATAGCAACATGACATTAACCCCTTATTACCCCACTTGCCATCGCTACAGGGCAAGTGGGAAGAGCCGGGCAAAATGCCAGAATTGGCGCATCTAATAAATGCGCCTTTTCTGGGCAGCTGCGAGCTGCTATTTTTAGGCTGGGGGGGGCAATATCCATGGCCCCTTACCAGCCTGAGAATACTAGCCCCCAGCCGTGAGCTTTAGCAAGGCTGGTTGTCAACAACGGGGGTGACCCAATGCCGTTTTTTAAAATTATTTATTTATTTATTTATTTTTTTTTAAAAAAGCGCGAGGACCCGTCTATTCTTGATAACTAGCCTTGCTGAAGCTGACAGCAGGGGGATGCAGCCCCCAGCTGTGAGATTTGTCTGGCTGGTAATCAAAATTAGGGGGGAACCCATGCCATTTTTAAAAAATTTTTTATTTATAGCGCAGGAGCGGCAGATAAAACTCCCATCCGCCGCTACTGCTGTCACTGTAATAAGCATTAGCAGGTGTCAGATGATGGGATCAGTAATTCCATCAGCTAACACCAGTGATCACAGGTCAGATTACACTGCCGATCATAGTTTAGATAGAACACAGAAGCCAGCGGGGAGCCGTGGCTCTCTGACTGGCAGGAAGGATTTCCCCGCTGATCAGAAGCGGTGTTTGCCACGCTGTCATGCATATGACAGTGTCAAACACTAATGTCGGACCCCCCATTCAAATGAATGGGGGGTCCGCTGCTGGATGACAGGCTGCATGAACGCTCATGCAGCCTACCATTTAGATGTAGCAGAGCCGAGTGTGACGTCATATCCGGCTCTCCTTGCCTTTTCTGCAGCAAATTCGCTGCAAGAAAAGTCAACCTAGCGTATTTTCAGCGCTTTTTCACCACCCATTCAAGTCAATGGTTGAAAAACGCTGAAAAAACTCTGAAAAAACGCTAAAAGAAGTGACATTCTCAATGTAAAAAAAACGCTGCAAAGCACAAAATACTGATCACACGAAAACCCAATGTGTGTGCAGATTTCTGAAATCTCACAGGCTTTGCTGGTACTGTAAAAAGCAGCTGAAAATTAGCATAAAAAATGCAGCAAAACAATGCTGCAAAAACGCCCTGTGTGAACATACCCTTATGGTTTCTTCAGAAAGGGAATGAGTGTTGTTCTCGGCAAAACGTTTGTATATACAGACAGCCTATGGAATACATCTTAATCACCCCCCTCATCTGTAAATCCCACTCACGTGTGGCACCCACGTCATCCCAGGTAGCTGTGCATAGCTCTCATCTGGGACGCTGATGTCACTCAGATTGCTGGCTATGGCTTCACACTACACCGTGTGTTGCCTTCCATATACACACCCATCAGGGTAGCCACAACAAGTTTGAAAAGTAGAACGGCACTAGAGCAATGTGAATACCGATGAACGGGACTAATGGTGGACAGCTGAGTGTCAGGCGTCACGAAAGCTAGGGGCTATGGTGCTCTGCATAAGAAATATCCAGCATAAATCCTTGTGCAAGCGAGAAGGGAAAAAATATGCGGCACTCACCCCGAAATAGCAGTGAAGATCGTGAACTTTATTTGGAGAAGATCAATGAAATACGTCCGTCAGGACATCAGGTATACAGTAGGGTGCGGTGTTGGAGTACGGACGACGGCCGTTTCGCACACACAGGTGCTTCGACGGGTCCAGATAGTAGATTACAACACGTCATTTCCTTTTAAAGGATCTCTGACGTGTATACATAATCAGAAGCGTGAATATAACACATTAACATTAGTGAATAATTAGTGGCTGTGACTTGTTATCAAATAATCTACAAACAGACATACACTTCCAAAGGATACTTCATTTTTTGTGTAATATTATATATAATACTATCTTATTATCTTATTAGACAAATATCATTTAACAAGTAGTAAAATTACATCAGTGCTCTAACCTATAAAAATACGGACATGTCAAGCCTGTCATTTAGGCCAATTGGCCCCTGAACGTTAGCATTTAGAATCCATTTGGCTTCTTTTTGTAAAAGAATTCTATTTTGATCACCTCCCTGCGGGGGAAACGCTACGATTTCTATCCCAGCAAAACTAAGAAGGTCAGGATTAGCTCCGTGTTTTTCTCTCATATGTTGAATTAATCTTAGACAGCCTTTACCCGTTGTAATGGAGTTATAATGCTCTTTAAACCTTATGATCAGAGGTCTTATTGTCTTTCCGATATAAAAATATCGGCTAGGGCAGAACAAAACTTAAATAACAAATTTGCTTTTACAAAAAATAAAATCTTTCACGGTATGGGTAATGGAACCTATTTGTAAAGGATTTTTTGTTATGTGGAGAAAGCAAAATCTACAATTGCCGCATTTATGGTTCCCGACTGGTGCATTATTAGTAAGCCAGATATTTCTAGGTGTAGTTATTCTATTATGCACCAGTAAATCTGACAAATTATGGGCACGTTTATATGCAAATTTTGGAATATTTTTATAAATCGATGAAAGATCTTTATCGGTCTGTAACACATGCCAGTTTTTTCGACTAGAGGCATGGATGACTTTATCTAAATTACTGTGCTTAAAGCAGAAAGAAAAATTATCTGTTTTCTCCAAACCTGATTCATTTATTCTTTTTCTTTTTAGAAAGTCTTGTGTGAATTTATTAATACGTGTTTCAGCTTCTTTTAATATTTGTACAGGATAACCTCTTTTTATAAGACGGGATTTTAGCTCACTAATTTGCTCATTAAATATTTTATTACTGCTATTGATTTTACGTAATCTAACCATTTGGCTATAAGGCAGCCCCCTTTTAGTATGGAAATTTAGTAAATTTCATATACTTCTTGTTACGGTAGCACATAAACCTCTATTGTATATAACTCAATGAGGTAAGGAGAATTTTTCTTTCAAGTATAAATATTTTTATTAGCAAACACAAATAAAATACATTACATATGATAAGAGTACCACAAACCAAGCAGGCTTAAATGGGAATGTAACCAGGTAGTTTGAACAGTAGCTATATTATCTATATTATGCCCCCATTACAACAGATACCATATATCTCCAAACATTTAGTATAAATAGATCCTATGTAAAGTTACAAAAGTATAAGAAAAAAGGGAGTTTTTGGCCCTATAAGAGCAGGGGAAATAGGCTAGTCCAGATCGCCAAAAATGCAGCTGGCTATATAAAGCAGGGTTTTGATTAGAAAGCGAGTTTTTTTCTCTTTTCTTTTTTATATATATAGTGGCATGTGCCATATATTATATACCTCCTTAAGAAGGAAAACAGCGAAACGCGCGTCGAGGCGGCAGGCTGGGGCTCCAGGTCTTCACTAGCTTTATGTAAGTTTATTATCTATACTCTGGTTCACTTTCTGCCTAATTTTCAGCTGGGTAACTACTTCGGTGGCAGGTATATAATATATGGCACATGCCACTATATATATAAAAAAGAAAAGAGAAAAAAACTCGCTTTCTAATCAAAACCCTGCTTTATATAGCCAGCTGCATTTTTGGCGATCTGGACTAGCCTATTTCCCCTGCTCTTATAGGGCCAAAAACTCCCTTTTTTCTTATACTTTTGTAGCTTTACATAGGATCTATTTATACTAAATGTTTGGAGATATATGGTATCTGTTGTAATGGGGGCATAATATAGATAATATAGCTACTGTTCAAACTACCTGGTTACATTCCCATTTAAGCCTGCTTGGTTTGTGGTACTCTTATCATATGTAATGTATTTTATTTGTGTTTGCTAATAAAAATATTTATACTTGAAAGAAAAATTCTCCTTACCTCATTGAGTTATATACAATAGAGGTTTATGTGCTATGGTGAAATTTGGAGTAAAATTATATGAGATCCTTTGGTGTATAACTTCTTGTTACGGGTACAATAATCTTGAGTATTTGGACGTAAAAATATAAATTGTTGAAGGAGATATACTGACAAAAGTCTTTAGGAAACAAACTGCAACAAATAATATATTGCATTTTGAGAGCGCTCACCCGTTCCATACTAAAAGGGGGCTGCCTTATAGCCAAATGGTTAGATTACGTAAAATCAATAGCAGCAATAAAATATAAAATATTTAATGAGCAAATTAGTGAGCTAAAAATATTACGCAGTTACGCAAAAAATGAAGTATCCTTTGGAAGTGTATGTCTGTTTGTAGATTATTTGATAACATGTCACAGTCACTAATTATTCACTAATGTTAATGTGTTATATTCATGCTTCTGATTATGTATACACGTCAGAGATCCTTTAAAAGGAAATGACGTGTTGTAATCTACTATCTGGACCCGTCGAAGCACCTGTGTGTGCGAAACGGCCGTCGTCCGTACTCCAACACCGCACCCTCTTCTCCAAATAAAGTTCACGATCTTCACTGCTATTTCGGGGTGAGTGCCGCATATTTTTTACCTTCTCGTTTGCACACCCATCAAGGTGCATCACATGAAGAGGAGGGCCAAGGATGACATCTGCATGACTCGTCACCCTGGAGATGGTAATGAAAGCACCCATGGGGAGCACAAAGCTGCTGTGTAAGGCTCTGCATCGTGATAACACTAGGTAGTTGGGATAAATAATAAAGATTCATTGTAAATAACCTAATTAGGAACAGAGATATATAAGTATAAGTTTTGAAAATGGGGTTTAAGTTATAAACTGGATAACTGGGGCTGACAAAGAAAATAAATCTCATGAATAAAAAAAAAATAGAACAAAATAGAACAAAATAATAAAAAAAAAATAAAAATAAACAGCTGGAAAAATAATAATAAATAATAAATATCATAATTATGTGAAAAAAAGACAAAGAAAATGTGAGATCATTAAATTATGTATTATGGTAAGGGCTCAAAATCACAACTTAAATTCAAGTGGGTATCAGCAGCTTGAAAACTAAAATACACCTTTTATTATGTACTAGATGGTGGCCCGATTCTCACGCATCGGGTATTCTAGAATATACATGTCTACGTAGTATATTGCACAGCCCACGTAGTATATTGCCCAGCTACGTAGTATATTGCCCAACCACGTAGTATATTGCCCAGCCACGTAGTATATTGCCCAGTCACGTACTTTATTGCCCAGCTACGTAGTATATTGCCCAACCACATAGTTTATTGCCAAGCTACGTAGTATATTGCCTAGCTACGTAGTATATTGCCCAGTGATGTAGTATATTGCCCAGCCACATAGTATATTGCCCAGCCACATAGTACATTGCCCAGTCACGTGGTATATTGCCCAGTCACGTGGTATATTGCCCAGTCACATAGCATATTGCCCAGAGACGTAGTATATTGCCCAGCTACATAGTATATTGCCCAGTGACGTAGTATATTGCCCAGCCACGTAGTATATTGCCCAGCCACGTAGTATATTGCCCAGTGCGTAGTATATTGCCCAGCCACGTAGTATATTGCCCAGCCACGTAGTATATTGCCCAGTCACGTAGGATATTGCCCAGTCACATAGTATATTGCCCAGTGACGTAGTATATTGCCCAGTGATGTAGTATATTGCCCAGCTACATAGTATATTGCCCAGTGACGTAGTATATTGCCCAGCCACATAGTATATTGCCCAGCCACGTAGTATATTGCCCAGTGACGTAGTATATTGCCCAGCTACGTAGTATATTGCCCAGCCACGTAGTATATTGCCCAGTCACATAGTATATTGCCCAGTCACGTAGGATATTGCCCAGTCACGTAGTATATTGCCCAGTGACGTAGTATATTGCCCAGCCACGTAGTATATTGCACAGCGACGTAGTATACAGCACAGAGCCACGTAGTATACAGCATAGACACGTAGTATACTGCCCAGTCACGTAGTATATTGGCCAGTCACGTAGTATATTGCCCAGCTACGTAGTATATTGCCCAGCCACGTAACAGGTTAAAAAATAAAAAATAAACATATACTCACCATCCGAGGGCCCCTTGTAGTCCTGTCGCCTGTGTGCGGTGCACACGGCAGCTTCCGGTCCCAGGGTTGGTATGAGCGCAGGACCTGTGATGACATCGCGGTTACATGACCGTGATGTCTTGGCAGGTCCTTCTCGCATAGCATCCTTAGCACCGGAACCTGCCGCTTGCACTGCCGAGGACAGGACGCGACGGCGGAGGGTGAGAATAACGTTTTTTTTATTATTATTATTTGTAGCATTAGATCTTTTTACTATTGATGCTGCATATGCAGCATCAATAGTAAAAAGTTGGTTACACAGGGTAATAGCTGCGTAACCGGAGTGCGTTACACCGCGCTCCAGTAACGCTGGCATTAACCCTGTGTAAGGGCTGACTGGATGACTGGAGGGGAGTATGGAGCGGGCACTGACTGCGGGGAGGAAAGAGCGGCCATTTTGCCGCCGGACTGTGGCCGTCGCTGATTGGTCGTGGCAATGGTCGTGGGCGTTTTGCCACGACCAATCAGTGACTTGGATTCCATGACAGACAGAGGCCGCAACCAATGAATATCCGTGACAGAAAGACAATTATATAGTAGACTAGATGGCAGCCCGATTCTAAAGAATCGGGAGTCTAGAATCCATATATACTTGAAATTCGGCAGGAGCTTGAAGAGCAACGTCAATGGGCCCGCCTCCACGCAGTAGAAACTTGCTGTGAGGTAAAAATTCAAAAATCACACCAAAATGGCGGGCGGAGTGTGTCACAGTACGGCACGTTTCTGATTGGTCGCTCGCAGCAGGCGGCAACCAATCAGACACTGGACACTGTTGACGTCACTTATCTCCGGACATTAGCTCCGGACATTAGCTCCGGACATTAGCTCCGGACAAAGCCACGGAAGTTGGCACAAATTGCAGGAAGTAGTATTCTAGGCAATTATATATTAGATTAGATAAAAAAAGTTTTATATTCAAAAAAAGAAAAAAACACACGACAAAGTGCAATAATGTGTCACAGATTGCTCACTTAACTGCCCAGAGTAAACCAAATCATAGTCATGCACATTCCCTGCTTCAGTACTTTTTTGGGATAGATACCCAGGTACAAATGGATTGCCCCCAAGGGCTACGGGTACTCGGTACTGGGTCCTGCGGTTCACAGGGGGATGTCACGGTGGCTGACCCAGTCCGTGGCCTGGGACATCCGTGTAAAAGGGAACGGTCTTTAAAGGGATATGTTCATGACGCCACCTGTGGTATTCAGTCAGGGTGACCAACGCTGCTTAGGGGTCCGCTGGGGTGATGTTATGGCAGCTAGATGGCATACATTCCCACAGGTGAAGTGTGTCCCCAGGGCTTCCCAGTGTCAAGATGGTGAATGGCGTAAGGCACAGTGAAGAACAAGGACACAAGGTTGCAGTCTCTTTACCTTTTTACTGAAGACTTCAGCATCCATAGTCCAGAGTACAGATCACAGGGCAGGCAGAGTCCAGCCAGTTTGGAGGCAAATCCAGAGTCCCCTTATCCAGGTGGAAATCAGTAGCCTTCCTCTAGCGCCTGGGTGTTGTAGTACCTTATTGCTGAGCCTCTCATAAGGTCCTCACAACTGCAGAAGATGTTCTGGATGTTATGTCTCTCTCTGTCCCTCAGATTGATAGGAAAAACCCGTATGACTGGTGGTCTGAGACTTTTTACAGGGACTCTAGCATGCCCCGGCCTCTCGTGGGTGCCAACTTGCCCCCTGGGTATAGGGCGGATCAGTAACTTGCAATTAGCTGTCCTGCCGGTCTCTGGAGCAAGGCATAAAGGATTGTTGCTCCCTCAGTGTTCCAGCTACAGGATCCTGCGCCTCAGAAGGAGGCAGCCTTTGCAGGGCAGAACTCCTTCTGGTTTCCACTCCTTTTGCTATGACATCTTTCTCACTCTCTACAATACAGTCCTCTGTTCATGTCCTTTCTTAGGAACTGCCGCACGTGGGGCTCCGTGTCCTTCTGTCCAGGCTTCGGACAGGATCCTACCCCTGTCAGGGACCAACTACCTGAGCGTAGCTCAGCTAGCAACTGCCTGAGCGAAGCTCAGCCAGCATCTGCCTAACTTCCTATGCAGACCAATAGTTTTACGTAATTTTGAAGAGTGCCCTAATAGGAGCATAGCTCCCCCTGGTGGACTGGAGTGTGAAAAGTGTTGTATGTTGGTGTTACCTGGTAAAGAGATCTCCTTTATTGCCTTCAAACGTAACATCACTCCACCCTAGAGGAGAACGATATTACAGCAAAGACTTGAACCCCTGGGGCGCTGCACAAAGTCAAGCTGAGTATCCTATTTATTCACTCATTTGTATCCTGGGTAACTTATTGCAACCTATATATACATACAGGGGGCTCAACAGTATTATTTATATATAGTTCACCCAGCCTCCGTTAGATCCTTAATATAAATGTGCATATGAGTGTATACAGAAGATAACTTAGAAACCAATTCCTTTGGTAGCCATCCAGCATGAATAAAGGAGCAAGAGTCTCCCTACCTTCCTGAGCCTCTTTTAATTCTTATATTGAATCCACGGATATAGGGACTGGCAATCTGATAAATAATTATGTATAAAACACAGCTATTCCTCATATTGCAGCAAATAGACCCAGGGAAGTATTCAATTTCAATATCCTATAGGTCCTGTATTAAATATGACTTCAAGCCTTAAATAGGGTTTATAATTTATACACCACCTCATTACTTGGGGGGATGTAATGAGAAATGAGAGAAATCAATGTGTGGGACATTTGCTGGGGATATGCTACATACCAGACATTATAGAAGACTCAACCTGTGACATGCAGTGAAATCATCCCTATTTATTGCTGCATATGACTTAATGTTGTGGGCTTAAAAACTTGGGGCATGCACCATGGGGGTCAAAAAGATTAACTGAACCATGTAATGAGGTGGTGAATATTTAAGATAGCGTAGGAAAAGATTTTATATGAGGGAGAGGGAAAGGCAGGCAGGGTGTTAGCATTGCAAGTACATGCTGCAGATCTCCGCTAGGTTGCATTGTGTATAGTATAGGAACAGATTGTGGGAGTAGGGAGAGAGGCAGGGTTTCATAATACACATCACAGCTCTTTTTAGAGCAAAATAATATTTCTCAGTACCAGCATATACTAAACAAAATACTTTAGAGCTTAATAATATTCCTAAGTACCAGCATACACTAAACCACTTTTTTATTTTACAGTTAAATAATATTCTTCAGTGCCAGCATATACTAAACATCTTTTTTAGGGCTAAATAATATTCCTGGCCTATTGCTGAAATAGCATATATTTATCTAGCAATTGTGCGACTGGCGCAAAGCCTGCTGAGATACACAAACATTACTATTTACTAGTAATTTTCCTGAGTCTGCTGTTGGCGTATGTAATAAAGCGGATATAAAAAATTACTCTGCTATTGGTTAAATAAATAGTGTATAATTATCTAGCAGTTGTGCGACTAGAGCAAACCTTCTGAGATACGCAAATGTCACTACTTACCAGTGTTTTGTAACAACCCTGCTGGCATCACTACATGGCCTCCCATCCCCCACCTGCATTACACTCAAACTCACTTACTTCTCTGGGCCTTGTTCTGACTTCTCTCTGCTGCCAGCTCCATGCTGTGTGCCTCCTATCTGCTGTTTGCTCTGTGCAGGCTCTCTCTGTGTGCATAGGGGGGTGGCACCGGCAACTCCTGTGTCTTATTGAGTCTGTGTGAACCTTGCTAAGGTGTCCCCAGCCAATTGCCATAAGGCTTCCTGTACTTATGACTTCCCCACCCATTGGTGGTGGCCTGTGCAACTTACTCCCTCAGTCAGTTCTTAGCTGCTGAGGTGCCAGGCCCTGTCTCTGTTACTCTTATGCCCACCACCCAGGGGGGCATTGTACCCTGGTCTGTGTCCTGTGTTTGCCATCCAGTGGGGCCTCATACCCTGGCCTATGTCTGCCACCCAGAGGGGCGTCGTACCCTGGCTTGTGTCCATGTCTCTGTTCCTTGACCTGTTCCTGACTTTTTCTTAGCCTAGTTCTGTTCCTGTATCCATTTATATCCCTGCCTTTTTTCCTTTCCCTGCTGTACGAACTCTGTGTCTTGCTTTGCTCTGCTTTTGGCTCTGCTCTCTGCGACCTTGCTTTGCTCCTTGCTCTGCATTCTGTGACCTTGCTCTGCTCTCAGTGGTTTTGCTCTGAGCTCTGCACTCTGTGTCTTGCTCTGCACTCAGTTCTGCACTCTGACTTTGCTCTGCTCTCAGCGTCTTGCTCTGCACTCAGTTCTGCACTCTGACTTTGCTCTGCTCTCAGCTCTGCTCTCTGTAGCTCTGCTCTGCACTCTGACCTTGCTCTGCACTCTGTGGCTTTGCTCTGTGGCTCCACTCAGCTCTCGTTCTGCTGCTCTGCTCCTTGCGGTTCTACCTGGCTCCTCTCCTTGCTTTTCTACGTCTCTTGCTCTTGGCTCTGCCTCCTGCATTTCTGCACGCGGCTCCGCCTCCTGCTCTTGGCCCACCTCCTGTATTTCTGCACTTGGCTCCTCCTCCTGGTTCCACATCCTGTGTCTCTGTTCTTGGCTCTAGCTCCTGTGCTTTCACTCTGCAACCACTCTTGCAGTCTTTCTCTACCTATTCTTAAGTCCTCCTGTCTGAACAGGTTCTTACTTGTTTTACATACCAGGCTGCAGACCGGTCCCTACCAGTTCTTCCAGTGTACCAGCCTAGTGCTCCTGTCCTGCCAGAGAGCCACCCGTGTCTGCCAGAGAGGCAGCCGTGCCTGCCTGCCAGTGTCTCTGTAGTACCCATACCTGCCTGCCAGAGAGCTAGCCGTGCCCACCTGCCAGTTTCTCTGATGTACCCGTCTGCCTGCCTGTGTCCCAGCCGTGCTCGCCTGCCAGAGTGCCAGCTGTGCCCGCTTGCCTGCCTATGTTCCATTCTCCAGTGGGATCAGCAGCCACAGCCAGACACCACCCTTGAGTAGCACCTGATGGCTTCCTGCCGCACAAGTCTGACCTCACCATCAGAGGCTCCAGCGAATACCAAGGAAGCTACTTAGTTACGCCCCTTCCAGGGAAGTCTGGTCTGTGGTCCAGTGGGGCCACACCCCTGCACACCTGCGCCAACCAGTCTGGACGTGAGCGTGACATATTTTTCCTGAGTCTGCTGTTGCCGTTTGTCATATACGTGATATAATAAAAAATGACTCTGCTATTGGTTAAATAAATCGCATATAATTATCTAGCAGTTGTGCGACTGGCGAAAAGACTGCTGAGATATGCAAATGTCACTATTTACCAGTAATATGTGTCATAAAGTTGAAATAAAAAAATTACTCTGCAATTGGTTAAATAAATAGCGTATATTTATCTAGCAGTTGTGCGTTTGGCGCAAAGCGTGCTGAGGTACGCAAACATCAGTATTTACAAGTAATTTTCCTGACTCTGCTGTTGCCATGTGTAATAAAGCTGATAGCTAAAACAAATCAACATGACGTCCGATCTCAATTCCATCCAATTCTGCGTTGCAAAAGTAAAACGGTGCTCCTTCCCTTTCAAGCTCTGCCGTGTGCCCAAACAGTGGTTTACCCTTACATGTGGGGTATCAACGTACTCAGGACAAATTGGACAACAACTTTTGGGGTCCAATTTCTCCTGTTACCCTTGGGAAATAAAATTGGGGGCTAAAAAAATCAATTTTGTGGAAAAAAAGGATTTTTTTATTTTCACGGCTCTACGTTATAAATAGTGTTTAGCAATACCTTCTGATATCCGGAAATATCGGATCGGATTGGATCGGACCAATACCCAAAAAAATATCGGATATCGCCGATTCCGATACCGGAAACCAATGCAAGTCAATGGGACACAAATATCGGAATTAAAATAAACCCTTACTTTTCTTGTAGGTTAATTCTACATGAAGGAAAATAACTAAAAATAATGTAGAATGTATTGGGGGAGGTGGAGGAGACATTAAAGGCATAGAGGTTTAGCCCAATCAAATGGAATAGAAGGAATTAATTTTTTTTTAAGACGTTCGGAGTTACAAAGATATTGACTATGTTAAGCTTTATTATATTTTTTCACTACTTCCATGCTCTTCACCTTCTTTTTTTTACTTCTCCCACACTTTCTCCTTCATCATCCTCAGCAGCATCTTTTTCAACAACTTCTTCTTCACCTTATTCATCTTTTTCTTCCTCACCTTCTTCCTATTATTCTTTTTTTTACATTCTTCATATTCAACTATTATTCTTCTTCATATTCTACTTCTTCATCTTCTTCAGGGTAATCTTCTTAGTTTTCTTCGGGGTGGTCTTCAGGGTCATCATCTCCAGGGTCGTCGTCTCCGGGGTCGTCATCTTCTTCGGGGTGGTCTTCAGGGTCGTCGTCTCCAGGGTCGTCATTTCCGGGGCCGTGGTCTCCAGGGTCATCATCTTCTTCGGGGTGGTCATCGAAGTCATTGTCTCCAGGGTCATCGGCTCCGGGGTCATCGGCTCCGGGGTTGTCATCTTCTTCGGGGTGGTCTTCAGGGTCGTCGGCTTTAGGGTCATCGTCAGGGAGATCCAGAGTGATTACCAAAAATCATTTCAAAAAGCTTGAACTTGGAAATGTTGCAGAAGGTACAAGAAGGCTGAGGAACTGCCGAGAACCAGCTGATGGTACTGGAACCCGGATGGGTAGCAGAAGGTAGAGGAGCCAATGGAACTACCGAGGACCAGCTGACGATACTGGAACCCGGTTACTAAGCAGGAGATACCCGTGCCAGAAAGCACTACCAAGGACCACCAGACGTTGGTTGAACTCAGATACCGAGAAGGAGGCACCTAAGCCAAAGGCTCTGCCTGGAACCAGCTGATGGTACTGGAACCCAGAGGGGCCTATTCAAGATTGACTTCCAAAGAACCAGCTAATTGTGCTGGAACTCAGATAGGCAGCAGAAGGTCCACATGAAAAAAAATTGCAAGGCCGCTAGCCAGCCAGAGTTACCGAAAACCCACAGTCCTACAGGGGAAGCTTGTCCTATTGGCACTATGGAACCAGCCTTGATTGCCAGTTCCCGCAGCCCACATAGGAAGGACCTAAACTGCAGGCACCATAGAGTCGGCTAACCAGACCGCAACCCGACAGGACAATGTATTGGAGGCAAAGTGACCTTGAAACTACCCGGAAACAGCTGGTGTGCTGGAACCAGGCTGGGCAGGAGGGAGTACCTGTGCTAAAGACACTGCCGAGAACCAGCTGACAGTACTGGAACCCGGATGGGTAGCAGAAAGGTACAAGAGCCAATGGAACTACCGAAGACCAGCTGACGGTACTGGAAACCAGTTACTAAGCAGGAGGTACCCGTGCCAGAAAGCACTACCAAGGTCCACCAGATATTGGTAGAACTCGGATACCGAGAAGGAGGCACCTAATCCAAAGGCTCTGCCTGGAACCAGATTGTACTGGAACCAGGATGGGGAGCAGAAGGTACAAGAGTCAAAGACACTGCCGAGAACCAGCTGACGGTACTTGAACCCGGATGGGTAGCAGAAGGTACAAGAGCCAATGGAACTACCGAGGACCAGCTGACGGTACTGGAACCAGGTTACTAAGCAGGAGGTACCCATGCCAGAAAGCACTACCAAGGACCACCAGACGGTGGAACTCGGATACCGAGAAGGAGGCACCTAAGCCAAAGGCTCTGCCTGTAACCAGCTGATGGTAATGGAACCCAGGGGGACCTATTCATGATTGACTTCCAAAGAAACAGCTAATGGTGCTGGAACTCAGATAGGCAGCAGAAGGTCCACATGAAAAAAAAATTGCAAGGCCATGAGCCAGCCGGAGTTACTGAAAACCCACAGTCCTACAGGGGAGCTTGTCCTATTGGCACTATGGAACCAGCCCTGATTGCCAGTTCCCGAAGCCCACATAGGAAGCACCTAAACTGCAGGCACCATAGAGTCAGCTAACCCGACCGCAACCCGACAGGACAGCGTATTGGAGGCAAAGTGACCTTGACACTATCCAGAAACAGCTGGTGTGCTGGAACCAGGCTGGGCAGGAGGGAGTACCCGTGCCAAAGACACTTCTGAGCAGCAACTGGTGGTATTGGAGCCCAGGGATTACAGGAGAATCAGAGTGCAGACTGAGGCCGAATTGGAGCAAGTTTAATATCTGTAGTAGTGTGAATGTGGAGGGAGCAGGAGAAATTGCCGCACACACAGCAGGGGATCAGCTGATGTTACTGAACCCCAATAACACTGGAGCATGTGTAGACTGTGCAGACGGCACTTCTGAGCAGCAACTGGCGGTGCTGGAGCCCAGGGTCAATGCTATAAACAGAGTGTAGCCAGAGGCCTAATTGGAGCAAGTTTAATTTCTGTAGTAGTGTGAATGTGAAGGGAGCAGGAGAAATTGCCGCACACACAGCAGGGAATCAGCTGACATTACTGAACCCCAATAACACTGGAGCATGTGTTGACTGTGCAGACGGCACTTGTGAGCAGCAACTGGTGGTGTTGGAGCCCAGGATCAATGCTAGAAACAGAGTGTAGCCAGAGGCCTAATTGGAGCAAGTTTAATATCTGTAGTAGTGTAAATGTGGACGGAGCAGAAGAAATTGCTGGATACACAGCAGGGGATCAGCTGGCGTTACTGAGCCCCAATAAAACAGCAGTGTTGACTGTGCAGACAGGACTTCTGAGCAGCAACTGGCGGTGTTGGAGCCCAGGGTCAATGCTAGAAACAGAGTGTAGCCAGAGGCCTAATTGGAGCAAGTTTAATATCTGTTGTAGTGTGAGTGTGGACAGTTGTGAATTCTGTTGTCAAGCTCCCTCCTGTGGTCATGAATGGTACTTCGGCTGGTTCTGTCCATGGGCTTCCTCTGGTGGTTGGGAGTGGGGCTGCGGCTTCTGAGTTTCCTTCCACAGGTGACAAGGTTAATTCGTTAGCTGGCTGCTCTATTTAACTCGACTTAGATCATTGCTCCATGCCACCTGTCAATGTTCCAGTATTGGTCTAGTTCGCTTCTGGATCGTTCTTGTGACCTGTCTTCCCAGCAGAAGCTAAGTTCCTGCTTGTTTTTCTCTTATTTGCTATTTTTCTGTCCAGCTTGCTATTTTGATTTTTGTCTTGCTTGCTGGAAGCTCTGGGACGCAGAGGGAGCGCCTCCGCACCGTGAGTCGGTGTGGAGGGTCTTTTGCGCCCTTTGCGTGGCCTTTATGTAGTTTTTGTGCTGACCGCAAAGTTACCTTTCCTATCCTCTGTGTGTTCAGTAAGTCGGGCCTCTCTTTGCTAAATCTATTTCATCTCTGTGTTTGTAATTTTCATCTTTACTCACAGTCATTATATGTGGGGGGCTGCCTTTTCCTTTGGGGAATTTCTCTGAGGCAAGGTAGGCTTTATTTTTCTATCTTTAGGGATAGCTAGTTCCTTAGGCTGTGACGAGTTGCATAGGGAGCATTAGGAGCAATCCACGGCTATTTCTAGTGTGTGTGATAGGATTAGGGATTGCGGTCAGCAGAGTTCCCACGTCCCAGAGCTTGTCCTGTATTATTAGTAACTATCAAGTCATTCCGTGTGCTCTTAACCACCAGGTCCATTATTGTCCTAACCACCAGGTCATAACAGTACAGGTGGCCCAAAGTATTAATGCATCTCAATAGAGGGATAAGAGAAGTTCAGATACCATTTTTTTTCTTTGCAGTGTGTTTTGTCTCTCTTTTAACCTTTACCTCTGGGTGGTTCAGGATACAGGTGTAGATATGGACATTCAAGGTCTGTCCTCTTGTATGGATAATCTCACTGCAAGGGTACAAAACATTCAAGATTTTGTGGTTCAGAATCCGATGTCAGAGCCTAGGATTCCAATTCCTGATTTGTTTTTTGGGGATAGATCTAAGTTTCTGAATTTCAAAAATAATTGTAAATTGTTTCTTGCTTTGAAACCTCGCTCCTCAGGTGACCCTGTTCAACAAGTGAAAATCATTATTTCTTTGTTACGTGGCGACCCTCAAGACTGGGCATTTTCCCTTGCACCAGGAGATCCGGCATTGCGTGATGTTGATGCGTTTTTTCTGGCGCTTGGATTGCTTTATGATGAACCAAATTCAGTGGATCAGGCAGAGAAAATCTTGCTGGCTCTGTGTCAGGGTCAGGATGAGGTAGAGATATATTGTCAGAAGCTTAGGAAGTGGTCTGTGCTCACTCAGTGGAATGAATGTGCCCTGGCAGCAATTTTCAGAAAGGGTCTCTCTGAAGCCCTTAAGGATGTCATGGTGGGATTTCCCATGCCTGCTGGTCTGAATGAGTCTATGTCTTTGGCCATTCAGATCGATCGACGCTTGCGTGAGCGTAAAGCTGTGCACCATTTGGCGGTATTATCTGAGCATAGACCTGAGCCTATGCAATGTGATAGGACTTTGACCAGAGCTGAATGGCAAGAACACAGACGTCGGAATGGGCTGTGTTTTTACTGTGGTGATTCCACTCATGCTATCTCCGATTGTCCTAAGCGCACTAAGCGTTTCGCTAGGTCTGCCACCATTGGTACGGTACAGTCGAAATTTCTTTTGTCCGTTACTCTGATTTGCTCTTTGTCATCCTATTCTGTTATGGCATTTGTGGATTCAGGCGCTGCCCTGAATTTTATGGACTTGGAGTTTGCTAGGCGCTGTGGTTTTTTCTTGGAGCCCTTGCAGTATCCTATTCCATTGAGAGGAATTGATGCTACGTCTTTGGCCAAGAATAAGCCTCAGTACTGGACCCAATTGACCATGTGCATGGCTCCTGCACATCAGGAGGATGTTCGCTTTTTGGTGTTGCATAATCTGCATGATGTGGTCGTTTTGGGGTTGCCATGGCTACAGGTCCATAATCCAGTATTGGATTGGAAATCTATGTCTGTGTCCAGCTGGAGTTGTCAGGGGGTACATGGTGATGTTCATGCTGCCGATCTGGTTCGTGCCTTTCATTTGGCTCGTCCTGGTCTGCCTGGGGGCTCTGGTGAGGGTTCGGTGACCCCTCCTCAAGGGGGGGGTACTGTTGTGAATTCTGTTGTCAAGCTCCCTCCTGTGGTCATGAATGGTACTTCGGCTGGTTCTGTCCATGGGCTTCCTCTGGTGGTTGTGAGTGGGGCTGCGGCTTCTGAGTTTCCTTCCACAGGTGACGAGGTTAATTCGTTAGCTGGCTGCTCTATTTAACTCCTCTTAGATCATTGCTCCATGCCACCTGTCAATGTTCCAGTATTGGTCTAGTTCGCTCCTGGATCGTTCTTGTGACCTGTCTTCCCTGCAGAAGCTAAGTTCCTGCTTGTTTTTCTCTTGTTTGCTATTTTTCTGTCCAGCTTGCTATTTTGATTTTTGTCTTGCTTGCTGGAAGCTCTGGGACGCAGAGGGAGCGCCTCCGCACCGTGAGTCGGTGCGGAGGGTCTTTTGCGCCCTCTGCGTGGTCTTTTTGTAGTTTTTGTGCTGACCGCAAAGTTACCTTTCCTATCCTCTGTCTGTTCAGTAAGTCGGGCCTCTCTTTGCTAAATCTATTTCATCTCTGTGTTTGTAATTTTCATCTTTACTCACAGTCATTATATGTGGGGGGCTGCCTTTTCCTTTGGGGAATTTCTCTGAGGCAAGGTAGGCTTTATTTTTCTGTCTTTAGGGCTAGCTAGTTCCTTAGGCTGTGACGAGTTGCATAGGGAGTGTTAGGAGCAATCCACGGCTATTTCTAGTGTGTGTGATAGGATTAGGGATTGCGGTCAGCAGAGTTCCCACGTCCCAGAGCTTGTCCTGTATTATTAGTAACTATCAGGTCATTCCGTGTGCTCTTAACCACCAGGTCCATTATTGTCCTAACCACCAGGTCATAACAGTGGACGGAGCAGGAGAAATTGCCGCACATACAGCAGGGGATCAGCTGATGTTACTGCACCCGAATAACACGGTAGCAAGTGTTGACTGTGCAGACTGCACTTCTGAGCAGCAACTGGTGGTGTTGGAGCCCAGGGTCAATGCTAGAAATAGAGTGTAGCAAAAGGCCTAATTGGAGCTAGTTTAATATCTGTTGTAGTGTGAGTGTCGATGGAGCAGGAGGAATTGCCGGATTCACAGCAGGGGATCAGCTGACTTTACTGAACCCCAATAACACGGCAGCAAGTGTTGACTGTGCAGACGGCACTTCTGAGCAGCAACTGGAGGTGTTGTAGCCCAGGGTCAATGCTAGAACCAGAGTGTAGCCAGAGGCCTAATTGGAGCAAGTTTAATATCTGTTGTAGTGTGAGTAGTAGTGTAGTGTAGTGTAGTGTAGTGATCAGTTGGCGTTACTGAACCCCAATAACACAGTAGTGTTGACTGTGCAGACGGCACTTCTGAGCAGCAGCTGGCAGTGTTGGAGCCCAGGGATTACCGGAGAATCAGAGTGTAGGCTGAGGCCTAATTGGAGCTTGTTTAATATCTGTAGTAGTGTGAATGTGGAGGGATCAGGAGAAATTGCCGCACACACAGCAGGGGATCAGCTGACGTTACTGAACCCCAATAAGACTGGAGCATGTGTTGACTGTGCAGACGGCACTTCTGAGCAGCAACTGGCGGTGATGGAGCCCAGGGTCAATGCTAGAATCAGAGTGTAGGCTGAGGCCTAATTGGAGCAAGTTTAATATCTGTAGTAGTGTGAATGTGGAGGGAGCAGGAGAAATTGCCGCACACACAGCAGGGGATCAGCTGATGTTACTGAACCCCAATAACACTGGAGCATGTGTTGACTGTGCAGACGGCACTTCTGAGCAGCAACTGGCTGTGATGGAGCCCAGAGATTACAGGAGCAACAGACTGTAGCCGGAGGCTTAATTGGAGCAAGTTTAATATCTGTTGTAGTATGAGTGTGGACGGAGCAGGAGAAATTGCCGGATACACAGCAGGGGATCAGCTGGCGTTACTGAACCCCAATAACAGAGGAGCAAGTGTTGACTTTGCAGACGGCACATCTGAGCAGCAACTGGCGGTGTTGGAGCCCAGGGTCAAAGCTAGAAACAGAGTGTAGCCAGAGGCCTAATAGGAGCAAGCTTAATATATGTTGTAGTGTGAGTGTGGACGGAGCAGGAGAAATTGCCAGATACACAGCAGGGGATCAGCTGATGTTACTGAACCCCAATAACACGGCAGCAAGTGTTGACTGTGCAGAAGGCACTTCTGAACAGAAACTGGCGGTGTTGGAGCCCAGGGTCAATGCTAAAAATAGAGTGCAGCCTGAGGCCGAATTGGTGCAAGTTTAATATCTGTTGTAGTGTGAGTGTGGACTGAACAGGAGAAATTGCTGGATACACAGCAGGGGATCAGCTGACGTTACTGAACCCCAATAACAGAGGAGCAAGTGTTGACTGTGCAGATGGCACTTTTGAGCAGCAACTGGTGGTGTTGAAGCCCAGGGTCACTGCTAGAAATAGAGTGTAGCCAAAGGCCTAATTGGAGCCAATTTAATATCTGTTGTAGTGTGAGTGTGGACGGAGCAGGAGAAATTGCCAGATACACAGCAGGGGATCAGCTGACTTTACTGAACCCCTATAACATGGCAGCAAGTGTTGACTGTGCAGACGGCACTTCTGAGCAGCAACTGGCAGTGTTGGAGCCCAGGGTCAATGCTAGAAACAGAGTGTAACCAGAGGCCTAATTGGAGCAAGTTTATTATCTGTTGTAGTGTGAGTGTGGACGGAGCAAGAGAAATTGCCGGATACACAGCAGGAGATCAGCTGACCTTACTGAACCCCAATAACACAGCAGTGTCGACTGTGTAGACGGCACTTCTGAGCAGCAGCTGACGGTGTTGGAGCCCAGGGTCAATGCTAAAACCATAGAGTAGCCAGAGGCCTAATTGGAGCAAGCTTAATATCTGTTGTAGTGTGAGTGTGGATGGAGCAGGAGAAATTGCCAGATACACAGCAGGGGATCAGCTGATGTTACTGAACCCCAATAACACGGCAGCAAGTGTTGACTGTGCAGACGGCACTTCTGAGCAGCAACTGGCGGTGATGGAGGTAGAAAAGCAGAAGTAACCCTTTGCACAGTGTCAGACTGAGAGAGATCCTGGGACCAACATCTTCACTGAGCAGGCTCCACTGCGGCAGGAGAAGAATGGGAGACCACAGCAGAGATGGCCCGAGCTTCCCCTGTGCAGAGGTGGGAACTCGACCCCTAACATTCATTTTTGTGAAAAAAATTGATGATTAATTTTCACTAGGGTTGAGCGACTTTTCTTTTTATAGGATCGGGTCGGGTTTCACGAAACCCGTCTTTTTCAAAAGTCGGGTCGAGTGAAATCGGCCGATCCTATAGAAAAGTCAGGGTCGGGGTCGGCTGAAACACGAAACCCAATGCAGTGCATTGGGTTTCTAATGGTTCCCAGGGTCTGCAGGAGAGGAAACTCTCCTTCAGGCCCTGGGATCCATATTTAAGTGTAAAATAAAGAATCAAAATAAAAAATATTGATATACTTACCCTTGGACGCGCCCTGGTTCTCACCGGCAGCCTTCCTTCATAAGAATCAGCGCCTGAAGGACCTTCGATGACGTCGCGGCTTGTGATTGGTCGCGTGAGCGGTCACATGGGCGTCACACGACCAATCACAAGCCACAACGTCATCTAAGGTCCTTCAGGCGCTGATTCTTAGGAAGGAAGGCTGCGGGTTAGAACCAGGGCACGTCCGAGGGTGAGTATATACTTATTAGGAATATACTCACCCTCGGACGCGCCCTCGGACGCTTCCTTCCTAAGAATTAGCGCCTGAAGGACCTTAGATGACATCGCGGCTTGTGATTGGTCGCGTGACGCCCATGTGACCGCTCACGCGACCAATCACAAGCCGCGACGTCATCGAAGGCCCTTCAGGCGCTCATTCTTAGGAAGGAAGGCTGCCGGTGAGAACCAGGGAGCGTCCGAGGGTGAGTATATCAATATTTTTTTATTTTTATTCTTTATTTTACACTTAAATATGAATTCCGAAACCGATTCCCGATATCTTAAACATATCGGAACTCGGTATCGGAATTCTAATTCCAGATCAGAAGATCGCCGACCTCATGGCCGACCCCACACAGGGGTCGGGTTTCATGAAACCCGACTTTGCCAAAAGTCAGCGACTTCTGAATCTGGCCGACCCGTTTCGCTCAACCCTAATTTTCACGGCTCTACATTATAAACTTCTGTGAAGCACTTGGGGGTTCAAGGTGCTCACCACACATCTAGATAACTTCCGTAGGGGGTCTACTTTCCAAAATGGGGTCAGTTTTGGGGGGTTTCAACTGTATAGGCACATCAGGGGCTCTGCAAATGAGACATGGCGTCCTATCTCAATTACAGCCAATTTTACATTGAAAAGTCAAATGGCACTCCTTCCCTTCAGAGCTCTACCATGCGCCCAAACAGTGGTTTACCCCCACATATGAGGTATCAGCATACTCAGGACAAATTGCACAACAACTTTTGGGGTCCAATTTCTCCTGTTACCCTTGGGAAAAGGGCAAAAAATCATTTTTGTGTAAAAAATAAGATTTTTTATTTTTACGGCTCTATATTTTAAACTTTTGTAAAACACTTGGGGGTTCAATGTGCTCACCACACATCTAGATAAGTTTCTTATGGGGTCTACTTTCCCAAATGGTGTGACTTTTGGGGGTTTCCACTGTTTAGGCACATCAGGGGCTCTCCAAACACAACATGGCGTCCTATCTCAATTCCAGCCAATTTTTCATTGAAAAGTCAAATGGCGCTCCTTCCCTTCCGCGCTCTGTAATGCGCCCAAACAGTGGTTTACCCCCACATATGGGGTATTGGCGTACTCAGGACAAATTGTATAACAAAACGAACTGCCATACAGCATCATCAGCGAAAAAATACAAAAGTTATAGTCCTCAGAATAAAGCGATGCAAAAATAATTATTTTTTCTATCAAATAGTTTTTATCGTATAAAAGCGCCAAAACATAAAAAAAGATATAAATGAGGTATCGCTGTAATCATACTGACACGAAGAATAAAACTGCTTTATCCATTTTCCAAACGCGGAACGGTATAAATGCCTCCCCCAAAAGAACTTCATAAATAGCTGGTTTTTGGTCATTCTGCCTCACAAAAATCGAAATAAAAAGCGATCAAAAATTGTCACGTGCCTGAAAATGTTACCAATAAAAACATCAACTCGTCCCACAAAAAACAAGTCCTCACATGACTCTGTGGACCAAAATATGGAAAAATTAAAGCTCTCAAAATGTGGTAACGCAAAAAATATTTTTTGCAATAAAAAGCGTCTTTCAGTGTGTGACGGCTGCCAATCATAAAAATCCGTGAAAAAACCCGCTATAAAAGTAAATCAAACCCCCCTTCATAATCCCTTTAGTTAGGGAAAAATTTAAAAATTTTAAAAATGTATTTATTTCCATTTTCCCATTAGGCCTAGGGTTAGGGCTAGGGTTAGGGCTAGGGTTAGTTTTATGGTTAGGGCTAAGGTTAGGGCTAGGGTCAGGGTTAGGGTTAGGGCTAGGGTTAGGGTTAGGGCTAGGATTAGGGTTGGGGCTAGGGTTAAGGCTATAGTTAGGGTTGGGGCTAAAATTAGGGTTAGGGTTGGGGCTAAAGTTAGGGTTAGGGTTTGGATTACATTTACGGTTGGGAATAAAGTTGGGATAAGGGTTAGGGGTGTGTCAGGGATAGGGGTGTGGTTAGGGTTACCGTTGGGATTAGGGTTAGGGGTGTGTTTGGATTAGGGTTTCAGTTATAATTGGGGGGTTTCCACTGTTTGGGCACATCTGTGGCTCTCTAAATGAAACATGGCGTCCCATCTCAATTCCAGTCAATTTTGCATTGAAAAGTCAAATGGCGCTCCTTCCTTTCCGAGTTCACATATAGGGTATCAGCGTACTCAGGACAAATTGGACAACAATTTTTGGGGTCCAATTTCCTCTCTTACCCTTGGGAAAATAAAAAATTGCAGGCGAAAAGATCATTTTTGTGAAAAAATATGATTTTTTATTTTTATGGCTCTGCATTATAAACTTCTGTGAATCACTTAATGGGTCAAAGTGCTCACCACGCATCTAGATAAGTTACTTAGTGGGTCTACTTTCCAAAATGGTGTCACTTGTGGGGGGTTTCAATGTTTAGGCACATCAGGGGCTCTCCAAACACAACATGGCGTCCCAACTCAATTCCAGTCAATTTTGCATTGAAAAGTCAAATGGCGCTCCTTCGCTTCCGAGCTCTGCCATGCACCCAAACAGTGGTTTACCCCAACATATGGGGTATCAGTGTACTCAGGACACATTGGACAACAACTATTGGGGTCAAATTTCTCCTGTTACCCTTGGGAAAATACAAAACTGGGGGCTAAAAAATAATTTTTGTGGAAAAAAAAAAGATTTTTTATTTTCACGGCTCTGCGTTATAAAATGTAGTGAAACACTTGGAGGTTCAAAGTTCTCACAACACATCTACATAAATTCCTTGAAGGGGTCTAGTTTCCAATATGGGGTCACTTGTGGGGGGTTTCTACTGTTTAGGTACATTAGGGGCTCTGCAAACGCAATGTGACGCCTGCAGACCATTCCATCTAAGTCTGCATTCCAAATGGCGCTCCTTCCCTTCCCAGCTCTCCCATGTGCCCAAACGGTGGTTCCCCCCACATATGGGGTTTCGGCATACTCAGGACAAATTGGACAACAACTTGTGCGGTCCTACTTCTCCTGTTACCCTTGGGAAAATACAAAACTGCGGGCTAAAAAATAATTTTTGTGGGAAAAAAAAGAATTTTTATTTTCACGGCTCTGCGTTATAAACTGTAGTGAAACACTTGGGGGTTCAAAGCTCTCACAACACACCTAGATGAGTTCCTTAGGGGGTCTACTTTCCAAAATGGTGTCACTTGTGGGGGGTTTCAATGTTTAGGCACATCAGTGGCTCTCTAAACGCAACATGGCGTTCCATCTCAATTCCATTCAATTTTGCATTGAAAAGTCAAATGGCGCTCCTTCCATTCCGAGCTCTGCCATGCGCCCAAACAGTGGTTTACCCCCACATATAGGGTATCAGCGTACTCAGGACAAATTGTACAACAACTTTAGGGGTCCAATTTCCTCTCTTACCCTTGTGAAAATAAAAAATTGCGGGCGAAAAATCATTTTTGTGAAAAAATAGGATTTTTTTATTTTTACGGCTCTGCATTATAAACTTCTGTGAATCACTTAATGGGTCAAAGTGCTCACCACGCATCTAGATAAGTTCCTTAGGGGGTCTACGTTCCAAAATGGTGTCACTTGTGGGGGGTTTCAATGTTTAGGCACATCAGGGGCTCTCCAAACGCAACATGGCGTCCCAACTCAATTCCAGTCAATTTTGCATTGAAAAGTCAAATGGCGCTCCTTTGCTTTGAGCTCTGCCATGCGCCCAAACAGTGGTTTACCCCAACATGTGGGGTATCAGCGTACTCAGGACAAATTGTACAACAACGTTTGGGGTCCAATTTCTTCTCTTACCCTTGGGAAAATAAAATATTGGGGGTGAAAAGATCATTTTTGGTAAAATAAAACAAATTGGAGCTGAAGTAAATTTTTTGTGAAAAAAAGTTAAATGTTTATTTTTATTTAAACATTCTAAAAATTCCTGTGAAATACCTGAAGGGTTAATAAACTTCTTGAATGTTGTTTTGAGCACCTTGAGGGGTACAGTTTTTAGAATGGTGTCACACTTGGTTATTTTTTTACCATGTAGACCCCTCAAAATGACTTCAAATGAGATGTGGTCCCTAAAAAAAAATGGTGCTGTAAAAATGAGAAATTGCTGGTCAAATTTTAACCCTTATAACTCCCTAACAAAAAAAAATTTTGGTTCCAAAATTGTGCTGATGTAAAGTAGACATGTGGGAAATGTTACTTATTAAGTATTTTGTGTGACATATCTCTGTGATTTAATTGCATAAAAATTCAAATTTGGAAAATTGCAAAATTTTCAAAATTTTCACCAAATTTCCATTTTTTCATAAATAAATGCAGGTAATATCAAAGAAATTTTACCACTATCATGAAGTACAATATGTCACGAGAAAACAGTGTCAGAATCACCAGGATCCGTTGACGCGTTCCATAGTTATAACCTCATAAAGGGACAGTGGTCAGAATTGTAAAAATTGGCCTGGTCATTAATGTGCAAACCACCCTTGGGGGTAAAGGGGTTAAGGGCATGAAAATTTTCACCAAATTTTTGTTTTTTTTCACAAATAAATACAAGTAATGTCAAGGAAATTTTACCACTAACATGAAGTACAATATGTCGTGAGAAAATAATGTCAGAATCACCAGGATACATGCAAGTGTTCTAGAGTTATAACCTCATAAATGGACAGTGGTCAGAATTGTAAAAATTGGCCCAGTTTTTAACATGCAAACCACCCTTGGGGGTTAAGGATTTAATATTTTTTATTGTAAATTCCAATTTTTTCTCGACTTTGAATGTTGTATTCAGTCCTTAATTAAAGTGAAGTAAAAGTGTGACACTATTGTTCTCAGCAGCAATATGGGAGTCGGATATGCTTCTAGGGGTCTTTCCCATGCCGTTCTCCTTCCATTCAGCACAATTTTCATCAATTTCAACATTTTCACTACTCTCCAGACTTCCTTGTAGGGTCTGTTGGAAAAATGCTCGGATTTCCTATTGACTCCCATTATACTCGTTGCTCAAAACAAACACCCGAGCATCATTAATTGCTCGGTTCGAATAACGAGCATCCAAGCAAGTTAGTAATCGCTCATCTATAGTATACATGTAAGAGTTTCATGTGCTGTAATATAATGTACACAGTGATATACGCACACTTAACAGAAAATAATAATGTCTTTATTAATTCTCAAGATAAAAATGTTCAAAATAGCATAGAAGCAAACGCATATAAAATAACATAAAATATCCAGTCAGTCACATATTTATATATTGACCTGACCTGACCTTAGCTGCTCACCAAAAGATTATCTACTAAAGTATTCACTAGCCATAAGTCCCAATAGAAAAAACACACACAACCAAAATCTGCAAAACAAATGGCCTGATTTTTCACTGGCGCAGATTAACTTGGATCATGGATTTATTTGGATTAAATGGTAAAAAAAAATAATTTTGACCTTTTTGGTTATTTTTTGTACAGTTTTCATTGCACACTTAAAAAATAAATATTAAAAATGCTTAAACACATGATTCAGTATACAGTAATTATGGTGATACAAATTTGCATAGCTTTTCTTATTTAAGTGATAAAATCAGGAGTTTGTAAAAAAGATTAAAATTTTATTTCTGCAGCCATTTTCCATAAGATTTAAATTTGTCTGTCGATGGAGATATGTGAGGGTTTGGTTTTTGTGTGTTGCCCCAAAAAACTGCATTTTAGACTGGATTTTTCCTCTTTAACCTCTTTCCAACATTGGCCATAATAGTACGCCAATGTCGGACTCCCCCTGTTTGATGCGGGCTCTGGCACTGAGCCTGCACCTTTCTGAGACACATGTCAGCTGATATTTACAGCTGACATGTGCTTGCAACAGGAATTGCGATCCACTTGCTGCTGTTAACTAGTTAAATGCTGCTGTCAATCTCTGTCAGCAGCATTTAATTCACACTTACTGGAAGTGCATTGGAAATCGCATCTATCGGTGACCCCGTCACATGATTGCAGGTCACCGATGGGTCGGCGTGACAACTAGAGGTCTCCAGCAGATCTCTATGGTTGTCACTGCCAGATCGCTATGAGCGCCGCCTGGTGGTTGGTGCTCATAGCAACTGAGCATTTATGCTACACACAGGTGATCTGATCATTGCCTCTGTGTAGCAGAGCAGATCAATGTATTACAGCTTCATGTCTCCTATGGAGACTATTGAAGCATGCAAAAAGTAAAAAAAAAGTTTTTAAAAATATTAAAAAAATAAAAAACAAAAGTTCACTCCCTTTCATCCCATTCAAAATAAAACAATAATATATATATATATATATATATATATATATATATACACACATATTTGGTATCGCTGCATTCAGACTCACTTAATCTATCAATATAGAAAAAAAATTAACCTGATTGCTAAATGGCATAACGAGAAAAAAAGTCAAAACACCAGAATTACGTTTTTTGGTCGCTGCAACATTAAAATGCAATAACGGGCGGTCAAACGATCGTATCTACACAAAAATGGTATCGTTGAAACCGTCAGCTCAGCACATAAAAAATAAGCCCCACCCAGACCCAGATGTTGAAAAATTGGAGACGCTACACGTATCGGAAAATGGCACCATTTTTTTTTTAACAAACTTTGGAATTTTTTTCACCGCTTAAATAAAAAAGAACCTAGATATGTTTAGTGTCTATGAACTCGTAACGATCTGGAGAATTATAATGACAGGTCAGTTTTAGTGAACATAGTAAAAAAACAACAACTGTGCAATTGCACTTTTTTTGCAATTTCACTGCACTTGTAATTTTTTTCCGTTTTCCAGTACAAGATATGTTATTACCAATGTGTCATTCAAAAGTACAACTCAACCTGCAAAAAACAAGCCCTCACATGGCCATTTTGACTGAAAAATAAAAAAGTTATGGCTCAGGGAAGAAGGACAACAAAAAATCAAACCGCAAAAGCAAAAATACCTCTGGGGGTTAAGGTTAAAGGTGTTTATCGTATGAGTTAATTCATTTTATATTTCGATAGACCAGACTTTTAGGGAAACAACAATACCAGATATGTTTGTCTTTTGTGCTTAAACATTGAACATTAAAACATGAGAATAGTTCTTGTTGGCTGGGTCAAATTCATATCCATCTCAAGGAAATCTGAAAGAAAAAAAAATAGAGAAACGGAAAAAAGTTACATAATCTATATAAAAACTAACCTCACTCAAAAGGGCACGTACAGAACAAATGTTGGCTTAAAGGAAAACCCCTTCTACAATGAAGCCATGTGTTAAGGCGCGCTAATTTCATTCCATTTTCTTTTTTTTTTTCAATCCTGTTGATCTATTCCTACTATATCTTGAGGAAGACATATGGTCAAAAATCATACTTGAATGATCCAGTATTGTGCCCATACAATAGTTTATATCCAAGGTTTAGAGCATTGCTGTACTCAGGACAGCGGGCCTAACAGGTTTAGGGGTGTGAGTCTTCAGTTGTACAAGCTGGGCACAACATGTTGGCCACAACTTAGTGTATCTGTGGAAAATTACAGTTTTCACTCTCACTATTTGCTGTGCATTAATTTGTGAAAAAACTTATATGGGGTCAAAATGCCCATTGCTCCCTTTAATAAATAATATATTACAGTAGTTTCTTGGCATATTTCACTACATAAGATATAAAGTTTAGTTTCTAGTGTCATATGTTGGACACAGTATATTGCACATTATAATGTTATAACTGTGGAAAACATGCAATTTTCAGATGGTTCACTTCTGGAAAACACCTCGAGGGTCAAAATACCTGTCATGCCTCTTCATAAATCCATTGAGAGTAGCGATAAGCAGATCTTTTGAAATCTGAATTCGCTGGCTTCATCAAATTTCCCCCCAAATGAGATTGCGGCAAATAAATTAATGTGATTCTCAATACTAGAAAACTTGTAATTGCTCGAAAAATACATGCGGTGGAGAGGAGAAAACAAAACCTGCTCACATTCTAATGAGAGCATAGAGTCTACAGAAAAGAGAGACTTACACAGTGACTGTAGAGATTGAAAATGACTCTACTATACAAATTGTGCTCCACTGGAAACTAGGGTTGAGCGACTTTTACTTTTTTAGGGTCGAGTCGGGTTTTGCGAAACCCGACTATCTCAAAAGTCGAGTCTAGTGAAATCGGCCGATTATCGCGAAAAGTCGGGGATCGACCGAAACACGAAACCCAATGCAAGTCAATGGGGAAGCATAGTCGGCAGTGAGTGGGGGCCAGGAAAACACCTACAGTGCCCATTTTAATGGCAAAAACATCCATTCTTGTTACTGAAGCTTGTCAATCTTAATTTACCTTATAATAATAGTTAGGCATTGGAAATTGGGGGTCATTTGGCTAAAGTTGTGGGGGGTAGGGCTGGTTCAAGTATTTAGTGGGCCCAGGAAATGTGGACCACGTCACGGCAGTGGAGCAGGGAGAGGTAAGTATTTCAACTTTGCAAGTGCTGTGATCCTGAGCAAGCAGGGGGGGCCCACTCATTGGCATTGGCACTGGCACAGGGCCCCTCAATGTACGGCGGTGTGTTTGCACGGCGGGGGCGCCTCCCACCGGCAGCGACACTTTTGCGTACTATGAGGGGCCCTGTGCCAGTGACATCGCCAACGAGTATCCCCCCCACCTGATGAAGGAACCTGCACTTTCATCTGCACCTTCCTCTTTGTCCCTGTGTAAGGTGGTATGGTATGCGGGAAGGGGAACCTGACTTTCAGCAGGGTCACATTCTGGCTGTGTAGCGTGCATGGGGAATGTAGCATTCTGGATCAATGTACCACCAGACTCATCTATCACTGGCTGGGCAATGGACATGATGAGGAGGAAACACAGATATAGGCCCAAATAATAAAGTGGGCTAAATGCAGTTCAAAATTGGTAACATGACTAACCAGGCAGCATTGCTTTGTTCAGTGGAGGACAACTGTAATGAGAGAATGAGAGTAATAACAGAAGTAAACAGGCGGCACTGGTTTGTTCAGTGGAGGAGAACAGCAAGGAGCGGCAGACACCGATAGTAGGGCCAACAAAACAAGTAGGCCAAATGCAGTGTTATATTAAAAACAATTTAACGAGAGCCTGAAGATTGAAGCTCAGGAAATGCAACCAGGAGAACACCTTGGAGCGGCAGACACCGTTTCTAGAACCCAACCCAACTTGTAGGCCTAATGCAGTGTTATATTAACAACTACTTAACGAGAGCCTGAAGATTGAAGCTAAGGAAAGGCAACCTGGAGAACACCTTGGAGCGGCAGACACCATTTCTACAACCCAACCAAACTAGTAGCCCCATTGCAGTTGGTCAATTAAAAAACTCTTTAACGAGAGCCTCAAGATAGAAGCTCAGGAAATGCAACCAGGAGAACACCTTGGAGGGGCAGACACCGTTTCTAGAACCCAACCCAACTTGTAGGCCTAATGCAGTGTTATATTAACAACTACTTAACGAGAGCCTGAAGATTGAAGCTAAGGAAAGGCAACCTGGAGAACACCTTGGAGCGGCAGACACCATTTCTACAACCCAACCAAACTAGTAGCCCCACTGCAGTTGGTCAATTAAAAAACTCTTTAACGAGAGCCTGAAGATTGAAGCTCAGGAAAGGCAACCTGGAGAACACCTTGGAGCTGCAGACACAGTTTGTAGACCCCAACCAAACTTGTGGCCCCAATGCAGTTTTAAAATTCCGACAGGCTGAAAACCTGACAATTGCAGCTCAGTTTTTTTTAAGAGGAGGACAGATGTATTGAGTAGCGCAGACAGACACTGCTAGTAGGCCTTACACCACAAAGTTGGCTCGCTGCAGGTTTAAAAAAGGTTACATGGGTACACGGGCAGCATTGGTGTGGTCAGCGGAGGACAATTGGAAGGATGGACCGCAGACAGACTTAGTAGGCCTAAAATAAAAAATAAGTAAAAAACAAAAGATGCAGCGGTGCTAGTGAAAAAAAGGCATAAAGAAGCAGCAAGTATAGCCCTTAACCACACAGGGCAGAGGTAAAACTCAATGAATTGCAATAATTAGTATATACCTGCGCTAAAAAATGCATAGAAGTAGATAACCATTTACCTGAAGCGGAGGATGGTGCTGGAGATAATGTTCATATATGCATAAAGCAATAATATTCAGACTAAGGAAAGGAAAAGAAAAAATGGATCTATATATAATCCTCAGGAAAAACAAAACATGTGCGGTGTTATATGTTCAACACATAACTTAGTAAATAAATATAGATAGTAAAAAATATATATATATGTGCGATATAAAAGAGCAACCAATAATATGAAGGCTTACACCGTAAAAGCTTCCTTCAAAAAGCACACAATGGTAATTCAGGAACGATTATACGTACTGTCCGTTGTAGCGGCACATAGGTCCAAAGGGTATCAACAGGAGCAGCACACGTGGAGCGGTAAGATAAAAACTTGATGTTTACTTCCCTTAGGTATTTGTAGTGGAGTTCGGAGGTAGTAGTCCCTCGGCGCGCTGTCCCGGCCGGTGACAGCCGCCCTTACAGCAGGAAGTAGGTAGGCTGAGCGCTCTAGTTCGTTGCAGCTGACAGGACCTGTAGAGACTTCGGGTCACGTGTCCTGTATGTCACGTGGTGCCCCTGTTGAAAGTACGGAACACCGTAGGAGCCAAGAATAACCGACGCGTTTCGGAATACCACAGATTCCTTCTTCAGGGTTGGCTCCCGATGTGCTCAGCTGGCTATATATAGCCTTGACTCCCAGGATGCCCGTCACTCAAAAGCAAAAAGTTCCACCCCATTATTAAGTCCCTTTGGTTTCAATGTATCCAATTCAAAAATAAATCTGGTTTCCTCTCTTGACATTTGTTTAATGTAGTCACCATTGCGCCAATCTTTATGGACCACCTTTATTCCAAACACTTTCATCCCTTGTACAGAGCCCCCGTGGTGAACTGAAAAATGTTTTGAAAGGGGATGTTCGCCATATTTTTTCTTTATATTGCGGAGATGTTCACCAATTCTCTTACACAGGGGGCGTTTAGTTCGCCCTATATACAGCTTTTTACAAGGACATTCGATTGCATAAATCACCCCTTTCGTATTGCAAGTAATGAAATCAATGATTTCTATTACTGTACCGTTGTGAGATACCACAGATTTTTGTTTCAAAAGACTTAATGATTTGCATATCTTACATTTTTTGCATGGAAAGAATCCTTGTATAATTTGTTTAAATGGGCCTGCATATTTCTCTGTGGGATTTGGACGCTGCACAGTGGGGGCGACAAGAAGACCTAAATTACGTGCCTTTCTGAATACGAAACTTGGATGATTTGGCAATTTGTCCCCAATTACCTTGTCATCTTTCAGAAGTGGCCAATGTTTTTTAACAATTTTTCTGAGTATCTGAACATTTGAATTATATTGTGTGATAATCGGGATAGATACCACGTTATCATTCTTCAAAAGGGATATCCTCCTTCGTTGTTTGGTTACTAATGAGCTGCTCTCTAGGGATATCTCCCACGTTATTTCTTGTTTCCACCAGTAATTTATAATCATAGCCTTTGTTCACAAATTTTTCTATTAGAATGTCCGATTCTTTAGTGTAGTCGGTGGATTTTGAGCAGTTTCGGTTCAATCTCATAAATTGACTGCGTGGGACGTTCAGCAGCCATCTTGGGAGATGGCAACTGCCCATAGAAATAAAGCTGTTTGAGTCCGTTGGCTTGCTGTATGTGTTTGTCTGAATCCTACCGTTTTCTATAAAAATATTTAAATCTAAAAAATGAATACTTTCTTTATTTATATTTGCAGAAAATTGAAGATAATAATCATTATTATTAATGCTAGTTAAAAACTGATTCAGTGAGACATTATCCCCCTCCCATATAAAGAGGATGTCATCTATGAATCACAGCCATAGGGCCAGGCCCGCGCGCAGACACCCCCCCTTGAAATATGTGGAGCTCCTCCCACATACCCACATAGAGGTTAGCGTAACTGGGCGCGAACCTGGTCCCCATGGCTGTGCCCCACTGCTGGGCATAGTAGTCCGCCTTGTATTTAAAAACATTGTGTGTTAAAATAAAAACTGCACACTCTTTTAAAAAATTTACTTTTGCTGAAGAAAAAAGTTGCGATGAATCTAAAAAATGTCCCATTGCTGTTGTGCCTTTTTCATGCTGAATAACTGTGTACAATGAGGCTACATCCAGCGTACCAAAAATATAGTTTTCTTTCCATTGTATTTCGTTTAAAATTTGTAAAACGTGTTTACTGTCCTTTAGATAGGCTGGCAATGTTGGTACTAGTTTCTGTAGGAAACAGTCCACATAATGGGATAAATTTGACGTTAAACTTCCAATCCCAGAAATAATAGGGCGACCTGGAGGATTAATTGAATCCTTATGGATTTTCGGGAGGTGATAGAACATAGAGGTCCTAGGATATGGTGTATAGATGTAGTCAAACTCCTGTTTATTTATTAAACCACCTTCTAGACCTTTATTCAAAAGTGCTTTTAAGTCCTGTATAAACTGTCCTGATGGATCACTATCTAATTTTTTCTACGCTCTTTTATCACCTAAGAGGCGTCGTAATTCTTTATCATAGTAAGCTTCATCTAGTATAACGATACCTCCCCCTTTGTCCGCTGGGTGGATTACAATATCCCCCCTTTGTTGCAGGTCGCAGATTGCTTCTTGTTCTTTTTTAGAAAGATTAAACCTATATTTAGAACACTTTTTTTCACTAGTGAGCTTTATATCATTAATCACATTTTTTTGGAATGCCTCAAAAGCTTCAGAATACTCATTTACAGGATTAAATGTCGACTTAGGTCGTAAACTAGTATACGTATCCACTGGTATATCATTACTTGGCGTGGTATATTCACCAGGAGCTTTTTTTAAAAAGTGTTTTTTTATTGCTAGCTTACGCATAAATTGTTTGACCCCAATAAAGGCGTGAAATTTATTAAACTTAGTGGCTGGGGCGTATTTCAAACCTTTTTGTAGTAGGAGAGTTTCATTATCTTTTAGTGTATATTTACTTAGATTGTATATCTTTTGTGTATGTCCTGTTACTTCCTCACATGATTTCTTCTTTTTTTGGGAGAGTTTCCCCGCCCTACAACCCCTGAGACGTTTCTTTTTTGGGCCACTTGAAAAAACGGACTAATAGTCCTTTGGGGATTTTGAGTGTAAGATTGTTGTACTCTTGTTTTTGTTTTAGTGTGTACTGTTGAAATTCCACTAGTATGTGGTTCCACTAAATTATTTGTAGGTGATTCTATTGTGGGGTCCAAAAACTCAAAGCGATTCTGCGTTACTAAAGGGGTCCCACTTAACACTATATTTTCTGAAATGTTAGTGGGTTCTGTCTGTGTAATAAACGCAGCAATAGAATCGCTTTGAGGATTTTCAGTAATTGCTTCATTATTAATCACAGTACTAGGGGTAGTGTGGGGTGCACTGAAAATTCTTCCTCTGATGAATTAATAGATAGAAGGCTACCATCTGCTTGATCTATAGTTACAAGCTCATTATATCTTGTTCTAGGTTCAAAGGAGGGAATAGCGTCACGACCAAATTTCTTTTTCTTTTTTTCAATAATATCTTTTTCTTTACTATTCACCCGTTTTTTTATACTATTTGATAGGCTTCTTATCTCCGGGTGGTCCTTATAAGGATCAATTTCCTTAAACAATCTCGAGATTTCATACTTACTAGCCATTAGTTGGTCCTTTCGTTTACTAATAATGAAGGCGACTGCTTGCTTAGAGAAGGTTTTCAGTAAAGCATCCCACTCTTTTAAAGTTGTATCGTCACCTATATCTCCTGCTAGGTGTTTCTGAATTTGTAAGCCTTTCGGTATACTATCGAAGGCTAAATACCTTTCCAGGGTAACCACCTCCCATAGGTCCCTAGTTTCATTCAGTAATAGCTGTTCTAGTATCCTGAGTGACTCTTTAATTTTGTTAATACTATTTTCATTAATGACACTAGGTGTTTTCTGTTGTCCTAGATTAAAGAACGATTGAATATATTGAATACGTTCTTTTCTGTCCTCCCAGAGAATACTCATTATGCTGCAGGGGTACACAGGCAGCATTGGTGTGGTCAGCGGAGGACAATTGGAAACATGGACCGCAGACAGACTTAGTAGGCCTAAAATAAAAAAATAGGCTCAATGCAGGTTCAATTATGTTGCAGGGGTGCACAGGCAGCATTGATGTGGTCAGCGGAGGACAATTGGAAGGATGGACCGCAGACAGACTTAGTAGGCCTAAAATAAAAAAATAGGCTCAATGCAGGTTCA
Organism: Ranitomeya imitator; assembly: GCF_032444005.1. Lineage (NCBI taxonomy): Eukaryota > Metazoa > Chordata > Amphibia > Anura > Dendrobatidae > Ranitomeya > Ranitomeya imitator. Next base: position 64,071,659 of record NC_091288.1, read on the forward strand.
ATTATGAAGAAGACACAAAAGAGAATAGTAAAACCAAAAACACTCAGTTTGAAAAAATGTTGCAGTAATCCGCAAGTGCTAGTAAAAGATGTAAAAAACAGGGTATTTGGTTGATACGTTTTTTGCAAAAAATGTATACTAAGCTGCTCTACCAATCTTCACGGTATACCCTTATCAGAGCAGTCCTAACTAATGTATGCAATCCCTATCTGATGTATTTAAAAACCTGATCATCTGTATATAACCTGTGTGAACAGGGTTCAGAGAGGAAAAATCCATGTGTGCATACAGGGTAGAACAGCTTTTGTGCAGATAGCCCAAGAGGAGTGGTGGAACTCCCCAGTCTTGTAGACACAAGAGAACAATTATGGAAACAGGAACACATGGGCTACTTGCACAGTGAACAAGTCTGTATGATCATGTTCACACACCACCAAGAAACCTGAAGACACAAAAGAGAATAGTAAAACCAAAAACACTCAGTTTGAAAAAATGTTGCAGTAATCCGCAAGTGCTAGTAAAAGATGTAAAAAACAGGGTATTTGGTTGATACGTTTTTTGCAAAAAATGTATACTAAGCTGCTCTACCAATCTTCACGGTATACCCTTATCAGAGCAGTCCTAACTAATGTATGCAATCCCTATCTGATGTATTTAAAAACCTGATCATCTGTATATAACCTGTGTGAACAGGGTTCAGAGAGGAAAAATCCATGTGTGCATACAGGGTAGAACAGCTTTTGTGCAGATAGCCCAAGAGGAGTGGTGGAACTCCCCAGTCTTGTAGACACAAGAGAACAAATTACAAATTAAAAAAATAGGCTCAATGCAGGTTCAATTATGTTGCAGGGGTGCACAGGCAGCATTGGTGTGGTCAGCGGAGGACAATTGGAAGGATGGACCACAGACCGACTTAGTAGGCCTAAAATTAAAAAAATAGGCTCAATGCAGGTTCAATTATGTTGCAGGGGTGCACAGGCAGCATTGGTGTGGTCAGCGGAGGACAATTGGAAGGATGGACCGCAGACAGACTTAGTAGGCCTCAAATAAAGAAATAGGCTTAATGCAGGTTCAATTATGTTGCAGGGGTGCACAGGCAGCATTGGTGTGGTCAGAGGAGGACAATTGGAATGATGGACTGCAGACAGACTTAGTAGGCCTAAAATAAAAAAATAGGCTCAATGCAGGTTCAATTATGTTGCAGGGGTGCACAGGCAGCATTGGTGTGGTCAGCGGAGGACAATTGGAAGTAGTGTCTGACACAGTTAGTACTGCAAAATAATAAATAGATGTTAATGTCTCGCAAACCCCCCTCCAAAAAAAAAGGGTGGCATACTTAGGTTTGGTACAGGGGTGGGCTCCTCTGCTGACTATGTACTATGAGGGACCCAGTGCCAGTGCCGTCGCCCAAAAGTAGGTACACCCACCTCTTCAGACAAACGGCACTCTCACGGGTGCTTGTGCCAAGTGGCGATCACGGCCCCGTGGGGGAGTCAGCCCATTTAGGGAGATGTAAACATTTTGTATGCTGGACATACAGCAGCTGCAAAATAAGAGATTGGAACAGTGAGTAAGACCAGTCCAAAAGCAAGACCTTTTTACAGGAAAGCTAGGTGTCAGCCGGGAAAGGTGGGGCAAAATAATTAGAAATCCATGAGGGGTTCATTTTAATGAAGGTTAGATCATCAACATTTTGCGTAGCCAGACGAGTCCTTTTTTCGGTCACTATTGAACCAGCAGCACTGAATACTCTTTCTTATAGCACACTAGCTGCTGGGCAAGCAAGCCCCTGCAATGCATATTTGGCCAATTCAGGCCAGGTGTCTATTTTGGATGCCCAGTAATCAAATGGGAATGACGGTTGAGGGAGAACATCGATAAGGGAGGAAAAATAGTTAGTAACCATACTGGAAAAATGTTGTCTCCTGTCACTTTGAATTGAGGCTGCAGTACCTGTCCTGTTTGCAGTCATTGCGAAATCACTCCACAACCTGGTCAGGAAACCCCTCTGTCCAACGCCACTTCTGATCTGTGCACCTCTAACACCTCTGCCCTGTTGCCCCCTGCAGCTCGTGTGAGAACCATCACCGGCGCTGTGTGCTGGGAATGCCTTAATCAAACGGTCTACAAGAGTTGCTTGTTTGGTTGCCAAGATTTGTTCAAGGTTCTCATGTGGCATGATATTTTGCAATTTCCCTTTATAGCGTGGATCCAGGAGGCAGGCCAACCAGTAATCGTCATCGGTCATCATTTTTATAATGCGTGGATCCCTTTTGAGGATACGCAAGGCATAATCCGCCATGTTGGCCAATGTTCCAGTTGTCAAATCACTGCTTGCGCTGGGTTGAGGAGCACTTTCGGGCAAATCAACGTCACTTGTCTCCCTCAAAAAACCTGAACATGGCCTTGCAACGCCAGCAGTTTCTATTATTGCCCCCTGAGAAGCTTCCTCATCCAAAAAATACTCATCCCCATCATCCGCCTCGTCCTCCTCCTCTTCGCCCGCCACCTCATCCAGTAGACTTCCCTGACCAGACAATGGCTGACTGTGATCAAGGCTTCCCTCGTCCTCGGCTGCAGACGCCTGCTCCTTTATGTGCGTCAAACTTTGCATCAGCAGACGCATTAGGGGGATGCTCATGCTTATTATGGTGTTGTCTGCACTAACCAGTGGTGTGCATTCCTCAAAACACTGAAGGACTTGACACAGGTCTTGTAGCTTCGACCACTGCACACCTGACAACTCCATGTCTGCCATCCAACTGCCTGCCCGTGTATGTGTATCCTCCCACAAATACATAACAGCACGCCTCTGTTCACACAGTCTCTGAAGCATGTGCTGTGTGGAGTTCCACCTTGTTGCAACGTCGATGATTAGGCGATGCTGGGGAAGGTTCAAAGATCGCTGATGGTTCTGCATACGGCTGGAGTGTACGGGTGAACAGCGGATGTGCGAGCAAAGTCTGCGCACCTTGAGGAGCAGGTCGGGTAACCTTGGATAACTGTAACAACTCTGCTGGCATCACGGCATGGCCTCACATCTCTCACACTATCTTACCCACTGCTCCAGGTCATGATGTGGTTTCTGTTTCATGCCAGCTCCATGTTCTGTGTCTCTACTCTCTGCATGCCTCATGGCTATGTGTATAGGGGTATAAAAGACCAATCCGAGGACATCGATGTCCTCGGATTGATCTTTTATATTAGTATATTGTTTTCCTGAGGACAATAAGTTCGTTGATCTATTGAATTTGATCCCCTTGATCTTTTTCATGTATGTGTATAGGGGGCCGGCGCCTGAACTCTCTGGTTCTTATAGGAATCAGGTGCATCTGTCTAATCAGTTCCTGACCAATTACCAAGAGGCCTCCTGTATATAGTGCAGCTCCACCCTGTGGTCTGGGCCTGTGCAATGTGTTAGCTCAGTTTGTTTCTTGCTTCTGAGTTTGCCAGGTCCTGCTCTGAGTTACTCCCTCTCTGGAGGCTTTTCTCTGTGCTATTGCCTTGATCTTGTTGTCCGCCCTCCAGGAGGCTGAATATCCTGGTCCTTGTGTCTTTGCTCCTCGTATCTTGTTCCATTGCCTTGTCTGTTCTTAGTCTTATCTCGGTCTCCTTGTCTGTGGCTTCCTTCCCTGCTGTATCTTTCCTTGTGTTCTCAGTCTGCTTACACTCCGCACTCTTGTGGCTCTGCCTGCTCTGTATCTTGGTGGCTTTACCGCTGCTCCGCACTCCTGCAGTTCTGCTCCGTTCTACTCTGCTCCGCTCCCGTTGCTGCAGAGACCTCTTGCTGCAGTTCCTCTCTGCAATCCTTGCGGTTCCACTCTGCTTAGCTTCTGCAGTATCTCTTGCTGCAGCTTCTCTCCACATTCTTTGTGGCTCTGCTCAGCTTTTGTTGCTACGCTATCTCTTGCTGCTTTTCCGCTCCTATCTGCAGTCTTGTACTCCTCTCCTGTGTGAACAGGTCCCAACCTGTTTCTTCATACCTCATTCCTTTCTACCTGTTCCTTCATATTTCATATCTGATCCTGCACCTCCAGTGTGAACAGGTCCCTACCTGTTCCTCCAAACTATATATCTGTACCTGCACTTCCAGTGTGAACAGGTCCCTACCTGTTCCTCCAAACTACATATCTGTACCTGCACCTTCAGTGTGAACAGGCCCCTACCTGTTCCTTCATATACCACATCAACCAGTCCTGTGTTCTCTGCCGTGCCTCCCAATCTTGTGCTCCTGCCAGTCTTGCCGTTCCTGCCCTGCCTTCCAGTCCTGTGTTCCTGCTGTCCTAGCCAGTCCTGTGTTTCTCTGCCGTGTCTCTGCCAGCCCTGTCTCAGCCGTGCCAGCCTACTCGTCTGAGTTCCAGCCGTGCTCTTCTGCCAGTCCTGCCTAATGCCTGCACCAATCCTGGTGTTCCTGTCTCCCAAGTGAGATCAGCAGCCACAGCCAGACACCACCCTGGAGTAGCACCTGGCAGCTGCCTGCTGCACAAGCCTGACCTCACCATCAGAGGCTCCAGAGAAAACCCAGGCAGCTGTCATAGTCACGCCCCTTCCAGGGTAGTCTGGTTTTTGGCACAGTGGGGCCACAAACCCCCCGAGCTCACACCCACCGGTCAGGGCGTGAGCGTGACAATAACTTTTCAGGAAGCACTGCACCACCAGGTTTAAGGTGTGAGCCAGGCAAGGAATGTGTTTCAGTTGTGAAAGGGCTATGGCAGCCATAAAATTCCTTCCATTATCTGTTATGATCTGGTGGCCTTGGAGCAGCATGAGACGTACTCTGGAGAAGGTGGTCCCTGTACTGACCGCAAACCCGGAACCTAGCAGCGCAACTAAAAGCAGCCGTGGGGGGTACCTAACACTCCCTAGACCCCTCGACACAGCCTAAGATCTAACTACCCCTAAAGACAGAAACAGGAAACCTATCTTGCCTCAGAGAAAATCCCCAAAGGATAGATAGCCCCCCACAAATATTGACTGTGAGAGGAGAGGGAAAAAACATATGCAGATATGAAATCAGATTTTAGCATAGGAGGCCATACTAGCTAAAAAGAAAGAATAGAACAGAGTACTATGCGATCAGTATAAAAACACTAGAAAATAGCCACCGCATTAAATACGGATCACCACATCTGACTAAAGACATGGGGGGTATATCTGCATCTCCAGAGAAATAGCTAGGCTGCAAAAAATCCTTCACAGACCAAGCTGGACAAGACAAAAGCATGAAAATGCACAGAACTATAAGGTCCACTGCAGGTGGACAGCAAAAACAAAGCCAGGACTTATCTTTGTAGAAAAACACAGCAAACTGGAGAGACCAGCAGGGAAGTGAATCCTTCAAGAACAATGGACAACTGGCACTGACTAAAGGATCCAGCAAAGCTATATACCCCAGTCAGTTTTGCAATTAGTAGATACACCTGTCCACTCCTGCAGTCCAGGCACAACTGCATTACCCTCTACAACCACCGGAGGGAGCCCAAAAGCTGAATTCACAACAGTTATCACTCACTACCTTGCCTGCCTCAAGATGTACAGTGCCCAGCCATGACTGAGTTTCTTGCTGCAAGAACTCGGACAGAACTTCCGCCGTGTGTCTGTTGTCGCCCAAACACTTCATTGCCAATACAGGCTGCTGACGCTTGCCACTAGCTGTTCCATAATGGGACACCTCGTGTGCAACAGTGGCAGCTGCGGATGGAGTGGTCGTGCGACTGTGGTCTGTGGATGAGCTCTCGCTTCTGCTGGAGGACGAGGAGGAGGAGGAGCGGGGGCGAACGCCTACAGCCAACTGTTTCCTAGACCGTGGGCTAGGCAGAACTGTCTCAATAATGCTGTCCCCTGTGGAGCCTGCATCCATCACATTAATCCTGTGTTCCGTGATGGAGACGTAACGCCCCTGGCCATGCCTACTGGTCCATGCATCTGTTGTCAGGTGCACCTTTCTACTCACAGATTGCCTGAGTGCATGAAAAATGTGGTCTTTTACATGCTGGTGGAGGGCTGGGATGGCTTTTCTCAAAAAGAAGTGTCGACTGGGTAGCTCATAGCGTGGTACAGCGTAGTCCATCAGGGCTTTGAAAGCTTCGCTTTCAACTAACCGGTAGGGCATCATCTCTAACGAGATTAGTCTAGCAATGTGGGCGTTCAAACCCTGTGTACCTGGATGTGAGGATGAGTATCCTTTTCCTAATGAGAGTCTCTTGTAGGGTGAGCTGGACTGGAGAGCTGCATATGGTGGAACTAGCGGGGGTGCCGGTGGACATGGCAGACTGAGAGATGGTTGGTGATGGCATTCTTGCTGTTGCCCTACATACAGTGTTTCCTACCACGAACCTGGTGATTCCCTGACTGCTTTGGCCTTGCGACGAAACCTCCACATTTACTGCAGGTGGTGTGGTAAACGGTGGGCTTACAGTGAGGGAAGGGATGTAGCGTTGCTGACTAGCTTCATTGTGAGAGGGTGCAACAACGTTAAGGGACGTTTGGTAGTTAGTCCAGGCTTGCAAGTGCATGGTGGTTAAATGTCTACGCATGCAACTTGTATTTAGATTTTTAACATTCTGACCTCTGCTGAAGGTCCTTGAGCATTTCTTACAGATGACTTTGCACTGATCACTTGGATCTTGGTTAAAAAAATGCCAGACTGTACTCTTCCTACTATCGGATACCTTTTCAGGCATTGCACACTAAGCTACTTTAACCGGATGGCCACGCTGTCCTACAACTGTTTTTGGTTTTGCCACACGTTTTTGGCCAGATACGGGCCTGCCAGATAGTAGAAAGGCCATGTAAGGTAATTGCTGAAGTCTTTCAAAGAAATACATCCAAATATAAATAGCTTGGGGTTTGAAATTCTGCTAAAACTTCCCGCAGTCCAAAGATTGCAAAAACGCTTGTTGTGCTACTATGTCATTATATGAGATAACCCTTTCTTTAGGTGATCTTCTCTTTTTCATGACATTAATTTGTAACAATACTCATGTTTGGTCTGTTCAAGATAATATGAGAAAAAAGAAAACTTTACTTTGAATAGTCAGATTCCTTAGGTTTCCATGTTATTGCTTGCAAGCAAGGACACAGTAGTATTTCACATACATGTTCATGCAGGCAGTATCAGCCTCTTCTCCAAGTACCTCCCGTAGTCTGTAACAATACATGTTATTTACTAATGGAAATGTAGCAAATGCCTTCTATAAACTAAACTGCGACATACTGCAAGTCTTACATTATATTTCTTTATAAATTATTTGGAACATATTTAATTGGATGATTTCCCAGCAAGGTGGAGATGGTGCAGTGGTATCCAGCACAAATGACAAAATTCCCCTCCTTCCAAAATCCCAAATTTTCCATAATTTATTAACGTAGTGCCAAAGCTTGTATGTTGTTTACTATAGTATTGGTGATCTTTTACAGGTGTAAGGGACCTCTGTCTATAATACCAGATGTGTATACCAGATTTATAAATTCACACGTAAAAGAAATTACATGAATTCCTATGAATCTATGGCAGCAAAATACAAGTTCTGCTAAAATTAAATATAATTTTCTGTCAATAGTACAGTGGTCAGCATATAGTCTTTATTTGACTTTCAGTGGCATGTAAAAGTTTGGGAACCCCTCGTTAAAATTAATGTTATTGTAAACAGTAGGGTTGAGCGACTTTTACTTTTATAGGATCGGGTCGGGTTTCACAAAACCCGACTTTTTCAAAAGTCGGGTCGAGTGAAATCGGCCGATCCTATAAAAAAGTCGGGGTCGGGGTCGGCCGAAACTCGAAACCCAATGCAGTGCATTGGGTTTCCAATGGTTCCCAGGGTCTGAAGGAGCGGAAACTCTCCTTCAGGCCCTGGGATCCATATTTAAGTGTAAAATAAAGAATTAAAATAAAAAATATCGCTATACTTACCCTCTGACGCGCCCTGGTACTAACCGGGAACCTTCCTTCCTTCGAATCAGCGCTTGCAGGACCTTGCGGTGACGTCGCGGTGACGTCGCGGCTTGTGATTGGTCGCGCGGCCGCCCATGTGACCGCTCGCGTGACCAATCACAAGCCGCGATGTCACCGCGACGTCACGCAAGGTCCTGCAAGCGCTGATTCTTAGGAAGGAAGGCTGCCGGAAAGAAGCAGGGTGCGTCCGAGGGTGAGTATATTCCTATTAGGTATATACTCACCCTCGGACGCGCCCTGCTTCTTTCCGGCAGCCTTCCTTCCGCCGCGCGACCAATCACAAGCCCCGACATCACCGCGACGTCACCGCAAGGTCCTGCAAGCGCTGATTCGAAGGAAGGAAGGTTCCCGGTTAGTACCAGGGCGCGTCAGAGGGTGAGTATAGCGATATTTTTTATTTTAATTCTTTATTTTACACTTAAATATGGATTCCGATACCGATTTCCGATATTGCAAGCATATCGGAACTCGGGATCGGAATTCCGATACCAGATTCAGAAGATCGCCGACTTCATGGCCGACCCCACACAGGGGTCGGGTTTCTTGAAACCCGACTTTGCCAAAAGTCGGCGACTTCTGAAAATGGCCGACCCATTTCGCTCAACCCTAGTAAACAGTTAAGCTAGTTGAAGATAAAATTATCCCTACTAGAGCTAAAGTTCAAGATGACACATTTCCTTTTAATTTTAGGCAAATATATATATATACATCTTTCACATTTTAGAAACCTCAAAAAGGAAAATGGACCGATGTAAAGAGCACCCTTGGAGATTTGTGTGCATAGAGAAATTTGACCAAGGGTTCAGACCTTAATTAGCCTGTTAAGGTTACGGCTTTTACACTGCAAATTGCCTCTTCTGAGAAAAAGAGGACTTAAACTCTATAGCGCCACCTATTGGAAGTAGCGATCCTACAAGTCACAATCAACTCTTTAATGAGTCGTGCAATATGACTTAGGATTAAAGCCAAATTAGTATCTCAATTCGCAGACACGGTGTTTTGGGCTGTTGGCCCTCGTCAGTGCGAAGCATGAGAACTGATTTGGCTAGGTGAGAGGCTCTGGACTGGGGTCTAAGGGGTATCGTTTCTCCTTATGGAGAGTGACATACCATCTCTGGCTTGTCAAGGTAAGGAGGCTTATTCGCCGTGCAATGCTCCTCTGGGAAATTAAATATGCAAATTGCCTCTTCTGAGAAAAAGAGGACTTAAACTCTATAGCGCCACCAATTGGAAGTAGCGATCCTACAAGTCACAATCAACTCTTTAACGAGTCATGCAATATGACTTAGGATAAAAGCCAAATCAGTATCTCAATTTGCAGACACGGTGTTTCGGGCTGTTGGCCCTCGTCAGCGCGAAGCATGAGAACTGATTTGGCTAGGTGAGAGGCTCTGGACTGGAGTTAAGGGGTAAGGTTTCTCCTTATGGAGAGTGACATACCATCTCTGGCTTGTCTCTGGCTTTTACACTAACATCAATAGGAAAGGCAAAGTGATGCAAATTTCCCAGCTTTATAAAAATACAGGCTCATCTAACCTTGTGCCAAAAAACAGCAGCCATGGGTTCTTCTAAGCAATGGTCTAGCACTCTGCAAATGAAAATGTTGCAGCCAATGGCACGGAAACATTTCATGGGTAGAGTAAAGCATGTACCAACAAAGAAAAAAGTAGAGCCGCACAGCTGTGAGATCTGGAGCCGGCCGTAGCTCATGTGCGGTGCAATGGATAACTTGATAGCATAACGGAGTTGCTCGCATGAAAAATGAGATGAAACCAGCATAAAGAAAAAGAAAAAAATGCGGCAACACTCACCAGTCCTAGAGTGGTCTGAGTCCTTTATTGAAACATGTAAAACATCTTCACGGCTCGGGGGTGTGTAGATGAAAAGGAGGTGTGCAGGGGTAGACGACGGCCGTTTCGCGCTAACGGCAGCGCTTCCACGGGTCAATAGTGCTGGGAAGTGACGCTAACATAAATAGGTGAGACAGGGCAAAACCCCTCCCACCCCACGCCCCCAATCCCAAACACCTGAAACCGAAGTACAACATGTGCATAAAACAAAACAGAAACATGTTAACATATTAAAACCAATGCCGGTACAAGGAACTGGAATGAGTACTTGCATCTTTTTCATTCTCCAAAAACTCAAATGCTAGAGGTCGCCCAAAAGGGTAATTATAAAAATATAACCAAAACTGGTCTCTTAGTTAGCAGCATATATAGTAAAAAAAAAAATCACAGTTAAAAAGCGGGGATTCTCATAATCATGCAAAGAGGAGAGGGAAGTATAACCAACTCATACACAGGGGATAAAGCAAATAAGTTGCATAACCACACTAGGGAATCATAAAAAAACAGACATATCAATTCTGTCATTCAAGCCGGCCGGACCTGTCGCCTGTGTGCGCATGATCCACCTGGCCTCCTGCCTCAATAATAGCTTATGTAAATCCCCTCCCTGTGCTGGTAAAACGACCCCCTCTACTCCTGTGAATGTAAGAACCTCCGGATTTCCCTCATGTGTATCTCTAATATGATTAATAAGTCTGGGTATGCCTTTACCTGTCTGAATAGACCTGAAGTGCTTCCTGAAACGCACATACAGATGGCGTATAGTCTTGCCCACATAAAACCTTCTGCAAGGGCAGAAGATTACGTAGACCACATGATCAGTTTTGCAAGAAATAAATTGTTGACAGTATGCTTAATGGGACGTACGTGTATTGTCTGCCCGGTGACATGAAATTTACAAAAATGACAATGCCCACAATGATAATTGCCCCTTAGGGCTACCTGTTCCAACCATGTCACTTTCGATTTTAACGTACAGTTGCGGACCAAGATATCCCTGATACGTGTACTGCATTTATTGGAAATCAGTGGCCCTCCGGCCACCCTCCCCGACAGATCCTTATCCCTCTCCAACACATGCCAATGCCTCCTAATAGAAGCTCGTAACTCATGATCCATTGGACTATAACGAAAGCAAAAAGCAAAATGTTGTCCTGTCGCTGCACCTACCTCACCCCTGGGGGTATTTCTTAACACGATCAACCGCTGTTCGTAGCAATGTATCTGGATAACCCCTGTTTCGGAGTCTCTGGGACAATTCCTCAGATTGTTGTTCAAAGCCTCTTTGTGTGTTATTTACCCTTCGCGTCCTTAAGAGTTGGCTATACAGTAACGACCGCCTAGTGTGCACGGGATGGAAGCTATCAAAATGTAAAACTGAATTAGTGGCAGTCGGCTTACGATATATAGTTGTGCAGACTTCCCCTTCTTGGACAACCATCAATACATCCAAAAACTCCAAACTAAGACCACCGAACACAGACTTGAAGGACATCCCCATTGAGTTAAACTTATTTAAATAGTCTACAAAACACCCGAACTCCTCCTTACCGTCCCACACCAGGAACACGTCATCCACATTTCTAAGAAAAAGCTTAATGTGCTTCAAAAAAATATTTTTGGCAGAATACACATAATCCTCTTCAGAAACTGCTAAATAAAGATTAGCGAACGTGCATGCAGCCGGGGTCCCCATGGCAGTCCCAGTGGTCTGTATATACCAAGTATCCAAAAAAGTGAAGGCGTTATGGGTAAGTATAAAACTAAGCCCACAGCACACAAAATCAATGAAGGTATGACCCCTATCAGTAGTGTTTAAAACACGTCTAATAGCATCAACCCCCATTTTTTGTGGAATTTTGGTATACAAGTTGACCACATCAATGGACACCAGGGAGAACCCCGGCTGCCATGCAAAGTTCTGAATGTGACCCAAAAAGGAGTTTGTGTCCCTGATGTACGACGGAACAGACCAGAGTAAAGGGCGTAATAGCCAATCTATGTATTGGGACAGGGGTTCCGTAAGTGATCCTATCCCCGACACGATGGGTCTACCCGGGGAGGATGGGGGGGGGGGTGTGGCAGATTTATGTACCTTTGGGAGATAATACCAGTAAGGTTTAGTTGGAAATTCAGGCAAAAGTTTCTCTGCCTTTTTCTGAGTTATGACCCGAAGCTCCACCGATACCCTCAAGAAAGAAAGTAATTCAATCTTAAATTTGTGTGTGGGGTCCTTAGACAACTTCTGGTAGGTGGCAACTGTCTTTCAGCCTCCAACAAGTACGCCCCCTTAGGTATAAGTACTGTCTTGCCCCCCTTGTCTGCTGGGCGCACAATCATGTCTGTCCAGTTGGCCATATCCCTTAAAGCCGTCATTTCCAAGTTAGTCAAATTGTGGGGTGCCTGTTTGTACACCAGAGCTTCCATATCCCTCAGGACCAGGGTCTCAAAGAGGTCAATCATATTACCAGGGGAGGTAGGTGGCATATACGTGGAGGGTACCCCACCAGTAAAGGGGAAAGGGATACTTGACGTTATCTCATTTTCAGGAGCAAAAGAATTACTCAAGCTCAACAACAAGTCAGCATCCTCCCGGACATCCGCCAAAGCTTCCCCAGTCTGCCCTGCCAGAAAACCCAACAGTCCTATGCTACAAGGTTGTTCCCCTTCCAATGTGGTAGCATTAATGGGACTAGAGAGGAAGGCTTTATAAAGGTGAATCTTTCTTACGGCCTTAAATAAATCAATCTAGAATTCAGAAAAATCAAACTTATCAGGTATACAATAGTTTAAACCTTTGGACAAATGAGTTAAAATTGCCGATTCCAAAATACGATCTGTCAAATTAATCACACAATCCTCAGGTAATGGCTGTTCTATGCCCCTGTCTCCAAGAGACGTTTTTCCTCTTGCATCCCCAGCCGGGGGTGTGCCCTCTGCCTCCCCCTCCGAGTTCTTGTCCTAAAGGGAGTGCGGTGGTCGCAATAGCCTCAGATGCAGAGCTTTCCATAGGGTCCAAACTGGTGATGGCCCCTTCACTGAGACTGGAATCCGACTCAGTGGTCACGTAATCCTTTCGGCTGTATTGATTGCGTCTTTTAAGTTTGCGCTTCTTATTAGATTTCCCCCCCATTGGAGTATAATGGGTAATTGTCCTTGTGAGTTTTTTGCCATATAAAAATCTGCCCTGAGTCATAGTCATTCTTGTCCTGGATAAACTTATCCCGTTTCCTCTGTTTGATTTCAGCCTGGATCGGGATTAATTTATTGTCCATTTTTTTTATTAATGTTGTCCATTGGTTCTCAGTAAGCCGGCTTTTCAGCTCGGACTGTGTTTTCAGAATTTCAGCATTAACTGATTCATAGTTTTGTATATTGGATTTTAACACCAACTGCAGTAAATCCTGGGAGCACTTCAACATAATATGTTCCCATTCTGATTTAAAGGTCACATCGCTGCTAAAATGAGAAATATCTTTCCAAACTCTAAGACCTCTTTGGACACGACCATTTTCCACATACGATTGGAGAGTTATTAGTCCAGAATAACCTGATTTCCCTTTCGGACAGGTACATGAGTTTATTCTCTAAAGACTTCTGTTGTGAATTCTGTGGCTGAATTCACTCCTGTGGTCACAAGTGGTACTGCAGCTTCTGAGCTTCCTCCCTCAGGTGTTCTGGTGAGCTCGTTAACTGCTTCATTACTTAACTCCGCCTGATGCTGCTATCCTTGCTCCTTGTCAATGTTTCAGTGTTGGATCTGAGCTTCTCCTGATTGTTCCTGTGACCTGCTGCTCTGTATAGCTAAGTGCTTTTTGCTTTTTTGTTGCTTTTTTTCTGTCCAGCTTGTCTTTTGTTTTTGCTGGAAGCTCTGAGACGCAAAGGGTGTACCGCCGTGCCGTTAGTTCGGCACGGTGGTTTTTTTTGCCCCCTTTGCGTGGTTTTGCTTTAGGGTTTTTTGTAGACTGCAAAGTTCGCTTTACTGTCCTCGCTCTGTCCTAGAATATCGGGCCCCACTTTGCTGAATCTATTTCATCCCTACGTTTTGTCTTTTCATCTTACTCACAGTCATTTTATGTGGGGGGCTGCCTTTTCCTTTGGGGAATTTCTCTGGGGCAAGTCAGGCCTATTTTTCTATCTTCAGGCTAGCTAGTTTCTTAGGCTGTGCCGAGTTGCCTAGGTAGTTGTTAGGCGCAATCCACAGCCGCTTTTAGTTGTGTTTAGGATAGGATCAGGTGTGCAGTCTACAGAGTTTCCACGTCTCAGAGCTCGTTCTTGTATTTTTGGGTATTTGTCAGATCACTGTGTGCGCTCTGATCGCTATGCACACTGTGTTTCTGGATTGCCTTCATAACACCTGTCATTAGCAAACATAACAGTACAAGGAGCCAAACTAATGATTCTCAATAGAGGGAAAGAAAAAGTTCTGACATCATTTTTTTTTTTTTTTTCTGCTCTGTGTTCACTTTTTTTTTCCCCCTAGACATTTGGGTGATTCTGGACACAGGTGTGGACATGGATATTCAGGGTCTGTGCTCTTCAATGGATAATCTCGTTATAAATGTACAAAAAATTCAAGATACTATTGATCAGAAATCTACGTTAGAACCAAGAATTCCTATTCCTGATTTGTTTTTTGGAGATAGAACTAAGTTTCTAAGTTTCAAAAATAATTGTAAGCTATTTCTGGCCTTGAAACCTCATTCTTCTGGTAATCCTATTCAACAGGTTTTGATTATTATTTCTTTTTTGCGCGGCGACCCTCAAGACTGGGCATTTTCTCTTGCGCCAGGAGACCCTGCATTGAGTAGTGTCGATGCGTTTTTCCTGGCGCTCGGATTGCTGTACGATGAGCCTAATTCAGTGGATCAGGCTGAGAAAAATTTGCTGGCTTTGTGCCAGGGTCAGGATGATATAGAAGTATATTGTCAGAAATTTAGGAAATGGTCAGTACTCACTCAGTGGAATGAATCTGCGCTGGCAGCTTTGTTCAGAAAGGGTCTCTCTGAGGCTCTTAAGGATGTCATGGTGGGATTTCCTATGCCTGCTGGTTTGAATGAGTCTTTGTCTTTGGCCATTCAGATCGGTCGACGCTTGCGCGAGCGTAAATCTGTGCACCATTTGGCGGTACTGCCTGAGGTTAAACCTGAGCCTATGCAGTGCGATAGGACTATGACTAGAGTTGAACGGCAGGAATACAGACGTCTGAATGGTCTGTGTTTCTACTGTGGTGATTCCACTCATGCTATTTCTGATTGTCCTAAGCGCACTAAGCGGTCCGCTAGGTCTGCCGTAATTGGTACTGTACAGTCCAAATTCCTTCTGTCCATTACTTTGATATGCTCTTTGTCGTCGTTTTCTGTCATGGCGTTTGTGGATTCGGGCGCTGACCTGAATCTGATGGATTTGGATTATGCTAAACGTTGTGGGTTTTTCTTGGAGCCTTTGCGGTGTCCTATTCCATTGAGAGGAATTGATGCTACACCTTTGGCCAAGAATAAACCTCAATACTGGGCCCAGCTGACCATGTGCATGGCTCCTGCACATCAGGAAGTTATTCGCTTTCTGGTGTTGCATAATCTGCATGATGTGGTCGTGTTGGGGTTGCCATGGCTACAAACCCATAATCCAGTATTGGATTGGAATTCCATGTCGGTATCCAGCTGGGGTTGTCAGGGGGTACATGGTGATGTTCCATTTTTGTCGATTTCGTCATCCACCCCTTCTGAGGTCCCAGAGTTCTTGTCTGATTATCAGGATGTATTTGAAGAGCCCAAGTCCGATGCTCTACCTCCGCATAGGGATTGTGATTGTGCTATCAATTTGATTCCTGGTAGTAAATTCCCTAAAGGTCGATTATTTAATTTATCCGTGCCCGAACACGCCGCTATGCGCAGTTATGTGAAGGAGTCCCTGGAGAAGGGACATATTCGCCCATCGTCATCACCACTGGGAGCAGGGTTCTTCTTTGTAGCCAAGAAGGATGGTTCGCTGAGACCGTGTATTGATTACCGCCTTCTTAATAAGATCACTGTTAAATTTCAGTATCCCTTGCCATTGTTATCTGACTTGTTTGCTCGGATTAAGGGGGCTAGTTGGTTCACTAAGATAGATCTTCGTGGTGCGTATAATCTGGTGAGAATCAGGCAAGGAGATGAATGGAAAACTGCATTCAATACGCCCGAGGGTCATTTTGAGTATCTAGTGATGCCGTTCGGACTTGCCAATGCTCCATCTGTGTTTCAGTCTTTTATGCATGACATCTTCCGTGAGTATCTGGATAAATTCCTGATTGTTTACTTGGATGACATTTTGATCTTCTCAGATGATTGGGAGTCTCATGTGAAGCAGGTCAGAATGGTTTTTCAGGTCCTGCGTGCTAACTCTTTGTTTGTGAAGGGATCAAAGTGTCTCTTCGGTGTGCAGAAAGTTTCATTTTTGGGGTTCATCTTTACCCCTTCTACTATCGAGATGGATCCAGTTAAGGTCCAAGCCATCCAGGATTGGATTCAGCCGACATCTCTGAAAAGTCTGCAAAAGTTCCTGGGCTTTGCTAATTTTTATCGTCGCTTCATCTGTAATTTTTCTAGCATTGCCAAACCATTGACCGATTTGACCAAGAAGGGTGCTGATTTGGTTAATTGGTCTTCTGCTGCTGTGGAAGCTTTTCAGGAGTTGAAGCGTCGTTTTTGTTCTGCCCCTGTGTTGTGTCAGCCAGATATTTCTCTTCCGTTCCAGGTCGAGGTTGATGCTTCTGAGATTGGAGCAGGGGCGGTTTTGTCACAGAGAGGTTCTGATTGCTCAGTGATGAAACCATGTGCTTTCTTTTCCAGGAAGTTTTCGCCCGCTGAGCGTAATTATGATGTGGGCAATCGAGAGTTGCTGGCCATGAAGTGGGCATTCGAGGAGTGGCGTCATTGGCTTGAAGGAGCTAAGCATCGCGTGGTGGTATTGACTGATCATAAGAACTTGACTTATCTCGAGTCTGCCAAGCGCTTGAATCCTAGACAGGCCCGTTGGTCGTTATTTTTTGCCCGCTTCGACTTTGTGATTTCGTACCTTCCGGGCTCTGAAAATGTGAAGGCGGATGCTCTGTCTAGGAGTTTTGTGCCCGACTCTCCGGGTTTATCTGAGCCAGCGGGTATCCTCAAGGAAGGAGTCATTGTGTCTGCCATCTCCCCTGATTTGCGGCGGGTGCTGCAAAAATTTCAGGCGAATAAACCTGATCGTTGTCCAGCAGAGAAACTGTTCGTCCCTGATAGGTGGACTAATAAACTTATCTCTGAACTTCATTGTTCGGTGTTGGCTGGTCATCCTGGAATCTTTGGTACCAGAGAGTTAGTGGCTAGATCCTTCTGGTGGCCATCTCTGTCACGGGATGTACGTACTTTTGTGCAGTCCTGTGGGATTTGTGCTAGGGCTAAGCCCTGCTGTTCTCGTGCCAGTGGGTTGCTTTTGCCCTTGCCGGTCCCAAAGAGGCCTTGGACACATATTTCGATGGATTTCATTTCTGACCTTCCCGTTTCTCAAAAGATGTCAGTCATTTGGGTGGTCTGTGATCGCTTTTCTAAAATGGTCCATCTGGTGCCCTTGGCTAAATTGCCTTCCTCCTCTGATTTGGTACCTTTGTTCTTTCAGCATGTGGTTCGGTTGCATGGCATTCCTGAGAATATTGTTTCTGACAGAGGTTCCCAGTTTGTTTCAAGGTTTTGGCGAGCCTTTTGTGGTAGGATGGGCATTGACCTATCCTTTTCCTCGGCTTTCCATCCTCAGACTAATGGCCAGACCGAACGAACCAATCAGACCTTGGAAACATATCTGAGATGTTTTGTTTCTGCAGGCCAGGATGATTGGGTGTCCTTTTTGCCGTTGGCTGAGTTCGCCCTTAATAATCGGGCCAGCTCGGCTACCTTGGTTTCTCCATTTTTTTGCAATTCTGGGTTCCATCCTCGTTTCTCTTCAGGACAGGTTGAGTCTTCGGACTGTCCTGGTGTGGATTCTGTGGTGGATAGGTTGCAGCAGATCTGGACTCAGGTAGTGGACAATTTGATCTTGTCCCAGGAGAAAGCTCAACTTTTCGCTAATCGCAGACGCCGTGTGGGTCCCCGACTTCGTGTTGGGGATCTGGTTTGGTTATCTTCTCGTCATATTCCTATGAAGGTTTCCTCTCCTAAATTTAAACCTTGTTTTATTGGTCCGTATAGGATTTCTGAGGTTCTCAATCCTGTGTCTTTTCGTTTGACCCTCCCAGACTCCTTTTCCATACATAATGTATTCCATAGGTCGTTGTTGCGGAGATACGTGGCACCTATGGTTCCATCTGTTGAGCCTCCTGCCCCGGTTTTGGTGGAGGGGGAATTGGAGTATATTGTGGAGAAGATTTTGGATTCTCGTGTTTCTAGACGGAAACTCCAGTATCTAGTTAAATGGAAGGGTTATGCTCAGGAAGATAATTCCTGGGTTTTTGCCTCTGATGTTCATGCTTCCGATCTTGTTCGTGCCTTTCATGCAGCTCATCCTGGTCGGCCTGGGGGCTCTGGTGAGGGTTCGGTGACCCCTCCTCAAGGGGGGTACTGTTGTGAATTCTGTGGCTGAATTCACTCCTGTGGTCACAAGTGGTACTGCAGCTTCTGAGCTTCCTCCCTCAGGTGTTCTGGTGAGCTCGTTAACTGCTTCATTACTTAACTCCGCCTGATGCTGCTATCCTTGCTCCTTGTCAATGTTTCAGTGTTGGATCTGAGCTTCTCCTGATTGTTCCTGTGACCTGCTGCTCTGTATAGCTAAGTGCTTTTTGCTTTTTTGTTGCTTTTTTTCTGTCCAGCTTGTCTTTTGTTTTTGCTGGAAGCTCTGAGATGCAAAGGGTGTACCGCCGTGCCGTTAGTTCGGCACGGTGGGTTTTTTTTGCCCCCTTTGCGTGGTTTTGCTTTAGGGTTTTTTGTAAACTGCAAAGTTCGCTTTACTGTCCTCGCTCTGTCCTAGAATATCGGGCCCCACTTTGCTGAATCTATTTCATCCCTACGTTTTGTCTTTTCATCTTACTCACAGTCATTTTATGTGGGGGGCTGCCTTTTCCTTTGGGGAATTTCTCTGGGGCAAGTCAGGCCTATTTTTCTATCTTCAGGCTAGCTAGTTTCTTAGGCTGTGCCGAGTTGCCTAGGTAGTTGTTAGGCGCAATCCACAGCCGCTTTTAGTTGTGTTTAGGATAGGATCAGGTGTGCAGTCTACAGAGTTTCCACGTCTCAGAGCTCGTTCTTGTATTTTTGGGTATTTGTCAGATCACTGTGTGCGCTCTGATCGCTATGCACACTGTGTTTCTGGATTGCCTTCATAACACCTGTCATTAGCAAACATAACAGACTTCGTACTCAGCATGTGTACCTCATCCACCTGCTCACAGCCCTTAAAATAATTTGCCACATCCTCCAGGCCGGCTTGTAGACCCACTCGTATAGGAGCAATCTCAGGACCATGTTGCGAAAATATAATCGACACTGTATATCGCAACTTCAACAACAACCGCAGCTCCAATGATCAGCGTGCTAGCTCAAAAAAGCTGTATGAATGAACAAACAAAGAAAAAAGTAGAGCCGCACAGGTGTGAGATCTGGAGCCGGCCGTAGCCCATGTGCGGTGCAATGGATAACCTGATAGCGTAACGGAGGTGCTCGCATGAAAAATTAGATGAAAGCAGCATAAAGAAAAAGAAAAAAATGCGGCAACACTCACCAGTCCTAGAGTGGTCTGAGTCCTTTATTGAAACATGTAAAACATCTTCACGGCTCGGGGGTATGTAGATGAAAAGGAGGTGTGCAGGGGTAGACGACGGCCATTTCGCGCTAACGTGCTAAGACCAGTTTTGGTTATATTTTTATAATCACCCTTTTGGATGACCTCTAGCGTTTGAGTTTTTGGAGAACGAAAAAGACGCAAGTACTCATTCCAGTTCCTTGTACCGGCATTGGTTTTAATATGTTAACATGTTTCTGTTTTGTTTTATGCACATGTTGTACTTCGGTTTCAGGTGTTTGTGATTGGGGGCCTGGGGTGGGAGGGGTTTTGCCCTGTCTCACCTATTTATGTTAGCGTCACTTCCCAGCACTATTGACCCGTGGAAGAGCTGCCGTTAGCGCGAAACGGCCGTCGTCTATCCCTGCACACCTCCTTTTCATCTACACCCCCCCGAGCCGTGAAGATGTTTTACATGTTTCAATAAAGGACTCAGACCACTCTAGGACTGGTGAGTGTTGCCGCATTTTTTTCTTTTTCTTTATGCTAGAGTAAAGCATGGATTCAATGAAATTTCATCAAATTCTTGATGCAAACATAACACCATCTATAAAAAAGCTGAGGTAGAAAAGAGGATGGCTTCTACAAATGGATAAAGATCCACAATCCACAATATACTTACTCAAAAGGCGCAAGCTGAAGATTTTACAGTTGCCCTCACAGTTCTCTGATCTGAACATCATTGGAAATCTGTGGCTAAACCTCAAAATAGCAGTGCATGCAAGAAGACTCAGGTATCTCACAGAACTGGAAGAATTTTCCAAGGAAGAATGGATGAAAATCCCTCAAACAAGAATTGAAAGACTCTTGGCTGGCTACAAAAAGCATTTACAAGCTGTGATAATTTCAAGGATGCACTCAAACTCTTGCACATTTTCTTTTTGCATGTTTTAAAATGTAAAAGATGAAAAAAAAAAAAAAATATATATATATATATATACTAGATGGTGGCCCGATTCTAACGCATCGGGTATTCTAGAATATGTATGTATGTATGTATGTACGTCGTGCTTAGCACAGCCATGCAGTATATAGCACAGCCACGTAGTATATAACACAGCCACATAGTATATAACACAGACAGCCACGTAGTATATAACACAGACAGCCACGTAGTATATAGCACAGCTACGTCGTATATAGCACAGCCACATAGTATATAGCACAGCCACGTAGTATATAGCAGCCACATAGTGTATATAGCACAGCCCACGTAACACAGACAGCCATGTAGTATATAGCACAGCCACATAGTATATAGCAGCCACGTAATACATAATACAGCCCACGTAATATATAGCACAGCCCACGCAGTATATAACACAGGCCACATAGTATATAACACAGGCCACGCAGTATATAACACAGCCCATGCAGTATATAACACAGCCCACGCAGTATATAGCAGTGTGAGCACCATATCCCTGTTAAAAAAAAATTAAAATAAAAATACTTATATACTCACCCTCCGGCGTCCGCCAAAGCTGTCCACCGATGTGCGCAATGCTGCCGCCAGCTTCCGTTCCCAGTGATGCATTGCAAAATTACCCAGATGACTTAGCAGTTTCGCAAGACCGCTAAGTCATCTGGGTAATTTTGCAATGCATCACTGGGAATGGAAGCTGGCGGCAGCATCGCGCGCATCGGTGGACGGCGGAAGGTGAGAATACCACAATTTTTTAAAATTATTTTTAACATTATATCTTTTTACTATTGAGGCTGCATAGGCAGCCTCAATAGTAAAAAGTTGGTCCGGGATGGGGCGACACACTGGCACTGACTGGAGGGGAGTAGGGAGGGGGCACTAACTTGAAGAGAGTAAGGAGGGGCCCATTTGCGGCCAGACTAAGCCTGTCGCTGACGCGGGGTTTCCGTGACAGACAAACAGACAGACAGACAAACAGACAGAAGTACCCCTTAAACAAATATATATATAAATTTTTTTTGTCTTATATTTTTTCTCATATTTTTTCTTATATATATATATATATATATATATATATATATATATATGTATTTTGCCTGAAGTCCAAAGGAAATTATTCATATTTAACTTTAGGCCTTTTAGAGATAATTTTATCTTCAACTTGCTTAACTGATCACAATGACAGTAATTTTGACCAGGGATGTCCACACTTTTACATGCCACTGTTCATTTATTTATAGTTCACATCATGTATTTAATATTTTTAGCATCTGAAGATTATTGTATGTCTTTATATAGAATATTTGTCTGATTTGACATGATTCTTTTTCAGTAGAGCTAACAATCAAATTTATTTTTGTTAGTAATTTTCAAGTAAACCCACAAGACCATAGGAAAACACACACATACATATATCATGTAATTGCAAAAAAATAAGTCTACCCACCTTGCAAACTAGATATACTGGCAAAATGAACTAACTTTCTACTGTTTCCAATAAACCTATCAAATAAGAGTAATGTAAATAGTTCAGCACTAGTGATGGGCGAACCAACTGGGATAAGGTGTTATCTGAGCTTGTTCAGGTGTTAACGGAGTGAATTCAGGGTGCTCGAATAATATGTTTGCATCCCCGCGGCTGCATGCCTCACAGCTGTTTGTCAGCCACAACACATGCAGCCACAGGGTCTTTCAGTGGTGTATCAAGGGGGGCAGCAGGGGCATGTGCCCCGGGTGCAGACGGCAGGGGGGCGCAGTCGGACCGCCGAATGTGGCGGTCCGCAGTGTCTCCCCTGGCGGCTGCATTCTGCTGCCTCTGGACTGGGAGTCAGCTGTTCTCTGTGCCTACTATCAAGCTGACAGCCAGCACAGAGAAGCTTCAGAGCGCCAGTTTCCAACATGTGTGGCGGTGGAGGGGGGCCCCTGCAGCGTGGCTGCGGCGGGCAGGGAGAAATCCCTGCAGCTCCGCTGCCTACAAGAGAAAGTAGCAGCGGAGCTGCAGCGATCTGTCTTCCTGCTTCCTGCCCGCGCTTCCTCTCACACAGACGCGCTGCTGGATTACGTCATCATTTAGCAGCTGGCTGTGTCAGAGGAAGGCGATGGGGATGCTGCGGCAGAGAGCGAAAAGAGGTGAAAGGGGTGTGTGTGTGCGTGTGTATGTATGTGCGTGTGTGTGTGCGAGCTGCAGGGGAATGTGCAGAGAAGTAAATGATGTGTGCGTGTGTGTAGGGGGAGGAGAGAGCAATGATGGGGCTGACAGGGAGAGGGCAATGATGGGGCTGACAGGGAGAGGGCAATGATGGGACTGACGGGGAGAGGGCAATAATGGGGATGGTGGGGGAGGAGAGGACCATGACGGGACTGACGGGGAGAGGGCAATGATGGGGATGGTGGGGGAGGAGAGGGCGATGATGGGGCTGATGGGGAGAAAGCAATGATGGCGATGGTGGTGAGGAGCAAATGATGGAAGTGGTGGAATGAGCAAGGATGGGGATGGTGGGGAGGAGGAAATGATGGAAGTTGTGGAATGGGCAAGGATGGGGATGGTGGTGGAGGAGGAAACGATGGATGTGGTGGAAAGGGCAATGATGGGATTGGGGAGAGGAAATGCTGGAAGGGGTGAAATGGGCAATGATGTGCGTGATGGAGAAGGCAATGATGGAGGTGGTGAAGAGAGCAATGATGGGATGGGGTAGAGGACAATAATATGTGTGTGGACAATTTGAGTGGGGATAGGGGGATTTATTATGTGTGGGGAGAATTTGGGGATGGGGGAATTTATTATGTGTGGAGTGAGATTTGGAGTGGGGATGGGGGATTTAATGTGTGGGGGAGATTTGAGGACACAAAATGAAAAGCAAAAGGGGAGACGGGGCATATATGAGGAAACAGTACAGGGGAATGGGGGCATGTATGAGGAAACAATATGGGGAATTGGGGGCATGTATGAGGAAACAGTATTGGAGAATGAGGGCATGTACGAGGAAACAGTGTTGGGAAATGGGGGGCATGTTGTTATGAAAGGTAATTCAGTACCACAATGGACATAGAGGTCAGTGCACATACAGTGACCTGGCAATAACCCAAAAAACAAGAACGAGCTCTGAGACGTGGGAACTCTGTTGACCGCAATCCCTAATCCTCTCCAACCACACTAAAGGCAGCCGTGGATTGCGCCTAACGCTCCCTATGCAACTCGGCACGGCCTGAGAAACTAGCTAGCCTGAAGATAGAAAAAAGCCTACCTTGCCTCAGAGAAATACCCCAAAGGAAAAGGCAGCCCCCACATATAATGACTGTGAGTTAAGATGAAAAGACAAACGTAGAGATGAAATAGATTAAGCAAAGTGAGGCCCAACTTTCTGAACAGAGCGAGGATAGGAAAGGAAACTTTGCGGTCAACACAAAACCCTACAAGAACCACGCAAAGGGGGCAAAAAGAACCTCCGTACCGAACTAACGGCACGGAGGTACACCCTCTGCGTCCCAGAGCTTCCAGCAAGCAGAAAAAAACAAATTGACAAGCTGGACAGAAAAAAACAGCAAACAAATAGCAAAGAGGAACTTAGCTATGCAGAGCAGCAGGCCACAGGAACGATCCAGGAGGAAACAGGTCCAATACTAGAACATTGACTGGAGGCCAGGATCAAAGCACTAGGTGGAGTTAAATAGAGCAGCACCTAACGACTTCACCACATCACCTGAGGAAGGAAACTCAGAAGCCGCAGTACCACTTTCCTCCACCAACGGAAGCTCACAGAGCGAACCAGCCGAAGTACCACTTGTGACCACAGGAGGGAGCTCTGCCACAGAATTCACAACAGTACCCCCCCCCTTGAGGAGGGGTCACGGAACCCTCACCAGAGCTCCCAGGATGACCAGGATGAGCCATATGAAAGGCACGAACAAGATCGGGAGCATGGACATCAGAGGCAAAGACCCAGGAATTATCTTCCTGAGCATAACCCTTCCACTTAACCAGATACTGGAGTTTCCGCCTTGAAACACGAGAATCCAAAATCTTCTCCACAATATACTCCAACTCCCCCTCCACCAAAACCGGGGCAGGAGGATCAACAGATGGAACCATAGGTGCCACGTATCTCCGCAACAATGACCTATGGAATACGTTATGTATGGAAAAAGAATCTGGAAGGGTCAGACGAAAAGACACAGGATTAAGAACCTCAGAAATCCTATACAGACCAATAAAATGAGGTTTAAACTTAGGAGAGGAAACCTTCATAGGAATATGACGAGAAGATAACCAAACCAAGTCCCCAACCCGAAGTCGGGGACCCACACAGCGTCTGCGATTAGCGAAACGTTGAGCCTTCTCCTGGGACAAAGTCAAATTGTCCACTACATGAGTCCAAATCTGCTGCAACCTGTCCACCACAGTATCCACACCAGGACAGTCCGAAGACTCAACCTGCCCTGAAGAGAAACGAGGATGGAACCCAGAGATGCAGAAAAACGGTGAAACCAAGGTAGCCGAGCTGGCCCGATTATTAAGGGCGAACTCAGCCAAAGGCAAAAAGGACACCCAGTCATCCTGATCAGCAGAAACAAAGCATCTCAGATATGTTTCCAAGGTCTGATTGGTTCGTTCGGTCTGGCCATTAGTCTGAGGATGGAAAGCCGAGGAAAAAGACAAGTCAATGCCCATCCTACCACAAAAGGCTCGCCAAAACCTCGAAACAAACTGGGAACCTCTGTCAGAAACAATATTCTCTGGAATGCCATGTAAACGAACCACATGCTGGAAAAACAATGGCACCAAATCAGAGGAGGAAGGCAATTTAGACATCTTAGAGAAGCGATCACAGACCACCCAAATGACTGACATCTTTTGAGAGACGGGAAGATCTGAAATAAAATCCATAGAGATATGTGTCCAAGGCCTCTTCGGGACTGGCAAGGGCAAAAGCAACCCACTGGCACGAGAACAGCAGGGCTTAGCCCGAGCACAAATCCCACAGGACTGCACAAAAGTACGCACATCCCGCGACAGAGATGGCCACCAAAAGGATCTAGCCACTAACTCTCTGGTACCAAAGATTCCAGGATGACCAGCCAACACCGAACAATGAACCTCAGAGATAACTTTATTCGTCCACCTATCAGGGACAAACAGTTTCTCCGCTGGGCAACGATCAGGTTTATTAGCCTGAAATTTTTGCAGCACCCGCCGCAAATCAGGGGAGATGGCAGACACAATTACTCCCTCTTTGAGGACACCCGCCGGCTCAGATACACCCGGAGAGTCGGGCACAAAACTCCTAGACAGAGCATCCGCCTTCACATTTTTAGAGCCCGGAAGGTATGAAATCACAAAGTCAAAACGGGCAAAAAACAGTGACCAACGAGCTTGTCTAGGATTCAACCGCTTGGCGGACTCGAGATAAGTCTTATGATCAGTCAAGACCACCACGCGATGCTTAGCTCCTTCAAGCCAATGACGCCACTCCTCGAATGCCCACTTCATGGCCAGCAACTCTCGATTGCCCACATCATAATTTCGCTCAGCAGGCGAAAACTTCCTGGAAAAGAAGGCGCATGGTTTCATCACCGAGCAATCAGAACTTCTCTGCGACAAAACAGCCCCGGCTCCAATCTCAGAAGCATCAACCTCGACCTGGAACGGAAGCGAAACATCTGGTTGACACAACACAGGGGCAGAAGAAAAACGACGCTTCAACTCTTGAAAAGCTTCCACCGCAGCAGAAGACCAATTGACCAAATCAGCACCTTTCTTGGTCAAATCGGTCAATGGTTTAGCAATACTAGAAAAATTGCAGATGAAGCGACGATAAAAATTAGCAAAGCCCAGGAACTTTTGCAGACTTTTCAGAGATGTCGGCTGAGTCCAATTATGGATGGCTTGGACCTTAACAGGGTCCATCTCGATAGTAGAAGGGGAAAAGATGAACCCCAAAAATGAAACCTTCTGAACACCAAAGAGACACTTTGATCCCTTCACAAACAAAGAATTAGCACGCAGGACCTGAAACACCGTTCTGACCTGCTTCACATGAGACTCCCAATCATCCGAGAAGATCAAAATGTCATCTAAGTACACAATCAGGAATTTATCCAGGTACTCTCGGAAGATGTCATGCATAAAGGACTGAAACACTGATGGAGCATTGGCAAGTCCGAATGGCATTACTAGATACTCAAAATGGCCCTCGGGTGTATTAAATGCAGTTTTCCACTCATCGCCTCGCTTAATACGCACAAGATTATACGCACCACGAAGATCTATCTTGGTGAACCAACTAGCCCCCTTAATCCGAGCAAACAAATCAGATAATAATGGCAAGGGGTACTGAAATTTAACTGTGATCTTATTTAGAAGGCGGTAATCTATACAAGGTCTCAGTGAACCATCCTTCTTGGCTACAAAAAAAACCCTGCTCCTAATGGCGACGATGACGGGCGAATATGCCCCTTCTCCAAAGACTCTTTCACATAACTCCGCATAGCGGCGTGCTCAGGCACAGATAAATTAAACAGTCGACCTTTTGGGAATTTACTACCAGGAATCAAATCGATAGCACAATCACAATCCCTATGCGGAGGTAGGGTATCGGACTTGGGCTCATCAAATAAATCCCGGTAATCATACAAGAACTCAGGAACCTCAGAAGGGGTGGATGACGAAATAGTCAGAAATGGGACATCACCATGTACCCCCTGACAACCCCAGCTGGACACAGACATGGATTTCCAATCTAATACTGGATTATGGACTTGTAGCCATGGCAACCCCAACACGACCACATCATGCAGATTATGCAACACCAGAAAGCGAATAACCTCCTGATGTGCAGGAGCCATGCACATGGTCAGCTGGGTCCGGTACTGAGGCTTATTCTTGGCCAAAGGCGTAGCATCAATTCCTCTCAATGGAATAGGACACTGCAAGGGCTCCAAGAAAAACCCACAACGCCTAGCATACTCCAAGTCCATCAAATTCAGAGCAGCGCCTGAGTCCACAAATGCCATGACAGAATACGATGACAAAGAGCAGATCAAGGTAACAGACAGAAGAAATTTTGACTGTACCGTACCAATGGTGGCAGACCTAGCGAACCGCTTAGTGCGCTTAGGACAATCAGAGATAGCATGAGTGGAATCACCACAGTAGAAACACAGCCCATTCAGACGTCTGTGTTCTTGCCGTTCAACTCTGGTCAAAGTCCTATCGCACTGCATAGGCTCAGGTTTAAGCTCAGGTAATACCGCCAAATGGTGCACAGATTTACGCTCGCGCAAGCGTCGACCGATCTGAATGGCCAAAGACATAGACTCATTCAGACCAGCAGACATAGGAAATCCCACCATGACATCCTTAAGGGCTTCAGAGAGACCTTTTCTGAAAATAGCTGCGAGCGCACCTTCATTCCACTGAGTGAGTACGGACCACTTTCTAAATTTCTGACAATATACCTCTATTTCATCCTGACCCTGACACAGAGCCAGCAAATTCTTCTCTGCCTGATCCACAGAATTAGGCTCATCGTACAGCAATCCGAGCGCCAGGAAAAATGCATCGATATTACTTAATGCAGGATCTCCTGACGCAAGAGAAAATGCCCAGTCCTGAGGGTCGCCACGCAACAAAGAAATAACGATCCTAACTTGTTGAACTGGATCTATAAAGGCACAGATGATTGGCCTCGGGGAGACCAAAACATCCAACACCGCGGAGACACCATCACGTGTTTCTCAACGCAGTGATTCCAGAACACTGCCCCCATCCCTTATGGGAAATATGCAGATGCATAAAAAGAAGCTGCGGAGACACCATCACGTGTTTCTCGACGCAAGCAGTGAATAGCCAGGCCTTTCCCCGGGAAGGAACAACCACGGGAAGGGCAGCATCCTATGAAAGAAAGCCACCTATGCCAAGCATGGTATCCATCCACAGACAGCTGTTTCGGGGTTTTTGCCCCTCATCAGTGTGGAGTAGGAATCTGGCTATTAGGAGCAGTGCCTAGTAAAAAGGCTATAAAGGCACAGATGATTGGCCTCGGGGAGACCAAAACATCCAACACCGCGGAGACACCATCACGTGTTTCTCAACGCAGTGATTCCAGAACACTGCCCCCATCCCTTATGGGAAATATGCAGATGCATGAAAAGAAGCTGCGGAGACACCATCACGTGTTTCTCGACGCAAGCAGTGAATAGCCAGGCCTTTCCCCGGGAAGGAACAACCACGGGAAGGGCAGCATCCTATGAAGGAAAGCCACCTATGCCAAGCATGGTATCCATCCACAGACAGCTGTTTCGGGGTTTTTGCCCCTCATCAGTGTGGAGTAGGAATCTGGCTATTAGGAGCAGTGCCTAGTAAAAAGGCTATAAAGGCACAGATGATTGGCCTTGGGG
Source organism: Ranitomeya imitator (assembly GCF_032444005.1). Taxonomy (NCBI): domain Eukaryota; kingdom Metazoa; phylum Chordata; class Amphibia; order Anura; family Dendrobatidae; genus Ranitomeya; species Ranitomeya imitator. Next base: position 64,100,571 of record NC_091288.1, read on the forward strand.
AGACCAAAACATCCAACAACGCTGAGACACCATCACGTGTTTCTCAACGCAGTGATTCCAGAACACTGCCCCCATCCCTTATGGGAAATATGCAGATGCATGAAAAGAAGCTGCGGAGACACCATCACGTGTTTCTCGACGCAAGCAGTGAATAGCCAGGCCTTTCCCCGGGAAGGAACAACCACGGGAAGGGCAGCATCCTATGAAGGAAAGCCACCTATGCCAAGCATGGTATCCATCCACAGACAGCTGTTTCGGGGTTTTTGCCCCTCATCAGTGTGGAGTAGGAATCTGGCTATTAGGAGCAGTGCCTAGTAAAAAGGCTATAAAGGCACAGATGATTGGCCTCGGGGAGACCAAAACATCCAACACCGCGGAGACACCATCACGTGTTTCTCAACGCAGTGATTCCAGAACACTGCCCCCATCCCTTATGGGAAATATGCAGATGCATGAAAAGAAGCTGCGGAGACACCATCACGTGTTTCTCGACGCAAGCAGTGAATAGCCAGGCCTTTCCCCGGGAAGGAACAACCACGGGAAGGGCAGCATCCTATGAAGGAAAGCCACCTATGCCAAGCATGGTATCCATCCACAGACAGCTGTTTCGGGGTTTTTGCCCCTCATCAGTGTGGAGTGGGAATCTGGCTATTAGGAGCAGTGCCTAGTAAAAAGGCTATAAAGGCACAGATGATTGGCCTCGGGGAGACCAAAACATCCAACACCGCGGAGACACCATCACGTGTTTCTCAATGCAGTTATTCCAGAACACTGCCCCCATCCCTTATGGGAAATATGCAGATGCATGAAAAGAAGCTGCGGAGACACCATCACGTGTTTCTCGACGCAAGCAGTGAATAGCCAGGCCTTTCCCCGGGAAGGAACAACCACGGGAAGGGCAGCATCCTATGAAGGAAAGCCACCTATGCCAAGCATGGTATCCATCCACAGACAGCTGTTTCGGGGTTTTTGCCCCTCATCAGTGTGGAGTAGGAATCTGGCTATTAGGAGCAGTGCCTAGTAAAAAGGCTATAAAGGCACAGATGATTGGCCTTGGGGAGACCAAAACATCCAACAACGCTGAGACACCATCACGTGTTTCTCAACGCAGTGATTCCAGAACACTGCCCCCATCCCTTATGGGAAATATGCAGATGCATGAAAAGAAGCTGCGGAGACACCATCACGTGTTTCTCGACGCAAGCAGTGAATAGCCAGGCCTTTCCCCGGGAAGGAACAACCACGGGAAGGGCAGCATCCTATGAAGGAAAGCCACCTATGCCAAGCATGGTATCCATCCACAGACAGCTGTTTCGGGGGTTTTGCCCCTCATCAGTGTGGAGTAGGAATCTGGCTATTAGGAGCAGTGCCTAGTAAAAAGGCTATAAAGGCACAGATGATTGGCCTCGGGGAGACCAAAACATCCAACACCGCGGAGACACCATCACGTGTTTCTCAACGCAGTGATTCCAGAACACTGCCCCCATCCCTTATGGGAAATATGCAGATGCATGAAAAGAAGCTGCGGAGACACCATCACGTGTTTCTCGACGCAAGCAGTGAATAGCCAGGCCTTTCCCCGGGAAGGAACAACCACGGGAAGGGCAGCATCCTATGAAGGAAAGCCACCTATGCCAAGCATGGTATCCATCCACAGACAGCTGTTTCGGGGTTTTTGCCCCTCATCAGTGTGGAGTGGGAATCTGGCTATTAGGAGCAGTGCCTAGTAAAAAGGCTATAAAGGCACAGATGATTGGCCTCGGGGAGACCAAAACATCCAACACCGCGGAGACACCATCACGTGTTTCTCAATGCAGTTATTCCAGAACACTGCCCCCATCCCTTATGGGAAATATGCAGATGCATGAAAAGAAGCTGCGGAGACACCATCACGTGTTTCTCGACGCAAGCAGTGAATAGCCAGGCCTTTCCCCGGGAAGGAACAACCACGGGAAGGGCAGCATCCTATGAAGGAAAGCCACCTATGCCAAGCATGGTATCCATCCACAGACAGCTGTTTCGGGGTTTTTGCCCCTCATCAGTGTGGAGTAGGAATCTGGCTATTAGGAGGTTCATTGTTGAACTGGATCACCAGAGGAGCGAGGTTTCAAAGCCAGAAATAGTTTACAATTATTTTTGAAACTCAGAAATTTAGTTCTATCTCCAAAAAACAAATCAGGAATAGGAATTCTCGGTTCTAACATAGAATTCTGAACCACAAAGTCTTGAATACTTTGTACTCTTGCCGTGAGCTGATCCACACATGAAGACAGACCTTTAATGTCCATTGCTACACCTGTGTCCTGAAACACCCAAATGTCTAGGGGAAAAAAAAGGCAAAACACAGTGCAAAGAAAAAAAAATGGTCTCAGAACTTCATTTTTCCCTCTATTGGGAATCATTAGTACTTTTGGCCTCCAGTACTGTTATGAAAGGTAATTCAGTACCACAATGGACATAGAGGTCAGCGCACATACAGTGACCTGGCAATAACCCAAAAAACAAGAACGAGTTCTGAGACGTGGGAACTCTGTTGACCGCAGTCCCTAATCCTCTCCAACCACACTAAAGGCAGCCGTGGATTGCGCCTAACGCTCCCTATGCAACTCGGCACGGCCTGAGAAACTAGCTAGCCTGAAGATAGAAAATAAGCCTACCTTGCCTCAGAGAAATACCCCAAAGGAAAAGGCAGCCCCCACATATAATGACTGTGAGTTAAGATGAAAAGACAAACGTAGAGATGAAATAGATTAAGCAAAGTGAGGCCCAACTTTCTGAACAGAGCGAGGATAGGAAAGGTAACTTTGCGGTCAACACAAAACCCTACAAGAACCACGCAAAGGGGGCAAAAAGACCCTCCGTACCGAACTAACGGCACGGAGGTACACCCTCTGCGTCCCAGAGCTTCCAGCAAGCAGAGAAAAACAAATTGACAAGCTGGACAGAAAAAAAACAGCAAACAAATAGCAAAGAGGAACTTAGCAGGCCACAGGAACGATCCAGGAGGAAACAGGTCCAGTAATAGAACATTAATTAACGAGGTACACATAAAATTGGCCATTTTTGTGCGCTAAAAGCTCTCATTTTTCATATTTCTAGTGCAGTAATGCAGTTCAAATTTCGTTTTTTCAAGTTTGCATGTTTTGGCGCTGCAGTGTGCTGCCCTATTTATTTAACTATATACGAGTTGGCGACTCTGGGTTCAGCACCTGTTCACACTCAGTCTATGTTTGGATGTGCAGGTCAGGTTTTTGAAATGTATTCTCTAGCCTTCTGATCGTGCACTCCCCGCCTCCTAGCTTCAGGTGTTTTAATTATAGTAGGTCCAATACCCCTCCACATAGAGAGAGAATTTGAGTCCAAGAAGAGGTTTTTACATGTACCCATTCAGATGGAGACGTTTATTCTCAGTGAGGTAGGTCAAACGTAGGACCTCGTATAAGAGAGATGCCTTAACGTGGCTACGAGGTACACATAAAATTGGCCATTTTTGTGCGCTAAAAGCTCTCATTTTTCATATTTCTAGTGCAGTAATGCAGTTCAAATTTCGTTTTTTCAAGTTTGCATGTTTTGGCGCTGCAGTGTGCTGCCCTATTTATTTAACTATATACGAGTTGGCGACTCTGGGTTCAGCACCTGTTCACACTCAGTCTATGTTTGGATGTGCAGGTCAGGTTTTTGAAATGTATTCTCTAGCCTTCTGATCGTGCACTCCCCGCCTCCTAGCTTCAGGTGTTTTAATTATAGTAGGTCCAATACCCCTCCACATAGAGAGAGAATTTGAGTCCAAGAAGAGGTTTTTACATGTACCCATTCAGATGGAGACGTTTATTCTCAGTGAGGTAGGTCAAACGTAGGACCTCGTATAAGAGAGATGCCTTAACGTGGCTACGAGGTACACATAAAATTGGCCATTTTTGTGCGCTAAAAGCTCTCATTTTTCATATTTCTAGTGCAGTAATGCAGTTCAAATTTCGTTTTTTCAAGTTTGCATGTTTTGGCGCTGCAGTGTGCTGCCCTATTTATTTAACTATATACGAGTTGGCGACTCTGGGTTCAGCACCTGTTCACACTCAGTCTATGTTTGGATGTGCAGGTCAGGTTTTTGAAATGTATTCTCTAGCCTTCTGATCGTGCACTCCCCGCCTCCTAGCTTCAGGTGTTTTAATTATAGTAGGTCCAATACCCCTCCACATAGAGAGAGAATTTGAGTCCAAGAAGAGGTTTTTACATGTACCCATTCAGATGGAGACGTTTATTCTCAGTGAGGTAGGTCAAACGTAGGACCTCGTATAAGAGAGATGCCTTAACGTGGCTACGAGGTACACATAAAATTGGCCATTTTTGTGCGCTAAAAGCTCTCATTTTTCATATTTCTAGTGCAGTAATGCAGTTCAAATTTCGTTTTTTCAAGTTTGCATGTTTTGGCGCTGCAGTGTGCTGCCCTATTTATTTAACTATATACGAGTTGGCGACTCTGGGTTCAGCACCTGTTCACACTCAGTCTATGTTTGGATGTGCAGGTCAGGTTTTTGAAATGTATTCTCTAGCCTTCTGATCGTGCACTCCCCGCCTCCTAGCTTCAGGTGTTTTAATTATAGTAGGTCCAATACCCCTCCACATAGAGAGAGAATTTGAGTCCAAGAAGAGGTTTTTACATGTACCCATTCAGATGGAGACGTTTATTCTCAGTGAGGTAGGTCAAACGTAGGACCTCGTATAAGAGAGATGCCTTAACGTGGCTACGAGGTACACATAAAATTGGCCATTTTTGTGCGCTAAAAGCTCTCATTTTTCATATTTCTAGTGCAGTAATGCAGTTCAAATTTCGTTTTTTCAAGTTTGCATGTTTTGGCGCTGCAGTGTGCTGCCCTATTTATTTAACTATATACGAGTTGGCGACTCTGGGTTCAGCACCTGTTCACACTCAGTCTATGTTTGGATGTGCAGGTCAGGTTTTTGAAATGTATTCTCTAGCCTTCTGATCGTGCACTCCCCGCCTCCTAGCTTCAGGTGTTTTAATTATAGTAGGTCCAATACCCCTCCACATAGAGAGAGAATTTGAGTCCAAGAAGAGGTTTTTACATGTACCCATTCAGATGGAGACGTTTATTCTCAGTGAGGTAGGTCAAACGTAGGACCTCGTATAAGAGAGATGCCTTAACGTGGCTACGAGGTACACATAAAATTGGCCATTTTTGTGCGCTAAAAGCTCTCATTTTTCATATTTCTAGTGCAGTAATGCAGTTCAAATTTCGTTTTTTCAAGTTTGCATGTTTTGGCGCTGCAGTGTGCTGCCCTATTTATTTAACTATATACGAGTTGGCGACTCTGGGTTCAGCACCTGTTCACACTCAGTCTATGTTTGGATGTGCAGGTCAGGTTTTTGAAACAGTAATAGAACATTGACTGGAGGCCAGGATCAAAGCACTAGGTGGAGTTAAATAGAGCAGCACCTAACGACTTCACCACATCACCTGAGGAAGGAAACTCAGAAGCCGCAGTACCACTTTCCTCCACCAACGGAAGCTCACAGAGAGAACCAGCCAAAGTACCACTTGTGACCACAGGAGGTAGCTCTGCCACATAATTCACAACAGCATGTATGAGGAAACAGTACGGGTGAATTGGGGGCATGTTTGAGGAAACAGTATGGGGAAATTGGGGGCATGTATGAGGAAACAGTATGAGTGAATGGGGGGCATGTATGAGGAAACAATATGGGAGAATGAGGGCACAGTATGAGGAGCGATGTGAAAAATGTATGCGGACAGAGTAAAGGGAGTGAGGGTGAAGAGAATGACTCCAGAGACGACGTCATCTATAAGGTACCTCAATGTAAATGTTATGTGTGATGCTAACTAACTCTCATGTTTTTATTTATGTTAAGAGCTTTAAAGGGGATGTCCAGGTTTGTAATGAGTCTGCAGTTACTCTTTGTGACTGCAGACTTCAGAATTCTCACAGTGCGCCCTGCAGGCTGTCAGGATTCTCCCGTGCTGACGATTTAGATACATGCGGTCATGTGCTGACTAGACATGTGTGGCCTCACTCAATGAAAATGAACTGAGTGAGGCCGGGCATGTCTAGTCGGAATGTGGCCAGAGGTATTCAAATCGCATGCTTGTGCTGACATGACTGTCCACCAGCAAGGGAGAATCCTAAAAGTGTGCAGTGCATTCGCTAAGAGAATTCAGAAGCCTGCGATATCAGGATTCCGCTCTGCAGGTTCCAGTAGTCGTCACATGGACACTTCACTTATACGCGACTTTCATGCTTGTGGTCCTGTGACAATGAGCTTCTCTTCCTGCTTCTCTCAGTTTTTCACTGATCATTGAGAGCATTAGGGAGAGGAGCTCATCGGTACATGACTAACTGTGAAAATTGCATATGTCCTTGGTGGGGGGGCGCCAAAATGAATTCTTGCCCCGGGTGCCAGAAATCCTAGATACACCTCTGGGGACTCTAGCATATTATTCGAGCACCCGAAGTCACTTGGTTAGCACCTGAACATGCTTGCATTAGACCTTATCCCAGCATGTTCGCTCGTCACTATTCAGCACAACTAATAACTAGTTGTTTACCCAAATTCACCACCTAAAGCAAATTTTAATGAACACTGCAATGCCAGTATTATTCAACTTCTTTAATAGATTCTCTATAAAGAACACTCATTGCAATTAAGGTCTTAACCCTTTTACCCCCAAGGGTGGTTTGCACATTAATGACCGGGCCAATTTTTACAATTCTGACCACTGTCCCTTTATGAGGTTATAACTCTGGAACGTTTCAACGGATCCCATTGATTTTGACATTGTTTTCTCGTGACATATTGTACTTCATGTTAGTGGTAAAATTTCTTTGATATTACCTGTGTTTATTTGTGAAAAAAACATAAATTTTCCAACTTTGAATTTTTATGCTCTTAAATCACAGAGTTATGTCACACAAAATACTTAATAAGTAACATTTCTCACATGTCTACTTTACATCAGCACAATTTTGGAACCAACATTTTTTTTGTTAGGGAGTTGTAAGGGTTAAATTTGACCAGCAATTTCTCATTTTTACAACACCATTTTTTTTTACGGACCACACCACATTTGAAGTCACTTTGAGGGGTCTATATAGTAGAAAATACCCAAGGGTGACACCATTCTAAAAACTGTACCCCTCAAGGTGATCAAAACCATATTCAAGAAGTTTATTAACCCCTCAGGTGTATCACAGGAATTTTTGGAATGTTTAAAAAAAAATGAACATTTAACTTTTTTTCACAAAAATTTTTTTTTAGCTCCAATTTGTTTTATTTCGCCAAGAGTAACAGGAGAAATTGGACCCCAAAAGTTGTTGTACAATTTGTTCTGAGTATTCTGATACCTCATATGTGGGGATAAATCATTGTTTGGGCGCATGGCAGAGCTCAGAAGGAAAGAGGCACCATTTGACTTTTCAAAGCAAAATTGAATGGAATTGAGATAGGACGCCATGTCGCGTTTGGAGAGCTCCTGATGAGCCTAATCATTGAAACCCCCCACAAGTGACACCATTTTGGAAAGTAGACCCCCTAAGGAACTTATCTAGATGTGTGGTTTATAACGTAGAGCTGTAAAAATAAAAAATCATATTTTTTCACAAAAATGATCTTTTTGCCCCAATTTTTTATTTTCCCAAGGGTAACAGAAGAAATTGGACCCAAAAATTTGTTGTGCAATTTGTTATGAGTACTCTGATACCCATTATGTGGGGGTAAACCACTGTTTGGGCGCATGGCAGAGCTCGGAAGGGAAGGAGCACCGTTTTTTACTTTCCAATGCTAAATTGACAGGAATTGAGATGGGACACCATGTCGCGTTTGGAGAGGCCTGATGTGCCTAAACATTGAAACCCCTCACAAGTTACACCAGTTTGAAAAGTAAACCCCCTAAGGAACTTATCTAGATGTGTGGTGAGCACTTTGAACCCCCAAGTGTTTCACTACAGTTTATAACGCAGTGCCGTGAAAATAAAAAATAAAAATTCCACAAAAATTATTTTTTAGCCCCCAGTTTTGTATTTTCCCAAGGGTAACAGGAGAAATTGGACCCCACAAGTTGTTGTCCAATTTGTCCTGAGTAAAGCAAAGAGCGCCGCTTAAAATGCAGACTTAGATGGAATGATCTGCAGGCGTCACATTGCGTTTGCAGAGCCCCTGATGTACCTAAACAGTAGAAACCTCCGACAAGTGACCCCATATTGGAAACTAGCCCCCCAAAGTAACTTATCTAGATGTCTTGTGAGAACTTTGAACCCCAAATGTTTCACTGCAGTTTATAACGCAGAGCCGTGAAAATAAAAATTATTATTTTTTCAACGAAAATTATTTTTCAGCCCCCAGTTTTGTATTTTCCCAAGGGTAACAGGAGAAATTGGACCCCATAAGTTGTTGTCCAATTTGTCCTAAGTACGCTGATACCCCATATGTGGGGGAAAACCACCGCTTGCGTGCATGGCAGAGCTTGGAAGGGATGGAGCGCTGTTTGGAATGCAGACTTAGATGGAATGGTCTGCAGGCGTCACATTGCATTTGCAGAGCCCCTGATGTACCTAAACAGTAGAAACCCCCCACAAATGACCCCATATTGGAAACTAGACCACCAAGAACTTATCTAGATGTGTTTTGAGAACTTTGAACCCAAAGCGTTTCACTAGTTTATTACACAGAGCCGTGAAAATAAAAAAAATAATTTTTTTTGCCACAAAAATGATTTTTTAGCCCCCCAAATTTTTATTTTCCCAAGGGTAACCAGAGAAATTGAACCCTCAAAGTTGTTGTCCAATTTGTCCTGAGTACGCTGATACCCCATATGTTCCCAACCACATCCCAAACCCCAACACACCCCTAACCCTAATCCCAACCCTAACCACACCCCTAACTCCAACACACCCCTAACCCCAATCCCAACCATAGCCCTAACCACACACCTAATCCTGACACACCCTTAACCCTAATCCCAACCCTAACCCCAACCCTAATCCCAACCGTAAATGTAATCCAAGCCTTAACCCTAACTTTAGCCCCACCCCTAACTTTAGCCCCAACCCTAACCCTAACTGTAGCCCCAACCCTAACTTGAGCCCCAACCCTAACCCTAACTTTAGCCCCAACCCTAACCTTAACTGTAGCCCCAACCCTAACTTTAACCCAAACCCTAACTTTGGCCCCAACCCTAACCCTAACTGTAGCCCCAACACTAATATTAGCCCCAACCCTAACCCTAACTTTAGCTCCAACCCTAACCCTAACTGTAGCCCCAACCCTAACCCTAACTGTTGCCCCAACCCTAACCCTAACTGTAGCCCCAACCCCAACACACCCCTAACTCTAATCCCAACCCTAACCACACTCCTATCTCCAACACACCCCTAACCCTAACCACACCCCTAACCCTGACACACCCTTACCCCTAATCCCAACCCTAATCCCAACTGTAAATGTAATCCAAACCCTAACCCTAACTTTAGCCCCAACCCTAACCCTAACTTTAGCCCCAACCCTAACCCTGTTGTGAATTCTGTTGTTAAGCTCCCTCCTGTGGTCATGAATGGTACTTCGGCTGGTTCTGTCCATGGGCTTCCTCTGGTGGTTGTGAGTGGGGCTGCGGCTTCTGAGGTTCCTTCCACAGGTGACGAGGTTAATTCGTTAGCTGGCTGCTCTATTTAACTCCACCTTGATCATTGCTCCATGCCACCTGTCAATGTTCCAGTATTGGTCTGGTTCGCTCCAGGATCGTTGTTGTGACCTGTCTTCCCAGCAGAAGCTAAGTTCCTGCTTGTTTTTCTCTGTTTGCTATTTTTTCTGTCCAGCTTGCTATTTTGATTTTTGTCTTGCTTGCTGGAAGCTCTGGGACGCAGAGGGAGCGCCTCCGCACCGTGAGTCGGTGCGGAGGGTCTTTTTGCGCCCTCTGCATGGTCTTTTTGTAGTTTTTTGTGCTGACCGCAAAGTTACCTTTCCTATCCTCTGTCTGTTCAGTAAGACAGTGAGGCCCTTGCTAAATCTATTTTATCTCTGTGTTTGTAATTTTCATCTTAACTCACAGTCATTATATGTGGGGGGCTGCCTGTTCCTTTGGGGAATTTCTCTGAGGCAAGGTAGGCTTTATTTTTCTATCTTTAGGGCTAGCTAGTTCCTTAGGCTGTGACGAGTTGCATAGGGAGCGTTAGGAGCAATCCACGGCTATTTCTAGTGTGTGTGATAGGATTAGGGATTGCGGTCAGCAGAGTTCCCACGTCTCAGAGCTTGTCCTGTATTATTAGTAACTATCAGGTCATTCTGTGTGCTCTTAACCACCAGGTCCATTATTGTCCTCACCACCAGGTCATAACATAACCCTAACTTTAGCCCCAACCCTAACTGTAGCCCCAACCCTAACTTTAGCCCCAACCCTAACTTTGGCCCCAACCCTAACCCTAACTGTAGCCCCAACCCTAACCCTAACTTTAGCTCCAACCCTACCCCAAACTGTAGCCCTCACCCTAACCCTAAGTGTTGCCCCAACCCTAACTCTAACTGTAGCCCCAACCCTAACCCTAACTGTAGCCCCAACCCTAACCCTAACAGTAGCCCCAACCCTAACTGTAGCCCTAACCCAAACTTTAGCCCCAACCCTAACCCTAACTTTAGCCCCAACCCTAACCCTAACTTGATCCCCAACCCTAACCCTAACTGTAGCTCTAACCATAACCCTAACTATAGCCCTAACCCTAAAGGGAAAATGGAAATAAATACATTTTTTTAAATTTTATTATTTTTCCCTAACTAAGGGGGTGATGAAGGGGCGTTTGATTTACTTTTATAGCAGTTTTTTTAGCAGATTTTTATGATTGGCAGCTGTCACACATTAAAAGACACTTTTTATTGCAAAAAACAGTTTTTGCATCTCCGCATTTTGAGAGCTATAATTTTTCCAGATTTTGGTCACAGAGTCATGTGAGGTCTTGTTTTTTGCAGGACAAGTTGACGTTTTTACTGGTACCATTTTCGGGAACTTGACTTTTTTTATTGCTTTTTATTCCGATTTTTGTGAGGCAGAATGAACAAAAACCAGCAATTCGTGAATTTCTTTTGTGGGGGGGCGTTTATACCGTTCCACGTTTGATAAAATTGATAAAGTAGTTTTATTCTTCGGGTCAGTACGATTACAGCGATACCTCATTTATATTTTTTTTATGCTTTGGCGCTTTTATACGATAAAATCTACTTTATATAAATAATAATTATTTTTTGCATCGCTTTATTCTGAGGACTATAACTTTTTTACTTTTTCGCTGATGACGCCGCATGGTGGCTCATTTTTTGTGGGGCAACATGACGTTTTCAGCGGTACCATTTTTTTTATATCCCTCTTTTTGATCGCGTGTTATTCCACTTTTTGTTTGGCGGTATGATAATAAAGCCTTGTTTTTTGCCAGTTTTTTTTTTTTACGGTGATCACTGAAGGGGTTAACTAGTGGGACAGTTTTATAGGTTGGGTCATTACAGAAATGGCGATACTAAATATGTGTACTTTTATTTTATTTTTTATTTAGACAAAGAAATGTATTTATTGGAAGAATATTTTTTTTCTTTATTTAGGATTTTTTTTTTTACACGTGTAAATATTTTTTTTTTCCTTTGTAACATTGCCCCGGGGGGGACATCATACTATAGTGTCAGATCACTGATCTGACACTTTGCAGTGCACTGTGTCAGATCAGCGATCACACAGGCACTGAAGGAGGCTTGCCGGCGCCTGCTCTGAGCAGGCATTTGCAAGCCACCTCCCTGAAGGACCTGGAAGGCCCCCGTGGCCATTTTGGATCTGGGGCCTGCAGGGAAGAGGAGGTAGGAGACCCTCAGAGCAACGCGATCACATCACGTTACTGCAAGGGTCTCAGGGAAGCACACAGGGAGCCCCCTCCCTCCGTGATGCTTCCTTGTGCTGCTAGAACGCTGTGATCATGTTTGTTTGCAGTGTTCTGGGGGTTAATGTGCCTGATGTCAGCTGTGATAGTTAGCTGACACCCGGCCTCAATCAGCCGCGCACCCCCCGTGAGCGCGGCTGATTGGTGATGACGCTCTATCCTGTCGGTGGTCATATGGGCCCATGCCACCTTGACGGGATAGTACGTCAGATGTCAGAAAGGGGTTAAGTACATCTGGTACAGCTATTCAAGGGTTTTATTAATTATATCAGGTATGCTTGAGATAAAACAAATAAAATACCTGGACTGGCTAGGAGTTTGTTGACTATAATGTTTAAACATTTTAGAAATGTGGCGTAATCCCTTAAAGGGAACCTGTCAGCAGGATTGTGCACAGTTACCTACAGACAGTGTCAGGTCGGCACCATTATACTGAATAAATTGATACCTTAATTGATGAAATTTTATAATTTATGGTGATCAATTAGTAATAGGAAGCAGATCCCCAAGTAGTACTTATGTATAAAAAAAACACTTTTATTAATAATGTTTTAATTTAAAAAAAACAGCAACACAAAATTACATTAAAACAAGGGTGCTTGGTCCTTTCATGAGGGACTACAATGCCATAGGGTATTCTTAACTATTAGCTGCATACATAATGGTAAACAGATCCCTGTATGCTAGAGCAAAAATCACTTTTTCACATGGGATATATAACTGTACCTCTAATAAACCTTCTTGGAATTCCTAAAAGGAGGGATATGACTGTATTAATCCCTCTGTGTCCATGTGTGCTCTATAGTGCAGTGACAAGGGCTCAAATCATAATAGTAAAAATATAAATATATAAATAGTAAATAGTTGTATCAATACCTGATGTGCAGCCACGTGGAATCCTCTCGACGTCCCTCTGCCCCGACGCACGTTTCGCGCTGCTTCTTTGGGAGGCGTGTCTGGGCAAGGGGCATGCCAGTTTAAATAGCAAGTCTGTGAAGTTGGTTTGCTGTTGCGGGATTGCTTAGGAAAGTACATATCAGTTGTGCCCAGTTGATATGTTTCTGCGCTTGCGCCCAAATCTTAGTGTTTCCATACCTCCGTACGGATACCGGAAGCTAGTGATGTAACCTAAAAATGCCCATATATTAATCTGAGCTTCACTGATGTTGGTGCCATCCTAAACTAGAACCTATGGGGTTGTATATAATTCAGTTCGTAGCGGCGCATGCGCCCGCCTGATGGTACCCGTAATAAGGGGTCACGTGGATGGGATCACCAGATCATCTAATAGATGATGTGGCAGTGCCGCCCCACAACAGACCGCTAGCCGTCAGCCCCACAGGTCCGCGGCCTGCGCATGCACTCCACTGCCAAAAGTAAAGTGTTGAGGGAGGCTATGTAAAAAAAAACTGTTCCTGAGAAGATGCTGGTAAGATGTTCTGCCCTAGAGTCCTATATGAGATTCTTGTATTTAACATATGACTAACATATATAACTCTTAAGATAACATTAAGACCTGATATACAGAAAATTTAAACGTGACAAGTGACAAAAATTATATGTTGTACTGTATTAGATATTATTAATAAATAAAATGAATTCAAAATAATATGGCACTGTTATATTCATATACTGTGATAAAAATAAATAATAAGTGATAAATGAATGTGAATGGTGCACATAATTTAAAGTGAAATTCTGTGTGAATATGCTTTTACAAGATAACGGCATTTATTATTACAGGCTGAAGAAGCTCGAAGCCAAACAGTGTACTTAAATATCAATGAAGTGATCACCATAAGTTGACAACAATATTAGTGCCCATTGTGAGAGCTCAAAAACCTTAAGTGATTGCAAAAGACCTACAGAAACATTTTTGGGGGGCAGTAACTTGCACATTCAAAGTTTATTTGCCCATAATCCAAAACATCCCAGTCTACTGACCCCAAAATGCCTAAAATCATACAAATAAGACACAGTTAATTTGTGATTCTGTTTGGTGGAGTGACTAAACAAAACACCTTTCAGAACAGTAGATCAGCTGTATATTTGGAGGAGGAAGAATGATGCTTATGCTGAATATAACGCCCTACTTATTGTAAAGCATGGCTTGTGATGCTCTGGAGCTGCTTTACCTCCCTCTGGTATTGGAAACTTAAAATGGGTGGAGGGCAAGATGGGTTCAAAATAGTATCAGGAAATTCTGGGAGAAAACATTACTCCTTCTGAGATGGAGCTGAAGCTTTGGCATCAGTGGACTTTGTGGTATGATTGAGAATATTGTAATGTTTTTCAAGTCCACCAAGGGTTGGATTCAGAAGAAATTCTGAAAGATTCTGGAATAGCCCGACTTGAACTCCAAAGAAAATGTTTGGTGGAATTTGAAAGGGAGTTGTAGCACGCAAACCCAAGATTATTGGTGAACTGACAGTCATTATCCATTAGGAATGAGGTAAGATTTCTCAAGAAAACTGCCAGAAGCTGAAGCCTGGTTATTGATTATGTTTGAAGCTGGTGATAATAGCCAAAAGATGCTCTATAGAGATGAGTGAATTGATTCATGACAAATCAAATTTGCCTCAAATTTCACAGAAAATTTAGATTCACCAGAACCTGAGTTTTTTTTGTCATTTGATTCTCATAACTGGCCCTCATCTTCTCACAGTTCCAAACACAGACCTCACAGTTGTGGTCCAGATGTCTCTTCACAGCACTTTGGTTTTCACAGCCTATCTTTGATACTGACTAGGCTGCATGTCATTGCAGGCCGAAACAGATCATGACATCACTTGAGGCCTTGTCAATCACTAAGCCTTACAATGTCATATTATGCCTCGCCCCATGACATCATGACACTGTGAGGCCTAGTCAGCCAGTCAGAGATGCAGAAGAGTAGAATTTGTTTCCTTCAGCAAAATAGCGCAAGTGCTTACGCAGTAGCATCTATTGGAACACAATAGATGCTACTGCACAGTCACTGGCGGCAATTTAATGAAAATAATTTATTTATTTTTTTACCCCACAATAGTATAGGCATGTAGGCGTGTATAGGCATAAAGCATAAATGCATATAGGCCTGAATCATACTACAGTAAAGGTGCCGCTGCCCATGCCATTTTGATAAAGGTACATTTTTTTTCTAACCCCACAATAGTATATGCAGTATGTAAAATAGGGGCAGGTCACTGAAGGATCCGTGACCTGTCATAATCCAATACAGATGAATATGTAAGCAGAGCACCACAGAAGCTCAAGAATCTCATTAGTTGAAAACAGATACAGATTAAACAACAACCACAAGATGGATTTCCTCAATCGAGGTATCATTTCAATCAGTAGAACAGCACAAACCTGACAGTGTCTGTAGTTTACTAAGCAAAATCCAGGTGACAGGCTCGCTTTAAATGTATTTTATTGGGATTTTATGTGATATACCAACACAAAGCAGCAAGTGTTTGTGTAGTGGAAAAGTAAATCATACATGGCTTTCTAAATATTTACAAATATATAAATCTGAAAATTGTGATGTGCATTTGTATTCAGCCCTCTGTGGTCTTATACCTCTGAATAAAATCCTGAGTGACCAATTTCCAGTCTAAAGAGGCCACCTAACAAGTAAAGTGAGTCCAACTATTTGTAATTTATTCTTACTGTAACTACAGCTGCTCTGTGAGGGCTTCAGAGTTTTGTTTGAGAACATCATGGGTCAAACGGTATCATGAAAACCAAGGAACATACCAGTGAGGTCAGGAATAAAATTGTGGAGAAGAGTAAAGTAAAGTTACCTTATAAAAAAAATTGACCATACTTTGAACAGCTCATGAACCACTGTTCAATACATCATTCAAAATTGGAAGGGTGCAAATTGTCTCTTCAGAGAGAAAGAGGACTAGAACTCTAGCACCACCTATTGGAAGTAGCAATCCTAACAGTCACTGTCGACCCTTTAACGAGCCTTGTCACATGACTTAGGATAATAGCCAAACCAGAATCTCAATTTGCAGACACTGTGTTTCGGGGGACTGCCCCTCATCAGTGCGAAGTGGAGATCTGGTTTGGCTGATTGAGAGGCGTCTGACCGGGATCCAAGAAGTATCGTTTCTCCTTGCGGAGAGTGACATGATAAGCATGTCGAGGTGAGGAGACTTAAAGCCACAATGCTCCTCTGGGAAATATGCAAATTGTCTCTTCAGAGAGGAAGAGGACTAGAACTCTAGTGCCACCTATTGGATGTAGCAATCCTAACAGTCAATGTCGACCCTTTAACGAGCCTTGTCACATGACAAAATTGGAAGGGGTATGATACAACTGCAAACCTATCAAGACCTGGCTGTCTTCCAAAACTGACATCCCAAGCAAGGAGAACATTAATTAGAGAAGCAGCCAAGAGGCCCGTGGTCATTCTGGAGGAGCCTCAAAGATCCATAGCGCAGGTGAGAAAATCTGTCTACAGTACAATCATTAGACATGTAAGCCAGAAATCAGGTCTTCATGGAAGCATGGCAAAAAGAAAGCCAGCTATGAAAGCAAGCCATAAGAAGTCTTGTTTGCAGTGTGAAAAAAGCCATGTAGGGGACATAGCATGTGGAAGAAGGTGATCTGGTCAAATGATAGCAAAGTAGAACATTTTGGGGTTAAATGCAAAATGGTAAGTGTAGCGGAAAACTATCCCTGCAGTCACTGTGAATACACAATCCCTACCATCAAACAAGGTGGTGGCAGCATCATAGTGTTGGGATGCTTCTCTTCAACAAATATGCAAATTGCCTCTTCTGAGAAAAGAAGGACTTAACTCCATAGCGCCACCTGTTGAAATTAGCGATCCTACAAGTCACAATCAACTCTTTAACGAGTCGTGCAATATGACTTAGGATAAAAGCCAAATCAGTATCTCAATTCGCAGACACGGTGTTTCGGGCTGTTGGCCCTCGTCAGTGCGAAGCATGAGAACTGATTTGGCTAGGTGAGAGGCTCTGGACTGGGGTCTAAGGGGTAACGTTTCTCCTTATGGAGAGTGACATACCAGCTGGCTTGTCAAGGTAAGGAGACTTATTCGCCTTGCAATGCTCCTCTGGGAAATTAAATATGCAATTTGCCTCTTCTGAGAAAAAGAGGACTTAACTCTATAGCACCACCTGGTGGAAGTAGTGATCCTACAATCAACTCTTTAACGAGTCTGCGAATTGAGATACTGATTTGGCTTTTATCCTAAGTCATATTGCACGACTCGTTAAAGAGTTGAATGTGACTTGTAGGATCACTACTTCCACCAGGTGGCGCTATAGAGTTAAGTCCTCTTTTTCTCAGAAGAGGAAATTTGCATATTTAATTTCCCAGAGGAGCATTGCAAGGCGAATAAGTCTCCTTACCTTGACAAGCCAGCTGGTATGTCACTCTCCATAAGGAGAAACGTTACCCCTTAAACCCTTCTCTTCAGCAGAGACAGGCAAGCTGGTCAGAGTTGATGGGAAGATATATTGAGTGAAATATAGGGAAATCCAGGAGAAAAACACATTAGAGGAAAAAGATTTGAAAGTGGAACGTAGGTTAACCTTCCAGCAGAACAACGAGCATATCCATACTGCCAAAGCTGCAATTAAATGGTTTAGATTAAAGCACATTCATGTGTTTAAATGATCCAGTCAAAGTGCAGACCTGAATCCCATTGAGAATCTGAGGAATGACTTGAGAATTGCTGTTCACAGACGCTGTGCATCCAATCGCACAGTTCTAAAGACATTTTACAAAGAAGAATGGGCAAAAATTCCAGCCTTTATTTGGGCAAAGCTGACACATACATGCTTCCAAAGACTTGTTGCAGTAATTGCAATGAAGGGGGTCCTACAAAGCAGTGACTCAGGGGGACTGAACACAACTGCATGTCACAATTTTCAGATTTATATCTTTTAAAAAATTTAGAAAACCATGTATCATTTCCTTTACACTTCACAAATACTTGCTACTTAGTGTTGGCATATCACAGAAAGTCTCAATAAAATATATTTAAGTTTGTGTATGTAACCTGGTAAAATGTAGAAAGGTACATAAGGTATGAATACTTTTTCAAGAAACTATATATCTATAAGAGGTCAAGAGGATGTAATAAAAGCTTGTATTTATATTTCACCTTTTTTCAGTTTGTATTAGAAATTGCTCTGCTTTTTCCACATCTTTTTCTTTGAAATTTTGACACATATAAAGTGACTCGATGAATCCAATAAATTCTGGAATAGACATCGGAACCTTCTGCAACATTTCGGTGATACTGTAACAGAAGAGATGTTTATAAAACATTTTATCTGGCAAAGTACACAATTAAATATTTTTACATATACTGTATTAACAATGGTAAGAACAAGAAAACAATATTTTTGTATCGGCGGACAAAGAACTAGGTGCAGTTGTAAGCCGTGGTCCGAGGTGGGCTCCCCAGGATACAGCAAATCCTTGGACAAGGAAAGCAGTAAACACTAACATTTTAAAATTAACTTTTAATGTTAAACTCAGACTTGTTACGCTTCCACCAACCAACAAAATGTTACAGGACAATTCAGAAATGATCGGGGCCACTGTGCTGCATCACTCAGTAGGCACAGAAATGTTGACTACGTTACTATAATTTACCTAATTATGCACCTGCCTAGTGCAACTACTGAGCATTTACCTGGAAAACTCTAATAGTCAAATGAATCCCAGGGATGGCCTATTGGTGATGCAGCATGGCAGCTTACAAACTTAACAAAACAACTCTAAACTCATTAGGTAGAACACAGCTATTGAATTACAGTGGGGAAAAAAGTATTTAGTCAATTGTGCAAGTTCTCCCACTTAAAAAGATGAGAGAAGCCTATAATTGACATTATAGGTAGACCACATCTATGAGAGTCAAAATGAGAAAACGATATAAATACCCTTTCATCCAATTGAGAAAGAGGGAAAAAATGTTTAGTAGAAATAAAGTTTAAAATATAACAGTAAGATCGAATGTCATAAAAAAATAACAGAATTTGTATAATAATACTCTGGACTAGAGTTGAGCGACTTTTACTTTTTTAGGATCGAGTCGGGTTTCGCGAAATCCGACTTTGTCAAAAGTTGGGTCGGGTGAAATCGGCCAATTATTGCGAAAAGTCGGGAGCCGACTGAAACACGAAACCCAAGGCAAGTCAATGGGGAATCAAAGTCGGCAGTGAGTGGAGGACAGGAAAACACCTACAGTGCCTATTTTAATGCCAAAAACATCAATTCGTATTACTGAAGCTTGTCAATCTTAATTTACTTTATAATATTAGTTAGGCATTGAAAACTGGGGGTCATTTGGCTAACGTTGTAGGGGGGTCGGGCTGGCTCAAGATTTTCGTGGGCCCAGGAAACGCGGAATACTTCACGGCGGTGGAGCAGGGAGAGGTAAGTTTTTAAACTTTGCAAGTGCTGTGATCCTGAGCAAGCAGGGGGGCCTACTCGTTGGCAGTGGCACTGGCACGGGTCCCCTCATAGTACAGCGGTGTGTTTGACGGCTGGTGGCGCCTCCCACTGCCAGAGACACTTTTGCGTACTATGGGGGACCCTGTGCCAGTGACGTCGCCAACGAGTATGCCCCCCTCCTGATGAAGGAACCTGCACTTTCATCTGCACCTTCCTCTTTGTCCCCGTGTAAGGTGGTATAGTATGCGTGAAGGGGAACCTGACTTTCAGCAGGGTCAGATTCTGGCTGTGTAGAGTGCAAGGGGAATGTAGTTGTCTGGGTCAATGTACCAGCAGACTCATCTAGCAGTGGCTGGGCAATGGGCAGGATGAGGAGGAAACACAGATATAGGCCCAAATAATAAAGTAGGCTAAATGCAGTTCAAAATTGGTAACAGGACTAAACAGGCGGCATTGCTTTGTTCAGTGGATGAAAACTGTAATGAGGGGCAGACACAGTTAGTAGGCCCAGATACTAAAGTAGGCTAAATGCAGTTAAAAATTGGTAACAGGACTAAACAGGCGGCATTGCTTTGTTCAGTGGAGGAAAACTGTAATGAGTGGCAGACACAGTTAGTAGGCCCAAATACGAAAGTAGGATAAATGCAGTTCAAAATTGGTAACAGAACTAAACAGGCAACATAGCTTTGTTCAGTGGAGGACAACTGTAATGAGTGGTGCAGACACAGTTTGTAGGCCCACAATACAAAAGTAGGCTAAAAGCAGTTCAAAATTGGTCACATGACTAAACAGGCGGTATTGCTTTGTTCAGTGGAGGACAACTGTAATGAGGGGCAGACACAGTTAGTAGGTCCAAAAAAGTAAGTAGGCTAAATGCAGTTCAAAATTGCTAACAGGACTAAACTGGCGGCATTGCTTTCTTCAGCGGAGGACAACTGTAATGAGAGGCTGACACAGTTAGTAGGTCCAAAAAAGTAAGTGGGCTAAATGCAGTTCAAAATTTCTAACAGGACTAAACTGGCGGCATTGCTTTGTTCAGCGGAGGACAACTGTAATGAGTGGCTGACACAGTTAGTAGGCCCAAATAATAAAGTGGGCTAAATGTCTTCCAAAAAAAGTTCATAAATTAACAGATGGCATAGCTAGGTACAGGGGTGGGCTCCTCTGCTGAGTAGTAGACAGCGGTAGTAGGCGCAAAGTATTAACTTGTCTAAATGGAGGCCAGGGCCCCTGTATATTTTAACTATCATCTATCATTTCAACAAATTTGTATTGGCAGTGCCATTGAAGGATTTAACAGCACAGACTACACAGTGGTGGAGCAGGGAGCGGTACGTATTGCAAGTGGTAGAGCACTGTTTGAGCTGGGGGGAACACTCTCTTGTGGGCGGCGGTATTGGCACAGGGCCCCTCATATTACGACGGTGTGTCTGACGTTGGTTGTGAACTACCACCATCAGGAACACTTCATGTTGAGGGAGCCAGTGCCGTCGCCCAAGAGTGGGCACACCTACCTGTCCAGGTAAATGGCACTCGAATGGGTGCTTGCACCAAATGGTGACCACGGCCTTGTGGGGGGAGTCAGCTAATTTAGGGAGGTATAAAAATGGCCTATAGTGGACATTCAGCAGCTGCAAATGGAGGAATTGGAGCAGTCAGTAAGAGGAGGCCAAAAGCAAGACATTTTTCAGGCAAGCTACATGTCAGCAGGGGAAGGTGGGGCAAAATAATTTGAAATCCATGATTAGTTCATTTTAATGAAGGTTAGATCATCAACATTTCGTGTAGCCAGACGTGTCCTTTTTTCGGTCAGTATTGAACCAGCAGCAGTGAAGACTCTTTCTGATAGCACACTAGCAGCAGGGCAAGCGAGCTCCTGTAATGTATATTCTGCCAATTCAGGCCAGGTGTCTATTTTAGATGCCCAGTAATCAAATGGGAATGACCTGTGAGGGAGAACATCGAAAAGGGAGGAAAAATAGTTCGTAACCATACTGGACAAATGCTGTCTCCTGTCACTTTGAATCGATGCAGCAGTACCTGTCGTGTCTACGGTCATTGCGAAATCACTCCACAACCTGGTCATAAAACCTCTCTGTCCAACGTCACTTGGAATATGTGCACCTCTAACACCTCTGCCATGTTGCCCCCTACAGCACATGTGAGAACCATCACCGCCACTGTGTGCTGGGAATGCCTGAACCAAATGGTCTATAAGAGTTGTTTGTTTGTTAGCCAATATTTGCTCAAGGTTCTCATGTGGCATGATATTTTGTAATTTTCCTTTATATCGTGGATCCAGGAGGCAGGCCAACCAGTAATCGTCATAGGTCATCATTTTGATAATGCGGGGGTCCCTTTTTAGGATACGCAAGGCTTACTCAGCCATGTGGGCCAATGTTCCAGGTGTCAATTCACTGCTTGTGCTGGCTTGAGGAGCACTTTCTTGCAAATCAACATCACTTGTGTCCCGCAAAAACCCTGTACCTGACCTTGCAACGCCACCAGTTTCCATTGCCCCCTTAGAAGCATCCTCCTCCCATAAATATTCAATCCCCATCATCCTCCTTCTCCTCCTCTTCGTCCACCACCTCGTCCAGGGGAGTTCCCCGAGCAGACAATGGCTGACTGTCATCAAGGCTTCCCTCCTCCAAAACGTGGCTGGAAGATATACGCCAAACTAACTGGAACTGACGTAGATCCACTTTGTGACAATTCGCATCTCCCTTTTTTGGCAGGAAGACTGCACCAAAACTCAGGCCCAGTGTATAACACTACACAATGTAAGTGGCAGAACGTGGCTGGAAGACATATGCCAAACTAACAGAACTGACGTAGATCCACTTTGTGACAATTTGAATCTCCCTTTTTTTGGGGGGGAGACTGCACCAAAACTGAGGCCCAGTGTATAACACTACACAATGTAAGTGGCAGGACGTGGCTGGCTGATATACGCCAAACTAACAGAACTGACATAGATCTACTTTGTGACAATTTGAATCTCCCTTTTTTTTTGGGGGGGGGACACTGCACCAAAACTCAGGCCCAGTGTATAACACCACAATGTAAGTGGCAGAACGTGGTTGGCTGATATACGCCAAACTAACAGAACTGACGTAGATCCACTTTGTGACAATTTGAATCTCCCTTTTTTGGGGGGGAGACTGCACCAAAACTTTATGAAACCCGACTTTGCCGAAAGTCGGCGATTTTTGAATTTTTCCAATTCGTTTCGCTCAACCCTACTCTGGACCAATGAAGAGTTCATATAGTCCAAGAATATCTGAATGAAGCAATTGGTGCACAAAATTCTTAAGTTTTGCAAAGTCACATATCAAACTGAAGAAAGTGCATAGTGCTGAAGTTACTTTTCTTTCACCTGCTAGAGGCGATGTTGCAGTCTGAATCAAAGGGTTTCCACTCAAGTCCTCCTCCATAGAAATTGTAGCAGCAGCTCAGGAATAAATGTTCTTTGGGATTGCTGTCCCGGCCGGTGACACACGCTCCCTGGGCCTTCTCTCCCAGGGTGCGCGAGTGTGGTAAACTCACGGTCAAAACCTGCAGTGCAGCAATCAGCTGGCAGGACCTTGTGTGAAGTCACACAAGGTCCTCCTGCCTTGCTTTATTTCTATTAAACATTTTTTCCCTCTTTCTCAATTGAATGAAAGGGTATTTATGGTGCAGACTTTGGTATAATTGACTTTGGTTTATGACAACGTTGTGGTATTATAGAAAAAAATGAGGTGCTCACTGTTTAGTTGGTGCTCAGGAGAAAAAAGTAGAACATCCAAGAAGATAACTCCGGCACACAATAGAAATCAAATGCAATTTCATGAAAGTTTATTGAAAAATTTCCAAACGTTGAAAATGACGTATTCAAATGACCCGCACCACGGACCTCCCTTAGCCGGATCACCACCACTGATACATGTACAGATTTACTTGAAAAAGGCTCATAAGCCGAAACGTCGAAAATTACCTGTGGAATGATGGATATTATTATTCTTTTTTTCTAATATGTGTGCGGTGAATTTATGTCATTTGAATACGTCATTTTCAACGTTTGGAAATTTTTCAATAAACTTTCATGAAATTGCATTTGATTTCTATTGTGTGCTGGAGTTATCTTCTTGAACGTTGTGGTATTGTCCTGTTTGCAGCTAATATCCTTTTCTCATTGATTACACTAGCGCTTACCTATAGATTTATTCTCGATATGTAAAAACTTACTGTTTCTTGTCTTTTAGTGGAATCGCCTCATAGATGTTTTGGTACTGACAAATCATTTCATCATTTGAATTATCACCATGGTCAAACAAAGTAACCCATGCCTGCAAAAAAAAGTTTTCATAAAAATGTGGTTATTAGCTATATTTGTTGACATAGTTTGGGTTCCGCATCCTCACTAAGCAATAGGTTTCTGAGATCACCACTTTTTTCACTGGTCCTTCTCTTTTGTGATTCCTGCTAAAGATTTGGCTTTTTCCTGACTACATTTTTCTGGTCACTGCTTGCATGATGACAGATTATTATCTGTAAAGTCTTATAAATAGTCCCATGGAAGTGATTTTTTTTTCATTCATATTAACCTTCTGGACTATCTCTATTCTTCCATACACAGCACTTACTTGACATACACATTTTTTCCACCTCCCCTGTATGCACTAATAAGGGGTTGTCTAGTAGTTAATACCCCTTTTAAAAACATTTTGTTTTTACATACAAACTTTTTTTTGTACACAAACTGCCATTATGTGGCCGGTGTCACACTTGCAACTGAAATGAGAGAAATTAGCGCAAGTCTCTTGCCTCACTGCCCAGCACTGCCACTAGCGGTTCGGACCGGAGCGTTCAGCTGCATAGAAATACATGCAGCCGCACACTCTGATCTCTTGTGCTGGCGGCAGTGCCGGGTATTGAGGCAAGAGACTCGTGCTAGTTTCTCACATTTCAGATGCAAGTTTGACACCGGCCTTTGAATGATTCTTCAGCCGTGGCTCATACACTACATTTGAACACTGATCTCCAACTATGTCAACTCAGTGGTCCCACCATTTATGCAGGTCTTGTGTCAGGCCAACAATCTTTTAGATGGCCAGGGCTCTGACTCAGCAGTGAACCCTATTTTAACAAATCCTTAAAATTGCGGTACACAACAAACTTATTTGGGCTGAATTGTGAGCCTGTGACTTGCTACTTGAGTGTATTTGTTAAAGAATAATTCACAAATGACGTGCTAAATCTTAGTAACAAAAAGTTTAGTACGTAGTATACCGTAATTACAAAAATTGCACTTGAAAGTGGAAGTGAGTATGTTCTGTGTAGACAAAACTGTGGACCTTGTTCAGGTGAGCCTAGGAAACCTCAGTATAAGATCCCTTTCACACGTCTGCTTAAAAAAAAGTACACGTGAGAAGTTTTGTTTTTACTATCTGTGTCGTTTTCTGTTGGCTGTCCATGTGTACGTGTGTACAATCCCTGTGTAAGTTGTGTACCCTCCGTGTGACACCCAAATGACATCCATGTGCACGTGCTATCATCTGTGTGACATCAAAGTGCCGTTCGTGTTACACGCACCAGAATAGGATACAGAATAGAAATTACAGATTCTAGGTATTAAAGATATGCAAAAATATAGACAAGCAGCATTCAAAACCAGCATAATTGAACTATACTATTCAAAAGGATAAGAGTATAAATACTACAAACATTATATCCAAATTACATCAGTAAGTTACCTCTTTCACAACCACATTTAGGTCATGAGACAAATGTTTGTATTCAAGCTCAAACAATGGTACAAAACCGTGGAAAGCCAAGCATCCTCTCGTCTTCAGCACTCGAACTGATTCATTGATAAACTTGTCTAATGTGAACCAATGGGCAGCAAGTCCAGAATGTACCAGGTCCACAGAAGCATCTTTCAGTGGTAACTTCTCAGCCGGAGCCATCCTACACAAGACAAATGATTACCAGTGTCACTTATACCATCTAATCCTCTCATTACACCAACAAAATTAGGAAATCCAGTTTAGTACCCACATGTACGACACATTATTTGCCATAGTAATTTTTTTTGCCACACTAATTTGAGATTCACTGACATCTAGTCCAAGGACCTTCTTGAAGTGAGGAGCTAGAGGTAAAGTGTAACATCCAGTCCCACAGCCAACATCCAGCGCCATTTCAAGGGGCCGCCCATTTGTCTAAAACAAAATGAGAATATACCCTTAAATAAGTAAATAAGTAAATGGTAAGAGTATATGTAAATATCACAGGATACTTGGTTGCCACTATTTTGACAAAAAAGGTGTAAAAGGCATCCCACCGTGACAAAGGTGTACCAAATTGGGACGGTCCTATCCTGTCTCTTGTATTAAAACCTAACCTTGTGTTAGCTGACTGACCTCAATGTGAAGGGCAGAGCAAGGACAGGGACCCGACTGTTCAGACACCTATCCATGGGAAGCTATATAGAAGAAATGCCTAGCTCAGAAGGGGGACCATGCCCCTTTTTGTATAAAGTGAAAGAAACAATAGCAAAACCAAAGAATTGAGCTTGAACATAAGTTGGTATACAAGCAGCTTGTAAGAGCAGGTTCAAGCTGTGGTCATTTCATGCTATGGACTGTGGGGAGGCTTGAGCGTATTTGTCAGAAAGCCTAAAGGGATCGAATGAGAATCCTGAAGTGTGATGCGCACTGTTGTGAATTCTGCTCTTGGGTTCCCTCCAGTGGTTGTAGGTGGGAATGCAGTTGTTTCTGAGTCACAGTCCTGGCCAGGTGTATCTGCTGATTACAATTCTGACTTGAATATTTAGGTCTGCAGGATTCATTAGCCCTTGCCAGTTGTCAATATTCCTTGTGAAGTGTTGGATCACTTTCTGGCTTCTCCTGCTAGCTGCCAAATTCAGCAAAGATAAGTGTTTGGTTTTTTGTGTCTGTGGCACACTGCTGTGTGCTTGTTTTTGTTTGTATTCCTGCTCTGATTGTAGGATTCGCTAGAGTTGCAGATATACGCTCCTACATCTTTAGTTAGATGTAGGAAGTTTTTGTATATTCTGCTGTGGATATTTTTGAAGGGTTTTAAAACTGACAGCACAGAACTCTGTCCTATCCTGTCCTATTTAGTTAGAGTGGCCTCCTGTGCTAAATCCGGTTTTTCTGCCTGTGTATGTTTTTTCCTCTCCGACTCACTGCCAATATTTGTGGGGGGCTGTCTATCCTTTGGGGATCTGCTCTGAGGCAAGAAAGTATTCCTATTTCCATCTTTAGGGGTATTTAGTCCTCCGGCTGTGATGAGGTGTCTAGGATTGTTAGGTACACTCCACGGCTACTTCTAGTTGTGGTGTTAAGTTCAAGATTGCAGTCAGTATAGTGACCACCTTCTCCAGTGAAAGTTCTCATGCTGCTCCAAGGTCACCGGATCAGAACAGTACAACTGGCCAACAATGAGTTAAATGCATCTCAGAAGAAGGGAAGAAAGGTCTTCAGCCATTTTTTTTTCTCCAGTCTGTTTTGTGTTCTCTTCCCTCTTATTATCTGGGTGGCTGAGGAGCCTGGTGCAAGCATGAATGTTCAGGAATTAGCTTCTCGTGTAGACCAGCTTGCTGCTAGGGTGCAGGGTATTTCTGATTATATTATTCAGACTCCTGCTTTAGAACCGAAGATTCCTACTCCTGATTTGTTTTCTGGTGACAGGTCCAAATTTTTGAGTTTTAAAAACAACTGTAAACTGTTTTTTGCTCTGAGACCTCGATCCTCTGGTGATTCCATTCAGCAGGTAAAAATCGTAATCTCCCTGCTGCGTGGCGACCCGCAGGATTGGGCGTTTTTCCTGGAATCTGGGAATCCGACTTTGCTTAATATTAACTCCTTTTTTCAGGCTTTGGGATTATTATATGATGAACCTAATTCTGTGGATCAAGCTGAGAAGACCTTGTTGGCCCTGTCTCAGGGTCAAGAGGCGGCAGAATTGTATTGTCAGAAATTCAGAAAATGGTCTGTGTTGACTAAATGGAATAATGATGCTTTGGCGGCAATTTTCAGAAGGGGGCTTTCTGAATCCGTTAAAGATGTTATGGTGGGGTTTCCTGTTGTGAATTCTGTGGCAGAGCTCCCTCTTGTGGTCACAAGTGGTACTTCGGCTGATTCTCTCTGTGAGCTTCTGTTGGTGGAGGAAAGTGGTACTGCGGCTTCTGAGTTTCCTTCCTCAGGTGATGTGGTGAAGTCGTTAGGTGCTGCTCTATTTAACTCCACCTAGTGCTTTGATCCTGGCCTCCAGTCAATGTTCTAGTATTGGACCTGTTTCCTCCTGGATCGTTCCTGTGGCCTGCTGCTCTGCATAGCTAAGTTCTGCTTTGCTATTTTGTTTGCTGTTTTTTCTGTCCAGCTGGTATATTTGTTTTTTCCTGCTTGCTGGAAGCTCTGGGACGCAGAGGGTGTACCTCCATGCCGTTAGTTCGGTACGGAGGGTCTTTTTGCCCCCTTTGTGTGGTTTTTGTGGGGTTTTGTGTTGACCGCAAAGTTATCTTTCCTATCCTCCCTCTGTTCAGAAAGTTGGGCCTCACTTTGCTAAATCTATTTCATCTCTACGTTTGTCTTTTCATCTTAACTCACAGTCATTATATGTGGGGGCTGCCTTTTCCTTTGGGGTATTTCTCTGAGGCAAGGTAGGCTTATTTTCTATCTTCAGGCTAGCTAGTTTCTCAGGCTGTGCCGAGTTGCATAGGGAGCGTTAGGCGCAATCCACGGCTGCCTCTAGTGTTGTTGGAGAGGATTAGGGATTGCGGTCAGCAGAGTTCCCACGTCTCAGAGCTCGTTCAATGTTTTTGGGTTATTGTCAGGTCACTGTATGTGCTCTGACCTCTATGTCCATTGTGGTACTGAATTACCTTATTCACAACAGTTTCCCACGCCTTCCAGTCTGAGTGATTCTATGTCTCTGGCCATTCAGATTGACCGGCGCTTGCGGGAGCGCAGAACTGTGCGCGCTGTGACGTTATCCTCAGAGCATATTCCTGAGCCTATGCAGTGTGATAGAATTCTGTCTAGAATGGAACGACAAGGTTTCAGATGTCAAAATAGGTTGTGTTATTATTGTGGCGACGCTTCTCATGTCATTTCTGTCTGCCCTAAGTGGACAAAGAGGATCGCCAGTTCAATTACCATCAGTACTGTATAACCTAAATTTTTGTTATCTGTGTCCTTGATCTGCTCATTGTCATCATTTTCTGTCATGGCGTTTGTGGATTCAGGCGCCGCCTTGAATTTAATGGACTTTGAGTTTGCCCAGCATTGTGGTTTTCCCTTGCAGCCTTTGCAGAACCTTATTCCTTTAAGACGCATTGATGCTACACCCTTGGCTA
Source organism: Ranitomeya imitator (assembly GCF_032444005.1). NCBI lineage: Eukaryota > Metazoa > Chordata > Amphibia > Anura > Dendrobatidae > Ranitomeya > Ranitomeya imitator. Next base: position 64,129,306 of record NC_091288.1, read on the forward strand.
AAAATAAGCCCCAGTTTTGGACACAGGTGACCATGCGCATGGCGCCAGCCCATCAGGAAGATTGTCGATTTCTGGTGTTGCATAACTTGCATGATGCTATCGTGCTGGGTTTTCCTTGGTTGCAGGTACATAATCCTGTGTTGGATTGGAAGTCCATGTCTGTGACTAGTTGGGGTTGTCAGGGGGTTCATAATGATGTTCCTTTGATGTCAATCTCCTCTTCTTCCTTTTTCTGAAATTCCAGAGTTTTTGTCTGATTTTCAGGATGTATTCGATGAGCCCAAGTCCAGTTTCCTTCCACCGCACAGGGACTGCGATTGTGCTATTGACTTGATTCCAGGCTGTAAGTTTCCTAAGGGTCGACTTTTCAACCTGTCTGTGCCTGAACATACCGCCATGCGGAGCTATATTAAGGAGTCTTTGGAGAAAGGGCATATTCGACCATCTTCTTCACCATTGGGAGCGGGGTTCTTTTTTGTTGCAAAAAAAGATGGTTCCTTGAGACCCTGTATAGATTATTGCCTCTTGAATAAGATCACGGTCAAGTTTAAATACCCTTTACCTTTGCTTTCCGATTTGTTTGCTAGGATTAAGGGAGTTAGTTGGTTTACTAAGATTGACCTTCGAGGAGCATATAATCTTGTTCGTATTAAGCAGGGTGATGAATGGAAAACTGCGTTTAACACGCCTGAAGGCCATTTTGAATACCTTGTGATGCCATTGGGACTCTCTAATGCCCCATCTGTTTTTCAGTCCTTCATGCATGATATCTTCCGGACTTATCTTGATAAATTCTTGATTGTATATTTGGACGATATTTTGATTTTTTCCGATGATTGGGAGTCTCATCTGCAACAGGTCAGGATGGTATTTCAGATCCTTCGTGACAATGCTTTGTTTGTGAAAGGGTCTAAGTGTCTCTTTGGGGTGCAGAAGGTTTCTTTTTTGGGCTTTATTTTTTCTCCCTCGTTTATAGAGATGGATCCGGTTAAGGTTCAGGCCATTGATGATTGGATTCAGCCCACATCCATGAAGAGCCTTCAGAAATTTTTGGGTTTTGCAAATTTTTATTGCCGTTTCATTGCTAATTTTTCCAGCGTGGTTAAACCCTTGACCGATTTGACGAAGAAAGGCGCTGATGTGGCGAATTGGTCCTCTGTGGCTGTCTCTGCCTTTCAGGAGCTTAAACGTCGATTTACTTCTGCTCCGGTGTTGCACCAACCGGATGTTTCTCTTCAGTTTCAGGTTGAGGTTGACGCTTCTGAGATTGGGGCAGGGGCCGTTTTGTCTCAGAGGGATCCTGTTGGTTCCTTAATGAAACTGTGTGCCTTCTTTTCCCGTAAGTTTTCGCCTGCTGAACGCAATTATGATGTCGGCAATTGGGTGTTGTTGGCTATGAAGTGGGCGTTTGAGGAGTGGCGACATTGGCTTGAGGGAGCTAAGCACCGTATTGTGGTCTTGACCGATCATAAGAATTTGATTTACCTCGAGTCTGCTAAACAGCTGAATCCTAGACAGGCTTGATGGTCTTTGTTTTTTTCCCATTTTGATTTTGTGGTCTCGTGCCTTCCGGGTTCTAAGAATATTAAGGCTGATGCCCTCTCTAGGAGTTTTTTGCCTGATTCTCCTGAGGTCTTAGAGCCGGTCGGTATTCTGAAAGAGGGGGTGGTCCTTTCTGCCATTTCCCCTGATTTACGGTTCTTCAGGAATTTCAGGCTGACAAACCTGACCGCTGTCCTCTGGGGAAACTGTTTGTTCCTGACAGATGGACTAGTAGAGTGATTTCTGAGGTTCACTGTTCCGTGTTGGCTGGTCATCCTGGCATTTTTGGTACCAGAGATTTGGTTGGTAGGTCCTTTTGGTGGCCTTCATTGTCGCGTGATGTGCGTTCTTTTGTGCAGTCCTGTGGGACTTGTGCGTGGGCCAAGCCTTGTTGTTCCCGTGCTAGTGGGTTGCTTTTGCCATTGCCAGTCCGTGAGAGGCCCTGGACGCATATTTCGATGGATTTTAGTTCTGATCTTCCGGTCTCCCAGAAGATGTCTGTTATCTGCGTTGTTTGTGACCGGTTCTCTAAGATGGTTCATTTGGTGCCTTTGCCTAAATTGCCTTCCTCCTCAGATTTGGTTCCGTTGTTTTTTCAGCATGTGGTTCGTTTGCATGGTATTCCGGAGAATATTGTGTCCGACAGAGGTTCCCAGTTTGTTTCTAGGTTTTGGCGGGCCTTTTGTGCTAGGCTGGGCATTGATTTGTCTTTTTCTTCTGCATTTCATCCTCAGACAAATGGCCAGACTGAGCGAACTAATCAGACTTTGGAGACTTATTTGAGATGCTTTGTGTCTGCTGATCAGGATGATTGGGTGGCTTTCTTGCCATTGGCCGAGTTTGCCCTTAATAATCGGGCTAGTTCGGCTACCTTGGTTTCACCTTTCTTTTGTAATTTTGTTTTTCATCCTTGTTTTTCTTCTGGGCAGGTTGAGCCTTCTGACTGTCCTGGTGTGGATTCTGTGGTGGACAGGTTGCAGCAGATTTGGACTCATGTGGTGGACAATTTGGTGTTGTCTCAAGAGGAGGCTCAACGTTTTGCTAATCGTCATCGGTGTGTTGGTTCCCGGCTTCGGGTTGGGGATCTGGTCTGGTTGTCTTCCCATCATGTTCCTATGAAGGTTTCTTCTCCTAAGTTTAAGCCTCGGTTTATTGGTCCTTATAGGATTTCTGAGATTATTAATCCGGTGTCTTTTCAACTGGTGCTTCCGGCCTCTTTTGCTATCCATAATGTCTTCCATAGATCTTTGTTGCGGAAATATGTGGAGCCCGTTGTTCCCTCTGTTGATCCTCCGGCCCCTGTGTTGATTGAGGGGGAGTTGGAATATGTTGTTGAGAAGATTTTGGATTCCCGTTTTTCGAGGCGGAAGCTTCAGTACCTGGTCAAATGGAAGGGTTATGGCCAGGAGGATAATTCCTGGGTTTTTGCCTCTGATGTCCGTGCTGCTGATTTGGTCCGTGCCTTTCATCTGGCTCATCCTGATCGTCCTGGGGGCCCTCGTGAAGGTTCGGTGACCCGTCCTCAAGGGGGGTACTGTTATGAATTCTGCTCTTGGGTTCCCTCCAGTGGTTGTAGGTGGGAATGCAGTTGTCTCTGAGTCGCAGTCCTGGCCAGGTGTATCTGCTGATTACATGTCTGACTGGGATATTTAGGTGTGCAGGATTCATTAGCCCTTGCCAGTTGTCAATGTTCCTTGTGAAGTGTTGGATCACTTTCTGGCTTCTCCTGCTAGCTGCCAAATTCAGCAAAGATAAGTGTTTGGTTTTTTGTGTCTGTGGCACACTGCTGTGTGCTTTTTTTGTTTGTATTCCTGCTCTGATTGTAGGATTCGCTGGAGTTGCAGATATACGCTCCTACATCTTTAGTTAGATGTAGGAAGTTTTTGTATATTCTGCTGTGGATATTTTTGAAAGGTTTTAATACTGACCGTACAGAACTCTGTCCTATCCTGTCCTATTTAGCTAGAGTGGCCTCCTGTGCTAAATCCTGTTTTTCTGCCTGTGTATGTTTTTTCCTCTCTGACTCACCGCCAATATTTGTGGGGGGCTGTCTATCCTTTGGGGATCTGCTCTGAGGCAAGATAGTATTCCTATTTCCATCTTTAGGGGTATTTAGTCCTCCGGCTGTGATGAGGTGTCTAGGATTGTTAGGTACACTCCACGGCTACTTCTAGTTGTGGTGTTAAGTTCAGGATTGCGGTCAGTATAGTGACCACCTTCTCCAGTGAAAGTTCTCATGCTGCTCCAAGGTCACCGGATCATAACAGCGCACATTGCTTATTTGTGACTTGCAGATTTTGTGCAGATTCAAGTCTGAAGCATGCCAATTCTTTCACCATTTTGCTGCATTTTTAACCCATCTTCCTTTTTTCACAAATTCAGGTGCTTCACAGCAACTGAAGCAGTGTGGAAGGACAATGAATATTTTTCCCTTTTTTCACAAAAATTTTACTTCAGCTCCAAATTTTTTATTTGAACAAAGGTAGGAAGAAAACAGAACCTAAACTATATTGTGCAATTTCTCCTGAATACGCTGATATCCCAATATGTGGGGGAAAACCACTGTTTGGTTGCACGGCAGGGTTCGGAAGGTAAGGAGCACCGTCTGATTTTTTGAAACCAAAAAAGGAATTGAGAGCGGACATCACGTCGCGTTTAGAGAGCCCCTTATGTGCCTAAACAGTGGAAACCCCCAACAAGTGACCCCATTGTGGAAACTAGACACCTTAAGGAATGTATTTAGATGTGTCATGAGCACCTGGAACCTCCAGGTGTTTCACAGAGGTTTGTAACATAGAGCTATGAAAATAAGAAAAATCACATTTTACCCACAAAAATGTACTTTTAGCCCAATTGTTTTATTTTCACAAGGGTAACAGGAGAGAATGGACTCCAGAATTTGTTGTACATTTTCTACTGAGCATTCTGATGCCCCATATGTGGGAGAATACTACTATTTGGGAGCATGCCAGGGCTCAGAAGGAATGGAGCATAGCTTGACTTTTTGAATGCAAAAACGGCTGAAATGGAGAACGGATGCCATGTCTCATTTAAAGGGCCCTTGATGTGCCTAAACAGTGGAAGCCCCCCACAATTGATCCCATTTTAGAAACTAGACCTCTTAGGGAACTTATTTAGATGTGTCATGAGCACCTTGAACCCCCCAAGTGTTTCACAGAATTTTATAACGTAGATCTGTAAAAAAAATGTTTTATTTTCACAAGGGTGACAGGAGAAAATGGACCCAAACATTTATTGTACAAGTTCTCCTGAGTATGTTGATACCCCATATGTGGAGGAAAACCACTTTTTGAACCCACGGCAGGGCTGTGAAAGAAAGGAGTGACGTTTTGGAATGCAGACTTTGATGGACTGGTCTGCAGGTGTCATGTCTCGTATGGAGATCCCCTGATGTGCCTAAACAGTGAAAACCCATCAAGAGTGACCCCGTTTTGGAAACTATATCCCTCAAGGATTTTATCCAGGTGTATAGTGAGCATTTTGAACTCACAAGTATTACACAGAATTTTCTAAAATTCTTTTTCACAAAAATGTTGTTTTAGCCCCAAATGTGTAATTTTTACAATGAATAATGGAGAAAATGAACCCCATAAATTGTTTCACAATTGTCCAGGAAGCAACTATACCCAATAAGTTGTCAAAAAATTCTGCTTGGGCACACGGCAGGGCTGCAAAAGAGGTCTATTTGCCTGGAATAGATTGTGAATGTTATGTAGCATTTGAAGACCCCATGACATGTGAAACAGCAGAAACCACCAACAATTGACCCCATTTTGGAAATTAGACCCCTCAAGGTCTTAATCTAGGGTTGCAATGAGTATTTTGAACCCATAGGTGTCTCACAGAATTTTATAATATTGAGACATGGGAATATAACATTTTAGTGGTAAAAATTTAATTTTTTTATTTGCTGCAAATTTGTCAGGTACACAAGGGTTAATAGGTGAAACTATACCCTACAATTTGTTGTGCAATTTGCTATGCTGTCCCATATGTTGTCAGAAATTATTGTTAGGCCGCACATCAGGGCTGTGAAGGAAGAAGCGCTATTTGAGTTTTGGAGCACAGATTTTGTTAGAATAGTTTACAGGTGACATTAGCGGAGCGCTGAACTTGCCAGAATAGCAAAAAAAAACAAAGCGACCATATTATAGAAATAATCTATTTTTTTCAAAATTGCAAATCTGCCAGTCTAGTGCATACACATTGTGTCCCCAGGTAGTGTAGAGCCCCATATATTGTAGCGCCCTCATACATTGTGCCCAGATTGTGCTTCTGGTGATGCACACCCAGAAATTGAGTGCCTTCTCTCAATTTCAATAATGCTAAACATGTGTCCGCTTACTGTGGTTTAGGCACAGTGGGGCTCAGAAGGAGGGAGCATTTGGATTTGGGAGCACAAAATTCACTGGATTTTATTTGGAGTGGTGGGAGACATTGCTTTCCAAAGTCTTTGTTCTAGCAGTAACGTGGGAACCCCCTATAGTTCCACTGACATGATGAACCTGAGATGGGGCTGGATTTGTGCGGGATAAATTATGGTTTTTATCGGTATCATTTTGGGGTACGTAATATTTTTCTACCGCTACCAGAATAAGGCCGGATTGCATTCTTGTGTTCTACGCTGAGCACTTTCCTTGGGGTTTCCATGTAAATCCCACAAAACAGGGATTCAGACAAAACTCCATTTAGCGTCTGCTCTGGAAGTATCCATCGTCTTAGGCCTGCACAGATCTGTGGTCACTCACATTTGCGTGCTAAAAAGACGCCTAAAATGATGGAACACTGGCGGACTACAGACCAGTCCAAAGTTACTCCATCTGCCTCCTAAGTGAGTGGTTCCAACCGAATTCTGTCTGAATCGCAGTTTTGGAGAATTTACATGGAAACCCCGGCATAAGCGCTCACCAGAGAGTGTAGGATAAATGTGAGAAGAGCCTTATTCCAATTTTGGGAGGTAGAATAAACAAGTAGACAGGAGTACAAAACAGTTCTTATATTTACTTTTGTGCAGTTCACTATGCGTAATAAGTGATAAGGTGGATTTATTCTTTGGGTCGATGCGATTACAGCATTAACAGATTTTTATCATTTTTTTAAGGTTTTGTAGCTATCACAGTAAAAAAGCTTTTTATATTGCCATATTCTGAGAGCTGTAACTTCTTTATTTTTTGGCAAACAGAGTGTTATGGGTTGAGTTCCTGCCTCTGCACAGGGGGAATCTCGGGCCATCTCCGCTGCGGTCTCCCATTTTTCTCCTGCCGCAGTGGAGCCTGCTCAGCGGAGACGTCGATCCCAGCGTCTCGCTCAGTCTGACTCTGTGCTGAGAGTTACTGCTGCATTTCCTGCTTCTGCCATTGAAATCAGTGCTGGGCAGCGGCAAGCAGACGCTTCTGGGTCTAAATCCCAGAATAGAAGAAAGACAGCACCACAACGGTCAGTGATGAAGACCTTACGTGTTTAATCTGCCTCCTGCCGCGACGTTTCGGTACAATAACCTTTATCAAGCACATATATACGGTTAATAGAAAAGGTGCTTCCCTTTATGGGAGGTAAGGACACTTGAACGTTACAAACAAAAATAACAGTTACCGTATATACTCGAGTATAAGCCGAGATTTTCAGCCCATTTTTTTGGGCTGAAAGTCCCCCTCTCGGCTTATATTCGAGTCATATTCCCGGGTGTCAGCAGGGGAGGGAGAGCGGGGGCCGTGTAATCATACTTACCTGCTGCGGCGCGGTCCCTGCAGTCCCTGGCTTCTCCGGCGCTGCAGATTCTTCCTGCACTGAGCGGTCACATGGCACCGCTCATTACAGAAATGAATAGGCAGCTCCACCCCCATAGGGGAGGAGCCGCATATTCATTGCTGTAAATGATCGGTGCCATGTGACCGCTCAATTACAGGAAGAAGCTGCAGCGCCGGAGAAGCCAGGGACTGCAGGGACCGCGCCGCAGCAGGTAAGGGGAGCGCAGCGCTATAATTACCTGCTCCTCGCTCCGGCTCCGTCTGCAGCGTCCTCTAGCAATGACGCTCAGGTTAGAGGGCGCTGTGACGTAGTCAGTGCGCGCCCTCTGCTGAGCGTCAGTGCTGGAGACGGAGCCGCAGAGGAGCAGGTAATTATTGAAAGCGCCGGCGTCCTGAGAAGAGAGGTGAGTATGTGATTTTTTTTTTTTTTTATGGCAGCACCAGCAGCATTCTAAGGAGCACCTATGGGGCCATAAAGGTGCAGAGCATATGAGGGGCACAGCATTATAAGGAGCACCTATGGGGCCATAAAGGTGCAGAGCATATATGGGGCACAGCATTATAAGGAGCACCTATGGGGCCATAAAGGTGCAGAGCATATATGGGGCACAGCATTATAAGGAGCACCTATGGGGCCATAAAGGTGCAGAGCATATATGGGGCACAGCATTATAAGGAGCACCTATGGGGCCATAAAGGTGCAGAGCATATATGGGGCACAGCATTATAAGGAGCACCTATGGGGCCATAATCAAAGGTGCAGAGCATATATGGCACAGCATTATAAGGAGCATCTATGGGGCCATAATCAAAGGTGCAGAGCATATATGGCACAGCATTATAAGGAGCATCTATGGGGCCATAATCAACGGTGCAGAGCATTCTATATAGCACAGTTGTATATGGAGCATCTATGGGGCAATAATGAACGGTATGGAGCATCTATTTTTATTTTTGAAATTCACCGGTAAATGCTGCATTTTCTACCCTAGGCTTATACTCGAGTCAATAAGTTTTCCCAGTTTTTTGTGGCAAAATTAGGGGGGTCGGCTTATACTCGGGTCGGCTTATACTCGAGCATATACTGTAAATATTTTTAAATAACATTATGACTATGAATAACTCTCAGTACCCAGCCGGGTATGCTACTAAGTGCAAATTTTTTTTCTTTTTTGAACCATAAACTAACTCTTCCTTTAAGGGCGTATAAACTGAACCCACTAAAGGCCTACTATCAAGTACTACAACAACTCAACTTTCTTTTCCGTTCTCACTTCACCAATGCAGGACCACCTAGCTCCCTGGCTGGGCCTACTGTCATTGTGCCGACCATCTTCCTACAGTTCTCAGGAGGACTCTCTCTCTAACCCCTACGGGTTGAAGGTAACAGCAGGAACACAATAAACTATGTACATGTCGGGTTTTTGAGGTTTAGTGCTGTAATAGGTGACACGACATCAGCCGGTGATGACCATGTCCTGGCCGGGGAAGGTCTGGCCCTGTGTCACAGTCCAGCCCCGTCGTCGTCGGGTCAGCAGCGGTCTGAGTACGAGCGGTGATGCCGGTGGCAGACTCCGCCAGCAGGACACCACGCGCCAAGGTGGTAGTGCTGGGTCCTGTGGGGCCAGGGGTCAGTGGAGTCCTGCCACCAGTTTCAGTCGTGATCATAGATGGTGTGACCACTAGCGCACAGCGTTTGACTCTCTTGGCATACCACCCTCGCTCACTCCAGTGGCGGGTGTAGGTTACATGGTCCCCTCTGTACAAGTTTCGGAGTGGAGGTATACTGCGGGACTGGGGTTCCACGTTGCAGCTAGTCACATAGACCTCGGTCAGCAGCCCTGGCTCTAATATGAAGCCACAACCCCTCCCCCGGTGGAAGGCCAGCACAATCCCCTGTTTGATCAAACTCTCAGGGCAGCAATTGACGAGGGGCACTCGCTCCTCGGGTTGGACAGTCTGTTCCATTTGTTCCCGATCTTCCCACTGTGAGATCAGGCTTCGCATATACTGATCCCAAGTGAGCCTGATGACGTAGGAGTCCTCCTGTCGGGACCCGTTTGGCTGAAACCGGGGAGCGTTCCACTCAAAGACCACCCCTCTGGGACTGATCTCGATCAGTATACCCAGAGGTGTCGGTAGTGGGGGCAGGACCTCCTTCATGGCGTAAAGGGCTGCCACCACGATTTCAGTAGAGGGACACGAGTCATCAATGGGTTGGGGAGCGGTCACTGGAGCCGGGACGGTCAGTGAGGCAGGGGAGCTGTTGGTACCTGCATCTGATGTGGTTCCACCGATGTCGGTCGGCTCCGCTGATGAGGACGCTGGAGTCCGCTGCGGCCCTGACCACGGCTCCCCTTGGGCGGCCTTCCAGCACAGCTCCGACTTCCATTTCCTCGCCGTCGCCGACCCCTCGTCTGGAGTCGGATGGTCCGGGGCCTCCTCCGGCAACTCCAGGGGATCCGGGTTCCCTTGTGACGGCAAGCGCTGGTCCGGCTCCACTGGGCTGCGGTGCTCCCGGGCCACTTCGTCGTCATTCAGGTACCCGCTGGTCGTCAGCTCCGCTCCTGGGCCTGCAGCAGCACTCGCACGAGGCTCCATCATCTTCTGGGGTTTGAGCTCCTCCATTCCTGAGCTTGTCCTCCTGCAGCCGTAGTTGGAGTGGGCGGGTTCTGCTGTTCGCGCCGTTTTCTCGATCTCCTCCCATGACACGCCCTCCTTCTTCTCCTGCGCTCCTCGTGGCGCGGCAATGGCGGCGGTTTTGGCGGGAATCATGCGTCAATAGCAATTCACAGTCTTTGCAATAAATCACAGTCCAACACGTTTCAGTCACAGTTCCAAGGCACACATGACCCAATTCTTCAGGCTTAAGTACGATCCTGTTCGTGACGCCAAGTTGGAGCGCCCCCAGACACAGGGCCACGAGTTCTCGGTACCGGGCCTCTCTGGTTCGGTTCTGAGGCTGTCACGGTGGCTAGACCCGGTCCGCGACCCTGCTAAGGGGCGTCCAGTAAAGGGATTTGGTACAGTCTGTCAGGGGTTCGTGACGCCACCTGTGGTGTTTGGTCAGGGTGACCGACGCTGCTGTGGGGTCCGCTGGGGTGATGGAATGGCAGCTGGATGGTATACCTTCCCACAGGTGAAGTATGTCCCCAGGGCTTCCCAGTAAGGTGGATGGTGATGGTGTGAGGTGCAGGCAATAACGAGGACACAAGGTTGCAGTCGCTTTACTTTTTTACTGAAGTCTTCAATATACTCAGTCCAGAGCACGTTCAACCAGGCTATCAGAGACCGGCTGGTCCGATGGGCACATCCAGAGTTTCCTTCGCAGATGGAAATCGTTGCCTACCAATAGCGCCTGTGTGTTGTAGTCCTACCCTGCTGAGCATTCGGAATAGTCCTCACAACTGCTGCTCTTGTTCGTTCGTTCTCTACAGCTTTCTCTCTCTCTCGTTCTTTGGTTCCAGATGTTGCTAGTTTCTAATGTCCCCCAGATATGTTATGGCTAGGACGCCACCCGTTTGACGGGAAGGCTTGGAGGTCTTCCGGGACCCTAGAGACGCCCCTCTCCCAATGTTGCCCCCTATGTCTTCGTAGGTGTAGAAGGTAGACAGCCAACCTATGATTAACTGTCCAGCGGAATTTGAAGTAAGGCCTGAAGTCAGTTACTCCTACGGTGATCCGGCCACCGACTACGCGCCTCAGTAAGATGTTGCCTTCCTCTCTCGGCACAACTCTTACTGGCTCTCCTTTGTGCTGATCTCGTTTACACGTTTCCACAATATCCTTCCCTTCGTGTCTCTTTCTTAGGATACCGCCGCAAGGTGTGCAGGTGCGGTTCCGTTACGTTCTGTTCTGTTCGCTAGGCACCTGCCAGGTTCCCACGCCTGACAGGGACCCCCCTGTGCCTTCTCCCTGCAACACCCCTGCCACGGGATGTTGCCTGGTTCCAACCCAGTCAGCTTCTGACTAACTTCCTCACCAGCCCCTAGTTTTACCAGTGTGAGGAGTGGCCCAATAAATAAAGCCTTTTGCTCCCCCTAGTGGCCGGAGTGTGAAGTGTAATGTGTTCTGGTGATACCTGGTCAGGATAACTCTTTAGTGCCACTACTCGTCTTGGGGCCATACTGCAACGACCAGATCTCTGGGGCGCTGCACTTTCGCATTGTGAAATTCTGAGAGCTGGAACTTTTTACTTGTTAAAGGTTGTTTCCATACTCCAGTCTGGGTCTTACAGGCCTAATAAAAGGCAACTGGGATTGCTAAAGAAAGACCATTCATTGTGGATAGTCTGTATTAGAGACTGAGAAGTGCCTGTAATACCAAGCTTATGAGACCATTTGATTTACTTTGCCTTACCCAGAGAAAGGACTGTTTTTATTATTAATTTGTGCTGAAAAAAAGTCTGTTTTTATTTTTGGAGTTGTAAAGGACTATAAACTTTACTCTGTTTAGATATAAAAACCCTGAGCCTTTGAGCCTTTGCGTATCCAAGTGGCTACGAGCAGGGGCGTACATAGAATTTATGTGGCCCCATAGCAGAAGTTCTAATTGCCCCCCCCCCCTACAATTTTTTGTAATAATTTTCAGGATCAGAGAAGAGCAAATCTCACAAGTCTCCAGCCTTTGTATAAATATTTAGAATTGAGAGTCTTCAGTGGTTGATACCTTTTAATTAAAAGGTATCAACCACTGAGGACTCTCAATTCTAAATATTTTTGTATCCACTGGTTAACACGGTACCAAGATATATATCTTTCCAGTCTTTACATAGTAATTTTACTCCTGCTGAAGTCCTAGATTCCTCTTTCATTGCCCCGTAAAGTATGATGCCAACAAAGTAACAAAGTACCCCCCAAACACAGTATGATATCCCCATCGTGAATTCCACCAGAATAGCCTCCACATGCAAGTATAATGACCCTACTTTACCCCATCTCAACTTCCAAGGCAAAGTATGGTGACCCCAACACAGTATGATCGCCTGACTGTGACACCCACACAGCCCTTCATGTAGTATAATGGGCCTAGATACAGTATAATGGCCCCCACCTCTCCACAATGTATAATACCCTCCACACTTACCCTCCAAACAGTATAATGGTCCCCACACAGTATGGTGGACCCCACACAATCCTTCATACTGTATAATTGCTTGCACACAATATAATGGCAACACATAGCCTCCCATATATTATAATGGATCCCATATAATCCTCCATATAGTATAATTCACCACTATAATCCTCCATGGTCCTCCATAGAAAATAATGAGCTCCCCATGGTCCTCCATACAATACAATGCACCCTCCATGGTCCTCAATACAATATAATGCAACCTCCATGATCCACCATACAATATAATGCACCCACCATGGTCCTCCATACAATATAATGCATCCCCCACGGTCCTCCATACAATATAAAGCACCCCCCATGGTTCTCCATACTCTATTCTGGCCACCAGTCACTGATTTAAAAAAATTAATATATACAATGCTCACCTCTCCTCATTCCACCCAATGCTCCAGTCTCCTGAGCGTGTGGTGTGAAGCGCCGCACATCTCAGTACAGCGCTTTAATGACATAACCGCGCCTACTGTTCTGCAACACTACAGACACCAAAGCAGAATGACGGGGGTGGCATCCTGCCATTGGCAGTACACCATTGGCTAGCAGAGAGCTGAAACTCCCACAACTTGTTGAAATAATAACACCTCTACTCACCATCCATGCAGGCACCATTTCAGTGATTGTTACCTCACTAAGCACTGCGTCAAATCAGCGCTGGCTTCACTGTCCCTGCTTTCTGAGAAAAACTGACAGCACGGGATCATCAATCAAAATGGCTGCTTAGATTATAGTGTTTTTTAACACAGACCAAATGTTTACATAAAAAAACTCAGTATGCACTAATGTATTCTGTATTTTTGATTAGACTTTTTTCACACATAGGCCAGGGAACAAGAACATTAAGGCGGATGCATTATCTTGTTTTCCTAGAGGTGGAGATAATTGTGAACAGGTTCCTATTAGTGATGAGTGAGTTTAATTGTTGTTGTTTTCCCGAGCATGCTCGGGTGACCTCAGAGTATTTATGACTGCTCAGAGATTTAGTTTTCATCACGGCAGTTGAATAATTTACAGCTATTAGCCAGCCTGAGTACATGTGGGGGCTGCCTGGCTGCTAGGGAATCCCCACATGTAATCAAGCAAGCTAGTAGCGGTAAATCATTCAGCTGCGGTGATGAAAACTAAATCTCTGAGCAGTCATAAATACTCCGAGGTCACCCGAGCGTGCTCGGGAAAACCCGAGCAACGAGTACACTCGCTCATCACTAGTTCCTATACTACAAAAAGGGGTGATTATTGCGTCTCTATGATACGATCTTGAAAAAGAGTTTGTTGATGCTCAGGGGGATGCCCCTGCTGTAAACTGTACCTGTGAATTTCCATCTGAGAGTTCCTAGTGCTATTGCATGATTCCGTCTTGGCCAGACATCTTGGTGGTCAGAGGTAAATTGGGATGTCCGGGAGTATGTACCTGCTTGTAGTGTCTGTGCATATTCTAAAACCTCTCATGCTCATCTATTGGGGTCTCTCCAACCATTGGCGATTCCCTGTAGACCTTGGACTCATTTATCAGTCAATTTTATTACTGATCTGCCCATGTTGGCGAGTAATACTGTAATTTTGATGGTGGACAGATTCAGTAATATGTATCATTTTATTGTGCTAGCCGCTTTACCTAACACTAAGAAAATGGTGCAAATTTTCATCAGAGAGATTACAAAATTACATGGGATCCCTACCGATATTGTTTATGACCAGAGGGTGCAACTTATTTCCAAATTTTGGAGGGCATTTTGTACTTGTTTGGAGATCCATCTGTTGTTCTCTTCAGCATTTCACCCGCCGTCTAATGGGCAAACTGAATGGGTTAACCAGAATCTTGAGACTTATCTGAGAATTAGGAGGATTGGGTTACCTACTTACCTTTAGCTGAATTCACAGTAAATAATTGTTGTCGTGAGTCTACTGGTAAGTCCCCATTTTTTGGAGAATATGGGTTTCATCCTCAGTTCAACTCATTTAATTGGAGTCTTTCTTCTGGAATACCTGAAGAAGAATGGTTTTCATCATCAACTACTTCTGTGTGGCAAGGGGTTCTTGATAATTTGAGGAAGATGGGGTCCAAATATAAAAGTTTGGCTGATCGGAGATGTTTGGTGGGTCCTGTGTGTTGGTGACTTGGTGTGGTTGTCCTCAAGGAACATTAAGTTGAAGGTTCGCGCTTGGAAACTAAGTCCCATGTTCATTGGTCCTGAGGAAAGATTGTCAATCCCACAGCATTCCGTCTTGCTTTGTGGCCCACCTTTAGGATGCATAATGTTTAATCGATCTCTTCTCAAAAATATGTTGCGTGATGTACCATCACTGCCACCGCCAACCCTTGTCATTGTGGATGGAAATTTACAAATTTCAGATAGCAAAGATCATTTATTCTCGCTTAGTTCGTAGGTCGCTTTAGTATCTGGTACACTGGGAGGGATACAGTCCTGAATAGAGTATGTGGGTACAAGCATCTGACGTTCATGCGCCTGGCTGATCTAGTCTTTTAATGTGGCACACACTGATAAAACTAGTATCCAGAGGTCCCTTGTAGAAGGGGGTTACTGTCACAGGTTTACCGCGACAGAGAGGAGCCAGAGTACCACAAAGTCTGATTCCTCCTACTCCTTCACTGAATAGAAGCATTTCACATTTATATTAAACAGTGTAAATTTATTTTGCCAGGGCAAAGGTTAATCTACTCTGTTGAGAGCTCTTGGAGTTAAGACTCATAGCTGAGCACTGTTAGCCACTCCCATCTCCTATATAATCTGGGTCCTGACCAGCACACATTTTCAGAGCAAGCTTTTGCTGCATGGCTTAGAGCAGAGGTGTCAAACTGCAATCCTCAAGGGCTGCAAACAGGTCATGTTTTCAGGATTTCCTTGCACTGCACAGGTGACAATTTAATCACCTACACACATAATGATTACAGCACCTTGTGCAATGATAAGGAAATCTTGAAAACACTCATGGTTTGCGGCCCTCGAGGAATGTAGTTTGACACCCCTGGCTTAGAGGTTGTTGGTGGTTATTTGAGTAGGTGGTTGGTGGATTTATCTGTGATTGTTGCTAGGTTTTGAGTGTGTGATAATTCCCTTTCTTCTCCTACTTTGGTTTAACCACATCCTCCACTCCCTGGTTCATACCATTGTTATTTGTGTATGTATATTTCTATGTTTGGTATTTTCCATTACCCCTGTTCATATTACCTTGTTAAGTCTGATTGGTGTATTGCGGTACACTACTACTCCCCTCTTACTTGGGTGGGAGAAGGGTACAGACAGAGGACAGATTTAGGAGTTAAGGCAAGGTAGGTGGCCCCAGCGTCTTCACCATCAGAAGTAATATCTGGGGAGCAGTGCCAGCTAGGGCCCCCTGGTTTTAGGAACAGGAAAGAAGCCCCTGGTCTCTGGACACCCGACAACAGGGTTTTGACAGCCATGCTTGAATGTTTTTCTTTGTAAGAAAGGGATTCCGTCTTGCCACCCTACTGCGTATGAACAATATGGGATATTGTTGTCACATACAGTACACAACTAGTAGAAGACAGAGAAAAAAACAGCTCACCTGATGCAGCTTATGGTGTGGGGAAGCACGGAGCACGTGTAGTTGCACGCTGATAACATCAAAGTACAAAAGAGAGATTGTTCCAGCATCCAAAGAGTCCAAAAATAATGATTTATTTACTTGCATATAAAAACAGACGTAAAGGCAAGTTCACGTGACCATATAGCAGTGTATAGCAGCTATGCGTTTCAAACACACTAGGTGTTCTTTGTCAAAGTTTTGACAAAGAACAACTAGTGTGTTTGAAACGCGTAGCTGCTATACGCTGCTATATGGTCATGTGAACATGCCTTTACATTTGGTTTTATATGCAAATAAATAAATCATTCTTTTTAGTACACAACTAGTAATTGCCAGAAATTCCTGTAGATACTTTACTGTTTCTTTAGGTCTCTTTTATTTATTTAATTTTTTTTATAAAGAAATCACTTCAGCTTGCCAGTGCAAGGGGGTTCTTGAAGTTGGTGAAATATTGTAGTGATGGGTTTGTACATCAAGTACATGGCACCCTGTAAATGTTTTTGAAATTTAGTAATAGCTTGGTGGAGTTTTGTGACATTTCAGGGTGAGATTCCTGGGGAGTCGGTAGAATGGAGAAAGTTTTTTGACGATGGAGGTGCTCCCGAGCTGGTAGTTATGGCTGGGGATAATGCTGGAAGAGTTCAATATTCGGGTACCGCCAGACCTTTGGGACTTCAACCAAAAAGTGAGTATTTATTGTTAAGTTTGTTATAATAAAGGTTGACTTGGCCATTTAATCCAAATCAATGGGTCTGCTTTTATTTGGGGGAAAGCAAGGAGTTTCACAGCTGGGTATGTGATAAAAGGTGGTCGAAGGACGGCCCCTATAATACTCGAGTCAAGAGATTCAGTGAGGAAAATCTTTGACCAGTCCGGTCATCATGGTCTGTGCTAAGAATATGAATGTCGGATCTGTGAAACCAGCCATTGTTAGATATTTCTAGATTGAGTAATAAGGAAATGGCACAATTTGGATTTCAAGGAAAAAATGCTCCAGAATTATTTTATGGGAAATGCAAGTCTGTAGAATTGCAGACTTTTCAGGAGAAGAGACATTACATATAAATAGGATTGGAATTCTTCACTCATAGCATAACTTCTTTTTATACTTACCTTTCCTTTCACGTAGGATAAAACAACATTGATGAGTTCATTTGAGATTGGAACCATATACTTTTGATATTTTAATGAAAAATCCATCTTCTTGAACAAGTGGACTGCCATCATGAGCTGTGCTTGCTTTGCTTTTTGGTTAGTCCTGATGTAAAAATCTGTCAAATGAATAGATACATTATGCATTGTAGAAATGTTTACCCTTTTATCTATTTTAAAATATTGTTTTGTATTTATTTATCTATTGTTAGAAATAGGATGCATCACGAAAAGTAGAATAAAGTAGAATAATTACAAACATTAAAAGCATGCATGAGATAATGTAAATCAAGGTTCTTCAGTTTCTTTTTTTATAACTTGATTAGGTAAACACTGTGCAACTAGGGAGTATGATGACTGCAGGAAAAGGGTTAATGTCAGGCATGGTCTGGTTCAAGGACTGTTAGGCCAGCGTCACACTGGCGAGTTTTACGGACGTATGAGCGCAGAAAATACATCTGTAAAATACGCATAAAACACGGCCCAATGATTCTCTATGCCCCTGCTCCTATCAGCCGTATTTAACGGATCCGTATTATACAGTCTTCTACTGCTGTAGAAAATCGCAGCATGCTGCGCTTGTCACCGTATTGCGAAAAAAATACGCCAATGAAAGTCTATGGGGGCGAGAAAAATACGGATTACACACGGACCAGCAGTGTGACTTGCGAGAAATACGCAGCGGTGTTAGAGAGAAAAGCCGGCAGTTCAGTGCCATGTACAGTAAAATCACACTGACAGCTTACAATAGAATAGGTAGAATAAATGTCTACACATAATATAGGGGTATATATATATATATATATGTCATTGAGACACACACATATATATATTAATATTTCATACAGCGCTAGATAGGAGAAAAGTCGGTAATTCAATTGCCGGCTTTGCTATCTCCTTCCTAAACCCGACATGATATGAGACATGGTTTACATACAGTAAACCATCTCATATCCCCATGTTTTTTGCATATTCCACACTAATAAAGTTAGTAGTGTGTATGTGCAAAATTTGGGCTGTCTAGCTATTAAATTAAAGGGTTAAATGGTGGAAAAAAATGGCATGGGCTCCCGCGCAATTTTCTCCGCCAGAGTAGTAAAGCCAGTGACTGAGGGCAGATATTAATAGCCTGGAGAACATTTCTGAATATT
Organism: Ranitomeya imitator; assembly: GCF_032444005.1. Taxonomy (NCBI): domain Eukaryota; kingdom Metazoa; phylum Chordata; class Amphibia; order Anura; family Dendrobatidae; genus Ranitomeya; species Ranitomeya imitator. The sequence goes on from NC_091288.1 coordinate 64,147,622, forward strand.
TTCCCAAGCTCGAGTTCATATGAGGACATCCAGCAGAGGGCGCCTCACCGCGAATGAAGGTAACTACAGGTCATTGACCTACTTTCCATTCATTCGCTGGGGTTTTACAGGCAGGAGCACAGCTGCATTATAGCAGAGCTCCTGCCTGTAAAATAATTTAACCCCTTCAGATGGATTTACATTGTGGGATGTGACAGATCATCGGAAGGTATGAGATATTGTTGTTTTTTTATTTTTCCTTTGTTACAGAGCGAGGGTCTTCAGGATTAAGAGGATTAAGAGTCTAATAAAATATTACAACAACCTTGTGTCTTTATTTCATTAAAAGACTTTGTAATAATGTGTGTGTGTGTTTTGTAACCATTTCATGCTATTGGATTAATAATGGATAGGTGTCATAATTGACACCTCTCCATTATTAATCTGGCTTAATGTCACCTTACAATAGCAAGGTGACATTAACCCTTCATTACCCCATATCCCACTGCTACACGGGAATGGGAAGAGAGTGGCCAAGTGCCAGAATAGGCGCATCTTCCAGATGTGCCTTTTCTGGGGTGGCTGGGGGCAGATGTTTTTAGCCAGGGGGGGGGGGCAAAAACCGTGGCCCCTATCCAGGCTATTAATATCTGCCCTCAGTCACTGGCTTTACTACTCTGGTGGAGAAAATTGCGCGGGAGCCCACGCCAATTTTTTCCACCATTTAACCCTTTAATTTAATAGCTAGACAGCCCAAATTTTGCACATACACACTACTAACTTTAGTAGTGTGGAATATGCAAAAAAATGGGGATATGAGATGGTTTACTCTATGTAAACCATGTCTCATATCATGTCGGGTTTAGGAAGATCGCAAAAGCCGGCAATTGAATTACAGGCTTTAAAGCTATCTCGCGCTGGATGAAATATAAATATATATATATGTGTCTCAATGACATATATATATATATATATATATATATATATATATAGACAGTATATATGATGTTACGATTTTTTGAGCACATGGATCTGTTGTATGTCCGTATGTCAGTTTTGCAAGCCTGCGAGAAAATCTCGCAGTACGGATGCCATACGGATTACATACGAAGGATGCCAAGCGCAAAATACACTGACACACCCTGCCTACGGAGGAGCTACGGACCACTATTTTGGGGACTTTTCTGCGTATTACGGCCGTAAATTATGGACCGTATTGTCTTACGCCGAGTGTGACGCCGGCCTTATAATGGATATGTCCATGCAGCCAAGTGGACTAGGCTTTTATATAAGCAGTTCTAGCTTATCTGGCCATAAGGGGTATAGTAGAAGATTGAGAAAAAGAAGTTACAGTTAAAGGGGTGGTCCAAAGTTAACATTTATCTTAATTCTAAATGTCTATGTAATTTATTAATCTACTTTCTTTTTCAATTTACTTTAGCTAAAAATTCTCTACTCTTCCCTCACTCCTCAAACTGATTTTTCCTTACTTACGTCCTTATTGATGACACTTCGCTTAAGTACCCAAAGAGCATGGTGGGATACGCAAATGATACATCATCAGGAGGCAGAGTCTGCCGTTACTGCTGCAGCTTCTACCCTACCGCGTGAAACAAAGCATCATCAGTGATGACTGTTTCACCCGCTCGGCTACTCCTTGCACTACTGAGTAAGCGTCGGTTGTCAATTTCTACATATGTTAATTAGAATAATGTCACTTTGCAATATTCTATTTAACGGATGTTGACAGTGCGCTCCCTCAATGGCTCTGTTGAGACATGGTGAGCCGAGAGAGCGCACTGTCAGCCTGAATTGTAAGGAGATAATGTGCCGCACAGGAAAATCACAGACCAGTACTGCCTCCTCGAGCTTGACGTTAAATCAACAGTGCAGCTACAACTTGTCTCATAAAAACCAAGCCCGCATATGGTTATGTAGATGGACAGATAAAAAAGGTATGGATCATAGAAGAGCGGTAAGAAAAAATAAAAATATAAAAAGCGAAAAATCACCTGATCTGGAAGGAATTAAATAGATATTGCCATCACAATTGGTCTGCTAGGGGAGTGGGTGGTTCTATTAGGTATTTTATGTAATAAAATATTTAGAGACAGATATTTACCGTATATTCTGCTTCATTAATAATCTGTTTTTTGTCTTGTAATCAAAATTCCTACTCGTTCTTAGGCATCACTAAGCTGTCTGTTTTTGATGTACGCACAACTTATTTATTTTCAGTTATTATTATTCATTGTTGGTTTATTTGACCAAGACCTTTGTATTTTATTACCACCAATTACTCTTTTCCTCCTTCATGTTATATTTTTTTGGATTAAGAGTTGCATAGATAGCTCGTAGACCCAATGTCTATTCCCTTTTTTTACTTACCTGTTCTTAATTGTACAATTAAATGTGATGTTTTCATTTTCCCATTTCTTCTCCCATTTTCTGAGGCTGCTGGATTTACCTCTTTTTTTGTAGGTTAATAGCATTCTGAACCTGCCCTGCGCCGGAACTTAGGCTCCAGATGCCAGGAGGAAATTAACTTTATTGCTCCCAACATCATTGGGTTTTAGTCACAGGGATGACGCCAGCACAGGTTCTGTTACCTCTCTGTGCATAAAGAGTGGTGGCTGTAAATGCTTTCCAAAAATGACTGACTACGGCTCAGCATTAGGGCCGGTTGTCAGACAGTGCTGGGCCTGGGCCGGCGCAACCCTTTTGACAGAAACACAAATGCTACCGGGAGAAATAAAGTTAATTTCCTCCTGGCAGCGGGAGTCTAATTGCTGGCTCAGAGCAGGGTCAGAACGCTATTAACATGCAGATTAACCCCATATCTGCAAGTTAATAGCATTTTTTTTATGACTGGTACTCTTTAAGATTAGTTAAAGAGAACCTATCATCAGGATTTTATATCCAAACTAATAACATGTAAATATAAAGGGGTCTCATGCTTATTAAATCCTTACATTTCTTCCGTTATGCTGTTTTACAGAAATCCATAGTTGACGTTATATATGGCAATGATTTGCAAGTGCAGTGGGGCGGACACTGCAGTTACAGATCTTCTGCACCCTCTCTTTATTCCCGTCTTTTGCCCTCCTCATGTCCCTGACTATCAGGTCACTCATGTTTCATAGATCTGTCAGTCACTCATACAAGGCAGGCAACAAGATGGGAAAAGGAAGAGAGGCCGGAGAACTGTAAGTGCAGCGCCTGCCCACTGCACTTATACTCTACTCTATAGAGAGGTGAAGCAGTAGAGGGAAGGTGTAAAGCTGCAGGGCGCAGGCTGCTGTGGTTAGAGAATGATGCAGCTAGGTCGTAACTGAGTGATTTCCAGACTAATAGGCTTGCATATTTCTAAAAAAATATATATATATTTGCATGAAGGTTGGAGTTATTAAGGCATCCTGACCCATGATCCACACATTAGAGGAGAACAATACAATATATATAAAATAAAAAAAGTATTCAGTGCTGTAATATTCACTTTAGTGTCTGCAGGGCTACTGCAAAATGTATGAAATTCTACAGTTTTTCTGTTGCTATTTCGGCTGATTCTGCAGTGTATAGCTGTGCCAAGCAGTCTGCACTCCAATTAGGCAGAGCGATGCTATAGATCACATTCTCCTGCGATGCTGGAACACCCAGTGTGATAGCTGTGACTATATTATCCCCATGGTAACTGTATTTCTTCAACGCATAGGATCTTAGATGATAAATGGCAGCGTATAAATAAAATATCAGGCAAAGAACAGTTGTACTTTACTGCACTGTAGAAGTGACACTAGATTTCACAATAAAATGTAATATATTACTAGATAGATCTTAGACCTGATTAGGATGCTGTGATTGCTTTCTAATTCCATGTCAGAATGACTGTATAATCCTTTATGAACCATCGTGAAAGTCTGATTCTACTTCCTCCCGTCTTTTCATTGTCCCGCCTCCCTGCTGCTGAGATCTCCCTCTGCACAGTATAAGCTGCAGCTGAGTGGGTGGAGATGGAATACACTGGGACTCCCCAGGAGCTCTCTCTTTACCTGAACTCATACAAATGTTTATCTTTAAACAGGACCTGTCATTTGGTCAAATGTAACCAGTTTTTGTTCTTATTTTATTCTTGCTGCAACCCTGAGAATTCCATTTTTTGTGTTTCCTTAAAATCCATCATATGATTCTAGAGATATGGGCATTTTAACTAAAGCTAAATTTTTGGGGGGCATGGCACAAAGGGTAATGCAAAGCAGCCTAAAGACATGCCCCCAGAATCCTACAAGCACCGCCTCTTGGAAAGGGCTATAAAAATTAGCACTAAATAAAAAGGACCTATATCTTTGGAAATGTATGGCAGCTTTAGAAAACAAAAGAACTGCATAATAATAATAATAATAATTTTTTATTTATATAGCGCCAACATATTCCGCAGCACTTTACAATTAAGCGGGAACATGTAAAGACAATAAATTCAGTACAAGTTAAGACAATTTAAACAGTGACATTAGGGGTGAGGTCCCTGCTCGCAAGCTTACAATCTACAATGAAATGGGGGGACACAATAGGTGAAAGTGCTTGTTATTTCAGGTCTGGCAATTATAATAAATAGGGATTTTCATATAAAGCTGCATGATCCGGTCATCAGCCCGTGTGTTTAAGTGCAATAGTCAAGTATTAAGTGCAGTTATCGTGTGCATGGAGGGTGTGGAGACAGATGAATAGTAGGGTGCAGATTCGCATGCAGATAATATTTGGAAGGAGGGAACAGGACAAAGTTAGTTTACTGAGTAGTTGATGTGGTAGGCTTGTTTGAAGAGATGGGTTTTTAAAGCGTGCTTGAATAGGTCGGGGCTAGGTATCAGTCTGATTGTCTGGAGAAGTGCATTCCAGAGAGCTAGCGCAGCGCGCATGAAGTCTTGGAGACGGAGGTGCGAGGTTCGGATTACGGGGGATGTTAGTCTTAGGTCATTTGTAGAACGGAGGGCACGTATAGGGCGATAGACGGAGATGAGAGAGGAGATATAATATAAGGCGGTGCAGAACTGTGGAGAACTTTGTGGGTGAGAGAGATGAGTTTATACTGGACTCTGTAGCGAATGGGTAGCCAGTGTAATGACTGGCACAAGATGGAGGCATCGGTGAAGCGGCTGGACAGAAATATGACCCTGGCTGCCGCATTCAAGATGGATTGTAGAGGAGAAAGTTTGGAAAGAGGGAGACCGATCAGAAGAGAGTTGCAGTAGTCCAGACGGGAATGAATAAGGGCGACAGTAAGAGTCTTAGCAGTTTCAAAGGTGAGAAAAGGTCGGATTCTGGAGATGTTTTTAAGATGCAGGTGACAGGAGCGAGTGAGTGATTGGATATAGGGAGTAAAGGAAAGTTCGGTGTCGAATATGACCCCAAGACAGCGGGCATGCTGCTTAGGAGTTATGGTTGAACCCTCCAGGGTAATTTCGATGTTGGGTAGAGTGAGGTTAGTAGAGGAGAGAACCACAAGAAGTTCAGTTTTGGAGAGATTTAGTTTCAGATAGAGGGAGGACATGATGCTAGAGACAGCAGACAGACAATCCTTGGTATTTTGAATTAGAGTGGGGGTGATGTCAGGGGAAGAAGTGTATAATTGGGTGTCGTCAGCATAGAGATGGTACTGGAACCCAAATCTGCTGATTGTTTGTCCAATAGGAGCAGTGTATAGAGAGAAAAGGAGGGGGCCCAGGACTGAGCCCTGCGGAACCCCGATAGTAAGGGTACGAGGAGAGGAAGCAGAGCTGGCAAAAGATACAGTGAAGGAGCGCCAGAGAAGTAGGAGGAGAACCAGGAAAGGGCTGTGTCCTTGAGGCCTATGGAGCGGAGCATAGTGAGAAGGAGCTGGTGATCCACAGTATCAAATGCAGCAGATAGATCCAGGAGAATCAGCAGAGAGCAATGACCTTTGGATTTAGCTGTTATTAGATCATTAGAGACTTTAGGGAGGGCAGTTTCGGTGGAGTGTAAAGAGCGGAAACCAGATTGTAAGGGGTCAAGAAGAGAGTTATCCGAGAGATAGCGGATTAGACGGGAGTGGACCAAGCGTTCCAGGAGTTTAGAGATGAAGGAAAGGTTAGAGACAGGTCTGTAGTTAGCCATGCAGTTCTGGTCCACGGATGGCTTTTTAAGTAAAGGGGTAATGATGGCATGTTTAAATGAGGAGGGAAAGATACCTGAAGAAAGAGAGAGGTTAAATATTTTAGTCAGGTGAGTGGTGACCACTGGTGAGAGAGACTGCAGGAGAGGTGAAGGAATGGGGTTACTATTGCCGGTTGTAGGCTGAGTAGAAGTGAGGAGCTTGGAAACTTCTTCATCAATCAAGAGCAGTAAGAATAAAAGAAAAGAAAAAGTTGCCATTTTTGGACTGGTTATAGATCGTCTTTGAAAATCAATGTCATAATGGCTGTTTGATTTTAATATTTAAGTAATCATACCAGCCTTATCATACTTAATAGATCTATTTAATAATATATGCAGCTTGTTTTGTGTAATCCGGTGATTGATCCACCTTAAAGCGTAGCGAAAAGTTTAGATAATTGTTAATATGTTGTAGGCACTTTAATTCTGTGCAGTTTGGTGAATGTCTGGTTTCAGAGATCTCCATGGCATGCTCAAAAGACAGCTTAGAAGTGTGCAGCTGAGGAGGCAAGATCGCCCAGCCTCCCATCTGAGAGCTTGTACAGATAAAATAGAAAGTCAAGGTTTTCTACTGAATCTGTACTCTGCTGTGTGCAAGCTCTCTTTCAAGAGTTGAGCGCTCCAGCCTTCTGAGCTGCACACTTCTAAGAGGTGTTTTGAGTAATCAATGTGGATCTCAGGAAAAGTACCACAACGACCTGCAGAGAGTTAAAATAGAAATAATTATCAAACGTTTTGTTACTCTCTCAAGGGGTTGTCCACTACTAGGACAACTCTTTCTCGATCCAAATGTTTGGCCTTACCAAATTGTCAGTGTGTATGAGTGGCTCCCCTCTTAGAATAATGTAGACCTCTGCAGTTGAACAGTCCTCAGCCAGGAATTGTGAACAAGCCCACCAGATTTAGGTTGCACTCAAAGTTTCTGCCAGCTTTGACCCGACCAACAGCTGTAGATTTCTGGAGGCTACAACCTGTTATGCATCTATGGTTAATTGTGGCTGCTATGCCACCTTTCATGGATTTCACCCACATGCAGTGAGCATGCAGCATTTCTGTTACTGAATACTCTATGCACCCAAGAGTAGAGATCAATTGCTCCTTACAAAGCAGGATACTGTCACTTAAAGGTTTTGTCTGGTATTTAGATGCTATGTGATTACAGACTTGTAAATCCTCACATTGTGCACACCGCATGCTATGAAGATTCTCCAGTGCCAGGAGGGGGCAGTCATGTGACCACAAGTATGCAATTTGCTTACTTCTGGATACATTCCCACTAACTGTATCTGGTCTTGGTCAATAGACTTGGATTGTACAAGACCACTCCTATCTTGTTGGCTCATGGCTGCATGTATGCAAATCACATACTTGTGGTCTACGCCTGCTGCCCAGTGCACACAGTGTGAAGATTCAAAAGCCTGCAGTCACATAAAGTGACTACAGACTTAAGGCTTAAAAACCCTTTAAGGACTGCCCATTAATATTAGTAAAGATGTACAGTAAAGGTGGCATCATCTAATGATAATGACTAATATTATAGTATTATTACAGTATAACCTCTAACCACTGAACAACATGCCAAATGCAATATGACAGAAAAAAGTCTCATTAGTAAGGGGTAGTAAGGCTCAGTTACACACGGCCTACTTAGCTTTTTTCTTTTACTAATATAAATATAAAAAAGTACTTTAGCACCAAACTTTGTAAAATCTGTATGGTCCTTAATTTTGGTGAAGTAGCAGATAATATGTGAATGCAAAACTATAATCTATGATTTATGAGTAGTCACTAAATATTAACTTTGCTTTTTTTCTAGGATTCAATCTTAATGAAGCACTCCTGGTGCCCAAGCAAATTATCAATAAAGCGCTGTGTGTCAATGCCCCAAATGGTGAGTGTGATAGCTGATATGTTCTGTAAACATCTGTAAAGTTTATGATGTGTGTGACTATTTCTGTTCATTATGACTTATACCTTGCATTTTCCATATATTTAATCTTTGAAGACTCTATATTTAATTCCTTGCTGACTTATGATGTACCGTAAGCGCAACCTGGCACTTTGACTGACAGCCGGCAGCTTCCAGGATGAATAAAGTTTGTTTTCTCCAGGGAGTTGTACTTTCAACGAGGTGACCTGACACTTCTTTAATGCTATGAACCTGCAGATTATAACTACTGTATATCTGATGGTTAATACATAGTTCCCAACCGTCCAGGGAGAAAGTCACAAATTTGGGTATCTGTCTTGTTATTCCCAGGCGGTGAGCCAAGAATCCTGCACTGCTCTCATTAGTGGATCATTGCACAGCGTGAACACTGACCGGTTGAACTCACACTGTGCAGCGCTGCACAGATGAGTAATCCTTCTCTTTTGTAGATACAAAGCCCTCAGTAAGGGCCATGTTCTGAATAGAAGCTTCTAGTGATGGGTCGTTCCAGACCGATCTAATGGTACCGTCACACTATACCATTTCGATCGCTACGACGGTACGATTCATGACGTTCCAGCGATATCGTTACGATATCGCTGTGTCTGACACGCAGCAGCGATCAGGGATCCTGCTGAGAATCGTACGTCGTAGCAGATCGTTTAGAACTTTCTTTCATCGCTGGATCTCCCGCTGTCATCGCTAGATCGGTGTGTGTGACACCGATCTAGCGATCTAGCGATGCGATCCAGCGATGCGTTCGCTTGTAACCAGGGTAAACATCGGGTTACTAAGCGCAGGGCAGCGCTTAGTAACCCAATGTTTACCCTGGTTACAAGCGTAAATCTAAAAAAAAAAAAAACAGCACATACTTACATTCTGGTGTTCATCAGGTCCCTTGCCGTCTGCTTCCCGCACTGTGACTGCCGGCCGTAAAGTGAAAGCAGAGCACAGTGGCTGTGCTTTCACTTTCACTTTACGGCCGGCAGTCAGTGAGTGCGGGAAGCAGACGGCAAGGGACCTGACGGACACCAGAATGTAAGTATGTGCTGTTTGTTTTTTTTTAGTTTTACGCTTGTAACCAGGGTAAACATCGGGTTACTAAGCACGGTCCTGCGCTTAGTTACCCGATGTTTACCCTGGTTACCCAGGGACCTCGGCATCGTTGGTCGCTGGAGAGCTGTCTGTGTGACAGCTCCCCAGCGACCACACTACGATTTACCTACGATCACGGCCAGGTCATATCGCTGGTCGTGATCGTAGGTAAATCGTATAGTGTGACGGTACCCTAAGACAAAGAGCCGACTCCCTGCTGGAAATGATGGAGGCTGTCACCCTAGTGAGAGCTACTAATTTATATATTCAGAGATATTGGTTATGAATATGTGGTTGTCTGTCTGGATGACTTCTTGGTTTATTTATCTGACATTAAGTCACACATCTGACGTGTTTGTACTGTACTCCAAAGATTCTGAAGCAATGCCCTATTTACTAAACCTGAAAAGCGTGAAATTCTGGTGCAGGAGGTATATTTCTTGTCCACTAATGATTTCCAAATAGACCACTCTAAGGTCCAAACTATTAAAAACTGGGTACATCACAAGTCCCTTAAAGCCTTGCAGCATTTGCTTGGGTTTACAAATTATTATTGCAAATTTATTAGAGATTTTTCCAAGATTGCTAAACCACTCACTAACTTGATTAAGAAGGAGTCAGATTTGGTTGACTGTCAGACTGAGTCTATCCATGTCTTCACTGAAAAAAAAGAACACTATTCAAGTGACTCTGCATTTTTATAACCCAATCTACAACATTCTTTTATTATGGAGGTCTATGTCTCTGAGATTGGAGTGGAACTGGTGCTTTCACAAGGTACTCCATCTCTCACTCAACTTTGTTTACTGTTTGTGCCTTCTTTTCACAGAAATTTTCTCTTGGAGAAAAGCATTCTGGCATTGTTAATTGTGAATTGTTAGCAATTTGAGGAATGGCACCACTTCATCGAAGGTGCCAAATAGCTAGGTACACAAAGATCTGACTTACTTATAATCAGCTGAAAGACTCAACTCTAGGGCTGTGCTCTTTTCAAGATTTGATTTTGGTACTAAAAGTATACACTCTCTAGTAGTTTCTGTCCATCTCAGTCTGAGGACCCTGAATCAGTTCCTATTCTTCCCAGAAGTATCATGGTGTCTTCTGTTTTCCTAGATCTCCTCTGATTCATAGATCCCAAAAGTTCCCAACTAAAAATTATTTGTTCCTCCTCAGTTCCATCCATGAATTTTACAAGAATGCCATGACTCAGTTCTTGCAGACCCCCCAAAGATTAATAATACGATTTCACTTGTGGCCAGGTATGTTTGGTGGTCAACTGTAGTTTGAGACTTTAAGTGATATGTGCGGCTGAGCCAAAAGGCTCCGAACCTGTCCTGTTGGACTCCTCCAGACCGTACCAATTCCAAAAAGCCCTTGCCACCCATCTCTCCATGTACTTTTTTTTTACTGACCTCCCACCACCAGAAGGGAAGGCTGCTATTTGGATAGTTGTGGACACATTTTGCAAATAGTCGAATTTTCTTCTTTTGGCTGGGTTGTCTAACTTTAAAATCTTAAGTAAGTTGTGTATGTAACACATTGTATGTCTACATGGGATTCCTGAAAATGTTTTCGATTGAGGAACTCCGTTTGTTTCCAAATTATGGCGGACATTCTGTTAAAAAAAAACAAAATACAATTGTGCTTTTCATCAGCCTACCACCCAGAGACTAATGGTCAGACTGAACATGCTAATTAGACACTCAAGCAGTTTCTTTGGTGTTAAATCTCTGACCATCAGTCTGACTGGTTAGAAAATTTGCCCTTAGCCAATTCACTATAAACAATCAGCATAAAGAATCTATTAAGACCTCTGCAAGTTTGAATATCTCCCTCACTTTGGTTCCTTTAAGAGTTCTAAATTGGACATCTCTGAGGTCAGAAAAACCGTAGGCAAACCGAGACTAATTTGGTCTGAGTTCAGAGAAAACCCAGGGAAGGCAAAGAATAGACAGGCTTCTTCTGCCAATAAGCAATGCTCTGATGGACCTTGTTTTAGAGTTTGGGACCAGGTGTGGTTGTCCACCAGAAATCTTACACTTAAGGTTCCCTCCGGTAAGCTAGGGCCCAAACTCATTGGGCCATATGAAATTGAGATCATCAACCCTCTCGGCTTACATTTAAAACTCCCCTTTACATTTTGTATACCCAACATATTCCATAAATCCCTGCTCAAGATATATCATTCGCCTGTTCACCCTATCAGTAATCCTCTTTCTCTCATCCTGGTCATGGGCAGTCTTGAGTACGAAGTACAAAAGATCTTCGTCTCTCAGGCTGTGAGAGGATCTCTTCAATATCTTGTTCATTGAAAGGATTATGGCCCTGTAGAAAGATCAGAGATGCCGTCTATCTGATCAAAAAATCAAATTAATGTTTTCCTGATTAACCTGGCACTAAGTGTCCGGAGGCCCTTTGTAAAAGAGTGGGATACAGTGCCATCTCAATTGGTGCCTGCACATCCTGTCTCTGCATCTGGCAGCATGTGGTTCCGCACTCTTGTTGCAGGTGATGCAAGGCAACTATTCAAGTTCTGTGTCCCCTGGGACGTGTAGTTCCGTTCATGCTTGGTGTAACGCCCACAGGGTGGGACAAGGTATAGTGGACTCACTAGACCACTGATGGTGCAGTGGCGGCTGTATACCCGATACTCAAAAGACAGGAGAGTGGATCTCATAAACCAAATGATATTTATTAACAAGGTAACAACAAAAAGGAAAATGGTGTCAGAGGGAAAGAACCTCTGGATCACAACACTGTACCACGTAGTGGAGCACCGGGCTAGGTGCACCCCTATACAGGGATTCCCCCGTCACAACACCAGATGGCCTGAATGCCACGAAAGCAGGACCAGAGGACGACCCATACTGACAAACTTTCAACACAGTAGAATACTTGGGCCTGCTGGTGGAGAGAATCCCAGAAGCTCCATGAAGTCCAGAAAGGTTGATCCCACTGGTAGCTGGGTCAAGGGGGTTCCGTGAGGAGAGGCAAGACAACTTGGAGTGGGAACCAGAGAGACCAGAGAAGTCCAGGATGGGAATTGCCAGAAGAGGACTCTGTGAAAATAGAGGTATAATTAAGGTGCAGAGCACAGCAGAGTGTGGCCTGAAGCTGGGGCAACTATCCAGAGAATGAACACGTTGCCCAGGCACCTCCCTTAAGGGGAGGGTGCTTTTTATGCACAGAGCATAAAGCACAGAGAGCCCTAATAGCGAACAGGTGCCCTGCTGTTTTAAGTATGTGCAGGAAGCGGGGCGCGGCTCCTAAGAGCATTTTCAGGAGGCCTGCCAAGAGGACGCAGGTTCTTAGCAGAGAAAGGAGCCGCTGAACGTCTGGAGCCACGGACAGGGTAAGTAAAGCTGTGTAATAGGCGCTGGTCTCCCTGCGCAGCGGAGACCGGACCTGCGGCTGAGGGCATGACACTTGGAGATCAAAAGTTAACTTTTAGCAGTGTTGCTTCCTCTTCTTTGGCCTTGGTGGGGATGAAAGCTATTTAAGTTCCTAAAACCTCCTGTTATAATTTGACTAGCTTAAGTGAACAGCCTACTATACTGCTTTAATTCCCAGTATATATTCCTGATTTTGACCTAGGCTTGTTTTTTTTTCTATTTTCCTGCCTTACGATTTTGTCCCTGTTCTTACCTAGCTATCAGACCATTCTTCTTGCCTGCTCATACCACCAAACAGCAGCTAACACTGTGACCTTAGCTTAGGGTTCCCTGTTAAGTCCAGATCCCTGAATAAGGGTTAAAGGGAAATAGCGAGGCAACTGCTGGGATCTGGAAAATGGAATAGCTAAGTCCAAGCCTGTTCGTGGTAACTTAGTAGCTCTAAAGATGATTACCCTTTTACAAGAACTCCACTTCGACTCTAGTTGACCCTTTTTGGGTTGAAGATGGAGCCAAAAGCAACTCCCAAATCTACTGCCTGTTTTTAGAAGACATATTTTTCAAGCAAATGTACAGGAAAAAGTCTGCATCTTCCAAGAAAACCAAGATTTTTCTGCAAGACAATGCTCCATTGCATGCAGTGAAATCTCCACTGCTTGGCTGCCAGTAAAAATCTGACGATATGTGTCATGGGGTTACCATGACAGTGTAGAGCCAGAAGATCGCAGCGTCTGATTGCTCCTACTCCAGCACTGAGAAGTATTTCTCCTTCATTTTAAATGTGTTAATTTCTTGTAGCAGAACAGGGGTTAATCAGCCATGTTGGAAATCCCTGTGTTCACAGCTGGGCTCAGTAGCCCCTCCTTCCTTTCCCCTTTATAATCTGGGCTCTGTTACAAATCCTTGTCAGATCTAGCATTTGCTGCATGACTAACAGTGGGAGAGGAGTACATATGAGAAGGAGAGTTGAAGGAGTTATCTGTGACTTGGTTTGTATGTGTGGCAACTCCCTATCCTTCTCTATTTTGGTTTATTCCCCTAACTTCTCACCCCGGTGCTTTCCTCTGTTACATGTGAGTGAATATTTTGTATGCCTGGAGCTTTATGTTAACCCTCATTTGTGTTGCCTTGTTTGTCAGGTTGGTGTACTACGGTACACAGTAGTGCCCCCTCTTACCTGGGTGGGGGAAGAGAACAGACAGCTAACTCAGCAGATAAGGCAAGGATGGAGGCCCCGGCATCTTTGCCATCTGAAGTATCCCGGGGAGCAGGGTGAGCTAGGGCACCCCCTGGTTTTAGGATCAGGGGAGGAGGCCCGGGTCCCGGGTCACCCGACAGCTGTATCTTGATAGTACAGTCCCACAATCAGGAATTGTGTCAGGTTTAACGCTTTTTATTTACACAGGGTCAAACCGCGTCCAGATGTTACAGCACTGTGGATGGGATTTCTAGAAATCCCATGTCCACTATGTGTGGATGCCAGCCTGTGGACCTCCCATGGACACTGACATGCGGCGTTCCTTTCAAGACAGTAGCATGTCAATTTCTCTTGTGGAGATGCTAGTTTTGTCATCTATGCTTATCACCTATAGGAATACTGTCATGGGTTTACGGTGACAGAGATGAGCTAGAAGACCACAGCGTCTGATTTCACATACTCTTGCACTGATTGGAAACACTTCACCATCATATTAAACAATGCAGGGGATAATCTGTTCAGTTGAGAGCTCCAGGAGCTTTCCTGCCTTGAGTGACTGTTCACTTTTGGCCTTTCCTCTCTGCTATATATACTCACCCATAGCAATCTGGGTGCCAGTGTTAATTTCATACAATATGGTTCTGGAGTTGGAGGTGTTGGTTGTTTGAGGAGACGTTTTGAGTGTTGTTCAGAAGACTCTTGCCTGGTGATTTGTCAGCGTGCATATCCTCAGCCTCTCCTATTTGGTTCTTCCTTCCTTTACATCCCGGTGTTGCACTCTGATTTTCTTGAGTGCATATTTGTATAATTGGTATTTTCATCTATCCCTGTATGTCTTCCCTTGATAGTCTGGTTTTATGTATTCTTGTACACTACATCTCCTCACTTACCTGGGTGAAGGAGGGGACATATAAGGTTTGTTTAAGGAGTTCAGCAAGGCATGTGGCCCCGGTGTCTTCACCATTCAAAGTAATCCAGGGAGCAGCGATAGCCAGGGCTCCCCTAGCTTTAGGGATAGGAAAGGAGCCCCTAGCCCCAGGATATCCTGCAACAGTGCCCTGACAAACACATTTTGCAGTCTGAAGACACAAAAGAGCACAGTGAGGTCAAAAATACTCTGTTGTAAAAAAAATCACAATAATAAGCAAGTGCTAGTCAAAAGATGGAAAAAACAGGGTATTTAGTTGATACGTTTTTTTGCAAAAAAATGTATAATAAGCTGCTCCACCAATCGTCAAGGTATACAATATAGAGCAGTCCTAACTAATGTATATAATCCCTATCTGATGTATTTAAAAACCTGATCATCTGTATTGTACCTGTATAAGCAGGGTTCAGAGAGGGAATATCCATGTGGACATGCTGGATGGAACAGCTTTGATGCAAATGACCCATAAGGAGTGGTGGACTCCCTAGTCTTGTAGAAACAAGAGAACAATTTATAGAACCAGAAGCACATGGGCTACTTGCACATTGAACAAGTCTGTAGGAACCTGTTCACACACCATCAAGAAACTTGAAGACACGAAAGAGCACAGTGAGGTCAAAAATACTCTGTTGTAAAAAAAACACAGTAATAAGCAAGTGCTAGTCAAAAGATGGAAAAAACAGGGTATTTAGTTGATACATTTTTTTGCAAAAAAAATGTATACTAAGCTGCTCCACCAATCGTCAAGGTATACCCATATAGAGCAGTCCTAACTAATGTATATAATCCCTAGCTGATGTATTTAAAAACCTGATCATCTGTATAGTACCTGTATAAGCAGGGTTCAGAGAGGGAATATCCATGTGGGCATGCTGGATGGAACAGCTTTGATGCAAATGACCCATAAGGAGTGGTGGGCTCCCTAGTCTTGTTGAAACAAGATAACAATTATAGAACCAGAAACACATAGGCTACTTGCACATTGAACAGTCTGTAGGAACCTGTTAACACCTTTGGCACGCATGTGAATAAAGGACTTTTAGATTTATCCTCATGCTGGTGAGTGCTACACTTTTATTCTTTATATTGTTCATTCGGCGGCATCCAGAATTTGTGTAAGCACCATTACCAGCTGTTATTTTACTGCGGAGTTCAGATTGCTGTGGATCTGTGTCTGAGAAGTGGTGATTTAGTACCCCAGTGCTGTTCATTTTTGTCTTTTTTTTTATGGATCTGCAAATAAGACTGAATTACTAGATCTGAAACCTCTGCCACTAAAGCTCCACTCCCCACCCAGTGCCACCTCCTCCTGCTTGACGGACAGTTCCTTTGCATGAAGGCACACAGCATAGAGGCAGTCATGTTAAGCAGGATGCTGTTCTGGACAGGGAATAAAGTTCGAGTGACAGAGGCTTCAGATCTACAGTAGCTCTTCAGCCTCATTTGCATATTAATTCAAATATTGATTTCCTATTTACCAAGGAACGACTGGCAATATAGAGCTGCAATTGTCTTTTAAAGAGCTACATGTATACATAAATAGATTTCGAGGTTAAATCCTGCTGACAGATTCCCTTCTAAAGTGCTCTCATCGTCATCATCATTTGTATTCCATATTCTGAAACTAGCTGTTCTTAGTCAATGTCTTGAAGAGTTGAAGTGCATCCTTCAAACTAGGTAAATTGTGTTTTTTAAAAGTGTTTTGCCCTCCCCAACTGAGTATGTGTTTATAAGCAAACTGAAAATATATTGTGGCCATTGGTACCAAAGTTTTTGCAAACAGTGACATTTCTAATATGTTCTGCATTGTTAGAAATGACAAGATATGCTGTAAAAGAGCATTGCTTCATGTCAGTTCATCCACAAACTGTCCACAAAAATATCCTACATCAGCTGAGGAATTTTCACCCCAGAGCAATTGAAGCACCATGACCCAAGTTAATATCTGGTTAGTTAAGACCTCTAATCAGTATTGTAGCAGCCGATGCAGACCACGCCATATGATCATGCAGCTGACCCCTCAGCTTATGCAATGTTTAATCTATGGATTAAACAAAAAATACAAAAAACACCACAAATGATACAGAAAAAAAGGGCAAATGAAGGAATGAATCAGCCCACAGTCTTTACCTATTTTCGTAATTCCTACCCACAAGGGTTCAACTTCCTCATAATCAAGGTTACACTGGGGTGTCTTGGGCCCACAGGAGGAATTGATTCTAGGAGCCCACCTTACAGCTTAATTCAAATACCTGTAAGCCGTTATCTCCGTTATAGCAGAACGTTGACTGTACCACATGCTACTGGCTCTGGGCTTGGGTTAGGAGGTGTCTTGGCGGTGCGAGGCTGGAGCATTTATATCGTGGTAGTTGGTTTCAAGAACATGTCGGTGGTGCAAGTCATGAGCGGAGTCCCTGCTCTGCACATTGATTTTCTGGTAGTGGCGCTCAGGAAAATGGCCACTGGAGGCAGCAAATACGCAGATTGAGATCTCAGCTCATCATTCAACTGAGATTTAAATCTTCCTGATCTACATTTTCCTCAAGTTCACTGCTTGGAGATCAGTGGCTCCTGCCTCGCACTGCTGGAACACCACCTCCCATCCGAAAGCCCGCAGCATCCCCCCTCTCCTGCCACCGCCGGCTTCCTGCAGTGGCAACCCCGTCTCCTGTGACCCCACTTCGCTGCCGCCTCCCCTCAAGGTAAGCTACATCTGAATTATAAGACGCACCCCCATTTTCCTCCCAAATTTTGGGAGAAAAAAGTGCGTCTTGTCTGAAAAATATGGTACACACATGTGACAGCATATACAGTGTATCATACAGGTGACAGCACGTACCGTGCAACTTACATTTTTACTCACAATTCTGAGAGGATTCTGTCACTGAACAGAAATGTCCAGGACAGCCGAGGACAGTTTGTTTTGTTTGTCCATCAGCTCCGTCCTCCTGTCACCCAGTAAACCTATCAGAATGTTCTCAGGCAAAGAAAAGTTATCTTCTGTTTTAGTCGTTGCTCCTCTCATCCGCTTGTCCTGTCAGGTTCAGTAAATAGAGGAACATGTGCTCACGATACCTGAAGGATGCTGCTCGCACCTGACATCTGTACGCAGCCCCTCCTAAAATATCACAGCTGCAAAACCACTATGGGAGCTGATATATTTAAAATCCTGACAGTTCACTAAATAAAGATGACTTTTTTTTTGCTCATTCTTTGCTAAATAAAGGTATTTAGTAAATGTTGTATTATTTAAATGTATTTTATTTTCGCTAAGAAACCCTTTAAAGGTTCTTGCCTTCAGCTTGCAGCCTAATTCTTTAACATTATTGTTAAGGATCCTCCACCTATCACCTATTCTCTGATTTACTCACACATGGACCATGACTGCTGGATCATCACCAGTCCCGGCAGTAAATTATTAGCCCGTTCCAGAAAATGCCAAATCCTGGCACCGGGATACAGCAAATCATTTGGTTAATCAGTGTTGGCGACAATTTATTCTATTTTCCTTATTATAGAATGCAATATATATACAACTGTTTTACCCGACCTACCATACCACCTTCCTGGCTACCAGCTAGGTTATTCTTACAGCTGTTGGTAGAGCCATCTCCACTAGGATGGCCATTTCTGTGACATACAACCTTGAATCATTACAAAATTTGTACATTTTGCTTGGAAGTACAGATACAGGAGAGTTATTTCTTTTCATAGAACCCTTTCCACTGCTAATTATTACGTTAACCCAGTTTCATGCTTGTTTTGCCTGATCCATACTGTACATTGAAGGAAACCTTTAATCCTCCTATCCATTATCCAATCCAGCAAAAAACAGTAATGAATAATAAAAAGTAAGGTAAAGTTAATTACTTACAGTTATTGAACGTCTTCTTTCAAATCCTATTTTTTTACCCACCTCTTTCCTTTTATAGCACCTTAGTTCAACCACATCAGAAAGCAAAGCAAGCCAATTGGGTGGGCAAAGGAGGGACACAGAATTCTACGAAATTAACTGGGTGGATCTATAAAAGACATGCAGGCAATTGGAACTATCAAGTGAATGATAGATACAAAAAACATCACAGGCATGATACAATTCCAGGAACTGTGATGTGTAGAGGCTTTCTGAGGCAGGTGCTACTTATGAAACATGAACAGATAGGCATCACTGATGAAGAATCACTGCACGCGAGCTGCTAGTCTGTGAACACAATAATGAGCAAAATAAAGCTATACACTAAAGATATGGCACAACACAATCCAAATTCATATTGCTCAACAAATCTTTATAGTATCAAAAAAAGAGAAGTAAACAGAAACAATAAAAACACCTTAAAAAAAGACCTCTCAGTTGCTCCAAAAATTAAACTACCTCATAAAACATCCTTCAACTCCCCCGATTCCACAGCTTTTTTCCCTTGTTTTGCCCTGCTTTGCTCCATTTCAAAGATATTAACATTTATTGCTTTTGAATCGCATTATGTGAATTCTCTGGTTGTAGACCAACTGAGCATGTTTTCAGAGTCTTTTCTGGGGGAATGCGCTTTCATCCCAGATACTGCCACTCACACCTCAGTAGCTGTTCAAGGAGACTCAGATGCTGACAAGCTGTATTTGGCTGCCTCTAGGAAGAAAGGGTGAAAGCGCCAGACTGTTAAGAAGCACTCAATTAGTCTGCATTCATAGATTGCACATACTGTTACCAAAAGCAGCAAATGGAGTGATGCAACGCAAAATGGAAAATAGCAGCAGAATCGTGGAAACTTTGGAGTTTTACAAGGTATTTAACTCCTGTCTCTGAGTGACAGCTCTCCTTTAAAAATAGAAATAACTGAGGACAACAACAAAACACCTGCTAAAGGTTTGGTTAGGTTTGGAATATTTCACAATGTTCACCAGCTTGCCGACAGTTCGCTGAACTTATCCGAGCCCCCTTTGAATTCAATGGGAGGCCAAACCAAATGCATAGACAACAACGTCAGGGGACCATCAGCGATCAGGTTAATCTTTTTTTTATATTGATAGATCGGGCAATTCTGAAAGTGGCATTACCAAATATGTGTATGTTTGATTTTTTTCATTGTTTTATTTTGAATGGGGCGAAAAAAGGTTGATTTGAACTTTTATTTATTTTTTTTATACATATTTTTTAAAACATTTTTTTTACTTTTGGCATGCTTCAATAGTCTCCATGGGAGACTGGAAGCTGCCATAACCCAATTGGCTCTGCTACATACAAGTAATGATCAGATCGCCTCTATTTAGCAGAATTGCTCACTTTCGAAGAGTGCCGACCACCGGGTGCTGCTCACAGCAAGCCAGCAGTGACAACCATAGAGGTCTCTAGGAGTCACAATTGCCAGAAGCGCAAGTTAAATGCCACTGTCCGTGGCATTTATCGGGTTAATAGCCACCTGCGGCTCTTACGGGCACATGTCAGCTGTTAAAAACAGCTGACGTGTCTGGAGAGATGTGGGCTCAACGCCAGCGCCCACATCAAAGGGAGGGTGCCTGACATCGGCGTACATTTATGCCCAATGTCGGAAAGGGGTTAAAAAGCATTAGTGGAAATTCTATCATTTACCAAACTTTGGCCAAATTTTTCCGATTTTGATGAAAATGCTGGTGAATCCGAACAAGAATGTGTAAGGTTTATGCCGAATGTGAGATTGACGAGCGTTGTTCTTTTTTTTTTCTATGCTGAAGTTAGTTCTTAATGACATTGGATGTATGCTTGGAGTCATTTTAATGCTGCAAAATAAATTTAGAGCCAGACAACTCCTCGATTGTATTGCAGTATGGATAAGTATCTTCCCGAATTTCTCAGCATTGGGAACACTATTACCCTTGACCAATTTCCCACCTTCATTGCTAAAAACCAGCCTCAAACTTGCAAAGAACCTCTGCAATGCTTCACTATTGCCTGCAGATATTCATTATTGTACCAATCTCAAGTTCTTCAGCAAACAATCTGCTTTCTGTTACAGTCAAATAGTGTACATTTCTACACATCAGTCCAGAGTACCTGCTACAATTTTTCTGCACCCCAGTTCCTATGCTTTCATGGTTGAGTCACTTTGCTGTGTTGTCATATAAAAAGTATGGTTATTTGCTGCAAGTCATTCTTGAAGACCAGTTGTGACATCTCAGAACAATAAGTGGCTGTAGCTGCTTCCCACTGGTTACTGCTATTTCTGAGCCGATGGCTCTGTTGGACATTTTGGCGTAATGTGTCTTTTTTCTACTGCACTAAGTTTTCTTGGCTGACCACTGCACTTACAACCCCCAAGGTTATCCATTTATTATTATCCAATATGCAATACTATCAGGTATTGCCTCCAAATGTATTCTGCAGTAGGGCAACAGCTTCAAATATCCAGGCAATGTCATTAAGAACGATCTTCAGTATAGGGCCACGTGCACACGTTGAGTATTTGGTCACTATTTTACATTAGTATTTGTAAGCCAAAACCAGAAGTGGGCGAAAAATGCAGAAGTGGTGCAAGTGTTTATATCATACTTTTTCGCAAACTCCTCACTCCTGATTTTGGCTTACAAATACTTATGAAAAATACTGACCAAATACTGAAAATGTGGACATAGCCTAAAGAAGAGAAAAGAAGTCCTGGAAGTGAAGATATGGCATCCACAGAATGCTGATCTCAACATTATTGAGTCTGTCTGAGATTTTATGAAAAGACCATTGAATTTGTGCAAGCGATATCAAGAGAAGATCTGTAGCTAGCTCTCTAAGATGTTTGGGACAAGCAAAGTGTGGTCCCACTAAATATTCATTTGATTTAGGTTTCTATTTTGGTCATTCAGAATTCTGATTTTGCAGCATTTCTCCACACCTTCCTATCAGTGTACACCTGTAATTGTTATAATACCCTAAGTGCCTCTATAATATAATTCCCCAAGAGTTTTAACCTTAACAATAAGCAATGCCCCAAGTGCCCCTACAAATTAATAACGGCCCCTCAATTCCCCCTCCCCCAACTTGTAAAACCCCCTTAACTTCCACGTTTATACTAGTACTGTCCCATCAGCACGCTTGTGACATGATCGCAGTGAGCGGATATGTTGTCAAGAAAATCAGGAGTCTGTTGATGACCCGTCATTTTGATTTTCCTGTGAAAGTCGGCTTGTGGCATTTCTGAAGCACTGCTATGTATAGCACAAGCAATAAGATGATCGCATCTTCAAGTCCACTTTTAAAATTATAAAAAAAAAAACCCACAACTTCAAATCACCTTCATTTTGCCCCATTGAAAATATAACTATGGAAAAAAAACACATATTTGGTATAGCCGAATTCAGAATTTGCTTGATCCACCGAAATATGAAAAACTTAATCCGATCAGTAAACAGTGTAGCAAGGAAAAAAATTAATCAAAAAGCCAGAGTTACATTTTTTTTGTCCTCCTCAACATTGCAATGAAATGCAATTAGAGGTGATCAAAACATCATCTCAAAATGGTATCATTAACCCCTTTCTGCCATTAGACGTACTATTCCGTCCATGTGGGGTGGGCCTTAATTCCCATGGACGGAATAGTACGTCATATGCGATCGGCAGCGCTCACGGGGGGAGCGCCGCCGATCGCAGCCGGGTGTCAGCTGCTTATCGCAGCTGACATCCGGCACTATGTGGCAGGAGCGGTCACGGACCGCCCCCGGCACATTAACCCCCGGCACACCACGATCAAACATGATCGCGATGTGCCGGCGGTACAGGGAAGCATCGCGCAGGGAGGGGGTTCCCTGCGGGCTTCCCTGAGCCCCCCGCAGCAACGCGATGTGATCGCGTTGCTGCGAGGGTCTTACCTCCCTCCCTGAATGCTCCAGGCCCGGATCCAAGATGGCCGCGGATCCGGGTCCTGCAGGGAGGGAGGTGGCTTCACAGAGCCTGCTCAGAGCAGGCACTGTGAAGCCTGCAGTGCTGCAAGTCAGATCAGTGATCTGACAGAGTGCTATGCAAACTGTCAGATCATTGATCTGTGATGTCCCCCCCTGGGACAAAATAAAAAAGTAAAAAAAAATTTTTTCCAAATGTGTAAAAAAAAAATATATATATATTCCTAAATAATGAAAAAAAAAAAAAAAATATTATTCCCATAAATACATTTCTTCATCTAAATAAAAAAAAAACAATAAAAGTGCACATATTTAGTATCGCCGCGTCCGTAACGACCCGACCTATAAAACTGGCCCACTAGTTAACCCCTTCAGTAAACACCGTAAGAAAAAAAAGAGGCAAAAAACAACGCTTTATTATCATAGCGCCGAACATAAAGTGGAATAACACGCGATCAAAAAGACCGATATTAATTCCCATTGTACCGCTGAAAATTTCATCTTGTCCCGCAAAAAACGAGCCACCATACAGCATCATCAGCAAAAAAATAAAAAAGTTATAGTCCTGAGAATAAAGCGATGCAAAAATAATTATTTTTTCTGTAAAATAGTTTTTATCGTATAAAAGCGCCAAAACATAAAAAAATTATACAAATGAGGTGTCGCTGTAATCGTACTGACCCGAAGAATAAAACTGCTTTATCAATTTTACCAAACGTGGAACGGTATAAACGCCTCCCCCAAAAGAAATTCATGAATAGCTGGTTTTTGGTCATTCTTCCTCACAAAAATCAGAATAAAAAGCGATCAAAAAATTTCACGTGCCCGAAAATGTTACCAATAAAAACGTCAACTCGTCCCGCAAAACACAAGACCTCACATGACTCTGTGGACCAAAATATGGAAAAATTATAGCTCTCAAAATGTGGTAACGCAAAAAATATTTTTTGCAATAAAAAGCGTCTTTCAGTGTGTGATGGCTGCCAATCATAAAAATCCGCTAAAAAACTCGCTATAAAAGTAAATCAAACCCCCCTTCATCACCCCCTTAGTTAGGGAAAAATTAAAAAAATGTATTTATTTCCATTTTCCCATTAGGGCTAGGGTTAGGGATAGGGTTAGGGCTAGGGTTAGGGTTAGGGCTATGGTTAGGGCTAGGGTTAGGGCTAGGGTTAGGGTTAGGGCTAGGGTTAGGGCTAGGGCTAGGGCTAGGGTTAGGGTTAGGGTTAGGGCTAGGGTTAGGGCTAGGGTTAGGGCTAGGGTTAGGGTTAGGGTTGGGGCTACAGTTAGGGTTGGGGCTAAAGTTAGGGTTAGGGTTTAGATTACATTTACAGTTGGGAATAGGGTTGGGATTAGGGTTAGGGGTGTGTCAGGGTTAGAGGTGTGGTTAGGGTTACCGTTGGAATTAGGGTTAGGGGTGTGTTTGGATTAGGGTTTCAGTTATAATTGGGGGGTTTCCACTGTTTAGGCACATCAGGGGCTCTCCAAACACGACATGGCGTCCGATCTCAATTCCAGCCAATTCTGCAGTAAAACAGTGCTCCTTCCCTTCCGAGCTCTCCCGTGTGCCCAAACAGGGGTTTACCCCAACATATGGGGTATCAGCGTACTCAGGACAAACAGGACAACAACTTTTGGGGTCCAATTTCTCCTGTTATCCTTGGGAAAATACAAAACTGGGGGCTAAAATATAATTTTTGTGGGAAAAAAAAGATTTTTTATTTTCACGGCTCTGCGTTATAAACTGTAGTGAAACACTTGGGGGTTCAAAGCTCTAAGAACACATCTAGATGAGTTCCTTAGGGTGTCTAGTTTCCAAAATGGTGTCACTTGTGGGGGGTTTCTACTGTTTAGGTACATTAGGGGCTCTGCAAACGCAATGTGACACCTGCAGACCATTCCATCTAAGTCTGCATTCCAAATGGAGCTCCTTCCCTTCCGAGCCCTCCCATGCGCCCAAACAGTGGTTCCCCCCACTTATGGGGTATGAGCGTACTCAGGACAAATTGGACAACAAATTTTGGGGTCCAATTTCTCCTGTTACCCTTGGGAAAATACAAAACTGGGGGCTAAAAAATAATTTTTGTGGGAAAAAATTTTTGTTTTATTTTTACGGCTCTGCATTATAAACTTCTGTGAAGCCCTTGGTGGATCAAAGTGCTCAAAACACATCTAGATAAGTTCCTTAGGGGGTCTACTTTCCAAAATGGTGTCACTTGTGGGGGGTTTCAATGTTTAGGCACATCAGTGGCTCTCTAAACGCAACATGGCGTCCCATCTCAATTCCTGTTAATTTTGCATTGAAAAGTCAAACGGTGCTCCTTCCCTTCCGAGCTCTCCCATGCGCCCAAACAGTGGTTTACTCCCACATATGGGGTATCAGCGTACTCAGGACAAATTGTACAACAACTTTTGGGGTCCAATTTCTCCTGTTACCCTTGGGAAAATACAAAACTGGGGGCTAAAATATAATTTTTGTGGGAAAAAAAGATTTTTTATTTTCACGGCTCTGCGTTATAAACTGTAGTGAAACACTTGGGGGTTCAAAGCTCTAAGAACACATCTAGATGAGTTCCTTAGGGTGTCTAGTTTCCAAAATGGTGTCACTTGTTGGGGGTTTCTACTGTTTAGGTACATTAGGGGTTCTGCAAACGCAATGTGACACCTGAAGACCATTCCATCTAAGTCTGCATTCCAAATGGCGCTCCTTCCCTTCCGAGCCCTCCCATGTGCCCAAACAGTGGTTCCCCCCCACTTATGGGGTATCAGCCTACTTAGGACAAATTGGACAACAAATTTTGGGGTCCAATTTCTCCTGTTACCCTCGGGAAAATACAAAACTGGGGGCTAAAAAATAATTTTTGTGGGAAAAAATTTTTGTTTTATTTTTACGGCTCTGCATTATAAACTTCTGTGAAGCCCTTGGTGGGTCAAAGCGCTCACCACACATCTAGATAAGTTCCTTAGGGGGTCTACTTTCCAAAATGGTGTCACTTGTGGGGGTTTCTACTGTTTAGGTACATTAGGGGCTCTGCAAACGCAATGTGACACCTGCAGACCATTCCATCTAAGTCTGCATTCCAAATGGCGCTCTTTCCCTTCCGAGCCCTCCCATGCGCCCAAACAGTGGTTCCCCCCCACTTATGGGGTATCAGCGTACTCAGGACAAATTGGACAACAAATTTTGGGGTCCAATTTCTCCTGTTACCCTTGGGAAAATACAAAACTGGGGGCTAAAAAATAATTTTTGTGGGAAAAAATTTTTGTTTTATTTTTACGGCTCTGCATTATAAACTTCTGTGAAGCCCTTGGTGGGTTAAAGCGCTCAAAACACATCTAGATAAGTTCCTTAGGGGGTCTACTTTCCAAAATGGTGTCACTTGTGGGGGGTTTCAATGTTTAGGCACATCAGTGGCTCTCTAAACGCAACATGGTGTCCCATCTCAATTCCTGTCAATTTTGCATTGAAAAGTCAAACAGCGCTCCTTCCCTTCCGAGCTCTCCCATGCGCCCAAACAGTGGTGTATCCCCACATATGGGGTATCAGCGTACTCAGGACAAATTGTACAACAACTTTTGGGGTCCAATTTCTTCTCTTACCCTTGGGAAAATAAAAAATTGGGGGAGAAAAAATAATTTTTGTGAAAAAATAAGATTTTTTATTTTTACGGTTCTGCATTATAAACTTCTGTGAAGCACTTGGTGGGTCAAAGTGCTCACCACACCTCTAGATAAGTTCCTTAGGGGGTCTACTTTCCAAAATGGTGTCATTTGTGGGGGGTTTCAATGTTTAGGCACATCAGTGGCTCTCCAAACGCAACATGGCGTCCCATCTCAATTTTTGCATTGAAAAGTCAAATGGCGCTCCTTCCCTTCCAAGCTCTCCCATGCGCCCAAACAGTGGTTTACCCCCACATATGGGGTATCAGCGTACTCAGGACAAATTGTACAACAACTTTTGGGGTCCAATTTCTTCTCTTACCCTTGGGAAAATAAAAAATTGGGGGCAAAAAATAATTTTTGTGAAAAAATATGATTTTTTATTTTTACGGTTCTGCATTATAAACTTCTGTGAAGCACTTGGTGGGTCAAAGTGCTCACCACTAGAGTTGAGCGACCTTGACCTTTTTAGAGTCGAGCCGGGTTTTGCGAAACCCGACTATGTCCAAAGTCGGGTCGAGTGAAATCGGCCGATTATGACGTAAAGTCGGGATCGACCGAAACACGAAACCCAATGCAAGTCAATGGGGCAGCATAGTCGGCAGTGAGTGGGGGCCAGGAAAACACCTAGAGTGCCCATTTTAATGTCAAAACCATCCATTCTTCTTAATGAAGCTTGTCAAGCGTAATTTACCTTATAATAATTGGAAGGCATTTGAAATTGGGGGTCATTTGGCTAAAGTTGTGGGGGGTAGGGCTGGTTCAAGTAATTAGTGGGCCCAGGAAATCTGGACCACGTCACGGCAGTGGAGCAGGGAGAGGTAAGTATTTCAACTTTGCAAGTGCTGTGAACCTGAGCAAGCAGGGGGGGCCCACTCGTTGGCATTGGCACTGGCACAGGGCCCCTCAAAGTACAGCGGTGTGTTTGCACGGCGGGGGCGCCTCCCACCGGCAGCAACACTTTTGCGTACTATGAGAGGCCCTGTGCCAGTGACGTCGCCAACTAGTATTCCTCCCCCCACCTGATGAAGGAACCTGCACTTTCATCTGCACCTTCCTCTTTGTCCCCGTGTAAGGTGGTATGGTATGCGGGAAGAGCAACCTGACTTTCAGCAGGGTCACAATGTTGTTGTGTAGCGTGCACGGGGAATGTTGCGTTATGGGTCAATGTACCAGCAGACTCATCTATCACTGGCTGGGCAATGGGCACGATGAAGTGGAAACACAGATATAGGCCCAAAGAAGAAAGTGGGCTAAATGCAGTTCAAAATTGGTAACACAGGAATAACCAGGGGGCATTGCAGTGGAGGACAACTGGAATGAGAGGCTGACACAGAGAGTAGGGCCAAATCAGTAAGTAGTCGAAATGCAGTTCAAAATTGGCAACCGTAGTAAACAGGCGGCACAGCTTTGTTCAGTGGAGGAGAACAGCAAGGAGTGGCAGACACCGATAGTAGGCCCCAAACCAACTAGTACGCCAAATGCAGTTGTTCCATTTAACCACAATTTAATGAGAGCCTGAAGATAGAAGCTCAGGAAAGGCAACCTGGGGAACACCTTGGAGTGTAACACACCATCTCTCTCCACCCCATACCCATTTTGTATGGCCTAATGCAGTGTACTTTTCTACAACTACTAAACGAGAGTCGGAAGACCGAAGCAATGGCAAGGAAACCTGGGGAACACCTTAGAGTGTAACACACCCTCTCTCTACACCCCATACCCAATTTGAAGGTCTAATGCAGTGTAGTTTCCAAGAACTACTAAACGAGAGCCGGAAGATCGAAGCTCAGGAAAGGCAACCTGGGGAACACCTTGGAGTGTAACACACCCTCTCGCTACACCCCATACCCAATTTGAAGGCCTAATGCAGCGTAGTTTCCAACAACTACTAAACGAGAGCCGGAAGATCGAAGCTCAGGAAAGGCAACCTGGGGAACACCTTGGAGTGTAACAAACCCTCTCTCTACACCCCATACCCAATTTGTAGGCCTAATGCAGCGTAGTTTCCGACAACTACTAAACGAGAGCCGGAATATCGAAGCTCAGGAAAGGCAACCTGGGGAACACCTTGGAGTGTAACACACCCTCTCTCTACACCCCATACCCAATTTGAAGGCCTAATGCAGTGTAGTTTCCAACAACTACTAAACGAGAGCCGGAATATCGAAGCTCAGGAAAGGCAACCTGGGGAACACCTTGGAGTGTAACACACCCTCTCTCTACACCCCATACCCAATTTGAAGGCCTAATGCAGTGTAGTTTCCAAGAACTACTAAACGAGAGCCGGAAGATCGAAGCTCAGGAAAGGCAACCTGGGGAACACCTTGGAGTGTAACACAACGTCTCTCTACACGACGGAAGGGCTGATTCTTAGGAAGGAAGGCTGTTGGAAATAAGCATTGCGCGTCCGAGGGTGATTAGATTCTTATTAGGTATATACTCACCCTCGGACGCGCCCTGCTTCTTTATTTGGAATGAATGTTTATTTGCAATGTGGTGTTGACTTTCTCTATTATTTTGGTAATTAATGATTTTATTATTTTCATTATTTTGCATCTTCTCGGCAATAATATAAAGAAGACGCGACAGGACAACACTCGGTGGATGCCATATGTGTGTTTTCAATTTAAAAAAACTTTCAGTTAACTACTTGCAGGAGAAAGTAATTGTAGCTGGTGGCCATTTTTAGTACTGTACCAGATTTTAGTTGTGTGTTTGTTTTTAATGTTAAAATGTCTGCATTTGATATCTCACCAGTATTTTCTTTTTTATAAGCAAAATACTTATTTTTATATTTTCTGATGTTGGTTCCAGGGGTACACGGCCAGCAGTGCCCTGGTCAGTGTAGTAGTAGTTGAAAGAATGGACCGCAGACAGGCATCGAAGGCCTAAAATAAAAACACATGGCTGTAGGCAATTTTAAATTGGTTCCAGGGGTACACGGACAGCAGTGGTGTGGTCAGTGGAGGCCTAGTGGAAGGAGTGACCGCAGACAGGCATCGAAGGCCTAAAATAATAACACATGGCTGTAGGCAATTTTAAATTGGTTCCAGGGGTACACGGGCAGCAGTGACCTGGTCAGTGTAGTAGTAGTTGAAAGAATGGACCGCAGACAGGCATCGAAGGCCTAAAATAAAAAAATTGGGCTGGCTGTAGGCAATTTTAAATTGGTTCCAGGGGTACACGGGCAGCAGTGGTGTGGTCAGTGGAGGCCTAGTGGAAGGAGTGACCGCAGACAGGCATCGAAGGCCTAAAATAATAACACATGGCTGTAGGCAATTTTAAATTGGTTCCAGGGGTACACGGACAGCAGTGGTGTGGTCAGTGGAGGCCTAGTGGAAGGAGTGACCGCAGACAGGCATCGAAGGCCTAAAATAATAACACATGGCTGTAGGCAATTTTAAATTGGTTCCAGGGGTAGACGGGCAGCAGTGACCTGGTCAGTGTAGTAGTAGTTGAAAGAATGGACCGCAGACAGGCATCGAAGGCCTAAAATAAAAAAATTGGGCTGGCTGTAGGCAATTTTAAATTGGTTCCAGGGGTACACGGGCAGCAGTGACCTGGTCAGTGTAGTAGTAGTTGAAAGAATGGACCGCAGACAGGCATCGAAGGCCTAAAATAAAAAAATTGGGCTGGCTGTAGGCAATTTTAAATTGGTTCCAGGGGTACACGGGCAGCAGTGGTGTGGTCAGTGGAGGCCTAGTGGAAGGAGTGACCGCAGACAGGCATCGAAGGCCTAAAATAATAACACATGGCTGTAGGCAATTTTAAATTGGTTCCAGGGGTACACGGGCAGCAGTGACCTGGTCAGTGTAGTAGTAGTTGAAAGAATGGACCGCAGACAGGCATCGAAGGCCTAAAATAAAAAAATGGGGCTGGCTGTAGGCAATTTTAAATTGGTTCCAGGGGTACACGGACAGCAGTGGTGTGGTCAGTGGAGGCCTAGTGGAAGGAGTGACCGCAGACAGGCATCGAAGGCCTAAAATAATAACACATGGCTGTAGGCAATTTTAAATTGGTTCCAGGGGTACACGGGCAGCAGTGACCTGGTCAGTGTAGTAGTAGTTGAAAGAATGGACCGCAGACAGGCATCGAAGGCCTAAAATAAAAAAATTGGGCTGGCTGTAGGCAATTTTAAATTGGTTCCAGGGGTACACGGACAGCAGTGGTGTGGTCAGTGGAGGCCTAGTGGAAGGAGTGACCGCAGACAGGCATCGAAGGCCTAAAATAATAACACATGGCTGTAGGCAATTTTAAATTGGTTCCAGGGGTACACGGGCAGCAGTGACCTGGTCAGTGTAGTAGTAGTTGAAAGAATGGACCGCAGACAGGCATCGAAGGCCTAAAATAAAAAAATTGGGCTGGCTGTAGGCAATTTTAAATTGGTTCCAGGGGTACACGGGCAGCAGTGACCTGGTCAGTGTAGTAGTAGTTGAAAGAATGGACCGCAGACAGGCATCGAAGGCCTAAAATAAAAAAATTGGGCTGGCTGTAGGCAATTTTAAATTGGTTCCAGGGGTACACGGGCAGCAGTGGTGTGGTCAGTGGAGGCCTAGTGGAAGGAGTGACCGCAGACAGGCATCGAAGGCCTAAAATAATAACACATGGCTGTAGGCAATTTTAAATTGGTTCCAGGGGTACACGGGCAGCAGTGACCTGGTCAGTGTAGTAGTAGTTGAAAGAATGGACCGCAGACAGGCATCGAAGGCCTAAAATAAAAAAATTGGGCTGGCTGTAGGCAATTTTAAATTGGTTCCAGGGGTACACGGGCAGCAGTGGTGTGGTCAGTGGAGGCCTAGTGGAAGGAGTGACCGCAGACAGGCATCGAAGGCCTAAAATAATAACACATGGCTGTAGGCAATTTTAAATTGGTTCCAGGGGTACACGGGCAGCAGTGACCTGGTCAGTGTAGTAGTAGTTGAAAGAATGGACCGCAGACAGGCATCGAAGGCCTAAAATAAAAAAATGGGGCTGGCTGTAGGCAATTTTAAATTGGTTCCAGGGGTACACGGACAGCAGTGGTGTGGTCAGTGGAGGCCTAGTGGAAGGAGTGACCGCAGACAGGCATCGAAGGCCTAAAATAATAACACATGGCTGTAGGCAATTTTAAATTGGTTCCAGGGGTACACGGGCAGCAGTGACCTGGTCAGTGTAGTAGTAGTTGAAAGAATGGACCGCAGACAGGCATCGAAGGCCTAAAATAAAAAAATTGGGCTGGCTGTAGGCAATTTTAAATTGGTTCCAGGGGTACACGGACAGCAGTGGTGTGGTCAGTGGAGGCCTAGTGGAAGGAGTGACCGCAGACAGGCATCGAAGGCCTAAAATAATAACACATGGCTGTAGGCAATTTTAAATTGGTTCCAGGGGTACACGGGCAGCAGTGACCTGGTCAGTGTAGTAGTAGTTGAAAGAATGGACAGCAGACAGGCATCGAAGGCCTAAAATAAAAAAATTGGGCTGGCTGTAGGCAATTTTAAATTGGTTCCAGGGGTACACGGGCAGCAGTGGTGTGGTCAGTGGAGGCCTAGTGGAAGGAGTGACCGCAGACAGGCATCGAAGGCCTAAAATAATAACACATGGCTGTATGCAATTTTAAATTGGTTCCAGGGGTACACGGGCAGCAGTGATCTGGTCAGTGTAGTAGTAGTTGAAAGAATGGACCGCAGACAGGCATCGAAGGCCTAAAATAAAAAAATGGGGCTGGCTGTAGGCAATTTTAAATTGGTTCCAGGGGTACACGGACAGCAGTGGTGTGGTCAGTGGAGGCCTAGTGGAAGGAGTGACCGCAGACAGGCATCGAAGGCCTAAAATAATAACACATGGCTGTAGGCAATTTTAAATTGGTTCCAGGGGTACACGGGCAGCAGTGACCTGGTCAGTGTAGTAGTAGTTGAAAGAATGGACCGCAGACAGGCATCGAAGGCCTAAAATAAAAAAATTGGGCTGGCTGTAGGCAATTTTAAATTGGTTCCAGGGGTACACGGACAGCAGTGGTGTGGTCAGTGGAGGCCTAGTGGAAGGAGTGACCGCAGACAGGCATCGAAGGCCTAAAATAATAACACATGGCTGTAGGCAATTTTAAATTGGTTCCAGGGGTACACGGGCAGCAGTGACCTGGTCAGTGTAGTAGTAGTTGAAAGAATGGACCGCAGACAGGCATCGAAGGCCTAAAATAAAAAAATTGGGCTGGCTGTAGGCAATTTTAAATTGGTTCCAGGGGTACACGGGCAGCAGTGACCTGGTCAGTGTAGTAGTAGTTGAAAGAATGGACCGCAGACAGGCATCGAAGGCCTAAAATAAAAAAATTGGGCTGGCTGTAGGCAATTTTAAATTGGTTCCAGGGGTACACGGGCAGCAGTGGTGTGGTCAGTGGAGGCCTAGTGGAAGGAGTGACCGCAGACAGGCATCGAAGGCCTAAAATAATAACACATGGCTGTAGGCAATTTTAAATTGGTTCCAGGGGTACACGGACAGCAGTGGTGTGGTCAGTGGAGGCCTAGTGGAAGGAGTGACCGCAGACAGGCATCGAAGGCCTAAAATAATAACACATGGCTGTAGGCAATTTTAAATTGGTTCCAGGGGTACACGGGCAGCAGTGACCTGGTCAGTGTAGTAGTAGTTGAAAGAATGGACCGCAGACAGGCATCGAAGGCCTAAAATAAAAAAATTGGGCTGGCTGTAGGCAATTTTAAATTGGTTCCAGGGGTACACGGGCAGCAGTGGTGTGGTCAGTGGAGGCCTAGTGGAAGGAGTGACCGCAGACAGGCATCGAAGGCCTAAAATAATAACACATGGCTGTAGGCAATTTTAAATTGGTTCCAGGGGTACACGGGCAGCAGTGACCTGGTCAGTGTAGTAGTAGTTGAAAGAATGGACCGCAGACAGGCATCGAAGGCCTAAAATAAAAAAATTGGGCTGGCTGTAGGCAATTTTAAATTGGTTCCAGGGGTACACGGGCAGCAGTGGTGTGGTCAGTGGAGGCCTAGTGGAAGGAGTGACCGCAGACAGGCATCGAAGGCCTAAAATAATAACACATGGCTGTAGGCAATTTTAAATTGGTTCCAGGGGTACACGGGCAGCAGTGACCTGGTCAGTGTAGTAGTAGTTGAAAGAATGGACCGCAGACAGGCATCGAAGGCCTAAAATAAAAAAATGGGGCTGGCTGTAGGCAATTTTAAATTGGTTCCAGGGGTACACGGACAGCAGTGGTGTGGTCAGTGGAGGCCTAGTGGAAGGAGTGACCGCAGACAGGCATCGAAGGCCTAAAATAATAACACATGGCTGTAGGCAATTTTAAATTGGTTCCAGGGGTACACGGGCAGCAGTGACCTGGTCAGTGTAGTAGTAGTTGAAAGAATGGACCGCAGACAGGCATCGAAGGCCTAAAATAAAAACATTGGGCTGGCTGTAGGCAATTTTAAATTGGTTCCAGGGGTAAACGGACAGCAGTGGTGTGGTCAGTGGAGGCCTAGTGGAAGGAGTGACCGCAGACAGGCATCGAAGGCCTAAAATAATAACACATGGCTGTAGGCAATTTTAAATTGGTTCCAGGGGTACACGGGCAGCAGTGACCTGGTCAGTGTAGTAGTAGTTGAAAGAATGGACCGCAGACAGGCATCGAAGGCCTAAAATAAAAAAATTGGGCTGGCTGTAGGCAATTTTAAATTGGTTCCAGGGGTACACGGGCAGCAGTGACCTGGTCAGTGTAGTAGTAGTTGAAAGAATGGACCGCAGACAGGCATCGAAGGCCTAAAATAAAAAAATTGGGCTGGCTGTAGGCAATTTTAAATTGGTTCCAGGGGTACACGGGCAGCAGTGGTGTGGTCAGTGGAGGCCTAGTGGAAGGAGTGACCGCAGACAGGCATCGAAGGCCTAAAATAATAACACATGGCTGTAGGCAATTTTAAATTGGTTCCAGGGGTAGACGGGCAGCAGTGACCTGGTCAGTGTAGTAGTAGTTGAAAGAATGGACCGCAGACAGGCATCGAAGGCCTAAAATAAAAAAATTGGGCTGGCTGTAGGCAATTTTAAATTGGTTCCAGGGGTACACGGGCAGCAGTGACCTGGTCAGTGTAGTAGTAGTTGAAAGAATGGACCGCAGACAGGCATCGAAGGCCTAAAATAAAAAAATTGGGCTGGCTGTAGGCAATTTTAAATTGGTTCCAGGGGTACACGGGCAGCAGTGGTGTGGTCAGTGGAGGCCTAGTGGAAGGAGTGACCGCAGACAGGCATCGAAGGCCTAAAATAATAACACATGGCTGTAGGCAATTTTAAATTGGTTCCAGGGGTGCACGGGCAGCAGTGACCTGGTCAGTGTAGTAGTAGTTGAAAGAATGGACCGCAGACAGGCATCGAAGGCCTAAAATAAAAACATTGGGCTGGCTGTAGGCAATTTTAAATTGGTTCCAGGGGTACACGGGCAGCAGTGGTGTGGTCAGTGGAGGCCTAGTGGAAGGAGTGACCGCAGACAGGCATCGAAGGCCTAAAATAATAACACATGGCTGTAGGCAATTTTAAATTGGTTCCAGGGGTACACGGGCAGCAGTGACCTGGTCAGTGTAGTAGTAGTTGAAAGAATGGACCGCAGACAGGCATCGAAGGCCTAAAATAAAAAAATGGGGCTGGCTGTAGGCAATTTTAAATTGGTTCCAGGGGTACACGGGCAGCAGTGGTGTGGTCAGTGGAGGCCTAGTGGAAGGAGTGACCGCAGACAGGCATCGAAGGCCTAAAATAATAACACATGGCTGTAGGCAATTTTAAATTGGTTCCAGGGGTACACGGGCAGCAGTGACCTGGTCAGTGTAGTAGTAGTTGAAAGAATGGACCGCAGACAGGCATCGAAGGCCTAAAATAAAAAAATTGGGCTGGCTGTAGGCAATTTTAAATTGGTTCCAGGGGTACACGGGCAGCAGTGGTGTGGTCAGTGGAGGCCTAGTGGAAGGAGTGACCGCAGACAGGCATCGAAGGCCTAAAATAATAACACATGGCTGTAGGCAATTTTAAATTGGTTCCAGGGGTACACGGGCAGCAGTGACCTGGTCAGTGTAGTAGTAGTTGAAAGAATGGACCGCAGACAGGCATCGAAGGCCTAAAATAAAAAAATGGGGCTGGCTGTAGGCAATTTTAAATTGGTTCCAGGGGTACACGGGCAGCAGTGGTGTGGTCAGTGGAGGCCTAGTGGAAGGAGTGACCGCAGACAGGCATCGAAGGCCTAAAATAATAACACATGGCTGTAGGCAATTTTAAATTGGTTCCAGGGGTACACGGGCAGCAGTGACCTGGTCAGTGTAGTAGTAGTTGAAAGAATGGACCGCAGACAGGCATTGAAGGCCTAAAATAAAAACATTGGGCTGGCTGTAGGCAATTTTAAATTGGTTCCAGGGGTACACGGGCAGCAGTGGTGTGGTCAGTGGAGGCCTAGTGGAAGGAGTGACCGCAGACAGGCATCGAAGGCCTAAAATAATAACACATGGCTGTAGGCAATTTTAAATTGGTTCCAGGGGTACACGGACAGCAG
This sequence comes from Ranitomeya imitator, assembly GCF_032444005.1. NCBI lineage: Eukaryota > Metazoa > Chordata > Amphibia > Anura > Dendrobatidae > Ranitomeya > Ranitomeya imitator. The sequence continues at coordinate 64,183,349 of NC_091288.1, forward strand.
TGGTGTGGTCAGTGGAGGCCTAGTGGAAGGAGTGACCGCAGACAGGCTTCCAAGGCCTAACATAACAAACTTGGGCTGGCTGTAGGCACTTTTAAATTGGTTCCAGGGGTACACGGGCAGCAGTGGTCTGGTCAGTGGAAGTCTAGTGGAAGGAGTGACCGCAGACAGGCTTCCAAGGCCTAACATAACAAAATTGGGCTGACTGTAGGCACTTTTAAATTGGTTCCAGGGTAACACGGCCAGCAGTGGCCTGGTCAGTGTAGTAGTTGTAGAAAGAAGGGACCGCAGACAGGCTTCGAAGGCCTAACATAACAAAAATGTCAAAACAATGGTATTGTCAGTGCCAGGCATTGAAGGATGTCAGCGCCTAGACTACACATTGGTGAAGCTGTGAGAGATAATTTTGCTAGTGGTAGAGCACTGTTTGAGCTGGGGGGGGGAACTGTCTTGTGGCCGGCGTTACAGGCACAGGGCCCCTCATATTACAACGGTGTGTCTGACGTTGGGTGCGCACCACCACTGCCAGAGACACTTTATTGTACTATGAGGGACCCAGTGGCAGTGCCGTCGACCAAAAGCGGCCACACCCACCTCTTCAGACAAACAGCACTCTCAAGGGTCCAAGCGCAAAGTGGCGATAGCACGGCCCCGTGTGGGGAGTTTGGCCATTTCGTGAGGTGGAAACATGTCGTATGCTGGACAATCAGGTGAAGAAAATTACGAGATTGGAAAAGTCATTCAGAATAGTCCACAGGCAAGACCTTTTCATAGGAAAGCTAGGTGTCAGCCGGGCAGGGTGGGGCAAAAGATTTTGAAATCCAGTTGTGGTTCATTTTAATGAAGGTTAGATCATCTACATTTTGGGTAGCCAGACGAGTCCTTTTTTCTGTTAGTATTGAACCTGCAGCACTGAATACTCTTTCTGATAGGACACTAGCTGCCGGGCAAGCAAGCTCCTGCAATGCATATTCTGCCAATTCTGGCCAGGTGTCTAATTTGGATGGCCAGTAATCAAATGGGAATGACGGTTGAGGGAGAACGTCGATAAGGGATGAAAAATAGTTTGTAACCATACTGGACAAATGTTGTCTCCTGTCACTTTGAATTGATGCTGCAGTACCTGTCCTGTCTGCGGTCATAGAAAAATCACTCCACAACCTGGTCAGAAAACCCCTCTGGCCAACGCCACTTCTGATTTCTGCCCCTCTAACACCTCTGGTCTGCTGGCCCCTGGAGCTCGTGTGAGAACGATCACGGGCGCTGTGTGCAGGGAATGCCAGAAGCAAACGGTCAACAAGAGTTGATTGTTTTGTTGCTAATATTAGTTCCAAGTTCTCATGTGGCATAATATTTTGCAATTTGCCTTTATAGCGAGGATCAAGGAGGCAGGCCAACCAGTAATCGTCATCGTTCATCATTTTTGTAATGCGTGTGTCCCTTTTGAGGATACGCAAGGCATAATCCGCCATGTGGGCCAAAGTTCCCGTTGTCAAATCTGCGGTTGTGCTTGGTTGAGGGGCAGTTGCAGGCAAATCTACGTCACTTGTGTCCCTCAAAAAACCAGAACCCGGCCTTGCCACGCCACCAATTTCCCGTGCCCCCGGGAAAGCTTCCTCATTAAAAATATACTCATCCCCATCATCCTCCTCATCCTCCACCTCCTCTTCGCCCGGTACCTCGTCATGTACACTGCCCTGACCAGACAATCGCTGACTGTCATCAAGGCTTTCCTCTTCCTCTGGTGCAGACGCCTGATCCTTTATGTGCGTCAAACTTTGCATCAGCAGACGCATTAGGGGGATGCTCATGCTTATTATGGCGTTGTCTGCACTAACCAGCCGTGTGCATTCCTCAAAACACTGAAGGACTTGACACATGTCTTGAATCTTCGACCACTGCACACCTGACAACTCCATGTCTGCCATCCTACTGCCTGCCCGTGTATGTGTATCCTCCCACAAAAACATAACAGCCCGCCTCTGTTCACACAGTCTCTGAAGCATGTGCAGTGTTGAGTTCCACCTTGTTGCAACGTCTATGATTAGGCGATGCTGGGGAAGGTTCAAAGAACGCTGATAGGTCTGCATACGGCTGGAGTGTACAGGCGAACGGCGGATATGTGCGCAAAGTCCACGCACTTTGAGGAGCAGGTCGGATAACCCCGGATAACTTTTCAGGAAGCACTGCACCACCAGGTTTAAGGTGTGAGCCAGGCAAGGAATGTGTTTCAGTTGGGAAAGGGAGATGGCAGCCATGAAATTCCTTCCGTTATCACTCACTACCTTGCCTGCCTCAAGATCTACAGTGCCCAGCCACGACTGCGTTTCTTGCTGCAAGAACTCGGACAGAACTTCCGCGGTGTGTCTATTGTCGCCCAAACACTTCATAGCCAATACAGCCTGCTGACGTATGCCAGTAGCTGCCCCATAATGGGAGACCTGGTGTGCAACAGTGGCAGGTGCGGATGGAGTGTTTGTGCGACTGCGGTCTGTGGACGAGCTCTTGCTTCTGCAGGAGGACGAGGAGGAGGAGGAGGAGGGGGTGCGAACGGCTACAGACAACTGTTTACTAGACCGTGGGCTAGGCAGAACTGTCCCAAACTTGCTGTCCCCTGTGGACCCTGAATCCACCACATTTACCCACTGTGCCGTGATGGACACGTAACGTCCCTGGCCATGCCTACTGGTCCATGCATCTGTTGTCAGGTGCACCTTTGTGCTCACAGATTGCCTGAGTGCATGGACGATGCGCTCTTTAACATGCTGGTGGAGGGCTGGGATGGCTTTTCTGGAAAAAAAGTGTCGACTGGGTAGCTCGTAGCGTGGTACAGCGTAGTCCATCAGGTCTTTGAAAGCTTCGCTTTCAACTAACCGGTAGGGCATCATCTCTAACGAGATTAGTCTAGCTATGTGGGCGTTCAAACCCTGTGTACGCGGATGCGAGGCTAAGTATTTCCTTTTTCTAACCATAGTCTCATGTAGGGTGAGCTGGACTGGAGAGCTGGAGATCGTGGAACTAGCGGGGGTGCCGGTGGACATGGCAGACTGAGAGACGGTGGGAGATGGTATTGTTGCCGCCGGTGCCCTAGATGCAGTGTTTCCTACTACGAAACTGGTGATTCCCTGACCCTGACTGCTTTGGCCTGGCAAAGATACCTGCACAGATACAGCAGGTGGTGCGCTAAATGGTGGTCCTACACTGCCGGAAGGGATGTTGCGTTGATGACTAGCTTCATTGGCCGAGGGTGCAACAACCTTAAGGGACGTTTGGTAGTTAGTCCAAGCTTTCAAATGCATGGTGGTTAAATGTCTATGCATGCAACTAGTATTGAGACTTTTCAGATTCTGACCTCTGCTTAAGGAAGTAGAACATTTTTGACAGATGACTTTGCGCTGATCAATTGGATGTTGTTTAAAAAAATGCCAGACTGCACTCTTTCTAGCATCGGATACCTTTTCAGGCATTGCAGACTGAGCTTTAACCGGATGGCCACGCTGTCCTCCACCAGGTTTTGGCTTTGCCACGCGTTTTGGGCAAGATACGGGCCCGGCAGATGGAACCTGTGGCGATGTTGATGCCTGCTGCGGCCCCTCCTCCTCCTCTGCTTCAGAACTGCTGCCGCCTGCACCCTGTTCCCCCAATGGCTGCCAATCGGGGTCAAGAACTGGGTCATCTAATAACTCTTCTTGTACCTCCTGCGCAACTTCGTCTGTGTCACCGTGTCGTTCGGTGGTATAGCGTTCGTGATGGGGCAACATAGTCTCATCAGGGTCTGATTCTTGATCAGCACCCTGCGAGGGCAATGTTGTGGTCTGAGTCAAAGGACCAGCATAGTAGTCTGGCTGTGGCTGTGCGTCAGTGCACTCCATGTCAGATTCAATTTGTAATGGGCATGGACTGTTAACTGCTTCACTTTCTAAGCCAGGGACGGTATGTGTAAAGAGCTCCATGGAGTAACCCGTTGTGTCGCCTGCTGCATTCTTCTCTGTTGTTGTTTTTGCTGAAGAGGACAAGGAAGTGACTTGTCCCTGACCGTGAACATCCACTAACGACGCGCTGCTTTTACTTTTACCAGTTTCACGAGATGAGGCAAAAGAGCTAGAGGCTGAGTCAGCAAGATAAGCCAAAACTTGCTCTTGCTGCTCCGGCTTTAAAAGCGGTTTTCCTAATCCCAGAAAAGGGAGCGTTCGAGGCCTTGTGTAGCCGGACGACGAACCTGGCTCCACAGCTCCAGACTTAGGTGCAATATTTTTTCCCCCACGACCACCTGATGCTCCACCACTACCACTACCCTCATTACCAGCTGACAATGAACGCCCCCGGCCACGACCTCTTCCACTAGACTTCCTCATTGTTTTAAAAACGTAACCAAACTAACGTTATTTGTTGCAGTCACACAACTTACACGGTGAGCTATAACTTCAGTATGATTTAGCTACCCCTTTACAGGTTGGTGAGACCACAGCGAAAATCAGGCCCAATGTTACACACTCTTTTTTTGGTGGCTGCAAATTAGAGAGATGCCCCACACGCAGGACTGTCACTGAAGCACAAATGTTAATATTAATGTCACACTATTATTTTTTTTTTATTTTTATTTTTTTCAGGAACACTTTAGAAACCCCCCCAAAAAAAAAAAAAAGATTTTTGCAGGGAGAATTTAGAAAACAAATGTAACAAACTATATGCTTTCTATGGGCCACTGAGTGAGAGATGACGCACACAGGAATCAGGAGTGGCACACAAGCCCAGAGGCCAATATTTTTCTACCAATGATTGATGGAGTTATTTTCTCTGGTAGATTTTGGAACCCAAATCAAGGAAAAAAAATGTAGGCTTTCTATGGACCACAATTGGAGAGAGAGAGAGAGAGAGAGAGAGATGGCACACCCAGGAGTCAAGACTGGCACACAAGCAGAAAGGCCAATATTAATCTCCCACTGTTTTTTTTTTTTTTTTTTTTTTTTTTTTTTTTTTTTCAGGGAGACTTTAGAAAAAAAAATAATAAAAAAAATGTGATTTTATCAGGAAGAATTTAGAAACCAAATAAAATAAAATGATTTTTTCAGGGAGAATTTAGAAAACAAATAAAACCAAAAATAGGCGTTCTATGGCCCACTGACTGAGAGATGACGCACCCAGGAGTCAAGACTGGCACACAAGCAGAAAGGCCAATATTAATCTCCCACTGTTTTTTTTTTTTTTTTTCAGGGAGACTTTAGAAAAAAAAATAATAAAAAAAATGTGATTTTATCAGGAAGAATTTAGAAACCAAATAAAATAAAATGATTTTTTCTGGGAGAATTTATAAAACAAATAAAACCAAAAATAGGCGTTCTATGGCCCACTGACTGAGAGATGACGCACCCAGGAGTCAAGACTGGCACACAAGCAGAAAGGCCAATATTAATCTCCCACTGTTTTTTTTTTTTTTTTTCAGGGAGACTTTAGAAAAAAAAATAATAAAAAAAATGTGATTTTATCAGGAAGAATTTAGAAACCAAATAAAATAAAATGATTTTTTCAGGGAGAATTTAGAAAACAAATAAAACCAAAAATAGGCGTTCTATGGCCCACTGACTGAGAGATGACGCACCCAGGAGTCAAGACTGGCACACAAGCAGAAAGGCCAATATTAATCTCCCACTGTTTTTTTTTTTTTTTTTCAGGGAGACTTTAGAAAAAAAAATAATAAAAAAAATGTGATTTTATCAGGAAGAATTTAGAAACCAAATAAAATAAAATGATTTTTTCAGGGAGAATTTAGAAAACAAATAAAACCAAAAATAGGCGTTCTATGGCCCACTGACTGAGAGATGACGCACCCAGGAGTCAAGACTGGCACACAAGCAGAAAGGCCAATATTAATCTCCCACTGTTTTTTTTTTTTTTTTTCAGGGAGACTTTAGAAAAAAAAATAATAAAAAAAATGTGATTTTATCAGGAAGAATTTAGAAACCAAATAAAATAAAATGATTTTTTCTGGGAGAATTTATAAAACAAATAAAACCAAAAATAGGCGTTCTATGGCCCACTGACTGAGAGATGACGCACCCAGGAGTCAAGACTGGCACACAAGCAGAAAGGCCAATATTAATCTCCCACTGTTTTTTTTTTTTTTTTCAGGGAGACTTTAGAAAAAAAAATAATAAAAAAAATGTGATTTTATCAGGAAGAATTTAGAAACCAAATAAAATAAAATGATTTTTTCAGGGAGAATTTAGAAAACAAATAAAACCAAAAATAGGCGTTCTATGGCCCACTGACTGAGAGAGAGAGAGAGAGAGATGGAACGCTTAGTACTGGCACACAAGCCCAAAGGGCAATATTAATCTCCCTTTTTTTTTCCAGGGAGAATTTCTAAAACCCAAAAAAAAAAAAAAATAGGCTTTCTATGGCCCACTATTTGTGAGAGAGATGGGACGCTCAGGACTGGCACAGATGGCACGCTCAGGACTGGCACAGAAGCCCAGAGGCCAATATTAATCTCCCTTTTTTTCTGGTAGAATTTATAAAACCAAAAAAAAATTTAAATAGGCTTTCTATGGCCCACTATTTGTGAGAGAGATGGCACGCTCAGGACTGGCACAGATGGCACGCTCACAACTGGCACACAAGCCCAGAGGCCAATATTAATCTCCCTTTTTTCAGGGAAAATTTATAAAACAAAAAAAAAAAATAAATAGGCTTTCTATGGCCCACTATTTGTGAGAGAGATGGCACGCTCAGGGCTGGCACAGATGGCACGCTCAGGACTGGCACACAAGCCCAGAGGCCAATATTAATCTCCCTTTTTTTCAGGGAGAATTTATAAAACCCCCAAAAAAAATAAAATAGGCTTTCTATGGCCCACTATTTGTGAGAGAGATGGGACGCTCAGGACTGGCACAGATGGCACGCTCAGGACTGGCACAGAAGCCCAGAGGCCAATATTAATCTCCCTTTTTTTCTGGGAGAATTTATAAAACCAAAAAAAAATTTAAATAGGCTTTCTATGGCCCACTATTTGTGAGAGAGATGGCACGCTCAGGACTGGCACAGATGGCACGCTCACAACTGGCACACAAGCCCAGAGGCCAATATTAATCTCCCTTTTTTCAGGGAAAATTTATAAAACAAAAAAAAAATTAAATAGGCTTTCTATGGCCCACTATTTGTGAGAGAGATGGCACGCTCAGGGCTGGCACAGATGGCACGCTCAGGACTGGCACACAAGCCCAGAGGCCAATATTAATCTCCCTTTTTTTCAGGGAGAATTTATAAAACCAAAAAAAAAAATAAATAGGCTTTCTATGGCCCACTATTTGTGAGAGAGATGGCACGCTCAGGGCTGGCACAGATGGCACGCTCAGGACTGGCACACAAGCCCAGAGGCCAATATTAATCTCCCTTTTTTTCAGGGAGAATTTATAAAACCCCAAAAAAAATAAAATAGGCTTTCTATGGCCCACTATTTGTGAGAGAGATGGCACACTCAGGACTGGCACACAAGCCCAAAGGCCAATATTAATCTCCCACTGTATTTTTATCAGGGAGAATTTATACACCCCACAAAAAAAAATACAGAAAAATGAAAAGGCTTTCTATGGCCCACTATGTGAGAGAGATGGCACACACAGGGATGGCACTCTAGCAGAAATGCCAAATTGCCAATCTTAATCTCCCACCAAAAAAAAAAAAAAAAAAAAAACAGGGAATGTCCTACAATTACTATCTCCCTGCCTGCAGTAATCTCAGCCAGGTATGGCAGGCAGCTACTATCTCCCTGCCTGCAGTAATCTCAGCCAGGTATGGCAGGCAGCAATAAGGAGTGGACTGATGCACAAATGAAATAAAAAGTGTGGACAAACAAAAAAGATAGCTGTGCAGAAAGGAAGGAACAAGAGGATTTGTGCTTTGAAAAAAGCAGTTGGTTTGCACAGCGGCGTACACACAGCAATGCAGCTATCAGGGAGCCTTCTAGGGCAGCCCAATGAGCTACAGCGCTGAGGGGAAAAAAAAAAAAAAAAAAACTTCCACTGTCCCTGCACACCGAGGGTGGTGTTGGACAGTGCAAATCGCTGCAGCACAAGCGGTTTTGTGGTTAATGGACCCTGCCTAACGCTATCCCTGCTTCTGACAAAGCGGCAGCAACCTCTCCCTAAGCTCAGATCAGCAGCAGTAAGATGGCGGTCGGCGGGAACGCCTCTTTATAGCCCCTGTGACGTCGCAGACAGCAAGCCAATCACTGCAATGCCCTCTCTAAGATGGTGGGGACCAGGACCTATGTCATCACGCTGCCCACACTCTGCGTTTACCTTCATTGGCTGAGAAATGGCGCTTTTCGCGTCATTGAAACGCGACTTTGGCGCGAAAGTCGCGTACCGCATGGCCGACCCCGCACAGGGGTCGGATCGGGTTTCATGAAACCCCGACTTAGCCAAAAGTCGGCGACTTTTGAAAATGTTCGACCCGTTTCGCTCAACCCTACTCACCACACCTCTACATAAGTTCCTTAGGAGGTCTACTTTCCAAAATGGTGTCACTTGTGGGGGGTTTCAATGTTTAGGCACATCAGGGGCTCTCCAAACGCAACATGGTGTCCCATCTCGATTCCAGTCAATTTTGCATTGAAAAGTCAAGTGGCGCTCCTTCGCTTCCGAGCTCTGTCATGTGCCCAAACAGTGGTTTACCCCCACATATGGGGTATCGGTGTACTCAGGACAAATTGTACAACAACTTTTGGGGTCCATTTTCTCCTGTTACCCTTGATAAAATAAAACAAATTGGAGCTGAAATAAATTTTTTGTGAAAAAAAGTTAAATGTTCATTTTTATTTAAACATTCCAAAAATTCCTTTGAAGCACCAGAAGGGTTAATAAACTTCTTGAATATGGTTTTAAGCACCTTGAGTAGTGTTGAGCGATACCTTCCGATATCGGAAAGTATCGGTATCGGTTTGGATCGGCCGATATTCAAAAAATATCGGATATCGCCGATACCGATACCCGATCCCAATGCAAGTCAATGGGACCAAAATATCGGAATTAAAATAAACCCTTTCTTTCCTTGTAGGTTCATTCTACCTGAAGGAAAACAACTAAGAATAATGTAGGATGTATGGGGGAGGTGGCGGAGACATTAAAGGCAATGAGGATTAGTCCAATCAAATAGAATAGCATGTTTTTTTTTTTTTTTTAAAGAAGTTCGGATTGAAAAAGATATTGAGTATGTAAATTTTTTTTATTTTGTCAGATATTGATGTTTCACTATTCCACGCCCTTCCCCTTCTTTTTTTTCTTTTTTTTTTTTTTCTTTTCCCACACTTTCATCTTCATCATCATCAGCATCCTTGACATCAACTTCTTCACCTTATTCATCTTCTTCTTCATCTTCTACCTATTTTTTTTTTTATTACATTCTTCATATTCATTTTCTTCAACTATTATTATTCTTCCTATTCTACATATTCTTTTTATTCCACTGTTATTATTCTTCCTATTCTACTTCTTCATCATATTCTCATTTGTGACAGGCATTCCCGTAGTTGTTATCTATAAAAGTTGGAAGATTACACCTTCCGTTCTGCCAGTCACAAAAGTTACATTTGTCCGCGTTCAGTTTGGCCTGCAGCATCAGGCTTTATCCAGGGGCACCACGAGGAGGAACGGACTCACCCCCATACACTGCTTAGTCTTCTTCTGCATATAATTTAGATAATATCTTTTGCTCTGATATTAAGTCTTATGCTTAATGTTCTTCTGCTCTTTGTTCTGCAGCCTCTTGTTCTTCTGCTTCTCGGTCTTCCATGTTGTCGTCTCCAGGGTCTTCGTCTCCAGTGTCGTCATCTCCGCCGTCGTCGTCTCAGCCGTCGTCGTCTCCGCCGTCGTCGTCGTCGTCGTCATCGGGGTGGTCTTCCGGGTCGTCGTCATCGGGGTGGTCTTCCGGGTTGTCGACGTTAGGGTCTTCAACTTGGAAATGTAGCAGAAGGTACAAGAAGGCTGAGAAAATGCCAAGAACCAGCTGATGGAACTGGAACTCGGATGGCTACCCGAAGGTTCAAGAGCCTATGGAACTACCGAGGACCAGCTGACGTTACTGGAACCCGGTTACTAAGCAGGAGGTACCCGTGCTAAAAAGCACTACCAAGGACCGCCTGACGTTGGCGGAACTCGGATACCCAGAAGGAGGCACCTAAGCCAAAGGCTCTGCCCGGAACCAGATGACGTTACTGGAACCAGGATGGGGAGCAGAAGGTACAAGAGCAAAAGACACTGCCGAGAACCAGCTGACGGTACTGGAACCCGGATGGGTAGCCGAATGTCCAAGAGCCAATGGAACTACCAAGGACCAGCTGACGTTACTGGAACCCGGTTACTAAGCAGGAGGTACCCGTGCCTGAAAGCACTACCAAGGACCACCTGACATTGGTGGAACTTGGATACCCAGAAGGAGGCACCTAAGCCAAAGGCTCTGCCCGGAACCAGCTGACGGTACTGGAACCAGGATGGGGAGCAGAAGGTACAAGAGCAAAAGACACTGCCGAGAACCAGCTGACGGTGCTGGAACCAGGTGGTGGACCCGAAGGCCCACAGGAGAGGAGAGAACAGCTAGGCCGCGAGGCAGCCGCAGTTACCGAACCCCAACAGTCCTACAGGGGGAGCTGGGCCTACTGGCACTACAGAACCAGCCTTGACTACCAGTTCACGCAGCCCACATAGGAAGCTCCTAAACTGGAGGCACCCTGGAGTTGGCTAACTCGACCGCCCCACGACGGGGCAAGCATAGGCGTCTCAGTGAAGTTGACACAACCCGGAAACAGCTGACGGTGCTGAAACCAGGCTTGGCACGAGGGAGTACCTGTGACAAGAACACTGCCGAGAACCAGCTGGCGGTGCTGGAACCCGGATGCGTTGCCCCAGTGTGCAAGAGCCAATGGCACGACCGAGGACCAGCTGACGGTGCTGGAACCCGGTTACTAAGCTGTAGGTGCCCGCGCTTAAAAGCACTACCAAGGACCGCCTGGCGTTGGCGGAACTCGGATACCCAGGAGGAGGCACCTAAGCCAAAGGCTCGGCCCGGAACCAGCTGACGGTGCTGGAACCAGGTGGTGGACCCGAAGGCCCACAGGAGAGGAGAGAACAGCTAGGCCGCGAGGCAGCCGCAGTTACCGAACCCCAACAGTCCTACAGGGGGAGCTGGGCCTACTGGCACTACAGAACCAGCCTTGACTACCAGTTCACGCAGCCCACATAGGAAGCTCCTAAACTGGAGGCACCCTGGAGTTGGCTAACTCGACCGCCCCACGACGGGGCAAGCATAGGCGTCTCAGTGAAGTTGACACAACCCGGAAACAGCTGACGGTGCTGAAACCAGGCTTGGCACGAGGGAGTACCTGTGACAAGAACACTGCCGAGAACCAGCTGGCGGTGCTGGAACCCGGATGCGTTGCCCCAGTGTGCAAGAGCCAATGGCACGACCGAGGACCAGCTGACGGTGCTGGAACCCGGTTACTAAGCTGTAGGTGCCCGCGCTTAAAAGCACTACCAAGGACCGCCTGGCGTTGGCGGAACTCGGATACCCAGGAGGAGGCACCTTAGCCAAAGGCTCGGCCCGGAACCAGCTGACGGTGCTGGAACCAGGTGGTGGACCCCAAGGCCCACAGGAGAGGAGAGAACAGCTAGGCCGCGAGGCAGCCGCAGTTACCGAACCCCAACAGTCCTACAGGGGGAGCTGGGCCTACTGGCACTACAGAACCAGCCTTGACTACCAGTTCACGCAGCCCACATAGGAAGCTCCTAAACTGGAGGCACCCTGGAGTTGGCTAACTCGACCGCCCCACGACGGGGCAAGCATAGGCGTCTCAGTGAAGTTGACACAACCCGGAAACAGCTGACGGTGCTGAAACCAGGCTTGGCACGAGGGAGTACCTGTGACAAGAACACTGCCGAGAACCAGCTGGCGGTGCTGGAACCCGGATGCGTTGCCCCAGTGTGCAAGAGCCAATGGCACGACCGAGGACCAGCTGACGGTGCTGGAACCCGGTTACTAAGCTGTAGGTGCCCGCGCTTAAAAGCACTACCAAGGACCGCCTGGCGTTGGCGGAACTCGGATACCCAGGAGGAGGCACCTAAGCCAAAGGCTCGGCCCGGAACCAGCTGACGGTGCTGGAACCAGGTGGTGGACCCGAAGGCCCACAGGAGAGGAGAGAACAGCTAGGCCGCGAGGCAGCCGCAGTTACCGAACCCCAACAGTCCTACAGGGGGAGCTGGGCCTACTGGCACTACAGAACCAGCCTTGACTACCAGTTCACGCAGCCCACATAGGAAGCTCCTAAACTGGAGGCACCCTGGAGTTGGCTAACTCGACCGCCCCACGACGGGGCAAGCATAGGCGTCTCAGTGAAGTTGACACAACCCGGAAACAGCTGACGGTGCTGAAACCAGGCTTGGCACGAGGGAGTACCTGTGACAAGAACACTGCCGAGAACCAGCTGGCGGTGCTGGAACCCGGATGCGTTGCCCCAGTGTGCAAGAGCCAATGGCACGACCGAGGACCAGCTGACGGTGCTGGAACCCGGTTACTAAGCTGTAGGTGCCCGCGCTTAAAAGCACTACCAAGGACCGCCTGGCGTTGGCGGAACTCGGATACCCAGGAGGAGGCACCTTAGCCAAAGGCTCGGCCCGGAACCAGCTGACGGTGCTGGAACCAGGTGGTGGACCCCAAGGCCCACAGGAGAGGAGAGAACAGCTAGGCCGCGAGGCAGCCGCAGTTACCGAACCCCAACAGTCCTACAGGGGGAGCTGGGCCTACTGGCACTACAGAACCAGCCTTGACTACCAGTTCACGCAGCCCACATAGGAAGCTCCTAAACTGGAGGCACCCTGGAGTTGGCTAACTCGACCGCCCCACGACGGGGCAAGCATAGGCGTCTCAGTGAAGTTGACACAACCCGGAAACAGCTGACGGTGCTGAAACCAGGCTTGGCACGAGGGAGTACCTGTGACAAGAACACTGCCGAGAACCAGCTGGCGGTGCTGGAACCCGGATGCGTTGCCCCAGTGTGCAAGAGCCAATGGCACGACCGAGGACCAGCTGACGGTGCTGGAACCCGGTTACTAAGCTGTAGGTGCCCGCGCTTAAAAGCACTACCAAGGACCGCCTGGCGTTGGCGGAACTCGGATACCCAGGAGGAGGCACCTTAGCCAAAGGCTCGGCCCGGAACCAGCTGACGGTGCTGGAACCAGGTGGTGGACCCCAAGGCCCACAGGAGAGGAGAGAACAGCTAGGCCGCGAGGCAGCCGCAGTTACCGAACCCCAACAGTCCTACAGGGGGAGCTGGGCCTACTGGCACTACAGAACCAGCCTTGACTACCAGTTCACGCAGCCCACATAGGAAGCTCCTAAACTGGAGGCACCCTGGAGTTGGCTAACTCGACCGCCCCACGACGGGGCAAGCATAGGCGTCTCAGTGAAGTTGACACAACCCGGAAACAGCTGACGGTGCTGAAACCAGGCTTGGCACGAGGGAGTACCTGTGACAAGAACACTGCCGAGAACCAGCTGGCGGTGCTGGAACCCGGATGCGTTGCCCCAGTGTGCAAGAGCCAATGGCACGACCGAGGACCAGCTGACGGTGCTGGAACCCGGTTACTAAGCTGTAGGTGCCCGCGCTTAAAAGCACTACCAAGGACCGCCTGGCGTTGGCGGAACTCGGATACCCAGGAGGAGGCACCTTAGCCAAAGGCTCGGCCCGGAACCAGCTGACGGTGCTGGAACCAGGTGGTGGACCCCAAGGCCCACAGGAGAGGAGAGAACAGCTAGGCCGCGAGGCAGCCGCAGTTACCGAACCCCAACAGTCCTACAGGGGGAGCTGGGCCTACTGGCACTACAGAACCAGCCTTGACTACCAGTTCACGCAGCCCACATAGGAAGCTCCTAAACTGGAGGCACCCTGGAGTTGGCTAACTCGACCGCCCCACGACGGGGCAAGCATAGGCGTCTCAGTGAAGTTGACACAACCCGGAAACAGCTGACGGTGCTGAAACCAGGCTTGGCACGAGGGAGTACCTGTGACAAGAACACTGCCGAGAACCAGCTGGCGGTGCTGGAACCCGGATGCGTTGCCCCAGTGTGCAAGAGCCAATGGCACGACCGAGGACCAGCTGACGGTGCTGGAACCCGGTTACTAAGCTGTAGGTGCCCGCGCTTAAAAGCACTACCAAGGACCGCCTGGCGTTGGCGGAACTCGGATACCCAGGAGGAGGCACCTAAGCCAAAGGCTCGGCCCGGAACCAGCTGACGGTGCTGGAACCAGGTGGTGGACCCGAAGGCCCACAGGAGAGGAGAGAACAGCTAGGCCGCGAGGCAGCCGCAGTTACCGAACCCCAACAGTCCTACAGGGGGAGCTGGGCCTACTGGCACTACAGAACCAGCCTTGACTACCAGTTCACGCAGCCCACATAGGAAGCTCCTAAACTGGAGGCACCCTGGAGTTGGCTAACTCGACCGCCCCACGACGGGGCAAGCATAGGCGTCTCAGTGAAGTTGACACAACCCGGAAACAGCTGACGGTGCTGAAACCAGGCTTGGCACGAGGGAGTACCTGTGACAAGAACACTGCCGAGAACCAGCTGGCGGTGCTGGAACCCGGATGCGTTGCCCCAGTGTGCAAGAGCCAATGGCACGACCGAGGACCAGCTGACGGTGCTGGAACCCGGTTACTAAGCTGTAGGTGCCCGCGCTTAAAAGCACTACCAAGGACCGCCTGGCGTTGGCGGAACTCGGATACCCAGGAGGAGGCACCTTAGCCAAAGGCTCGGCCCGGAACCAGCTGACGGTGCTGGAACCAGGTGGTGGACCCCAAGGCCCACAGGAGAGGAGAGAACAGCTAGGCCGCGAGGCAGCCGCAGTTACCGAACCCCAACAGTCCTACAGGGGGAGCTGGGCCTACTGGCACTACAGAACCAGCCTTGACTACCAGTTCACGCAGCCCACATAGGAAGCTCCTAAACTGGAGGCACCCTGGAGTTGGCTAACTCGACCGCCCCACGACGGGGCAAGCATAGGCGTCTCAGTGAAGTTGACACAACCCGGAAACAGCTGACGGTGCTGAAACCAGGCTTGGCACGAGGGAGTACCTGTGACAAGAACACTGCCGAGAACCAGCTGGCGGTGCTGGAACCCGGATGCGTTGCCTTGCCTATTAAAGATTGTCTTCCTAGAGCCCCAACTAGCGGTGTTGGAGCAAAGGGTAAGCAGGGGGAGATGAGTGTAGGCCGAAGCCTGCACTGGAGGCAGCTTTGTGTCTGCGTTGCGTTTGCAGGACACTTTGCCGGCTACACACTGGGGGAACAGCTGGCGTTGCTGAACCCCACTAACACAATGGCGTGTGTTTTTATCTGTGCAGCTAGCACTTGCGGGCAAAAACTTGCGATGTTAGAGCCCGTGTTGAAGCAGGAGGAGGAGGAGAGGAGCAGAGTGTAGGCCGAAGCCTAGTTGAACCAATTTCAAAGGAAACCTTTAACCCCCCCCTCAGGTGTTACAAAGTACAAGAGACACACCTTGTGCAGTATTAATGCTGCACAAGTGAAAGGTTGCTCTATTAATTTGTCTACTTGCACACGCTGAATGAAAGACATACACAATTTACCCCATTCTAC